>NC_136428.1:416284284-417705784 GCF_052849685.1 Lactuca virosa | reverse complement strand
TCTTCCTTTAAGCTTCCTCTTCACTTTGATTCTTAAAACATCAAAATGTGATCTAGTCACATCATGTAATAAGAATCTCCAAATAGGAACTTAATAGAGTTAGATAATGGACTTTACCTAAAGTAGAGTCAAAACTTTTGACTTTACCGTCCTTACAGACTATCAGGTAAATTTGGCCAGCTTCGCAACCAATGCCCATTCCTTTGGAAATAGAAGGTTTGGGAAGTCGATCTTCTAATCAAATTTGCTTTTACCAGTGCTCAAAATCATTGCTGACTCAGCAGCACCAAGCAAATAGGTAAGATCATTAAGGGTCAAGTCATGGTCTGTCACATAGTAGTCCCAAAGGAAGTCACTATGTGACTTAGAAAGTGATTGAAGATCCAACTTTCTCAAGACGTTGACACCCAACTCTCCCAGCTTGTCAATATGTGACTTCATCTCCAAGATGTGGGCACACAAAGACTTTGCTTGCCAATAGGGCCTGAGTGACCTTGAACTTGTGGGTTAGGGAGAATAATTGGAGGGGGTGGAGGAAGTGAAATTCCAAGAGATTTGGGAAGATCATAGATCTCTAAACTAGACATCTACAATGGGAGATCTTCAAGTTAGTTGATTTTTAAGTCCTTAATATAACACCCAATATGAAATATTAAGGCTAGGACCCAACACAATATTTTACAACTTGGAAGAGGGATGCCGTAATTCAAGCTTTAAAATATTTGAAGGTAGGCGAATGACAATTCACCAATTTCCACGATGAACAACGAAATAATTTATTAGGTTTTAATTGGTTTTGAAACTCCTAGATCTTTTGAGATTCATTGAACTTTTCAATGGCATGTTTCAATCTCGATTGTGCCCTCTCAAATTTTGTGACTGGGATGCCGAGGATCACAAAACAAGGTGTGAATAACCATGCAAATTCACTTGGTACCCTTAATATTATCACCTAATCGATGTGTCGGTTAACCACACACGCTCCACCGATCGATAATAAACATTAAGTTACCCTTCGCCACTCTTACTAGTCCATGTTAGTGTGTCGGTTAACCACACACGCTCCACTAACGACTTGGTAAGGTACAAAGTGTAAATTTCACGGGTTAGCACCAAATTCACATTTTTCCTAAGTAACTAAGATTGGGAATTTATAAGTGTTTAGTTACTTAGTATTTATCATTAATATTTTTAATGAAGGGAGAATTATAGTCCTGTCAAACCCATTCGGCTAACGACCCTCCACCAGTCAAGGAAGCGGTGGGTGAGAGTGGACACCCATTAAACTGCCATTTTATAGGCAGTAACCTTATACCCCCCTTATAGACCGGCTTAGTGAATGTGGCCTACTAACGGCAAGACTGACTTTTACTCTTATACATATATATAAATATTAAACTTATAATATTATAATAGTATAAGGGTTGAATTTTAAACTATTAAAATTCTAAGGGTTTAACTTGGAACTAAAGTATTCATGGGGGGAAACTTTACAAATTCCAAAACTTGAGGGCAAGTTTTGAACAATTCAAAAACCTTTTCAATTCCATAACTTATGAATTGAAAGTAGTTTTAATGAAAACTCTTCAAGTTCCATAACTCGAGGACAAGTTATGGAAGACTTTAAAAAACATTTAAGGAAAAAATAAACTATTCATTTTCATAACCTATGAGTTTAAAGTAGTTTAATGAATAAACTCTTCAAGTTCCATAACTTGAGAACAAGTTATGGAAGACTTTAAAATCATTCAAGAAAATAAGACTCTTCATTTTTCCTAACTTATGGAAATCTTATGAGTTTTAAAGAATCATAAATGTGACTTTTCATATAACTTGAGGACAAGTTACAAAAACACATTTCATGAGAAACTTTAAGATTAATATGGATTGAAAACAAATTATCACATAACTTTTCTATTAATCTAAACTAACTCATAAGAACAAGATAATTCAAGTCAAACAATTTTCATGAAATTAGACTAACCATTAAACTAATGCAAACATTGAATCTATTGACAATTATCTTTGAAATTGGTTTAGCATGAACATTACCACATCAAAAACAGGTTTACAAGACCAAAAACAGCTTAGGGTAATGTTTCTAGTCCAATTCCAGCCTTAAAAGTCGAAAATATGCTGTCAGGGGGTCCAACTCGTCGAGTGCATGAACCAACTCGACGAGTTGGATGAATTTCTTCATGGACTCGGCGAGTCCATCAGTGGACTCGGCGAGTTCAGCACTCAGACAGCCAAAATTTTCGATTTTTCAGCCATTTCAGCAAGTAAAACACGAAAACAAGCCTTGGCTTTGATACCACTGTTGGGTTTTGGTATAATACAACATCCTATGGTGCACATACAACCCTAAATACCTTGGATCTATGTTTTCACTAATTATACATGCAAATGGTTTCCAAAGTATTGAACCTATAGCTAGCATCCAATTGTCATACAAACTACATAAAATACCAGATAGTGTAACATACCTTTTTGTGTGGCTGGAAGTCTTGATGTATTTGGCCTTAAGAACTTAGCCCCAATAGTGTGGAAGCCTCAAATGAAATCACAACACATCAAGGACAAAGTTAGGACTTGAGAGAGAATCTCCATGCACTCTAAAACCTTCATGAACTCCAAGAACATGCACACACACTAAAGGGGTGACTAGGGGTGGCGGTTTTAGGTCATAACATATGTATTTATAGGTGTTGAATTCTAAGAGTCATGGGTATAACCCAAACCCATATCCATGGATTTTATGATCCATGGTTCATGTGGCCCAACTCTTTATGTATCCATACATAAACTTGGTCCAACATGGATCATAAGCCCAACACATATAAATATAACTAATTTCCATAATTAGTCCCCATAGTTTTAATTAGTCTCCTTTGATCACTAAATTAATTCCAAATTAATTCTTGATCAATACTAATTAAAACATATGACTTCATGTTAATATATTAGAACTTATAATATATTAATAAATCATATATAACCTCTTCTCTCAAAAGTCCACCCTAACAAATTGTCCTGATGATATGCAACCTAAATGGACCATGCTACTCTCGGGTCGAATACATACCAATAATAGTTATGGGCTTAGACACCTAATCCAACAGGAAGACCATAGGACCTTAACTCACAAAATGGTACAAGATACCATGAGATTACGGCCGTAAACTCTTTGGGCCGTAAACCCATTGGGTCGTAAACTCCTATGTGAGGCCCTACACCCCTTAGATGCAACCCTTGGTACTTCTAGCACTTGAATTAAAGTGTTTGCCATCTCCTAGGGTGTCTTTACTGTTGGATTAATATCTAAGTCCATAACTATATTTGGTATGTACTTGACCCGACCCGGCATGGTCCATTTGGGTTGCACTTCACCGGCACAATTTATATGGATAGTATTTTGAGAATAGTATATTTATGATTTATATTAATATATTATATGTTCTAATATATTAATATGGAATCATATTATTTAATTAGTATTGATCAATAATTAATTTAGAATTAATTAAGTGATCAAAAAGAACTAATTAAATATGGACTCTTATATATATGGAATGGGCCAAGTTCATTTAGGTTGGGCTAAGCTTTCATGGATGGTCCATGGAGCTTTTAACCCATGGATCCTATGTAAATGAAAGGTCATGGGTATTAGGGTTTACATGGATGTAACCCTAATCCTCCATAATATATAAAGGGGTCCTTGGCTCACAAAATTGGCACAAGTGTGTGAAAATAAGAGTGGGCCGATTTTAGTGTGCATACATATTCTCTCAAGTTCTTCCAAGGTGTTTTGGTGATTTGTGATTCCATTTGAGGCTTGCACACTATTGGGGCTAAGCTCTTAAAGCTTGAAGACATCAAGCTACATCAAAAGGTATGTCATCTAACTAGAACTTTGTAGTATAGGTGCTTCATAATATGCTAGTTAGGATGAAACCTTGGAATAGTTAATATTTGCATGTATAATAGAGAAAACATAGATCCAAGGTTTATAGGGTTGCATGTACACCATAGGAGTGTAGTATACTAAAATACAACAATGGTATCAGAGCCATGGGTTGTTTTCTGTTATATTTGATGCAAATGTTTTATTTTCAAGTTGAAAAAAAGGAAAAAAAAAACATGACGTTTGTCAAATTTTAAGATAATTACTTGTTTTGTGAAAAACGATTTATTTGTAAAATTTGAATCATTTGTTATATGAGTTGAATTAGGTCAAATTTAGTAAAAGATAAAAGGATATGATTATTTTATTAGTTTTAAAAGTTTGATCTAAATGTTTTAAGGAGTTACATATTTTGTCATAAAATTTTGGAGCTCAAAAGTTTTTTTAAAGTTGTGATCTTAAGGGTTTTTGACACTTCCATAAGTTATGGATATGAAAGTTTTTTTTTAAAAAAAAAATTTGATTCAAAGTTTTTATGGAGTTACAAAATTTGGTTTTAATGTTTTAAAGAATTCCATAACTTGTTCTTAAGTTATGGAACATGGAAAGTTTCATCATAAAACACCATTAATTCCATAAGTTATGGAATCCAAAGGTTTTCAAGAATTACAAAACTTGCCCTCAAGTTTTGGAATTTGAGAAAAGTTTTTTATGAAAAAAAGAATTGAATTCTAAAACTCTTGGGTTCATAACTTAAACAATTAATTAAATGGTTTTAATTTTGAGTTTAATAATTGGAATTATGATGTTTTTTTGAATAGTTCAAATTAACTCTTATGGACTTTATTAATAGTTAATTAAAGCGTTTAATTAAAAGAGTACTATTAATCCATAAATATATGGTTTGAGTTTAATTAAATTAAAAGTCTAGTATAATTAATAGATTAAACCACCAAGTATTTTAAATGTCTAAAATACACCCTTATACTATTATAATATTAAAATTTTAATATATTATATGTATAAGAGCAAGTCGTCTTACCATTAGTAGGCCTCATTCACGAAGCCGGTCTATAAGGGGGGTATAAGGTTACTGTCTATAAAATGGCAGTTTAATGGGTGTCCACTCTCACTCACCGCTTCCTTGACCGGTGGAGGGTCGTTAGCCGAACAGGTAGGACAAGGACTATAATTCTCCCTTCATTATAAGTATAATGATAAATACTAAGTAACTAAACACTTATAAATTCCCAATCTTAGTTACTTAGGAAAATGTGAATAAGGTGCTAATCCATGAAATTACACTTTGCACTTTGTTTAAGCTGTTAGTGGAGTGTGTGTGGTTAACTGGCACACTAACTTGGACTTAAAAAGGTAGGCAAAGGGTAACTTAATGTTTATCATAGTATCGTTGGAGCGTGTGTGGTTAACCGACACATCGATTGAGGGGTAAATATTAAGGGTACCAAGTATATTTGCATGGTTACTTCACACCTTGTTTTGTGATCCTCGGCATCCCAGTCACAAAACCTGAAGGGCACACTCGAGATTGAAACATGTCATTGAAAAGTTCAATGAATCTCAAAAGAATCCAGGAGTTTCAAAACCAATTAAAACCTAATAATACATTTCGTTTATCTTGGTGGAAATTGGTGAATCGTCATTCACCTACCTTCAAATATTTTATAGCTTGGATTACGGCATCCCTCTTCCAAGTTATAAAATAGTTTGTTGGGTCATAGCCTTAATATATCATATTGGGTGTTATATTAAGGACTTAAATCAACTTTACGTGAATTTCTTCCATTGTTGATGTCTGGTTTAGACAACAATGATCTTCCCAAACCAAGCTTTCCTAATGAATATGACTTCCCGAGTTTGGCTCATGGAAGTCATACTTCTCTTCCTCCACCTCCTCCAATTATTCTCCCTAACCCAGAAGTTCAAGGTCACTCAAGCCCTAATGGCAAGCAAGGTCTATGTGTGATCACATCTTAGAGATGAAGTCACATATTGACAAGCCGGGAGAGTTGGGTGTCAAAGTCTTGAGAAAGTTGGATGTTCAATCACTTTCTAAGTCACATAGTGAGTTCCTTTGGGACTACTATGATACAAACTATGACATGAACCTTAATGATCATATCTATTTGCTTGGTGCTGCTGAATCAGCAATGATTTGGAACGATACTGAAGCAAATTTGATTAGAAGATCAACTTCCCAAAAACATTATGGACAGTGACAATGGTGACACTAGAAATCCAGAAAAAGCATTCTCTTCCCAATGGAAAGGGATTGGCCATAGTCAACCCGGTTGACCAAATGGTAAAGAGAAAGGCTAAGTCTGAGATAGTCCCATTACCAAAGGGTCCATATGTTTATTTTGCCAAAGGAACGGGCGTTGATTGCAAAGCTGCCAAATTTACCTAAGGATGTTAAAGTCAATAAGTTTGACTCTACATCACGTAGAGTCCATTATCTAACTCTGTTAAGTTCTATTCTGAGATCCTCATTACATGATGTGACTGGGTCATATGTTGATGTTTTAAGAATCAAAGAATAGAGAGAAATCTTAAAGGAAGTATATGCTGATTTTGATCGCGAAGGTGGATTTCGATCGCATCAGAATTTTGAGCAGTTGCTTAAGAAGTTATGATATATTGCTACGGAATAGATAACAATAATTTTCCATGTGGATTGTAAGGATAAGTTTTTCCGCAAAGTTTTAAAATAAAAGAAAATTGTTTAATTTTGTTTATTTAAAGTATCCTTACAATGGCATTTGTGGAAAATTGTTGCTTATATGATTCCACTAACAGCAGTATTGCAAAATGGATTTGATTCTTTCATTTGTGGTAGTGTCTAAATTTACCAAATCAGGAAAGTTCCTCATCACCCAAGTTTCAATTGTACCGAAATTTGGAATCATGCAAGTTGAATAGTTTGATGAATGAGAACTTTCAAGCATTGGAAAATCAAGACTAATTACTTGTTCACATGGATGTGTGAGTCAAGTGAAGGACTAAAGGGATCGAGTACACATTCTTGTGCACTGGTCATGTCCAACACAAAGCTCGTTAAGACTATTTGATTTACTAAAGTTTAGTAAATATGGTTATACTTACAAGTTTAAGTATAATTCTGAAACATTGGAAAAGTCTCAATGTATGGCAGAACGAATGGGAAGAATCAAATTAGGCAGAAAGATAAAAGTTTCTCAAATCTGAAAAGATGGGAGAGTACTTTAGTATCATGTTTGTGATCATCTTAATGATTTAGAAATCATATCACAATTAGTCCTCTAAAGGTCATCTTAGTGCATTCTTATGACTAAGAAGAGGAGTCATGAATTGTTGAAATGGTTAGATCAGGAAGATGAGTCATACTTCGTTCCAAAACAATTCTTAGAGTCATACTCCAAGATTGTAACTTGAGTGACATATCTTAAAGAAGGGTTTAAAACACTTGTCAAATGTAAGAGTAAAAGTGTCCTACTCTTGTACATTTGAAATTGGTAAGTTGTGATGTTTTGGATAAAACAAAGACCAACTAAGGCCAATTGTGTGAAGTGTTTGTCTTGATAAAGAATCCACACTATCTCTTGAATATTTGGCAAGATAGTCTTATATGTCAAGAGGATAGTGGGAGTCTTAAAGATCCTAAAAAGAATTTCAAGAACTAATCAATAATAAAACCTGAGGTTCTTCACTAGCACACGACTTGAGGTTTATAACCTATCGTGTTGACATATGCTGTGCCCATTCAAGTTAAAGTTGGCTTTGCATAGGAGTTCTGAAAGTTCTCAATTGGTTGCATAACAACTTGGAAGCAATGGCAGGCCCTGTACTGCCAGGTGGCAAGAAGTTAAGATTGCATAAGTTCAATCCATATGAGTTTGGATTTGTCATTATCCTTGTCTTGTGACTATGGTTTTGACGATTCACATGGATAAGAACACATACACCATAAAATCTAAGGGTCATAAGGTTTCTCTCCGATTCATGAAAATGATGGTGAGGAAACACTTCCACCAAGTAGATTTGAAGTATATGGCAAAAGGTCTAAACAATTGAGACTATGATTACGGCATCCCTTTTCATAGTTCTGAAATTGTTTAGACACACACGCATGCTATCTAAGGAAAGTTGTATGATTTTTATAAAGTTTTATCAAAGCATCTCGTATCAGAAATCTGAACTTTGGTAAGAAAGTCAATAAAGTATTGATTTCTAGAAGTCCAGCTGATTTCTGACTACATGTCAAAGCTAGTGGGAGCATAAGTGTTATGCTAATAATCATCATGTTAGTGGGAGCATGATAATTATTGTTAGTGTTGCAAGTTAGCAATGTTAATTATAGAAAACAAAAGTTTCAATTCGTGAGGCTGCAGGGATTGAAAAAGTTGTTTTGCTATAATTAAGGGAGAGGATATACTTCATTTCAGTTCTAAAGCCTTAGATTGAGACCTTAATCATCTTTAGTAAAGAATATATATATATATATAGATATATATATATATATATATATATATATATATATATATATATGAATTTCATGTTGGATTGGTTCAACTTAAGGAAATTCTATATATTGCGTTCTCAAAATTCGATTATGATTACGGCATCCCTCTTCATAGTCAAATTTTGAAAACATGGCAAATAAAAATATTGTAGCAAAAGACTGGTCTAGAATCATGTCTTTATGTGAGACATCATGAATCGTGTACCATTTGCTTTGGGTACAGGATCGATTGCATGTGCTATAATATTTGTCATTTCTAAATTTTTCCAAATGCCCAGAGGCATTAAGAAGGGAAAAGGTCTAGAATTGGATATGACTAAAATGATTAAGCAATTGTCCAGGACAATATGAGGTTTACCAAAGATTGGTTGCTCAGGGACAGTTGGAAGTATAGTGCTAATTTTGGAAGGACCATATTGACATATTCTGAAAAGAGGCATCTGTTATTCAGAAGTGATAGTCAAAATGAGAATATGGAGTTGTCTCCATAGGTGGAAGTTATCTGTGTAAGATTAGAAAACTTAACGCAAGAAGCATGTCCAAAGCAATGTACTTTGAATATGAGACTTAGTTTCCATGGAGTTGATCTCCATTGGAATACCTTATAATGACTGTTGACAAGTCTTTGTGACTATGTACATATTCATTACAGGAGGGTCAGTGCATATAAGTTTAAAATCTAAACAGATTTCGATAAATGATAGGAATTTGAAATTCTCACATTTTTCGATAAGGATTTGGGAGTGTGAAATTACAATCATTGAAATTATGTTCAATTGGTTTATTTCACAAAGTAAGGATCATAGACAAACATAGAGTGCATAATTGGTGTATGGCAAAGCTATTGTTTAAGAAAAACATAGTGTACATGCTTGGAGCATGGGACAACTAGTGTTTTTAATTCAAGTATAAAGTTGATAAAACCGAAACAATGAATAATGACTAATCAGTATGGTGATAAATAAAAGTGTTTATTTATATTCATAGGGTTTGATACCATATTTGATTCATTTATTCTTGTGTTTTACTTTGCATGTTTTGACTTCCAGAATAACTAAGTCGCTCTTCCTGAATGATTAAGTAATTCAAACCATCCACAGTCGGTCATATGTTGGAAGTAGATATGAATGAAGACTGTCATGGGTTCGTTTGTAGAGGTCCAAGTTCGTGGACAAAGTGGTGCTACAACACTCATGAGTGCTCATAAGTTTTGAGTATTGGATTCAACCCGCGCTCATTTGAATCACTTCATGGATTTTACCACGAGTGATCATGAGACGATAATATCTTATATTCTTCAAACCTATAGATATGAGTTGTTACTATGAGTTGGTTATACATTGATTGCACGAAAACGCATTTGGTAACTCGATGTTATAAAACGTGCCTTTGTATTTGATTCAACAAGTAGTAGAACAAGCCATATGAGTCGAAGTTTATCCATTCCTTTAACCTTCGGGATAAAAGCAATATCTGTGGGCCCCTCGATGATTTAGCGATGACACATGTGAGTGCTTGGCCAAGCCAGGACTGATTTGATTTGTTCAATCAGTCGGTCATCATAAATCGAAAATCGGGAAACAACAAATGGACAGAGAGAATGATTATAATCCATGTCTCAGTCCATATGATATCTAGAATGGAGGAATATATGATCCCTTATCTAATGGACAAGTCATTGACAAGGTCAGAGTTCGACAGCGGCTTTAAGAGCTACGATTACCAGTTAGGTTTTGAAGTCATACTCAATAATAGTTTTAGACTTATCCAAGTGGGAGACTGTTGGATTAATGTCTAAGTCCATAACTATATTTGGTATGTACTTGACCCGACCCGACATGGTCCATTTGGGTTGCACTTCACGGGCACAAGTTATATGGATAGTCTTTTGAGAATAGTATATTTATGATTTATATTAATATATTATAAGTTCTAATATATTAATATGGAATCATATTATTTAATTAATATTGATCAAGAATTAATTTAGAATTAATTAAGTGATCAAAAAGAACTAATTAAATATGGACTCTTATATATATGGAATGGGCCAAGTTCATTTAGGTTGGGCTAAGCTTTCATGGATGGTCCATGGAGCTTTTAACCCATGGATCCTATGTAAATGAAAGGTCATGGGAAGTAGGGTTTACATGGATGTAACCCTAATCCTCCATAATCTATAAAGGGGTCCTTGGCTCACAAAATTGGCACAAGTGTGTGAAAATAAGAGTGGGCCGATTTTAGTGTGCATATATATTCTCTCAAGTTCTTCCAAGGTGTTTTGGTGATTTGTGATTCCATTTGAGGCTTCCACACTATTGAGGCTAAGCTCTTAAAGCTTGAAGACATCAAGCTACATCAAAAGGTATGTCATCTAACTAGAACTTTGTAGTATAGGTGCTTCATAATATGCTAGTTAGGATGAAACCTTGGAATAGTTAATATTTGCATGTATAATAGAGAAAACATAGATCCAAGGTTTATAGGGTTGCATGTACACCATAGGAGTGTAGTATACTAAAATCCAACATTTACTTGGATAATTAGTTGTTTAAACACTAATTGTAATCATATATGTATCATTATACGATAAATAGGATTCGTGTGTGTGCTCAAGTCTTCACTGGGCACTTAGCATCCTATACCACTCGTTCATCCAAACCACTCACTACAGGTGAGTTCATACCCCCTTAACCTACCGTTTAAACGATTTTAAATGATTTTATGGGGGGGGGGGGGGAATACAAGTTGAAACATTGTAGTTATTACATCAATCACATGTGATTAATAACTAGAACAAACAAATAGATTTCTTATACCTTTAAACTGTGTTATCAAACATCTATTTCAAAACATCTTTATCAAATTCTTTTAATGCTAAAGCTATTTATTCAAACTCCTTTTAAACTTATAAATATTGTCAAAATCATATCTATATAGGTATAGTTATATAAGTAAGGTTGAAAGGACTTAGGACTGATAGCTCGCTTTATTTCCTGTTCCTTGTTTGGTTGTGGACTTAGAGTATTCGGTTGTTTGTCTGAGTGTCGTTGAACCTTAGTTATATATTATGTATATGTATATAGATATAAAAGCTTTTATTTCAGTTCAATACACACACAGTCATTTAAACAACATTACTAGTAAACTATAATAGGTATAGTTTAAGAGATTACTACTCACTATTTCTAGTACAATGGAACTTACAAGAGTCAGTCCATTTATGAGTCAATACAAACATACTATGATGAGAAACTAAGAGAACATACACTATACTATACAAGAGAACGTAAGTTACACTAGTACAGAGAGAACATTCAATACACTATAACATACTATATAAACACAAGAATACGATAATTAGAATGTGAACTACTTCATGATACAACAATACATTGTTGTATCACATTGTAACCAGAGTCTCCTGGAGGGAGAGCGGGCATCATGTGTATAGATCTATACGGGACAGATACTTCCACACCCCGACTGCTAGCTACAGTCCCAGCCGGTAAGGCCAAGGGGTGACAAATTGTCACCTTACTATTTTATGACGCCAGAAGGTCGCCAGGTATTCAGCCGTCAATCAGCATGGTTACAAACTAATTCACATCTCAACCCTTAATTAACCGACTAGAAATTAAAGGCAATAAGAGTCACCAAGGAGTATGGTACAGTTAATACGACCTTGAGTCTTCATTTTTATCATTTAATAGTCAGTAGTGTCACTGCTGAGATAAAACGTCCTATCTTCTCTAATAAATGATAGTGATAAATGGGAGAAAACCTACTTTTTACACAGTAACGAAGTACTACTATATTTTTCCTACCATAATAAATACATATACTAACTTTACATTTTTATACAAGAACAAACATGTAAAACAGTCGGGCCTCGGGTAGAAGGCTACATTATTTTTAAGCAGGAAATATAGGATTTTCTGGGAAAAACTTCACAAACTTTTCAAGGTTTTAATACAAACATTTTGTGGCTTTTAACTACTAAATTACACTAAATACTTATAAACTCACCAACATTTTATGCTGATATTCTCTTTCAAAATAACTTGTATTCTCAGGAAACCGGTAAGACAGGTACACCCCTGCAGCTTTCGAAGGACGGGGTGGATCCAAGACTCATCTTTATTTTGATTGTACATTTTTGGTGTCATTTAAACCTTACAAAGGAACAAATATGTATTTAACTATTCTATTAATGCAATGTATGTTGTTGCTTGTTTTTACTATTATGCATTGTTATGATACTGTACATGACGTCCTCCGTCCCCGAATGTTTCCGCCAATTCGGTTTGGGGGTGTGACAGTAATGCTTTAAAATAAAAAAACACCATTATAAAAAGCATTAATAGCACCACATTCATTATCAAATGAAAAACTAAACCCTTGTTTGTATAAACCATGAAAGGAAATAACATTTCTCGCCATTTCAGACGAGTAGCAACAATTATTCAAATCTAATTCTAACCCACTACTAAGCAATAAAGAGTAAACTCCAATCTTGGTGACAGGTGAAACCTTCCTATTCCCCATGATCAAGTTTATCTTCCCATGCTCCACATCCTTACTTCTTTTTAGGCCATGCACATCAGAACAAATGTGAATTCCACAACCTATGTCAAGAACCTAAGTGTTAGAATGTGATGAGTTTTTAGATAGAATAGTATAAATACCATCATGGGTGGGTTTAACCTTCCCATCCTTAACATCCTGCGAGTACTTGTGGCAGCTTCGCTTCCAGTGCCCTTTTTCATGGAAATAGAAACACTCTGCTTCTTTTGGGATGGTCGAGGGAGTAGCAGAACCTCCTTTGGTTCCACTTGAAGAGGATCCATCAAGAGACTTTCCCTTGTGGCTCTTGGAAGGAGCCTTCCTCTTCTTCCCCTTACCTTGCCCAATTGCCAGAACAGGGGCATTAGCAGTAGGAGTGGTTACAACAGATTTACCTTTGAGACCACTTTCAGCGGTCCTCAGAAGGCCTTGAAGTTTGCTCAGAGTGACCTCCTTGTTCATATGATAAGTCATATGGAACTGATCATAACATGGAGGTAAGGAGTGTAGAATGATATCTATAGCCAGCTCCTCATCAAAGTTCACATTCAATTTGAGCAGACGGTCCACAAACCTTTGCATTTTCTGCAAGTGGCCCGTGATGGGTTCACAATCCTTCATCTTTGTTGCAATCATGGAGCAGATGATTTCGTACCGCTCTTGACGAGCACTCTGATGTTATCTTTCCATCAGGTCCTGGTGCATCTCAAAAGGGTAGAAGTCCTCATAGGACTTTTAGAGTTTAGGAGACATGATGACAAGCATGATACAAGCTACGTTGGTGGCATCTTTCTCATGTGCCCTAAAATCAACAATCTACTGAGGAGTAGCAGCAGACTCATCGATTTCCTTATGCTCCTTGTCGAGGACATCTTCCTTGTCCTCGTAGCAAGTGACCATCCTGATGTTCCTAATCCAATCATTGAAATTTGTCCCATCAAAGACGACTCTCCCACAAAGGTTCATGAGAGAGAAGGAGCCAGTAGGGTTTGAGCCAGAAGCAGTGTTGGAAGACATCTGAAAAGAAAGAAAACAAGTTTACATTAGATAAAGAGTCCTTAATATAACACCCAAATGAAATATTTGTTGGGTTTTGGTATAATACAACATCCAATGGTGCACATACAACCCTAAATACCTTGGATCAATGTTTTCACTAATTATACATGCAAATGGTTTCCAAGGTATTGAACCTATAGCTAGCATGCAATTGTCATACAAACTACATAAAATACTAGATAGTGTAACATACCTTTTTGTGTGGCTGGAAGTCTTGATGTATTTGGCCTTAAGAACTTAGCCCAATAGTGTGGAAGCCTCAAATGAAGTCACAACACATCAAGGACAAAGTTAGGACTTGAGAGAGAATCTCCATGCACTCTAAAACCTTCATGAACTCCAAGAACATGCACACACTCTAGGGTGTGACTAGCGGTGGCGGTTTTAGGTCATAACATATGTATTTATATGTGTTGAATTCTAAGAGTCATGGGTGTAACCCAAACCCATATCCAAGGATTTTATGATCCATGGTTCATGTGGCCCAACTCTTTATGTATCCATACATAAACTTGGTCCAACGTGGATCATAAGCCCAACACATATAAATATAACTAATTACCATAATTACTCCACATAGTTTTAATTAGTCTCTTTTGATTACTAAATTAATTCCAAATTAATTCTTGATCAATACTAATTAAAACATATGACTTCATTTTAATATATTAGAACTTATAATATATTAATAAATCATATATAACCTCTTCTCTCAAAAGTCCATCCTAGCAAATTTTCCTGATGATATGCAACCCAAATGGACCATGCTACTCTCGGGTCGAATACATACCAATAATATTTATGGGCTTAGACACCTAATCCAACAGTCTCCCACTTGGATAAGTCTAAAACTATTATTGCATATGACTCCAAAACCCGACTAGCAATCGTAGGTCTTAAAGTCGTTGTCGAACTC
Organism: Lactuca virosa; assembly: GCF_052849685.1. Taxonomy (NCBI): domain Eukaryota; kingdom Viridiplantae; phylum Streptophyta; class Magnoliopsida; order Asterales; family Asteraceae; genus Lactuca; species Lactuca virosa. The sequence continues at coordinate 417,690,820 of NC_136428.1, read as the reverse complement.
TAAACAAATCAATGACGCGTCCATTAGATAAGGGATCATATATTCCTCCATTCTACATATCATATGGACTGAGACATGGATTATAATCATTCTCCCTGTCCATTTGTTGTTTCCCGATTTCCGATTTATGACGACAGACTAATTGAAAAAATCAAATCAGTCCAGGCCCGGCCGAGCACTCATATGCTTGTTCTACTACTTGTTGAATCATACACAAAGGCACATTTTATAACATCGAGTTACCAAATGCGTTTACGTGAAATCAATGTATGACCAACTTATAGGCAACAAGTTATATGTCTAGGTTTGAAGAATATAAGATATTATCGTCTCATGATCACTCGTGATAAAATCCATGAAGTGAGTCAGATGAGTGTGGGTTTAATCCAATACTCGAATACTTATTCCAGGAGTACTCATGAATCTTGTAGTAACTCTTACTATGTCCACTACCTTGGACATCTACAAACCCGATTCATGATAGTCTTGCTTTAATACCTACTTCCAATGTATTATCGACTGTGGATGGTTTGAATAACTTAGTCATTCGGAAAGAATAACCTAGCAATTCTGGAAGTTAAAACATGCAAAGTGAAACACAAGAATAATACTAATCACTCTATGGTCCCAAGCACCTTTGAGAGTAAATAAAACACCTTTTATTTAAACACCATATTGATTACTCATTATTCATTGTATAATGTTTCAAATAATCAACTTTATACTTGAATTAAAACAATAGTTGTCCCATGCTCCAAGCATGTAAACTATGTTTTCTAAACACTAGTCATGCCATACACCAAGTATGCACACTATGTTTAACTATGATCTTTACTTTGTGAAATAGATCAACTGAACATGATTCCAATGATGCCCATCTCACAATCCCAAATCCTCATTGTAAATGTAAGAATTCCAAATTCCTGCCATTTACCGAAACTTGATAGATTCTAAACTTACATGCATTGATCCTCTTGTAATGACTATGCACAAAGTCACAAAGACTTGTCAACAATCATTATAGGGTATTCCAATGGAGATCAATTCCATGGAAACGAAGTCTCACATTTCAAAGTACATTCCTTTGAACATCCTTCTTGCATTAAGTTTTCTAATCTTACAAAGATTTGAAGAACAACTTCCACCTATGGAAACCTTTCCAGATTCCCATTTTGACTATCACTTCTGAACAAGAGTAACCTCTTTTCCGAATATGTCAATATGGTCCTTCCAAAATTAACACTTATACTTCCAACTGTCCATGAGCAACCAATCTTTGGTAAACCTCAGATTGTCCTCGACAATTGCTTAATCATTTTAGTCATATCCAATTCTAGACTTTTCCCTTCTTAATGCCCTGAGCATTTAGAAAATTTAGAAAGGATAAATATTACAGCACACGTAATCAATCCTATATCTGAAGCATATGGGACACGATTCATGATGACTCTTTTGCTACAATATTTTTTATTTGCCATGTTTTCAGAATTTGACTATGAAGAGGGATGTCGTAATCATAATCGAATTTTGAGAACACAATATATATATAGAATTTCCTTGTGTTGAACCATTCCAACATAAAATTCATATATATCCTTGAATAAAGATGATCAAAATCTCAATCTAAGCTTTTAGAATTGAAATGAAGTATAATTTCCTCTCCCTTAATTATAGCAAAACAACTTTTCCCAATTGAAACCTTTTGTTTTGTACAATTAACACTTAACATAATGGTCATGCTCCCACTTACATGATAATTATTAGCACAACACTTATGCTCCCACTAGCTTTGACATGTACTGAGAAATCAGCTGGACTTTTAGAAATCAATACTTTATTGACTTCCTTAACAAAGTTCAGTTTTCTGATACGAGATGCTTTGATAAGAATTTATCAAATTCATACACCTTTCCTTAGATAGCTCATATGTGTGTCTAAACAATTTTAGAACTCTGAAAAGGGATGCCGTAATCATAGTCTCAATTGTTTAGACCTTTGCCACTTCTCACAAGTCCATGCTAGTGTGCCGGTTAACCACACACGCTCCACTAACGACTTTGAGAATGCAAATAACACAATTGCTATCTACTTAAAATCTACTTTGTGAAAGCGTTTCCTCGCCATCATTTTCATGAATCGGAGAGAAACCTTATGACACTTAGATTTTTTGGTGAATGAGTTCCTATCCATGTGAATTTGTCAAAACCATAATCACAAGACAAGGTTAGTGACAAATCCAACCTCATATGGATTGAACTTGTGCAATCTTAACTTCTTGCCAACTGGCAGCACAAGGGCCTGCCATTGCTTCCAAGTTGTTATGCAACCAATTGAGAATTTCCAGAACTCCTATGCAAATCCAACTTTAACTGGAATAGGCACAAAAATGTCAACACGATAGGTTATAAACCTCAAGTCGTGTGCTAGTGAAGAACTTTAGGTTTTCATTCATGATTAGTTCTTGGAACTTTCAAGAGCTTTAAGATCCCACTGTCCTCTTGACATATAAGACTCTCTTGTCAAGAACCATTTCTTATCAAGGGTCAGTGCAGATTCTTATCAAGACTAACACTTCACATAATTGGCCTTAGTTGGTCTCTGTTTAACCCAGAACATCACAACTTACCAATTTCAAATGTACAAGAGTAGAGACACATTTTACTCTTACACTTGACAAGTGTTACAAACCTTCCTTAAGATATGTCACTCGAGTTACAATCTTGGAGTATCACTCTAAGACTTGTTATGGAACGAAGTATGATTCATCTTTTTTATTTTAACCATTTCAACAATCCATGATTTCTCTTCTTAGCCAAACAAATGTACTAAGATGTCCTTAGAGAAACAATTGTGATATGGTTTCATAATCACTAAGATAATCATAAAACAAGATACTCAAGTACTCTCCCATCTTTTCAGATTGAGAAACTTTTATCTTCCTGCCTTATTTGATTCTTCTCATTCGTTCTGCCATACATTGAAACTTTTGCAATGTTTCAGAATTATACTTAAACTTGTAAGTATAACCATATTTACTAAACCTTAGTAAATCATGACGAATAGTCTTATCGATCTTTGTGGTGGACTTGACCAGTGCACAAGAATGTGTACTCGATCCCTTAGTCCTTCACTTGACTTACATATACATGTAAACAAGGAATTAGTCTTAATTTTCCAAAGATGAGAATTCTCATTCTTCATACAACTTGCATGATTCCAAGTTTCTATCCACCTGAAACTTGGGTGATGAGAATCTTTCCTTATTTGGTAAATTATTACACTACCACAGTCGAAAGAATCAAATCCATTTTCCAATATTGCTATCAATGGAAACATATAAACAACAAATTCTCACAAATGCCACTGTAAGGATATTTTAAAATAAAACAAAACCTTTTCTTTTATTTTAGAACTTTGAGGAAAACCTTATCCTTACAATGCAAATGCATGTGAAAAACTATGTTGTTATGTATTCCTAAGCAATCTATCACAACTCTTTAAGTAACAACTCAAAATTCTTCCTTTAAGCTCCCTCTTCACTTTGATTCTTAAAACATCAAAATGTGATCTAGTCACGTCATGTAATAAGAATCTCCAAATAGGAACTTAATAGTGTTAGATAATGGACTTTACCTGAAGTAGAGTCAAAACTTTTGACTTTACCGTCCTTACAAACTATCAGGTAAATTTGGCCAGCTTCGCAACCAATGCCCCTTCCTTTGGCAATAGAAGCTTTGGGAAGTCGATCTTCTAATCAAATTTGCTTTTACCAGTGCTCAAAATCATTGCTGACTCAGCAGCACCAAGCAAATAGGTAAGATCATTAAGGGTCAAGTCATGGTCTGTCACATAGTAGTCCCAAAGGAACTCACTATGTGACTTAGAAAGTGATTGAAGATCCAACTTTCTCAAGACTTTGACACCCAACTCTCCCAGCTTGTCAATATGTGACTTCATCTCCAAGATGTGAGCACACATAGACTTTGCTTGCCAATAGGGCCTGAGTGACCTTGAACTTGTCGGTTAGGGAGAATAATTGGAGGGGGTGGAGGAAGTGAAATTCCAAGAAATTTGGGAAGATCATAGATGTCTAAACTAGACATCTAAAATGGGAGATCTTCAAGTTAGTTGATTTTTAAGTCCTTAATATAACACCGAATATGAAATATTAAGGCTAGGACCCAACACAATATTTTACAACTTCGAAGAGGGATGCCGTAATCCAAGCTATAAAATATTTGAAGGTAGGCGAATGACGATTCACCAATTTCCACCATGAACAACGAAATAATTTATTAGGTTTTAATTGGTTTTGAAACTCCTAGATCTTTTGAGATTCATTGAACTTTTCAATGGCATGTTTCAATCTGGATTGTGCCCTCTCAAATTTTGTGACTGGGATGCCGAGGATCACGAAACAAGGTGTGAATAAGCATGCAAATTCACTTGGTACCCTTAATATTATCACCTAATCGATGTGCCGGTTAACCACACACGCTCCACCGATCTATAATAAACATTAAGTTACCGTTCGCCACTCTTACTAGTCCATGTTAGTGTGTCGGTTAACCACACACGCTCCACTAACGACTTGGTACGGTACAAAGTGTAAATTTCATGGGTTAGCACCAAATTCACATTTTTCCTAAGTAACTAAGATTGGGAATTTATAAGTGCTTAGTTACTTAGTATTTATCATTAATACTTTTAATGAAGGGAGAATTATAGTCCTGTCAAACCCGTTCGGCTAACGACCCTCCACCAGTCAAGGAAGCGGTGGGTGAGAGTGGACACCCATTAAACTGCCATTTTATAGGCAGTAACCTTATACCCCCCTTATAGACCGGCTTCGTGAATGAGGCCTACTAACGGCAAGACTGACTTTTACTCTTATACATATATATATAAATATTAAACCTATAATATTATAATAGTATAAGGGTTGAATTTTAAACTATTAAAATTCTAAGGGTTTAACTTGGAACTAAAGTATTCATGGGGGGAAACTTTACAAATTCCAAAACTTGAGGGCAAGTTTTGAACAGTTCAAAAACCTTTTCAATTCCATAACTTATGAATTTAAAGTAGTTTTAATGAAAACTCTTCAGGTTCCATAACTCGAGGACAAGTTATGGAAGACTTTAAAAAACATTTAAGGAAAAAATAAACTATTCATTTTCATAACCTATGAGTTTAAAGTAGTTTAATGAATAAACTCTTCAAGTTCCATAACATGAGAACAAGTTATGGAAGACTTTAAAATCATTCAAGAAAATAAGACTCTTCATTTTTCCTAACTTATGGAAATCTTATGAGTTTTAAAGAATCATAAATGTGACTTTTCATATAACTTGAGGACAAGTTACAAAAACACATTTCATGAGAAACTTTAAGATTAATATGGATTGAAAACAAATTATCACATAACTATTCTATTAATCTAAACTAACTCATAAGAACAAGATAATTCAAGTCAAACAATTTTCATGAAATTAGACTAACCATTAAACTAACACAAAACATGAATCTATTGACAATTATCTTTGAAATTGGTTTAGCATGAACATTACCACATCAAAAACAGGTTTACAAGACCAAAAACAGCTTAGGGTAATGTCTCTAGTCCAATTCCAGCCTTAAAAGTCGAAAATATGCTGTCAGGGGGTCCAACTCGTCGAGTGCATGAACCAACTCGACGAGTTGGATGAATTTCTTCATGGACTCGGCGAGTCCATCAGTGGACTCGGCGAGTCCAACACTCAGACGGCCAAAATTTTCGATTTTTCAGCCATTTCAGCAAGTATAACATGAAAACAAACCTGGCTCTGATACCACTGTTGGGTTTTGGTATAATACGACATCCTATGGTACACATACAACCCTAAATACCTTGGATCTATGTTTTCACTAATTATACATGCAAATGGTTTCCAAGGTATTGAACCTATAGCTAGCATGCAATTGTCATACAAACTACATAAAATACTAGATAGTGTAACATACCTTTTTGTGTGGCTGGAACTCTTGATGTATTTGGCCTTAAGAACTTAGCACGAATAGTGTGGAAGCCTCAAATGAAGTCACAACACATCAAGGACAAAGGTAGGACTTGAGAGAGAATATCCATGCACTCTAAAACCTTCATGAACTCCAAGAACATGCACACACTCTAGGGTGTGACTAGCGGTGGCGGTTTTAGGTTATAACATATATATTTTTATGTGTTGAATTCTAAGAGTCATGGGTATAACCCAAACCCATATCCATGGATTTTATGATCCATGGTTCATGTGGCCCAACTCTTTATGTATCCATACATAAACTTGGTCCAACATGGATCATAAGCCCAACACATATAAATATAACTAATTACCATAATTAGTCCCCATAGTTTTAATTAGTCTCTTTTGATCACTAAATTAATTCCAAATTAATTCTTGATCAATACTAATTAAAACATATTACTTCATATTAATATATTAGAACTTATAATATATTAATAAATCATATATAACCTCTTCTCTCAAAAGTCCATCCTAACAAATTGTCCTGATGATATGCAACCCAAATGGACCATGCTACTCTCGGGTCGAATACATACCAATAATAGTTATGGGCTTAGACACCTAATCCAACAATATTAAGGCTAGGATCCAACACAATATTTTACAATTTGGAAGAGGGATGTCGTAATCCAACTTGCAAAATATTTGAAGGTAGGTAAATGACGATTTACCAATTTCCACCATGAAAACGAAATTTGTTAATTAATTTTTAATTGGATTTGAAACTCCTAGATACTTTGAGATTCATTTTTCAATGGCATGTTTAAATCTCGATTATTCCCTTCAGGTTTGTGACTGGGATACCGAGGATCACAAACAAGGTGTGAATAACCATGCAAATGCACTTGGTACTCTCAATGTCAATTATCACCTTAATCAATGTGTCGGTTAACCACACACACTCCATTGAGCTTATGATAAACATTAAGCTACCCTTTGTCACCCTTACAAGTCTAAGTTAATGTGTCGGTTAACCACACACGCTCTATCAACGACTTGGTAAGGTGCAAAGTGAAATTTCATGGATTAGCAACAATTTCACATTTTCCTAAAGTAACTAAGATTGGGAATTTATAAAAGCTTTAGTTACTTTATTTTTATCGTTATACTTTTAATGAGAATTATAGTATTTTACCTACCCGTTCGGCTAACGACCCTCCACCAGTCAAGGAAGCAGTGGGTGAGAGTGGACACCCATTAAACCACCATTTTATTGGCAGTAACCTTATACCCCCCTTATAGACTATATATAAATATTAAACCTATAATATTATCATAGTATAAGGGTTGAATTTTAACTTTTAAAATTCTAAGGTTTTGAATTAAAGTTTCATTTAGTGAGACTTTACAAATTCCAAAACTCGAGGGAAAGTATTGAAACTTGTCAAAACTCTTCAAGTCCATAACATATGTGTTTTATGACATCTTTAATAGAAAAACCTTTCATGTTCCATAACATCCATAACTTGAGGACAAGTTATGGAGTCCATTAAAAACATTTAAAACATTGTCTAACTAATACAATAATCAAATAATTCATAAAAGATACAATTAAACTCATGAACAAGACAATTCAAATCAAACAAATTTCATGTAATTAGCCTAACCATATAAACTAATACAAATCATGAAACTTTGAAAATTATCTTTTAAATTGGATTAGCATGATCATTACCACATCAAAAAGAAGTTTATAAGTTCAAAAACAGTTTAGGGTAATGATCCTAGTCCAATTCCATCCTTAAAACTCGAAAATATGCACTCAGGAGCACAGACTCGTCGCGTGCATGAACTAACTTGGCGAGTTGGTCAGATTTGTGAGGGGACTCGGCGAGTTCCCAAGTAGACTCGGCGAGTGCACTGTTCATAAAGCAGAAAATCGATTTTTTAAGCATTTGAAAGCAAGGAGCACCAAGTATATTGGAAAACAATCCTAGGCTCTGATACCATTGAATATTGATGAGTTTTGAGCATTCTAACACTCCTACGGTGTACATGCAACCCTAGATGCTTTGGATCTATGTTTTCTCTAATATACATGCAAACTTTCAAAATTCCAAAGCATCATCCTAACAACCATACAATGGAGTATCTATACTACAAAATTTTAGTTAGATGACATACCTTTTAGTGTAGTTGAAAACCTTGAAGCTTTAAGAGCCTAGCACCAATAATGTGAATGCCTCAAATGGAACCACAAATCACCACCAACAATTGGAAGAACTAGAGAGAGGTTATTTGCACACATTAATTTCGGCTAGCACTCTTGAATATGCTCTAGTATTCGATTTCATGCAATAGAGGGCTTCTTATATAGTCCATCAAAAGGTATGTCATGCTAACTAGTATATTATAATTTTATGTTAAATGCATGCTAGTTGTAAGATTAATACCTTGGAAACCATTTGCATGTATAATTAGTGAAAACATAGATCCAAGGTATTTAGGGTTGTATGTGCACCATAGGATGTTGTAGTATACCAAAACCCAACAGATACTTGGGTAATAAAAACAAGTTTGAAGACATACCTTTTTATGTAGCTTGATTCCTTGATGCTTAAGAGCCGAGTGCCCCAAGTGTGACACCTCAAATGGTTCACACAACACCAAATGCCTTTGGAATAAACTTGAGAGAAATGTAGAACACTTGAAATCGGCTTGCCCTCTCTACAATGTTACTAGTGGCCGATTTTCCCCAAGAATAAGATGCTTATATAGTTTGACACAATTAGGGTTACACTAGGTAAACCCTAATTGTCATGGCCTTTCATTTCCATGATCCATGGGTACAAAAACACCATGGAGCATCCATGGAGCATCCTATGTGTTTTAGCCCAACTTGATAATCCATGGAGCATTAGCCCACTATACAAGTATGGATGATTTACACAATCAACCCACATATTTAATTAGTCTCATTTTGATCACTGAATTAATTCCAAATTAATTCTTGATCAATACTAATTAAATAATCTTATTAATATATTAGAACTTATAATATATTAGTAAACCTTAAGTGTTGTTTCTCTCATTTTAGTCTATCCAAATGCATGATGCCATGCGACACAAATGGACCATGCCAATCAAGTCAAGCACATACCAAATATAGTTATGGACTTAGACACTAATCCAACAGTCTCCCACTTGGATAAGTCTAAAACTATTATTGAGCATGACTTCAAGAACCGACTGGCAATCGTAGCTCTTTAAGCCGCTGTCAAACTCTGACGTTGTAACTGAACTCTGATCTCGTCAATGACTTGTCCATTAGATAAGGGATCATATATTCCTCCATTCTAGATATCATATGGACTGAGACATGGATTATAAATCATTCTCTCTATCCATCTGTTGTTTTCCGATTTCCGATTTATGACGACTGACTGATTGAACAAATGAAATCAGTCCTGGCTTGGCCATGCACTCACATGTGTCATCATTAAATCATCGAGGGGCCCACAGATATCGCTTTTATCCCGAAGGTAAAAGGAATGGATAAACTTCGACTCATATGGCTTGTTCTACTACTTATTGAATCATACACAAAGGCACGTTTTATAACATCGAGTTACCAATGCGTTTTCGCGCAATCAATGTACAACCAACTCCTAGTAACAACTCATATCTCTAGGTTTGAAGAATATAAGATATTATCGTCTCATGATCATGATGGGTTTTTGAGAATTCTAACACTCCTATGGTGTACATGCAACCCTAGAAACCTTGGATCTATGTTTGACTAAGATACATGCAAATAATTATTTTTCCAAGGTTCTTATCCTAACTAGCATGGCATGGGATACTTCAATCAAATAAAACTAGTAGAATTACTTATCTTGTAGTAGTAGTTGAATGCTTGGAGTTTGAGAGCCTAGCACCAATAATGTGGATGCCTCAAATGGAAGTCACAAATCACCACAAACTTGGAAAATTGAGAGAATAGTCACAAACTTCTTGAAATCGGCCCTCTTGGTTTACACACATCAACTAGTGCAATTTCAAGAACCAAAGCCTCCTTTATATAGTGTGGTGGATTAGGGTTACATCCATGTAAACCTTAATACCCATGTCTTTTCATTTCCATGAGGTCCATGGGTTAAAGCTCCATGGAGTATCCATGGACTTTCCATGCAAGCCTAGCCCATTCCAAATAAGCATTATCCCACATTATATAAATACAAGAGCCCATATTTAATTAGTCATACTTTTGATCTCTAAATTAATTCTAAATTAATTATAGATCAATACTAATTAAATAATATGATTTTATATTAATATATTAGGACTTATAATATATTAATAAATCATAACTTATACTATTCTCAAACGATTATCCATAAATTGTTCGGGTGAAGTGCAACCGAAATGGACCATGCCGGGTCGGGTCAAGTACATACCAAATATAGTTATGGACTTAGACACTATATCTAACAGTCTCCCACTTGGATAAGTCTAATAACTATAGTTGCAAGTATGACTTCAGGAACCGATCAGCAATCGTAGCTCTTTAAACTCTGTTGAACTATGAAGCGCCATTTTAGATAAGTGATCATATAATCCTCTATTCTAGATATCAGCCGGACAAATACATGGAACATGGTCTTGCTTATTATCCAGCATTTGTTTCTCGATTTCCGATTTGTTTGACATAGAACTTAACTGAACACATCAATTTAGTTCTGACCGGGCCCGGTATATAGGTCAAAACAAAATCATCGAGGGGCCCAGATATCGCTTCTAATCCTAGAAGGAATAGATAAACTTCGACTCATATGTTTGCTCTACTACTTGTTGAATTACACACAAAAGTACGGTTTATAACATCGAGTTACCAATGCGTTTTCGTGCAATCAATGCATAACCAACTCATAGGCAACAAATCATCTCTCTAGGTTTGAAGACTTATATGATATTACCGTCTCACGATCACTCGAGATAAATTCCATAAAGTGATATAAGTGAGCGTGGGTTGAATCCAATACTCAAAACTTATGAGCACTCATGAGTGTTGTAGCCCCGCTTTGTCTAACATCTTAGACCTCTACAAGCCAACCCATGACAGTCTTGATTCATATCTACTTCCAACATATGACCGACTGTGGAGAGTTTGAATAATATGATATAAACCATAACATAATTATTCTGGAAGTTAAAACATGCAAAAAGAAATAATAGTAAACGATTAACAAGAGATAGCAACACTTTACTCATAAATAACAGCTTTTATTTATCATCAAATGTCAATTACATTTTACAAATTTCAAGATTATCGAACTACTAAAACTAATATCATCCTTCAGCCCTATGCTCTGAGCATGCTGGAGATGCTTAGCCCGAGTCAGTCCCTTCGTGAGGGGATCAGCTGGGTTCTCATCCGATGATACCCTCTTTGCCACGAGGATTCCTTCTTCTATTCGATGTCTGATGAAGTGATATTTTCTGTCGTTGTGTCTGGATCTCCCAGGATCTCTTGGTTCCTCGGCTAAGGCAACCGCACTATTGCTGTCACAGAAAATCTCCATTGGCTCCTTTATAACTGGTACAACTCCAAGGTCTCCGATGAAGTTCTTTAGACATATAGCCTCCTTTGCTGCCTCGCTTGCTGCTAGATACTCTGATTCACAAGTGAAATCAGCCACTGTCTCATGCTTGGAAATTTTCCAAGTAATTGCCCCTCCGTTTAGAGTAAAGACCCAGCCCGGCTGAGAGCGGAAATTATTCCTGTCAGTCTGAAAGCTAGCATCACTGTACCCTATAACTCTCAACTCCTCACTGCCACCGAGGGTAAGGACCCAGTCCTTAGTCCTCCGTAGGTACTTGAGGATATTCTTTACCGCAGTCCAGTGTGCCTTGCCAAGGTTCCCCTGATACCTGCTAACCATGCTCAAAGCAAAGGCTACATCAGGTCGAGTACACGTCATAGCATACATGATCGATCCTACAGCTGAAGCATAAGGTATTCGACTCATTTCTGCTATCTCAGCCTCAGTACTAGGGCTTTGTGTCTTACTCAATCTGGCGTTACTCTGGATGGGTAACTCTCCTTTCTTGGAGTTATACATGTTGAACCTTTTCAACACTTTGTCCACATAGGTGCTTTGACTAAGTCCAATTAGTCTTTTACTCCTGTTTCTCAAAATCCTTATCCCTAGGATATAGGCAGCTTCTCCAAGGTCCTTCATAGCGAAACACTTCCCAAGCCAGGACTTTACTTCCTGCACGGTTGGGATGTCATTTCCTATGAGTAGTATGTCATCCACATACAGTACCAAAAAGCTGACTATACTCCCACTAGCCTTAATATAGACACAAGATTCATCTTCACTCCTTGAAAAGCCAAATTCTTTGACTTTCTCATCAAAGCAAAGATTACATCTGCGAGGTGCCTGTTTTAATCCATAAATGGATTTCTCGAGCTTACACACTCTACTGGGGTACTCTGTACTGACAAAACCCTCTGGCTGAACCATGTAAACATCTTCAGCCAACTTTCCATTAAGGAAAGCGGTTTTGACATCCATTTGCCATATTTCATAATCATGAAATGCAGCAATGGCTAGCAGAACCCTAATAGACTTCATCTTGGCCACTGGTGAAACGGTCCCATCATAATCAACTCCCGGAGTTTGAGAATAACCCTTTGCAACCAGTCGTGCCTTATAAGTGTGTACATTACCATCCATGTCGGTCTTCTTCTTGAAGATCCATTTGCACCCAACTATCTTACGATCAGGTAAATTGTCAACCAACTTCCAAACTTGATTGTCATACATGGACTGTATCTCGCTATCCATAGCCTCTTTCCATTTAGCTGCCTCAGGGCCTGCCATGGCTTCCGTGTAGCTGTTAGGCTCATCCAGATTTACCAGTGTGTTATCACTGATAAGTGTCTCACCTTCTCCAGTAATATGAAAAACATAATAATGCTCAGGTGCATTCCTAACTCTGGTGGAACGCCTCAGAGGTATAGATTCTTCATTCGGCTCAACAGGAGTTTCCTCCTCAGGTTGAGGGCTAGGGTTTGAGGTTCCTTCACCACTTGACTCTTGAATTTCCTCAAGGTCAATTTGCCTCCCACTGTCTCCTTGGCTCATGAATTCTCTCTCTCGAAAGAATCCTTTTCTTGCTACAAAGACCACATTATCACTGGGTCTGTAGAAGATGTAACCAAAGGATTTCTGTGGGTAGCCGATGAAAATACACCTTTCGCTTCGGGGTTCGAGCTTATCGTGAGTCTCGCGTCTCACGAAAGCCTCGCAACCCCAAATCTTGATGTGGTCTAGATTGGGAACTTTTCCAGTCCACATCTCGTGAGGTGTTTTGGCAACCTTCTTTGTAGGGACTAGATTAAGGATATGGGCGGCAGTCTCTAAGGCATACCCCCAAAATGAGATTGGTAGCGAAGCTCGACTCATCATGGAACGAACCATGTCCAACAAGTTCCGATTGTGCCTCTCAGCTACACCATTCAATTGTGGTGTCCTAGGAGGTGTCAATTGTGAGACAATCCCACATTCCTTAAGATAGTCAAGGAACTCAGTACTAAGATACTCACCACCACGATCGGGTCGAAGCATCTTAATGTTCCTGCCCAACTGATTCTCCACTTCTTGCTTAAAATCTTTGAATTTCTCAAAGGTTTCTGACTTATGCTTGATTAGGTAGACATATCCATATCTACTAAAATCATCAGTAAAAGTCACATAGAACCGATTAGCATCTCTTGTGGCGGTTCTGAAGGGTCCACACACATCCGTGTGTAGGAGGTCCAACAAACCTTCACCCCTAGCACAAGTGCCAGTAAAAGGTGACTTTGTCATTTTACCAAGCAAACAAGATTCACAACTATCATCTGACTTTAGGTCAAATGACTCCAAGACTCCATCCTTTTGGAGTTGGCCTATGCGTTTCTTGCTTACATGTCCAAGACGACAATGCCATACTTTATCTAAGCTAGTGGAAGAGTTAATACACAATACATTATTTCCTAGATTATCTACAACAGATACAGTTTCATACACGCCATCACAAGGTAATGCTTTAAAATAAAGAACATTATTAAAGAAAGCATCAATACTACCATTATTATTATCAAAATAAAAGGTAAAACCTTGTTTATACAATGCATGAAAGGAAATAACATTTATTGCCATTTCTGGTGAATAATAACATTTATTCAAATCTAATGTAAACCCACTATTTAGCACTAAGGAATAAACTCCTATCTTGATGACAGGTGAAGCTTTCCTGTTTCCCATGATCAAGTTTATCTTTCCCTGCTCCACATTCTCACTTCTTTTTAGTCCCTGCAAATCACAACATATGTGAATATCACAACCTGTATCAAGGACCCAAGACTTAGAATGAGGTGAGTTATTAGACAATATAGTGTATATACCTGCATGGTTGGGTTTTACTTTCTCATCCTTCAAATCTTGCTGGTACTTTGGGCAGTTTCGCTTCCAGTGCGACTTTTCATGGCAATAGAAGCATTCAGCCTCATTAGGCTTAGCAGAAGGAGTGACAAAACCTTTCTTGGTTTTGCTTGAAGAGGAGCCTTCAAGGGTCTTACCCTTGGTACCCTTAGAAGGGTTCTTTCTCTTCTTCTCTTTGACATGCCCGATTGCCAAGACATTGGCCGCAGTTGGAGTAGGAGTAGGAGTAGTAACAACCAACTTACCCTTTAGACCACTTTCGGCGGTCTTCAAGAGTCCTTGAAGTTTGCTGAGGGCGACTTCTTCCTTGTTCATGTGATATGTCATGCGGAATTGATCATAACATGATGGCAAGGAGTGCAAAATGATGTCTATTGCTAACTCCTCAGGGAAGTTCACATTTAGCTTCAGTAAACGGTCCACATACCTTTGCATTTTCTGCATGTGGCCCGTGATGGTTTCACCATCCTTCATTCGGGTTGTTATCATGGAGGAGATTATTTCATATCGCTCTTGACGAGCACTTTGATGGTAGCGGTCCATCAAGTCCTGGTGCATCTCAAAAAGATAATAGTCCTCATAGGGCTTTTGGAGCTCGGTTGTCATGGTGGCCATCATGATGCATGCCACTTTTGTAGAATCTCTTTCATGTACCTCATATTCAGCAAGCTCTTCGGGAGTAGCAGTTGGCTCGGGTACCTTCAGCTCCTTGTCGAGAACATATTCTTTGTTCTCATACCGAGTGACCATCCTGATGTTTCTGATCCAATCTGTAAAGTTGGACCCATCAAGGATGATTCTCCCACAAAGATTCATGAGAGAGAAGGAGCTAGTAGGGTTTGAGCCAGAAGCATTGTTATTAGAAGACATCTGAAAAGAAGAGGGAATATATTAGATTAGATATAGAGATAGTCCTTAACAAAACTCCCAAATGTAATATTAAGGCTAGGACCCAACACAATATTTTATAACTTGGAAGAGGGATGCCGTAATCTAAGCTATAAGATATTTGAAGGTAGGTGAATGACGATTCACCAATTTCCACCATGAAAAACGAAATATTTAATTAGGTTTTAATTGGTTTAGAAACTCCTAGATTCTTTGAGATTCATTGAACTTTCTTCAATGGCATGTTTCAATCTCGAGTGTGCCCTTCAAGTTTTGTGACTGGGATGCCGAGGATCACAAAACAAGGTGTGAAGTAACCATGCAAATTACTTGGTACCCTTAATGTATTACCCCTCAATCGATGTGCCAGTTAACCACACACGCTCCATCGATACTATGATAAACATTAAGTCACCCTCTACCTACCTTGTTAAGTTCAAGTTAGTGTGCCGGTTAACCACACACGCTCCACTAACGACTTAAACAAAGTGTAAAGTGTAATTTCATGGATTATCACCTTATTCACATTTTCCTAAAATAACTAAGATTGGGAATTCAATAAAGTTTAGTTACTTTAGTATTATCATTATACTTTTAATGAGAATTTATAAGTCCTTGTCTTACCCGTTCGGCTAACGACCCTCCACCGATCAAGGAAGAGGTGGGTGAGAGTGGACACCCATTAAGTTTCCATTTTATAGGCAACAACCTTATACCCCCCTTATAGACCGGCTTCGTGAATGAGGCGTACTAGCGGTAAGACGACTTGATCTTATACATATATAAATATTATTAAACTTATAATATTATAAAGTATAAGGGTTGAATTTTAACTTTTAAAATTCTAGGGGTTGGAACTAAAGTTTTTAATATGACTTTACATGTTCCAAAACTTGAGGGCAAGTTTTGTAAACTTTCAAAACTTTTCATTTCTCATAACTTATGAGTTAATGGTTATTAAAAATGAAGACTCTTCATTTTTTGTAACCTATGTGTTCTTTTAATGGTTATTTATAAATGTGAGTTTTGGTTATCCATAACTTAAGAACTAGTTATGGACTCCATTAAAACACATAAAGATCAAGAATTAATCTAATCAATTATTAGCACATAATTCCTATGATCTTCTAAACTCATATGTTTATGAGTGTTCATATCAAAAATTTCAAGAATCGTAAGTACATATACAAAACTTGAAATTTTGATACGAGCTTTTGAACAAAACTTCGATTTTTCAAGTTTTTTTTTTTTCACCAAGTATCAAATAAACAAATCTGGCTCTGATACCACTGATGGGTTTTTGAGCATTCTAACACTCCTATGGTCTACATGCAACCCTAGAAACCTTGGATCTATGTTTGACTAAGATACATGCAAATAATTATTTTTCCAAGGTTCTTATCCTAACTAGCATGGCATGGGATACTTGAATCAAATAAAACTAGTAGAATTACTTACCTTGTAGTAGTAGTTGATTGCTTGGAGTTTGAGAGCCTAGCACCAATAATGTGGATGCCTCAAATGGAAGTCACAAATCACCACAAACTTGGAAAATTGAGAGAATAGTCACAAACTTCTTGAAATCGGCCATCTTGGTTTACACACATCAACTAGTGCAATTTCAAGAACCAAAGCCTCCTTTATATAGTGTGGTGGATTAGGGTTACATCCATGTAAACCCTAATACCCATGTCTTTTCATTTCCATGAGATCCATGGGTTAAAGCTCCATGGAGTATCCATGGACTTTCCATGCAAGCCTAGCCCATTCCAAATAAGCATTAGCCCACACTATATAAATACAAGAGCCCATATTTAATTAGTCAAACTTTTGATCTCTAAATTAATTCTAAATTAATTATAGATCAATACTAATTAAATAATATGATTTTATATTAATATATTAGGACTTATAATATATTAATAAATCATAACTTATACTATTCTCAAACGATTATCCATAAATTGTTCGGGTGAAGTGCAACCCAAATGGACCATGCCGGGTCGGGTCAAGTACATACCAAATATAGTTATGGACTTAGACACTATATCCAACAGATCACTCGTGATAAAATCCATGAAGTGAGTCAAATGAGCGTGGGTTGAATCCAATACTCAGAACTTATGAGCACTCATGAGTGTTGTAGCACCACTTTGTCCAACATCTTAGTCCTCTACAAGCCAACCCATGACAGTCTTGATTCATATCTACTTCCAACATATGACCGACTGTGGATGGTTTGAATAACTTAGTCATTCGGGAAGAATGACCCAGTTTATTCTGGATGTCAAAACATGCAAAATGAAACACAAGAATAATTGAATCTAATATGGTATCAAAACCTATGAATATAAATAAAACACTTTTTATTTATCACCATACTGATTACTCATTATTCATTGTTTCGGTTTTATCAACTTTACACTTGAATTAAAAAACCTAGTTTTCCCATGCTCCAAGCATGTACACTACGTTTTTCTAAACAATAGCTTTGCCATACACAAGTATGCACTCTATGTTTGTCTATGATCCTTACTTTGTGAAATAAACCAATTGAACATAATTTCAATGATTCTAATTTCACACTCCCAAATGCTTATCGTAAATGTAAAAATTCCAAATTCTTATCATTTATCGAAATCTGTTAGATTTTAAACTTAAATGCACTACCCTCTTGTAATGAATGTGTACAAAGTCACAAAGACTAGTCAATAGTCATTACATGGTATTCCAATGAAGATCTACTCCACGGAAACAAAGTCTCATATTCAAAGTACATTGCTTGGAACATGCTTCTTGCATTAAGTTTTTCTAATCTTACAGAAATTGTTACCAGCTATGGAGACAACTCCATATTTCCATTTTGACTATCACTCCTGAACAAGAGTTGCCTCTTTTTCAGAATATGTCAATATGGTCCTTCCAAAATTAACAGTATACTTCCAACTGTCCCTGAGCAACCAATCTTTGGAAAACCTTAGATTGTCCTCGACAATTGCTTAATCATTTTAGTCATATCCAATTCTAGACCTTTTCCCTTCTTAATGCCCCAGGCATTTGGAAAATTTTAGAAAGGATGAATATTATAGCACATGCAATCGATCCTATATCCGAAGCATATGGGACACGATTCATGATGTCTCACATAAAGACATGATCCTAGACCAGTCCTTTTGCTACAATATTTCTATTTGCCAAGTTCTCATAACTAAGATTATGAAAAGGGATGTCGTAATCATAATCGAATTTTAGAACGCAAATAATAGACCCATATATAGAATTTCCTTATGTTGAGCCATTCCAACACAAAATTCATATGTATCCTTGACTAAAGATGATTAAAACCTCAATCTAAGCTTTTAAAATTGAAATGAAGCATAATTTCCTCTCCCTTAATTATAGCTAAACAACTTTTCAACCCCTGCAACTTCACGAATTGGAACTTTTGTTTTCTATAATTAACATTGCTAACTTGCAATACTTATCATAATTATCATGCTCCCACTAACATGATGATTATTAGCATAACACTTATGCTCCCACTAGCTTTCACATGTATCCAGAAAACAGCTGGACTTCTAGAAGTCAATACTTTATTGACGTTCTTACCAAAGTTAAGATTTCTGATACGAGATTGCTTTGATAAGATTTTATCAAACTCATACACTTTATCTTAGATAGCTTACAGGTGTGTCTAAAAAATTTCAGAACTATGAAATGGATGCCGTAATCATAGTCTTAATTGTTTAGACCTTTGCCATTTCTGATAAGTCCATGTTAGTGTGCCGGTTAACCACGCACGCTCCACTAACGACTTTGAGAACTGCAAATATCACAGCTGCTATCTTCTTAAAATCTACTTAGTGAAAGTGTTTCCTCACCATCATTTTCATGAGTCGGAGAGAAACCTTGTGACACTTAGATTTTATGGTGTATATGTTCTTATCCATGTGAATTTGTCAAAACCATAATCACAAGATAAGGTTAGTGACAAAATCAAACTCATATGGACTGAACTTATGCAATCTTAACTTCTTGCCACCTAGCAGTACAGGGTCTGCCAGTGCTTCCAAGTTGTTATGCAACCAATTGATTACTTTCAGAACTCCTATGCAAAGCCAACTTTAACTGAAATGGGCACAGAATATGTCAACACGATAGGTTATAAACCTCAAGTTGTGTGCTAGTGAAGAACCTCAGGTTTTATTCTTGATTAATTCTTGAGACTTTCAAGACCTTTAAGACTCCCACTGTCCTCTTGACATATAAGACTCTCTTGTCAAATATTGAAGGGATAGTGCGGATTCTTTATCAAGACAAACACTTCACACAATTGGCCTTAGTTGGTCTCTGTTTAATCCAAAACATGACAACATACCAATTTCAAATGTACAAGAGTAGAAAACCTTTTACTCTTACATTTGACTAGTGTTAATAAACCTTCTTTAAGATGTGTCACTCAAGTTACAACCTTGGAGTATGACTCTAAGAATTGTTTTGGAATGAAGTATGACTCGTCTTCTTGATTTAACCATTCCAACAATTCAAGATTCCTCTTCTTAGTGGTAAGAATGCACTAAGATGTCCTTAGAGGACTAATTGTGACATGATTTCTAAATCATTAAGATGATCATGAAACATGATACTAAAGTACTCTCTCATCTTATCAGATTTGAGAAACTTTTATTCTTCTGCCTAATTTGATTCTTCTCATTCGTTCTGCCATTCATTGGAATTTTTTTTCCAATGTCTCAGAATTATACTTAAGCTTGTAAGTATAACCATATTTACTAAACTTTAGTAAATCATGACGAATAGTCTTATTAACCTTTTGTAGTGGAATTTGACTAGTACACAAGAATGTGTACTCGATCCCTTAGTCCTTTTCACTTGACTCACACATCCATGTGAATAAGTCTTAATTTTCCAATGCTTGAAAGTTCTCATTCATCATACTATTCAACTTGCATGATTCCAAGTTTCTATCCAACTGAAGCCTTGGGAATGAGAATCTTTCCTTATTTGGTAAATTATGACACTACCACAAACGAAAGAATCAAGTCCATTTCAAATATTGCTATCAATGGAATCATATAAACAACCATTTTTCACAAATGCCACTTGTAAGGATATTTAAAATAAATAAAATCAAAAAATCCTTTAATTTTAAAAACTTTGCGGAAAACTTATCCTTACAGTGCAAAAGCATATGAAAAACTTGTTGTTATCTATTCCTAAGCAATATATCATAACTCCTAAGCAACAGCTCAAAATTCTGATCACTGAACCAGCAATCAAGATCCATCTTCGTGATCAGAATACTTCCTTTAAGTTTCTTCACTTTTCTTTGATTCTTAAAACATCAACAAGCGACCCAGTCACATCATTTAATGAGAATCTCAGAATAGAAACTTAACAGAGTTAGATAGTGGACTTTTACCTGAAGAACAGTCAAACTTCTTGACTTGATCAACCTTATGATCTTTCAGGTAAATAGGCAGCTTTGCAATCAATGACCCTTCCTTTGGTAAGAGAAACATATGACTCTTTGGAAATGATGCACTGGACTATCTCAGACTTGACTTTCTCTTTACCATTTGGTCAACTGAGTTGACTATGGGCAATCCCTTTCCATTGGGAAGAGAAAGCTTTTACTGGGTATCCAATGTTACCATTGTCAATGTCCATTGAAGGTTTGGGAAGTTGATCTACTAATCAGATTTGCTCTGCCAGTGCTCCAAATCATTGCTGATTAAGCACCCCAAAGCAAATAGATAAGATCATAAAGGGTCATGTCATAGTCCTTTACATGGTAGTCCATAAGGAACTTACTATGTGACTTAGAAAGTGATTGAGCATCCAACTTTCTTAAGACTTTGACACCCAACTCTCCCGGCTTGTCAATATGTGACTTCATCTCCAAGATGCGATAACACATAGACCTTGCTTGCCAATAGGGTTTGAGTGACCTTGAACTTGTGGGTTAGGGAGAATAACTGGAGGAGGTGGAGGAAGTGAAGTTCCAAGAGATTTGGGAAGATCATAGATGTCTGAACTAGACATCTTTTGTGAGATATTCAAGATAGTTGATTTAAGTCCTTAATATAACACCCAATATGAGATATTAAGGCTAGGACCCAACACAATACTTTTATAACTTGGAAGAGGGATGTCGTAATCTAAGCTATAAAATATTTGAAGGTAGGCGAATGACGATTAACCAATTTCCACCATGAAAACAAAATAATTTAATTACGTTTTGCTTGGATTTGAAATTCCTAGATCTTTTGAGATTCATTGAACTATTCAAAGGCATGTTTCAATCTCGAGTGTGCCCTTCAGGTTTTGTGACTGGGATGCCGAGGATCACGAAACAAGGTGTGAAGTAACCACGCAAATTACTTGGTACCCTTAATATTTACCCCTTAATCGATGTGTCGGATAACCACACACGCTCCACCGATACTATGATAAACATTAAGTTACCCTTTACCTACCGTGTTAAATCAAGCTAGTGTGCCAGTTAACCACACACGCTCCACTAACCGACTTAAGCAAAGTGCAAAGTGTAATTTCATGGATTAGCACCTTATTCACATTTTCCTAAGTAACTAAGATTGGGAATTTATAAGTGTTTAGTTACTTAGTATTTATCCTTAATACTTTTAATGAAGGGAGAATTATAGTCCTTGTCCTACCCGTTTGACTAACGACCCTCCACCAGTCAAGGAAGCGGTGGGTGAGAGTGGACACCCATTAAACTACCATTTTATAGGAAGTAACCTTATACCCCCCTTATAGACCGACTTCGTGAATGAGGCCTACTAATGGTAAGACGACTTGCTCTTATACATATATATAGATATTATCAACTTATAATATTATAAAGTATAAGGGTTGAATCTTAACTTTTAAAATTCTAAAGGCTTAATTTGGAATTAAAGTATTCATGAAAGAAAACTTTTCAAATTCCAAAACTTGAGGTCAAGTTTTGAACTATTTAAAAACTTTTCAATTCCATAACTTATGTGTTTAAAGTAGTTTTAATTCAACAAACTCTTCAAGTTCCATAACTTGAGGACAAGTTATGGAAGACTTTAAACCATTAAAGAATGTGACTTTTCTTTATTCATAAGCTATGGAAATATTTATGAGTTTTATGACTCTTAAATGTGAGTTTTCATCTAACTTGAGGACAAGTTACAAAAAACACATTTTGGAATCAACTCTTAGATTAATTTGGATTGAAAACCACAATTTCACATAACATTCCTATTAATCTAAGCAACTGTGACAACCCGAAATTTCTATTCTGTACAACCATTCATTTCAATAGAAGTCAGAATAGTTTCTGCTAACTTTTGAGCTGTGTAGAGTCAGTTTGAGTGTTTTAAAGTTATTACTTCAGGAGATAACAGGAGAGAGGATGCCCTAGGGTTTATTGTGCAACAATAATGTCCCAAAACTCCAAGAGTTTGGAGTTTACGGCCTAAACAAAGGTGTTTACGGCTGTAAACCATAAAAGGGGGTATAAATATGACACTTAGTCATTATTTACCACTTTTCACATTTTCAAGATCCAAAACCCAATTCTTTCTCAAGTATCATCCTACTTTTCTTCAATATCTTCACCTTTGTAAGTGTTTCTATCCCTAAAAAGTTGATATCTTACTTAATCTAGTGATCTTACACTAGTGTTCTTGGACTTTTAGCACCTTTTCAAGCTTCTACCTAGTAAGTACTCTTACCCTAGTGTATTATAAGACTTGTTACACTTCTAATCATCTAGAAAACACAAGGAATCAAAGGATCAAAGGTGTTTACGGTCCAAGAACACCTTGGACCGTAAACCCTAATAAAGGGGCCAAAGTGGCCCTAGTCCCTTACCAAGCCTTGGAAAGTAGCCTATACCCCTTCCTTGATATGCTTAGTACTTGAAAACATCAAAAGACCATAAACCATTTGGGTTTACGAAGGAGAAGTCGTCCAAGGACCGTAAACTCCCTAAAGGAGTGAAATGGTGCCCTAATCTCTTCCTATGGCTTAAACATGAAGTAGGAATGCTTCTTATGATCTTAATGGCTTCAAAACACAAAATGGTCAAGTACCATGAGTTTACGGCCATAAACTCATGGGTTTACGACCGTAAACTCAATGAGTTATGGTCACCAAACCGTAAACTCCAAGGGAGTTTACCCTTGAACCCTAAACTCAATTACAAGGTCCTACCACCCTTAGATGCAATCCTTAGGACGTATAGCACTTAAATCAAGTGTTTTACATGTCTTAGGATGTCTTAAATTTGGTTAATTAGTTGTTTTATGACTAATTCGATACATATATGTGTTATTATATGTTAACTACGATCATTGTGTGTGTACAAGTCTTCACTTGACACTTAGCATCCTACATCATCCGTTCATCCAAACCACTCACTACAGGTGAGTTCATACCGCCTTAATCAATCTTTTAAATGATTTTAAATGCTTTCATGGAGGGGGGGGGAATACAAGTAGAAAACAGGAAGTTATAGAATCAATCACATGCGATTTATAACTGTGTTTTCAAACAACTGATTTCACATACTTCAAAATGTGATAAATACAATGCTTTTCAGTTATTTTTACTTTGTTATCAACAAATTACTCTTGAATTATTTTATAAACTGACATCAAGTTATTATTATTTATTGTTCAAAACTCTTAAATGTTTTACAAAACCTCCTTCAATTTACTGTTAAAAACCATATCTATACACTTATGTTTCATGTATATATGTACTGATATGAGAGCTTTCATTCTTTCTTCAGTTCCAACACTCTTGAATAGCAAGGGTGTATAAACCTACTTGGACATTCAATTTACATTCCAATAAACTATTATAGGTATAGTTTAGGGGATACAAATTACTATTCCTATTACAAGGAATTACACAAGACTCAGTTCATTCATGAGTCTATACTACTATATGAAGAGATACTATTACATGTTATCCAGAGAGAAATACTATATCTATACAGAGAGAAATACTATATATATACTATACGGGACTGACCATCCTACACCTGGCTGCTAGCTACAGCGGGACCTGTTCATCGACGGATGTTCTCGGTTGTATTGTTCGGCGAGTTTCCACGCCGTGATTATCCTAAGGCAAAAGGATACGATTTCAATGATTATATAATTTTCCCTATTACTTTTATTTTGTGACACATTCACATAAACGATGAGGTAGACTATATTTTTATAATAATAGTTGTACAGGGAAAAATCTTCATTGATACAGAAATGCAAACCTTCAACGCATTCGGGTCTTGGTAGAAGACTACTTTTTATACAAGTAGGAAGTATGGGATTTTCTAGGGTTTTCACACTTATACTAAATGTTTCATTAAACATTTACAAGTCTTTCATAACAGCTTTTCGAATCAATGACACTAAAGTACTTATGTTCTCACCAGCTTTAAAGCTAATACTCGCTTTCAAAATAACTTGTATTCTCAGGTCACCAGTAGACAGGTACGATGATCAGGTTTTGAGAAGACGGAGCACAGACAAGTCTCGTCTTTTATTTTGATTACATATTTTGGTGTCTTATTACAATGAAAGAACACTCATATATTAAAACTTTACTTTTAATGCAATGGATGATGTTGTTGCTTGTTTACTACTTTGCACTGTTATGATACTTTACATGACGTCCTCCACCCCTGAACGTTTCCGCCGTTCTTGGTTTTGGGGTGTGACAGATTGGTATCAGAGCTTTGTTTATAGTGAATTGAGTATATCAACCCATAAAAGATATACTAACTATAAATACAATGGGATTAAAATACTCTGACCAAGAGTTTATACTTTTAAATAATAAAATATTTTGGAAGATTACCTTTGATTTTTGGGGTATTTGGATGATCCAACTCGAAATAATATGAATACCAATCTAGAAAATCAAGTTAGGAAGATTACCTTTGATTTTTGAGTCTTGAAAGTGGTGTTCTTGAGCCAAACCTGATTTTAGAGAGAGAAAGTAGAGAGAGAAAGCTCCAAGGTGGGAAAAGGCTCTAAAGGTGGACACTCCTCCTTTATATATGGCTGCCTAGTGGGGACCCACCATACACTGTCGTTTGAACGGAGCTAAATGTTTTTACCGGGTAAACTAACCGTAACCCGACTTAGTTGTTTTTATTCCGTCATTATATATTATTTATTTTAATAACTCAAAATGAATTATTTTTAAATAAATAAAAGTTAACGGAAAATTTTAATAGAACCAACTTTTATTAACGGAAACGGGTTACAGTGACGGAGTAAATTTCGGGTTGTCACATTATAGCACTTAAATCAAGTGTTTACATGTCTTAGGATGTCTTAAATTTGGTTAATTAGTGGTTTATGACTAATTGGATACATATATGTGTTATTATATGTTAACTACGATCATTGTGCGTGTACAAGTCTTCACTTGACACTTAGCATCCTACATCATCCGTTCATCCAAACCACTCACTACAGGTGAGTTCATACCGCCTTAATCAATCTTTTAAATGATTTTAAATGCTTTCATGGAGGGGGGGGGGGAATACAAGTAGAAAACAGGAAGTTATAGAATCAATCACATGCGATTTATAACTGTGTTTTCAAACAACTGAAATACTATATCTATACAGAGAGAAATACTATATATATACTATACGGGACTGACCATCCTACACCTGGCTGCTAGCTACAGCGGGACCTGTTCATCGACGGATGTTCTCGGTTGTACTGTTCGGCGAGTTTCCACGCCGTGATTATCCTAAGGCAAAAGGATACGAATCAATGAACAGTATTTCTCTCCCTATTACTTTTATTTTGTGACACATTCACATAAACGATGAGGTAGACTATATTTTTATAACAATAGTTGTACAGGGAAAAATCTTCATTGATACATAAATGCAAACCTACAAAGCATTCGGGTCTTGGTAGAAGACTACTTTTTATACTAGTAGGAAATATGGGATTTTCTAGGGTTTTCACACTTATACTAAATGTTTCATTAAACATTTACAAGTCTTTCATAACAGCTTTTCGAATCAATGTCACCATAATACTTATGCATTCACCAGCTTTATGCTGATCTACGCTTTCAAAATAACTTGTATTCTCAGCTCACCAGTAGACAGGTACGACGACCAGGTTTTGAGAAGACGGAGCACAGACAAGACTCGTCTTTTATTTTGATTACATATTTTGGTGTCTTATTACAATGAAAGAACACTCATGTATTAAAACATTACTTTTAATGCAATGGATGATGTTGTTGCTTGTTTACTACTTTGCACTGTTATGATACTTTACATGACGTCCTCCACCCCTGAACGTTTCCGCCGTTCTTGGTTTTGGGGTGTGACAGCAACTCATAAGAACAAGATAATTCATTCAAACTTCTTTCATGTAATTAGCCTAATCATTAAACTAATACAACACATGAATCTATTAATAATTATCTTTGAAATTGGATTAGCATGAACATTACCACATCAAAAACAGATTTATATTTTCAAAAACAGCTTATGGTAATGTTCCTAATCCATTTCTAGCCAAAAAACTCGAAGATATGCTGTCAGGGGGTCCTACTCGTCGAGTGTATGAACCTACTCGTCGAGTAGGATGAGTTTCCTCATGGACTCGGCGAGTCCAGTGCCCAGACAGCCCGAAAATTGATTTTTTCAGCATTTTTCAGCACTTTGCATCAAGTATAATTGAAAACAGACCTAGGCTCTGAAACCACTGTTGGGTTTTGAGCATTATAACACTCCTAAGTGTATATGCAACCCTAAATACATTGGATCTATGTTTTCTCTATTATACATGCAAATATGAAGATTCCAAGGTATTACCCTATCTAGCATACAATCTTTGATACTTGGGTAATAAAAAACGAGTTTGAATACATACCTTTTTATGTAGCTTGATTCCTTGATGCTTAAGAGCCGAGTGCCCCAAGTGTGACACCTCAAATGGTTCACACAACACCAAATGCCTTTGGAATATACTTGAGAGAAATATAGAACACTTGAAATCGGCTTGCCCTCTCTACAATGTTACTAGTGGCCGATTTTCCCCAAGAATAAGATGTTTATATAGTTTGACACAATTAGGGTCACACCATGTATACCCTAATTTTCATGGCCTTTCATTTCCATGATCCATGGGTACAAAAACACCATGGAGCATCCATGGAGCATCCTATGGGTTTTAGCCCAACTAGATAATCCATGGAGCATTAGCCCACTATACAAGTATAGATGATTTACACAATCAACACATATATTTAATTAGTCTCCTTTTGATCACTGAATTAATTCCAAATTAATTCTTCATCAATACTAATTAAATAATCTTATTAATATATTAGAAATTATAATATATTAGTAAACCTTAAGTGTTATTTCTCTCATTTTAGTCTATCCAAATGCATGATGACATGCAACCCAAATGGACCATGCCAATCGGGTCAAGTACATACCAAATATAGTTATGGACTAAGACACTAATCCAACATGTAGTACTCATAATGATGGGAGTTAAGTATCAAATGAATACGTTAAATTACATGCTACGAATGTTAAATAATCTTAGAGTGAAGGATTTGGTCCTATTGTGAAGCTCTTGTCTAATTCTAACAGTTGTAGGGTTGAGTCCTTTAGCCGAAAGATTATTTAAGCTTTGTTGCATGTAATTGTATTCATGAAGTGGTTAGCTGACATTAGTAGGGGTTCTTTAGCAGCTGATGGTAGGGGAGGTGGGCAATAATAGGAGAGCCAAGGAAATATTTTAGTGCGGCTGCTACAATGTTGAGCAAGTATTGGGAGTATTATTATGATTAGGTGACTTACAGGACCCGAGATGATTCTTGAGGAAAGTATCGACATGTGTGGAAGGTAGTATTGGGCCCGTGCTACTGGAAGCATAGGATATGTACTCGAATCGAGGAAAATTCTGGGGATTCTAAGGAGCTGGTTTGGGAAGATAGCATCGTTTGATAACCTGGACCAAGGCAAGTGTTTTCGTATCTGTTGTTCTGATTGGTGATGGTTGTTCAGACTGATAATGGGTCCGATGGTTGTTTGGTCCTTATTAGCCATATCAATTTGGGTTTGACTGGTGTTGACCTATGTGAGTTAGTTAAATTTGAGGTATTGAGGGACTTGCTCGAGGTAATGCCACCTGAGTCGCAGGACTCAAGAAAGAAGCAATTGGTATGATCGGCTCTGGGGTTTCAATAGGAGGCTTCTTGGTTGACAGATGGATTGGAATGTCGCTATCCACGACGGGGTTATGTTCTTTAAGCTTGTTGTGTTTAAAGGAAAGCCAAAGTAGACATGTGATCTTCAGACTTGGGGTGTAGACCCAGCAGAAGGCTAGATTATTGTGGTTTTTTGCGACAATACGGTGGTGTCGGAATATACAGGAGGATCCTTTTCGTATGGTTGCTTAAGATGAGATCAAGGGTCTACTTTATTTGGATATAGGTAGGTCAGGTGCTAGCTGATGGTTTTCAGGAGAGGAGTGTAGTAATCTTTTTGTTTCTATATGGGAAGTTGTTGTTTTGCTTGTGCATTTGCAGAGAATTCTTGATGTTAGAGGCAGCCATGATTGGGGAGTTTCTGAGGTCTCCATCTGAGATTCAGAATCTTTTGAGTTTGCTTGGTCTCTATCTGGATGGTTATCTTGCGTTGAGATATATGTCACACCCCGAAACCGATGGCGGAAACGTTCCGGGGCGGATGTGACGTCATGTAAAGTATCACAACCAATGTACATAGCAAGCATAGTAAACACAACCATTACATTACATAAGAAAGTTTACATTTGTTTTAAAATAAGGTACTACAAGTTTTCTTAGATACATTGGTTAGAACAATAGTAAAGACGAGTCTTCTATGTGCTCCGTCTTCTCAAAAGTTAATAGGAGTACCTGTCTATGGATGCCCTGAGAATACAAGGAGTTTTAAAATATCAGCATAAAGTTGGTGAGTTCATAAGCGATTTGCTTTCAAAAAAAAAGATTCAGTTTCCTTTTGTTTCATGAACAGTTGATATCCAAGAAAATCCCGTATTTTCTTATAAAAGTAGTTTGGTTATCCCTTTGTCACACAATTTGAATTAAGAAATTCCCGCAAATTTCCTACCAAATTGGAGCTTGAAGGTGAAGATTTCTTGAGAGAGTTCGATTTCTAGAGAGAGAGTAGAGAGAGAAAGTTCAAGTGTAGGAAAAGCTCAAATGGTGGTCACTCCACCCTTTTATATGTGACTAGAGTTAGTGACCCGGTGGGAATACACCCAACACCGACACTAAACGGAGCTTAATATTTTATCCGGGTAATTAACCATTACCCGTATTAGTCGTAGTCTAGAAATTCTCAAAAGATTATTTAGAGTGTTTTCACTCAAATAAATATTTCGTTCTGCCACATACGAAATTATAATAATAATTCTAAATGAATTATTTAATTTGAAAATTAACGGAAAACCCAAAATAAAATAAATTTTTATTAACGGCATGGGTTAAGTTAACGGAATATCTTTCAGGTTGTCACATTATCCCCCCGTTAGAGGAAATTTCGTCTCGAAATTTAGAATTTAGATACAAATCATGGAATTGGAAAGAGATGCGGGTATTTCGTTTTCATCGAGTCTTCGCGTTCCCAAGTGAATTCGGGTCCCCGCTTGGCATTCCAATGAACCTTCACTATTGGGATGCGGCTTTGTTTCGTTCGTTTGATCTCTCTATCCATGATTTCGATGGGCTCTTCCACAAAGTTCAGGTTTTCGTTGATTTCGATCTCATCCAAAGGAATCACGAGGGTCTCATCAGAAAGACACTTTTTAAGGTTTGAGACGTGGAAGACAGGGTGAATATTGCTAAGTTCATGAGGTAAATGGAGTTTGTAAGCTACGGGACCAATCCTGGCTAGGATTTCGAAAGGTCCTATGTACCTTGGGTTAAGTTTTCCACGCTTTTCGAAGCGTATCATGCCCTTCCAGGGTGAGACTTTCAACAAGACACGGTCTCCAACCTGGAATTCCAAGGGTTTTCGTCGTTTATCGGCGTAGCTCTTTTGTCTATCTCGGGAGGCTTTAAGTCGTTCTCGGATTTGTATGATCTTTTCAGTGGTTTCGCGGATGATTTCTGGACCAGTGAGAGTGCTGTCAGGGACTTGTCCCTTGACCAGCTGCGTGTCACCCACCTCAGCCCAGCACAGAGGGGATCTGCACTTGCGGCCATAGAGGGCTTCGAACGGCGCAGCCTTGATGCTGGTATGGTAGCTGTTGTTATATGAAAATCCAACCAAAGGAAGATGAGTATCCCATGACGCGCCGAAGTCGATGACGCAGGCTCTCAACATGTCTTCCAAGGTTTGGATGGTTCTCTCACTCTGTCCGTCTGTTTGAGGATGGTAAGCTGTGCTCATATCCAGCTTAGTTCCAAGAGCCTTCTGTAGTGACTGCCAGAACCTAGAAGTGAACCTGCTATCCCGATCGGAAATGATGGACACAGGTACACCGTGCAGTCGGACCACCTCTTGGATGTAGATTCGCGTGAGTCTTTCCATTTTGAAGTTTTCTTTGATAGGAAGGAAGTGAGCAGATTTGGTCAGTCGGTCGACAATTACCCAAATGGTGTCGTACCCACTCGGAGATTTGGGTAACTTGGTAATGAAATCCATAGTAATCATTTCCCATTTCCATTCAGGTATTTCGGGTTGAAGAAGTAGACCGGAGGGTTTTTGATATTCGACCTTCACCTTGGCGCAAGTCAGGCACTTGCCCACGAAGGTAGCGATTTCGGCCTTCATATTTGGCCACCAGTACAGTTTCTTGAGATCTAGGTACATCTTATCCGAACCTGGGTGTACGGAGTATTTAGTATTATGAGCTTCATTCATGACAACCTCTCTGAAGCCTCCGAAATTTGGGGTCCAGATCCGGTCCATGAAACAATAGACTCCGTCGTTTCTGATCTCAAGATTCTTATCCATTCCTCTCAGGGCTTCGCCTGATACGTTTTCTGGTCTTAAGGCTTCCAGCTGAGCCTCTTTGATTTGCGCGGATAAGTGGGAATGGATAGTCACAGTCAGTGCCTTCACCTTACGACCTGAGTATTCTTTCCGGCTGAGGGCATCTGCCACCACATTGGCCTTGCCGGGATGGTAGCGGATTTCACACTCGTAGTCGTTGAGTAGTTCAACCCATCGTCGTTGTCTCATGTTCAGCTCCTTTTGGTCAAGGATGTGATGTAGACTTTTATGGTCGGTGAAGATAGTGCACTTAGTTCCGTAGAGATAATGTCTCCAGATTTTTAATGCGAAGACCACTGCTCCCAATTCTAGGTCGTGAGTCGTGTAGTTGACTTCGTGTACTTTCAGTTGTCTGGACGCATAGGCGATGACCTTGTCTCGTTGCATTAGGACACAACCGAGACCTTGATTTGACGCATCGCAGTAGACAACGAAGTCTTCCGTCCCATCGGGAAGGGACAGAATAGGTGCGCTGCACAAGGCTCGCTTCAGTGTTTGGAACGCAGTGTCTTGCTTTTCACTCCAACAAAAGGGTACACCTTTCTGAGTTAGAGTGGTTAAGGGTTTGGCAATTTTGGAGAAATTTTGGATAAATCTGCGATAGTAGCCAGCGAGACCCAAGAATTGACGGATTTCGGTGGGTGTCTTCGGTGCTGACCAGTTTTCTATCGCTTTGATCTTTGAAGGATCCACATGTATGCCTTCCTTGCTTACTACGTGACCAAGGAAAGTAATCTTCCGGATCCAGAATTCACATTTGGAGAATTTCGCGTACAGTTGCTCCGATCTAAGAGTTTCCAACACTAGCCTCAAGTGTTGTCTGTGATCCTCTTCGCTTTTGGAATAGACAAGTATGTCGTTGATGAATACGATAACAAACTTGTCCAGAAATGGACGACACACCCGGTTCATCAAATCCATGAACACCGTCGGTGCGTTGGTTAGACCGAAGGGCATAACTACGAATTCGTAGTGACCATATCGAGTCCGAAAGGTTGTTTTGGGAACATCACCCTCATGGACTCGCAGCTGATGGTACCCTGATCTTAAATCGATTTTGGAAAAGTAGCTAGCTCCTTGAAGTTGATCGAAGAGATCGTCTATTCGAGGAAGAGGATAGCGGTTTTTGATCGTGAGCTTGTTCAGCTCTCGGTAATCGATACACATTCGAAAAGATCCATCTTTCTTTTTCACGAATAAGATCGGGGCTCCCCACGACGAGGAACTCGGTCTGATGAATCCTTTACTGAGCAGCTCATTGAGCTGACTAGATAACTCCTGCATTTCTGCCGGAGCTAATCGATAAGGAGATTTGGCTACGGGGGTAGCTCCGGGAATTAAGTCGATACGAAACTCCACTTGGCGTTCAGGAGGGATTCCTGGGAGATCTTCTGGAAAGACATCGGGAAAGTTGCAGACTTCTGGGATGCTCTCGAGGTCTTTAACTCCCTGCTTTTCGTTAACGACATGGGCTAAGAATGCATAACACTCCTTCCGCAGAAGTTTCTGGGCTTTGATGCACGAAATGATGCGAAGGTTTGAACTGAGTTTATCCCCGTAGATTACGAGAGTTTCATCCGAAGGAAGATGGAGACGAACAGCTTTTTCGAAACAGAGGATGTCTGCATGATTGGGGCTCAACCAATCCATGCCAACGATGACATCAAAGCTTTTTATGGAGACTGGCATAAGGTCAATGAGAAATGAACGGTCGTTTAAGGATAGGGTACACCCTACGTATATCTCATTAGTGCTCTCTTTCTCACCGTTTGCCATTTCGACGGTAAACTTTTCGGTTAATGGTTGGGATTTTTGTTTAAGAAATTGTTTGAATGCATGACTAACAAAGCTCCTTTCAGCACCAGAATCGAAAAGAATGCATGCATAAGAGTTGTCGAGGAGGAACGTACCCGTGACAACGGTGGGGTCAGCGACTGCCTCTTCTTGTCCCATGGTTAGAACTCTCCCGGTGTTGTTGGTTGTTGCTGCTTTGGGGCAGTCCCTCTTGAAATGCCCGATCTCCCCACAGTTGTAGCAGGCTCGTCCAACGCCCGCTCCAGATGCTTGATTTGTTGGTTGGGCTGGGGTTCTACAAAATCGCATCGTGTGCCCCTTTTTGCCACAGCTTGTGCATGACATCTCCCGGCACGGGCCGGGATTATGGTGGTAGTTACACTTGTCACACCGAGGAAGGGTGCCAATGTACCTGCTGGTAGGAGCCTGAGTGGCAGGAGTAACAACAGGGGTAGTAGCAGCGTGGACCGCTACAGTTTGCTGTTTCTTTGAGGATCCTTGCGAACCCTGACCCTTTCGTTTTTTCCAGGATTTCTTCTTGTTTTCACCGCTCCCTCTAGCTGGATCAGAGGCGGTGGTTATTTCCTCGGGATCGTCGCTATGATCAATCAGAATTTGTGCTAAACACTTGGCGCTATCGAAGGTTTCCGGATTCGCGGATAAAACATTTCCCTTGGTTGGCTGGGTCAGCCCCCAAATGAATCGTTCGATCTTTTTGCTTTCCGGGGATACCATTCCCGGACAAAGGAGTGCTAGGTCCTCGAACCTAGAAGTGTAGGAGGCAATGTCAGAATCCTTCATCTTTAGGGTCCAGAGTTCGTGTTCGAGTTTCTGCATCTCGCCCTGTGGGCAGTACTGGGCTATCATGAGTTCCTTTAGTTTCTCCCAACCCATGGCATTTGCCACTGGCAGGGTTAAGGACTTGACCCGGCCATTCCACCAGGTTAATGCTTTGTTGAGGAAAGTGCAAGCGGCGTACTTCACTTTGTTGGCCTCGGAGACTGCGCAAATTTCGAATATAGACTCAATCTTTTCGAACCATTGAGTCAGAGCAATAACACCCCCTTTGCCGTCGAAGGATGTGGGTTTTGCGTTCATGAAATCTTTATAAGAGCATTCTTTCTGGTGTCCCTGACCACCTTCCTGAATTTGAGGATGCATACCACCTCCCTGACCACCAGATCCACCGGGATTCATTTGTGACATCGCAACAGCCACGGCAGCAGTAACAGCTGCGTGGAACATAACAGGATCAAATTGAGGAGGAGGCGGTGGTGGAGGAGTGTCGTTGTTTCTCCTGGTAGATCTCCTTCGGGGAGGCATCTTGATCTGAAATGACCAAGAAAGAGGAGGATGGAATTTAGAGATATGAAGCAAGGATATATCTCATAATAATTTTTAGAGTGTTCTACTACGCGATAGGACAGGAAAATTACTTGAAGTAAGTAAAGTATCGCTAAGGGAGGAATGAGTAGTAACACTCATTAGTGTTTATAGTTGTATACCATGTAAGGTTCGGTATACTTAGTTCACTATAAACAAGGGCTCTGATACCAATCTGTCACACCCCGAAACCGATGGCGGAAACGTTCCGCGGCGGATGTGACGTCATGTAAAGTATCACAACCAATGTACATAGCAAGCATAGTAAACACAACCATTACATTACATAAGAAAGTTTACATTTGTTTTAAAATAAGGTACTACAAGTTTTCTTAGATACATTGGTTAGAACAATAGTAAAGACGAGTCTTCTATGTGCTCCGTCTTCTCAAAAGTTAATAGGAGTACCTGTCTATGGATGCCCTGAGAATACAAGCAGTTTTAAAATATCAGCATAAAGCTGGTGATTTCATAAGCGATTTGTTTTCAAAAAAAAAAGATTCAGTTTCCTTTTGTTTCATGAACAGTTGATATCCAAGAAAATCCCGTATTTTCTTATAAAAGTAGTTTGGTTATCCCTTTGTCACACAATTTGAATTAAGAAATTCCCGCAAATTTCCTTATGAAAATATGGTTTGATTTCTCGTCAGAAGTACCATACAACCTTGTTTATGAAAAGTTTCGTTATCCCAAGAAAACCCTATGTTTTCTTAAGTAAAACATTCGTTGGTTATCGATTCTGAAATGATGTGTACAAGTACCTACCATACTTGTATCGTTTGAGTGAAACGTATTGAAAGACTAGTATCCCGTAGTAAGCATATTAGTTTTGACACGTACACAAAACTAATAAGTAAGTAGTGAACTGGTAGTAATCAAAGACAGTTATTACTAGAAGGTTAGTTCACTAGGTTCGTTATTACTTTATCAGTAAAATTCCATTATCTAAGTTGCGAGTTCCATAACCATACGATAGACTAGACATGGCAATAAGAAGTCCATCGTCATTTTATGACTTTTGTCACCCATGGACCTGACGATCCAACTGTAGCTAGCAGCAGGGTGCGGGGTAGTCAGTCCCGTATAGATCTATACACTCAAGTCACGCTCTCCCTCCAAGAGATTCTGGTTACGGGAGTAGTCCTCCACTCTCGTTATTCCATGTGGAGTGTTACCGAGGACGTGTCTCCAATCATAAGAATAATGTACTTTACAAGTAATAGTATTGAAAATCCCGGTTTATGAAATGACATGGAATCCTTGTGAAATGTAAAAATGTAACATTTTATAATGAGTTTCACAATTTGTTTTGAAAACTAACTCCACGAGTTAGACGGTTGGTTAATACGGATTTCAATGTTTAAAACATATTGAACATGTAGTTATGTTATACGAAATAACAGATTTGAGTACAAGTTTCCTTGTACTTTTGCTTGTATTCCCCCCCTGAAAACATGAAAAACACAGAAAATGGTGTAGGGGTATGAACTCACCTGACGAGAATGTGCCGATTTAGATGCTATGTATCAGTTTAGGGCTTGAACACGCGTGAGGTTCCTATGTAACATGAAGAGATACATAATTGTATCTAATTAGACTTTGATTTTACCAAGATAGTAGGATAATACACTCCGAGGCACGAAAACACTTCAATTCAAGTGTTAGGGATGATACAGGTTGTATCTAAGGAGTGTAGGGCCTAGATAAGGTGTTTACTCTTCAAGTGTAAACCCTTAGGGATTTTACGGTCCAAAGACCATATCCCCCATGAGTTTACGGCCGTAAACTCATGGGTGTGGTGGTTTGAGTGATCCAAGGTCTCATCTTGCACACGGGAAGGTTCTAAGGTTGATTCTATGGCTTAGAAAGTGATCGGGACATGAAATGGCCTTGGAAATAGGGTTTACGGTCCTTGGACCACCCTTGGGGAGTTTACGGTCGTAAACTCATGGGTTTACGGTCCTTGGACCACCCTTGGGGAGTTTACGGTCATAAACTCATGGGCTTACGGCCGTAAAGCCACTCTTGTCTATGTTTGTCCATTTTCCAAGTGTTTTGGTGGTTTGTAGGCCATTCATGCAAGTTCTAGACTCAAATGCAAGCCATGCAAAGTGTTTGGAGCATTAAAACACCTTTGGAAGGTGTTTACGGTTTTGGGAGACGTTCTCAAACCGTAAACTCATGTTTATGCTCATTTGGACATGTTTTAGGGTTCTAAGATCATTCAAACAAGTTTCAAGGCCATTAGACATGCATTGGAAGGGTTAAGGAGCATCAAAACCCCATTAAAGGGTGTTTATGGTTCTTGAACATTCAAGGACCGTAAACTCATGTTCATGGCCAAAAACTCATGATCTTGTGGTTCTAACTCCATGCATGTAAGGATCTAAGCATTAGAAGATGTTTGGAAGGGTTTTGGGGCTTCAAAACCTCCATTGAAGGAGTTTACGGTATTTGGGAGGCTCCCCAAAACCGTAAACAC
The DNA here is from genome assembly GCF_052849685.1 of Lactuca virosa. Lineage (NCBI taxonomy): Eukaryota > Viridiplantae > Streptophyta > Magnoliopsida > Asterales > Asteraceae > Lactuca > Lactuca virosa. The sequence goes on along the minus strand of NC_136428.1, from coordinate 417,653,707 downwards.
GAGTTGTTGATGAAATTGAGAGTTTAAGACATGGATTTGCATGCATGTTAGGATAACCAACTAGTTAGGAAGGATCACTTACCAAATTGGAGCTTGAAGGTGAAGATTTCTTGAGAGAGTTCGATTTCTAGAGAGAGAGTAGAGAGAGAAAGTTCAAGTGTAGGAAAAGCTCAAATGGTGGTCACTCCACCCTTTTATGTGTGACTAGAGTTAGTGACCCGGTGGGAATACACCCAACACCGACACTAAACGGAGCTTAATATTTTATCCGGGTAATTAACCATTACCCGTATTAGTCGTAGTCTAGAAATTCTCAAAAGATTATTTAGAGTGTTTTCACTCAAATAAATATTTCGTTCTGCCACATACGAAATTATAATAATAATTCTAAATGAATTATTTAATTTGAAAATTAACGGAAAACCCAAAATAAAATAAATTTTTATTAACGGCATGGGTTAAGTTAACGGAATATCTTTCGGGTTGTCACAATATATCCCAACGATCACGGATGCTATGTATCTAGGTGAGTCAATTAGGATTTTTGGTTGTTTTCAAGGTCAGTTGGTGGTAGTTCGAACCCAAATGGGGGATAGTTGGATATTTTGTTTAGAGGATCAACGACCTCTTCGAGTTTTGGTTTCAGAACAATGGATTATACGAAATTCTGGTTTGGGTATGCGGAGCTTTGGTTTAGGATTTAGGCAAGATAGGAGTGCACAACTAGTTTCCATCAGATGTATGTGGACAGGAATCCAAGAGTCGTTTTCGCGACAACAAATTATTGGACAAGGGGCTCGTGGTAGCCAGTGGCTCGCTCAGGTTCAGTATTGATTGTTGAGATATTTGTCAGTATGTTATATAGCTTGATATCTATAGTCTAAGATTGGCAATTACTGATCGATCGATTAGTTTCAGAGTTTGGTATATTTAGTTCCACATGGGTTTGTTAAGTAGTATATTGGTTCATGGGATTAATTTTCTATGCATCCTCGATCGTTGGTCATTTCGTTCATCATCTATAAGGCGGAGGTTCTTCGAAAGTTTTGAGTTATGTCAGTTGAAGTTTAATGGAGGCGTCAACCTATCGTCAAGTTTCGTATGTTTTATATTTTCTTTGGTCTCCAGGTATCTTTACCCTCAATTGTTGTGTGGAATTTTGGCTCATATCAGGCTCAAGTTTGGCAAATCTCCTTGTTTATTGGAAGTTCGGATGTTGGGCAGCGTTGTTCAGCTTCCCAGGTGTGACTTTGATCTGCGAAGAATCTAATTTTGGCAGGTTGTGTCGGTAGGATTTGTAGTGCGGTTGATCTGACTAATGATTTGGCAGCATTTCTAGATCACCTTGGAAGTGTTCTTGAGCTAGTTATATAATGGTGGAATCTGTTCAGTTTCAACCAAGGTGTGGCATCTGGTTCGGTCGTTCATTAGGAGTTTCTAATAACGGTTCAGGATCTTCATTTCATTAGATCTACTGACATTACACCCTTTGGGTAAGGTTGTGAGGAAGATGAAATACAGTAGATCTAGAGACGGTTATGTGCCTCCCTTTGGGAACATATATGTGGCAGCTCATCATATATGGTCATGAGGAGGTGTATATGAACTGAGTAAGATAGTATGAGAACACTTGGTATGAATTCATTGGCATGATACTTAATTTGTTTGTAGCCCTTGACTTGGAGCAAGAATACAACCACATATTACACTCGTTGGTTGGGTGCGACCATGTTTTGTCTGATTTTGCACTGGTAGCAGCCTATGTTGTGCACAGAACTGTACGTGATAAAAGGGTATGGATTAGGTTGTATGATGAATGGATTTTTTGCAAAACAGTGGATTGATGGTTGAGTATCTTTAGACCCGATAGTCATTCGGTTGAAACACTTGAGTCTCAGATCGTTAGTCTTATTGGCATGGTTAGACGTAGTGCACTGTTCTTAGGATTCGGGAGATTCGGTAACCAGCTGGTTTGGATCATGTGGTGAGGAAAATTTATTTAGAATACTATATTATTTGTGCACCGAAATTCACTTAATGAATGGTTGTTATGGTGGACCCCATCTTCTTGTAGGCTGTCCATTAGAAGTTTGGTTTCCAGTAGGTGGATTTGGTTTTTTAAAATAAGTGGAGGTACATATAAGCTGATGAGGGATTTCGATGCAATGTGCGAATTCTTGGATTAACCATTCTTATGACTTTGGGGGCAGCAGGTTGGTGATGACTTGTCATCAAGTCAAGAGTACATTTAAAGTTTCATGAGGAATTCGCGATCGAAATGTTTTGAGTATCTTTTCAGCACGTTCTGGTGGTGTCCCTGGTCAGGGACTAGGAGTAGGTTCGATGAATGGATGATTATGAGTGTTAGGGTAAGGTTTCTTAGAATAAACTGATGGGTACCCGATATTGGGAAGTATAATGACAAGGATGGTTTATGGTTATAGTATTGAGAGTCCCTGGTTTGTGTAGTTTTCTCTTGAAATTGGGTCATGCAGTTAGGGAGAGAAAGAAAATTGTTGCGTTTGAGCATTTTCAAGTTATTGGGTTGCTTGTTGGCAGTTGGGGGTTTTCGAGTGGTCTCTTGAGTTTTATTTATAAGATGCCTTGATTTCGAAATGGTTAAAGGGAGTTTATGGAATATGTTGGTGTTGTTTTAGATATCGCAATTGAGACGGATTTCGAGGACGAAATCTAACTTAAGTGGGGGAGAATTGTAACAACTTGTTTCCTGCCATTTTCGGGTCGTGGGCCGGAAATCGATTGTGTAAGGTTTTGGGCCTTAAGGAGGCAAATTTTAGTCATTATGGAAGGGGGTAATGTTAGTCAAGAGATTTTACCCTTGAATTGTGTTTTGGGCCGAAGGGTAGAAAGTGAAAAGTCATAGGTCGGGTTCTTGCATGAAAAATGGATTTTTATTCGATAAGTTTTCCGTCCAAGATATTTAGATAATATTGTAGAGCTCTTCAACCCCTTTCCATGTATATAAAGAATGTCAAAAACAGAGTTGGAACAAAGAAGTTATGATCGTGTAATGTTAGGGAGATTTTTGGGTTAGCGGCATACGTTAGGCATACGGGAAGTACGACAGGCATACTAGGGCCTCCCTAGTATGCTGGGCGTACTAGGAATACGTTCGATGTACGCGATTATTGCCCAAACCCTATTTTCGTGGTTTGAGCCCTATTGAAGCTCCTTAACTCCCCCAAATCAATTTCATTCTCAACCTCCGCCTCTCCAATACCCTCTCTTGAAACCCTAACCCTAGATTGAGCCTTGTGAGAAAAAAAGGTGTTTTTAAGTGCTTTGGAGTGTTCTTAGTGTACCTTCGAGAAGAAGGAACTCATTGAAGAAGCATTGGTTGCTATGTACCTTGTAGATCCAGACCTTGTACACCTTGATCTTTCTTCTTTAGGTATAAAGTTTTAATCATGATGATGAAATTGTTAGATGTAGCTAGTTTTGTGTGTTATGAGCTTTTGGTCACTTTAAGTGTGTAAAGTTTAGATCTTGAAAGTTTTTGACCTTGTTATGGATAAAGTTGGAAACTTTATCCATCTAAACATCATTTTGATTCAGATCTGAAGGTTGGAGACTTGGACATCATGGATTAAGTTGAAAAAGATGAACTTTTGGGTCCTTTTAAGACTTAAATACTAGATCTTGTTTGTTGGGACCATTCTAATGGATAAATTTGGAAACCTTATCCATTATGGAGCTATTAAGAACCATAAAAACGTGATCTTGGTCCTTCTCTCCCTTCCATACAAGAATTATGATGTCTTAATGGATTAATAAGTTAGGGTTTTAGCTTTTGGGCCTTCCCTAGCCATGGAAAGTCATAAAGGTGGAAACTTTATGACATTAGACAATGTTTTGAGGCTAGATCAGAGTTTGGGTGAAAAGTCCTTAAGGCTAGTATCCTCTCCCTTACTATAGTGAAACAAATTTTCAAACATTGCAATTTTGCAAATTAGAACTTTGTTTCCTATAAATAGCATTGCTAACTCGCAAAACTTACCATATTAATTATGCTCCCACTAGCATAATAATTATTATCTTACTAGCATGACACTTATGCTCCCACTAGCTTTGAGATGTATCCACAAATCAGCTGGACTTCCAGAAATCAATATTTAATGAATATCTTTCCATATTTCAGATTTCTGATACGAGATGCTTCGATAATCCTTTATCTAAGCTCATACACCATTTATAAGAAAGCTCATATGCATGTCTGTCACAACTAGCATTTTAGCTAGGAGATTCTATTTTCATGAAAACATCAGCCATTTCAAGACTTGTACTCTAAGTGAATATCCTGCTATATATCCCAACATGAAATCATCCTTTTGAATCCAAAATCCTGATTGAAGTTCAAAACCTAATACAATACATCTCATATATTCAACTATGGGTTGAAAACCCTAAAAATCTCGGTTCAAGTTTATTATGGACTAGGATCCTCTTATTGGGCCTAATGGACCAATAAACTTTAAATTTGACTATTTCGGGCCAAGGAACCCAATTTAGGCTCTAATTGGACCAACATCCATGAAACTAAAGTATTTTGGGTAGTGTGGGCCTAGAATACATATTATCTCTAATGGGCCATGATGGGCCATAATTAGTTTCATAAGCCCTAATAGGCCGTAAACTTCATCCTTAGGCTTCTTTGGGCCGTGAACCCTCATAAGGGCCCAATAGGCCAAAAAATATTCATATTGGGCCTCATAAACTCAAGCTAAGTTAAGAAAAGGCCCAAATTCTCTCATTTCCTTTCCTCTTTCCCATCTCTCGGCCCAACAACAAAAAATTAGAAGGGAAATGGGGTGACACCTCATTAATACTTGTTGGATATCCATGCAAGAGTGCATGTATCCATGCAACTCTCACATCACCCTCTACTTAGGTTAACTCTCCCTTATCTCTCTCTAACCCTCGGCCTCTCTCTCACTCTCCAACCTCTCTCACTTTTCAAGATCAACACTAATTTCTCTCAACATTCAATACACTTCCACTCTTCTTCTCTCAAGAAAATCGTGAGTATTAGGAGTATTATCAAGAGGATCACTTCAAGCTTCACATTGTGGTAAGATCTTACAAACTCAAGATTGATATACTTCATTTTAAACTCAATTACTCCTCTCACACACATGTTTTCGTGAATCATGTTTCCTAGAACCATCTAAGTTCCAAAATCTCCTCAAGAGCACATCTAGGGCCGAGATCTCATCCATCCTTCATCAAAAGCCGAAAACATCAAAGCAAAGTGAGCTCATACCCCCTATTTTCGATTTTTACTTTGTTTTGGGGGAGAATACAAGTTGTTTTGTGTAGATCTATGCGTGTATGCATGATTTGGAGTGTTTTTCTAGTTATATATGTGTTTAAGTGTTAAAAACTTCTTGGACTTAAACATCTACAAAAAGATGATGATATTGGTATAACATAACACTTATTTCAACATATCTCACAAGAAAAAAGTTTAAAATACATCATGGATACTTGAATCTAAGAAAAACTTCATGAAAGGGACAAAAAATGACAAAAGTGACAAAATATGGGTTGTTTATGTAACTCTCGGCTAGTAAGGGGTTCAAAAGGAAATTCTTGCTAAATAATGGTTAATCTCGACATTTGAGACCTTATAGAGACCAAAAATGTAAATATTTTCATAAGTGGGCCTTAATTGGGCTTCTCACGGTTTTGGGCCCAAGAATTGAAATTTTTGGTCTTTTGTGGGTTAAATTGTCATTTTCAAGAAAGTTGTGTTAAAAATGTAAATTTTTGATAAAAAGGGTCAAAGTTGCGAAATTATGAACATTTGGGCCAAAAAGATGAAATTTTCTATTAATGGGCCGAAAATGTATATTTTCACAAAAATCAAGCCAAAGATGATATTTTTGACAAAAAGGAGTTAAAAATGTTATTTTTACAAAAACTAGCCTTAAAATACAAGCTTTGTCCAAAATGGGGTCTAAAATTTTATTTTTACTAAAATTGGGTCTTAATTGTAAATTTTTGGCTTATTGCGTCTAGAATGTCATTTTTACAAAAAGTGGGCTTTTTATGCTATTTTAATAAATAATTGAGCTAATACTAGCAAAATAATAACAAACTGGCTAATTTTGTCATTCTCATGTTATTGGGCCTTAGTGGCCCATTAATATGCTTGATAGGTCCTGAATACTATTTATTTGTTTATTGGGCCTCATTGGCCCAATAACATGCGCGACGGACCTTGGATACTATTTGCGTGCTATTTGGGCCTATAAATACCTTACATGTGAAATGGGCCTTAGTTGTCCTTTTACATATATTTTGGACCCATGTTATATAATCTCATTCCTTTCGGGTCTGAAAATGACTTACGTGTTTAGTGAGACTCAGTGGTCCGCTTACATGGTTCTTTGGGCCCATAATGAGTTTTATATGTTTCTCTTCGCGTAAAATTCGATTAAGGATCTAGTGAGACATGTCGGTTGACACCTATTGAGTGTACGATCGTAGCATGTAGTTATAACCAGGGTCTCTTGGAGGGAGTGCGGGGGTTTGTGTATAGATCTATACGGGGATGACACCCCACACCTGAGCTGTTCGCTATTGTTAAACTACATCAGTCTAGGGTGAACAAAATCCTTCTTCTATTTTCCGACGGCGTTCACAAACGCCAAGACAGGCGAAATTGTCATTATTTAGTATGGTTATGACGGCTCACTTAGAGGAATTAACATTATTAAATTTACGGGAAACTATTCTTTTTCTTCTTTTATAGGAAACATAGGGTTGTCTGGGGGCTTTCTCAAGACATTCTCTTCATTCACTTTTGGCATTCTATTAAACGATAACACACATGCATTAATACTAGATCGGACACAAACATACTAAACTATTTTAAGAAAATACAGGATTTTCTTGTGGTTACAAAGTTATACAAATCATTTTCTCAAACATGTTTATGAACTCGCCAACATTTTTATGTTGACCTTTTTAAATTAACTTGTATTCTTAGGAAACCGTTGAAGCAGGTTGGGATGAACAAACTAGTGGATGTTTTGTTATATTTCTATTTCATCAAACTTTAATTATTTTGGCATGTAAAATTTAAACACAATACTCGATGTAAACAATTTACGTTGTTATATTACATGTGTGGTGATGATGATGTTATGTTTCAATTATATACTTTGTGATGATACTACAAGAATGAAGTCACGCGCAAGCCACCAGACGTTTCCGCCGTCTGGTTCGGGGGTGTGATAGATTGGTATCAGAGCATTGTTTATAGTGAACTGACATAACTAATCATACAGGATATGTAACTATAAATACAATGGGACTAAAACACTCTGAATAAAATGCATACCTAGGTGTACATTAAAACTATAACACTAAAAGTCTCTGGGAGAAATTGAACACCGTGGTTAAACCCGGACAGTTATGTAGCCGTGTTGGGGATAAATATAGCCTGATCAACTATATTTGTTCAAATGACGACCAACATGTGTTCGAGAGTGACCATGATGGGAAATGAACCTAGAAACTTACCTCGTATCCAAAAGCTTTAGGGAATCCTTTACTATCAGGCTTTGGTAGCCAATGGGCTAATCGAAGGAGACCCTGCAATGGGCCAACAGGAAGAACCCAACGTGGGGCCCGAAGAGTACATGGAAAAAGACTACGAGTTTGAAGAATCTGATGAGGTTATGGAGGTGGAGGGGGACACTAATGAAGTTCCCAGTGAGCCTCCCACTTTGGGGATAATACAGGAACACTCCGTAGCACCAGGAGATCCCATTGATAGGACTCGTTCCTTAGAGGAGGAGGTTGCCACCCTTCGGCAACAACTATTAGCAACAGCACTGGCTCATATTCACCATGGGAACAATGGTGAAGTTAATGGGCAAGGGACTGGAAGCTCAAACCACGGGATGAACCAAGGACCTACCAGAACCTTTACCTACAAGGGCTTCGCAAACGCCAAGCCTCGAACCTTCAACGGGACAGGAGGTGTGATAACTCTAAAGAGGTGGTTAGAAAAGGTGGAATAAGTGTTCGAGATATGCGGGTGTCCCGAGGAGTGCAAGGTGAAGTTTGCTGCTTGCACATTCGTTGATCAAGCTGATGTGATTATAGAACATGGTTTGTCATGCGCAATTAAAGATAGCACAATGAACACGGTGATTTCGGTGTTTAAGAGATGTATTGAATATATATGGTGTTACAAAAAGGGACACAGATCTACATTTACATAAATAACACACACTCACACACTCAGCTTTTACACCTCTCAAGCACACCTCTACAAGTGGACTAAACCCACCTTATGTAGAGGTGTTTAGATGTCTCTCTCTCACTCTCTATCTCATGAGTCAAAAGGCTAATGCACCACATGTAAGTGGGGTTTACAAAACTCAACACATTACAAAGTCATACATCGAAAACTTTGCACCCCAACATTCTCCCCCTCAAAGTTAGGAATGGATGAACCACTTCAAATCTTCCAAAATCGAGCAACTACGCAATCCGAGCCTCAAGGGTGACACATATCGAAATGAACTTCAAATCTCCAATTCTTCCATGATTCTTCAATTTGGGCTCTAGGATGTGAGACCATACAAACCAAGCATCAACGAATGATCACGAGCATCTCAAACTCCGAATTGATCACCCAAAAGTTGAGCATAAAAACACATCCCGAAAATCTTGAATAAAACCAAACCCATTTCGAAACGAAATCACTTCCAAACTTCCAATTGCATCATTTTGTGTACTTCAAAAATTCAAGGTCACTTCGGTCTTCAAATCCGCGTAATATGAAAAATTCAAGTTCGAATTTCCATATAAATTTCTCCCCCTCTTTATAATCGAAATTTGATTATAAAACCTTCAAGGAAAGAGAACGTGCTCTATTCGAAATTTTTCGTGTCAAAACTCCCCCTTAACATCTGGCATAACTTGTGCTTTAATCCGGAAAATCCAAAAAATCTTCAATTTTTAGCTTCGTTCACGGACCGCCTTTGACAAAATTTCTCAAAAATGGGTAGAAATTGTCAATTTAAAAATTCTGCAGTGACCCGATGCGCCCAAAACAGCCAAAAATGCGAAACTCTCCCCCTTTTCCGAAGCTGGGTAGAAAGCGTCAATTCGCATAAACTGTAGGGGCCTGAAATGCATATTCTTCAGTTTCTCAGCAAAATCAGTCCATTTTCGAATTTGGGCAAAAACTGCCGAATTTCCGAAACTCCAGGGACTGATTTCGAAAGTTCTGCCTTTTGTCCTCCAAACATTCGAAAATACCCCAATTGTCGAAGTTGGTTATAAGCTGCCAAATTGTCAAAATTTCAGGGACCAAATTCGAAAATTCTGCACACTTCTTCAAAACATACGAAAATTTTATCCAAATGTCGAAAATTTGTAGAAGGTGTTAAACTAACGAAACTTTAAGGGCCATGTACGAAACTTTTAAGCTTTCTTCTTCCCCAACTCACTTTAACGAAAAAAAATTCACAGGCAACGTACGAAACTTCATCCCTTCGTACGAAATCCTCAGCACCCTTCGTACGAAATCTTTCTCTCGTTCGTTAGTTTCAATCACCAAATACATAACCCATTTTAACGAAAACGAAGGCATTCGAAGCCTCTGAATCAAGTCTGAACCATTTGTATCGACTCACTGAATCGAGATCCAAATCATAAAAAAAAAATTCGTTCGTTCAACAACAACTCATCATCAAGAAATCTGAACTTTCGTGCTATAGCCCCAAAATCAAACTCATAGACACGAAAATCTCCAACAGACTGCCCAACTCGTCGAGTCAGGCTATGGACTCGTCGAGTTCATCTACCTATGATCCAACTCGTCGAGTCCACTCATGGGACTCTCCGAGTCCAGCAGTCAGACAACATTTTTTCAATTTATTCAACTTTGAACAATTAACCAATGCATCTATATAACAGAAAACACCCATGGCTTTGATACCACTGATGGGTTTTATGTACTCTAACATCCATATGGTGCACATACAACCCTAATACTTTTGATCTAAGTTTTCTATAATTATACATGCAATATTGTTTTTCCAAAGCATGAAGCCTAAACTAGCATACAACTTGATATATGAATTATAAAAACTAGTTAGAAGATTACATCTTGTTGTAGATTGTTTGTATTTTTCCTTTAAAAGATTAGGACCCTAAGTGTGATGCCTCAAATGTTTCACAACACACCAAGAACAAAAATAGGCTTGTGATAGAGAGGCTAGGAAGCACAAATTGACTAGTATTCTTCATTAGAAGCTATGGGCTGATTTTAGGGAGTTAGGGGTTACTTTTATAGCCTAGGGTTTCATCCATGCAAACCCTAATTCACCATGACTCTTCACATTTCATAGGCCTTTTGGGCTAAAACTTCAAGGACTCTCATATAGGTTTAGTCCAACCTTAATCAACATGGATCATTGGTCCAAACTATAAGTATTACTGATTTACGTAATCAGTCCCCGTAAATTTAATCAGTCTCTTTTGATCACTAAATTAATTTCTAAATCAATTCTTGATCAATACTAATTAAATAATGTGATTTCTCAATTAATATATTATACTTATAATATATTAAAAAATCACAAACAACCTCTTTCTCAAATATCCATCCTATCAAATTGTTCCAATGAATTGCAACCTAAATGGACCATCCTACTTTCGGGTCAAGTACATACCAATTATAGTTATGGGCTTAGACACCTAATCCAACAATAGGATGCTGCTATGGACATACCTGTTTGTGTGACTAATTATACGATTATTTGTTTGTTGGTTATATGTTATTTGTTATGCATATGTCGACATAGTATGGTTGGGTTGAGGTTGTACTGCTTTGTGCGGTAGCCACCAAACCTGTGAGTAATCCATACATAAGCTGTGGGCCCCGTGGGCAAGCCATACTTATGTTGTGGGCTCGGGAGCAATCCGGGCATAAGTTGTGGGCACCGAGGGCAATACATACTTATGATGTGGGCTCGGGAGCTATCTAGATATGAGTTATGGGTCCGACAGGCAAGTCAGACTCATACTCTGGGATCAGGGGTAATCCAGTCCTTTAGTTGTGGACCCAGTGTATGTTGTGATATGTTGTGTGTGTTGGTACTTTGGGGAAACCACTAAGCTTCGTGCTTATGTTGTTTGTTATGGTTTCAGGTACATCAGATGATCGGGAAAAGCAAAGGCGTGATCGTGCACATCATTTGAAACAACATTTTTGTAAACAATTATTTACTTGGAGTTGTTTTGGAAAAATGAATAATTTTCTCTGATTTTTGGGACATTACACATTGGAAGACGACCGAACATGAGCCTTGCCCTTCCATTTCATTTTAGGAGCGTATTTCCTCTTATTGCCTTTGTTTTGCCTAATGCCAAGTACAGAACCACTAGTAGGACTAGAGTTTTGATTTTTCTTCAAACACGATGTCACACCCCAAAACCAAGAACGGCGGAAACGTTCTGGGGTGGAGGACGTCATGTAAAGTATTACAACAGTGTAAAGTAGTAAACAAGCAACAACATCATCCATTGCATTAATAGTAGAATTTTAATACATGTGTGTTCTTTCATAGTATACGACGTGATAATAAGAAATCAAAATAAAAGACAAGTCTTGACTGCTCCGTCTTCTCAAAACCTGGTCATCGTACCTATCTACTGGTGACCTGAGAATACAAGTTATTTTGAAAGCGAGTATCAGCTTTAAAGCTGGTGAGAACATAAGTACTTTAGTGTCATTACTTTGTAAAACTGTAAAGAAAAGACTTGTAATTGTTTTATGAAAACTTTGCATAAGAATGAAAACCCTAGAAAATCCCATATTTCCTATTAGTATAAAAGCAGTCTTCTATCAAGACCCGACTGTTTTGAAGGTTTGCACCTCTGCAAAAATGAAGGTTTTTCCCCTAGTATAACTATTATTATCTAAATATAGCTATACATAAATGTGTATGTGATAAAATCACAAAGTAACTGTAATAGGGAAAATAATATTTTACTTCAGTAGTGACACTGTTGGCTATAAAGTGAATAAAACATAGACTCCAGGTGGTATCTAATGAACAATACACCTCGAAAATCCTAAATGAATGAAGTGTAGACTCCAGGTGGTATCGAATGAACAATACGCCTCGAAAAGCCTAAATGAATGAAAAGCGGACCCCATATGTGATCAATGAACGATATGCTTTCAAAAGTCTATTTGGCATTTAATTCTAAATTGGATAATTAAGGTTTGAATGTGAACTCGTATGTAACCATGCTGATCGACGGCTGAATAACTGATGACCCTCCAGGTCATATATAGTGAGGTGATATTTTGTCACCCCTGGGCCTTATCGGCTCGGACTGTAGCTAGCAGTCGGGATGTGGGAGTGTCTGTCCCGTATAGATCTATACACACAATGCCCGCTCTCCCTCCAGGAGACTCTGGTTACAAGGTGATACCACAATGAAGTGTCGTATCGAGAAGTAGTATGTCACATCCTATTTATAGTATTTAATTATTTGTATAGACTCATGAATGAACTGACTCTTGCGTGATTCCTTGTACTAGAAATAGTAAATAGTATCTCCTAACTATACCCATTATAGTTACTAGTAATATATGTATATGAGTAAATGGAAGGATGCCTTTGCTACCCAAAGGTACTGAACTGACTGGTAGAACTTTTATGTCTATGTATGTATACATAATATATAACTAATATTTAGACGACCTTCGGACAAATAACAGGATACCCTAAGTCCACAACCAAACAAGGAACAGGAAATAAGGCGGGTTAGCAGTCCTAAGTCCTTTAAACATTACTTATATAACTATACATATAGAGGCATGCAATTTGATAATATAAAAGTTTAAAAGAAGTTTTGTAAAACATTTGAAAAGTTTATTAAGAAGAATTGAGGGCTTGGTGTCAATTTATAAAACGATTTAGAAGCAGTTTTGTTTGATATAAACAATTTAAAGTATAAGAGATCCCTTATTTGGAACATAGCTTGGAATACATGAAAACCTTTATTTGAAGCATAGATATAACAGAGTTTAAAAGGAAAGGTGTAGTTTAGTTATCATGATTCAACTTGTTTCTCCCCCCCCCCATAAAAGCATTTAAAAACATTTAAAAGGTTAACTAAGGGGTATGAACTCACCTGCAGTGAGTGGTTTGGATGGAAGTGCCGGATAGGATGCTAAGTGTCAAGTGAGGACTTGAACACACACGCGGATCCTATTTAACATGTAGTGATACATAAATGTACCTATTAGTCATTTAACAACTAATTAATCAAGTAAAGACACCCTAATACATGGAAACACTTTGTTTCAAGTGCTTGGAGTACTAAAGGGTTGGATCTAAAGAGAGTATGGCCTCACATTGGAGTTTACTTCCCAAATGGTAACAACACATGAGTTTACGGCCCATGGTCATTTCCTCCATGAGTTTACGGCCGTAAACTCATGGTAATTTGTACTATTGTGTGTTTTAAGGTCTTATACCCCTCAATGAAGTGTTCTAGGTTTGTATCAAAGGCTTAAGAAGGGACTAGGGCTCAAAATGGCTCATCTTTGGAGTTTACGGTCCTTGGACCACTCCTTGGGAGTTTACGGTCGTAAACCCATGTGCTTACGGTCGTAAACCCATGTGTTTACGGTCGTAAACCCATTAGTTTACGGCCGTAAACTCATGGTCACTCCTACCTTTTCGTGATTTGGGGTTTCTAGCTCATGCATGCAAGGTTCTAGTCCAATATTCAAGCCCTAGAAGGTGTTGGTGGCACTCAAACACCACTTGATGGTGTTTACGGTTCAAGGAGATCCCTTGACCGTAAACACATGTTTTCTTGAGGGTTTTTGAGGTTTTTCAATGGTTTAACAAGTATACTAGGTAAAGAACTAGTTAGGAGGAGTGTACTTACTTATAGGAAGCTTGTAAGAGTGTTTAAGGGCCAAGAACACTAGTGTGTGTTCTTGGTGTTCTTGGTGTTTTGAAGAACACTTGAAGATCTAAGAAAAGAGGAGATTTCCATGGATGAAATTGTGTATAAACACTAGATAAAGTGTTGTATCAACAAATCAAAGGAAGAAACTTACGTTTTTGGAGGATTTGAAGAAATGTGTTATGATACTTGAGAGAGAAAAGGGAGTGTTCTTAAGCTTGAAGGTGGAAAAAGGGATAAAAATGACTAAGTGTCATATTTATACTCCTTGGTGTTTACGGCCGTAAACTCCATGTTTGGGCCGAAAACTCCAAACTCTTGGAGTTTTGAGAATTTATTGATGCACAATAAACCCTAGGGTATCCTCTCTCCAGTTGTCTCCTGAAGCACTAAGCTTTAAAACACCCAAACGGACTTTAAACCGGCTAAAGTTTAGCAAAAAAGTATTTGACTCCTATTTGAAGTGCTTGACAGTAGAGTTTGTACGAATGGAAATTTTGGGTTGTCACATCATCCCCCCGTTAGAGGGAGTTTCGTCCCGAAATTAGAGTTTAAGCAGATAAGTAGTTACAAAATAACTAAGTAAAAGGTGAGGATATTTCAGTTTCCACTGATCCTCTCGCTCCCAAGTGAATTCAGGTCTTCACTTGGCGTTCCAGCGAACCTTCACTATCGGGATTAGGCTTTGCTTTGATTGCTTGAACTTTCGGTTCATGATCTCTACAGGTTCTTCCACGAGGTTGAGGCTCTTGTTGATCTCGATTTCGTCGAGTGGGATTACAAGAGACTCGTCGGACAGGAACTTTTTCAAGTTCGAGACGTGGAAAGTAGAATGTACGTTACTGAGTTCGCAGGTAAGTTAAGTTTGTAAGCTATAGGGCCTATTCTAGCGAGAATCTCGAAAACTTTTGCGTAACTTTTCTGTCGGTCACTAGAGGCCTTAATCGTCCACTAATCCGAACGATCTTCTCTAATGATGCCCTTTAACTCTAGATCGTGAATTTCATAGCTAGCTTTGAGGGTTTCTAACTGATGGGAGGCTTAGGTAATGATCTTACCTCGTTACATCGAAATGCAATTGAGCCCTGGATTTGAAAGTGTCTACTTGAATTCCCTCTTCGCTAACAATGCGACACAGGAATTTGACCCTTCAAATCCAAACTTGCGTTTAAGAGAATTTCGCGTAGTGCCTCTCTGATTGATATGTTTCCAAGATCTGCTGACGATGTTGACTATGCTCCTCCTTACTACGAGAGTAGATAAGTATGTCATCCATGAAGACGATGACGAACTGATCCTAGTAAGGACGACACACCCTATTCGTTAAATCCATGAATATTGCGGGCGCGTTTGTTAATCCGAACGGCATCACTTACGAATTCATAGTGCCCATAACGAGTTTGGAAGGCTGTCTTCGGAACATCCTCCCCTAGCACTCGTAGTCGGCGATACCCGAATCTTGGATCGACTTTTGAAAAGAAGATTGCCCTTTTTACATTCGATCAAATAATTCGTCTATGATAGGCAAAAAGGGTACTGATTTTTTATGGTTAGCTTGTTGAGCTTCCTGTAATTGATGCATATACGAAGTGATCAGTCTTTCTTTTCGACGAACCAGACCGGAGTTCCCCAGGGTGAGAAGTTTGGTCTTATAAAGCCCTTGCTGAGTGGTTCGTTAAGTTGATCGGACAGTCCTTGCATCAATGCAGGTGCTAGACGATAGGGCGGTTTGGCTACTGGGGTAGCCCCTGGAACTAAGTCGATCCTAAGTTCGATTTGACGTTGCGGAGGTAAATCCTGGGAGTTTTCTGTTCTTTCTGAATCTATTGTCTCGATCGGTAAGAAGGCATTTGATTGGATTCTAAGTTTATCCACATGCCAGTAAGATCACTCGTAGTCTTGAGCAGTCTCCGTCCTAACGTTCATATCAGAAGTCATATTTGGTTCATCAATCACAGCTTCGTGTATACGAGTCGTATATAATTAAGACTGAAAAGGCAGTCGAATAAATGATTCTTCTTTAAGCTCACATCCAAACAAGGAAAAGAAGTTAAAGCGGAATCATTAATTCTAAGCCTGTAGAACCTTGATTATATACCACTCTTGCTTATACCTTCTCCAGCGATAGATTAACCGTATGGGTCTTCGGGTTGAACTTGACGTATTGTACGAGTGGTACTCCGGGGAGGTTTGTTGAGGTGTCTTCGGGAAGGATACGAAACATAAGATACCCTCCACATGAGTACCTCGGAATTTTGAAATGACTGTTTCGCTAGAAAGGAGACTATGGGGAAAAGGATTTTCGTACGAGACTGGCATTGTGAGGATCGAATTGACTCTTGTTACTTGCTACTGTCGGACTACTCGAAATAAAAGGCGTTAGACTAGATCATAAAAGTATTACAACCTAAACACAGCGGTGCAACTTTTAACAAAGTTTCAATACTTTAGTTTAGTACAAGACTACTGCTGCGAATAAGGTATACTACAAAAGCAAGTATACGCAGCACGAGAGCCCCTTAACTAGCGGGATCTCGCAAAAGACAAGACTCGAGTTGCACTAGTGTTTAACAGTTTATAAGTCTATTATAACGAAACGCCCAAGTACTTCAACGTGGGTCCGGAGTAGTCTCTCCTGCGGCTGTGATCCTTAGTATCTTCCCGTTTGCGCCAGAATTCTCTGTTATTGGACAATCCTTCTGGAGATGCCCAATCTCACCACATAAATGACATATCTGACTTGTACCAGCATTAGTGGTGGAAGTGAAGTGTCGTGTCGGAGTTATGTGGACACGGTTGTTTTTGTTGATCTTCCTTTTTGGACAATCCCTGTAATAGTGTCCTGCCTCACCACAACTATAGCAAACTTGGCTGGCTCCGGTGGTAGAGGTGGTTCTACAGAAACGAGCAATGTGTCCCGTTTTGTTGCAATTGATGCATTGCAATACCCAGCAAGCTCCATTATGATGGTAGTTACACTTGTTACACTTCGGGAGTGTTCCCTCATATTGCTTGACCGGTGCTGAGGTGGCAGGGGTCGCCACTGGTTGTCGTTGCATGGCAAGCCTTTGAAATCGCTTGCATTCCTTTTGAGCTTGACGCTTTCGTTTCTTAAACTCGGAGTTGTGGCTTTGGGTGTCCGCAACAGATATCATTTGTTGACTTCCCGGGTGGTTACAACAATTTGAACTATCAACACCTTTTTCAGCCTTGCTTTCGTTACTAGTGTCGAGGTGTGCAAGGACAGCTGTCACGGCAGCTGATACCGCTGCGTGGAAGGTAGCGGCGTGGATATGAAGGATATGGGTTTCGTTGCTCGGCTGGTTCTTTCTAGATGACGACATGATTCTGTTTATATAAAGGAAAATAAGTTCGTGAGTGATTATGGTTGAACCTAGACGTATTTCGACCATTCATGTAAAGAGTAGGAGTAAGTTCTCGAGGGTTTGACCTACATCCCTATGATGCAGTCCTAGTAAAGAGTAGAAGTAAGTTCATAGAATGGTTATAAGACGATTGCTATCCAACCTTCGACAAGAATTGGAAGTGATCTCTGAGCTAAATTACCATAGCTCAATAACTTGACTAGAGTGCATTTCAGATAGAATTCTAACGATAGTAGGATGAAAGTATTTGAACAAAGGTTGCCACAGAAATTAGCCGACTGTCCATATCGTTTGATAATTATGATGTAATAAGTTTGAGAAAATTGACCTTGTAGTAGGTCTTACATCATATCTGGAGTAGAAAAGTTTTGGCAGCATAAAGGCCTAACTAAAAGTACTTACGGTACTGGGGTAGTTACATAGAAAAGTGATACATAGGGCATAGACAGGAAAACGATTCCCTATAAAAAAGAGGGAAAGATAAAGCATCTTTTACTGGTGACGGCCATCCCCCTGGTGAACCCTTAGTTCAGCCAGTTGACGCTCCATATCTAGCAGGTGTCTTTCGTACACCCTCTGGCGTACTCGAAGCTCTATGACTTTGGATCGAGTTTCAGCTAGCTCTTGCAGTAGGGCCTCATGGTCTCCCCTAGATCTCTCGTGAGCATCTTCCAGACGAATGGTGCGGAGGGTATGCATTCTCTCATTGGCGTCAACTTCCGTGATTCGATGGAGAGCTGTCCTGCCCTGAATCTCGTTTCGGGCCATTCTGCGGACCATGATTGGTAAGACTCTGTCTACTGAGCCCCCTTCGCTCAGGTCATAAAAGCTTCGGTCTCCATTGAATGGCATGGGCTGATCCTGCTCTTGGCTCCACGTTTCCAAGCTTTCCACCCACGGAGGCGTCGGGCCGTGAAAGGCCGGACGAGGGTTAGGATTTGGGACAGGAGCCACCGGGGGTAGGTTCTCAATTTCAGGCTCGGAGTCAGAACCATCTACAAAGCCTTCAGCCTGGTGATCATCCATAGGGATTGGGTGATCATTTTCTGGCTCTGCTTCAAACCCTCCTCCATTACCTACGTTAAGGAAGTACAAGTTGTCGTGGGGATGGAATCCAGCCATATTATCTACGCGAGAAAAGGGATATAAGAAATAAGCACCTAAGTAATTTATAGTAACACAAAATACCCCTATAGTATTTTAGGTTTATGTTTTGTTCTAAGGTTTTTATTGTGGTATTGTTGGTAAGTTTTTAGACTTGTTGCCATATTACAACCATTCTTGGGCATATGCTAATCACTCCTCGGACCAGCATAGTTGATCAGGCTATGCCACTCCCAGGACTGACCATACATCCCCAAGCTTACTTGTGATATTTCAACAATCGTAATACTTTTGTTTTTGTCATTGTGACACTGATTTTAGTATGAATGCAGGTATGTATACTTAAATTAATATTTTATTATTTAAAAGTATAAACTCTTGGTCAGAGTATTTTAATCCCATTGTATTTATAGTCTGTATATTTTTTATGGGTTGATATACTCAATTCACTATAAACAATGCTCTGATACCAATCCGTCACACCCCAAAACCAAGAACGGCGGAAACGTTCTAGGGTGGAGGACGTCATGTAAAGTATCACAACAGTGTAAAGTAGTAAACAAGCAACAACATCATCCATTGCATTAATAGTAGAATTTTAATACATGTGTGTTCTTTCATAGTATACGACATGATAATAAGAAATCAAAATAAAAGACGAGTCTTGACCGCTCCGTCTTCTCAAAACCTGGTCATCGTACCTGTCTACTGGTGACCTGAGAATACAAGTTATTTTGAAAGCGAGTATCAACTTTAAAGCTGGTGAGAACATAATTATTTTAGTGTCATTGCTTTGTAAAACTGTAAGAAAAGACTTGTAATTGTTTTATGAAAACTTTGCATAAGAATGAAAACCTTAGAAAATCCCATATTTCCTATTAGTATAAAAGCAGTCTTCTATCAAGACCCGACTGTTTTGAAGGTTTGCACCTCTGCAAAAATGAAGGTTTTTCCCCTAGTATAACTATTATTATCTAGATATAGCTATACATCAATGTGTATGTAATAAAATCACAAAGTAACTGTAATAGGGAAAATAATATTTTACTTTAATAGTGACACGGCTGGCTATAAAGTGAATAAAACATAGACTCCAGGTGGTATCGAATGAACAATACGCCTCGAAAAGCCTAAATGAATGAAGTGTAGACTCCAGGTGGTATCGAATGAACAATACGCCTCGAAAAGCCTAAAGGAATGAAAAGCGGACCCCAGGTGGGATCAATGAACGATATGCTTTGAAAAGTCTATTTGGCCTTTAATTCTTAATTGGATAATTAAGGTTTGAATGTGAACTCGTATGTAACCATGCTGATCGACGGCTGAATAACTGATGACCCTCCAGGTCATATATAGTGAGGTGACATTTTGTCACCCCTGGGCCTTATCGGCTCGGACTGTAGCTAGCAGTCGGGATGTGGGAGTGTCTGTCCCGTATAGATCTATACGCACAATGCCCGCTCTCCCTCCAGGAGACTCTAGTTACAAGGTGATACCACAATGAAGTGTCGTGTCGAGAAGTAGTATGTCACATCCTATTTATAGTATTTAATTATTTGTATAGACTCATGAATGAACTGACTCTTGTTTGATTCCTTGTACTAGAAATAGTAAAAAGTATCTCCTAACTATACCCATTATAGTTACTAGTAATATATGTATATGAGTAAATGGAAGGATGTCTTTGCTACCCAAAGGTACTGAACTGACTGATAGAACTTTTATGTCTATGTATGTATACATAATATATAACTAATATTTAGACGACCTTCGGAAAAATAACAGGATACCCTAAGTCCACAACCAAACAAGGAACAGGAAATAAGGCGGGTTAACAGTCCTAAGTCCTTTAAACATTACTTATATAACTATACATATAGAGGCATGCAATTTAATAATATAAAAGTTTAAAAGAAGTTTTGTAAAACATTTGAAAAGTTTATTAATAAGAATTGAGGACTTGGTGTCAATTTATAAAACGATTTAGAAGTAGTTTTGTTTGATATAAACAATTTAAAGTATAAGAGATCCCTTATTTGGAACATAGCTTGGAATACATGAAAACCTTTATTTGAAGCATAGATATAACAGAGTTTAAAAGGAAAGGTGTAGTTTAGTGAACAAGTTCGATAAAGAGTTTATCGTGTAAAAGCATTCGAGGAATCATTTTGAAGTAGTTTGCTTGATAAAACAGCTAATAGTGTAGTAAATCCATAGTTTGATAGTTATTAATCACATGTGATTGATATGATAACTATCATGATTCAACTTGTATCCCCCCCATAAAAGCATTTAAAAACATTTAAAAGGTTAATTAAGGGGTATGAACTCACCTGCAGTGAGTGGTTTGGATGGAAGTGTCGGATAGGATGCTAAGTGTCAAGTGAGGACTTGAACACACACGCGGATCCTATTTAACATATAGTGATACATAAATGTATCTAATTAGTCATTTAACAACTAATTAATCAAGTAAAGACACCCTAATACATGGAAACACTTTGTTTCAAGTGCTAGGAGTACTAAAGGGTTGGATCTAAAGAGAGTATGGCCTCGCATTGGAGTTTACTTCCCAAATGGTAACAACACATGAGTTTACGGTCCATGGTCATTTCCCCGATGAGTTTACGGCCGTAAACTCATGGTAATTTGTGCTATTGTGTGTTTTAAGGTCTTATATGTGACAACCGTCAAAATTCGAGTCAGTTCTAGATTTGACTAGACTTGGTTGCATATATAGGCACTACACATACTAGACTTAGTAACTAGAAGCTAAGTTATAACCTACTAGAAACTTGGAAACAATTAGAATCAGAGGATAGTGTACTTAGATTTCACATTGATATGTGAATTCTACATCTATTGAGCTGTAGTGACTATCCATATTTGGGTCACTCTTTGACTCGAACAACATTTCATGAATAATATACACACATCATGCACTTGACCTAGAAGTAGAAGTTAGTTCAAAGTCTCATAGAAACTTAAGTCAAAGTTGAAGAGTAGGACTAGTATACTTGATTCCTCAATTTCGTTTGAATCTCAGAATCACTACATAGAGTGCCAATAAACCGGTAAAAATAAATTAGAAGCATTATTTCTAACTTGAATAAGAGTTAGAAAACCCAAAAATAATTTGAAGTCTCAAAAATTTAATTAATTTTGATATCCAAAGACTTACATACTCTCAAAAACCCTAAATGCCCTAAAAACTCACATTTATAAACTTTAACATTAAAAATTCTATAAAAATAATTATGAAACTTATAATGTGATCTTATAGTAATTAAACTAATGAAAATGCATTTAACGAAAAGAAAATTTAAGTCATTAACAATTGCCCTAAATTTATAAGTCAAAAATCAAGGTTTCATGAGCAAAAACTTGGTTAGGGTGTATATTTTATAAAAAGTTTGATATTTTTATAAAAGAATTGAGTTTTTTTATAAAATTAAGAGAGAGGGAGGGCATTTTACACTCAAAACCGTCCACCCTCTTCCCAAGATGCTTCCCCTCTTCCCAAAACACATAATCACTCCTCTCTCACACTCCATCTCCTTCACTTCTCTCTCTCTCTCTCACACTCCACCATTTACCACACTCAAACTCTCTCTTTCCCTCTCTAAAACCACGAAATTCTCCAGCCAAGAACATCTCTTAACCTTCAAATCTTCATCTTCTAGGGTTGTTCTTCATGGTAGTCACGAAAATCCTTCAATCTCCTTCACTTTTCTTTCTAGTTTTAAAGGTTTTTCTTGCATTTCCTTGTTCTTCTACACCATTCTCTTAGAAAATTTGTGTGAATGTTCATTCACTTCAGTTTTGATGATGATGGTGGTAGATTTTCACCAAAAACATCTTGCATGTTACAAAATGGTGAAGATCCATGACCTAAACCTAAGTCAAAACCATGGAAATGCACTTTTCTACACGTTTTGGTGGAAAATCACCACATGCATCCAAAGTTTTCTTTCAAAAATGATTTTTGAATATTTCAAACTCATGAATGGTCTTCAAACAAACATGCATTTGATGATCTTCAAGCTTAGATGCTAGATCATCAAAGTATGTTGTTAAAAGCTTTCAAAGATGTTCATGAAGGATTTATTTCCAAATAAATATCTAAAACTCCTTTTCTGACCAAATCCGATTTTTCCCAGATTCCCATCAACAAAATAAGATGCTCTCTAAATTTCCAGAAGATAATACATTTATCTCGAATAACTATAATTAATGCAAGAAAATAGGGCAATAAATCATATAAAATACTTTCTGGGGTCTATAAATCCTATTTAAATTCGTGGATGACCCCTATGCTAGATAATGATCCCTCATTAAGTTTCATCGATTTTTGCAACTGTTTAATATGGTTTTGAATTTTCTTTTTGTTTGGCTCCAATAAATCATAAAAGCACTTTAGAAAATCTTAAAATGATATATAACAATTTTCGCAGTTACTACCAGAGGTATAAGACTCAGAAAAATATTTTCAGAATTTTTCATAATGCATTCCTATTTTTCCTTGATTTTTGTATTTATAATGGCCTAAATATAGAAAAAAATAGTTCTGCTCACCCAAAATTCATGAAAATTTACCAGAACACTTTGTAGTACATTAGGAGGCTACATAACAATTTTGATGATTTTTCTCTTCTTTATACTATTTTTCTCCTATTTTCTAAGATTAAATACACTTAAATACACAAAATCCGATTTCAGTATATAAAAACCACATTTGGTATTTTTCCAAGATTATTTACTCTGTAAATGAAGTGTACAAAAATTTTGGTAATTTACTTTAACTGTTTAATAATTATTCTCCAATTAATGATTATTTAAGAGGATAAAACAAAGAAAAATAGAAAGACTAATTGAAAATTATATTTTATATTTTTCACAGCTTCTACATTTATAATAAAAGTGTTACAAAAATTTTGGGCAATTTTGGAAACTGTTTTCTATTTATTTCAATTTTTATTAGAATAAATGCTCAAAAATCATAAAATCGGGTTAAACAGTTTAGAAATCAATTTTTATATTTTTCCCAACTTAAGAATATTTAATAACAATATCACAAAACGTTTGGGTAATTTTGGAAACTGTTTTCTATTTATCCCCATTTTTATTCGAATAAATGCATAAAAATCATAAAATTGGGTTAAACAGTTTAGAAACACCTTTTTATATTTTTCCCAGCTTAAGTATGTGTAATGACATTGTTATAAAAAGTTTGGGGTATTTTCATATCTGATTTCTATTTTTCATGAATTTGTATCTATTTAGATAATTAAATATGTGAAAAATGGTCATACATATTCATAATCCATGAAAATTTATCTAGAGGTCTTTTAGTACATTTAGAACCAAAATCTGAAGTTTGGTAATTTTTATTAACTGTTTAGTATTTTTCATGATTTTATGGTTATTCAAGAAACTAAAATCGTGAAAAATAGTCAGACAAATCCAAAATTCAAGAAAATTTATCTTAACGTCTTTGACTTCAATTAAAACTTAAATGCAAAGTTTGGGAAAGTTTAGAACTAAATTGATTTAGTTTTGAATATTTAATCATTGGAACACCTCTAAAATGTTAAATATTAACATTTCAATAATGGAAATTTTCCACTTAAATTGTTATATAACAATTGATTCTTTGAAACTTAATTTCCACAGAAAAATGTTTGTAACTTATCAATATTAAATTTTGACACATTATTGGTATAATTCTATTGTAGTAGTAAGTATACTAGTGTTAGATTTCGATTAGAGACTCACTAGCGAATACCATTATTGTAGGAATCAGTAGTGGTACACATGGAACGTAGTTCAAGGCACCATTTGCATCATCTGAATGCATTGTGAGTATTCACGCACTCCCCTATTTTCAGTTTTTATGTTTTGGGGTGGAAAAGTATGTCCCGAAAAACTATTATTTGAATGTTGTATTTAAATTGATTTGTATCAAACATGATTGCTATTTTATTGCTATGTCTCTCTATGTATGTCTATACAACACGGAACATGAGAACTTATAGTACTAAGGCCCTTCCCTTATCTCTAACCATTAACTCTTTGAGCCAATGGTCATTATGGATAGCGCTATTAGGAATTGACAACTCCTCACTCGCCAATGGTCCCTTATCTCTAACCATTAACTCTTTGTTTTTACAAACTTATTTACTCATTTTAACAATATACTTTTATTATTGGAAACTTTTATCAAAACTTTGATTTTAATTCATGGAACCAATATTATTTTGTTTATCTGTGAGTACTCACCAACTATTTTTATAGTTGACGCTCGTTTTACATGCTTTTTCAGGAATCATCGAGTAAGTGGCACTTAGGGACACTTCACTTTTAGGAGCATTCGCATGTGTTGTATTTCAATTTACATTGTAATTTCTTTTAAAAGTTGTTCAAACCCATTGTAAAATTGTAATGATTTTTAATACTATGGTTGGTGTTGTCTTTTAACTTTTGCTATGAAACCCTTTATACTGCCACGCCTCGTGTTTCCGCTTTAGCGGGGTGTGACAGAAAATGGTATCAGAGCCGAAGGTTATAGAGAATACCGGTTTTCCTTTGGAAAACCACAACTATAGCCAAAAAATTTCTAAACGTTTATAAAATACTGAACATACTACTGGTATAACTAATTCGAGTACGCATTATCAGACTTTAATTAAGTATAGCCTGGCCAACTATGCTTAATTAAGGAAACTTAATGTGAGGCTTGAAACGGTTATAGTAGAATTATGTTCAAAACGATTTTCAACTTAAACTTTTGAAAAACAGAATTTTTCGGTGTGCGTACGGGCATTGCATATTATAGGCATTCATCTAGATAAACTTAGAAACTAAGTGCACTTTTATAACAATGCCTTTATTTAGAAATATTCTTGTCCCTTATCAAGTGCTAGGTTAACCACTTAGGTTATATCACTAGCCACTCTAGGAGCAATGCACTTAGTACTAAGAATGGGTATTCCTCGGTAGCTATTGAATTTAGATGTAAGATTAGTAGCTAGATATACACTAGTAATTATCTTAAGTCGAAACATATACCAATTATTCCTCAATACCTCTTCATCGTCTTCAAGAGTTACAACTAGGAAAAAGCGTTTCGATACCGACACGAATGATAATTGGAGCATCTCGTAAGGAGGTAGATGAGTCACCACTAAGTAATCACTTGTATACCATTGGCGGGCATTCCGGATTCGACTCACAAGGAGACACGGAAGTTTAACCCATACATGAGACTTCTCTACTACGCTACGAATTTAGCTTTAGGTTGTTTCCACCTTGAGCTTAAAACTTAACATAGGATATCCCTTTGACCTCTATAAAAGGTCGAAAATTACATTGACACTTTAAAACGTCTTTAAAAATTTTATTTTATTTTATTTTATTTTATTTATTATTATTTTTTTTGTCCTTTATCTTGGGGAAAAAGACGTCGGCACTCGCCTTAGACTCGCCTTAGTATTTAGGTACGATCAGCTACACTAACATACTTATTCCTTACTTCTTAATCTTCCATCGAAAAATTATTTCGCTTCATCGGTTTTACTTATCATCAATAAAATATTTCATAACCACTTCAATCAACTTAGTATACATTTCTTAACAATGTAAGCCATATTCTCGCTAAAAATCTTCTGACAACTTGCTTTAACTTAACACTTTTCTTCAAAACTCAATTTAACCATTATTGGTTTTAACCTTGCTATTTCAATTTTATTTCAAATCCATTTCAATGGATAGATGTGTTTTTAAGGGCATATAAACCATTTTAAATCTTGCTTACCATTTTGACACGTTTTCGAAAAACTTAGAAACATTTTCTTTTATAAAAGTGTTTAAAATCTATGCTATAAAACTTAAACATATAACATTGAAGTTCATATTACGTGTAAAAGCTTCATCGGATCTTTCAAACCACTTTTGTTTTGACTCTTTTGACCACTTTCTCATTTAGGCATTGTACCTTACTTAAATGTGTTTTCTTGAATCCCAACATGATATTTTCACAACTTTGTACTTCACACATGTTTCTAAGATATCTCTAATTCCTAAATTTCCAACACACATCATTTGTTTATTTTATTTCAAATTAGTTTTATAATCCGTGTTTATAAAACTTACAGCATTGGAAAACTTAGTGTTCACTTTTAAACTTCCAGCGACGTACTTTTGACAATGCACGATTACTCATCTAAATATGTTAAGTCTTTACCTTATCCGTTTTAACCATTGTTGGACCCCAGTCAAAAAGGTCAAAACTGTCGGATTTTCAATTACAAGTTTTAGTGTTTCTTCTTTTTCACAAATGGAGTTTAACTTAATAGATAAATCGTGAATTTTTAGCAAACCTTATATAACACTTTAAAACTTCTTCATTTCTATTTAATCATCAATATACATCAAATATTGAAGTTTGAAATATATCTCAACCTGGTTTTAAATCTACCTATAGGTATTGTTCTTATAATTTTAACAATATCAATCATTGCCGCCGCTATCTTCCTTTTTCTTTCCCCCGAACTTTATTTCTCGCTCTCCTTCCGATTTTAGATCTCGCACGCCATAATATTAACATAGTACATTGTCTAACTTTATTTCTGTCTATTTTGCCCCTCCTGGTATCATGTTCGTACACATAAAGACTAGAAGTCTACCCTTCCATATTGAGTGATTAATACGTGTATAGTCATGAGGCATACTTTAATTTTAGTCAACTTTGATATATTCAATTACGCCTTTTATCATATACATCTTGTTTTTATTTGAAATCTACTATAAACAAGCGATCCTTATTTACATTTGCTCTTTCGTTCTAAATTCAAAAACATTATATAAAATGCAATTTTCATTGTATTTTTCCTTATAATTAATACACAAGATGAATATTCTTATGCTTATCATTTTTTTTTCTATATCCGAAAATATATGTGGAGGATATGTATTCTTATGCTTCTTCTTTTCTGTAAATACATCAAAAGTCTTGAATTTTACTATTACATATTCTCTAAATGATTGTTTTTGTAGAAACACTAAATTAAGAATCCACTATTTTCAATTATCGATATTTTTACACGTTTCTTAAAATAGCATTCTACTTTGTAATTTTCATTGAGTTCCTAAACTCTCAACTTTGTTTTTATAAATATTCTGACTCATAAGCTTGAATTTGTCCTGACTTAGAGAATTAGACAATTTTTCAAAAGAATAATCAAAATATTTTCGTATAAATTCCCTTATTGATGACTTAAACCTGTAACCTTAATTAATCTTTATATTATTTTACTACTTCGTTTGATTGCCACACATGTATGTTCGTTATCTTGGAATTATTACATATTTTGATAATAGTGAGATTAATTATCATTTCTAAACACACATTTTAATAACAGTGAGATTTTTTTATTCACTTCTAAACACTTAAAATGCTATCTACACAATGTAATTTAAAATATCATAAACTTTCATCGCTTCCATTTGAAACAATGACTCTCTAAATATATTTATTCTTCGAATAAGGTTCTATTATTGTAAGAGTAACCGTAGTAGTAATTATAGCCTCGGAGATCCTCAATCATTTCGTAATTTATTTTGTAGACGACACTTAAATAGCCTTTACATTTGAGATGTACCAAAACTTCGTTTCCTACCCTTAGTACGTATTTTTAGGAACTTACCCTCGACCGCTTCCCTTTCATTCGTGCTACCCCTTCTTATTTCGAAATATATCTTTTCCAGAGGTAATAGCCAACCCAGAAGTGAACAAATTGTTCCTAATCTCTTCTTCATTAGGCGGCGAATTTACACTTAGTGCTAATTTAGAATGCAACTTAAGGATCAATGCGAATTTAACGCTCAGTGCAGTTGGTGCTTCAGCAAAACTTATACCGCTCTCTTAATTCAGATAATATCTAACTAGATGATCCTTTTCGACTAGGTCGCCATGGTTGGATCATGATTTCCATGATCCTAATTTCTCGCAATCTAGACTGTAGAACTCGAATTAGGGAAACATTAATTTGATTATAGCTAAAGAGTTGGGCTCTTCCCTTGAGGAATTAACCCAAAATAATCAAAGAGCTCTTCAAGTCACCACCTCTCCAACTATACAATAGTATTCGGCTGAGTTCTAATAGAATACGTCACGAATTGAATTTCGGGACGAAATTCTTTCAACCGGGGGAGACTGTGACAACCGTCAAAATTCGAGTCAGTTCTAGATTTGACTAGACTTAGTTGCATATATAGGCACTACACATACTAGACTTAGTAACTAGAAGCTAAGTTATAACCTACTAGAAACTTGGAAACAATTAGAATCAATGGATAGTGTACTTAGATTTCACATTGATATGTGAATTCTACATCTACTGAGCTGTAGTGACTATCCATATTTGGGTCACTCTTTGACTCGAACAACATTTCATGAATCATATACACACATCATGCACTTGACCTAGAAGTAGAAGTTAGTTCAAAGTCTCATAGAAACTTAAGTCAAAGTTGAAGAGCAGGACTAGTATACTTGATTCCTCAATTTCGCTTGAATCTCGGAATCACTACATAGAGTGCCAATAAACCGGTAAAAATAAATTAGAAGCATTATTTCTAACTTGAATAAGAGTTAGAAAACCCAAAAATAATTTGAAGTCTCAAAAATTTAATTAATTTTGATATCCAAAGACTTACATACTCTCAAAAACCATAAATGCCCTAAAAACTCACATTTATGAACTTTAACCTTAAAAATTCTATAAAAATAATTATGAAACTTATAATATGATCTTATAATAATTAAAATTATGAAAATGCATTTAAGGAAAATAAAATTTAAGTCATTAACAATTGCCCTAAATTTATAAGTCAAAAATCAAGGTTTCATGAGCAAAAACTTGGTTAGGGTGTATATTTTATAAAAAGTTTGATATTTTTATAAAAGAATTGAGTTTTTTTATAAAATTAAAAGAGAGGGAGGGAATTTTACACTCAAAACCGTCCACCCTCTTCCCAAGATGCTTCCCCTCTTCCCAAAACACATAATCACTCCTCTCTCACACTCCATCTCCTTCACTTCTCTCTCTCTCTCTCTCTCTACACTCTCTCTCACACTCCACCATTTACCACACTCAAACTCTCTCTTTCCCTCTCTAAAACCACGAAATTCTCCAGCCAAGAACATCTCTTAACCTTCAAATCTTCATCTTCTAGGGTTGTTCTTCATGGTAATCACGAAAATCCTTCAATCTCCTTCACTTTTCTTTCTAGTTTTAAAGGTTTTTCTTGCATTTCCTTGTTCTTCTACACCATTCTCTTAGAAAATTTGTGTGAATGTTCATTCACTTCAGTTTTGATGATGATGGTGGTAGATTTTCACCAAAAACATCTTGCATGTTACAAAATGGTGAAGATCCATGACCTAAACCTAAGTCAAAACCATGGAAATGCACTTTTCTACACGTTTTGGTGGAAAATCACCACATGCATCCAAAGTTTTCTTTCAAAAATGATTTTTGAATATTTCAAACTCATGAATGGTCTTCAAACAAACATGCATTTGATGATCTTCAAGCTTAGATGCTAGATCATCAAAGTATGTTGTTAAAAGCTTTCAAAGATGTTCATGAAGGATTTATTTCCAAATAAATATCTAAAACTCCTTTTCTGACCAAATCCGATTTTTCCCAGATTCCCATCAACAAAATAAGATGCTTTGTAAATTTCCAGAAGATAATTCATTTATCTCGATTTACTATAATTAATGCAAGAAAATAGGGCAATAAATCATATAAAATACTTTCTGGGGTCTATAAATCCTATTTAAACTCGTGGATGACCCTTATGCTAAATAATGATCCCTCATTAAGTTTCATTGATTTTTGCAACTGTTTAATATGGTTTTGAATTTTCTTTTTGTTTGGCTCCAATAAATCATAAAAGCACTTTAGAAAATCTTAAAATGATATATAACAATTTTCGCAATTACTACCAGAGGTATAAGACACAGAAAAATATTTTCAGAATTTTTCATAATGCATTCCTATTTTTCCCCGATTTTTGTATTTATAATGGCCTAAAAATAGAAAAAAATAGTTCTGCTCACCCAAAATTCATAAAAATTTACCAGAACACTTTGTAGTACATTAGGAGGCTACATAAAATTTTTGATGATTTCTCTCTTCTGTATACTATTTTTCTCCTATTTTCTAAGATTAAATACACTTAAATACACAAAATCGGATTTCAGTATATAAAAACCACATTTGGTATTTTTCCCAGATTATTTACTCTGTAAATGAAGTGTACAAAAATTTTGGTAATTTACTTTAACTGTTTAATAATTATTCTCCAATTAATGATTATTTAAGAGGATAAAACAAAGAAAAATAGAAAGACTAAGTGAAAAATATATTTTATATTTTTCACAGCTTCTACATGTATAATGAAAGTGTTACAAAAATTTTGGGCAATTTTGGAAACTGTTTTCTATTTATTTCAATTTTTATTAGAATAAATGCTCAAAAATCATAAAATTGGGTTAAACAATTTAGAAATCAATTTTTTTATTTTTTCCAACTTAAGAATGTTTAATAACAATATCACAAAAAGTTTGGGTAATTTTGGAAACTGTTTTCTATTTATCCCCATTTTTATTAGAATAAATGCCTAAAAATCATAAAATTGGGTTAAACAGTTTAGAAACCTCTTTTTATATTTTTCCCAGCTTAAGTATGTGTAATGTCATTGTTATAAAAAGTTTGGGGTATTTTCATAACTGATTTCTATTTTTCATGAATTTGTATCTATTTAGAGAATTAAATATATGAAAAATGGTTATTCATATTCATAATCCATGAAAATTTATCTAGAAGTCTTTCAGTACATTTAGAACCAAAATATGAAGTTTGGTAATTTTTATTAACTGTTTAGTATTTTTCATGATTTTATGGTTATTCAAGAAACTAAAATCGTGAAAAATAGTCAGACAAATCAAAAATTCAAGAAAATTTATCTTAAGGTCTTTGACTTCAATTAAAACTTAAATGCAAAGTTTGGGAAAGTTTAGAACTAAATTGATTTAGTTTTGAATATTTAATCATTGGAACACCTCTAAAATGTTAAATATTAACATTTCAATAATGGAAATTTTCCACTTAAATTGTTATATAACAATTGATTCTTTGAAACTTAATTTCCACAGAAAAATGTTTGTAACTTATCAATATTAAATTTTGACACATTATTGGCATAATTCTATTGTAGTAGTAAATATACTAGTGTTAGATTTCGATTCGAGACTCACTAGCGAATACCATTATTGTAGGAATCGGTAGTGGTACACGTGCAACGTAGTTCAAGGCACCATTTGCATCATCTAAATGCATTGTGAGTATTCACGCACTCCCCTATTTTCAGTTTTTATGTTTTGGGGTGGAAAAGCATGTCCCGAAAAACTATTATTTGAATGTTGTATTTAAATTGATTTGTATCATACATGATTGCTATTTTATTACCGTTTCTCTATGTATGTCTATGCAACACGGAACATGAGAACTTATCGTACTAAGGCCCTTCCCTTATCTCTAACCATTAACTCTTTGAGCCAATGGTCATTATGGATAGCGCTATTAGGAATTGACAACTCCTCACTCGCCCTATTGCTGGAGTGCATGATACCATATTCATCTATGGAACGATAAGCATAGATCTTGATAGGGCTTCAGTCATAGGTTTGGTTGAGAATCATTGTTTGCTCATACACATACAAACTCGTTTCTCGTTATAGCAATAAACTTATTATTAATTATAGCAATGAACTTTGTTTCTCATTACAACAACGAACTTTTATTACTGAAAACTTATATACATGTTTTAGCAATGAAATTGTTTGCTCCTTGTAGCAACGAAATTGATTGCTCATTTTAGCAATGAAACTTGTTTACTCGTTTGAGTAACGAACTTTATCTTCCATGAGAATATGAATGTTGCATCTTATTTGGGCAACATACTTTATCTCTCATGATGACAAAGAACTTTATTTTTACAAACTTATTTACTCATTTTAACAATATACTTTTATTATTGGAAACTTTTATCAAAATTTTGATTTCAATTCATGGAACCAATATTATTTTGTTTATCTGTGAGTACTCACCAACTATTTTTATAGTTAACGCTCGTTTTACATGCTTTTTCAGGAATCATCGAGTAAGTGGCACTTAGGGACACTTCACTTTTAGGAGCATTCGCATGTGTTGTATTTCAATTTACATTGTAATTTCTTTTAAAAGTTGTTCAAACCCATTGTAAAATTGTAATGATTTTTAATACTATGGTTGGTGTTGTCTTTTAACTTTTGCTATGAAACCCTTTATACTGCCAGGCCTCGTGTTTCCGCTTTAGCGGGGTGTGACATTATACCCCTCAAGGAAGTGTTCTAGGTTTGTATCAAAGGCTTAGGAAGGGACTAAGGCTCAAAATGGCTCATCTTTGGAGTTTACGGTCCTTGGACCACTCCTTGGGAGTTTACGGTCGTAAACCCATGTGTTTACGGTCGTAAACCCATGTGTTTACGGTCGTAAACCCATGAGTTTACGGCCGTAAACTCATGGTTACTCCTACCTTTTCGTGATTTGGGGTTTCTAGCTCATGCATGCAAGGTCCTAGTCCAATATCTAAGCCCTAGAAGGTGTTGGTGGCACTCAAACACCACTTGATGGTGTTTACGGTTCAAGGAGATCCCTTGACCGTAAACACATGTGTTCTTGAGGGTTTTTGAGGTTTTTCAATGGTTTAACAAGTATACTAGGTAAAGAACTAGTTAGGAGGAGTGTACTTACTTATAGGAAGCTTGTAAGAGTGTTTAAGGGCCAAGAACACTACTGTGTGTTCTTGGTGTTTTTGGTGTTTTGAAGAATACTTGAAGATCTAAGAAAAGAGGAGATTTCCATGGATGAAATCGTGTATAAACACTAGATAAAGTGTTGTATCAACAAATCAAAGGAAGAAACACTTACGTTTTTGGATGATTTGAAGAAATGTGTTATGATACTTGAGAGAGAAAAGAGAGTGTTCTTGAGCTTGAAGGTGGACAAAGTGATAAAAATGACTAAGTGTCATATTTATACTCCTTGGGGTTTACGGCCGTAAACTCCATGTTTGGGCCGTAAACTCCAAACTCTTGGAGTTTTGAGAATTTATTGATGCACAATAAACCCTAGGGTATCCCCTCTCCAGTTATCTCCTGAAGCACTAAGCTTTAAAACACCCAAACGGACTTTAAACCGGCTAAAGTTTAGCAGAAAAGTATTTGACTCCTATTTGAAGTGCTTGACAGTAGAGTTTGTACGAATGGAAATTTCGGGTTGTCACACATGACTTAGCTGTTTGCAATAGGTTGTGAAGTTGGGCCAGTGTGGTTTCAGTAGTGTTCAAATGATAAGCCAAAATGAACTGATCATAACTAGGTGACAAGGAATTGAGGACCATGTCAATGGAAAACTCCTCATCTAAATTCACATGTAGCCTTTCCAGGCACTCCATGTGTCTCTGCATTTTGTACGCATAATTGCAGATCGACTCTCCTTCCTTCAACTTGCAAGTCATTAGGGCTTTGACGACCTGATACTTTTCTTGACGAGCTCTCTTGTGAAACTTTTCCACAAGATCCAAGTTCATCTCGTATGGCTAGTAGTCCTTATAGAACCTTTGAAACTCAGGAACCATGGTAGCAACCATGATGCAAGCAACATTTTTTGTCTCGTCATAATGTTTCTTATAGGAAATGATTTCTTTAGGAGTATAAGTGGAATAATCGATTTCAATAGGTTTCTTTTCAAGGACTTACCCTTTGCCCTCGAATCAAAGAACCATCTTGATGTTGCGCATCCAATCATTGTAGTTGGTTCCATCCAATTTCACCTTGGATACGATCGAAAGTAGCGAGAAGTTCGAGTTGTGGCTGGAGGTTTGAGAAGCAGAAGCATCAGTAGAAGTAGACATCTATAGAGAAAAAGTAGTTTTAGTTAGATGACATAAATCCTAAATATTTTAATCCAATCGATAAGCTACCCTGCCCATACGAGCTACAACACCGAAAGGACCGATATACCTAGGGGCCAGCTTGGCCCGCTTCCTGAATCAGATGACACCTTTGTAAGGTGACACCTTCAGGAGAATGTAGGTTCCCATTTTGTTGATTGGATTGGCGCGAAAATATAATATCAAGAAGATAATCGTATGAACAATGAATAATATAATATGTGAGTAAAAACTATAGTAGATAGATAGAGAGATACAAAATATTACATGAACAACTCTCATGGGTGGGGATAATCCCCATTCAAAACTCTCTCTAAACTAATGTATACATAGTGACAGGTCTGGACCAAGAATCATCCTCCAAACCAAAAGTCTGAAGGTTGGTCCCATGCTCAGATAAATCAAGCCTTGGAAGAAAGCATCCTAGTTCAAGCTATGAAAGACAACCCCAATCCGATGCTAGGTCTTTCCACACTCTACGAAGATGGAATAATTCATGATGTGGACATTGTGCCATTTATGTATTATAACCTCCCAACTTAGGATTCAGACCAACTTGATCTTCCCATCGCTCCATATGGAAAATTTTACATCAAATTCGCTCCTCTCCTTCGAGAAGATGATACTCAAGTCATCAGCAGAACAGAAAGAGAACGGTTGAAGACTTTCTACTCCCTGAACGCATATCCCCAAAAGGAAGTATGGTCTCGAAAGAGAATCACCAAGATTTCTAGGTTTGCAAGGAAAGTGTTAATGAAGTTTGATTTAGATTGCCTTATTAACCGCTTCTATGTGTATCGGAACAAGACAACACAACTCACCATTTCGGATGCCGATTTCCCAGTCATCAATGTTAATGATATCTTAACCATTGTTGCTCACTTCCGAACGCGTCAAGACAGTCAGATGAGCATGGCTGCCTACAGCGCTGCAATGAGTTACTGGAAGGATTATGTCGCTGAGTTCTGTAGATGCGAATTTGAATTGGCTCACTTGTTCGGAACTGAAAAGTTCTTGGCAAAGACCGACTTTAAACTGCCAATAGCTAAAATCTTGGCAGAAGGGCCAATCGACGGACCAGTGTTGGGATATGTTTACCTTCAAAAGAAGACAAATAAGAAGGATTTTTTCCGAGTCCTAGACAAACATCTTGTCCCTTACAAAGCTCTTCAAAAGTTCATGAAGAATGCAGCTAGATCAGATGCCCCCGAACACGTGAAGTCCAAGTTTATAAGCCAACTCCAGCGGTATCTTGAAGTCTGAAATTGGTTGTTCAGAACTCATGTGTTCATTCAAAAAGAAGCCAACTAGATTACTAGATTGCTAAGTTCACTTAGGGGGAGATTTTTGGAACCTGAAATTGAACCGCTGGCAATCACAAGTATTAAAGATCCAAAGTCAGCAAGTTCCGAGGTAGAGATGGAGTCTGAGGTGAAGACCATTCCGAGAGTGATTGTCTGTTTGCATTTATTATTTCTTGTCTTTTATGTGATGTAACATTTCATATGACTTAGCTTTTTGTATAAGTTGGATAAACAGTTGTCAGTGGTTGTTTATTATCCAGTCCTATGTATGAAATGTAGTTTGTACGATGTACCTCCTTTTCCTATATAAGGAGTGTTTTTAGTGACAAGAATGGCACAGATTGATCCTCCAAAGATAGCAAATATTTCTCTTATTTCTCTTTCACTTTTCTCTCAATTCAAAACCTTCACTGCATTCTTATTATTCATTTATTGTCTTTACATTTATCATACTCATAGTTTCTTTATTAAATACTTGGGTACTTTGTTGAATATTAACTTCAAGTCTCGATTGGTTTTACTAGACTTGACTGGAACATCAATTAAGAGTAGACATCGATCTTTAGATTAACTCAAGGTTTGAGTTTTCAAGCCTTGTCGTTGTGCATTGATTCTAGTACTCATAATTGGTATCAGAGCTTGAGTGGTTATCCTTTGAATCCATAAGAACAGTTTATAGTTGATTGGAAATTACCCTGGTATTTTGAGCATTTCTGTGTTCAGGATAAAAGTTCTTCTATATATCGTTTCTGCTCTTATATCTTAGATTGAGTGGCTGATCCTAATTCTCAACAAATTTATTCAATGCAAATAGCAAATATCGTGGGTTGCCCCTCTTGTGCCCCATTGCTAGTTGTTGAAGAGTATGATCATTCCAAAGTCAGAATGGAAAGGTTCTTACTTGGTAAAGAAAAAGGTGAAGCTATCTGGAGATCCGTTAAAGAAGGTCCTCAAGTTCTTGTGAGACATCGAGTTACTGCTGATGACATCGAGAAATTGCATGCAGGTCGACTTCCATTTTCCGAAATGGTGTTTGGTGTTCCACCTTCTCTTTTTTAGCACATTAAGTTGTGAAAATCTTCTAAAGAGCTATAGGACACTCTCCAAAACCTGTTCGAGGGATCAGAAAACATGAAGGATAAGAGTTTGACTTCCGTCGTCAACGAGTTCGTTACTTTCACCACAACTCCCGGTGAATTAGTTCCCTCGGCCTCTAACAGATACTAAATCGTCGTCAACAACATGACAGCTCATGGGATTGTCCGAACTCTTCTAGAGTAAAATATCAAGTTCATCAATAGTCCAGGTAAAGGATGGGGTAACGTTAAATCGTGTATTTAGAGTAATGGATCTATGAAGAAGCTGAAGCTTTACCAACTATTTGATGAGCACCAAGGTCATGAATCAAATGTTGCACAAACTTTGAGAGAACTCTCAGGAGGTCCTCTTGCTCTTTTCAGTTCTTATGATCCACAAGTTCTGAACCTCTCTGCTTCGGAACCTTTCAAAGCTTTTATCCCATCTATCCCACCTTTTCAGCCCTCTCCACCAACTTTGCATACTCTTACCAATTCAAAATATCCGTTTGATGGAGACCTCGACCCTGAAGCAATGGACTCCGAACTATGTTTTTAACAAGAGTTTGCTTTCCTATCCATGAAATACAAGTGTCCTTTCAATCCCACTCACAAACCATACCAAAACCGTTTCAAAGCTCATCATCAAAGGAATCCCCAACCCTACCCTAAACCTTCCAAAAATCCACCTGCGTACCAGCCAAACATTCCAACACAAACTCACTCCTCGGAATCTCACGAGACTCCAAATTCAGACAAACCAACAATTGTCTGTCACAAGTGTGGTCATGCAAACCACTTTGCCAAAGACTGCTTGGCTGAAGCACCATAAAAACTAAAGATCTAAGAGATGTGGAAGGATATTGGTCATCTGAAGATGAAGATAATGCGAGGAATGGCAGAAATATGTGTCTTATGGATAAACAAACCATCGAATGTGATGAAGCCTACTGGTCATCCGGATCAGAGGACGATGATGATGTTGAAACAAACTACTGCTACATGGAAACAAACGACCCACCCGGTAGAAGCATCGTTCAACAGGTAAAATCTATGATTTCTGATAATAATTTTGATTTATCTCTTTGTAAACCATATCTAAACCAGATCCAATTGGATATGAACATCATTTACAAAGCCTATGAGTCTGCCATAGAAGCCAGTGAGAAGATGGAGAGTGAGTTAAGTCGTCTTAGATTACGTTTCGAGGATAAGAAGCTTAAAATAGAGTCTTTAGAACATGAACTTGTAATGTCAAAAGATGAATGTATCATTCTTAAAGACAAATGTGAAATCACTTATTCTGAAAGAAATGTTTTGATTTCTAATAACAAACGTCTCAATGCCAAAATAGAGTCTTTACATAATTCCATAGACATTCTTGAAGCAAACGAAAGAATAGCTCACAATTTTTGTCATCCTTGGTCTAAAGCACATGGTCTTGGAAGCGAGTTTCCGAAACCTATTGCTCGTCCCTTGAAGGAATTATAGAATCTAACTTTTATGGGAGACATTCTTAACCACAAACATTTGGTTACCCCTGTCTCACCTATGTCACCCCTTCTTGAGACCTTAGACAATTTTTCTTCACTGATTCCTGAATTTCAACCAATAGTTGTCAAGTGTCCTGATTCCACGCCTCTTCCGGCTCTGATACCACTGGACCTGAATCAGACCTCAGAATTTTCTCCCAACATTCCCAACACTATAGTTCATATTCCGAACCACATTCCTCCTAACAATTGCCTTGTTGAGCAAAATTATTCCTCAAACAACTGGACCTGACTGTGAATAATCAAATTTCGTTTGGGCATCCTTAGATAATGACGTTGATGTAGAAACCATAAGTGATATTTCATCCAATTCGTGTGTTTCGGACACTGAAATGATTTCTAAAACCACCTTAGTGCCGATCAAACCTATGTTTAACAACCCATCCATTGGCCAAACTTCCAAGTCAACATCTGACTCCAGGAAGAAACCTTCATTGAATAGAAAAGATGTCGTCGATCCTAAGATAGAAGCCAAAATGCACTAAAAAAGGAAATTAGATCAAGACAAAGTTCCAGATTCATTGAGAATTCTAAGAAGAACGTATCTCCGACTGTAACCCGACCACTAGGAACCAT
The DNA here is from genome assembly GCF_052849685.1 of Lactuca virosa. Lineage (NCBI taxonomy): Eukaryota > Viridiplantae > Streptophyta > Magnoliopsida > Asterales > Asteraceae > Lactuca > Lactuca virosa. The sequence continues at coordinate 417,614,663 of NC_136428.1, read as the reverse complement.
AAAACATTTGCGCCTGTTAAGATCCTTAAAAGGCCACCCATCCTTCCTAGCCTAGTTGTTCAAAACAAAGTTGTCAGTCCCATTACGAAAAAAAACTGTTCGTACTTGTCCCACAACAAATCACTCTCCTCGAACTGTTGCCTCCATTTTCTTTTCTAAATCTGATGGTATTATTTTTAAACCTTAACAACTTTCAAAACCAAATGCACCATCAAAAATAGTAAACAAAGAATGTTTGGTTAAAAACACTGTCACTCAAACATTTTCAAAGAATTTAAAACAAAAATTTGAGTAGAGAGCTAAGAGTGTTGAAAAAGATTTTGCAACTTCAAGTTACACTATGATTCCTACAGCTTCAAAAACAGTTGGTCTCAGAAAAGTTGTTCCGAAACAACCTATTGTTGAATATGATTTGTGGATTAACGAAAAGACCTTAGCATTTTGCTTCTTTGCCAAAGGATCTCGGAACAAGCCTTCCGAGACAAATGTTGCTCAAAAGTCACTGCTATAGTCCGAAGCCCGTGCCCAAGTCCCAAAAACCAACTCAGAGCCTAAAAACTCCAAACATCGCTAATCTTTGCAGGCACTATGTGCTTCGGAACAGGATACAATATGGTATATTGATAGTGCTTGCTCCATGCACATGACGGGGCAGAAAGACTTCCTGTGTGATCTCAAACTTTCACCAAATTCTGGCTATGTGACGTATGGAAAGAACTCCAACTCTCAAATCCGAGGTTATGGCATCCTCACTAATGGAAATTTCTCTGTATCAAACGTGGCATATGTAACTGACCTGAAGCACAATCTAATTAGTGTGGCTCTACTTACCGATGCTAATCGTCGAGCTTCTAAGATAAATCAAGCCTTGGAAGAAACCAAGTCATTGGAAAACATCTCTACTGACAAACCTTCCGAGACTACACATATGGACCAAGGATCATCCTCCAAACAAAGTCATTGGAAATCTAAATGCCGGTATTCAAACTCACTCTGCCACTAACATCCAAGATGAATGTCATTTCTCGACATTTATCTCAATGGTTGAACCAAAATCCATCAAGGAAGCACTTGAACATGCTGACTGGATTACAACCATGCAAGAAGAATTAGCAGAATTTGACAGAAATGAAGTATGGACTCTCGTTTCTCCTCCTCAGGATCATCCCATAGTAGGTACGAGATGGGTGTTCCAAAATAAGCTAGACGATGTAGGAGTTATCATTCGAAATAAAGCAAGATTGGTGGCTAAATGCTTCACACTGATTGAAGGACTTGATTCTGACGAGACCTTTTCTCTTGTTGCCTATCTTGAATCCATCGGAATCTTTCTTACTTATGCAGCTTAAAAAGGCTTTAAAGTTTACCAAATGGACGTTAAGAGTTCTTTTCTTAATGGTGAACTTGATACCGAAGTGTATCTCGAACAACCTCCCGATTTTGTCAATCTTTCCTATCTGAACTATTGCTACAAACTTTGAAAAGCTTTTTACGGCCAAAAGCAAGATCCTCGCGCCTGGTACGAGACTCTCAGCGACTTTCTCAAGCGTTCTGGTTTTCAAAGAGGAATTCTCGATCCTACCGTGTTCCGAATATCAAATGGAAAACACCTCATGCTGGTTCAAATCTATGTTGACAATATCATTTTTGGATCCACGGATTCATCTATGGTTGCTGATTTTGCCAAGTTAATGGTTAGCCAACTCCAAATGAGCATGAATCATGAACTAAGTTTCTTCCTATGTCTTCAAGTAAAATAGACCAATAAATGAATCTTTATTCACCAAGAAAAATACATTTCCGAGCTTCTAAAAAAGTATTCGATGGACACTTGTGCCTCTGCCAAGGTTCCTATTGGTTTCGGACACAAGATCTTCTCGGACCCATCTGGTGTTGCTGTCGATGAAAAGAAGTATAGATGAATGATTGGGTCTCTACTCTACGTAACAGCCAGGTCGTCCGGACATCATGTTCTCCACATGTTTGTGTGCCAGATTTCAAGTCAATCCAAAGATGTCTCATCTTTTGGCTGTTAAGCAAATATTCTGATACCTCAAAGGTACAAAGAGTCTCGGAATCTGGTATCCAACAAATGAGAGTTTCCTTCTTCAAGCATACTCTGATTCAAATTATGGTGGTCTTCAATTGGACAGACAAAGCACCTCTGGTGGCCGTCAATTTTTGGGTGGAATACTGGTTTGCTGGTCGTCAAAGAAGCGGTAATGCATTGCACTATCAACAGTCGAATCCGAATACATTGTTGCTGCTAGTTGCACCTCTCATGTTCTTTGGATGAAATCACAGCTCATGGATTATGGTTACCGGTTTCAACAAATTCCCATCTATTGTGACTTACAAAGTGCCATTGCGATTTCACACAATCAAATTCAGCACTCTATGACGGAGCACATCGATATACGGTACCATTTCATTCAAGATCATGATTTAAAAAGAAACATTGAACTTATTTTTTTTCCATCTGACGATGAAATTACCGATTTCTTTACTAAGGCATTAGACGAAACCAAATTCAATGGTTTTCTAAACAAAATATGTATCATGTTGCGTGATCCTCAATTCTTTCAAGAGGCTTGCACTCTTTGATGTTATCATTAGAAAGAGAAATAATTCCAAAGCCAAATTTATTTTTCATCTCAGAATCATTTCCTCTCGGAATAAATACGATCACTTTACGTGTCTTTTTATCTGACCTCTTCTTCTAGTTATAAGTTCTTCAACTCATTCAATCTTTGGAAGTCCATGACCAATATGAGTCACACTAGTATTTTTTTGATCACATCTCGGAATCTGTATCAAAAAGCGTGTTATGAAGTTCACATTTGAAATTCAATTCTGAACGGTAATGTGTTTTCATCTCTTATCCTGTCCGAGATCAGTTCCTTCTCGTATCGGAACTTCAAAATATGTTTAAACATGTCCTCTAAGATCTTTCTTTCTTTTACCTCTGATATTCAGGTTGAGTCTGTGCAATCTCGGACTCTATATCATGTACAAGTATTTTCGTTTTCATATCGGAAGTATCTAATGACAATCTATCTCGGAACTTTCATGCTCCGAGATCACATTGTAAATCCATCTCGAAACTTTCTGGCTCTGAGATCATTCCTTTGAGAAGAAGTTCAAAAGGTTTTTCGTCATTAGTTGTGAAACGTTTTCTTAATAACTCAAACGGTTATATTTTTTTAATGATGATCAACTGACAGTTTCCATTTTGCACGTCTTGCCATAGTATTCCTTCGTCCTTGCAGGTCAACTCATTCCAAATGTAGCAACATATTTAATGCGTTCCATATCCACATCCGGATATCATCATTACACTTTTTCAACCTGACTCATTTACTTCGAACCTATAAAAACCTTTCAAAAACCCTTTTGTCACTTTAAACTCTCGAAACATTAATTCCTTCTCTCTGCAAGAAAATTGTTCTTCGAGCTCTCATAACCTGAAAGAATGGCGTCCTCACAATCGATTCCCAAAATCACCAAAAGTGGTCCCAAGAAGAATTCCACCAAGGGTTCTACTTCCTCTTCGTCAACTGAACCTTTTCTCCATGATACCACACAACTTTTCTCCTTGGATCCCATGGAATACGACGAGTCCATCCGGGTCATTATCGAGTTTATTACTCGCCATCCCATCTCAGTTCCACTATCTAAAATTCCTGACCCACCAATTCCTCTTCGTCTCCTTCATACGACATTTGATAGAATCAAGATAGAAGACAAAGCACTTGAAACAAGAATCACTAGTGATCGTGTTGTCCGAGTCCACAAATCAACTTTCTTGAAGCCCATTGGGATTCCGGAAAACCCTAAGGGTTTCAAGGTTCAAGAACCATCAACTGAATAGTTTCAAACATTCCTAAATCACATTGGGTACGCTGAAGAGTTCAAAGCAAAAAAATTCAAGAAATCTGCAGTTCCTGGCTTATGGACAATCCTTATGCACTTAATCATTCAAGGTCTGTTTGGGAAACATGGAGGCACAGACACAATGAGCAAGGATTGGTTCTATGTCGATTACAACATCTTTTTGGGGAAGACGAACGTTTTCAATCTAACGGAAGTCTTGTGGCAAGATTTTTGGAATTTTGCTATCAAACGTAAGCCACAATAGATCTCGAGTCCGAGATTTTGGTCTCTGACTATCCAACAGCTCTACCGAGAGAAGCACGAACCAATCCCAGCCAATGCCGAAAGAGGTATTTCTATCCTTCAAAACTAATAATACTTATCGCCTTCCAAGCCAGGCATATTTCAGACCTGTTCGTAGTTACCCGAGAACATGTTGGCCACTCTACCATCCGACTCCCCCATTTTGAAAGAACACTTGGAGACTTCGATTGTGTATAGCCCTACATAGTCTACCTTCTGGCGGAAAGAAAAAGAAGGCTGCCAAAAGAAAGACCTATCCGTAAAAACCTAAAGCTAAAAAGAGAGCCAAATTCGAAACATCCTCTCAAAAGGAATCTGTCAAAGACATTCCGAAGTACCCTTTGGAGTTTCAAAAACCACTACACACACTCATGGGGAGTCTCCTCATAATCCACCCATACCTTCCCAACTATTGGATAAGGTGTCTAAGTCCATAACTATTTCTGGTATGTACTTGACCCGACCCGGCATGGTCCATTTGGGTTGCATGGCACCATGCAATTGGATAAACTAAAATGAGAGAAATAACACTTATGGTTTATTAATATATTATAAGTTCTAATATATTAATAATATTATTTAATTAGTTTGATCAAGAATTAATTTAGAATTAATTAAGTGATCAAAAGATAACTAATTAAATATATGGGTAGATTATGTAAATCTTCCATATCTTATATAGAAGGCTAAGAGGCTCCATGCATTATCAAGTTGGGTTCCACCCATAGGATGCTCCATGGATGCTCCATGGGAGTTACAAACCCATGGGTCATGGAAATGAAGAGTCATGACACATTAGGGTTTACATGCTGTAACCCTAGATGTGTCAACACTATATAAGAAACCCATTCTCCACCAAAATTGGCTACACTAAGAAACAAGAGGGCTAGAGCCGATTTTGCAAGTGTAAGATTCTCTCAAAGTTTACTCCTTTGCATTTGGTATTGTGTGAAGCATTTGAGGCATCACACTTGGGGTGCTAGGCTCACAAGGTTTCAAGGATCATAATCAACAACAAGGTAAGTTATTCTATCTTTCATTCAAGTTAAAAAAATTTCCCCATGTATGCTAGATAGGAATATAACCTTGGAATTCAACTTTGCATGATTATTAGACAAACATAGATCCAAGGTTATTAGGGTTTCATGTACACTTAGGAAGTGTTAGAATGCTCAAAACCCATCAGTGGTATCAGAGCCTAGGTTTGTTTGTTGTTTTTTTTGTTTTTTTGTGTGCAAACAGCTTGAAAAAAAATCGTTTTTCTGTTTTCTGCTCGTATGAAAGTTTGCACATTTGTTGCTGGAAATGGACTAGAAACATTACCCTAAACTGTTTTGATGTTTTAAAGCTTGTTTTAGATGGTGTAATGTTTATGCTAATCCATTTACAATGGCAATTATTAAAATTACAAGTTTTTTTTAAGTGTAATTTTTTGATTCTTGAAAGTGTTCATATTCATGTTCTTGAACTTATGAAGATTAGATGATCATAGGAATTGTTTGTAACCTTCATGGTAGTTTAATTCATGATCATAATCTGTTTTAATGGAGTCCATAACTTGTCCTCAAGTTATGGAAAACCAAAAGTCTCACTTTTATTAAAGCCATTAAAAGAACACAAGAGTTATAAAAATGAAGAGTCTTCATTTTTATTACTCAATTAATTCATAAGTTATAAGAAATGAAAAGTTTTGGAAGTTTATAAAAGTTGCCCTCAAGTTTTGGAGCATGTAAAGTCTTGATTAAAACTTTAGTTCGAACCCTTAGAATTTTAAAAGTTAAAATTCAACCCTTATACTTTATAATATTATAAGTTACTAATATATATATGTATAACGACAAGTCGTCTTACCGCTAGTACGCCTCATTCACGAAGCCGGTCTATAAGGGGGGTATAAGATTGTTGCCTATAAAATGGCAACTTCATGGGTGTCCACTCTCACCCACCGCTTCCTTGATCGGTGGAGGGTCGTTAGCCGAACGGGTAAGACAAGGACTTATAAATTCTCATTCAAAGTATGATGAATATTATAAAGTAACTAAATGCTTTTATTAAATTCCCAATCTTAGTTACTTTAGGAAAATGTGAAGAAGGTGCTAATCCATGAAATTACACTTTACACTTTGTTTAAGTCGTTGGTGGAGCGTGTGTGGTTAACCGGCACACTAGCTTGGACTTAACAAGGTAGGTAAAGGGTGACTTAAGGTTTAACATAGCATCGGTGGAGCGTGTGTGGTTTACCGGCACATCGATTGAGTGATAAACCTTGAGGGTACCAAGTGATTTGCATGGTTACTTCACACCTCGTTTTGTGATCCTCGGTATCCCAGTCACAAAACTTGGAGGGCACACTCGAGATTGAAACATGCCTTTGAAAAGTTCATTGAATCTCAAAAGAATCTAGGAATTTCTAAGAACCAATTAAAAACCTAATATTTATATTTCGTTTTTCATGGTGGAAATTGGTGAATCGTCATTCACCTACCTTTCAAATATGTTATAGCTTGGATTACGGCATACCTCTTCTAAGTTATAATATATTGTGATTGGATCCTAGCCTTAATATTACATTTGGGTGTTTTATTAAGGACTCTCTTAATATCTAAACTAATCTTGTTCTCTTCTTTCAGATGTCTTCAAACAATGCTGCTTCTGGCTCTAATCCTAATGGCTCCTTTACCCTTATGAACTTGTGTGGGAAAGTCACTTTTGATGGATCCAACTTCAATGAATGGATCAGAAACATCAGGATGATTACCCGCTACGAGGACAAAGAATATGTCCTTGACAAGGAGCTTAAGGAGATTGATGAGACCACTGCAACTCCCCAGGAGATCGCTGACTTCCGGGCACATGAAAGGGATGCTACAAAAGTGGCATGCATCATGTTGGCCACTATGACAGCGGAACTCCAAAAGTCCTATGAGGACTTCTACCCTTTTGAAATGCACCAAGATCTGATGGAAAGATACCATCAAAGTGCACGACAAGAGAGGTATGAAATCATATGCTCTATCATAACAACCACGATGAAGGACGGGGAATCCGTCACGAGCCACATGCAGAAAATGCAAAGGTATGTGGATCGGTTGCTGAAGCTTAATGTGAACTTCCCTGAGGAGCTTGCAATAGATATCATTTTGCACTGCTTACCATCGTGCTATGATCAATTCCGCATGACATATCACATGAATAAGGAAGAGGTCACACTCAGCAAACTTTAGGGACTCCTCAAGACCGCAGAAACAGGTCTTAAGGGTAAGTCGGTTGTTAACACTCCTACTCCAAACTCCGCCCCGGTTTTGGCAATCGGGAAAGGTAGAGGGAAGAAGAGGAAGAGCTCTTCGAAGGGTACCAAGGCTAGGACCCTTGATGGCTCTTCTTCAAGTGGAAGCAAGAAAGGTTTTGTCACTCCTTCTTCTGACCCTAAAGAGGCTGAATGCTTCTATTGCCATGAAAAGTCACATTGGAAGCAGAACTGCCCAAAGTACCAGCAAGATGTGAAGGATGGGAAAGTTAAACCCAACCATGCAGGTATTTACACTATCTTATCTAATAACTCACCCCATTCTAACTCTTGGGTCCTTGATACCGGTTGTGGTATTCATATATGTTCTGATTTGCAGGGACTAAGAAGAAGTGAGAATGTGGAGCATGGAAGAATAAACTTAATCATGGGGAATAGGAAAGCTTTACCTGTCACCAAGATTGGAGTTTATACTTTATCGCTAAGTAGTGGGTTTAGTTTAGATTTGAGTAAATGTTGTTATTCGCCAGAAATGGCAGGAAATATTATTTCCTTTCATGCATTGTATAAACAAGGTTTCACCTTTTCATTTGATAATGAAGTTGGTTCGATTAATGCTTTCTTTAATAATGTTCTTTATTTTAAAGCATTACCTTGTGATGGTGTGTATGAAACTGTATCTGTGGTTGATAACTTAGGAAATAATGTATTGTGTATTGATTCTGTTAATGATAATAACTTGAATAAAGCATCATTATGGCATTGTCGTCTTGGACATATAAGAAAGAAACGCATAGGCCAACTCCAAAAGGATGGAGTATTGGAGTCATTTGACCTAAAGTCAGATGATAGTTGCGAATCATGCTTACTTGGAAAAATGACAAAGTCACCCTTCACAGGTTCTTGTGAGAGGGGTGAAGGTTTGTTGGATCTTATACACACGGATGTTTGTGGGCCCTTCAAACATGCAACAAGGGATGCTAATCGTTATTATTTGACTTTTACTGATGATTACAGTAGATATGGATATGTCTACTTAATCAAGCATAAGTCAGAGACTTTTGAGAGGTTTAAAGAGTTTAAACAGGAAGTCGAGAATCAATTGGGCAGGAACATTAAGATGCTTCGATCCGATCGAGGTGGTGAGTATCTTAGTTCAGAGTTCCTCGACTATCTTAGGGAATGTGGGATTGTCTCACAATTGACACCTCCCAGGACACCGCAGTTGAATGGTGTAGCTGAGAGGCGTAATCGAACCTTGTTGGATATGGTTCGTTCCATGATGAGTCGAGCTTCGCTACCAATCTCATTTTGGGGGTATGCCTTAGAGACTGCCGCCCATATCCTTAATCTAGTTCCCACAAAGAAAGTTGCCAAAACTCCTCATGAGATGTGGACTGGTAAAGTACCCAAACTAGACCACATTAAGATTTGGGGTTGCGAGGCTTTCGTGAGACGCGAGACTCATGATAAGCTCGAACCTCGAAGTGAGAGGTGTATTTTCATCGGCTACCCACAAAAATCCTTTGGTTACCTCTTCTACAGACCTAGTGAGAATGTGGTCTTTGTAGCTAGGAGGGCTTTCTTTCGAGAGAGAGAGAGTTTATAAGCCAAGGAGACAGTGGGAGGCAAGTTGACCTTGAAGAAATTCAAGAGTCAAGTGGTGAAGGAACTTCAAACCGTAGCACTCAACTTGAGGAGGAAACTTCTGTTGAGCCAATTGACAAGTCTGTACCTCTGAGGCGTTCCACAAGGGTTAGGAATGCACCTGAGCATTACTATGGATTCCATATTACTGCGGAAGGTGATACACTTATCAGTGATGAGACGCTGATAGGTCTGGATGAACCTAACAGTTACGCGGAAGCCATGGCAGGCCCTGAGTCAGCCAAGTGGAAAGAGGCAATGGACAGCGAGATACCGTCCATGTATGACAATCAAGTTTGGAACTTGGTTGAGAATGTACCAGGTCGTAAGACTGTAGGGTGCAAATGGATCTTCAAGAAGAATACCGACATGGATGGTAATGTACACACTTATAAGGCACGACTGGTTGCAAAGGGTTTCTCACAAACTCCGAGAGTTGATTATGATGAGACCTTTTCTCCAGTGGCCAAGATTAAGTCTATTAGGGTTCTGTTAGCCATAGCCGCATTTCATGACTATGAAATATGGCAAATGGATGTAAAAACCTCTTTCCTTAATGGAAAGTTGGCTGAGGATGTTTACATGAGTCAGCCAGAGGGTTTTGTCAACACAGAGTACCCTAATAGAGTGTGTAAGCTTGAGAAATCCATTTATGGGTTAAAGCAAGCACCTCGCAGATGGAATCTTTGCTTTGATGAGAAAGTCAAGGAATTTGGCTTTTCTAGGAGTGAAGATGAATCTTGTGTATATGTCAACGCTAGTGGGAGTATAGTTAGCTTTTTGGTATTGTATGTGGATGACATACTACTCATAGGAAATGACATCCCAACTCTGCAGGAAGTTAAGTCCTGGCTTGGGAAGTGTTTCTCTATGAAGGACCTAGGAGAAGCTGCCTATATTCTAGGGATAAGGATCTTGAGAGACCGGAGTAAAAGACTAATTGGACTTAGTCAGAGTACTTACTTGGATAAGGTGTTGAAGAGATTCGGCATGCAGGACTCCAAGAAAGGAGAGTTACCCATACAGAGTAACGCCAGATTGAGTAAGACACAAAGCCCTAGTACTGAGGCTGAGATAGCAAAAATGAGTCGAATACCTTATGCTTCGGCTGTAGGATCGATCATGTATGCTATGACGTGTACTCGACCTGATGTAGCCTTTTCTTTGAGCATGCTTAGCAGGCATCAGGGGAACCCTGGCAAGGCACACTGGACTGCGGTAAAGAATATCCTCAAGTACCTACGGAGGACTAAGGACTGGGTACTTACCCTCGGTGGGAGTGAAGACTTGAGAGTTGTAGGGTATAGTGATGCTAGCTTTCATACTGATAGGGATAATTTCCGCTCTCAGTCAGGCTGGGTCTTTACCTTAAATGGAGGAGCAATTTCTTGGAAGAGTTCCAAGCAAGAGACAGTGGCTGATTCAACTTGCGAATCAGAGTATATAGCAGCTAGCGAGGCAGCAAAGGAGGCGATATGGCTGAAGAACTTCATTGGAGACCTTGGAGTTGTACCAGCTATTAAAGAGCCAATGGAAATTTTCTGTGATAGTGAAAGTGCAGTTGCCTTAGCCAAGGAACCAAGGGATCACGGGAGATCCAGACACATCGACAGAAAATACCATTTCATCAGAAATCGAATAGAAGAAGGACTCCTCGTGGCAAAGAGGGTATCATCGGATGAGAATCTAGCAGATCCCCTCATGAAGGGACTGACTCGGGTTAAGCATCTCCAGCATGCTCGGAGCATACGGCTGAAGGATGATATTAGATTTAGTAGTTAGATAACCTTGAAATTTGTAAAGTGTAATTGACATTAGATGATGAATAAAAGGTGTTTTATTTATGAGTAAAGTGTTTCTATCTCTTGTCGATCGTTTACTATATTTCTTTTGCATGTTTTGACTTCCAGAATAATTATGTTTGGTATATCATATTATTCGAACCTCCACAGTCGGTCATATGTCGGAAGTAGGTATGAATCAAGACTGGCATGATTGGTTGCAGAGGTCTAAGTTGTTGGACATGGCTACAACACTCATGAGTGCTCATAAGTTCTGAGCATTGGACTCAACCCACGCTCACTGGAATCATTTCATGGAATTTATCTCGAGTGATTGTGAGACGGTAATATCATATAAGTCTTCAAACCTAGAGATATGATTTGTTACTTATGAGTTGGTTATGCATTGATTGTACGTTAACTCATTGGTAACTCGATGTTATAAAACGTGCTTTTGTGTATAATTCAATGAGTGGTAGAACAAACATATGAGTCGAAGTTTATTTGTTCCTTCTTGGATTAGAAGCTGATATCTGGGCCCCTCGATGACTTTGTTTTGACCTATGTACCGGGCCCGGTCAGAACTAAGTTGATGTGTTCAATTAAGTTCTTTGTCAAACAAATCGGAAATCGGGAAACAAACTACTGGACAATAAGTAAGACATTGTTCCATGTATTTGTCCGGCTGATATCTAGAACAGAGGATTATATGATCACTTATCTTAAATGGCGTATCATCATCTTCTCAGTTCCGAGAGACCTTGAAAGAGCTACGATTGCCAATCGGTTCCTGAAGTATTGCAGTTATAGTTATTAGACTTATCCAAGTGGGAGACTGTTGGATAAGGTGTCTAAGTCCATAACTATTTCTGGTATGTACTTGACCCGACCCGGCATGGTCCATTTGGGTTGCATGGCACCATGCAATTGGATAAACTAAAATGAGAGAAATAACACTTATGGTTTATTAATATATTATAAGTTCTAATATATTAATAATATTATTTAATTAGTTTGATCAAGAATTAATTTAGAATTAATTAAGTGATCAAAAGATAACTAATTAAATATATGGGTAGATTATGTAAATCTTCCATATCTTATATAGTGGGCTAAGAGGCTCCTTGGATTATCAAGTTGGGTTCCACCCATAGGATGCTCTATGGATGCTCCATGGGAGTTACAAACCCATGGGTCATGGAAATGAAGAGTCATGACACATTAGGGTTTACATGGTGTAACCCTAGATGTGTCAACACTATATAAGAAACCCATTCTCCACCAAAATTGGCTACACTAAGAAACAAGAGGGCTAGAGCCGATTTTGGAAGTGTAAGATTCTCTCAAAGTTTACTCCTTTGCATTTGGTGTTGTGTGAAGCATTTGAGGCATCACACTTGGGGTGCTAGGCTCACAAGGTTTCAAGGAGCATAATCAACAACAAGGTAAGTTATTCTATCTTTCATTAAAGTTAAAAATGTTCCCCATGTATGCTAGATAGGAATATAACCTTGGAATTCAACTTTGCATGATTATTAGACAAACATAGATCCAAGGTTATTAGGGTTGCATGTACACGTAGGAAGTGTTAGAATGCTCAAAACCCATCACCAACAAGGTGATGCAGGTGTTGAACAAAGTACCTTGCACCCCCTGTAACAAACCTACGAGTCATCTCGGAAAACCCTCATTCTTTCACACAAGCATAATTTGAGACCCCTGTCTCGGATCACAAGCATTCCGAAGCAGGAGTTGTCCCTCCAGTATCCGATGCCACAACTGGCCTGATACCTGGCAGAGGTAAAGGACAACCAGGTACTGACGATCCATATGGGCTACATTTTGTCAGCATGGCTCACTCAAGGCATCCGGAGCTCAAAAGATCCCAAGTTGAAGCAACCCTCATTTCAATGAGAAACATAGCAATCCAAAGCAATCTTCCATTTGTTGCTCCATCAGACGAAGTTGCTGATCAAGAGTTTGCATCTGGAGAGACCCTCAATGACAACATCATCTTGGACAACCCTCTAAAGTCTCCCCACTATGATGCACTTCACCCTGATCCTAATGAGGACCACTCATCCGAATTCATGTTCGATGATGATAGTGCGTCCATTGCTACTCCTCTTGCTTGCTCATCCGTTCATTTTTCTCAGAAACCATCTTCATCCAGACCAACTTATGACTTCAGACTCTCATCTTCCTCGTCCAAACCAGTTGATGAAGAAATTCAAGCTGAAGGAGAAAATGAAACCAATCCTCCAAAGGATGATCAAGCAACAACTGCCAACAAACCTGGCCCTTATGAATATCATGTGAATCAAGAGCATGATAAAGCCAAGACTGCGAGTTCATCTTCGGACACGGGATCATCAGCAGGAAACTATGTTGATCCCTTTGCCTTGATGGAACTCCAAGACAATGTCTCTGCTGCTGTTTCCAAGGTTGAATCCTTAGATAAATCTGTTGCCCAACTTGACTCCAAAATCTATATTAAAGTGTTTGGTCTTGACACTAAGCTATATGCAATTCTCAAATCCATCTCGGACGTCAAGAAGCAAGGGCCCTCATATAAAGAAAGAGCTCAGCAGTTGGATCAACTTATTTCCCTCCGTCTCAAGCACACCATCGAGGAGGTCGAATAGAAATACAACTCCAGTCTTGATCATTATCTTGACACCATCACCACCATGCTTAAAGTACACGATGATATGATCAGTGCCACCAATGATCTGATCAAACAGACGCATGTAAGGCATGAGAAACAAATTCATATGATGGAGAAAGAGATTAAGAAGAAAGATGAGATGAATCTCATCATGCAACAAGTTATAATCAAACTCCTTAGGGCCTGGTGGAATATTGTGGACATTCCGAATAACAAGTTCGATGAAATGTTGTCCATTCGTGGTTCTTTACTTGATCATCTCAAGGTTGAGGCTCCGACTGCTGAAGCCTATGATGCTCTTACCCTGCAGATGAACACCAGCTTTCAGAAGGTGTTCAATCGTCTCTCAGAATTTTAACACTCTGTATTGCTTGCCTCGTTTTCCAGGCCATCCGACGCAAGAGGGGGAGAAGGCCCTAGCAACAGAGATAATTCCATCTCGTGGAAGCCTACCTCGAAGTTGAAACTTCGAGATGAGTCTGATGATGAGTCTGTTCAGATTCTTTCCATAGGTACCCCACCCAATGATGATGATGATGATGAAGAAGACAAGTATATCACCAATGCAGTGATATGAATTCAAGCTCCAAGGAAGTTCCCTGCCAAAATTCTTTCTGAGGAAGAGCAACAAATATGGTCTGTTGTATCATGGCCATCATCCCTAGCTGATGTTCTAAAACAAAACCATGAAATGGATAACGCAAAGACTGATCTCACAATCAAAGCTTTACGAGACACTCATTCAATGCTTCCTCCAATTCCCTCACCAAAAATCGCTCCAATCGATGAAGGTTCTCCACTTTAGAAACCTGATAACATTCCTAAAGAGCCCCTGATTCCTCGTACTCCTGACATCGCCATTGATGAAAACATGGAACAAGTTATCTCGGTTCTCAACAAGCAAAAAGATAAGGGAAAAAGCCCATCTTGGAATTTCAAAGATCCAAACCATTCACCAAAAAGTCTGAAGGTTGGTCCCAAGCTCAGATAAATCAAACCTTGGAAGAAAGCATCCTAATTCAAGCTATGAAAGGCAACCCCATTCTGATGCTAGGTCTTTGGGACATCCCCATTTTTCACGACCAGAAAAGACTGATTTTGTTTATGCTTTATAAAAATCAGAGTACCCTTTTTAATAAAAATGTTGCGGAATTTGTTCCCAGAAAAACATGATAAATACGTTATCAAAGCATTTCTGAAGAAATGTATTTTATTCATTTTAAAACATTAGGATGTCATCGTCAATACAAAAACATAAGCATAAATAGAAATTACATTCATTGTCGGTCAGGTTGGAAAACCTGGTTAGTACATAGGGTTTTCAACCCACAATAATATAATTATTATGTTTAAACATCAAGCAATCAACCCAATTACCCATCCCCATTATCTTCTTTACTCTTAAGGATCCACCCTATGAATCAGCTATTCCTCGTTCATTTATTCCTAAGGATTACCCTAAGGAATCGGCACGAAATCCATCGTTGCCAGGGTTTTCTCAACGGGCACTAAATCCATAGTTACCAAGGTTTGCTCAACAGGTGCTAACTCCATAGTCGTCGGGGTTTACTCAATAGGCACTAACTCCATAGTCGCCGAGGGTTATCTCGTTTATTCATAGTATCGTTTTCGAGAGTCCACTCACAATACATGTCAATAGGTTTTTAGAGTACACCGGTGAACACATCGTTCACAACACCTACAGGTTGAAAGCCTACTAGTGTTCCACTGGACTATCTAGAATAGTCTGTGGTTGTCATCCATACTCTGCTAGATGACGGGGCCAACATTTCAGAACAATGCTTCTCACATCGTCCACCTCTCACCCTAAACTCATGGTCTATATCACCTCTCAACTCATCATCCAACTCATATTTCATCTACCCATGTTTTACCCAACATATTATGTAGATATACAATATATATAAAGTTTAAATCATTCAAAACATGTATAAATTTGTTCATCCAGCATAGATAGCAAGTATACAGATAATATTCAACCATAGCACGTAATTTATATTAAATACTTCATATCTATCTGTAAGATGAAAGTAAATATGCACTCACTTGTTAAAGTGATGATTCCAAACTCGGGCAGCGCTTCGCTTCTAACAATTCCCTTTTTTTTCCTCCGATGAAACCTAGTATTATTACCACTAGATTTTAGTCTAATATTTACCGTGACTAATTATTAGTCTTAGGATTATTATTATTATTATTATATAAGTGTTTAAACAATATTTTCCAACCACTATGTACATACAAGGGTTGGACAAAAAACACCGGAGGGCAGGACCATTTTGGCATATAGCACTTCTGAAATCCAACAACCCTATGCGGCCCTTTAAACCAGATTCCCCGTACCGCGAGTGGTTAAAAGATATTATTACGAAACTTATATAACTCATAATAATAGCCCAAATACTTATTATAAGGTCCTAATAACATTACTATATTAAAACATAAGATATACTAACGATAGGGTAGGCGTAGCTTACTTACAACGGGTTTTTCGCAAAACCGGGCTTCACTGGAGCAGCATTCCCGAGCCGAATGGCTCTTTTCTCAGGGCTTCGGGAGCCTCGGGGCTTCCTTCGGGTGCTAGGGGGTTTACCTAGACTTTAGGGGGGGTTTTGGGGGGATAGAGAGAGAGTTTAAAGAGAGAGAGAGAGAAGAAGTTGGAATGGTGTGAAGAATGAGGGATCCCGACACCTCTATTTATAGGCTGGAATCCTGGTCTACTTGTCGAGTAGGGGGTCCTTGGGGACAAAGCCTTGGCCCATATTCAGCCATGTCACCCGATTTCGCACAACACCCTAGCGACTTCTAAACCCCGTAACGCTCGCACACGAGCTCCGTTTTTGACGTTCTTTATATCCACACGTAGGTAAAAACAAGATCTACAACTTTCGTTTAGAGTTCGTCGGCTAATTCTCGACCGATCTTAAATTTAACAGTAGGAGGATATTAGATTGTTAAATGACCGCGAAGAATTCGTAACTCCTTCATACGGACTCCGTTTTCGTCTGTCTTTTTATTGTTGAGATCCTATTAATGAGATCTTTAACTCTCATTTAGGTTCAGTAGGCCAAAAACCGCTCGAACTGAAATTCGAGTTTCGGGCCGTGCACTACTATGCCAAATCTTAGAAAATTCATAACTTCCACATACGAAGTCAGATTTGGGCGTTCTTTTTTTGTATGTTCTCGGTTTAACGTATACTACAACTTTTGTTTAGATCACTAATGCTAAAAAGTCCTCTATCGTAAATTAACTATTTACGTCTCCTGGTGTCGTGCCGGTTTTGCCGAAAAACTTCGACATGCCATAACTTCTTCGTTATAACTCGGATTTCGGCGTTCTTTATATGTACGGAACCTTTGAGACATATTCTACAACTCGGTTAAGATTATTTATTCTAAATAATCTTTTGTTGGAAAGTCGTTTTCGACCCCTATTATCTCTAAATTGACTAGCCCGGATCTACGGGCGTTACAGTTATCTCCCCCTTAGGATGATTACGTCCCGGAATCATCAACGAAACAGGGCTCAAATGATGACTCCATACGTTATCTCTTCATCCTTGGTAATAATCGTAACTTCTTTGTTTCTTCAAACGAGTATCTAACTCTAAGACTTCCTGACTGCAGGCGGTGGCCGATCATGGACCCGGTCTCTATCTAATGTTAGACTTCCAATCATGATCTTCATGTCATGATCTCGATCTTTATTGGAGACTCCTTCTTTAACAAACTTGAGATAAGTTTCTTCCTTCGATTATCATAATAGACCGATGGGTCATGTTCTAATGACCTCTCATCGTATGATGCATTGCTTGCACTCAGGTCTTTTAGAGTCAAATTCCAGAACAGACTATACCTTCCATCATGTTCTAATCATATCTTAAATGGTAGCATTGCTAGCTACAAGCAACTATCGCGATACCTCTACCGATCGCTTTGATTATCTTTTATTTCAATCTTCCGGCTTAAGTCAGATGCTACATCGGACTTGGTTCTCTGAACCATGTAACATACTCGTCTTAGTCGGACTCAATTTGATATGACCACTAGGGTCGAAATAACAACAATCTTCTTAGTCATTACCGAAACAATGGTAACGACATACTTGAATAAAATGAAATCAATTACTAGGTTCTTGGTAACCTTGTGACTTTCCCTGATCCAAGTGTGAGTCCTGTCCTTCCAATAGTATAGGCCTCTACTACCATTCACACCTACTCATACTCGTCCCAAGTATTGTCACACAGTTCTCCAAGTTATTATGCCAAAAACAATTTTAACACATACAAATGTGTTCAAACAATCATATAATTTTCCCTAGAGTGTACTAGGACTTCTTCCATGCGTATCTTCAATCATCCATTCTGCTTCAACTTTGTTGTCATACAATGTAATAACTTCATGGATTATACCAAAAATCTTTCTTTTTGCTAATCGAAAGTGTACTTCTCCTGTAGTAGACGTATTATTTATTACACGCATTCTAAAGGCAAGATATCACTCTTACGATATCTTCCGATAGGTATCATTCACTATAGTACGCCTTCTTATTTCCTCCATTTACTCAATTCACTACGTGTCTTCACCATGATGTTCTACACACCAAAGCAGGTGTTCGGTGTATCGAGACGAGAATATAGATAGAGGAAGATTTAGACGCGTATTCCTCCTTATTACCTCGAAAAATTACATGCCAGTTCTAATATCGTAATTCAAACGTTTAGAATTCTGAGCACATAAAATTTCCAGATCCGGTCGGTAACAGACCATAGATCCGATCAGACATTCAACATCACAAATCATTTAGCACATAAAAGCATGTTAGGCATTTTCCTAAATTAGCTAGAGCTTGTGTCTATTCAGGTGTACTACCTAAAATATATTAGACACTCTTCTCCCGATCATCGCTTACCATTCTAAGTTTAAGTCTAGAAATAAATCCTTATTCCTAGTTCGCTTAAACTATTGCTCTGATACCAACTGTGACATCCCCATTTTCACGGCAAGAAAAGACCGATTTTGTTTATGCTTTATAAAAATCAGAGTACCCTTTTTAATAAAAATGTTGCGGAATTTGTTCCCAGAAAAACATGATAAATATGTTATCAAAGCATTTCCGAAGAAATGTATTTTATTCATTTTAAAACATTGGGATGTCATCGTCAATACAAAAACATAAGGATAAACAGAATTTACATTCATTATCACTAATGATTTGTATCTCCTTAATCTCTCAGTGTAACGAAACTTCATATCGACACCTGTGATTCAAATAAAGTGAGTGGGTCAGGTTGGGAAACCTGGTGAGTACATAGGGTTTTCAACCCACATTAATATAATTATTATGATTAAACATGAAACAATCAACCCAATTACCCATCCCCATTATCTTCTTTACTCTTAAGGATCTACCCTAAGAATCAACTATTCCTCATTCATTTATTCATAAGGATTATCCTAAGGAATCGGCACGAAATCCATCGTTGCCAGGGTTTTCTCAACAGGCACTAAATCCATAGTTACCAAGGTGTGCTCAACAGGCGCTAACTCCATAGTCGTCGGGGTTTACTCAACAGGCGCTAACTCAATAGTCGCTGAGGGTTATCTCGTTTATTCACAATATCGTTTTCGAGAGTCCACTCGCAATACATGTCAATGGGTTTTTAGAGTACACCGGTGAACACATCGTTCACAACACCTACAGGTTGCGAGCCTGCTAGTGTTCCACTGGACTGTCTAGAATACTCCGTGGTTGTCATCCATACTCTGCTAGATGACGGGGCCTGCATTTGGGAACAAGGCTTCTCACATCGTCCACCTCTCACCCTTACCTCATGGTCTATATCACCTCTCAACTCATCATCCAACTCATATTTCATCTACCCATGTTTTACCCAACATATTATGTAGATATAAAAAATATATACAGTTTAAATAATTTAAAACATGTATACAATTGTTCATCCAGCATAGATAGCAAGTATATAGATAATATTCACACATAGCACGTAATTTATATTAAATACTTCATATCTATCTGTAAGATGAAAGTAACTATCCACTCACTTGTTAAAGCGATGATTCCAAACTCGGGCAGCGCTTCGCTTCTAACGATTCTATTTTTGTTCCTCCGACGAAACCTAGTATTATTACCACTAGATTTTAGTCTAATATTTACCGTGACTAATTATTAGTCTTAGCATTATTATTATTATTATATAAGCGTTCAAACAATATTTTCCAACCACTATGTACAGACAAGGGCCACACATAAAACACCGGATGGCAGGACCAATTTGGCATATAACACTTCTGAAATCCAACAACCCTATGCGGCCCTTTAAACCAGATTTCCCGTACAGCGAGTTGTTAAAAGGTATTATAACGACACTTATATAACTCATAAATATAGCCCAAATACTTATTATAAGGTCCTAATAACATTACTATATTAAAACATAATATATACTAACGATAGGGTAGGCGTAGCTTACTTACAGCGGGTTTTTCGCAAAACCGGGCTTCGCTGGAGCAACGTTCCCAAGCCGATTGGCTCTTTTCTCGGGGCTTCCTTCGGGTGCTAGGGGGTTTACATAGACTTTAGGGGGGGTTTTGGGGGGCTAGAGAGAGAGTTTAGAGAGAGAGAGAGAAGAAGTTGGAATGGTGTGAAGAATGAGGGATCCCGACACCACTATTTATAGGCTGGAATCCTGCTCTACTCGTCGAGTAGGGGGTCCTACGCATCGAGTCCATGGCCAAGGGTCACCACCTGGTGGCTTGCCTTTGGGAGAAAGCGTTGGCCCATATTCAGCCACGTCACCCGATTTCGCACAACACCCTACCGACTTCTAGACCCCGTAACTTTCGCACACGAGCTCCGTTTTCGACGTTCTTTAAATCCACTCGTAGGTAAAAACAAGATCTACAAATTTAGTTTAGAGTCCGTCGGCTTGTTCTTGACCGATCTTATATTTAACAGTAGGAGGAGATTAGACTGTTAAATGACCGCGAAGAATTCGTAACTCCTTCATACGGACTCCGTTTTCGTTTGTCTTTTTATTGTTGAGATCCTATTAATGAGATCTTTAACTCTCATTTAGGTTTTAGTAGGCCAAAAACCGCTCGAACTGAAATTCGAGTTTCGGGCCGTGCACTGCTATGCCAAATCTTAGAAAATTCATAACTTCCACATACGAAGTCAGATTTGGGCGTTCTTTTTTTGTATTTTCTCGGTTTAACGTATAATACAACTTTTGTTTAGATCACTAAGGCTAAAAAGTCGTATATCGTAAATTCACTATTTACGTCTCCTGGTGTCGTGCCGGTTTTGCCGAAAAACTTCGACGGGCCATATTATCTCTAAATAATATTTTAGACCCCTATTATCTCTAAATTTACTAGCTTAAGATTATTTATTCTAAATAATATTTTGTCAAAAAGTCGTTTTGGACCCCTATTATCTCTAAATTTACTAGCCCGGATCTACGGGCGTTACAGTCTTTCCCCACTCTGCAAAGATGGAATAATTCATGATGTGGACATAGTGCCACTTATGTATTATGACCTCCCAACTCCGGATTCGGACCATCTTGATCTTCCCATCAATCCATATGGCAAATATTACATCAAATTCGCTCCTCTCCACCCCGAAGATGATCCTCGAGTGATCATCATAACAGAAATAGAATGGTTGAAGACTTTCTACTCCCTGAACACACGTCCCCAAAAGGAAGTATGGTCTCGGAAGAGAATCACCAAGATTTCTAGGTTTGCAAGGAAAGCGTTAACGAAGTTTGATTTGGATGGCCTTCTTCACCGCTTCAATGTGTATCGGAACAAGACAACACAGCTCCCCATTTCGGACGCCGATTTCCCAGTCATCAATTCTAATGATATCTTAACCATTGCTGCTCACTTCTCAACGCGTCAAGACAGTAAGATGAGCATGGCTGCCTACAGCGCTACAATGAGTTACTTAAAGGATTATGTCGCTGAGTTCTGTAGATGCAACTTTGAATTGGCTCACTTGTTTGGAACTGAAAAGTTCTTGGCAAAGATCGACTTTAAACTGCCAAAAGCTGAAATCTTGGTAGAAGGACCAATCGATGAACCAGTGTTGGGATATGTTTACCTTCAAAAGAAGACAAACAAGAAGGATTTGTTCTGAGTCCTTGATAGACATCTTGTCCCTTCCAAAGCTCTTCAAAAGTTCATCAATAATGAAGCAAGATCGGATGCCCCCGAACACGTGAAGTCCAAGTTTATAAGCCAACTCCAATGTTATCTTGAAGTCCGAGATTGGTTGTTCAGAGCTCATGTGTTCATTCAAGAAGAAGCCAACCAGCTGACTAGATTGCTAAGTTCTCTTAGCGGGGAGATTGTTGGAACCTGAAAGTGAACCTCTAGCAATCACAAGTATTGAAGATCAAAAGTCAGCAAGTTTAGATGTAGAGATGGAGTCTGAGGTGAAGACCATTCCGAGATAGAGCTAAGATCCGAGATTGATTATCTGATCGCATTTATTATTTCTTGTCTTTTATGTGATGTAAGATTTCATAAGACTTAGCTTTTTCTATCAATTGGATAATCAATTGTCAAAAGTTGTTTATTGTCCAGTCCTAAGTATGAAATGTAGTTTGTATGATGTACCTCCTTTTCCTATATAAAGAGTGTTTTTAATGGCAAGAATCACACAGATTGTTCCTCCAAAGAAAGAAAATATTTCTTTTATTTCTCTTTCACTTTTCTCTCAAGTCAAAACCTTCACTACATTCTTCTTATTCATTTATTTATCCTACTCATAGTTTCTTTATTCAATACTTGTGTACTTTGTTGAATATTAACTTCAAGTCTCGACTGGTTTAACCAGACTTGACTGGAACATCAATTAAGAGCAGACATAGATCTTTAGATTAAATCAAGGTTTGAGTTTTCAAACCTTGTCGTTGCACATTGATTCTAATACTCAAAGAGAACCATATCCCCAACCTGAAACTCTAGGTCTGAGCGGCGCTTGTCGGCATAGCTCTTCTGACGATTTCTGAGAAGTCTGAAGTCTACTCCAAACCTGTTGAATGAACTCGGTAGTCATAAGTACCACCTCGATACTCCCCATGACTCACTGACTGACCTCACCCTAGCATATATGGGTCATGCATTTCCTCCTATAGAGCATCTCAAAAGGAGGTCGATCGATGCTGGTGTGATAACTATTGTTATATGAAAATTCGGCTAATGGAATTATGTATCACAGGTACTACTGAAGTAAAAAACACATGCCCGTAGCATATCCTACAATGTCTGGATGGTCTGCTCGCTCTGACCTACCATCTGCGGGTGAAAGGCTGTGCTAAAATGTAGACGAGTACCCAACTCCTCGTGGAACCTCTTCCAAAACCTGTAAGTAAACCGGACATCCCTGTCTAAAATCACAAAAACTTGCACCCCATGTTGTGCCATAACCTTCTTGGTATAAATGGCAGCCAACTTCTCCGCATAGGTATTCTCCTCAATCGGAATAAAGTGCACGCTCTTGGACAATCGATCCAAAATGCCCCAAATCGAATCCACTATGCGTGCTGTCCGAGGCAACTTTGTAATGAAATCCATTGTAATCTATTCTCATTTCCAAACGAGAATGGCTAATGGCTGCATCTGGCCATGAGGCCACTGATGTTCGGCCTTGACTTTCCAGCAAGTCAAGCACCTCTCCACATACCAAGCTACGTCATGCTTCACACATGGCCACCAAAAATTAGGACGGAGATCTCTATACATCTTCATTGCCCCATGGTGAATGGAAAATCTTGATTTGTGCGCCTCCTCCATCAGAACCTAATGTGCACCACCCCAATAAGGGACCCACACCCTCTGATGGAGAGTCAATAAACCCCGAATATCATAATCGAAAGAAGCCACCTGAACCACTATGTGATCACTCCTTCGGTGCTCTTCCTTTGTAGACTCGACCTGAGAGCATCCGCCACCACATTCGCCTTCCCCAGATGGTAAAGGATCTCACAATCATAATCCTTCAACACATCCAAGCACCGACGATACATCATATTTAGATTCGGCTGATCCATTGTGTACCTCAAGCTCTTGTGATCCATATAAATAGTACATCGGAACCCATATAGGTAATGTCACCAAATCTTGAGGGCGAAAACCACAATCCCCAACTGCAAATCATGCTTCGGATAATTTGCCTCATGAAGCTTCAGCTGCCTCGAAGCGTAAGCAATGACACGACCCATTTACATCAAAACCGCACCCAAACCCGTGATCGACACATCACAATAAACCACGAAATCCTCAATTCCCTCTGGAAAGGTCAGAATTGGCGCCTGGCTCAATCTCTGTCTCAGGGTCTCAAACGTTACCTACTGCTCAGGCCCCCAGTGAAAAGTGGCAGTCTTCTTCGTTAATCGAATCAGAGGATCCGCTATACTGGAGAAATCCTGAATAAATCTCCGGTAGTATCCTACCAACCCAAGGAAATTACGAATCTCAGATGGAGACCACGGAACCTCCCACCTCATCACGACCTCGACGTTGGCCGGATTGACCAAAATACCATTCTGGTTTACAAGGTGCCCCAGAAACTGCACCTCGCATAACCATAACTGACACTTGGATAACTTTAAATACAGTCTCTCCCTCTCGGGGTCTCCAATACCTCCCTTAAGTGCTCCTCATACAATTCTTGGCTCTTGGAATAGACCAATATTTCGTCGATTAATACAATCACAAACCGATCCAACATCGGTCCGCAAATGCGGTTCATAAGATCCATGAACACGACTGGAGCATTGGTGAGCCCAAAGGGCATCACCACGAACTTGTAATGACCATAACGAGTCTGGAAGGCCGTCTTCTACACATCGTCCTCCCTGACCCTAATCTACCGATAACCCGAACACAGATCAATCTTGGAAAACCAAGATGCACCCTGAAGTTGGTCAAACAAATCATCAATCCTCGGGAGTGGATAACGGTTCTTCACCATGATCGACGCTCCCCAAGATGATCTACTCAGTCGAATGAACCCCTTGTCTCACAGATCCTACATATGTATAGACAACTCCTGCATCTCTGGAGGAGCTAACTTGTATGGTGCTTTGGCTATCGAAGCTACACCAGGAACCAAGTCAATCTGAAACTACACTTGCCTCTCCGGAGGTACTCCGCGCAAATCCTCTAGAAATATATTCATGTACTCCTATACAATCGGCACATCATCTACAGTCGCCTTACGCTTCTCCCGGGTCTCCATAACATATGCGACGTAACCTGGACAACCCTGATGAAGGTAGCGCCTGACCATAGCTGTTAAGCACAGATCCAACCCACGATGAGTGCCCTCTCCCTGGACCACCAACTCTCCCCCACTTAGGGTCCGAACGCTCACCATCTGACGCTCGCAATCAATCACCACCCCAACAGGGATCAGCCAATCGATACCCACTATAACCTTGTTCCCGCGCAAAAGAATAGGATACAAATCGATTGGATACTGCTCGTTGAACATCTCTAGAACACAATCCCGATGAATCCTAGATACTCGGACAGATCGATCATCCATGATCTCAACCTCTAATGGACAATCCAGCTCTCCCGGAGCTCCGAAAAACCTCTTGCTGAGCGTAAGAGACACGAAAGATCGGGTAGCCCCCGAATCAAAAAATATGAAAGCAGAGATTTTGTTCACACAAATATAAGCACAGAAGTCAACATAAATAAAGAGTTAAAGAGAAGATACATCCCGTCACCACATCCGGTGCAGCGCATGCCTCCTCGGATGTCATCTGGAAATCCCTACTCCTTACAACGGGTGTATCCGCCTTGCCCTGGGAGTTATCATTAATTCATAGGGTCGTTGGAGTAGGTGCTACTACTAGTCCTCTTGATGCTAAACTTGGGTAGTTGACCTTCTTGTGGCCCCTCTAATTGCAATGAAAGCAAATCAGCTCTAATGTCTGGGTAGTGATTATAGCAGCAATGCATTCCTTGCTAAAGTGCCCTGTCTTGCCGCACTTGTAGCAGCCTAAACCACCCGCTCTGCAAACCCCATCATGCAACCTACCGCATTTGACACAGTGGCTCCGGCCCTGCTAGCCCTTCGAACTAGAGTCGAAACCCTTGGGTTTCTTCGCTGAAACCCAACTGTCTGCCCATGCTCTGCCTTCTTCTTCACTATATGCTCCTATTCAATCTCTCGTTCCCGCGCCCTGGATATCATATCATCCAGAGTTGGGCAGGCACAAAAACTAACGAACTCCCTAATGTCAGATCTCAGCATATCATGGTATTGGGTCTTCCTCATCTCCTCATCTGCCACATACTGGGGTACCAACAAAGCTCTCTCTCTCTGAACTAGGCGGTGATCTCCGCAACAGTCTCAGTCGTCTGCCTCATGTCTTGAAACTCCCTAGCTGACTGTTGCACCTCAACAGCCGATGAAAAAATTTCTCGAAACCGGGTCACAAAATATGGCCATGTCATGGCCTCAATGGCTAGGCCTCCTAGAGTATACCTCACCTTTGACCCCACCAATCGCGGACTTACTCCCTCAGACATCCTGCAGCGTACCTCACCTTTGACCCTTGGGGCGGAAGCTTGTCATCTGGGGACACTCGATGTTAACTATATAACGCCTGGCTGTGATGGGGTCCTTCATCCCAAAGAAATATGGTACCCCACATCCCCTGAAATATTTGAAGGAGAAAGTGCGGGCACCAGACTGCTAGCGGCCATATCGGCCTTGAAGATCTGAAGGCGATCCTCCATCACCTCGATGATACCCTCCTTGATCGACCCGAACATCATCAGGGTCGCATCAATGATGCCTCTAGTAACCTCAGAGGCAATGAACTCACGTAGGCTCTCATCAATTGGTTCAGTGCTCATGCCCGAACCAGATCCTGATCCTGAACCCCTGCTGCATGACGTGTCACCACCATACTGAGATATAACCACATAAACAATTAGCAAAATATACTAGAAGGTTCACTCTCTCGAGGTCCCTAGATTTATCGTGGTCTTCCTGGTCTCGGGTATAAATCCTGTGCATCCAGTAGTACGAGCCCAATACTACCTTCCACACCTATTTATACCCTCCTCAAGGACTACCCTGACTCCTCCAGGTCGCTTTTTCAACTTGTACATTCCTCATACTATATGGCGTAATACACACCAAAGCATCTCTCAAGAAATTCCTAAGACTGCCTTCCTCACCCCTTCTATGCTATCAGCTGTAGAAGGAACTTCCACTAATACCACATAACTACTACATGAACATAATTGCATACTATCGGTACTAGATAATTCTTCGAATGACAGGTCCAACACTACAACGGTTGGACTCAATCAAGACTTGCGCAATAGAGTTAAACCTACCCTTCTAAAATTATCCAATCACGATAATATGTAATCCAACGCATTCATCCACTAGTTAGTTTGTACCAACAAATTTTCCTAATGCACAAAGCATGCAACATTCGAGCATCTGAAAATTCAACTCATAACATAACCTATACAAGCCATCCTAACAAGTAACTGATTTGATACTAGCATGCGAATCTAAAATCTCATACAAATAGGTACATAAAGGGATCTCCCCTATCATTCTATCATGCAATTCTGAGCAGATCCTTAGCCCCTAATCTAGCATGCAATTCTCATATCATAGCATAACACATATAACATGTATGCATATTTTGGGAGGACTTACTTGAGCTCGGCTGATTGCACACATCGCACCCCTTGTTCTTTTATTAAAATCCTTTGATTAAAAATGTTTCTTTTTATGGATAATATACCAAACCCTTAATTTGAGTCCAAACACACCCGAGAGTATGCCTGAATCCCTCCAGCCAAGGCTCTGATACCAACTTGTAACACCCCAAAAAAAAAGATAAACATTTTGTTTTTAAATTCATTCAAAACATACGATACTCATATCAAATCAGCCAAAAGTGTATCATAACAACATATTATCAGAGTACAAATTCCCTAAATCTAAAAATGCGGAAATCATAGGGTGATATGGTGCGTTCACGTCGGGCCCTTCCCCTTCGAACTGGAAGTACCTGAAACATAAATTAAAAATTGTCAGCACAAAGCTTAATGAGTTCCCCCAAAATACCCCCATACAATACAAACATACAGCCAAGCATATTTGGGTGCTTGCAATCCCCTTCGGTCTATTTCAACCGAATACAATAAAGCATATATGGGTGCTTGCAATCCCCCTCGGTCTATTTCAACCGGATACAGTTAAGCGTATCTAGGTGCTTGCAATCCCCTTCAGTCTACTTCAACTGCATACCAGGTCTATTTCACTCCTACCACTACCATATAATTGTTGGATTAGATGTCTAAGCCCATACTTATTATTGGTATGTACTTGACCCGAGAGTAGCATGGTCCATTTGGGTTGCATATCATCAGGACAATTTGTTAGGATGGACTTTTGAGAGAAGGTTATTTATGGTTTATTAATATATTATAAGTTATAATATATTAATATGAAATCATATGTTTTAATTAGTATCGATCAAGAATTAATTTGGAATTAATTTAGTGATCAAAAGAGACTAATTAAATCTATGGGGACTAATTATGATAATTAGTAATATTTATATGTGTTGGGCTTATGATCCATGTTGGACCAAGTTTATGTATGGATACATAAAGAGTTGGGCCACATGAACCATGGATCATAAAAACCCATGGGTATGGATTATGGGTTATACCCATGACCCTTGGAATCCTACATATAAATAGGTTATTCCATAACCAAAATTACCACTTCTTTTCTTAGAGAAATATGGAGGTGTTTTGGTGCATGGAATTTTCTCTCAAGAGCCAGCTTTGTCCTAGGTGTGTTGTGATTCCATTTGAGGCATTTCATACTATTGGTGCTAAGCTCTTAAGGCCAAATACATCAAGACTTCAAGCCACATAAAAGGTATGTTTCCCTAGCTAGTATATTATATGGTTTATGTCAAATGCATGCTAGTTATAGGTTTAATGCCTTGGAAACCATTTGCATGTATAATAGAGAAAACATAGATCCAAGGTATTTAGGGTTGCATGTGCACCATAGGATGTTGTAGTATACTAAAACCCAACAGTGGTATCAGAGACATGGGTTGTTTTCTATTATATTTGATGCAAATGTATTTTTTTTTCAAGTTGAAGGAAAAAAAAAAGAAAAAAAAACATGAAGTTTGTCAAATTTTATGATAATTACTTGATTTTATGAAAAACTAATTATTTATAAAATTTGAGTCACTTTACTACAAGAGTTGAATTAGGTCAATTTATTAAAAGATAGAATGATATGATTATTTTATTTGTTTTAAAAGTTTGATCTAAATGGTTTTAAGGAGTTACAAATTTTGTCATAAAATTTTGGAACTCAAAAGTTTTTTTTTAAAGTTATGATCTTAAGAGTTTTGAAACTTCCATAAGTTATGGATGTGAAATGTCTCATTTATTAACTCTTTAGGTTATGAATTCCAAGAGTCTTCAAAGGATAATTGTCAAAGTTTCAAGATTTGTATTAGTTTATATGATTATCTAATTTCTTGAACATTGTTGATGTGAATTATCTTTACTTATGAGTTTAATCTAGATCATAGAAAAATTATTTGATTATTGTGTTAATTGGAATATTTGATCTTAATGGTTTTTATGAACTCCATAACTTGTCCTCAAGTTATGGAAAGTGAAGAGTTTTTCTTTTTAAAGTGTCATTAATTCTCATAGGTTATGAAAATAGAAGAGTCACTATTTTTAATGTCATCATTAAATGATTTAATGTCTTCCATAACTTGTCCTCAAGTTATGGAACTTGATTTTTTTTTTCATTAAACCTTAATTAAACTCATAAGTTATGAAAAATCCAAGAGTTTTGAAAGGTTTCAAAACTTGTCCTCAAGTTTTGGAATTTGTAAAGTTACCCCCCATGTATACTTTAATTCCAAACTAGACCTTAGAATTTTAAAAGTTTAAAAGTCAACCCTTATACTATTATTATAATTTTAATTATATAGATACGTATAAGATTAAGTCGTCTTACCATTAGTAGGCCTCATTCACGAAGCCGGTCTATAAGGGGGGTATAAGGTTACTGCCTATAAAATGGCAGTTTAATGGGTGTCCACTCTCACTCACCACTTCCTTGACCGGTGGAGGGTCGTTAGCCGAACAGGTAGGACAAGGACTATAATTCTCCCTTCATTATAAGTATAATGATAAATACTAAGTAACTAAACACTTATAAATTCCCAATCTTAGTTACTTAGGAAAATGTGAATAAGGTGCTAATCCATGAAATTACACTTTGCACTTTGTTTAAGCTGTTAGTGGAGCGTGTGTGGTTAACCGGCACACTAACCTGGACTTAACAAGGTAGGCAAAGGGTAACTTAATGTTTATCATAGTATCGTTGGAGCGTGTGTGGTTAACCGACACATCGATTGAGGGGTAAATATTAAGGGTACCAAGTATATTTGCATGGTTACTTCACACCTTGTTTTGTGATCCTCGACATCCCAGTCACAAAACCTGAAGGGCACACTCGAGATTGAAACATGTCATTGAAAATTCAATGAATCTCAAAAGAATCGAGGAGTTTCAAAACCAATTAAAACCTAATAATACATTTCGTTTATCTTGGTGGAAATTGGTGAGTCGTCATTCACCTACCTTCAAATATTTTATAGCTTGGATTACGGCATCCCTCTTCCAAGTTATAAAATAGTTTGTCGGGTCCTAGCCTTAATATATCATATTGGGTGTTATATTAAGGACTTAAATCAACTTTACGTGAATTTCTTCCATTGTTGATGTCTGGTTTAGACAACAATGATCTTCCCAAACCAAGCTTTCCTAATGAATATGACTTCCCGAGTTTGGCTCATGGAAGTCATACTTCTCTTCCTCCACCTCCTCCAATTATTATCCCTAACCCACAAGTTCAAGGTCACTCAAGCCCTAATGGCAAGCAAGGTCTATGTGTGATCACATCTTAGAGATGAAGTCACATATTGACAATCCGGGAGAGTTGGGTGTCAAAGTCTTGAGAAAGTTGCATGTTCAATCACTTTCTAGGTCACATAGTGAGTTCCTTTGGGACTACTATGAAACAGACTATGACATGAACCTTAATGATCATATCTATTTGCTTGGTGCCGCTGAATCAGCAATGATTTGGAACGATAGTAAAGCAAATTTTATTAGAAGATCAACTTCCCAAAAACTTTATGGACAGTGACAATGGTGACACTGGAAATCCAGAAAAAGCATTCTCTTCCCAATGGAAAGGGATTGGCCATAGTCAACCCGGTTGACCAAATGGTAAAGAGAAAGGCTAAGTCTGAGATAGTCCCATTACCAAAGGGTCCATATGTTTATTTCGCCAAAGGAAGGGGCGTTGATTGCAAAGCTGCCAAATTTACCTAAGGATGTTAAAGTCAATAAGTTTGACTCTACATCAGGTAGAGCCCATTATCTAACTCTGTTAAGTTCTATTCTGAGATCCTCATTACATGATGTGACTGGGTCACATGTTGATGTTTTAAGAATCAAAGAATAGAGATAAATCTTAAAGGAAGTATATGCTGATTCTGATCGCGAAGGTGGATTTCGATCGCATCAGAATTTTGAGCAGTTGCTTAAGAAGTTATAATATATTGCTAAGGAATAGATAACAACAATTTTCCATGTGGATTGTAAGGATAAGTTTTTCCGCAAAGTTTTAAAATAAATGAAAATTGTTTAATTTTATTTATTTGAAGTATCCTTACAACGACATTTGTGGAAAATTATTGCTTATATGATTCCACTGACAGCAATATTGGAAAATGGATTTGATTCTTTCATTTGTGGTAGTGTCTAAATTTACCAAATCAGGAAAGTTCCTCATCACCCAAGTTTCAATTGGACCAAAACTTGGAATCATGCAAGTTGAATAGTATGATGAATGAAAACTTTCAAGCATTGGAAAATCACGACTAATTACTTGTTCACATGGATGTGTGAGTCATACTTCGTTCCAAAACAATTCTTAGAGTCATACTCCAAGATTGTAACTTGAGTGACATATCTTAAAGAAAGGTTTAAAACACTTGTCAAATGTAAGAGTAAAAGTGTCCTACTCTTGTACATTTGAAATTGGTAAGTTGTGATGTTTTGGATAAAACAAAGACCAACTAAGGCCAATTGTGTGAAGTGTTTGTCTTGATAAAGAATCCGCACTATCTCTTGAATATTTGGCAAGATAGTCTTATATGTCAAGAGGATAGTGGGAGTCTTAAAGATCCTAAAAAGAATTTCAAGAACTAATCAAGAATAAAACCTGAGGTTCTTCACTAGCACACGACTTGAGGTTTATAACCTATCGTGTTGACATATTTTGTGCCCATTCCAGTTAAAGTTGGCTTTGCATAGGAGTTCTGAAAGTTCTCAATTGGTTGCATAACAACTTGGAAGCAATGGCAGGCCCTGTACTGCCAGGTGGCAAGAAGTTAACATTGCATAAGTTCAGTCCATATGAGTTTGGATTTGTCATTATCCTTGTTTTGTGACTATGGTTTTGATGATGCACATGGATAAGAACACATACACCATAAAATCTAAGGGTCATAAGGTTTCTCTCCGATTCATGAAAATGATGGTGAGGAAACACTTCCACCAAGTAGATTTGAAGCAGATGGCAAAAGGTCAAAACAATTGAGACTATGATTACGACATCCCTTTTCATAGTTCTGAAATTGTTTAGACACACATACATGCTATCTAAGGAAAGGTGTATGATTTTGATAAAGTTTTATCAAAGCATCTCGTATCAGAAATCTGAACTTTGGTAAGAAAGTCAATAAAGTATTGATTTCTAGAAGTCCAGCTGATTTATGAGTACATGTCAAAGCTAGTGGGAGCATAAGTGTTATGATAATAATCATCATGTTAGTGGGAGCATGATAATTATTGTTAGTGTTGCAAGTTAGCAATGTTAATTATAGAAAACAAAAGTTTCAATTCGTGAGGCTGTAGGGATTGAAAAAGTTGTTTTGCTATAATTAAGGGAGAGGATATACTTCATTTCAGATCTAAAGGCTTAGATTGAGACCTTAATCATCTTTAGTCAAGAATATATATATGAATTTCATGTTGGATTGGTTCAACTTAAGGAAATTCTATATATTGCGTTACTTCATTTCAGTTCTAAAGGCTTAGTTTGAGACCTTAATCATCTTTAGTCAAGAATATATATATGAATTTCATGTTGGATTGGTTCAACTTAAGACAATTCTATATATTGTGTTCTCAAAATTCGATTATGATTACGGCATTCCTCTTCATTGTCAAATTTTGAAAACATGGAAAATAAAAATATTGTAGCAAAAGACTGGTCTAGAATCATGTCTTTATGTGAGACATCATGAATCGTGTACCATTTGCTTTGGGTACAGGATCGATTGCATGTGCTATAATATTTGTCATTTCTAAATTTTTCCAAATGCCCAGAGGCATTAAGAAGGGAAAAGGTTTAGAATTGGATATGACTAAAATGATTAAGCAATTGTCGAGGACAATCTGAGGTTTACCAAAGATTGGTTGCTCAGGGACAGTTGGAAGTATAGTGCTAATTTTGGAAGGACCATATTGACATATTCTGAAAAGAGGCATCTCTTATTCAGAAGTGATAGTCAAAATGAGAATATGGAGTTGTCTCCATAGGTGGAAGTTTTCTGTGTAAGATTAGAAAACTTAATGCAAGAAGCATGTGCAAAGCAATGTACTTTGAATATGAGACTTAGTTTCCATGGAGTTGATCTCCATTTGAATACCTTATAATGATTGTTGACAAGTCTTTGTGACTTTGTACATATTCATTACAGGAGGGTCAGTGCATATAAGTTTAAAATCTAAACAGATTTCGATAAATGATAGGAATTTGAAATTCTCACATTTTTCGATAAGGATTTCGGAGTGTGAAATTAGAATCATTGAAATTATGTTCAATTGGTTTATTTCACAAAGTAAGGATCATAGACAAACATAGAGTGCATACTTGGTGTATGGCAAAGCTATTGTTTAAGAAAAACATAGTGTACATGCTTGGAGCATGGGACAACTTGTGTTTTTAATTCAAGTATAAAGTTGATAAAACCGAAACAATGAATAATGAGTAATAAGTATGGTGATAATAAAAAGTGTTTATTTATATTCATAGGGTTTGATACCATATTTGATTCATTTATTCTTGTGTTTCACTTTGCATGTTTTGACTTCCAGAATAACTAAGTCGCTCTTCCTGAATGATTAAGTTATTCAAACCATCCATAGTCGGTCATATGTTGGAAGTAGATATGAATCAAGACTGTCATGGGTTGGTTTGTAGAGGTCCAAGTTGGTGGACAAAGTGGTGCTACAACACTCATGAGTGCTCATAAGTTCTGAGTATTGGATTCAACCAGCGCTCATTTGAATCACTTCATGGATTTTATCACGAGTGATGATGAGACGATAATATCTTATATTCTTCAAACCTAGAGATATGAGTTGTTACTATGAGTTGGTTATACATTGATTGCACGAAAACGCATTTGGTAACTCGATGTTATAAAACGTGCCTTTGTGTATGATTCAACAAGTAGTAGAACAAGTCATATGAGTCGAAGTTTATCCATTCCTTTTACCTTCGGGATAAAAGCGATATCTGTGGGCCCCTCGATGATTTAGCGATGATACATGTGAGTGCTTGGCCAAGCCAGGACTGATTTGATTTGTTTAATCAGTCAGTCATCATAAATCGAAAATCAGGAAACAACAAATGGACAGAGAGAATGATTATAATCCATGTCTCAGTCCATATGATATCTAGAATGGAGGAATATATGATCCCTTATCTAATGGACGCGTCATTGATTTGTTCAGAGTTCGACAACGACTTTAAGAGCTACGATTGCTAGTCGAGTTATGAAGTCGTACTCGCAATAATAGTTTTAGACTTATCCAAGTGGGAGACTGTTGGATTAGATGTCTAAGCCCATAACTATTATTGGTATGTACTTGACCCGAGAGTAGCATGGTCCATTTGGGTTGCATATCATCAGGACAATTTGTTAGGATGGACTTTTGAGAGAAGGTTATTTATGGTTTACTAATATATTATAAGTTATAATATATTAATATGAAATCATATGTTTTAATTAGTATCGATCAAGAATTAATTTGGAATTAATTTAGTGATCAAAAGAGACTAATTAAATCTATGGGGACTAATTATGATAATTAGTTATATTTATATGTGTTGGGCTTATGATCCATGTTGGACCAAGTTTATGTATGGATACATAAAGAGTTGGGCCACATGAACCATGGATCATAAAAACCCATGGGTATGGATTATGGGTTATACCCATGACCCTTGGAATCCTACATATAAATATGTTACTCCATAGCCAAAATTACCACTTCTTTTCTTAGAGAAATATGGAGGTGTTTTGGTGCATGGAATTCTCTCTCAAGAGCCACCTTTGTCCTAGGTGTGTTGTGATTCCATTTGACGCATTTCATACTATTGGTGCTAAGCTCTTAAGGCCAAATACATCAAGACTTCACGCCACATAAAAGGTATGTTTCCCTAACTAGTATATTATATGGTTTATGTCAAATGCATGCTAGTTATAGGTTTAATGCCTTGGAAACCATTTGCATGTATAATAGAGAAAACATAGATCCAAGGTATTTAGGGTTGTATGTGCACCATAGGATGTTGTAGTATACTAAAACCCAACATTAATATCATAACAAAGAATTACAAAGTCATCGAGCAAAAACAGGCATAACTGACAGTTGTAACGAAGTCAACCATCATACTACAACATAAACTAGTGGGCCACCATTGTTTCTTTCGACCCACAGATAGAGTGCAGGAAGCTCACCTAATACTGAAGATAGATAAATCTCGCACCCGAACTGCAGGAACTAGACTCCGCCTAATAACACAATAATTAACCCTAATTAATAATTAAGGTCCATTACTCAACTCGCGAGTCCAAGACCCACAACCAAACACCTTAAGGGAAAAAGACCATTTTGCCCCTCCCATGGTCCAAAACCCTAAATCTTGACCAAAATTCCAAAAGTCAATAAAAGTCAACTACCCAGCGTGTATACTGGGCGTACTCACTTCCTACGCGGGGCGTACGTCGGAAATCAAGCGGGATCGGGGTCTCACCTGGATATGCTAGGCGTAGCTAACAATACGCAGGGTGTACTCCGTCTGTCCTAAAAACCAAACCAAAAAGGTCTTAATCATTACGACATGCATCCAAACACATATATGACCTTTTTAAAACGTCTTAACCCATAAAGTCTAAAACTTCAAGCTTTGCATAGCTGAAAAGGGCTTAAACCTTAAAAGTCTAACTTAATCTACACTCATCACCACCAAACTCTTGCATGGCTAGAAAAGGACCATCAACAACCATTTTTATGAATCTACAAGACTTAACACGCATAAAAGGACAACTAATATACTCTGGAGTGTCCCAAACTCATAAAGGTCCAAACTTTTGGATAGAAAGCTCATAAAACCCAACTATGGAGATCAAAAAGGAAACACATCGATGTATAGACTTTATACCTTAAAAATCTTCACAAAGAGGAGTAGTTTATGGATCTATTAGCTTGCAAGCAACACCTTATTCTTCAATGGTCTTCTTCTTCAACCGATAAGCACCAAAAGTCACTAGTCATCTCCAACCTCTCACAAACAAGGCTTAAATAGGGAAACAAACCCTTAAAATTAGGGTTGTGAGGCTGAGCTAGTGTGAAATCCCCATTTTCACGGCCAGAAAAGACCGATTTTGTTTATGCTTGTTTGAAAATCTGATTATCATTTTAAATAAAAGTGTTGCGGAATTTGTCCCAAAACAAAATATGATAAAGATTTATCAAAAGCATTTCCAAAGAAATGTATTTGATTAAAAGACTCGGGATGTCATGTTCGATACAGATCAAAAGCATAAACAGTACAACATAAGCCTTACTACATTATTTCGTGTTTACAGGCCTATAATCCCTTATCTCTCATCCAAACATCTACGCTCATGCGCTACTACCTTTAATACAAGAAACTGAGTGGGTCAGGCTTGGGAGCCTGGTGAGCACATAGGGTTTTCACCCCACAATAAATAAGTTTATTAACTTTATCAAACCAAACAAACCCGATTACCCGTTCCCGTTATCCTCACTTTATGTCCCTAAAACATCTAACTCAAGGGACCTAGTCTAAGGACTTTCATCGGGGTGACAACACATGCTTCGGGGATTCCTCAGCAATTCATGTCAAATAAGGCAACCATGTGAGGGATGGAGTACTGTTGGTAAACACACAGTTCAAATAAACACCTACAGGTTGCGAGCCTACTAGCGTTCCACTTGACTGTCTAGAATAGTCTTTGGTCGTCACCTATACTCTGCTAGATGACTGGATCATCAATAACATCTATAACGAGGCCTCTCATTATTTTATTTTGTCACACAGCAACTATTACATCTACCCTTGTTTTCCCCAACACATTTTGTAGATATAAAATACATATAAGGTTTAAATCATTTAAAACATTTATAAAATCGTTTATCCAGCATAGATAGCAAGTATACAGATAATATGCACACGTAGCACGTAATTTATATAAAATACTTCATATCTATGTGTAAGATGAAAGTAACTATGCACTCACTTGATTAGGTGGTGACTCTGCACTCGGACAACACTTCGTTATCTCAAAATAATTTTCCCTTGACAAAACCTAGTATCAATACCACTAGGGCTTAGTCTAACGTTAACCGCGACTAATTAATAGTCTAGCTATTATTATTATTATATAAGCGTTAAACAACACTCTATATAACTCATAATAATAGCCCAAATAATTATTTTAAGGTCCTAATAATGTTACTATAATTATTTAAAAGCTATATTAAAAATTGCATAGGTATAGCTCACTTACAACGGGTTTTATAGAAAACCGGGCTTCGCTTGGAGCAGCGTTTCCGAACCAAAAGACCCTTTTTCTCGGGACTCCGGGAGCCTCGGGGCTTCCTTCGGGTGCTAAGGGGTTTACCTAGGCTTCAATGGAGTTTAGGAGCCTTAGAGAGAGAAATTAGTGAGAGAAAGAAGGTGGAAATGTGCAAGGAAGTCGACAGCCTTCGCATGCCTTTTATAGGCGCGAGTCCTCTCGGAACGCTGGGCATTCGGAACTGGTACGCGGGGCGTAGCCTCGGATAAGATCAACACGCGTCGCTTCGCTGGTGGTGCATCGTGGCCAGTCCTCGGACCAAGCATAACGAGTACGCACAACGCTCCCTTCTCGCACGGGGGGGGGGGGTACCTCGTACGCGAGGCGCTTCTTGGCTACACTAGGTGTCCGAAGTACAGGTGTCAGCATCCGAAGGCGAAGCGCGATCAGCAAGCGGCGGCTAGGATCCGACCACGTCATCGATCGAGCAGCAGGTTTTGCAATTTCCCTTTCCGACTTCTAAAAATCATAACTTTCGCATACGAGCTCCGTTTTCGACGTTCTTTAAATCCACACGTAGGCGGGAACGTATACTACAAATTTCGTTTAGACTCCGTTGGCTAATTTTGAATTTATTCTAAAAGTTATATTTTTAACAGGCCGGGACAGGATTGGTCCGTTAAAAATTCATAACTTCTTTATCCGACGTCTGTTTTCGTCTATCTTTTTATCGTTATGCTACTATTAACGGGATTCTCGATTCTCATTTAGGTTGTGTCAGCTAAAAACTGCTCGATCTAATATTCTAACTTCGGGTTGTACACTACTAAGCTGAAACTTCGAAAAATCATAACTTCCTCATACGAAGTCAGATTTGGGCGTTCTTTTTATGGACGCTCTCGGTTTAACATATTCTACGAATTTCATTTAGATTGCTAAGGCTAAAAGTCGGTCTATTGTAAATTCACTATTT
This sequence comes from Lactuca virosa, assembly GCF_052849685.1. Lineage (NCBI taxonomy): Eukaryota > Viridiplantae > Streptophyta > Magnoliopsida > Asterales > Asteraceae > Lactuca > Lactuca virosa. The sequence goes on along the minus strand of NC_136428.1, from coordinate 417,576,104 downwards.
ACGCTTCCCGGTGTCGTGCCGGTTCCGTCGTGAAACTTCCACGGGTCATAACTTCTTCGTTATAACTCAGATTTCGGCGTTCTTTATGTCCCCAGAATCCTTGTTTCGACCACTACAACTTTATGTAAAGATATCGGGCTTATCTCACACTTTAATTTTGACGCTTATTTTTATTCTTTAATAATTATACCTTTATAATTAAGTAATAAGCACATAAATACACATAATTCACATAGTATTCAAATATTTCATCTTTATTACTTCAAAAGAGTTACAATAGTTGACCTAGACTATTACATCATCTAAAATGCTTAGCCCCAAAACCCGGGCGTTACAATTCTCTCCCCCTTAGGATGATTCCGTCCCGGAATCATGCATCAGCAAACAGATGTGGGTAGCGACTCATCATATCACTTTCTGTTTCCCAAGTGAGATTCGGCCCATTCGAGTGTTTCCATCGGACTAGCACTAGGTCGACCATCTTGCGTCGTAATTTCTTAGTCTTACGGTCAACAATTGCCTCGGGCTCTTCGATTAGCCTTTTATTCTCATCCATTCTTAACTCTGAGATCGGAATTTATTCGGGAACTTCTCCTATGAACTTCCTCAAATAACACACATGGAAAGTGTTATGAATACCATCTAGTTCTTCGGGTAATTCGAGCTTGTAGGCTTGGTTCCCAATCTTCTGAAGAACTTTGAACGGTCCAATAAACCTTGGACTCAACTTTCCTCGTATTTCGAATCTTATAAGTCCCTTCCACGGTGAGACTTTAAGCAAAACCGAATCCCCAACTTCGAAGGTTATCGGTCGTCTTTTCTTGTCAGCATAGCTCTTCTGACGATCCTGAGCTGCTAACATTCTTTCCCTAACTACCTTCAGCTTCTCAGCAGTTTCATGGACTACCTCGGGGCCCATAAATGGCTTTTCTCTAGCCTAAAGCCAACAAGATGGCGTACAACACTTTTGTCCGTACAAAGCTTGATAGGGTGCCATCTTGATGCTCGAGTGGAAACTGTTGTTGTAGGAAAATTCTACCAAAGGCAAGTGCTCATCTGAGTTACCTTGGAACTCGAGGGTATATGCTCTGAACATATCTTCAAGCGTTTGTATCGTTCTTTCGCTCTGACCATCAGTCTGCGGATGGTAAGCTGTACTCAGACACAACTTCGTACCAAATTCCTCTTGTAGACTTCTCCAAAACCTTGACGTGAAACGACTATCACGATCTGATACAATCGTTAGAGGAACACCGTGAAGTCTTACCACTTCCTTCACGTAAGCATTAGCGAGCTTATCCATATACCATCTTTCGTTGGTTGCTATGAAGTGTGTACTCTTAGTAAAACGATCCACGACCACCCAAATCATGTCGTGTCCGTTCTTCGTCCAGGGCAGTTTAGTCAAAAAATCCATGGTGATGTCTTCCCATTTACCCATGGGTACAGGTAAAGGTTCTAAACTACCATATGGTTTCTGATGTTGTGCCTTAACTCTTGCACATGTTACACACTCGGCTACATACTTCGCAACATCAAGCTTCATCGTCGGCCACCAGTAGTAGGGTTTTTGGTCCCTATACATTTTAGTGCTACCGGGATGAATTGAGTACATGGTCTTGTGAGCTTCTTCAATCAGAAGATCTCTTATTCCTCCCGTCTTAGGTACCCAAATCCGATCTTGGAATACCTTCAGTCATTGAAGGTTCATACCGAATACCAACGTCTTTCCCAAACGTTCTTCCTTTCGGTCATTCTTTTCTAAAGCTTCTTCTTGAGCTTTCTTGATACTTTCCACAATTGTCGAGACAACTTCTATTCTTAAAGCTCTTGGCCTTTTGCTTTCAAGATTGACTTTTTGACTTATAGCATCAGCGACAACATTTTCTTTACCGGGGTGGTAAAGTATCTCACAGTCGTAGTCCTTGAGTAATTCTAGCCAGCGTCGTTGCCTCATGTTCAATTCTCTCTGATTAAAGAGATACTGGAGACTCCTATGATCAGTGAAAAGCTTGCACTTTGTGCCATAGAGGTAATGCCTCCATATCTTTAAGGGGAATACTACCGCTACCAACTCCAGATCATGAGTAGGGTAGTTCTTTTCGTGCTCTTTCAATTGTCGAGAGGCATATGCTATCACTTTTTCTCTTTGGGTCAGAACACATCCCAACCCGACTCCCGACGCATCGCTATACACCGTGAAATCTTCAGCTCCATCAGGTAGAGAAAGAATCGGTGCTTCGCATAACTTCTTCTTTAGCTTCTCGAATGCCTCTTCGTGTTTCTCATTCCACGTATATGTAACTCCTTTGTGGGTCAACGCTGTCAATGGAGTAGCTATCGAAGAAAAGCCTTGGATAAATTGTCGGTAATATCCGGTTAATCCTAGAAAGCTTCGAATCTTTGTGGGACTCTTCGGACGTTCCCACTTCATCAGAACTTCGATTTTTGTTGGGTCAACCATTATTCCCTCCTGGTTAACCAGATGACCCAAGAATTGGACTTCTCGGATCCAAAAATCACATTTGGAGAACTTAGCGTAAAGCTTCTCCTTTTTCAAGACTTCCAACACTTCTCGTAGATGCTTGCCATGATCCTCCTGGTTTTCGATTAGATCAGAATGTCTTCGATGAAAACTATCACGGTTTTATCGAGGAGTGGTTTACAAACTCTATTCATCAAATCCATGAATGCTACTGGAGCATTGGTTAGTCCAAACGACATAACCAAGAACTCATAGTGTCCATATCTCGTTCTGAACGCAGTCTTCTCGATATCCTACTCTCTCACTTTTAACTGATGATATCCTGACCTAAGATCGATGTTTGGGAAATAGCTCGAACCTTGCAGCTGATCAAATAGGTCATCAATACTCAGCAATGGGTACTTGTTCTTTATCGTTGCCTTGTTCAGCTCTCTGTAGTCTATGCACATCCTCATGCTTCCGTCTTTCTTCTTTACGAATAGCACCGGAGCTCCCCAGGGTGATGAACTAGGTCGAATGAAACCGTTGTCCAACAACTCCTGTAGTTGCGTGATAAGCTCCTTCATCTCCGTCAGTGCTAATCGGTATGGTGCCTTTGCTATCAGTGTCGTTCCTGGTAACAAGTCTATACGAAACTCCACTTGTCTATCAGGTGGTAATCCAGGAAGATATTCGGGAAAGACTTCTGGATAATCACATACCACCGTTATATTCTGCACCTCCTTCTTTTCCTTCTTAGCATCGACCACAAATGCCAAATATGATGCACATCCTTTGGATAAACATTTTCTGGCTTTCATCAGGGAGATGATTCCAGAATTTACTCTGTGTTTGTCCCCGTACACCATAAATGACTCCTTTCCGGGTGGGTTTACCCTTACTATCTTCTTTCGGCATTGAATCGCAGCATCGTTGGCGCTAAGCCAATCCATTCCCAAAACGATGTCAAAACCGTTCAACTCTATGGGCAATATCTCTTCGTGGAATTCGTTTCCTTTTAGGTCGATGACGATGTTCCTAATACGGTTACTAACAGGTATGAACTTGCCACTGGCAACTTCCACAATTAGGGCATTATCAAGTTTTTCTACAGGTAATGCTAATTCCCCACCAAATTTGTGCGACACAAAATAGTAGTTGGCTCCGGAATCAAATAGTATATTGGCAAGCAATCCATTTACAAGAAAGGTACCTGAAGCGATGTCTGATGCCTCCTTTGCAGCCTCGAGCGTCATCTGGAAGGCTCTTGCCTTCGGCTTCGATGAAATGTTGGGCCTTGCCGCGTCTTTCTTCTTCGGGCAATCCTTAGCAATATGCCCTTCTTCACGGCACTCGTAGCACACCCTCTTGTTGATGGTGCACTCATTGGCATAGTGCCCCGTTTTCCCACACTTGTAGCAGGTCACTTCCTCCCTACATTTTCCCAAGTGCTTCTTCTTCCACTTCCCGCACCATTTTGATTCGTTCCCTCCTTCTCCAAACTTCTTGGAACTAAACTTACTCTTCTTATTGTTGGGTTTAGCAGACCCCTCAAAATTTCTCTTCTCGCCAAATGCAATCTTGCTGGCAGCCCTTCCTTTAATCATATCCTCCATAGATTTGGCAGCCTAGATAGCTGCTTCCAGAGTATGTGCCTGCGTACTGGCACTGCATATTCCCATGGGAGTCCCTTAGCGTACTTGTCGATCTTTCTCACCTCATCCAGAACAAGACGCAAGGCAAACTCCATCTTCTCTGTGAAGTTGTTTGTGTATTCATCGATTGACATGCTTCCCTTCTTCAGGGTTAGGAACTGGTTCTCTAGCTCGAGAAGGTTTTGGGCTGAGCAGTACTTGCGCTTGAATTGTACTAAAAATTTTGCCCATGTTAGTTGCAGGGGCTCATTGGGGTTCAAAGTCTTCCCCAGGGTGTTCCACCAACGCACAATGCCTCCTCGGAACTGACATACTACAAACGTGGTCTGTAGTTTGACTCTACAACCACACGTCATGAAAGCTAACTCCATCTCCGAGATCCAATCCATGACCCCGATTGGATCTTCCTTTCCAGTGAAGGTCGATGGCTTGCAAGTCAGAAAATCCTTGTACTTGCATCCATTCCTCTCGACTCCGTCATCCTGATTGATTTGTCGAACTATTGGTGGGTTGGCTTGACCAACGGTCTCACTGTAGTTCCCCTCCTCAGACTGCCCTTCCTTCAACTCGGGCTGTTCAATTGGTATGGTAGCTTCCTCTCGATTCTGTTGGAACAAACGTCTGGTTTCCTCCATTTGACGATCTAACATCGCCTGGATCATCGTTTGCACTCCGGCCATCGTTATTGACTCAACAGCGGCTACCATAACCGGTATTTGCTCAATCACTAGGGTTTGGTTTCTGTTCCCATTTGCATTCCCGGCTCCACTGCGGGTTCTTGCCATTTTGATCTATACACCGAATAAGGTGAATTTAGATCTTTATTTAGGATAGTCATTTAAACCGTCCTTATCACTCTTAAACGTTTACATGTTAGTTCTAATATCGTAGTCGTACGTTTGGAATCCTAAACACATAAGGTTTCCAGATCCGGTCGGCAACAGACCATAGATCCGAACAAATAACAGCATATCATGCACAAAGCATTTAGCATATAAAAGCATTTTAGGCACAATTCCTAAAATAAGCTAGTGGTCACATCTCACAATCATCGCTTAGCATTCTAACTTTAAGTCTAGAAATCCTACAAATTCCTAGTTCGCTTAAACTAATGCTCTGATACCAACTATAACATCCCCATTTTCACGGCCAGAAAAGACCGATTTTGTTTATGCTTGTTTGAAAATCAGAGTATCATTTTAAATAAAAGCATTTCCAAAGAAATATATTTCATTAAAAGACTCGGGATGTCATGTTCGATACAGATCAAAAGCATAAACAGTACAACATAAGCCTTACTACATTATTTCATGTTTGCAGGCCTATAATCCCTTATCTCTCATCCAAACATCTATTCTCATGCACCACTACCTGTAATACAAGAAACTGAGTGGGTCAGGCATGGGAGCCTACTGAGCACATAGGGTTTTCAACCGACAATAACTAAGTTTATTAACTTTATCAAACCAAACAAACCCAATTACCCGTTCCCGTTATCCTCACTTTACGTCCCAAAAACGATTTAGGATGCTAACAGATTTCGAATGGTTAATTTGGGGTCAAGCATTGATGTTAAAACGAAGCCAAAAACAAAGTCTTGAAAACAAAAATCGACTGGAATGATGGTTTGGAGTCGATTGCGTCGATTTGGGAATAGTATCACTTTTATGGTATCACTCCAGTTCGTATCTTCAAAATCGACTGGAAAACGCGAACTATGGAATTTGTTTTTGACAGTCGATGTGTAGCCAAAATCGAACAGGAACAATTTTGGGTTAATTGTTATAAAAGAAGAACAGGAACAATTTTGGGGAAGAACTTGAATTAACGAAGATTTGGGAATTGATGTTGGCTAATGAAGTTTGTTGTTGATGAATATTCGAAGGGTGATGATGATGCATACGAAGGGTGTTTGTTCTTGATGATCGATAATTTTGATTTGGAAAGGACTGGGTTGGAAATCTAAACTTAACTGAGTATGAATCAATTAACGAAAATGGGTGTTTGATTTCGTACGAAGCCTTGATGTTGAGCTGTTGTTGAATGAACAAAGTGTGTTGTTCTTTCAAACGAAAAACTGTAAGAACGAAGTAATGATTCAGAGGTTGGATGATTAAGAGGTTACTGTTCATTAAGAGGCTTCGTTATGCTTCGATTTCGTGTGAAAAATTTTGTGTGTTTGGATGAAGTTTCGTACGAAGTGAAGCATGGATGATTTTGTACGAAGTGAACAATGGTTGGAAAAGTTTCGTTCATATGAACAACTGGATTCGTACGAATTGTGAAGATTTCGTACGGATTGGAAAGAAGAAAGAAATGTTTCGAAAATGGTCCTTGAAGATTTGCATGTTTGTCACATGACAATTTCGTACGAATGGCAAAATTTTCGTATGTTTGGACGCAAAGTTTCGTATGTTTGGAATGGAAAAGAAAAATTTTCGAATGTAGTCCCTCAAGTTTCGAATGGTTGACAAATGGAAAAATCCTTCGTATGAATGATCAAAGTTTCGTATGTTTTGAACAAAAAGCAAAACTTTTCGAATTCAGTCCCTGAACCTTCGAATATTTGGCAACCTCAACAATTAACTGAAGTTTCGAATGTTTGACACTTTTCACCCAAATTCGATAATTTTCTGAAGCTTCGAATGTTTGGGACAATTCTTCGTATGTTTGGTGCACAATGACAAAATTTTCGAAAATAGTCCCTGAGGCTTCGAATGTTTGGCGGTTCATACCCAAATTCGAAAAAGGATTGTTTTTGCTGAAAATTGAAGAAAATGCATTTCAAGCCCCTGCAGTTTGTGCAAATTGACGCTTTCTACCCAGCTTTGGAAAAGGGGGAGAGTTTTGCATATTTTACTGTTTTGGGCGCACCGGGTCACTGTAGAATTTTGAAATTGACAATTTCTACCCATTTTTGAGAAATTTTGTCAAAGGCGGTCCGTGAACGAAGCTAAAAATTCAATATTTTTTGGATTTTCCGGATTGAAGCACAAACTTTATGCCACATGTTAAGGGGGAGTTTTGACACGAAAAATTCCAAATAGAGCACGTTCTCTTTTCTTGAAGGTTTTATAATCAAGTTTCGATTATAAAAAGGGGGAGAAATTTATATGGAAATTCGAACTTGAATTTTTCATATTACGCGGATTTGACGACCGAACTGACCTTGAAATTTTGAAGCTTACGAAATGATGCAATTGGAAGTTCGAAAATGATTTATTTTCGAAATGGGTTTGGTTTTATTGTTGATTTTTGGGGTGTGCCTTATGCTCAACTTTTGGTGATCAATTTGGAGTTTGAGAAGCTCGTGATCATTCGTTGATGCTCGGTTTGTACAGTTTCACATCCTAGAGCCCAAATTGAAGAATCATGGAAGAATTGAAGATTGAAGTTCGTTTCGACATGTGTCACCCTTGAGGCTCGGATCGCGTAGTTGCTCGATTTTGTAAGATTTGAAGTGGGTCATTCATTCTTAACTTTGAGGGGGAGAATGTTTGGGTGCAAAGTTATTCATCAATTGCTAACACCAATTAATGAATCAACGAATCGAGTGTAAAATGAATCAGAGTATAAAATCAAGTAAGAATGCAAGATTGAACACCAGATGTAAATATGATCTTGTTTCAGCTCTATTACGCTTTCGAATGTTTATAGAGTACAAAAGACAGGTCTGTAAAAAACTCTTATCTAACTCTAGTAAATATCCCTATTTATAGGGAACAGAAAGCGTACAAAAAATATACTAAGGCATTGACACTTAAGCTTCGAATAAAAGCGCCTTAGTAAAATAGATTACAAAACATTCGAAGTGTGCAAAATACATTTCGACTAATTACAACATTTTGACCCTTACAATCTCCCCCTTTGGAATCATAGTCGAACTTCTTAATTTGTAAGAAGCTCGATAGAATACAGCATCACTCTTCGAATTTTCGTGTACCAGGAAATAATATTCTTTAGTTCTTTCTTATCTCCTTCATTGTTCTTCTTACAATGATTCATACGAACTATTAAGTTCGTATATTGAGACGTTGAATATCTTTCAACTTCGCATGCCTGGAATAAGAAACGTTTTGCTTTTCCAGTCTTGTCTTTTCCTGCGAAGACCATCCCAAAAGGCTTCAAGCAGATAAACATTCTGCTTGAGTCTTCGTAGGAGCCATTGGAGCTTTTATTTCCATACCTTTAGCTGTAGCTAACTCCATATCTGATAGACCCCAAGCCTAAATTCTTCGGGTTCAGTGTTTTGAAGATATGAAAACGATTTGTCTTTCAAAATCAATGCAACTTGTATAAGATCATACAAGTTCATTAATGGAAAATCTGCAATTGTAAATTCGAAAATATTTCCATTTTCCCTAGCAACCACATATTTGGTATTTTGGACTGTGTTTTCGAACACCACATCCTTTTTCATACTGATTACTTTCTTGATCTTTATCAAAGACCAAACTTCCTCAGGGGCCTTTGCAAGAACAACATGAAATCTAATTTTCATGTGTGTACCATCATCCTTTTCTTTGAAATTTCCTTCTGCCTTAAATTGAGGCATGATGAACATCATTTCATTTATTGGAAAGTCCAGCTGAATTGAATCAGTATTCGTAACCATATAAATTTGTTTTTGTTTCTTCTCAAACGAATACATATGATTAAAAGCTATGTTGGCCTCAATTGTTTCATAATTGTAGTGTTTGGACGGATCACCTTTCTCCATACCCTTCGGATCACTTGCACGCTGAGTCATTATGCTTTGAATCAACCTTAGCTTTTCAATTTCAGCTTCGGCTTCGGCTTTCCTTTCTTCTTTTGATTTTTCCACCACTATTGTTTTCCCTTTATCTTTCAAGACTAAATCATCTTTCACCTCCTTTGTTTTGGAACTACTCCCACCAGTATCAGTAGATTTACCAATCACAATTCCTTTCGAAATTGGTCTTGTAATTGGCATAGTGTTACAACAGTTGAAGTAACCGGCCCAGCAGATGCTATAACTGGCTTTGTTGTTGGGATCTTTGAAGAAAACAACTTTCCTACAACCTTTGAATCATCACCACTAGCCTTCGAATCACAAGTTTTTCTTTGTCCCCCTTGCACCCCTGTGAAAAACAGGTGGGGCATTTGTTGTTGGAAGAAGGCTTGATATGCGAGAGAGAGGAGCAAGTTGCTTGTTGAGAATTGCTTCGAATTGTAGGAACTTTTGAGATAAAAATTCAGGAGTAATCAGGGAAGAAGAAACCGGCTGGACAGATAGTTCTTTTAATTCCTTTAGCAAAGTAATCACTTCCAAAAAGTTGGTACGTTCTATTGTTGAAAGTTGAGTAAGTTGAGGACTCAAACTTTCATACAATTTGACAAATTTTGTGACAGCGTCACAAATAATATCAATCTTCTGATTCAGAGATGCATATTCTTTTTGAACATTTGCAATCTCTTTTTGCATATCTTCGCGAAGTTCATGAATCTGCAAATTGACATCCTCCCTGACTTTATTTTCGTCTTGAACAAAGAAAACATGCCTTTCCTTTGTTACATTCTTTAATTCTTTCATATATCCGGCAAACTTCGAAGTTTGACAATTGATTCGTAGTTCATTGTTTTGATCACTATGATCAACCTTCTCCAAAATTCATGATTCGGAGTCTGTAATCATCCCAGATACTTTACTTACGACTCTGGCTTCGAACATTTTCAACAAAGTATCAACCTCTAAACTTGAAACAGACGAACCACCCCCCAGATCAGCTTGAGATTGAATTATAGAATTCAACTTCTGATTCAAAATTTTAAATTGCTTCATTGTCATCAGCATATGATCTGGAAAATCCTCTTCTTCTTCATGAAACTCTAATTCCTCAAACGTACCTCCAAAACCCTCATTATCAGTTTCTGTCTCCACAAAAACAATTTCTTGAACGGTTGAATTAGGTTTGGGTGTATGAGTGGATTGAGAAGAAAAAATAGAAGTAAAAGGTTGATTGATAATGTTTTCAAATGTAGGGGAATCAGTGGTTGAAGTAATTGGAATAATTAGAGGAGGTAAAGAAACAATATGTTCGAAGGCTATAGAAGTTGGATGACCTTGAGCTTCTTTCTTCGAATATCCTTCACCCATATTGACATTTGCATCCGTATCAGATACGTTTGCAGGGATGCCTGAAGTTCGAACCTCCTCAGGAACTGATTTGGCAACCGAATCTTCGGGTGGTATGACTATTGTCTGCTCAGGAGTTGAACTTTCTGCGTGAAGAGTTACTTCTGGTGTTTCAGGAATTCTTTCATCGTCATCTTCTGTAGACTCAGTAGAAAGCATAAGCTTTCGTGTCTTCTTCTTCTTCTTCTTTGACAGATGTTTGGCCATATCCTCAGCCCTTCGTTTCTTGGACAATGGAGAAACAGGTGCTGGCACTTCTTGAATTAAAACACCTTGATGAGTGACTTGAGGTTTTCTGACCACTTTATGTGTTGGAGACTTGCTTTTATGTGTTGACTTCATTTTGATTCTTCGAAACATACCAGTCTTCGAAGGAATGATCACTTGCTCTTGAGTATCTTCAACAACAGGCTCAATCAATTTTGTCTCAGCAACAGACACTTCAACTGTTAGAGGCTTCTTCTTTGGAGATTTCGAAGATTTCAACTCTGTGATTTTGTCTTCAAAAGAAGTAGTTTCAGTCTTCTTTGACCACTTGGATTTCTTATCTTCCCTTTCCAATACTATCCCAGTTTCGACAGTAGAATCAATAGTTTTCAAATATGCCACTAAGACAGAATTCGAAGGATCAACTCTTTTGAGCATTGCATCAGGAATACGAGCAACAGATGGAAAATCCTCAGCACTATCTGTGAGATCCTTCAGATAGTGGTACGATTGAAAAACAGCTTTTTCCTCATCATTGGGTACCAAAATCCCTTCCTTGTTGGTAAAAATATTGCAAAATCAAGCTCCAGTATCGTGCACACGAAATACCATGAAGAGCATTCGTGTGTTCTACACTATTTTGGAATTCCTTCCACAATTGTGTAGAATAATCCACTTGAAGATCATAATATAGCCCATCAACCATGGCATATACCTCCATTCTTCCTTTATCAAGACCAACTGTTCTCCCAGTTAAACATCTCAGAAAAATACCAAATAAGAAATTCCAGATACTTGGAAGACCAGATTTCTTAAAATCACTGATCTTGGACAGTTGAGGCTGATATCCCATCTCATTAAACGTATGAACGATTTGAGGGAATGTGAAAGCAACATACGGAGGTGAATTCGGAATTTCAACAATTTGGCAAAAGAGTTTCTTTGATAATCTGACCTTTTTGTCATTCACCAGATGGAAAGTAATGGTATCAGAAGCTTTGTTGTAAGTAGCGGTTGATCCTGCTTGAGAAAGCCATGACATTGGAACTGAGAACGAACTGAACATCGCCTTAGACAAAACAGAGCTCTTCAAGGCAACGATTAACATCTTCAATTCTTCTGGGTATTTAGAGACATCACCCTCCAAGTAATAGTTAGTTGCTTGAATCTTCATAATTGGTAATGAAGAGACATATTTAGTGGTATGAGAAGGACCGACATGAACATGAACAGAAGTCGCCATTGTTAGGGTTTGAAAACTTTGAAGATCAGAGAATTTGGGAATTTTTCTTTTTGATCGCGTAAACTGATAGTGAACCCTTGAATCCCTTTTTATATGTAACCCTGAAGTTTGAATTTAAAGCGGGATGTATATTTAAGGATATCTAACGTGACACCTTGAAAATCGGACCATTACTGCGTAAAAGTAGCCATGCGTCAAAAAGTAGCTGTCACATCAACTTGAAATCCGGACAGAATACAATACGTCATTAAAAAACAGCCTGTATTGTTATCCCCAAGAAGATTGTAATCGTCAAAACCCTTCGTATGGAAGAAAGGCTCTTTCACTTTTGTGATGAAAAGCGAAGTCATATGCCAGATGTTTGAAATCATCAGCCTGAGTTGGTATTACTCAGAACCTCAAGGATTTCGTGAGTGCAGTGTTCCAAATGATTTAGACGAGAAACAAAGATAAGAAAATTTTGGGATACTGTGATGTCAAAATATTAATTTGACACGAAAGCAGATAAAATCCCGGGCAAAGATTACTTCATTAATCATTAAGAGAAATGATCAACAGCTTGTGTAGTTTCCCGTGAAATACAATCGAATATTTGTAAATAAGTATCGAAGGGCTTCTTTTATAATTCTGCGTGGGTAGTTAAAAAAAATTTCAGTACATGTCATCCTAAACATAAGGTGATAAATTGTAACAGAAATTACTTGTTTGACCAGTGTAGTCAGAGACAAGTTTGTTTTGAAAAATTTTAAGTGACATTGAAGTTCGAATGAAACTCACACGGAAATGATATTCAAGAAATTTTTTTTGGCTGGATCTTGTTGGGTAACAAACATCATGGGTTTCGAATGTTTGATCAAGACCACTCATACGAAATGAATATGATTTGGAGTTTCGAATTTTGGTACTGAACCAAAGGTTTCGTGAAAAACTGGAACATAGTTCCCCGTCAATTCCTTAAAATTTTAGAAAATTGGGTTTCACTTTCATCACGGTCTCATGATGTCAGATCATAAACATAGATTTTTGATATATCTAAGTCTCGATGGGTTTGATCAGAGACCTCTCGGACATATGTCTTCGTGTGTGATCGTGTAAGAACTTTATAGGTGAAAAAGATTGATATAAGACACGAAAGGTACCTCTATTATATTTGGACAAAACAGTAAACTCTTAACTCATTTTGAGAGGAGTCAGGTAGCTCAGAGACTAATGTGAATATAAGCCTTATTGGGAAGAAATTTTCGTACGAAAAATTTCATTAAGGCTTTCGTACACACACATTGAGTCATTGGAGGCTTTGGACAACATGTAGCAGTATGCTTCTAGGGACAACTTAACTAGTTCAAAATATTGAAAAATTTATCGATTCGTACGAAAAATGCACCTGACCCTACAACTGCAAGTATAATCCACTGTGTATCATCATGAATATCTGCAACAAAATACTAAAAAGAAATTAGAAACAAAATATTTTTGTTGTTTTGATTTTTCGAAAATAGAGACAGAACAAATGCAAAACAAAATCTTTTTGGATTTTTAAATTTTTCGAAAATTAAAAGACAAAACTAAAATAAACGAAAATCTTTTTGGATTTTTAATTTTTCGAAAATTAAATGACATAACAAAAACAAACGAAAATCTTTTTGGATTTGTAATTTTTCGAAAATTAAATGACATAACAAAAACAAACGAAAATCTTTTTGGATTTTTAATTTTTCGAAAATTAAATGACAAAAACAAACAAAAATCTTTTTGGATTTTTAATTTTTCGAAAATTAAAAACTAACTGTACTTGTTGCAAATGCACGAAATTTTATCATCCCCTGATAAGTGACAAATTTATGAATTCGAAGGGATTCGAAGCGTTGACTATGAACAGTAACCTCTGAATCAACCCTTAAAATGTATGATAAATTTACGAATTCGAAGGGATTCGAAGCGTTGACTATGAACAGTAACCTCTGAACGTTGACTGTTATTGCTTTGTCTTTCATTCAGCGCCTCTGAATCATTCCTGGTCAATCATCATTCTCCTTTTTCACATGGAACAGAATTTCCATCTATCATTCCAAGTCCTTCTAAAATTTTCACAAAGGATTTTTCATCTAAAGGTTTCGTGAAAATATCAGCTAACTGATCAGCTGTTTTCACGAAATGTACTTCAATATTTCCATCGTCCACGTGATCCTTTATGAAATGATACCGAAGAGCTATATGTTTAGTCTTCGAATGTTGCACAGGATTATGACAAATTCTGATTGCACTTTGAGAATCACAATATAATGGAATATTTTTCATATTGATTGCATAATCACGCAATTGACTTTGAATCCATATAATTTGTGCTGTGCAAGCAGCAGCAACCACATATTCTGCTTCAGCTGTTGAAATTGATACACATGTTTGCTTTTTCGACTGCCAGCTCACCAATTTGCCTTCGAGAAATTGACATCCGCCACTTGTGCCTTTTCTATCAAGATTACAACCACCCAAGTCTGCATCCGAATAAGCTTGTACAAAGAACCCAGTTTTCGAAGGATACCACAATCCTAACGAAATTGTTCCTTTAAGATAACGAAATATATTCTTCACAGCAGTGAGATGTGGTTCTCGTGGATTTGACTGATACCTAGCACAATTACACACAGAGAACATGATATCAGGTCTACTTGCTGTAAGATAAAGTAATGAACCAATCATGCTCCTGTAAAAAGTTAGGTCAACTGCAGGTTTATCTAACGAAGGTTTCAACTTTATGCCAGTTGCCATAGGAACTCGTAACTTTGTGCTATTCGTCAATCCAAACTTCTCTAGCAGATTCTTCGTATATTTTTCTTGATTAATAAAAATTCCTTCTCTGCTTTGACGAATATTTAGTCCAAGAAAATTATTGATTTTTCCCATCATGCTCATTTCGAACTTACTTTTCATCAGATCTTCGAATTCTCTAGATAAGGCAGAGTCAGTTGAGCCAAAAATAATATCATCAACATAAATTTGAACAAGCATTATATGATTCCCAACTTTCTTTTGAAATAATGTGGGTTCAACAGATCCTTGTTTAAATTTAGATTGTTTCAAAAATGAAGTAAGAATTGCATACCATGCTCTTGGTGCTTGTTTTAAACCATAAACTGCCTTGTCTAAAATATAAACATGATCGGGATATTCTTCTTTAATAAAACCTGGGGGTTGTTCCACGTAAACTGTTTCTTCAAGCTCTCCATTTAAAAATGCACACTTCACCTCCATTTGATAAACATCAAAGTCTTTGTGAGCTGCATAAGCCATCAATATTCGAACAGCCTCGAGTCTTGCGACAGGGGCAAAAGTTTCTTCATAGTCGATTCCTTCTTGTTGTGAATATCCTTTAACAACAAGTCTGGCTTTGTTTCGAACGATATTTCCATCTTTGTCGGTTTTGTTTTTGAAAATCCATTTTAAACCGACAATCGAAACATTTTCAGGTTTAGGAATTAATCTCCAAACCTTGTTTCGTTTAAATTCAGACAATTTAGATTGCATTGCAACAACCCAATCTGAGTGTTCCATTGCAACCTTAGCTGTTTTTGGTTCAATTTTAGAGATGAAAACATTGAACATGCAAAATTCTTGATGAGTATTCAATACCTCATTCTTTGCACGAATTTGAGCTCTTGTTAAAACACCCTCTTGTGGATTTCCAATTATTTGATCTTTCGGATGATCTCTTGTCCACTTTTCCATTGGCGGATAAGCTGGATCAAATTCCAAAGGTGCATCTTCGCGTAAATCATCATTCTCTGAACCTGAAATCAAACAAACATCATCAAAATCATTATTATTCTCAATGTTTTCTAAATGCTCCCCCTCAACATTATGCTCCCCCTCAATATCAGCATTCAATCTCTCATTCTCCCCCTCGAAAGAATGCTCCCCCTCAACTAGAGTGTTCGAAACCAAGTGCTCCCCCTCCACTGGATTATTTTGCACACTTTCGCCTTTCTCTTGAGAAGTTGATGTTGAATCATCAGTAAGCTTCGTTAATTCAGAAAGATGATTATCATTTGCATTAATTTCAGCATCAACAGCATGATCTGAAATACCAAAAACTAAATCGTAATCAATATCTAAGGTTTGTGAAGATTCAGATTCAACTTGGATTTCTTTTAGAATAGGATGATTTTCACACTGCGTTTCAGTTTGTTTAATATAGTAATCATCAAATGTAAGATTAAAAGTTTCTTCAACTTTTTGTGTTCTTTTGTTCAACACACGATATGCGACTGAATTATGCGAATATCCCAAGAAAATCCCTTCATCTGCTTTAGCTTGAAATTTTGTAAGATTATCCTTGAGATTCATAATAAAGCACCTGCATCCGAAAACATGGAAAAATTTGACGTTAGGTTTTCGATTGTTGAGAATTTCATATGGAGTGATGTTAAAACGACAATGAATGAAAGATCTGTTTTGAGTAAAACATGTGGTGGATACCGCTTCAGCCCAAAGGTATTGTGGAAGATTCGCATAAGCCAGCATAGTCCTTGCCGCTTCGCATAGAGACCTATCTCTTCGTTCAACAACACCATTTTGTTGTGGTGTGTATGGAGATGAAAAATTATGCGAAATCCCTTTGTCCACCAAAAATGAATCAAGAACATTGTTCTTAAATTCAGTTCCATGATCACTCTTAATTTTTCGAATAATCTTCTTCAATGTTGTTTCCATCTTTTTGATAAAGTCAATCATGATTTGTGCAACTTCGGATTTAAGCCTGAGAAAATAAACCCACGTAAATCTGGAAAAGCCATCAACAATGACTAATATGTACCGTTTCTTGTTAAGTGTTGAAACTGTTGATAGACCACACAAATCAATATGTAAGAGCTCCAGAGGTGCGACAATTTTTGAATCTATCGTAATTGGATGGCCTTGTTTATGTTGTTTTCCAACTTCACAAGCTGCACGTAAACAATCATTATCAAATTTAAGTACAGGTAAACCTCTTACCAGATCTTGTACCACAAGTTTATTGATGTTTCGAAAGTTGAGATGAGAAAGTCTTCGATTCCAAAGCCAACTTAAGTCTGATGTTGCTTTCGAAAGAAGACATATAGCATGTTTCCCTACTATCGGATTGATGTCCAAAGTGAACATGTCACCTTTCCTTTTGGATTTAAGTAAAACTTCGTTAGTCTTGACATTCGAAATAACACTTCCTTCTTCATTAAAAAGAACTTGATTGCCAGTCCCCACAACAAGTTGGGAAACACTTATCAAGTTATGTTGAAGACCTTCAACATACGCAACACGATTCACTGTGAATTATCCGTTCGTGATCTTCCCATATCCTTTGACTTGACATTTTTGATTGTTCCCAAACTTCACAACTCTAGCATTCTTTAGGCTTCGAAAATCACGTAAATTCTCCTTCTTCCCAGTCATGTGACGAGAGCAACCACTATCAATGTACCATTTATTATCATATTGCTCGTCACATAGTACCTACAATCAGTGGAAAAATTTAGGTACCCAAGGCTTTTTGGGTCCTTAGAAATTAGATTTCAATTTCAAATGTAATGAAGAACTTTTAACCCAATCACAAACTTTGGTTTTGAGACTATCAATTAAGTTCACATCTTCATTTAAAGGAACCGAAAGATAAGATTTTGATGGTTTCGAATGTTCACTGACATTACCCTTCGCATGCTGTGTTTGTGAATGTACATTCGTTGTTTTGATTACTGGTTTCCATGCTTCGACTGATATGTTCGAATCGTTAGAAGATAAACTTCCATTTGATGAAGTATTTACATATTTTTCATAGGCTTCGTGAATTTGCTCCTTTGAAAATGTATTCGATTGATACATTTTTCCTTTGCCTTCAAGCCAATGATTAATGTTCTTCCTTGAAGTTATCCCTTTTTCATGTGAAATTTTCATAGTTTCTTTCTTTGTATGATTAGGAAAATTTGGCTTTTTAGGAACAAAATCAACTTTCGGATTGGATAGAAAAGATTGACCATAAGATGTATCAACAGTGGATTTAAAATATTGATGTTGAAAGAATTTTTGATTTGGATTTGATGTATTTGGAATATTAGTTTCTGAAACTTTCGAAAACTTCGGTTGTTTATTCATTTCAGACCTTGAATTTCTAGCTTTGAAAACATTTTTGGATGATTGTGATTCAGACATCTTTTGAGACTCAATAATCTGCCAAAATATTTTCTTCCTAGCTTGTCTTTTTGAAATGTTATTTTCCTTTGAAAATGTGTCAATTTGATCTTTGAATTCCTTGGAGTTTAGTTTGACAACTTTTTTCATTTTCCTTTACAACTTGTTTTGAATTCTATTTTTCAATTTTTGATTTTTCAACCCATTTTCTTTGTGGTTTTTGACGGTGAAAAACATACGAATTCTTTGTTAGGTTGTTATCAACTGTGCTTTGATTTGCAAAGAAACCTTCATCAGTTGTTTTCAAATTATCTTCTTCAACTAACTTCTTTACTCTAGATTGATATTCTCAACATTTCCAGTAGTTACGAATACTTGATTTGGAAAAATGACATCATCTGTACACTTGAAATTTGGATAAACCACAGTATTCGTTTCAAGATAGTGATCACTTTTTTCATTCATTACTTTTTCGAACTTTTATGTATCACCATACACTTGATCAACCACTATTCGAGGAATTTCTTCTTCCTTTGAAGATTTCTTTTCCTTCGAAATTTTCTCTTCTTTTTCATCATCGCTATCATCAGTTTGACTGTCTCTGAGATCCACGAATTCCATATCACAAACTTTCGAAGTTGAGGGTATATCAGTTTCTTTCTTAACCATCAAGTCCTTAACTTTTTCTTTCCCTTTAAATCTTGATGCAACATTAACAACAGACAACTGGGAACAATCAACATCCTCAAGATCACTAATTTCACTAATACTGTCAGAATTATCTTCAATATCAGCAAAATTAGATTGAGAATCAGATGTTGAATATTCAGTCTTTTTCAAAATTTGAATTTGTTCAGATTTAGTCAAAGTATCATTTACTATGTTAACTAATTCATTTGCATCAAGACATTCATCAATTTTGACAATTCCATATTTATATCTATCATCAGCACTTTGTCAAAATCAACTATTATTTTCTCACAATCATACGAAATATTATCTACCTTAGCTCTTTCGTATGCTAGAAAAGGTAGTAATTTTCTATGTTGCTCTTTACTTATTTCACATGAATGATGTAAATCAGTTAACTTGCCATAAAGTCTCTTAGCAGAATTACAGTATATATTTCTTTGTGCTAGCAAAAGTTTGACTTCATTTGATAAAGTATCCCTATCACACATAATATCTGTTATCTGTAATTCCAAACAATCAATTTTACTTACTTTCATGTCTAATCGCTTTTTGGTCTCTAATAACTCCATGGACAACTTGTTGGCCTCATTGCTAGCAGACACAACAATTGAATCAAAATAAGTAACTGTCTCATCAAAAGATATTAGTTTAGAGTCATATGCATGTTTAGGAATATTAAAAGATTCGAGAATATTACGTACCTTTGTTGTCATTGGGTATTTGTTGGCTATCTTGGATACGAAGCATCTTCCTTTCACTTCGAATTCCTCTTCATCTGAGTCCTCCTCCATCTTCGCATACATTGCTCCATGTGTTGGATTCCTCATTTCTTCATCGTCTGACCCGGATGACCAGATTTTTTTGATAAGTTCCATCCTCCTCCTGTTCACCCCTTGCGACCAGTGATAAATTCTTAGCTTTCGCACAAACATCCTCAAGCCTCTCTGCATAATAAGCCTCATCTTTTACTTTATTCTTTCTCTCATCCTTCTTCCGAAGCATACAATCATTCGCAAGATGATTGCCTCCATTGCAATAATGACAATCAATTCCAGCATCACCATTCAGCTTCTTCTCACTCTTTCCTTCAGACATTTTCGAATCTTTCTTCTCAACCTTCTTTTTTTCCTCAACAACAGTTTTACTCACAACACTTCCTCTTGCCTCAGCAAGCTTAGCCTTCGAATTGAACGGCTTTTTGAAAAACTTCTTAACACGATTATTCGAGTAAAATGCTATTCCCTCATCATCCGAATTCATGATGAATCCCTATTCTTCCTCTGAATCACCATTTTCAGCTTCTTTCTCAGATATCTTTGACACAAGTGCCAATGGACCTCCCAAAATCAGCTTCGATTCCTCAGCAATTTCATTTACCTCAATTTTGTGTGTCTTCAACTGATTGTACAAATCATTGAGAGTTGATGTATCAAAACTTTGCTGATTGTTCACCATCATACTCACGCTTCTCCATTCTTTTCGAAGATCCATCACAAAGATAAGATTGAATTCCATTGAAGTCCTGGTAATTCCATAGCGATTGCAATGATAGATTAACTCTGTAACATCCGGATTTCCAGGTATTATGTTTGATCATGTTTTCTTTTTGTAAAAGAGAGGGACTCGACGAGTCGACGCTTGGACTCGTCGAGTAGGATCGCGTTTGCTGACTGGATTAATGAGCGGACTCGACGAGTCGGAAAGGGAGGACTCGACGAGTCCACGCTGTAGGTTGAAACCCTAAATCCCCGGGCCTGAGCCCTATTTAAAGGACCTTATAGCCCTCTTGTGCGACTACCTGTCCTGAGAGAGTGCCCCTTGAGAGCTTGAGCGAGTTGAGAGAGTGATAAGGCCATATTGATCGATTTTGGTGTGATTTAGCAAAGGAGAAGTTGTTTCCAGCAAGAGGAGGTGAAGGGAGCTGTGGATCCAGGGTTTTCAAGTTCATATCTACACTATTCAGGTATTAAATCGAACTTCCTTCCTGTTTTGGGTTAAGATCTATGATCTAGGGTTTTCTATAACCTTTTCGGGCTTGAAAAGTTGAGTTTATGGTCCCTTGCTGTGTTAGACCTCGGATCTGGACCCATAGAGGTCCAGAGAGCCTTCCCCATTCTGCTTTATGTTGGTTTATGGAGGAAAGGAGACTAGGTTGCCATTTTAGAAGCTATTTCACCAAGGAAAGCCTTGGGTGCTTTGCATGTGAGTCAAGTTTCGACCTTTACGTGGTTATTGGTCGTGAAGAAGTCAAATCTATAGTTTAGAGAAGCAGATCTGACCTCAGAAGGTCATTTGAGAGTTGGTATGGGAGGAACTCGCCGAGTCCATAAGTGGACTCGACGAGTCGAGTCGGGGTTGCCCCACGATTCGTTGCAGACTAACCTGGCGAGTAGAGGGGGGACTCGACATGCCAAGTGAGGCTTAGAAGGATTCAGGGGATCCGTGTGGACTCGCCGAGTCGCCCATGTGCAGTCGACGAGTCGGGTCAAAGTCTGACCGTTGACTTTCATTGACTTTTAGGGTTTTGGTCAACATTTGGACTTTTGGGTGAAGGAGGGGTAAATTGATCTTTTACCCTTCTGAGGGATTGTAGAAGGGGATTTAATCTAGACTTTGAGAGCCATTATTTATTTGAGGATATTGTGTATGTGATTAGGTGGGGGCTAGATCAGTATATTCGTGTGAGAGATCATCTGAGATATCCGAGGTGAGTCTTCTCACTATACATTACCTAGAGTGGTATCTATGTGTAGACCGGAGGGTCTTGTGTGCTATGTGTATGTATGAGATTATGTGCATTGTGATATATGTATGCTATGTGTTGTATAGACCGGACCGGAGGGTCCAACGATATAGACCGGACCGAAGGGTCCAACGATACAGACCGGACCGAAGGGTCCAACGAGCTATGACCGGACCAGAGGGTCCAACGAGCTACGAGACTGGAGGATTCCGCTGAGACACATCGACCAGAGGGTCGCACTGTAGCCTCGAGTGGCGTATGTGTTGTATGTGGTATTTTAGGGAACTCACTAAGCATTTATGCTTACAGTGTTGTGTATTATGTGTTTCAGGTACCAGTGAGGATCGCGGGAAGGCGTCGGCATGATCAGTACACACTCATAGAGATTATGTTGAGATTCTGGGAATTGTTTTATGATGATGACATTGGTTACATTATGTTTTAATATTGTTTTATGATTAAAAGTACGATTTAAAAATGAAAACTTGTTTTGGAAATTTACGTTGTTACAAGTTGGTATCAGAGCCTTGGTTTGAGGGATTCGGATGCACCTTCGGGCGAATCTGAACTCAAATTGAGGGTTTGAGGAAGTTTTTCACAAAATAAACAATTTTTCTAAGGAAGTAAAAGAAATTGAGAAAAGCGAAGGAAGCAGTGTGTACGATCAGCCAGCGCCGAACGGTGATTTCCCAAGATACCCTTACATTATGAGTTATGAGATATGATATGATATGTTATGCATGCTAGAATAGGCTAGGTATTCATATTAGGACTAGAGTGGCCTGATCTGTGATGCCTTAGCCTATGAGGTTACTGCTAGTATGAGATGCTTGAGAGTAAGTAGGTAGCAGCGAGGAGCTGATGAGGGGCCTACCGGAGGGTAGCCTATGATAGCGAGATGTAGAGTACTTGAGATCTGGAATCCAAGGAGGACGACTTGGGGTGAATACTGATGCGGTGTGGACGGTAGTATAGGCCCGTTCTACCGAAGACACCGGATCAGTGCGCAGTCCAAGTAAGAATCTTTTGGGTACTAGGGAACAAGTAGGGTTGAGTTATCGAGTGCGAGTATATTCGAGCGGGTCTCTGATATTTTATGTTGTATTTCAGAGAGACATGATGGTGGGGATACGCCAGACACCTGAGAGCAGCAGTGTCAGTGATGAGGAGATTCGCCGATTGATCCATGAGGAGGTGGTTGCGGCCATCCGAGCTGAGATACCAGAGATGTTCGGGTCTATCAAGACCACGTTAATCAAGACTTTTGATGAGCGGTACGCTGCTCTTACTGATGCTGCTGTTGTTGTGGCCACCATAGCCGTCGCTGCTGCCAGGCCACAGGGAGGTGACTCGTTGATGTACCGAGAGTTCAGCAACACGAAGCCACCAGAGTTTGATGGGACGCAGGATCCGATCGCTGCGATGAGATGGATTGCTGATATTGAGGGATGTTTCTATACTTGCTCGTGTCCGGAGCGTTTGAGAGTATGGTTCGCGCTGAACCAGCTTCGCTTGGGGGCGAAGGACTAGTGGAAGTTTGTATCGGCAGATTTCACCCCCGCTGAGTTTACTGCGGTGACCTGGGAGAGGTTCACCACTATGTTTCGTGATGAGTACGTTCCCCCCTGTGGAGAGGGAACGACTGGATCAAGAGTTTTTGACCCTCAAGCAGGGTACTGATTCTGTTACTGTGATTACCCGGAAGTTTCATGAGAGGGCGATGTTCTGCCTTGAGCAGGTGTCTACCGAGCCGATATCTGAGCGTTTTGAGGAGAGATATTCGCGAGTTCATGGCGAACTCGACATACCGGACATTTGCCGAACTTCAGGAAAATACTCGGAAGAGGGAGATCGAGCTAGATACTCAGGCCAGGGAGGAGGCGGAGTCTCAGGGGAGGGATCGGCGGCCGACACAGTCTCAGCCTGCAGCCAAGCGGGCAAAGCCCGCTGATTCGAGATCTGGGGGTCCGAAGGGCCGCACTTGTGGGAAGTGCTGCAAGGGCCACAAGGGAGTGTGGAGAGCTGGGGTGTGTTAGAAGTGCGGAAAGGAGGGGCATTATGCGAGGGATTTCCCCAAGGGATTCAGGGTTTGCTTTCATTGCAACCAGACCGGCCATCGGAAGGCCGAGTGCCCACAGCTACTACAGGGATCAGCGCAGGGATCTGCACCTACTGCTCGAGCTACTGAGATCCGGCCAGCGAAGGCCGAGGCACCAAAGGCTCGCGGGAGAGCCTTCCAGTTGATAGCAGAGGAGGTCCGCGCAGTGCCCGATGTCGTGGCTGGTATGTATTCTTTCATTTATTTATGCTGAGTATGAGATATTGTGCTTATATTATGATATGTGTAGGTACTTTTCTTGTGAGTTATGTACCTGCTTTGGTGTTATTTGACACGGGTGCGAGTCGGTAATTTGTGTCGTTAGCGTTTAGTCAGCACCTCAGTATCCAGCGGGAGGCGTTGAGTCGACCTCTACGAGTTTCCATAGCTGACGAGAGTGAGGTGTATGCCACTGATGTGATTCGAGGATGTGTACTCGAGATCTTCGGTGTTGAGTTTCCAATTCATTTAGTCCCGATTGTGATGAGAGAGGTGTGTGTCATAGTGGGCATGGATTGGTTGAGCCGTTTTGGGGCTGTTATAGACTGCGAGCGACAGTTGGTGACGATACGAGACCCTAGTGGGGGAGTTCTTACGGTGTACGACGAGGGTACCCGTTTAGGGTCAACATTCTGTTCGGCTGCTAGAGCGAGGCAAAATCCACAGCAGGGTTGTAGTGGGTTTGTGGCCTACGTGATGGACACACGAGTAGCAGCGGAGAGGCCTAGTTCTGTTTATGATGTGCCGATAGTGCGAGAGTTCCCGGACGTTTTTCCCGAGGAGTTGCCGGGTGTGCTTCCAGAGAGGCAGGTGGAGTTTCGCATCGATTTGGTTCCGGGAGCGGCGCCTACCGCCAAGGCGCCCTATCGCCTTGCGCCACCAGAGATGCAGGAGTTATCCTCACAGCTTCAGGAGCTGTTGGGGAAAGGATTCATCAGGCCGAGTTGCTCACCTTGGGGAGCGCCGATCCTTTTTGTCAAGAAAAAGGATGGTTCACACTGGATATGCATTGATTACCGGGAGTTGAACAAGTTAACGGTCAAGAACCGTTACCCACTACCGAGGATCGATGATTTGTTCGATCAGTTGCAGGGAGCGTCCTTGTTTTCCAAGATTGATCTGAGGTCGGGATATCATCAGATGAGGGTGCGTGATGAGGATATCCAGAAGACGGCGTTCAGGACTCGTTATGGGCATTACGAGTTCGTGGTGACGCCTTTTGGGCTCACCAATGCACCGGCGGCGTTCATGGATCTCATGAACAGGGTGTGCAGACCGATGTTGGATCGTTCGGTGATCATGTTCATTGATGATATATTGGTGTATTCGAGATTCAGAGAGTAGCATGACGAGCATTTGAGGGAGGTCCTTTGAGTTCTGAGATCGGAGAGGCTTTACGCCAAATTCTCCAAGTGTGATTTCTGGTTACGAGAGGTCCAGTTCCTGGGGCATCTCGTTAATTAGAATGGGATAATGGTCGATCCGACCAAGATTGAGGCGGTGATGAGCTGGGAGGTGCCGAGATCCCCCACCGAGATCAAGAGTTTTCTGGGGTTGGCCGGCTATTATAGGAGATTTATTAAAGATTTCTCCAAGATTGCTGTTCCTCTCACCAGGTTGACCCGGAAGGGCGGTGCTTTCAGTTGGGGTCCGGAGCAGCAGGCCTCATTCGAAACAATTTGCCAGAGATTATGTGAAGCCCCAGTGTTAGCCCTTCCGGAGGGGATGGAGGATTTTGTGGTGTATTGTGACGCATCGATATCGGGGTTGGGTGCAGTGCTTATGCAGAGGGGTCATGTGATAGCATATGCATCAAGGCAGCTGAAGCCTCATTAGACGAGGTATCCCACCCACGATCTAGAGTTAGGGGCGGTAGTGTTCGCCCTCAAGATCTGGCGTCACTATTTGTATGGGGTTCGGTGTACCATATACACGGACCATAAGAGCTTGAAGTATTTGATGGATCAGCCCAACCTGAATATGCGCCAGAGGAGATGGTTGGATGTGGTAAAGGATTACGATTGTGAGATCCTATACCACCCGAGCAAAGCTAATGTTGTAGCTGATGCCCTGAGCCATAGGGCGGAGAGTGCCCCGATTCGAGACATTTGTATGCGGTTGACGGTGATGACTCCGGTGTTGGACACTATTTGGGAGGCCCAGGCAGAGGCTGTGAGACCGGAGAACCGCAAGAGAGAGCGGGTGATTGGGCAGGTATTTGAGTTCGTCACCGAAGCCGATGGCTTATGACCTTTCAGGGTCGGATTTGGGTGTCATATGCAGGCGGGACACGTACCAGCTTGATGGAGGAGGCGCACAGATCGAGGTTCTCGATTCATCCCGGGGCCACTAAGATGTATTTGGATCTAAAGAAAGATTATTGGTGGCCCTGTATGAAGAGGGATGTAGCATGGTTTGTTGAGAGGTGCTTGACCTGTCGCAGGGTTAAGGCCGAGCACCAGCGTCCGCATGGCAAGTTGCAGCCACTTGAGGTTCCCCAATGGAAGTGGGAACAAATTTCTTTGGGTTTCATCACCAAATTGCCAAGGACCGCGATGGGTGTCGATGCAATTTGGGTGATCGTCGACCGACTGACGTAGAGCGCGCATTTTCTTGCTATCAGTGAGAGGTCTTATGCTGAAAGGCTGGCATAATTGTATGTGAGAGAGGTGGTATCACGGCATGGAGTACCGATCTCAATCGTGTCGGATTGAGATGTGCGTTTCACTTCCAGGTTCTGGAAGAAATTCCATGAGGAGTTGAGTACGAGGCTGCATTTCAATACCGCATACCACCCACAGACAGACGGTCAGAGCGAGCGGACGATTCAGATGCTCGAGGACATGCTTAGGGCATGTGTGTTGGACTTCGGAGGAAGTTGGGACACATACCTACCATTGGCTGAGTTTTCCTATAACAACAGCCACCATTCGAGCATTGGTATGCCTCCCTTCGAGTTGTTGTATGGGAGGAGGTGTCGGACTCCCATTTGCTGGGGAGAGGTAGGACAGGGCGTGATGGGAAGCACTAAGATAGTGCTTCAGACGACCGAGAAGATACAGCAGGTTAGACAAAGGTCGTTGACAGCTCAGAGCCGCCAGAAGAGTTATGCGGATAGGCGACGATCCGAGCTGGAGTTCCAGGTGGGAGACTTCGTACTCCTGAAGGTGTCTCCTTGGAAAGGAGTGATTCGATTCAGGAAGAGGGGCAAGCTGGGGCCCCGGTATATTGGGCCGTTCAGGGTGACCGCGAGGGTGGGCAGGGTAGCATATCGGTTCGAGCTACCTGCGGAGTTGAGCCAGATTCATGATACCTTCCACATGTCTCAGTTGAGGAAGTGTATAGCCAACGAGTCAGCGATGGTGCCGCTGGAGGATATTCAAGTGGATGCGAGCGTAAATTATGCTGAGAGGCCAATCGCGATCCGGGATCGGAAGACCAAGGTTCTGAGGAACCAGGAGGTGCCCCAGGTTCAATTCCAGTGGCAGCATCGGAGAGGGTCCGAGCTGACTTGGGAGCCGGAGTTGGAGATGTGGGAGTAGCATCCAGAGTGGTTTACGGAGCAAGACTTCGAGGGCGAAGTCTGATTTTGGTAGGGAAGAATAGTAACATCCGGATTTCCAGGTATTATGTTTGATCATGTTTTCTTTTTGTAAAAGAGAGGGACTCGACGAGTCGACGCTTGGACTCGTCAAGTAGGATCGCGTTTGCTGATTGGATTAATGAGCGGACTCGACGAGTCGGAAAGGGGGGACTCGACGAGTCCACGCTGTAGGTTGAAACCCTAAATCCCCGGGCCTGATCCCTATTTAAAGGACCTTATAGCCCTCTTGTGCGGCTACCTGTCCTGAGAGAGTGCCCCTTGAGAGCTTGAGCGAGTTGAGAGAGTGATAAGGCCATATTGATCGATTTTGGTGTGATTTAGCAAAGGAGAAGTTTTTTCCAGCAATAGGAGGTCAAGGGAGCCGTGGATCCAGGGTTTTCAAGTTCAGATCTACACTATTCAGGTATCAAATCGAACTTCCTTCCTGTTTTGGGTTAAGATCTATGATCTAGGGTTTTCTATAACCTTTTAGGGCTTGAAAAGTTGAGTTTATGGTCCCTTGTTGTGTTAGACCTCGAATCTGGACCCATAGAGGTCCAGAGAGCCTTCCCCATTCTGCTTTAGGTTGGTTTATGGAGGAAAGGAGACTAGGTTGCCATTTTAGAAGCTATTTCACCAAGGAAAGCCTTGGGTGCTTTGCATGTGAGTCAAGTTTCGACCTTTACGTGGTTATTGGTAGTGGAGAAGTCAGATCTATAGTTTAGAGAAGCAGATCTGACCTGAGAAGGTCATTTGAGAGTTGTTATGGGAGCAAATCACCGAGTCCATAAGTGGACTCGACAAGTCGAATCGGGGTTGCCCCGCGATTCATTGCAGAGTAACCCGGCGAGTAGAGGGGGGACTCGACGTGCCAAGTGAGGCTTAGAAGGATTCAGGGGACCCACGTGGACTCGCCGAGTCGCCCATGTGCACTCGACGAGTCGGGTCAAAGTCTGACCGTTGACTTTCGTTGACTTTTAGGGTTTTGGTCAACATTTGGACTTTTGGGTCAAGGAGGGGTAAAATGATCTTTTACCCTTCTGAGGGATTGTAGAAGGGGATTTAATCTAGCCTTTGAGAGCCATTATTTATTTGAGGATATTGTGTATGTGATTAGGCGGGGGCTAGATCAGTATATTCGTGTGAGAGATCATCTGAGATATCCGAGGTGAGTCTTCTCACTATACATTACCTAGAGTGGTATCTATGTGTAGACCGGAGGGTCTTGTGTGCTATGTGTATGTATGAGATTATGTGCATTGTGATATATGTATGCTATGTGTTGTATAGACCGGAGCGGAGGGTCCAACGATATAGACCGGACCGAAGGGTCCAACGATAGAGACCGAACCGAAGGGTCCAACGATATAGACCGGACCGAAGGGTCCAACGAGCTATAACCGGACTAGAGGGTCCAACGAGCTACGAGACTGGAGGGTTCGGCTGAGACACATCGACCGGAGGGTCGCACTCTAGCCTCGAGTGGCGTATGTGTTGTATGTGGTATTTTGGGAAACTCACTAAGCATTTATGCTTACCGTGTTGTGTATTATGTGTTTCAGGTACCAGTGAGGATCGCGGGAAGGCGCCGGCATGATCAATACACACTCATAGAGATTATGTTGAGATTCTGGGAATTGTTTTGTGAAGATGACATTGGATACATTACGTTTTAATATTGTTTTATGATTAAAAGTATGATTTAAAAATGAATAATTGTTTTGGAAATTTACGTTGTTACAAACTCGTTCAAACGATCATAGTAAACTTCAATTGTTTCTCCTTCTTTTTGCTTGAAATCTTTTAGCTCGACCAAACACTGTTTGACTGAATTGATTTTCGTCTTCTCACTTTCTTGAAACTTATCTTTTAGATTGTTCCAGACTTCCTTAGCAGTTGTACAACTCCTTACGTAATTGTACACAACTGGAGGTAAAGCTCCTCGCAATTCCCTCATACACCTCTTCTCTAGTTTCTTCAGACGATCAGTTTTATTATTAACACCAAAACTTGTAGAAGATGACCCAATTGCTTGAACATTCACTGGAACATTGACATTTCCAGTGATACATGACCATAATTCTTCATCAAGACCATTCAGATAATCCTGCATACGATCTGCCCACTAATCATAATATTCAGGGATTAGCATTGGAATTTTGGTTGATGATCCTAACAAATGAGAAAACGAGGTCATCGAATTGAGATTGAAGCTCGCCATTGTTGTACGGAAGATTATTTTGAAATTTTTTAAGAAGATTTGGAAATTTGAAAACAAACTAGTTGAATCAAATCGGAATTACAAGAAGAACACTCGATTCAACAATTCAAATGCAGAATCAAATCACAAACTAAAATCTAGACAAATTTTTCACTATCAAAAAGTGCGGAAACTTTTGAACCAAAAATTTGATTCAAAAACTTTTTGAATAGATGAAAATCAGATCATAGATGTGATTCCTGCTCTGATACCAATTGATGAATCAACGAATCGAGTGTAAAATGAATCAGAGTATAAAATCAAGTAAGAATGCAAGATTGAACACCAGTTGTAAATATGATCTTGTTTCAGATCTATTACGCTTTCGAATGTTTACAGAGTACAAAAGACAGGTCTGTAAAAAACTCTTATCTAACTCTAGTAAATATCTGTAACGACGTAATTTTTCAAAACAATTTTTCATTTTTAAATCATACTTTCAATCACAAAACATAATGTATCCACTGTGTCATAACAAAACATGTCCCAGAATTTCAATAACATAAACTCCATAAGTGTGTACGGATCATGCCGACGCCTTCCCGCGATCCTCGCTAGTACCTGAAACACATATCATAACAACTGTAAGCATAAATGCTTAGTGAGTTCCCCAAAATACCACATACCACACATACGCCTTTCCAGGCCATAACTCTGTAGGATCTTCCGATCCATGTGTCTCAAAGATATCCGTCCCAAATCCCAGTAGACCTTCCGGTCCTACTCGTATCGACCTTCCGGTCCGTAACCTCTTGACCTTCCGGTCCATACCATACATAACATACATAACACATACATATCACATAACCGCATATAGCACATACATCTCATAGCATACAAGACCTTCCGGTCACCCATATCACATAACCGCGTATAGCACATACATCATAGCATACAAGACCTTCCGGTCACGCATATCACATAATCGCATATAGCACATACATCATAGCATACAAGACCTTCTGGTTACACATAGGTACCCTTCCAGGTACAGTATAGTGAGAAGACTCACCTCGGGTAACTCGGTAATCTCGAACTCGGTAAAATCTGCTCTAGCCTCCGCCTAATCACATGGAATAAGCACTCTAATCAATACAACTCTCAAGGCTAGACTGTTCCCTCTCTTAGCACTCTCAAAAGGCTAAAAGACCATTTTACCCCTCAACGGTCCCAAAAGTCCAATTGTTTGACCAAACCCTAAAAGTCAACAAAACTAAACTCTCCGGGTTATGCTGCGCGTACCGAACCTGTACGCTGGGCGTACCCGACGACCTCACAGAAACGGGGAACGCGACCCCCTACGCCGCGCGTACTGGGATTACGCCCAGCGTAACTCCTAGTTTCAGACTCCTTAGCTTTTAGGGTCTTAAACAGTTAAGACACATGTCCAACTTTCAGATCTGACTACCCCTTAGCCTCTTAATCCATAAAGTTGGTGACTTTAAGCCTTTGCGTGGCTGTAAGAGTCACCAACACCCAAATCATTCCACTTCCAACACTTTAAAGCCCATAACTCAAACATGACTCCCTAATGACGACCAAATTGGGATTTTTATGGATCTACAACACATATATCACTGAAATGGGACAGATCTCGGTCCATGGAGTCCCTTGTGCTCATAAAGTCTCCACCTTTGGGACTTTAACCCTAGAAATGGACCATGAAACACCAAACCAAAATAAAGAGGAAAGTTCTGAGCTTTTTACCTCTAAGTGAAGCTCCTTCCTCTGAAGAACTCAGATCCAAGCTTGTACTCCAACTTCTAGCCTTCACAAGAACCTCCTCTTGTTCTTCACTAACACATAAAGGCACTTTTAGCTCAAAACTCTCATACACAAGCTTTAGGACGAAGGAAGTGCTCTCTTAGGGTTTCTCTCTTCGAAATGGTGGCTGAGGATAAGGCCATATCATTCCTTATATAGTGCACAAGTCTCATTTAGGGTTTGCATCTGGACCAGTTATGCCCAGCGTAACTTTGGTACACCCAACATACCTTAAAGGGTCCGCGTCCATTTCAAGCGCATGAGTACGCGCAGCGTACTCTCCAGTACGCCCGGCGTACTCATTTGCAACTTTTCCCACTCAGGGACTAATCTTGACAACTTGACAAAAGAGAAGGGTTAAATAGTTGTACCTGAATTTCGGGATGTTACAATTCTCCCCCACTAGAACCAGACTTCGCCCTCGAAGTCTCATGATGTAAACAATTCCGGATGCTGCTCCCGCATCTCTAACTCTGTCTCCCAAGTCAGCTCAGACCCCCTCGATGTTGCCACTGAACCTGAACCAGGGGCACCTCCTTGTTCCTCAGAACCTTGATCTTTCGATGCATAATCACGATTGGCCTCTTAGTATAATCCAGAATCGCATCCACCTGAATATCCTCCAGTGGTACCACCGCCGACTCGTCGGCTATATACTTCCTCAACTAAGACACGTAGAAGGTATCGTAAATCTGGCTCAACTCTGCAGGTAGCTCCAACCGATATGCTACCTTGCCCACCCTCGCGGTCACCCTGAACGGACCGATGTACCGGGGCCCCAGCTTGACCCTCTTCCTGAATCGGATCACTCCTTTCCAAGGGGACACTTTCAGGAGTATAAAGTCCCCCACCTGGAACTTCAGCTCGAATCGTCGCCGATCCACATAACTCTTTTGACGACTCTGAGCCGTCAGTAACCTCTGTCTAACCTGCTGTATCTGCTCTGTCGTCTGAAGCACTATTTCAGTGCTACCCGTTACGCGCTGCCCTACCTCTCCCCAACAAACGGGAGTCCGACACCTCCTCCCATACAACAACTACCTCGGCCTAGTGACACTCAAGTCACGAAGTTCGCTTAACCCTAAGCGAATGCTACCTTCCTAACCGGAGATCGACTCAACCCCGACCTCTATCATCTGATACCCATCGTTCCATGCAACTTGCGGTACCACCCGTACCTGAGTACTGACCGATACAGGTCCAAGACATCATATGACAACAATATTCCTCAACATGGAACCCACCTCAGAATCCAGAATCTCATCTCGCCTATCCAACGCACCACCAGAGCCAAACTCAACTCGAGAGTTTGGTCCTTCCAAGAGTTGGAACCACTTGTCCCAACGAAGCACTCAACTCAGAACGTATTTCTCGTAACCCATGCGTACCTCACTTATCCCATTCTTTTGGATTGTGATGACCACACCTCACTCCGACCATAATGACTCCCTATCATTGAGGAGACCCCGGTCTTGCCCCTGGTCCAACCACCAGGTGCCCAAAAACTCATAAATTAGGGCCATCCCATGCCTAAAACTCTTCTGCACCATGCTCTGATCAAAGAGTACTTTATAATGACAACTTCTCGCTGACTAGCATTAACTATGTTTTCCCCGTAGCATCATATCAACTTCTCATTGACTGCTGAGTACTACGGCTTCCTGCGGTATCACTACAACCTCTGACTAGCTAGTACTACGACTTCCCATAGCATCATAACAACCTCTGACTAGTGGGTACTACGACTTCCCGTAGCATCACAACAACCTATGACTAGTGAGTACTACGGCTTCCCGTAGCATCACAACAACCTCTGACTAGTGAGTACTACGGCTTCCCGTAGCATCACAACAACCTCTGACTAGTGAGGACTACGGCTTCCCATTGCATAACAACAACCTCTGACTAGTGAGCACTACTGCTTCCCGTAGCATCACAACAACCTCTGACTAGTGAGTACTACGGCTTCTCGTAGCATCATAACAACCTCTGACTAGTAAGTACTACGGCTTCCCGTAGCATCACAACAACCTCTGAATAGTGAGTACTATGGCTTCCCGTAGCATCACAACAACCTCTGATTAGTGAGTACTATGGCTTCCCGTAGCATCACAATAATCCTCCCTAATTAGTGAGTACTATGGCTTCCCGTAGCATCACAATAATCCTCCCTGACCCACAAGTTGAAAGACTTGAAAAGTTCAAGGTCACTGAAGCTCAAGCCCTATTGGTTAGCAAACACCAAGATGGAAGGTCTGTGTGTACACATATCTTGGAGATGAAGTCACACATTGACATGCTGCGAATGTTAGGTATCATTGTTTCAAGGAAGTTGGTTGTTGACTTGGTTCTTCAGTCACTCCCTAAGTCGTATAGTGAGTTCATTAAGGAATACTATATGACAGATCAGGACATGACCCTTGTCGATCTTACCTATTTTCTTGTTGCTACAGAATCAGCAATGATTTGGCGCACTGATAAAGCAAATTTTATTGGAAGATCTACTCCCCAAACTTCCATGGACATTGACAATGACAACATTGGAAGTCCTGAAAAGCTTTCTTTTCCCAATGGAAAGGGATCGCCCATGGTCAAGTCATTTGATCAAATGGTAAAGAGAAAGGCTAAGTCTGAGAGAGTCCAGTGTACCATTCCCAAAGAGTCCAAATGTTTCTATTGCCAAGAGAAGGGGCATTGGTTGTGAAACTGCCGTATCTACCTGAAGGACCACAAGGATGGTAAAGTCAGAGTGTATGACTCTACTTTAGGTAAGTCCACTATCTAACTCTATTAAGTTCCTATTTGGAGATTCTTAATACATCATGTAATGTAATTACATTTTGATGTTTTGTAGGATCGAAGATAAGAAAGGAAGCTTAAAGGAAGAGTAAGCTGATTCTGATCGCGAAGAGATGGATTTCGATCGCATGGTTCGCTGATCAGAATTTTGAGCTGATGCTTAAGAGTTATGATAGATTCCTTAGGAATAGATAACAACATAGTTTTCATATGTATTTGCATTGTAAGGAAAAGTTTTCTGCAATTTTAATAAATAAAAAATTATTTTATCTTATTTTAAGATTCCTTACAATGGTATTTGTGAAAATTGTTGCTTATATGTTTCCATTGATAGCAATATTGGAAAATAGATATGATTCTTTCATTTGTGGTAGTGTCATAATTTACCAAATAAGGAAAGATTTTCATCACCAAAGTTTCAGTTGGATAGAAACTTGGAATCATGCAACTTGTATTGTGTGATGAATGAGAACCTTTGTCTTTGGGAAATTAAGACTAATTCCTTGTTCACATGTATATGTGAGTCAAGTGAAGGAGTAGGGGATCAGGTACACTTGGTTGTGCGCTGGTCAGGTCCACCACAAAGAACGATAAGACTATTCGTTATGATTTACTAAAGTTTAGTAAATATGGTTATACTTACAAGATTAAGTATAATTTTGAACCATTGGAAAGGTTTCAATGTATGGCACAACGAATAAGAAGAATCAAATTAGGCAGAAAAATAAAAGTTTCTCCAATCTGAGAAGAAGGGAGAGTACTTTAGTATCGTGTTTTATGATCATCTTAGTGATTATGAAACCATATCCCAATTGATCCTCTAAGGACATCTTACTTCATTGTATGGCTAAGAAGAGGAAACGTGAATTGTTGAAATGGTTAAATCAAGAAGATAAATCATACTTCATTCCAAAATCAAATCTTAGAGTGACATGATCTTAAGAAGGTTAATAACACTCATCAAATGTAGAGTAAATTGTTTCTTACTTTTGTACATTTGAGATTAGTAAGTTGTGATGTTTTGGATAAGACAAAGACCAACTAAGACCAATTGTGTGAAGTGTTTGTCTTGATAAGAAACCGCACTAGCTATTGAATATTTGTTTGTCAAGTAATGTTCCTTGACAAAGAGAATCTTATATGTCAAGAGGTCAGTGGGAGTCTTAAAGATCTTGAAAAACTTCAAGAACAAATCAAGAATAAACCTATTGTTAATCACTAGCACACGACTTGAGGTTTGGTACCTATCGTGTTGGCCTATTCTTGTTTATGTCCCCATTCCAGTTAAAGTTGACTATGATTGTGAGTTCTATGAGTTCTCAGTTGTTCGCATAACAACTCGGAAGCAATGAAAGGCCCTTGTGCTGCCAGGTGGCAAGAAATTAAGATTGAACAAGTTCAGTCCATATGAGTTTGTATTTGTCACTAACCTTGTCTTGTGATTACGGTTTTGACAAATTCACATGGATAGGAACACATACACCATAAAAAATCTAAGTGTCATAAGGTTTCTCTCCAATTCATGAAAATGATTGTGAGGAAACACTTTTAATAAGTGGATTTTAAATAGTTAGCAATTATGATATTTGCATTCTCAAATTCGATTATGATTACGGCATCCCTCTTCATAGTTAGAATTGTGAGAAATGGAAAAAGGTCTAAACATTTGAGACTTATTGATGTAATTTCTAAAATTGTTTAGACACACATGTGAGCTATCTAAGGAAAGGTGTGTAAGTTTGAGCCCAGATAAAGTCTGATCGAAGCATATTGTATCAGAAATCTGAACTTTGGTAAGAAAGTCAACAAGTATTGATTTCTAGAAGTCCAACTGATTTCTAGGTACATGTCAAAGCTAGTGGGAGCATAAGTGTTATGATAATAAGAGTGTAATTATTATGCTAGTGGGAGCACAATTATTACATCAAGAGTTGCGAGTTAGCAATGTCAATTATAGAAAACAAAAGCTTCAATTTGCAAAGATGCAGGGTTTGAAAAGTTGTTTTCCTATAATTAAGGGAGAGGAATTCATACTTCATTTCGAATCTAAAAGCTTAGATTGATATTTTAATCGAATTTAGTCATGGACATATGTGAGTGTTATTTTGAAATGATTCAACATAAGGAAATTCTATATGTGGAAATATTATAGCGAAAGACTGGTAAAGTATCATGTCTTTATATGAGAATCGTATTCCATATGCTTCGAATTGTATACTTGATAGGTCACAACTTAGTGGTTGAGCTATGCAACTATTTGTATAGTTCTTAATAGGGTATTGGTCTTGTAATGTGTGTTTTGGTGATTGTTTGCGGTTGTAAAGGTGTTCACGACCGTGAACGGGTGTACAGTCGTGAACACGTGTTCGGCCGTCAACCCTGTTCACGGCCAGTCTGTTCCTATAAATAGTGTCAGAGTCTGTCAGAGTGAGGTGACGTAGCAGAGTGTTTACGGTGAATGTGTGTGTGCTCAAGGTGTACCTGACGTTTAAGCTAATAAACATGTGCATTGCTTGATAAATCTCTTTCTCTACTCCATTCTTTTTCCTATTGATTGATTATTGTTTTGATCACTGGTTTGGATCATTGATTTGGGACTCACATCCTTGTCTGTTCTAATAAGAGACTCTGCAGTTTTCATTCCAACAAACTTCTCGCTGACCTGCCTCTCTATAAATAGTTTGAATTCAAAGGCCGCAAGGTTGTGAGTCGGATTGTGAAATGGAGCAACGGAAAGTTTTGTAAGATCGACTCTAGTCCAGGAACAAAAGGCATGAGTATCCTTGTAATATTCCATGTTACCTGAGTTCCTTTTCACCATCCACAATTTTAATTCGTTTTTGTATTCCCACATCTTGATTCCCGAACCAACGAACCAATGAAGATAGTGTTGTGGCCCGCAACCAAACAGTTAAAACAAATTCCTATTCCTCTTCACTTTCATGAGGGATATCTGGATAAAATGGAATTTTGGGTGTACGATGAGGCCACAACCACAACTGTGATCAATTTTAAAGAAGGTGTTCTTCGTCTGTCTGACGCAAAAGATCTTCTGCGGTTCAGTGAGCGAGATATTCACACCTTGGCTAGTCATCGAATTATCTGCAAGTCGGATATTATGGAGACGGTCGCCAAGGAGTTCACAGGAATGGTTGCAAAGATCATTTTCAAGAGGATTTGGATAGGGTCTATGGGAAAATCAGATGTGATTCTATTAGAGAAGCCAAGATAAGAGAAGACTGATTTCATGTTAGGCTCAAACCAAGGGGGAGATTGATAGGTCACAACTTAGTGGTTTGGGCTAGGCAACTATTAGTATATGTCTTAATAGGGTCTTGGTCTTGTAGTGTTTGTTTTGGTGATTGTTTGCGGTTGTGAAGGTGTTCACGGCCGTGAACGGGTGTACAGCCGTGAACACGTACTCTGTCGTGAAACCTGTTCACGGCCAGTCTGTTCCTATAAATAGTGTCAGAGTCTGTCAGAGTGAGGTGACGTAGCAGAGTGTTAACGGTCAATGTGTGTGTGCTCAAGGTGTACCTGACGTTTAAGCTAATAAACGTATGCATTGCTAGATAAATGTATTTCTCTACTCCATTCTTGTTCATATTGATTGATTACTGTTTTGATCACTGGTTTGGATCATTGATTTGGGACTCTACAATACTACAACATCCTATGGTGCACATACAACCGTAAATGCTTTGGATCTTTGTTTTCTCTAATTATACATGAAATATTGCTTCCAAAACATAAAGCCTACAACAACCATACAATTGGCATAAACAACATAAAAGTGAGTTATAGAATTACCTCTTTGTTGTAGCTTGTAGTTTTGGCCTTTAAGAACATAGCACCCCAAGTGTGATGCCTCAAACGGTTCACAACACACCTTGGACAAAGGAGAACTTGGGAGAAAGGTTCTACGCACTCAAAATCGGTTATGGAACTCCAAGAACACTAGTTTCACCGATTTTAGCTATGGGGTGTTCTATATATAGTCTAAGAGTCATGGTTAAATTCGAATCCATACCCTTAGGCTTATTATCCATGATCCATGATTCAAGTGGGCTAACTCTTTATGGATTCATCCATAAACCTAGTCCATCATGTATCATAAGCGCAAACCATATATATATATATATATATATATATATATATATATATATATATATATATATATATATATATATGTATATATATATAACCACTTCACACAATTAGTCCCCATTAATTTAAATAGTCTCTTTTGATCACTAAATTAATTCCAAATTAATTCTTGATCAATACTAATTAAATCATATGATTTCATATTAATATATTAGAACTTATAATATATTAATAAATCATAACTAATATCTTCTCAAAAGTCTGTGACAACTCGAAATTTCTATCTTGTACAACCATTCAGTTCAATCTAAGTCAGACTTATTTCTGCTAACTTTTAACACTGTTTTGAGTCTGTTTGAATTTTCTAAGCCTAGTACCTTCAAGAGGTAATTATAGGAGGTATACTATAGAGTTATTTGTGCAACATTTAAGTCTCAAAACTCCAAGAGTTTGGAGTTTACGGCCATAACATGGAGTTTACGGCCGTAAACTCTAAGGGTATAAAAATGACACTTAGCCATTTTAGTCATTTTTACCATTTTCAAGCCTAGAAGTCATTCTCTCTCAAGTATCATCTAATTTTTCCTTAAAATCTTCAACTTTGTAAGTGATTCTTTCCTTGATTAGTTGATATACTTCAATATCTAATGATTGTACATGATTTCATCCATGAAATCTCTTCATTTTGATAGATATTCAAGTGTTCTTCATTTCACCAAGAACACCAAGAAGACACACTAGTGTTCTTGGACCTTAAACACCCATACAAGCTTCTATATTGTAAGTGCTTGTTATATGCTTGAATCAGTTAGTTTACACCTAGAAAACATAAGAAAACAAGATGAAAAGGTGTTTACGGCCAAGGCAATCACCTTGGGCCGTAAACCCTAATTAAGAGACAAATGAGCCCTAATCTCTTCCAAAGCCTTGGAACCAAGTCTAGAATACTTCCAAGAAAAATGTAGGTCCTTAAACATGAAAAGAAGCGAAAACAAATGGTTTTTACGGCCAAGGTAATCACCTTGGGCCGTAAACACTAGTTAGTGGTGCATATGTGCCACCACTCATTCCTAAGGCTTAAAACTTGGTCTAGAACACTTCCAACGTGAGCTAAGGACCTTAAACATCAAAATGGTAGAAGTCAACATGGGTTTACGGCCGTAAACCCATTAGGACCGCAAACCCTAGGCCGTAAACTCATGGAGAGTTTACTCTTGGACCGTAAACTCCAAAGCAAAGCCCTACAACCCTTAGATGCAACCCTATGATCTTCTAAGACTTGAACCAAATTGTTTTCCATGTTTTAGGGTGTCTTTACTTGCTTAATTAGTGTTATAATCACTAATTAGATACATATATGTGTCTTTATATGCTAAATAGGATCAGTGTGTGCGTTCAAGTCTTCACTTGACAACTAGCACCTTATCCAGCACTTTCATCCAAACCACTCACTACAGGTGAGTTCATACCCCTTAATAAACCTTTTAAATGATTTTAAATGCTTTTATGGGGGGGGGGATACAAGTTAAATTATTATAGTTATTATATCAATCACATGTGATTAATAACTACCAACAGCTGGATTTTCTTACTTTTCAAACTGTGTTATCAAACAAACTACTTCATATCGTTTTACAAACTCTTTTACATGCTAAATACTTTTATAAAACTCTTTTAAACTTATATTTTGTCAAATGTGTATCTATATAGATATAGTTATATAAGTAGGATTGAAAGGACTTAGGACTGATAGCTCAGCTTACTTCCTGTTCCTCGTTTGGTTGTGGACTTAGGGTATCGGTTGTTTGTCCGAAGGTCGTTTGAATCTTAGTTATATATTATGTATATGTATATAGATATAAAAGTTCCTTCATTCAGTTCAATACCTTTGGGTAGCAAGGGTATACAATCATGTTCATTCATACAAACAACATTACTAGTAAACTATAATAGCTATAGTTTAGGAAGTTACTAACTCTATTAAAATAGCAATGAAACATACAAAGAGTCAGTTCATACATGAGTCAATACATACTATTATGAGAAACTAAGAGAACATTCATTCATACTAGACAGAGAGAACATACAATACAGCTAGTACATACTATACATTATACAAGAGATCATACTATTATGAGAAACTAAGAGAGAACATACATACTAGACATAGAGAACATACAATACAGCTAGTAGATACATTACATATACAAATATACAATAACATAAATGTGGTCCATCGTTCGGGGCATGACATCACCTGTCATGGCTCGATTTGAAGCCAGAATCTCCTAGAAGGAGAGCGTGAATTTGCGTATAGATCTATACTGGATTGACTATCATACACCTTGTTGTTAGCTACAGTGGGACTTGCAAGTCTACGGGTGCCAAATGTCATTTCTTCCGACGTCTTTCATCGTCGTGTTATTAGTCGATAGTATGGTACAATCAGGTCACGTCATACCTTAAATATGAATTGGTTTAAGGTAGAAAGTACAGCAGTAGTTACTATAATACAACACTACAGTACTTTATTATTTCCCCATTGCATTCATTGTGATCTTTTCACATAAAAGGTAATGTAAAGCTATATTTTTGATTAATGATAGTCACACCTGGGAAAATATACACACTTACAAGAAACAAACATACATTTCCTTTGATGCCTTGGTAGAAGGCTACGTTTAGTAGAAAATATAGGATTTTCTAGGAGTTTCAAACATTTACAAACAACTACAAACTTATACATCAAGTACTTAAAGACACTTTCATACAACAATGACACTAAATGCTTATGAACTCACCAACTTTAAAGCTGATAAACTCTTTCAAAATAACTTGTATTCTCAGGTTTTGAGAAGATGGAGCTCGTTCAAGACTCATCTCTTATTTTTGATTTAGATTTTTGGTGTCTTATAAACTTCAAAGAACACACTTGTATGAAATTATATTATTAATGCAATGGATGATTTTGTTGCTTGTTTACTACTATGCTTTGTTGTGATACTGTACATGATGTCCTCCCAACCCCGAACGTTTCCGCCGTTCCGGTTTTGGGGTGTGACAGATTGGTATCAGAGCATTGTTTATAGTGAATCGAGTATATCAACCCATAAAAGATATACAAACTATAAAAACAACGGGATTAAAATACTCTGACCAAGAGTTTATACTTTTAAATAATAAAATATTTAACTAAGTATACATACCTGCATTCATACTAAAATCAGTGTCACTAGGACAGAACAAAAGTACTACGATTGTTGGGCTACACAATTAGACTTAGAGACATATAGTCAACCCTGGGAATGATATAGCCTGATCAACTATATTTTCCGAGGAGTGACTAGCGTGTGCCTAAGATGGTTGTGAGGTTGCAACAAGTCTAAAAACTTACCAATACTACTACAATGAAAACATTAGAACAAAACATAAACTTAAAATACTATAGGAGTATTTTGTGTTACTATAATTTACTTATGTGCAAACTAAAAAGGTCTTTATCAGTAGGTCAATAGTTGCTAAGTGGATACGCTAAGTTTATATGTAACTGGGATGTCATAGATTTAGAATCTGTAATCTTTGCTTTACTCCCTATTCATTGTTTGGTTGTGGGTTTCGAGTTAGGGTCACTTATTCGAAGGTCTATCCTGTTTTGATTTCATATAACTGGTATGCACTAAACAAGTATTGAAGTAACTGATAAAGATTATCTTATAATTATCTAAATAGGACGTCTATTTAGTTATTTCTTATACCCCTTTTCTCGCGTAGATAACATGGCTGGATTCCATCCTCACGGCGACCCGTACTTCCCAAACGAAGGCAATGCAGGATGGCTTGAAGAAGAGCCAGAAGATGATCATCCAATCCCTTTGGATGATCACCATGCTGAAGGCTTTTCTGATGGTTCTGACTCCGAACCAGAAGTCAACAACCTACCCCCAGTAGCTCCGAACCCGAACCCTCGTCCAACATTTCAAGGACTTACACCTCTGTGGGCAACAAACTTGAACAGATGGAGTCAGGAACAAGGTCAACCCATACCCTACAATGGGGACCGAAGCTTCTATTATCTAAGAGAGGGAGGTTCAGCTGACCGAGTCCTACCCATCATGGTCCCTAGGATTGCTCGGAACACCGAGCAAGGTCGAGCAGCCATCGACCGAATCGTGGAAATTGACGCCAACTCTGGCGTTAACACAGTTCGCATACGTCAGTTGGAGTCTACTCATGAAAGAACTCAGAACCATAATGCAGCCCTGCAGAGAGAACTTACTAAAACCCGAGCTGAAGTCAGGGAACTTCGAGCTCGTTAGGCAATGTCTGAAAGGCGCATGAGAGACATGGAGCGCCGTCTGTTAGAATCAAGGACTCATTCTAGTGGCTCTCGTCGTAGATAGAGCCTACTCAACTTTCTCTTTTGGATATAACTTAGTTGATTTAAAAACTCTAGTTTAATTTCCTATCTTTGTGAAGATCATAGATCTGTTAAGTCATGATTTGGTCTTAGTTTGTCAAAATTTTCCCATCTTGGTTTGATGTAAGACCTACTTTTAGGTCATTTTTCCCGAACTTGTTACATCTGTAATACCAGTATAATTGACAGATATCTAATCTCCTTGAATTTAATATCCAAATGTTATCATCTTTTAGTACTAGATCTATATTCAATCATACTATTCAATTATGTTGTTGGGCTATGTAGAGTTAGTCCATGAGTCACTCTCATCAATTTCTCTATTCTTACCAGTATCATCATCTTTGTAAACTTTTAGTTAAAAAATGCCTCCGCGCCGATCAACGAGATGCAATCCTCCGGTAACTTCAACACCACCACCTACTCCTCAAATCGATACGACAGCTGTAAATGCTGCAGTAGCTGCGGCTGTGGCAATAGCGATGGCTCAATATCATTCTTCAAGTACCACCGGAGGTGGAACACCTGTTCATTCTACTCACGGTGAAGCCCTCGTGCGCTCGAGAGAGTGCTCCTACAAGGACTTCACCAACTGCAAGCCAAAGTCCTTTAAAGGGACTGGCGGAGTCATTGCCCTCTCGCAATGGTTCAAGAAGACCGAATCGGTCTTCGAAATCTGCTCCAGTTCAGAAGGGAGCAAGGTCAAGTTTGCTGCTTGCACCTTCGAGGAAAAAGCCCTGCCATGGTGGAATAGCCATGTCAACTCACTATCTCTAGTAGTGGCAAATGCTATAGGCTGGGAAGCTCTCAGAGAGTTAATGATTGAAGAATACAGCTCGAGGGGCGAAATCCAGAAATTGGAACAGGAACTATGGAGCCTAACCATGAAGGGCTCCGACAAAGTTTCCTATGTCGCCAGGTTCAGCGAGCTGGTGGCCCTGTGTCCCAACATGGTTCACACGGAGGGAAAGAAAATAGAGAGGCACATCTGGGGGCTGGTGCCTCCATTTCAGGGGAATGTTTTAGCTTCAAACCCCACTACATTCGATAGTGCCAAGAGGTTGGCACAGAGGCTCATTGACCATAGGGTCCGTACCCCATCAGCAACAACAACCCTAGCCATCTCAGAACCCTCCAAAGCCGCTGACAACAAGCGGAAGTTCTGGGAGGACAAGAAGAAGAAGAAGGCTGCCAAAAAGCAGCAGTTCGTGGCAGTTCATGCTGCGATAGCACCTGCCACTGCTACTCCGGTAAAGCAGTACGCTAGAAGTTTTCCCAAGTGCAACAAATGTAACTTCCACCACACAGGAGCCTGCCGGGAAATGCAGTGCTCTAACTGCAACAGGAAGGGGCACACTGCCTGTTTCTGCAAGGCTCTGGGAAAGCCAATCACCCAGGTCCCCGACGCTGGCGTGGGCCAAGCTTGCTACGGTTGTGGCGAGGTGGTCCATTACAAGAGGAACTGCCCAAAGGCAGGGAACGCCGGCGGAGTGGAAAGAGTTCTGGCAATAGGCCACGAGGAAGCGGTTGCTAACCCCATAGTGGTCATTGGTACGTTTCTCCTCGATAACTCTTATGCATGCATTCTGTTTGATAGTGGAGCGGAGATGAGTTTCGTGAACTAGAAATTTGCTCATTTACTTAAGCAACAATTACGAGCACTTAAAGAAGCGTTCACTGTAGAAATGGCTAATGGAAAGACAGAGAGTACTAACTGCATATACATAGGTTATACTCTAACTCTAGATAGCCATTCATTTTCCATCGACCTCATTCTGGTCTCAATTAAAAGTTTCGATGTCATTATCGGCATGGATTGGTTGAGTCTGCATCGTGCCGACATCATGTGTTATGAAAAGGATGTTCACCTTAATCTGCCGTCTAGCAAAACTCTAGTAATCTACGACGACAAACCCGACACTAACCTTCGCCTCATCTCGAGCATTCAAGCCCAGAAATTCTTGCGAAAGGAATGCCGCACATTCCTTGCTCATGTTGTCGATGTGAGCCAAGAAACGAAATACATTAAGAACATTCCAGTAGTACGCGATTTTCCCGACATCTTTCCAGAAGAACTCCCAGGATTACCTCCACAACGTCAAGTCGAGTTCAGAATCGACTTAGTTCCAGGGGCTACCTCAGTAGCGAAATCGCCCTATCGTCTAGCACCTGCAGAGATGCAAGAACTGTCCGGTC
Organism: Lactuca virosa; assembly: GCF_052849685.1. NCBI lineage: Eukaryota > Viridiplantae > Streptophyta > Magnoliopsida > Asterales > Asteraceae > Lactuca > Lactuca virosa. The sequence goes on along the minus strand of NC_136428.1, from coordinate 417,531,559 downwards.
AACTTAACGAACTGCTCAGCAAGGGCTTTATAAGACCAAGCTTCTCGCCCCGGGGAGCTCCGGTCTTGTTCGTCAAAAAGAAAGACGGATCGTTTTGTATGTGCATCGACTATAGGGAGCTCAACAAGCTTACTGTCAAGAATCGTTACCCTCTGCCTCACATAGACGATTTGTTCGACCAACTTCAAGGGGCGAACTTCTTTTCGAAAATCGACCTAAGATCCGGGTATCACCAGTTACGGGTGTTAGGGGAGGATGTTCCGAAGACAGCCTTCCGAACTCGTTATGGACACTACGAATTCGTAGTGATGCCGTTCGGATTAAGCAACGCGCCTGCGGTATTCATGGATTTAATGAATAGGGTGTGTCGTCCTTACTTAGATCAGTTCGTCATCATCTTCATCGATGACATACTTATCTACTCTCGTAGTAAGGAGGAGCATAGTCAACATCTTCAACAGGTCTTGGAAACATTACGATCGGAGAAGCTCTATGCGATGTTCTCTAAATGAGAATTTTGGATCCGAAGAGTCGAATTCTTAGGACACATGATTAGCGAGGAAGGGATACACGTGGAACCTTCCAAAATCAAAGCCATTGAGAGCTGGTCAGCACCGAAGACGCCTACAGAAATTCGTCAATTTCTAGGGCTCGCTGGCTACTATCGCAGGTTCATTCAGAACTTCTCGCGGATTGCGAAACCTCATACGACTTTGACCCAGAAGGGCGTGGCTTTTGACTGGGAAGAGAAGCAGTAGAAAGCGTTACAAACGTTAAAGCGAGCCTTATGCACCGCACCGATACTATCCCTCCCTGAAGGGATAGAAGACTTCGTGGTCTATTGCGATGCGTCAAATCAAGGGCTCGGATGTGTGTTGATGCAGCGAGGTAAGGTCATCGCCTATGCCTCGAGACAGGTGAAGACACACGAGGTCAACTACACCACTCACGATCTTGAGTTGGGAGCAGTAGTGTTTGCTCTGAAGATATGGAGACACTACCTGTATGGTACAAAAAGCATAATCTTTACAGACCACAAAAGCCTACAACATATATTCGACCAGAAGGAGCTCAACATGAGACAACGATGGTGGGTCGAGCTACTCAGTGATTACGAATGTGACATTCGTTATCATCCCGGCAAGGCCAACGTAGTAGCTGACGCCCGAAGTCGGAAAGAATACTCTTGTTGTAGAGTCAAATCGTTAACTATGACTATCCATTCACACTTGTCCACACAAATTAAGGAGGCTCAGCTCGACGCTTTGAAACCTGAAAATGTGGCGGGTGAATCCCTAAGAGGGATGGATAAGAATTTGGAAGTCAAGGGTGGCAGAACCTTATATCTCATGGATCGGATCTGGACACCGAAACACGGTGGTTTCAGAGACTTGGTCATGACTGAGGCGCACAACACTCGATATTCCGTCCACCCAGGTTCAGATAAGATGTATATGGATCTTAAAATGCTATACTGGTGGCCTAACATGAAAGAAGAGATTGCTACCTTCGTAAGTAAATGCCTTACTTGCGCCAAGGTTAAGGTCGAATACCAGAAACCCTCAGGTTTACTACAATAGCCGGAGATACTGGAATGGAAGTGGGAGCGGATCACGATGGACTTCATAACCAAGCTGCCCAAGACAACGGGTGGTCTCGATACCATTTGGGTGATCGTAGACAGGCTAACAAAGTCCGCACACTTCTTGCCTATCAAAGAGACGGACAAAATGGAGAAGCTGACAAGAAACTACATAAGGGAGATCATACGACTGCATGGTGTTCCCATATCCATTATCTCTGATAGAGATAGTAGATTCACTTCGAGGTTCTGGCAGTCGCTACAAAGTTCCCTAGGAACTAGGCTGGACATAAGTACAACCTACCATCCACAGACCGACGGACAAAGTGAGAGGACTATACAAACCTTGGAAGATATGTTGCGAGCCTGTGTGATCGAGTTTGGAAAGGCATGGGATACTCATTTACCCCTTGTCGAGTTTTCTTACAACAATGGTTATCACACAAGCATAAAGGCTGCTCCATTCGAAGCCCTCTATGGCCGAAAGTGCAGATCCCCTATGTGTTGGGCTGAGGTGGGTGACACCCAGTTAGCTAAAGGTGGAGTTCCTGACAGCACTCTCACCGGTCCGGAGATCATTCGGGAAACGACAGAGAAGATCGTTCAGATTCGTGAACGATTGAAAGCCTCTAGAGACCGAAAGAAAAGCTACGCAGATAAACGAAGGAAACCATTGGAATTCCAGGTGGGCGACTGTGACAACCCGAAATTTCTATTCTGTACAACATGTCAATTCAATAGAAGTCAAATCAGTTACAGTTAAATTTTCAGACTTTTTGGATTAAGTTTGATTATTTTAGGATTTACACTTTAGGAGATACCAGGAGAGAGGATGCCCTAGGGTTATAGTGCAACACTGTTATTCCTAAACTTCAAGAAATTGGAGTTTACTGCCGGAATAAAATATTTTTAGCCAAAAACCCAGAAATTTGGTGTATATATATGACACTTGTCATTTTATGTCTTTTTTCCAAATTTCTCAAGAACAAAAGAAAATCCTCTCAAGTATCATCCCGGGATTTATTCCAAATCTCGATCTAGTAAGTGTTTTCAACCATTTCAAGTTAGTAGATCACTTAATCTAGTGTTTTAACACCCTTCTAACCGTGAAATCATTCCAAAAGGTTGATTCTTCCATTTTCACCAAGAACACCAAGAACACACACTAGTGTTCTTAGCATTTTGGCTCATTTCAAGCTTCCATATAGTAAGTACTTCTATCCTAGAGTGTGTTTAAGCTTGCTATACTTCATTATAACATGAAAACATCCAAGAAACACCAAGAAAATGGTGTTTACGGTCCAAGAACATTCTTGAACCGTAAACCCATTTTAAGGGACCAAAATGTCCCTAGTCCCTTCCTAAGCCTAGGTAACTATCTTGGATTCATACCTTGATGTGTTTAGGACTTGAAATCATCTAAATACCAACATCCATAAGGGTTTACGGCCGTAAACCCAAAGGGATGTGGTCTTTGGGCCGTAAACTCCAAATAGGAGTGAAATGGTGCCCTAGCTTCTTCCTTAGGCTTATACTTCAAGAGGAAACACGTCAATGGACTTAGAAACCTTCAAATCAACAAATGGTCAAAAGAGGGGGAGTTTACGGCCGTAAACTCTAGGGTTTACGACCGTAAACCCATTGGGTTGAGGTCACAAAACCGTAAACTCAAGTTAGGGTTTCTTTTGAACCCTAAACCCTATAGCATTGTTCTACAACACTTAGATGCATTCCTTGAGACTTATAACACTTATATGAGGTGTTTAACTTGTCTTAGGATGTCTTAACTTTGCTAATTAGTTGTTTAAAGGCTAATTAGATACATATATGTTGTATTTATATGTCAAATAGGATCATTGTGTGTGTACAAGTCTTCACTTGACACCTAGCAATCCTATTTCTTCAGTTCATCCAAACCACCAACTACAGGTGAGTTCATACCCCTTAATTAACCTTTTAAATGTTTTAAAATGCTTTTATGGGGGGGAATACAAGTTGAACAATTATAGTTATTATATCAATCACATGTGATTAATAACTACCAAACAAATGGTTTTCTTACTTTTCAAACTGTTTATCAAACTGTTTTACCTCAAACTACTTTACAAACTCTTTTACTTATCAAATACTTTTACTTAAACTCTTTTAAACTTATATTCTGTGTATCTATATAGATATAGTTATATAAGTAGGATTGAAAGGACTTAGGACTGCTAGTCTACCCTACTTCCTGTTCTTGTTTGATTGTGGTCTTAGGGTATCAAGGTTAGTTGTCCGAGGGTCGTTTGAATCCTAGTTATATATTATGTATATGTATATAGATATAAAAGGTTTTCCTTCATTCCAGTCCATACCCTTGGGTAGCAAGGGTATACAAACATGTTCATACATTGCTAGTAAGCTACCATAGGGGTAGTTTAGGAAGATACTATTACTAGAACGATGAAACATACAATGAGTCAGTTCATACATGAGTCAATACATACTATAATGAGAAACAAACATGAAACAGAGTGATGAGAAACAAACATACAGGCTAGACAGAGAAAGAACACACAATACAACTAGCTCACAATTCACATAACATTTACATTAATACATTTATGTGAGCCATTAAACAGGGCATGGCACTACCAGCCATGACTGTTTTTGTATCAGAATCTCCTTAATTGGGGAGCGTATGAGTTTGTGTATAGATCTATACTGGATTGACTATCCTACACCTTGCTGCTCGCTACAGTGGGACTTGCAAGACTACGGGTGCCAAACGTCATTTTTTTGGCATCTTACATTGTCACTTTACTATTGAGTCGGTAGCAAGATACATGCCGATCACATGTTACCTTAAAATATACAATTGGCTTAAGGTAGTTAGTACAGCAGTAGTTTCATAATACTACATTAAAGTACTATAACATTTTCCCTTTACATTTGACTTTGTGATTTCACACAATAAACAATAATGCAAAAACTATATTTTTGGTTAATGGTAGTCGGATTTGGGAAAATACTCACTTTTACAAAGGATACACACACAGACACTAGATGCCTTGGTAGAAGGCTACTTTTAGTAGGAAACATAGGGTTTTCTAGGAATGTTTCAAACAAATACAAAACCTTTACAAACACACAGTACATCTTACAAAACATCTTACAAATGCTTTCATACAAACACATACACTAATATACTTATGAACTCACCAGCTCTAAAGCTGATAAACTCTTTCAAAATAACTTGTATTCTCAGGTCACCAGTAGACAGGTACCGGAGCCAGGTTTTGAGAAGATGGAGCTCGTTCAAGACTCATCTTATATTTTGATGTATATTGTTTTGGTGTTTTTAAAACTTAACGGAACACACTTGTATGAAATTATATTATTAATGCAATGGATGATGTTGTTGCTTGTTTACTACTTGCATTGTTGTGATACTGTACATGACGTCCTCCACCCCAGAACGTTTCCGCCGTTCATTTGGTTTTGAGGGTGTGACAGATTGGTATCAGAGCATTGTTTATAGTGAATTGAGTGTATCAACCCATAAAAGATATACGAACTATAAACACAAGCGGGATTTAAAATACTCTGATAAAGAGTTTATACTTTAAATAATAAAATATTTAATAAAGTATACATACCTGCATTCATACTAAAATCAGTGTCACTAGGACAGAACAAAAGTATTACGATTGTTGGATAGCACAAGCAGACTTAGAGACATATGGTCAACCCTAGGAAGATGTAGCCTGATCAACTACATTATCCGAGGAGTGATTAGCATGTGCCTAAGTGTGGTTGTGAGGTTGCAACAAGTCTAAAAACTTACCAACACTTCTACAACAAGAACAGTAGAACAAAACATTAAACTTAAAATACTATAGGAGTATTTTGTGTTACTATAATTACTTATTCGAGAACTAAAGGTCTTTATTAGTATATCAATGGTTGTTTACTGGATACACTAAAGTTATATGTACCAGGATGTCATAGAGTTAGAATCTGTGATCTTTGCCTTACTTCCTGTTCCTTGTTTGGTTGTGGGCTTAGGGTTAGGGTCACTTATTCGAAGGTCTATCCCGTCTGCGTGACATATGACTGGTATGCTTTAAATAAGTATTGAGGCAACTGATAAAGATCATCTTATAATTATTTATTTAGTTAGTTAGTTTAATTTAGTTATTTCTTATATCCCTTTTCTCGCGTAGATTTAATGGCTGGATTTTATCTTCCCGGAGACCCGTACTATCCCAACCACGACAACGCAGAATGGCTGGAAGAAGAACCAGAAGATAATCACCCAATCCCTTTGGATGATTATGAAGCTGAAGGTTTTTCTGATGGTTCCGACTCGGAGCCAGAAGTCAACAACCATCCCCCAGTTGTTCAAAACCCAAACCCTCGTCCCGCATTTCAAGGACCCACACCTTTGTGGGCCACAAACTTGAATAGGTGGAGTCAGGAACAAGGTCAATCTTTTCCTTACAATGGAGACATAAGCTTCTAAAACCTCACTGAGGAAGGTTCAGCTGATAGGGTCCTACCTATCATGGTTCGTAGGATTGCTCGGAACACCGAGCAGGGTCGAGCGGCTATCGACCGGGTAGTAGAAATTGATGAAAATTCTGGTGTTAATACTGTCCGCATTCGCTAGCTGGAGTCCGCTCATGAAAGGGCTCAGGTCGGTAATGCTCTTCTTCAAAGAGAACTTGCTGAGACCCGAGCCGAAGTCAGGGAACTTCGAGCTCAACAAAGAAGGACTGATAGGCGCGTAAGAGACATTGAACGTCTGCTTTCAGATTCAAGGGCTCACTTAAGCAGTTCTCGTCGTCGTTAGAATCTTACCGACTTCTCTTTTGGATATAACTTAGTTATGTAAAAACTTAAGTCTAATTTCCTATCCTTATAAATCTTAGACCTGCTAGGTTTTGATTAGGTAGTATGCTGTCAAAATTTTCCCATCTTGGTTGATGTAAGACCTACTTCTAGGTCATTTTCCCCAAACTCATTACATCTATAATTCCAATATCATTGACAGATATAAAAATCTAATGGAAATTATTATCCAAATGCTTTCATCTTCATTCAAGTATTCCATTTAATTATGTTGTTGGGCTATGGAGAGTTAGTCCATGAGTCATTCTCATCAATGTTCATGTCAAATTCTTATCAATATCTTATTCATTCTAAACTTTCAGCTAAAAGATGCCTCCACGTAAGTCAACAAGACGTAATCCTCCACCACCTATTCCTCAATTTGATACAGCAGCCCTCAATGCTGCTGTAGCTGCGGCTGTGGCAACAGCCATGGCTGAATATCATTCTTGAAGTTCCACTGGAGGAGGGACTCCTATTGCAACAATACAGGTTGAAACCCCTGTGCGCTCGAGAGAGTGCTCCTACAAAGATTTTACAAACTGCAAGCCATTAGCCTTCAGAGGAACTGGCGGAGTCATTATACTCTCGCAATGGTTTGAGAAAACCGAATCGGTTTTCGCAATCTGCTCCTGTCCAGAAGGGAGCAAGGTGAAGTTCGCTGCTTGCACCTTTGAAACCAGAGCCCTAACATGGTGGAATAGCCATGTTAAGTCACTATCTCTTTCAGTGGCAAATGATATGGGCTGGGATACTTTAAAAGACCTCATGATTGAGGAGTACTGTCCGAGGGGCGAGATCCAAAAGCTGGAGGAAGAACTTTGGCGCCTAATCATGAAAGGCACCGACATCGTAGCATATACCGCCAGGTTCTGTGAACTGGTGGCCCTCTGTCCCAACATGATTCATACAGAGGGAAAGAAGATCGAGAGGTATATATGGGGGTTGGTGCCACCATACCAGGGAAATGTATTGTCATCACGCCCCACTACATTTGATAGTGCCAAGCGATTGGCACAGCAGCTAGTTGACCACGGGGCCCGTACCCCGGCTGCAACAACCACCCTGGCCATCTCAGAAACCGCCAGAACTGTAGAGTCCAAGCGGAAATTCTGGGATGACAAGAAAAAGAAGAAGGCTGCGAAGAAACAGCAGACGGTGGCAGTTCATAGTGCGACAGCACCTGCCACTGCTGCTATTCCAATAAAGCAGTATTCTGGAAGTTTGCCTTTATGCAACAAGTGCAACTACCATCATATGGGAGCCTGTCGGGACATGCAGTGTGTAAACTGCAACAGGAAGCGTCATACAGCCTGTTTCTGTAAATCTCCGGTGAGGCCAATCACCCAAGTCCCCGGCGCTGGAGTGGGCCAATCTTGCTACAACTGTGGCGATGTGGGCCACTACAAGAGGAACTGCCCCAAGGCAGGGAATGCCGGTGGAGTAGGAAGAGTTCTGGCTATAGGCCATGAGGAGGCGGTTGCCGACCCCACAGTGGTCACTGGTACGTTTCTCCTCGACAACTCTTATGCTTGTATACTATTTGATAGTGGAGCGGAGAGAAGCTTCGTGAATCAGAAATTTGCTCATTTACTTAAGCAAAAATCACGAGCACTCAAAGAACCGTTCACAGTAGAAATGGCTAATGGGAAGAAAGAGAGCACTAGCTGCATTTACATAGGGTGTACTTTAACTTTAGATAGCCATTCATTCTCGATCGATCTCATGCCAGTCTCAATTAAAAGTTTCGACGTCATCATTGGCATGGATTGGTTGAGTCTTCAGCGTGCCGACATCATGTGTTACGAAAAGGCAGTCCGCCTTAATCTTTCGTCTGGCGAAACCCTAGTAGTTTATGGCGACAAACCTGGCACAAACCTTCGTATCATCTCGAGCATTCAAGCTCAGAAATTCTTGCGAAAGGAATGTCGCGCATTCCTTGCTCATGTTGTCGATGTGAGCCAAGCAACTAAATCTATTCAGAACATTCGAGTAGTACACGACTTTCCCGACGTCTTTCCAGAAGAGCTACCAGGATTACCTCCGCAACGACAAGTCCAGTTCAGAATTGACTTAGTTCCAGGGGCTACTCCCGTAGCCAAATCGCCTTATCGTCTAGCACCTGCAGAGATGCAAGAACTATCCTGTCAACTTAACGAACTTCTCAGCAAGGGCTTTATAAGACCGAGCTTCTCACCCTGGGGAGCTCTAGTCTTGTTCGTCAAGAAGAAAGACGGATCTTTTCGCATGTGCATCGACTACAGGGAGCTCAACAAACTGACCGTCAAGAATCGTTATCCTTTGCCTCGGATAGACGATTTATTCGATCAACTTCAAGGGGCGAATTTCTTTTCTAAAATCGACTTAAGATCCAGATATCACCAGTTACGAGTGATAGGGGAGGATGTTCCAAAGACAGCCTTCCGAACTCGTTATGGGCACTACGAATTCGTAGTGATGCCGTTCGGATTAACAAACGCGCCCGTTGTATTCATGGACTTAATGAATAGGGTGTGTCGTCCTTACTTGGATCAGTTCGTCATCGTCTTCATCGATGACATACTTATCTACTCTCGTACTAAGGAGGAACATAGTCAACATCTGCGATTAGTCTTAGAAACCCTGCGCGCGGAGAAGCTTTATGCGAAGTTCTCGAAATGTGAATTTTGGATCCGCCGAGTCGAATTCTTAGGGCACGTGGTTAGCAAGGAAGGAATACACGTGGACCCTTCAAAAATTAAAGCCATTGAGAGCTAGTCAGCACCGAAGACACCTACAGAAATTCGTCAATTTCTAGGCCTCGCTGGCTACTATCGCAGGTTTATTCAGAACTTCTCCCGCATTGCGAAGCCTCTTACAACACTTACCCAGAAGGTCATATCCTTTGATTGGGAAGAAAAGCAGGAGAGAGCGTTCCAAGCGCTCAAACGAGCCTTGTGCACTGCACCAATACTATCCCTCCCCGAAGGGATAGAATACTTCGTTGTCTATTGTGATGCATCGAACCAAGGTCTCGGATGTGTTCTGATGCAGCGAGGTAAGGTCATCGCCTATGCCTCGAGGCAGTTGAAAACACATGAGGTCAACTATACGACGCACGATCTTGAACTAGGAGCAGTTGTTTTTGCTTTGAAGATCTGGAGACACTACCTGTACGGTACAAAGAGCACAATCTTTACGGACCACAAGAGCCTACAACACATATTCGATCAGAAGGAGCTCAACATGAGACAACGACGGTGGGTCGAGCTACTCAGTGACTACGAATGCGAAATTCGTTATCATCCCGGCAAGGCCAATGTAGTAGCTGACGCCCTAAGTCGGAAAGAATATTCTGGTCGTAAATTCAAGTCATTGACTATGACTATCCATTCACACTTATCCACACAAATACAGGCGGCTCAGCTCGACGCTTTGAAACCTGAAAATGTGGTCGTAAAGTCAAGTCATGGATCGGATCTGGACCCCGAAACTAGGTGGTTTCAGAGACTTGGTCATGAACGAGGCGCACAACACTCGTTATTCCGTTCACCCAGGTTCAGATAAGATGTATCTGGATCTTAAAAAGTTATACGGGTGGCCTAACATGAAAGCAGAGATTGCTACCTTCGTAAGTAAATGCCTTACTTGCGCAAAAGTCAAGGTCGAGTACCAGAAACCCTCAGGTCTTCTTCAACAGCCTGAGATCCCAGAATGGAAGTGGGAGCGGATCACTATGGATTTCATAACCAAGTTGCCCAAGACAACGGGTGGACTTGATGCCATATGGGTCATCATCGACAGATTGACCAAGTCCGCGCACTTCCTACCGATCAAGGAAACAGACAAGATGGAGAAGCTTACCAGAACATACATAAGGGAAATTGTACGATTGCACGGTGTCCCTATATCCATTATCTCGGACAGAGATAGTAGGTTCACTTCTAGGTTCTGGCAGTCGCTACAAGGTTCCTTAGGAACTAGGCTGGACATAAGTACAGCCTACCATCCGCAGACAGAAGGGAAAAGTGAGAGGACTATCCAAACCTTAGAGGACATGTTGCGAGCCTGTGTGATCGACTTTGGGAAAGCATGGGATACTCATTTACCCCTGGTCGAATTTTCCTACAACAACAGTTATCACACAAGCATAAAGGCTGCTCCATTCGAGGCCCTCTACGGCCGGAAGTGTAGATCCCCTCTGTGCTGGGCTGAGGTGGGTGATACCCAGTTAGCTAAGGGACGAGTTCCTGAAAGCGCTCTCACAGGTCCGGAGATCATACGGGAAATGACGGAGAAGATCGTTCAGATCCGTGAACGACTGAAAGCCTCCAGAGACCGACAGAAAAGCTACGCTGATAAACGAAGGAAACCGTTGGAATTCCAGGTGGGCGACCATGTTCTATTGAAGGTCTCACCCTGGAAGGTCTTGATACGCTTCGGAAAGCGTGGAAAGCTAAATCCAAGGTACATTGGGCCTTTCGAGATTCTTGCCAGAATCGGCCCTGTAGCTTACAAACTTAACTTACCGAGCGAACTCAGTAACGTACATTCTACCTTCCACGTCTCGAACTTGAAAAAGTGTCTGTCCGACGAGACTCTTGTAATCCCACTCGACGAGATCGAGATCAATGAGAGCCTCAACTTCGTGGAAGAACCAGTAGAGATCATGGACCGGGAGGTCAAGCAAACGAAACAAAGCCGCATCCCGATAGTGAAGGTTCGCTGGAACGCCAAGCGAGGACCTGAATTCACTTGGGAGCGAGAGGATCAGATGAAACTGAAATATGCTCGTCTTTTTACTTAGTTCTTTGTAACTACTTATTTGCTTAAATTCTAATTTCGGGACGAAATTCCTTCTAAGGAGGGGATGATGTGACAACCCGAAATTTCTATTCTGTACAACATGTCAATTCAATAGAAGTCAAATCAGTTACAGTTAAAGTTTCAGACTTTTTGGATTAAGTTTGATTATTTTAGGATTTACACTTTAGGAGATACCAGGAGAGAGGATGTCCTAGGGTTATAGTGCAACACTGTTATTCCTAAACTTCAAGAAATTGGAGTTTACTGCCGGAATAAAATATTTTCAGCCAAAAACCCAGAAATTTGGAGTATATATATGACACTTGTCATTTTATGTCTTTTTTCCAAATTTCTCAAGAACAAAAGCAAATCCTCTCAAGTATCATCCCGGGATTTATTCCAAATCTCGATCTAGTAAGTGTTTTCAACCATTTCAAGTTAGTAGATCACTTAATCTAGTGTTTTAACACCCTTCTAACCGTGAAATCATTCCAAAAGGTTGATTCTTCCATTTTCACCAAGAACACCAAGAACACACACTAGTGTTCTTGGCATTTTGGCTCATTTCAAGCTTCCATATAGTAAGTACTTCTATCCTAGAGTGTGTTTAAGCTTGCTATACTTCATTATAACATGAAAACATCCAAGAAACACCAAGAAAATGGTGTTTACGGTCCAAGAACATTCTTGAACCGTAAACCCATTTTAAGGGACCAAAATGTCCCTAGTCCCTTCCTAAGCCTAGGTAACTATCTTGGATTCATACCTTGATGTGTTTAGGACTTGAAATCATCTAAATACCAACATCCATAAGGTTTTACGGCCGTAAACCCAAAGGGATGTGGTCTTTGGGCCGTAAACTCCAAATAGGAGTGAAATGGTGCCCTAGCTTCTTCCTTGGGCTTATACTTCAAGAGGAAACACTTCAATGGACTTAGAAACCTTCAAATCAACAAATGGTCAAAAGAGGGGGAGTTTACGGCCGTAAACTCTAGGGTTTACAACCGTAAACCCATTGGGTTGAGGTTACAAAACCGTAAACTCAAGTTAGGGTTTCTTTTGAACCCTAAACCCTATAGCATTGTTCTACAACACTTAGATGCATTCCTTGAGACTTATAACACTTATATGAGGTGTTTAACTTGTCTTAGGATGTCTTAACTTTGCTAATTAGTTGTTTAAATGCTAATTAGATACATATATGTTGTATTTATATGTTAAATAGGATCATTGTGTGTGTACAAGTCTTCACTTGACACCTAGCAATCCTATTTCTTCAGTTCATCCAAACCGCCAACTACAGGTGAGTTCATACCCCTTAATTAACCTTTTAAATGTTTTTAAATGCTTTTATTGGGGGGAATACAAGCTGAACAATTATAGTTATTATATCAATCACATGTGATTAATAACTACCAAACAAATTGTTTTCTTACTTTTCAAACTGTTTATCAAACTGTTTTACCTCAAACTACTTTACAAACTCTTTTACTTATCAAATACTTTTACTTAAACTCTTTTAAACTTATATTCTGTGTATCTATATAGATATAGTTATATAATTAGGATTGAAAGGACTTAGGACTGCTAGTCTACCCTACTTCCTGTTCTTGTTTGATTGTGGTCTTAGGGTATCAAGGTTAGTTGTCCGAGGGTCGTTTGAATCCTAGTTATATATTATGTATATGTATATAGATATAAAAGGTTTTCCTTCATTCCAGTCCATACCCTTGGCTAGCAAGGGTATACAAACATGTTCATACATTGCTAGTAAGCTACCATAGGGGTAGTTTAGGAAGATACTATTACTAGAACGATGAAACATACAATGAGTCAGTTCATACATGAGTCAATACATACTATAATGAGAAACAAACATGAAACAGAGTGATGAGAAACAAACATACAGGCTAGACAGAGAAAGAACACACAATACAGCTAGCTCACAATTCACATAACATTTACATTAATACATTTATGTGAGCCATTAAACAGGGCATGGCACTACCTGCCATGACTGTTTTTGTATCAGAATCTCCTTAATTGGGGAGCGTATGAGTTTGTGTATAGATCTATACTGGATTGACTATCCTACACCTTGCTGCTCGCTACAGTGGGACTTGCAAGTCTACGGGTGCCAAACGTCATTTTTGTGGCATCTTACATTGTCACTTTACTATTGAGTCGGTAGCAAGATACAGGCCGATCACATGTTACCTTAAAATATACAATTGGCTTAAGGTAGTTAGTACAGCAGTAGTTTCATAATACTACATTAAAGTACTATAACATTTTCCCTTTACATTTTACTTTGTGATTTCACACAATAAACAATAATGCAAAAACTATATTTTTGGTTAATGGTAGTCGGATTTGGGAAAATACTCACTTTTACAAAGGATACACACACAGACACTAGATGCCTTGGTAGAAGGCTACTTTTAGTAGGAAACATAGGGTTTTCTGGGATAGTTCAAACAAATACAAAACTTTTACAAACACACAGTACATCTTACAAAACATCTTACAAATGCTTTCATACAAACACAGACACTAATATACTTATGAATTTACCAGCTTTAAAGCTGATAAACTCTTTCAAAATAACTTGTATTCTCAGGTCACCAGTAGACAGGTACCGGAGCCAGGTTTTGAGAAGATGGAGCTCGTTAAAGACTCATCTTATATTTTGATGTATATTGTTTTGGTGTCTTTAAAACTTAACGGAACACACTTGTATGAAATTATATTATTAATGCAATGGATGATGTTGTTGCTTGTTTACTACTTGCATTGTTGTGATACTGTACATGACGTCCTCCACCCCAGAACGTTTCCGCCGTTCATTTGGTTTTGAGGGTGTGACAGCGACCGTGTTCTATTGAAGGTCTCACCCTGGAAAGGCTTTATACGTTTCGAAAAGCATGGAAAGCTAAACCCAAGATACATAGGGCCTTTCGAGATTCTCGCTAGAATTGGCTCTATAGCTTACAAACTCAACTACCTCGCGAACTCAGTAACGCACATTCTACTTTCCACGTCTCGAACTTGAGAAAGTGTCTGTCCGACAAGACTCTTGTAATCCCCCTCGACGAGATCGAGATCAACGAGAGCCTCAACTTCGTGGAAGAACCTATAGAGATCATGGACCGGGAGGTCAAGCAAACGAAACAAAGCCGTATCCCGATAGTGAAGGTTCGCTGGAACGCCAAGCGAGGACCTGAATTCACTTGGGAGCGCGAGGATCAAACGAAACTAAAATATCCTCATCTATTTACTTAGTTATTTGTAACTACTTATTTGCTTAAACTCAAATTTTGTGACGAAATTCCCTCTAACGGGGGGATGATGTGACAACTGGAAATTTCTATCTTGTACAACCATTCACTTCAATCTAAGTCAGACTTAGTTCTGCTAACTTTTAGCACTGTTTTGAGTCTGTTTGAGTGTTTTAAGCCTAGTACCTTCAAGAGGTAATTATAGGAGGTATACTCTAGAGTTATTTGTGCAACATTTATGTCTCAAAACTCCAAGAGTTTGGAGTTTACGGCCATAACATGGAGTTTACGGCCGTAAACTCTAAGGGTATAAAAATGACACTTAGGCATTTTAGTCATTTTTACCATTTTCAATCCTAGAAGTCATTCTCTCTCAAGTATCATCCGATTTTTCGTTAATATCTTCAACTTTATAAGTGATTCTTTCCTTGATTAGTTGATATACTTCAATATCTAGTGATTGTACATGATTTCATCCATGAAATCTCTTCATTTTGATAGATCTTCAAGTGTTCTTCATTTCACCAAGAACACCAGGAACACACACTAGTGTTCCTGGACCTTAAACACCCATACAAGCTTCTATATTGTAAGTACACTTGCCTTAGCTTGTTATATGCTTGAATCAGTTAGTTTACACCTAGAAAACATCAAGAAAAGAAGATCAAATGGTGTTTACGGACAAGGCAATCACCTTGGGCCGTAAACCCTAATTAAGGGGGCAAATGAGCCCTAATCTCTTCCAAAGCCTTGGAACCAAGTCTAGAATACTTCCAAGAAAAGTATAGGGCCTTAAACATCAAAAGAACCAAGAACAAATGGTGTTTACGGCCAAGGCAATAACCTTAGGCCGTAAACACTAGTTAGTGGTGCATATGTGCCACCACTCCTTCCTAAAGCTTAAAACTTGGTCTAAAACACTTCCAACTTGAGCTAAGGACCTTAAAAATCAAAATGGTAGAAGTCACCATGGGTTTACGGCCGTAAACCCATTAGGGCCGCAAACCCTAGGTCGTAAACTCATGGATTAGTGTGTGTATTCAAGTCTTCACTTGACAACTAGCACCTTATCTTGCACTTTCATCCAAACCACTCACTACAGGTGAGTTCATACCCCTTAATCAACCTTTTAAATGATTTTAAATGCTTTTATGGGGGGGGGGGAATACAAGTTGAATTATTATAGTTATTATATCAATCACATGTGATTAATAACTACCAACAAGTGGATTTTCTTACTTTTCAAACTGTGTTATCAAACAAACTACTTCATATCGTTTTACAAACTCTTTTACATGCTAAATACTTTTATAAAACTCTTTTAAACTTATATTTTGTCAAATGTGTATCTATATAGATATAGTTATATAAGTAGGATTGAAAGGACTTAGGACTGATAGCTCAGCTTACTTCCTGTTCCTCGTTTGGTTGTGGACTTAGGGTATCGGTTGTTTGTCCGAAGGTCGTTTGAATCTTAGTTATATATTATGTATATGTATATAGATATAAAAGTTCCTTCATTCAGTTCAATACCTTTGGGTAGCAAGGGTATACATGTTGGATAAGGTGTCTAAGTCCATAACTATTTCTGGTATGTACTTGACCCGACCCGACATGGTCCATTTGGGTTGCATGGCACCATGCAATTGGATAAACTAAAATGAGAGAAATAACATTTATGGTTTATTAATATATTATAAGTTCTAATATGTTAATAATATTATTTAATTAGTTTGATCAAGAATTAATTTAGAATTAATTAAGTGATCAAAAGATAACTAATTAAATATACGGGTAGATTATGTAAATCTTCCATATCTTATATAGTGGGCTAAGAGGCTCCATGGATTATCAAGTTGGGTTCCACCCATAGGATGCTCCATGGATGCTCCATGGAGTTAACCCATGGATAATGAAATGAAGAGTCATGTTACATTAGGGTTTACATAATGCAACACACTATATAAACAAAGGTGTTCTCCCCAAAATCGGCGACACTAAGAAACAAGAGGGCTAGAGCCGATTTTGCAAATGTAAGATTCTCTCAAAGTTTACTCCTTTGCATTTGGTGTTGTGTGAAGCATTTGAGGCATCACACTTGGGGTGCTAGGCTCACAAGGTTTCAAGGATCATAATCAACAACAAGGTAAGTTATTCTATCTTTCATTCAAGTTAAAAATGTTCCCCATGTATGCTAGATAGGAATATAACCTTGGAATTCAACTTTGCATGATAATTAGGCAAACATAGATCCAAGGTTATTAGGGTTGCATGTACACTTAGGAAGTGTTAGAATGCTCAAAACCCATCAGTGGTATCAGAGCCTAGGTTTGTTTGTTGTTTTTTTTTTGTGCAAGTTACTCGTTGAGTGTGTTCTTGCACTCGACGAGTAGAGGCTGCATTTTTCAGAATTTCAACATTTGTTGCTGGAAATGGACTAGAAACATTACCCTAAACTGTTTTGGTGTTTTAAAACTTGTTTTAGATGGTGTAATGTTTATGCTAATCCATTTACAATGGCAATTATCAAAATTACAAGTTTTTTTAAGTGTAATTTTTGATTCTTGAAAGTGTTCATATTCATGTTCTTGAACTTATGAAGATTAGATGATCATATGAATTGTTTGTAACCTTCATGGTAGTTTAATTCATGATCATAATGTGTTTTAATGGAGTCCATAACTTGTTCTCAAGTTATGGAAAACCAAAAGTCTCACTTTTATTAAAGCCATTAAAAGAACACAAGAGTTATAAAAATGAAGAGTCTTCATTTTTATTACTCAATTAATTCATAAGTTATAAGAAATGAAAAGTTTTGGAAGTTTACAAAACTTGCCCTCAAGTTTTGGAACAAGTAAAGTCTTGATTAAAACTTTAGTTCCAACCCTTAGAATTTTAAAAGTTAAAATTCCACCCTTATACTTTATAATATTATAAGTTACTAATATATATATATATGTATAAGATCAAGTCGTCTTACCGCTAGTACGCCTCATTCACGAAGCCGGTCTATAAGGGGGGTATAAGGTTGTTGCCTATAAAATGGCAACTTAATGGGTGTCCACTCTCACCCACCGCTTCCTTGATCGGTGGAGGGTCGTTAGCCGAACGGGTAGGACAAGGACTTATAAATTCTCATTAAAAGTATGATGAATATTATAAAGTAACTAAATGCTTTTATTAAATTCCCAATCTTAGTTACTTTAGGAAAATGCGAATAAGGTGCTAATCCATGAAATTACACTTTACACTTTGTTTAAGTCGTTAGTGGAGCTCGTGTGGTTAACCGGCACACTAACTTGGACTTAACAAGGTAGGTAAAGGGTGACTTAAAGTTTATTATAGGTCGGCGGAGCTCGTGTGGTTAACCGGCACATCGATTGAGTAATAAACATTGAGTGTACCAAGTGATTTGCATGGTTACTTCACACCTCGTTTTGTGATCCTCGGTATCCCAGTCACAAAACTTGGAGGGAACACTCGAGATTGAAACATGCCTTTGAAAAAAATTCATTGAATCTCAAAAGAATCTAGGAATTTCTAAGAACCAATTAAAAACCTAATATCTATATTTCGTATTTTATGGTGGAAATTGGTGAATCGTCATTCACCCACCTTTCAAATATGTATAGCTTGGATTACGACATACCTCTTCTAAGTTATAATATATTGTGATTGGATCCTAGCCTTAATATTACATTTGGGGGTTTTATTAAGGACTCTCTTAATATCTAAACTAATCTTGTTCTCTTCTTTCAGATGTCTTCAAACAATGCTGCTTCTGGCTCTAATCCTAATGGCTCCTTTACCCTTATGAACTTGTATGGGAAAGTCACTTTTGATGGATCCAACTTCAATGAATGGATCAGAAACATCAGGATGATTACCTGCTACAAGGACAAAGAATATGTCCTTGACAAGGAGCTTAAGGAGATTGTTGATACCACTGCAACTCCCCAGGAGATCGCTGACTTCCGGGCACATGAAAGGGATGCTACAAAAGTGGCATGCATCATGTAACTCCAAAAGTCCTATGAAGACTTCTACCCTTTTGAAATGCACCAAGATCTGATGGAAAGATACCATCAAAGTGCACGACAAGAGAGGTATGAAATCATATGCTCTATCATAACAACCATGATGGAGGACGAGGAATCCGTCACGAGCCACATGCAGAAAATGCAAAGGTATGTGGATCGGTTGCTGAAGTTTAATGTGAACTTCCCTGAGGAGCTTGCAATAGATATCATTTTGCACTCCTTACCATCGTGTTATGATCAATTCCGCATGACATATCACATGAATAAGGAAGAGGTCACACTCAACGAACTTCAGGGACTCCTCAAGACCGCAGAAACAGGTCTTAAGGGTAAGTCGGTTGTTAACACTCCTACTCCAAACTCCGCCCCGGTTTTGGCAATCGGGAAAGGTCGAGGGAAGAAGAGGAAGAGCTCTTCGAAGGGTACCAAGGCTAGGACCCTTGATGGCTCTTCTTCAAGTGGAACCAAGAAAGGTTTCGTCACTCTTTCTTCTGACCCAAAAGAGGCTGAATGCTTCTATTGCCATGAAAAGTCACATTGGAAGCGGAACTGCCCAAAGTACCAGCAAGATGTGAAGGATGGGAAAGTTAAACCCAACCATGCAGGTATTTACACTATCTTATCTAATAACTCACCCCATTCTAACTCTTGGGTCCTTGATACCGGTTGTGGTATTCATATATGTTCTGATTTGCAGGGACTAAGAAGAAGTGAGAATGTGGAGCATGGAAGAATAAACTTAATCATGGGGAATAGGAAAGCTTTACCTGTCACCAAGATTGGAGTTTATACTTTATCGCTAAGTAGTGGGTTTAGTTTAGATTTGAATAAATGTTGTTATTCGCCAGAAATGGCAAGAAATATTATTTCCTTTCATGCATTGTATAAATAAGGTTTCACCTTTTCATTTGATAATGAAGTTGGTTCGATTAATGCTTTCTTTAATAATGTTCTTTATTTTAAAGCAATACCTTATGGTGGCGTGTATGAAACTGTATATGTGGTTGATAACTTAGGAAATAATGTATTGTGTATTGATTCTGTTAATGATAATAACTTGGATAAAGCGTCATTATGGCATTGTCGTCTTGGACATATAAGCAAGAAACGCATAGGCCAACTCCAAAAGGATGGAGTCTTGGAGTCATTTGACCTAAAGTTAGATGATAGTTGTGAATCATGCTTACTTGGAAAAATGACAAAGTCACCCTTCACAGGTTCTTGTGATAGGGGTGAAGTTTTGTTGGATCTTATACACATGGATGTGTGTGGGCCCTTCAAACATACCACAAGGGATGCTAATCGTTATTATTTGACTTTTACTGATGATTACAGTAGATATGGATATGTCTACTTAATCCAGCATAAGTCAGAGAATTTTGAGAGGTTTAAAGAGTTTAAACAGGAAGTCGAGAATCAATTGCGCAGGAACATTAAGATGCTTCGATCCGATCGAGGTGGTGAGTATCTTAGTTCAGAGTTCCTCGACTATCTTAGGGAATGTGGGATCGTCTCACAATTGACACCTCCCACGACACCGCAGTTGAATGGTGTAGCTGAGAGGCGTAATCGAACCTTCTTGGATATGGTTCGTTCCATGATGAGTCGAGCTTCGCTACCAATCTCATTTTGGGGGTATGCCTTAGGGACTGCCGCCCATATCTTTAATCTAGTTCCCACAAAGAAAGTTCCCAAAACTCCTCATGAGATGTGGACTGGTAAAGTACCCAAACTAGACCACATTAAGCTTTGGGGTTGCAAGGCTTTCGTGAGACGCAAGACTAATGATAAGCTCGAACCTCGAAGTGAGAGGTGTATTTTCATCGGCTACCCACAGAAATCCTTTGGTTACCTCTTCTACAGACCTAGTGAGAATGTGGTATTCGTAGCTAGGAGGGCTTTCTTTCGAGAGAGAGAGTTCATAAGCGAAGGAGACAGTGGGAGGCAAGTTGACCTTGAATAAATTCAAGAGTCAAGTGGTGAAGGAACTTCAAACCCTAGCACTCAACTTAAGGAGGAAACTCCTGTTGAGCCAATTGACAAGTCTGTACCTCTGAGGCGTTCCACAAGGGTTAGGAATGCACCTGAGAATTACTATGGATTCCATATTACTGCGGAAGGTGATACACTTATCAGTGATGAGACACTGATAGGTCTGGATGAACCTAACAGTTACGCGGAAGCCATGGCAGGACCTGAGTCAGCCAAGTGGAAAGAGGCAATGGACAGCGAGATACAGTCCATGTATGACAATCAAGTTTGGAACTTGGTTGAGAATGTACCAGGTCGTAAGACTGTAGGGTGCAAATGGATCTTCAAGAAGAAGACCGACATGGATGGTAGTGTACACACTTATAAGGCACGACTGGTTGCAAAGGGTTTCTCACAAACTCCGGGAGTTGATTATGATGAGACCTTGTCTCCAGTGGCCAAGATTAAGTCTATTAGGGTTCTGTTAGCCATAGCTGCATTTCATGACTATGAAATATGGCAAATGGATGTCAAAACCGCTTTCCTTAATGGAAAGTTGGCTGAGGATGTTTACATGAGTCAGCCAGAGGGTTTTGTCAATACAAAGTACCCTAATAGAGTGTGTAAGCTTGAGAAATCCATTTATGGGTTAAAGCAAGCACCTCGCAGATGGAATCTTTGCTTTGATGAGAAAGTCAAAGAATTTGGCTTTTCTAGGAGTGAAGATGAATCTTGTGTATATGTCAAGGCTAGTGGGAGTATAGTTAGCTTTTTGGTATTGTATGTGGATGACATACTACTCATAGGAAATGACATCCCAACTCTGCAGGAAGTTAAGTCCTGGCTTGGGAAGTGTTTCTCTATGAAGGACCTAGGAGAAGCTGCCTATATTCTAGGGATAAGGATCTTGAGAGACCGGAGTAAAAGACTAATTGGATTGAGTAAGACACAAAGCCCTAGTACTGAGGCTGAGATAGCAGAAATGAGTCGAATACCTTATGCTTCGGCTGTAGGATCGATCATGTATGCTATGACGTGTACTCAACCTGATGTAGCCTTTGCTTTGAGCATGGTTAGCAGGTATCGGGGGAACCCTGGCAAGGCACATTGGACTGCGGTAAAGAATATTCTCAAGTACCTACGGAGGACTAAGGACTGGGTCCTTACCCTCGGTGGGAGTGAAGACTTGAGAGTTGTAGGGTATAGTGATGCTACCTTTCAGACTGATAGGGATAATTTCCGCTCTCAGTCAGGCTGGGTCTTTACCTTAAACGGATGAGCAATTTCTTGGAAGAGTTCCAAGCAAAAGACAGTGTCACACCCTTAAAACCAAATGAACGGCGGAAACGTTTTGGGGTGGAGGACGTCATGTACAGTATCACAACAACGCAAGTAGTAAACAAGCAACAACATCATCCATTACATTAATAATATAATTTCATACAAGTGTGTTCCGTTAAGTTTTAAAGACACCAAAACAATATACATCAAAAATATAAGATGAGTCTTGAACGAGCTCCATCTTCTCAAAACCTGGCTCCGGTACCTGTCTACTGGTGACCTGAGAATACAAGTTATTTTGAAAGAGTTTATCAGCTTTAGAGCTGGTGAGTTCATAAGTATATTAGTGTTTGTGTTTGTATGAAAGCATTTGTAAGATGTTTTGTAAGATGTACTGTGTGTTTGTAAAAGTTTTGTATTTGTTTGAACTATCCTAGAAAACCCTATGTTTCCTACTAAAAGTAGCCTTCTACCAAGGCATCTAGTGTCTGTGCGTGTATCTTTTGTAAAAGTGAGTATTTTCCCAAATCCGACTATCATTAACCAAAAATATAGTTTTTACATTATTGTTTATTGTGTGAAATCACAAGGTAAAATGTAAAGGGAAAATGTTATAGTACTTTAATGTAGGATTATGAAACTACTGCTGTACTAACTACCTTAAGCCAATTGTATATTTTAAGGTAACATGTGATCAGCATGTATCTTGCTACCGACTCAATAGTAAAGTGACAATGTAAGATGCCACAAAAATGACGTTTGGCACCCGTAGACTTGCAAGTCCCACTGTAGCGACCAGGAAGGTGTAGGATAGTCAGTCCAATATAAATCTATACACAAACTCATACGCTCCCCAATTAAGGAGATTCTGATACAAAAACAGTCATGGCAGGTAGTGCCATGCCCTGTTTAATGGCTCACATAAATGTATTAATGTAAATGTTATGTGAATTGTGTGCTAGCTGTATTGTGTGTTCTTTCTCTGTCTAGCCTGTATGTTTATTTCTCATCAGTCTGTTTCATGTTTGTTTCTCATTATAGTATGTATTGACTCATGTATGAACTGACTCATTGTATGTTTCATCGTTCTAGTAATAGTATCTTCCTAAACTACCCCTATGGTAGCTTACTAGCAATGTATGAACATGTTTGTATACCCTTGCTACCCAAGGGTATGGACTTGAATGAAGGAAAACCTTTTATATCTATATACATATACATAATATATAACTAGGATTCAAACGACCCTCGGACAACTAACCTTGATACCCTAAGACCACAATCAAACAAGAACAGGAAGTAGGGTAGACTAGCAGTCCTAAGTCCTTCTAATCCTACTTATATAACTATATTTATATAGATACACATACTATAAGTTAGAAGAGGTTGATAACAAACCTTTTATATCTATATACATATACATAATATATAACTAGGATTCAAACGACCCTCGGACAACTAACCTTGATACCCTAAGACCACAATCAAACAAGAACAGGAAGCAGGGTAGACTAGCAGTCCTAAGTCCTTCTTAATCCTACTTATATAACTATATTTATATAGATACACATAATATAAGTTAAAAGAGTTTGATAAATGTATTTGACAATAAAAGAGTTTGTAAAATAGTTTGAGGTAAAACAGTTTGATAAACAATTTGAAAAGTAAGAAAACCATTTGCTTGGTAGTTATTAATCACATGTGATTGATATAATAACTACAATTGTTCAACTTGTATCCCCCCCCATAAAAGAATTTAAAAACATTTAAAAGGTTAATTAAGGGGTATGAACTCACCTGTAGTTGGTGGTTTGGATGAACTGAAGAAATAGGATTGCTAGGTGTCAAGTGAAGACTTGTACACACACAATGATCCTATTTAACATATAAATACAACATATATGTATCTAATTAGCCTTTAAACAACTAATTAGCAAAGTTAAGACATCCTAAGTCAAGTTAAACACCTTATATAAGTGTTATAAGCCTCAAGGAATGCATCTAAGTGTTGTAGAACAATGATATAGGGTTTAGGGTTCAAAAGAAACTCTAACTTGAGTTTACGGTTTTGTGACCTCAACCCAATGGGTTTACGGTCGTAAACCCTAGAGTTTACGGCCGTAAACTCCCCCTCTTTTGACCATTTGTTGATTTGAAGGTTTCTAAGTCCATTGAAGTGTTTCCACTTGAAGTATAAGCCTAAGGAAGAAGCTAGGGCACCATTTCACTCCTATTTGGAGTTTACGGCCCAAAGACCACATCCCTTTGGGTTTACGGTCGTAAACCCTTATGGATGTTGGTATTTTGATGATTTCAAGTCCTTAACACATCAAGGTAAGGATCCAAGTTAGTCACCTAGGCTTAGGAAGGGACTAGGGACATTTTGGTCCCTTAAAATGGGTTTACGGTTCAAGAATGTTCTTGGATCGTAAACACCATTTTCTTGGTGTTTCTTGGATGTTTTCATGTTATAATGGAGTATAGCAAGCTTAAACACACTCTAGGATAGAAGTACTTACTATATGGAAGCTTGAAATGAGCCAAAATGCCAAGAACATTAGTGTGTGTTCTTGGTGAAAATGGAAGAATCAACCTTTTGGAATGATTTCACGGTTAGAAAGGTGTTAAAACACTAGATTAAGTGATCTACTAACTTGAAATGGTTGAAAACACTTACTAGATCGAGATCTGGAATAAATCCCGGGATGATACTTGAGAGGATTTGATATTTGTTCTTGAGAAATTTGGATAAATGACAATAAATGACAAGTGTCATATATATACTCCATATTTCTGGGTTTTTGGCTTAAACTATTTTATTCCGGCAGTAAACTCCAATTTCTTGAAGTTTAGGAATAACAGTGTTGCACTATAACCCTAGGGCATCCTCTCTCCTGGTATCTCCTAAAGTGTAAATCCTAAAATAATCAAACTTAATCCAAAAAGTCTGAAAATTTAACTGTAACCGATTTGACTTCTATTGAATTGACATGTTGTACAGAATAGAAATTTCGGGTTGTCACAGACAGTGGCTGATTCAACTTGCGAATCAGAGTATATAATAGCTAGCGAGGCAGCAAAGGAGGCGATATGGCTGAAGAACTTCATTGGAGACCTTGGAGTTGTACCAGCTATTAAAGAGCCAAGAGAAATTTTCTGTGATAGTGAAAGTGCAGTTGCCTTAGCCAAGGAAGCAAGGGATCACGGGAGATCCAGACACATCGACAGAAAATACCATTTCATCAGACATCGAATAGAAGGACTCCTCGTGGCAAAGAGGGTATCATCGGATGAGAATCCAGCAGATCCCCTCACGAAGGGACTGACTTGGGTTAAGCATCTCCAGCATGCTCGGAGCATAGGGCTGAAGGATGATATTAGATTTAGTAGTTAGATAACCTTGAAATTTGTAAAGTGTAATTGACATTAGATGATGAATAAAAGGTGTTTTATTTATGAGTAAAGTGTTGCTATCTCTTGTCGATCGTTTACAATATTTCTTTTGCATGTTTTGACTTCCGAAATAATTATGTTTGGTATATCATATTATTCGAACCTCCACAGTCGGTCATATGTCGGAAGTAGGTATGAATCAAGACTGTCATGATTGGTTGCAGAGGTCTAAGTTCTTGGACATGGCTACAACATTCATGAGTGCTCATAAGTTCTGAGCATTGGACTCAACCCACGCTCACTGGAATCACTTCATGGAATTTATCTCGAGTGATCGTGAAACGGTAATATCATATAAGTCTTCAAACCTAGATATATGATTTGTTACTTATGAGTTGATTATGCATTGATTGTACGAAAACGCATTGGTAACTCGATGTTATAAAACGTGCTCTTATGTATAATTCAATGAGTAGTAGAACAAACATATGAGTCGAAGTTTATCTGTTCCTTCTTGGATTAGAAGCTGATATCTGGGCCCCTCGATGATTTTGTTTTGACCTATGTACCGGGCCCGGTCAGAACTAAGTTGATGTGTTCAATTAAGTTCTTTGTCAAACAAATCGGAAATCGGGAAACAAACTGCAGGACAATAAGTAAGACATTATTCCATGTATTTGTCCGGCTGATATCTAGAACAGAGGATTATATGATCACTTATCTTAAATGGCGTATCATCATCTTCTCAGTTCCGAGAGACCTTGAAAGAGCTACGATTGCCGATCGGTTCCTGAAGTATTGCAGTTATAGTTATTAGACTTATCCAAGTGGGAGACTGTTGGATAAGGTGTCTAAGCCCATAACTATTTCTGGTATGTACTTGACCCGACCCGACATGGTCCATTTGGGGTGCATGGCACCATGCAATTGGATAAACTAAAATGAGAGAAATAACACTTATGGTTTATTAATATATTATAAGTTCTAATATATTAATAATATTATTTAATTAGTTTGATCAAGAATTAATTTAGAATTAATTAAGTGATCAAAAGATAACTAATTAAATATATGGGTAGATTATGTAAATCTTCCATATCTTATATAGTGGGCTAAGAGGCTCCATGGATTATCAAGTTGGGTTCCACCCATAGGATGCTCCATGGATGCCCCATGGACTTAACCCATGGATCATGAAATGAAGAGTCATGTTACATTAGGGTTTACATAATGCAACACACTATATAAACAAAGGTGTTCTCCCCAAAATCGGCGACACTAAGAAACAAGAGGGCTAGAGCCGATTTTGCAAATGTAAGATTCTCTCAAAGTTTACTCCTTTGCATTTGGTGTTGTGTGAAGCATTTGAGGCATCACACTTAGGGTGCTAGGCTCACAAGGTTTCAAGGATCATAATCAACAACAAGGTAAGTTATTCTATCTTTCATTCAAGTTAAAAATGTTCCCCATGTATGCTAGATAGGAATATAACCTTGGAATTCAACTTTGCATGATAATTAGACAAACATAGATCCAAGGTTATTAGGGTTGCATGTACACTTACGAAGTGTTAGAATGCTCAAAACCCATCAATACAATCATGTTCATTCATACAAACAACATTACTAGTAAACTATAATAGGTATAGTTTAGGAAGTTACTAACTCTATTACAAGAACAATGAAACATACAAAGAGTCAGTTCATACGTGAGTCAATACATACTATTATGAGAAACTAAGAGAACATTCATACATACTAGACAAAGAGAACATACAATACAGCTAGTACATACTATACATTATACAAGAGAACATACTATTATGAGAAACTAAAAGAGAACATACATACTAGACAGAGAGAACATACAATGCAGCTAGTACATACATTACATATACAAATATACAATAACATAAATGTGGACCTTCGTTCGGGGCATGGCATCACCTGTCATGGCTCGATTTGTAGCCAAAATCTCCTAGAAGGAGAGCGTGAATTTACGTATAGATCTATACTGGATTGACTATCCTACACCTTGTTGTTAGCTACAGTGGGACTTGCAAGTCTACGGGTTCCAAATGTCATTTCTTCCGACCTCTTTCATCGTCGTGTTATTAGTCGATAGTATGGTACAATCAGGTCACGTCATACCTTAAATATCAATTGGTTTAAGGTAGAAAGTACAGCAGTAGTTACTATAATACAACACTACAGTACTTTATTATTTCCCCATTGCATTGATTGTGATCTTTTCACATAAAAGGTAATGTAAAGCTATATTTTTTGTTAATGATAGTCACACTTGGGAAAATATACACACTTACAAGAAACAAACATACATTTCATTTGATGCCTTGGTAGAAGGCTACGTTTAGTAGAAAATATAGGATTTTCTAGGAGTTTCAAACATTTACAAACAACTACAAACTTATACATCAAGTACTTAAAGACACTTTCATACAACAATGACACTAAATGCTTATGAACTCACCAGCTTTAAAGCTGATAAACTCTTTCAAAATAACTTCTATTCTCAGGTCATCAGTAGACAGGTACCGATGCCAGGTTTTGAGAAGATGGAGCTCGTTCAAGACTCATCTCTTATTTTTGATTTACATTTTTGGTGTCTTATAAACTTCATAGAACACACTTGTATGAAATTATATTATTAATGCAATGGATGATGTTGTTTCTTGTTTACTACTATGCTTTGTTGTGATAATGTACATGACGTCCTCCACCCCCGAACGTTTCCGCCGTTCTGGTTTTGGGGTGTGACAAAGTCCATCCTATCAAATTGTCCTGGTGATATGCAACCCAAAATGGACCAAGCTACTCTCGGGTGAAGTACATACCAGATATAGTTATGGGCTTAGACACCTAATCCAAATTCTCCCACTTGGATAAGTCTAATAACTATAATTGCAAGTACGGCTCCAAAATCCCGACTAGCAATCGCAACTCATAAAAGCCGTTGTTGAACTCTGACCTAGTCAATGACGCTTCCATTAGATAAAGGATCATATATTCCTCCATTCTATAAGATATCACATGGACTGAGACATGGATTAAGATCATTATCTCTGTCCAATTGTTGTTTCTCGATTTCCGATTTATGACGGTTGATTAATTGAACAAATCAAATCAGTCTAGACTTGGCCAAGTGCTTAGGGTTGTCATCACTAAATCATCGAGGGGCCCCCAGATATCGCTTTTATCTCTCTAAGGGTAAAAGGAATGGATAAAATTCGACTCAAATAATTGCTTGTACTTACTCATCAAATCACATACAACAATATGTTTTATAACACCAAGTTACTGGTGCATTTACATATGTCAATGTGCAACCGACTTGTAAACCACAACTCACATGTTATGGTTTCAATAATATAGGATATTATCGTTTCACAATCACTCGTGATAAAATCCATGAAGTGATTCAGATGAGCATGGGTTTAATCCAATACTCGAATCTTATTCCAAGAGTACTCAGGAACACTGCAGCAAACTCGTTCTATGTCTAAAACACCTAGAGAATCTACAGTCAGATTCATGACAGCCTTGCCTCAATAACTACTTCCAAAGTATGATCAACTGGGGATATCGAGAATGTACATAGGGAAACAAAGAATGGGACCAAAAAGAGAATGATCCTTGGAGGGATTGTACCTTTTAAGATCGCGTGTAGAAAAGAGATTGGTATTTATTCCCATCTTGAGATTAACATCCTTATGAAGATCTACAAGGCATAATGACTAGAACCTAGCAAAGATGAGTTCTATCATGCCTTCCTTTGGGGTATCCTTGGAGATGTACTGCAGAAAGTCGTCCCAGATGATTTTCCCATAGTTGACAGGGTTGCCTGTGAAAATACTCCATACGATATCCAACAATTGTTTTCCTATGTTGTCCGTCCCACCGGTTCTTCCTGACAAACAACGAATAACAAAGTGACACACAAACAGCCAAACAGTAGGCAATTTGCTCTTCTTGAATTCACCGACTCCTTTGAGTTTCATTTGGTACACCATTTGCTACAGAGAAGAGAACGTTGGATTAGTGTCAAAGCCCATAACTATAATTGGTATGTACTTAACCCGATTTGGCATGGTCCATTTGGGTTGCACTTCACCGGAACAATTTATATGGACAGTCTTTTGAGAATAGTATGTTTATGATTTATATTAATATATTATATGCTCTAATATATTAATATGGAATCATATTATTTAACTAGTATTGATCAAGAATTAATTTAGAATTAATATGATCAAAAGGAACTAATTAAATATGGACTCTTATAAATATATATGGAATGGGCCAAGTTCATTTAGGTTGGACTAAGCTTTCATGGATAGTCCATGGAGTGTTTAACCCATGGATCCTATGGTAATGAAAGGTCATGGGTATTAGGGTTTACATGAATGTAACCCTGATCCTCCATACTATATAAAGAGGTCATTGGCACTTGAAATTAGCACTAGTGTGTGACTATAAAGGTTGGGCCGATTTCTAGTAGTGCTTACTATTCTCTCAAGTTTTCCAAGGTGTTTTTGCTGATTTGTGATTCCACTAGAGGCTTCCACACTATGGCGGCTAAGCTCTTAAAGTTCAAGACTTCAAGCTACATCAAAAGGTATGTTATCTAACTAGGCTTTTGTGGTATAGTTGCTTCATATTATGCTAGTTAGGATAAAACCTTGGAATATTGAATAATTGCATTTATAGTAGAGAAAACATAGATCCAAGGTTTATAGGGTTGCATGTACACCATAGGAGTGTTAGAATGCTCAAAATCCTTCAGTGGTATCAGAGTCTGGTTTTTTTTTTCTTTTATACTTGATGCAAATTGCTGAAAACTGAAGTTTATATGTTGTTTGGTCAGCTGAATCGACGAGTCCAGTAAGGGACTCGACGAGTCCATGCCTAAATTCATCCAACTCGTCGAGTTGGTTCATACACTCGACGCGTTGGACCCCCTGATAGCATATCTTCGAGTTTTAAGGCTGGAATTGGTCTAGAATCATTATCTTAAACTATTTTGGACTTTTAAAACTTGTTTTTGATGTGGTAATGATTATGGTAAACCAATTTCAAAGTTGTTATCAAAATTTCAAGTTTTATGTGTGCTTATGTAATTCTTGAAATTGTTGATATGATTGTTCATACACCTATGAGTTTTGGTAGATCATAGGAATTATTTGCAAAATTGTTTGTTGGTTAATTCTTGATGTAAATGTGTTTTAATGGAGTCCATATTTCTATTATACTTATAATGAGGAATTAAGTGCCCTATCCTATCCGTTCGGCTAATGACCCTCCACCAGTCAAGGAAGCGGTAGGTGTGAGTGTACACCCATTAAGCGCCATTTTATAGGCAGCAACCTTATACCCACCTTATAGATTGGCTTCGTGAATGAGGCCCACTAGCGATAAGACTAGCTTATTCTTATACATATATATTAATTAATCTTGTAATAACATAATAGTATAGGGTTGAATTTTAAACTTGTAAAATTCTAAGTGTTTGAAATTTAAATCATTCAAAATTAAACTTTTAATCACAAAATTTAAATTTCAAAACTTGAGGACAAGTTTTGAACTTTTCAAAACACAAGGGATCAAATAACAAATAATATAAATCAAACAATTAGTTTAGTGATTATCTATATTTGACCTAATTCAATTTCTTGCAAGATAAGTTACCCAATTAATACAAATAATCAATTTTAATCATATATGGAATTTATTATCTAATCAATTGGTAAATATCTTTTGTTTTTGGGAAGGATAGTCTCACAAAATTATTAAAATTTGAATTTTATCAGTAAATACAGATTAGACAACTATTCCATAGCAAAAACAGCAAGAAATCCCGATATTGCCTCTGTCAGACGATCCGACTCGCCGAGTCACTCATGGACTTGCTGATTAGGGCCGACTCGTCGAGTCCATGAAGTGACTCGCCGAGTCCAATCGAACAGAAGCCAAAAAAATGATTTTCAGCATGTAAACAGTTAAAGCATCACATACAACAGAAACCAAACAAGGCTCTGATACCACTGATGGGTTTTATGGATAAGAACAATCCTATGTGCTCATACAAACCCTAATGCTTGGATCTAGGTTTCTCTATTGTACATGCAATGAATCCAAGACTTGCAAACCCTAATATAGGATACATAATATTAAAATAACATATAACATTAGATGTAGGTGTTTATCTCTTCAATAGTAGCTTGAATGTTCTTCTCTTGAGCTTTGAATCACAATTGCAATTCCTCTAATGGATCACAAACACCACACAAGCAAGAAGGCAACTTTAAGAGAGAGGAGGATGCTATTTTCGGCCTAGGGTTTTCTCTTGGGAACCAGTGGCCGAAAATTGAAGCCTTTGGGTCTTATTTATACTGTAGGGTGCTAGGGTTTCAGTCTAAACCCTAATGGATAGCTTAGCCACCAAGCAGCTGAAGGAACCTTCTGGAATGAGGCCTTAGACAAAAATATGATGATCCTTCATCATAATTTCGTACCCCCTTACTCCATTAGGTTTCCCAGCCGAAAACTCAAATATCACACATATGACAGTTTATGCCCCTTTATTTAATTAATCTCTTTTAGTCACCAAATTAATTCCTAATTAATTTATGACTAATACTAATTAAATAAATATGGTTTCTCCTTTAATATATTATTCTTTAATATATTAATACACCATAATATCCTCTCTCTCTCATATCAAATTACCTTGTCAAGTTACTTTGGTCAAGGCAACCCAAAAGGACCATGCATAACCGGGTTAAGTACATACCAAATATAGTTACGGGCTTAGACACTAATCCAACATTAACTTGTATTCCCCCGCCCCCCCGCAATAAAACTTGAAGACAACATGAAAATGTAGGGGTATGAACTCACCTTGAGTGATCTTCTGAGATGGATGTGGGAGGAAAGAGGTTTCCAAGTCAAGAACACTTGGGAGACGCTTGAAGATTTGAAGATCCTAGGCCCAAATATGTCGATATTTGTGTGAGAAATCTATGATTTGAGTGAAAGAGTGTAGGACCTTCAAGTGTAGGATGAAGTTACTTACCAAGAGTGGATGGGAGGTTCAAAGCTTCCTGGAGATTTTCGAGTTCTTGGAGAGTGAAGGAGAGAGAAAAGTATGTTAGCTTATGGTGGAAGTGAAAGAGATCTAGGAGATATGAGATGAATTGACTCTTTGTGTGGGTGAGGGTTAAGGAAGCTTGTTGAAGAAGAATAAGGGTACAATGAGTTGACAAGGCTGATGTGAATAGTGACATAAAGATGTCATGGAGTGGGTATGGGAAGTAGCTTGTGTCATACTCCATGAAAAGTCAACACTCCAGCACAATATCTTACACAATAGATATTATTCCTAGATTAAGATTTCCCCCAAAATGTGATTAAAATGTGATTTTATATGGTCTTATATGTCGAAATATAAGTTTGGGTGAAAATCCCATGTTAAAATCATGAAAAACGAGCTTAAAACGCGAAAGTGGTCGAAAACCGGGAAAAGGAAGCGAACCTGCGAAGTTTTCAGGGTCAGAACCGAGGGTTCATTCCTTGGAGCTTAGAACCGAAGGTAGGTTCGGTCCTAAAGGCTTGCACGCGAAACTACCCGAGTGGGAACCGAAGGCACATGGGAGGGGAAATGGACCGAAAGTAGAATGAACTGAAAGTACTTGTTTCGGACTTGACCGAGCCGAAGGTGAGTTCGGTCCTATAAGGGGAGTTCGTTCCTATAAGGGGAGTTCGGTTCTAAGAGGTTTCGGGTCTAGTAGGCTTCGGTTCCTTAAGGGAGGTTCGGTTCCGAAGAGGTTTCGGTCCTTTAGGGCTGTATTTTCGTTTATCTTCCCGTTTCGAGTTGTTTTTGACTAAATTAAGGGTCGGGATGCCCCGAGTGATTATAAAAACTTAGAAGAGATTTTGAGAGAGATTTGGGAGAGATTTAGATAGAGTGAGAGAGATTGAGAGAGACTTTGTTTGTGACCTTTGCGAGTGTTCAACTTCGAAATGCAAAGTCTGTAAACCCCGTTATGCCTCGTTATGAGTGTTATATGCCCTTGCAAGGTATGTATTAATTTTTTATTGAGTAGTTCCATCACTTACCCTGATTAGGGTTTAGATTTTCAGAACACGTGAAAACTCTAAGTGATACTTTGCATTAGGATGGTGTGTTGTACAATAGTAAACATAATGTAAACCCTAATACACAAGGATTATTTGAGTTGGCCGGTTTGACTTGTTTACTTTCTTTGACTTTGACTTGACCAGAAAGTGACGGTTGTCACATCATCCCCCATTAGAAGGAATTTCGTCCCGAAATTAGTACTTTGACCGGGACTTTGACAGTTGGGGAAGAGATGTGGGTATTTTTGTTTCATCTTGTTTTTGCGTTTCCGGGTGAACTCGGGTCCTTGCTTAACAATCTTGCAGACCTTCACACTAGGGATGCAACTTTGTTTTGTTCTTTTGATCTCTCGATCTATGATTTCTACCGGTTCTTCCACGAAGTGGAGGCTCTCGTCGATTTCAATCTCGTCAAGAGGGATAACAAGAGTCTCGTCGGACAAGCATTTCTTTAAGTAAAACACGTGGAAGGCCGGATGTACATTATTAAGCTCTCGGGGTAGTCGAAGTTTGCATGCCACTGGGCCAATCCTGACAAGGATTTCGAATGGTCTGACGTACCTTGGATTTAGTTTCCCACGCTTACTGAAACGTATCATTCCTTTCAATGGTGGGACCTTTAGTAGAACCCGGTCGCCAGCCCGTAATCCCGAGGGTTTGCACCGCTTATCTGTGCAGCTCTTTAGTCGCTCTCGAGATGCTTTCAGTCTTTCTCGGATTTGTACGATCTTTTCCGTAGTCTTTCTTATGATTTCAGGGCCAATGAGGGTGTTGTTTAGGGACTCGTCCCTTTGCTAGTTTTGTATTTCCCCTTTCAGTCCAGTGCAGCGGTGATCTGTACTTGCGGCTATAGTGAGCTTCGAATGGAGCGTCCTTGATGCTAGTGTGATAACTGTTATTGTATGAAAATTCGACATGTGGTAATTGGGTATCCCAAGCTTTACCAAAGTCAGTCACAGAAGCTCTTAGCATTTCTTCTAGGGTTTGAACTGTTCCTTTTGCTCTGCCTGTCGGTTTGTAGGTGGTAGGCCGTACTCATATCCGGCCTAGTTCCCAGAGACTTTTGGAGTGATTGCCAAATTTGCGAAAATGAATATACTGTCTCTATCGGAGGTTATGGACATTGACACATCATGCCCCTTACAATCTCTTTGATGTATGATGTAATCAATTTCTCCATCTTGTCGGTTTCTTTGATTGGTAAGAAGTGAGTGGTAACTTGGTTATGAATTCCATGGTTATCTGTTTCCACTTCCTTTCGGGTATCACTGGTTGTTGTAGAAAACTCGAAGGCTTCTGTGATTCTACCCTGACCTAAGAACGAGTCAGATACTCGCCCACGTATGTAGCGATGTCAGCTTTTCCTATTTGGCCACCGATATCACTTTTTGAGGTCCAGATACATCTTGTCTGAGCTTGGATGAACGGAGTAGCGAGTTTTTGTGTGCTTCGTTCGTGATGACGTCTTTGAATCCATCAACTTCGCTGTCCAGATCTGGTACATGGGATAATGTGCCCTGCCGCTCTTGCCTTCTATGTTCTTATGATCGGTGAAGGTTGTACATTTCGTGTTGTAGAGATAGTACCTCCAGATCTCTAGGGCGAGTACTACTGCTCCTAGTTCGAGGTCATGCGAGACCTAGCCAACCCTGTATGCCTTTAGCCATCTTGAGGCATAAGTAATAACTTCTCCTCGGAGCGCTGCATAGGGCCTTCTTTAGTGTTTCTCCTTTGTCGATTAGATCGGTAGGGAGCATATGGGTTCGGTTTACGCGACTAGACTTATTCGGATGGTAGAACGTCCACTCGCACTCTTGGGTAGCCTTGTCCCGAAGTTTGTGGTAGGACTCGTACCCGGTTCATCTACCATTAACTCGCACATATAGGTCGTATGTAATTAATATTGGTAAGACAGTCGGATGGCTGACTTTGCCCCAAGTCCACAACTAGACACGAAACAGGAAATAGGGCGGAAGCACACATCCAATGTCCGTATAATCTTAATTACATATTTTCCTCGCATATACACTTAGTAGTGATAGGCTAACCGTATTCGTCCCAAGCCTCCGTGCTTGATCTTGACCTGCTATACGAGTGATATTCTCGAAGGGTTTACTAGGAATAATTTGAAAAGGTTTGGAAGGTATAATGCTCCTCCAATGAGTGCTTCGGGGTTTCGCAACGAGGGATGACCCAGAGGTCCGTGTCGGATTTGTGTTTATGAGAGGCGAGGGTTTCGATATTCAGTGGGTTAGGTGAAGGGTCTTTTCGTAGCCGTTTTATTGGGAAGATGAGGACAAAACCAATCCAAATCGAATGACGACTTCGGATCTTTTTAGTAAAACATGTGTTAAGTCGTATTCGTACGAATTATTCGTTAGGGAGATAGAGCATCATGTGTTTCTTGTTAGTATGTTCTGTATTGGTCGGTGTTATTATTACTGCAGATGATTCGCATTGCTGCTACTAGTACTGATAGTAAGAGTGTTTTGCAAACTAGCGATGATACTTCATATTATGATCCCTAACAGGTTTCTCTATGATCGATCGATGTATATGAGTGTATTGATTCGATTAAACGAGAGTGTATTTTAACTGCTTTTTGAAAGACGAAAATCTTAGTAAACATACCACATTCATTACAAACATATGATACTTAAACGTTCTTGTTTTTGAAATATCCCCAAAAGTCCTAGCAAGGTTCCTTGTTGCTCCTGCTAGTTCGGTTGTCACACTCCTCATGTGCCCCGTCACCCCTCTCAGTTGGAAAGTCTCTCTTGAAGTGTCCCGTTTCACCGCATAGGTGGCACACTGGACTTACACTGGTATTGGTGATTGAAGCAATGAACAGGGCCTGAGTCCTGCAGAAGCGGGCAGTATGCCCGTTCCTGTTGCAGATTTTACAGAGCATTACCCGACAAACCCCCTTGTGATGGTATTTACACCTGATACACTTTGGGAGAGTTCCCATATATCGTCGGACCGGTGCTTGAGTGACCGACGGTGTGGCTAATATCGAGGCATGTGTCGTGACTGCTGTTGTAATTACAGGGTCAGCCACAGATTGTTGTCTTTTAGCACGATTTTTGGATAGGTTGCGCTTCATTTTGTCCCAAAACTTTTGTTTCTTGCTCTTCGGTTTGTGGTCTGAGGCGTCTTCGTTGGTAGACACCCGCTGGTGTTCTTGAGTGTTACTGCGGTTAGTATTGCCGACACTGCCTTTGTCTCCGTTGGCGTTGTTAGAATTGAGTTGCTCCATGACAGCTGTCACGGATGCCGTAACCGCAGCTTGAAAAGTAGCAGAGTCTATCTGCACGATTGGTGCCTTGCTTGTTGTCTGGTTACCTCCTTGTGAAGACATAACTCTGTTGCATGGGGAGAAACGATTTCGTGAGTGGGGATGATTATCTCTAGTTATATCCTTACCATTTATATAAACATATATAAATTTTTCACTTTACTGAACTATTCTCAATGTTATCGCTAACGTTCCTGAGACAGAGTTATGGTAGTGGGTAGAAGTAGGTTTTGTACGGGCGTTAAGTTTTACCCATCCTAGGATTATGTTTGCCCGAACATACTTAGCTGAGGAGTTTGGATGGGATCCGATGCATTAGTGTTGGTATGATCGCACCCTACAGGCCTACGAAAAAAGGCACCTTTCAACCATGAGGTTTAAAAATGTGAGATGATAATGAGTCTTGAATAAGGGTTTATACGTCGTGAGCTATCTAACTAATTTTATCTTAGTTCTGAGTGTATCGTGTTCCAATTTTATAGTGTTCTGGAAACAATTCATAATGAGAGTTTATATATAATAAACTTATGAATTTTTGGGAGTATTGCTCCCAATGAAATAATACGCATGCCCATTTCATTCGTATGATTCTAGTATATTTAGTTTCTAGAGAAAAATTTTGTTGTGCCTGATGCAGGTCTACACCACATCATTGCAAGGAAAAGTTCGGACCGCAAATAAATCCCTCGACTAGTGTTATCATTAAATCGCAGGGTCAAGCCTACACATGGAGGAGAGTACCATCAACTCATGCTCATAACCCAATCTACAAGGTCTTGTGAGTAGTATGAACTCTACTCATGAGGATCTGTCCCTTGTGGCGCTGGAAACGAAGTCGATGCGTCTTGTAGTTCTGGCAACCTACGCTCGGCTGCGACCACTCTCTCTTCGATTGTCGAGTGTCTATCCTGATACTTCTTTGCCTTCGCGCGAGCAACGATAAGGTCCTTAATGATTTGGTCTCTGAAATAGCAATCGCTTTCCAAGTCTCGAGTTGGTGAGATGGAAGCGTCTGTACCAGCGCGCAGCTTCCTAACTCGATGTTCGTGATCTTTTGGGTCATCACCGGGAGGGCTCTGTCAACCGGTCCCCCATGGTTGAGGTCATTGCAACCTCGTTGGTCTCCAAGTGGTGATCGCTGTCGCTGATGGCGACTCCACCCCCCGATCAATGTTGCCCAACGGGGCACAGGTCCGACGTAGTCGAAACGGTTTGCGAAGACCCTGGCTATGTGCGGAGAGTTGATGACCTCTGGCTCCACTTCCGACTCTTTTCCTAATCATCCACTAACTCTCCGGGTTCGGAAAGTAGGGGTTTCCTGGTAAGTAGCATCTTGCTATGTTGTCCGTGCGAGAATAGGGGTGGGGTAAGAGACATATAATAATCATATTCTTAGAAATACTTATAGGGGTTTGATCCTCCTTAGTTACTTCTATAATGACATGGTGCATAAAAGATATGATAGACCTTCAAATAAGTGATCATACTCTAAAACCACAACCAAACAAGGAACAGGAAGTAAAGCAATGATCACAGATTCTAAGTCTATGATATCTAAGTTATATATAACTTTAGCGTATCCACTTAGTGATTGTAGATCTACTAGCAAGAATCTGTTTAGTTTTTCACATAGGTTATAGTACCACAAAATACTCCTATAGTATTTTAAATGTTATGTTTGGTTCTTAACGATTTTTTTGTATGGGAAGTTTTTAGGCTCGTTGCTCACTACGACCATTCCCCGGCATACAATAGTCACACCTCGAATAAATATAGTTGATCAGGCTATATTCATCCTAAGTCTGATTACATATCCCAAGGCCTACTTGTATTGTCCAACTCCTCATTTTACTTTTGTATCAACGTGGATATGACACTATACTCCATGCGTGCATGTACTCATACTTTTTAACAAGAAACTATTTATTTCTAAAAGTATAGTTATTTGAAAATGTTTAAATCAGAGACTTTAGTCCCAATGCATTTATAGTTTGTATATCTTATGTGGTCGATATACTTAGTTCACTATAAACAATGCTCTGATACCAATCTGTCGCACCCCCAAACCAAGGATGGCGGAAACGTCCGGGGCTGGCAGACTTCATGTATAGTATCACAACATCAAGTATAATATTGCTCATAGTAGATACAACCATCATAAATATAATTGAAAAAGTTACACCATAGTATGAGTTTACATGTTTCAAAATCAATTACATTATGATGACAAAAATGTATAAATTGACATCTTGCGTCCCATCCTCAAAAGCAGTTGGGTACCTGTTTCACTGGTTCCTGAGAATACAAGTAGTTTTGAAAAAGTGTCAACAATTAGGTTGGTGATTTCATAAGCTTTTGGATGTAGAGTTTGAAAGCCTTTGTTTGTAATGGTAATGTATATTTCAAGAAAATCCATTATTTTTCCTTATAAAAGTCATGTAATCTTAAATCCCAAGACCGAGAGTCTGTGTGTATTTTGTACTTATAACGTGCTTGTAATTGTAATGTGTACCCAAGAAAAATCCAATATTTTCCTTATAAAAAGTCATGTAATCTTAAATCTCAAGACCGAGAGTATGTGTGTATTTTGTACTTATAACGTGTTTGTATTTGTAATGTGTACCGAAGAAAAATCCAATATTTTCCTTATAAAAGTCATGTAGTCCTAAATCCCAAGACCGAGAGTATGTGTGTATTTTGTACTTATAACGTGTTTGTAGTTTTAGGTAGATAAAACCCCTTTTTAAAGTAGAATTTGCCCGTAAACTTGAAATGTTGTTAACTCCCTATCTGATTCGTTATAACCATACTATAACTAGAATTAACCTGCTACAACATTTTTCAGACGTCAATATCCTATGACTTTTGTCACCTGTATACCTGCAAGTCCTGCTGTAGCTAGCAGCGAGGTGTGGGGTGTGAATCCTAATATAGATCTATACATAATTATCACACTCTCCCTACGAGAGACTCTGGTTATAACTTGCAGGAATTTAAACCCGTACTCTAAGAGTACAATTGAAGAATTGTCTCACAACTTACGTTAACGAGTTTACATATAATTTGAATGTAAAACCTTGTCCGCGGTGGAAGTGAAATCTCCCTTTGTGTAATAAATTCGTGATGCGAATTCCATAAACTATTCCTATTTTAGTTTATCATGTAGGATATGAAAAACCCGTTTGTATTGAGTGTAAAACCTTTTTCTGTGCAAATAGTATGTTTGGCAAGGTATAACTATAATTCTTATGTTTCACCTTGTATATTTGTAATGATAAAGGACTCTTACAATTTAGTGAGTAATTTATGTTATTTACATGTAACTTAACAGGAAACACACGTAAAATATGAAATCATCAAAGATAAACACTTTGCTCAACATGTTACAAAGTGGTATGCAAGTTGTAAGCTGTTAACTAGTTTTTAACCTTTCTGCATTGTCTTAGAAAAACCATAGAAAAATCATACAAAGTTGAAAACTGATTCCGTAAACTCTGAGAGTTTTGAAAATGTGTCCAGACTGGCCCAAATTCATTTGTGAAATGATAGGCAGTTTTGTGAAAACCACCATAAATTGTAGAAAAATCTTATGGAGATGTGCAAGTAGTCATTAGAAAGGTATAAACCTAAAATACTTGCATATTAAACAGATTTGATAGATACTAAGTCTAAGATGGACAAAGAAGTCCGTGAATAGGACTCAACTTTTCTGATGAAAGCTGTTGTTTGAATTTAGTTAAGTTCTTGGTGTATTAACTTGTATTCCCCCCCCCCTAAAACTTGAAGAAAACATGAAAATGTAGGGGTATGAACGCACCTTGAGTGATCTTCTGAGATGGATGTGGGAGGAGAGAGGTTTCCAAGTCAAGAACACTTGGTAGATGCTTGAAGATTTGAAGATCCTAGGCACAAATATGTCGATATTTGTGTGAGAAATCTATGATTTGAGTGAAAGAGTGTAGGACCTTCAAGTGTAGGATGAAGTTACTTACCAAGAGTGGATGAGAGGTTCAAATCTTCTTGGAGATTTTCGAGTTCTTGGACAGTGAAGGAGAGAGAAAAGTGTGTTAGCTTATGGTGGAAGTGAAAGAGATCTAGGAGATGTGAGATGCATTGACTCTTTATGTGGGTGAGGGTTAAGGAAGCTTGTCGAAGAAGAATAAGGGTACAATGAGTAGACAAGTCTGATGTGAATAGTGACATAAAGATGTCATGGAGTGGGTATGGGAAGTAGCTTGTGTCATACTCCATGAAAAGTCAACACTCCAAGACAATATCTTACACAACAGATATTATTCCTAGATTAAGATTTCCCCCAAAATGTGATTAAAATGTGATTTTATATGGTCTTATATGTCGAAATATAAGTTTGGGTGAAAATCCCATGTTAAAATCATGAAAAACAAGTTTAAAACGCGAAAGTGGTCGAAAACTGGGAAAAGGAAG
Organism: Lactuca virosa; assembly: GCF_052849685.1. Classification (NCBI taxonomy): domain Eukaryota; kingdom Viridiplantae; phylum Streptophyta; class Magnoliopsida; order Asterales; family Asteraceae; genus Lactuca; species Lactuca virosa. Next base: position 417,490,457 of record NC_136428.1, on the reverse strand, counting down.
CGAACCTATGATGTTTTGAGGGTCAGAACCGAGGGTTCGGTCCTTGGAGCTTAGAACCGAAGGTAGGTTCGGTTCTAAAGGCTTGCACACGAAACTGCCCGAGTGGGAACCGAAGGCACATGGGAGGCGAAATGGACCGAAAGTAGAATGAACCGAAAGTACTTGTTTCGGTCCGAAAGGACTTGACCCGAACCGAAGGTGAGTTTGGTCCTATAAGGGGAGTTCGGTTCTAAGAGGTTTCGGGTCTAGGAGGCTTCGGTTCCTTAAGATAGGTTCAGTTCCTAAGAGGTTTCGATCCTTTAGGGCTTTTTTCCGTTTATCTTCCCGTTTCGAGTTGTATTTGACTAAATTAAGGGTCGGGATGCCCCGAGTGATTATAAAAAGTTGGAAGAGATTTTGAGAGAGATTTGGGAGAGATTTAGATAGAGTGAGAGAGATTGAGAGAGACTTTGTTTGTGACCTTTGCGAGTGTTCAAGTTCGAAATGCAAAGTCTGTAAACCCCGTTATGCCTTGTTATGAGTGTTATATGCCCATGCAAGGTATGTATTAATGTTTTATTGAGTAGTTCCATCACTTACCCTGATTAGGGTTTAGATTTTCAGAACACGTGAAAACTCTTAGTGATACTTTGACAAGGAAACATAATGTAAACCCTATTGACATGGATTATTTGAGTTGGCCGGTTTGACTTGTTGACTTTCTTTGACTTTGAATTGACCAGAAAGTGACGGTTGTCACACCAAAGATGTGAAAGAAACGTACATTGGGCTTTCGATTGCTGAAGTTTTTGCAAATGATGCTCCTATTCTGAACAAAGCATGCAGTTGCCACTACTTCCGACCAAAAGTAGAGAGGTAATTGAATTAAAACAATAGTTATCCAATGCTCCAAGCATGTATGTTTACCTATGGTCCCTTCTTTGTGAAATATATCGATTATATACATCTTCAATGAAACTCATTTCACAACTCCAAATCCTTATAGTAAGTGTAAGAATACGAAATTCTTGCCATTTACTATAATCTGTTAGATTCGAAGCTTAAATGCAATGATCCTTTTGTAATGTCAATGCACAAAGGTCACAAAGACTATGCCAATGATATTACAAAGTATTCCCTTTGGACATTGGTTACTGGACCAATTCCATGGAAGGAAGTCTCATATTCAAAGTACATTCCTTTGAACATCCTTCTTACATTAAGGTTTCTACTCATACACAAATTTTATGATTAACTTCCACTTATGGAACATTTCCACAACTCCATATGACTAGCACTTGTGAACAAGAGTTACCTATTCTCAGAATTTGTCAATACGGACCATTCAAAACTTATACTATACTTCCAACTGTCCATGAGCAACCAATCTTTGGTAAACCTCAGATTGTCCTCGACAATTGCTTAACCATTTTAGTCATATCTCCTTCTAGTCCCTTTTTCCCTCTTAATTCCCTAGGCATATGGAAAATTATAACAAATTAATATAATAGCGTATGTAATCGATCATATACCCGAGGCATACGGGATACGATACGTAATGTTTTACATAAAGACATGATACTTGACCAGTCTCTCACTATAATATTTCCACATATAACATTCATACATGTTCTTGACTAAATTTGATTAAAATATCACAATCTAAGCTTTTAGATTTGAAATGAAGTATGAATTCCTCTCCCTTAATTATAGCAAAACAACTTTTCAACCTCTACAACTTTGCAAATCCAAACTTTTGTTTTCTATAATTAACATTGCTAACTTGCGACAGCTACCATAATGATTATGCTCCCACTGGCATAACAATTATTTCTTTAATAGCATAACACTTATTCTGTTACTAGCTTTGACATGTACCCAGAAATCAGTTGGACTTCTACAAATCAATACTTGTTGACTTTCTTACCAAAGTTAAAAATTCTGATATAAAATGCTTCGATAAGACTTTATTCATGCTTCTCAAACTCATACACCGTTCCTTAGATAGCTCACATGTGTGTCTATACAATTTTAGAACTTACAGCAATAAGTCCCAAATGTTTAGACCTTTGCCATTTCTCACAATTCGAACTATGAACAGGGATGCCGTAATCATAATTGAATTTGAGAATGCAAATAACACAATTTCTATCTCCTTAAAATCTACTTAGTGAAAGCTTTTCCTCACAGTGAATTTGTCATCACCATAATCACAAGACAAGGTTAATGACAAATCCAAACTCATATGGACTGAACTTGTTCAATCTTAATTTCTTGCCACCTGGCAACACAAGGGCCTACCATTGCTTCCAAGTTGTTATGCAAACAATTGAGAACTCATAGAACTCACATGCATAGTCAACTTTAACTGGAATGGGCACAGAAACAAGAATATGTCAACACGATAGGTTCCAAACCTCGAGTCGTGTGCTAGCGATAAGCAATAGGTTTACTCTTGATTAGTTCTTGAAACTTTTCAAGATCTTTAAAACTCCCACTGACCTCTTGACATATAAGATTCACTTTTGTCAAGGAACATTACTTTACAAACAAATATTCAAGAGTTAGTGCGGTTTCTTATCAAGACAAACACTTCACAGAATTGGCCTTAGTTGGTCTTTGTCTTATCCAAAACATCACAACTTACAAATTTCAAATGTACAAGTGTAGAAAACATTTTATTCTACATTTGATAAGTGTTATAAACCTTTCTTAAGATTATGTCACTCAAAGCTCAATCTTGGAGTGTGACTCTAAGATTTGATTTTGGAGCGAAATATGATTTATGTTTTTTTTATTTAACCATTTCAACAATTCACGATTCCTCTTATTAGCCATACAAGTGCACTAATATGTCCTTAGAGAGTCAATTGTGATATGGTTTCATACTCACTAAGATAATCATAAAACACGATACTTAAGTACTCTCCCTTCTTTTCATATTGGAGAAACTTTTATCTTTCTCCCTAATTTGATTCTTCTTATTCGTTCTGCCATACATTGAAACTTTTTCAATGATTCAGAATTACACTTAATCTTGTAATCATAACCATATTTACTAAACTTTAGTAAATCATAACGAATAGTCTTATCGTTCTTTGTGGTGGACCTGACCAGCACACAACCAAGTGTACATGATCCCCTAGTCCTTCACTTGACTCACATATACATGTGAACAAGGAATTAGTGTTAATTTCCCTAAGACGAAGGTTCTCATTCGTCACACAACACAAGTTGCATGATTCCAAGTTTCTGTCCAACTGAAACTAGGGTGATGAGAATCTTTCCTTATTTGGTATATCTAGACACTACCACAAACGAAAGAATCAAATTCATTTTCCAATATTGCTATCAATGGAAACATATAACAATAATTTTCCTCAATGCCATTGTAAGGAAACTTAAAATAAAATAAACTCAAAATTTATTTATTAAAATTGCAGAAAACTTTTCCTTACAATGTAAATACATATGAAAACGATACGTAATGTTTTCCAAAAAGACATGATACTTTACCAGTCTCTCGCTACAATATTTCCACATATAACATTCATATATGTTATTGACTAAATTTGATTAAACTCTCACAATCTAAGCTTTTAAATTTGAATTGAAGTATGAATTCCACTCCCTTAATTAGAGCAAAACAACTTTTCAACCTCTGCAACTTTGCAAATCGAAACTTTTGTTTTCTATAATTAACATTGCTAACTTGCAACAATTACCACAATGATTATGCTCCCACTAGCATAACAATTATTTATTTAATAGCATAACACTTATGCTCCCACTAGCTTTGACATGTACCTAGAAATTAGTTGGACCTCTAGAAATCAATACTTGTTGACTTTCTTAACAAAGTTCAAATTTCTGATATAAAATGCTTTGATAAGACTTTATCTATGCTTCTCAAACTCATACACCTTTCCTTAGATAGCTCACATGTATGTCTAAACAATTTTAGAACTTACAACAATAAGTCCCAAATGTTTAGACCTTTGCCATTTCTCACAATCCGAACTATGAAGAGGGATGCCATAATCATATTCGAATTTGAGAATGCAAAAAACAAAATTTCTATCTCCTTAAAATCTACTTAGCGAAAGTCTTTCCTCACAATCATTTTCATGAATTGGAGAGAAACCTTATGACACTTAGATTTTTATGGTGTATGTGTTCCTATCCATGTGAATTTGTCATAACCATAATCACAAGACAAGGTTAGTGAGAAATCCAAACTCATATGGACTGAACTTGTTCAATCTTAATTTCTTGCCACCTGGCAGCACAATGGCCTACCATTGCTTCCAAGTTGTTATGCAAACAATTGAGAACTCATAGAACTCACATGCATAGTCAACTTTAAGTGGAATGGGCACAGAAACAAGAATATGTCAACACAATAGGTTCCAAACCTCAAGTCGTGTGCTAGTGATAAGCAATAGGTTTACTCTTGATTAGTTCTTGAAACTTTTCAAGAGATTTAAAACTCCCACTGACCTCTTGACATATAAGATTCACTTTGTCAGGGAACATTACTTTACAAACAAATATTCAAGAGTTAGTGCGGTTTCTTATCAAGACAAACACTTCACAGAATTGGCCTTAGTTGGTCTTTGTCTTATCCAAAACTTCACAGCTTACCAATTTCAAATGTACAAGTGTAGAAAACATTTTATTCTACATTTGATAAGTGTTATAAACCTTTCTTAAGATTATGTCACTCAAAGCTCAATCTTGGAGTGTGACTCTAAGATTTGATTTTGGAGCGAAATATGATTTATGTTTTTTTTATTTAACCATTTCAACAATTCACGATATGGTTTCATACTCACTAAGATAATCATAAAACACGATACTTAAGTACTCTCCCTTCTTTTCATATTGGAGAAACTTTTATCTTTCTGCCTAATTTGATTCTTCTTATACGTTCTGCCATACATTGAAACTTTTTCAATGATTCAGAATTACACTTAATCTTGTAAGCATAACCATATTTACTAAACTTTAGTAAATCATTATGAATAGTCTTATCGTTCTTTGTGGTGGACCTGACCAGCACACAACCAAGTGTACATGATCCCCTAGTCCTTCACTTGACTCACATATACATGTGAACAAGGAATTAGTCTTAATTTCCCAAAGACGAAGGTTCTCATTTTTCACACAACACAAGTTGCATGATTCCAAGTTTCTATCCAACTGAAACTAGGTTGATGAGAATCTTTCCTTATTCGGTATATCTAGACACTACCAGTAAACGAAAGAATCAAATTCATTTTCCAATATTGCTATCAATGGAAACATATAACAACAATTTTCCTCAATTCCATTGTAAGGAAACTTAAAATAAAATAAACTCAAAATTTATTTATTAAAATTGCGGAAAACTTTTCCTTACAATGTGAATACATATGAAAACGATACGTAATGTTTTACAAAAAGACATGATACTTTACCAGTCTCTCGCTATAATATTTCAACATATAACATTCATATATGTTCTTGACTAAATTTGATTAAAATCTCACAATCTAAGCTTTTAGATTTGAAATGAAGTATGAATTCCACTCCCTTAATTATAGCAAACCAACTTTTCAACCTCTGCAACTTTGCAAATCGAAACTTTTGTTTTCTATAATTAACATTGCTAACTTGCCACAGTTACCATAATGATTATGCTCCCACTAGCATAACAATTATTTCTTTAATAGCATAACTCGTATGCTCCCACTAGCTTTGACATGTACCTAGAAATCAGCTGGACTTCTAGAAATCAATACTTGTTGCATTTCTTAACAAAGTTCAAATTTCTGATATAAAATGCTTTGATAAGACTTTATCTATGCTTCTCAAACTCATACACCTTTCCTTAGATAGCTCACATGTGTGTCTAAACAATTTTAGAACTTACAACAATAAGTCCCAAATGTTTAGACCTTTGTCATTTCTCACAATCTGAACTATGAAGAGGGATGCCATAATTATAATCGAATTTAAGAATGCAAATAACACAATTTCTATCTCCTTAAAATCTACTTAGCAAAAGTCTTTCCTCACAATCATTTTCATGAATTGGAGAGAAACCTTATGAAACTTAGATTTTTATGGTGTATGTGTTCCTATCCATGTGAATTTTTCATAACCATAATCACAAGACAAGGTTAGTGAGAAATCCAAACTCATATGGACTGAACTTGTTCAATCTTAATTTCTTGCCACCTGGCAGCACAATGGCCCACCATTGCTTCCAAGTTTTTATGCAAACAATTGAGAACTCATAGAACTCACATGCATAGTCAACTTTAAGTGGAATGGGCACAGAAACAAGAATATGTCAACACGATAGGTTCCAAACCTCAAGTCGTGTGCTAGTGATAAGCAAGAGGTTTACTCTTGATTAGTTCTTGAAACTTTTCAAGAGATTTAAAACTCCCACTGACCTCCTGACATATAAGATTCACTTTGTCAAGGAACATTACTTTACAAAAAAATATTCAAGAGTTAGTGCGGTTTCTTATCAAGACAAACACTTCACACAATTGGCCTTAGTTGGTCTTTGTCTTATCCAAAACTTCACAACTTACCAATTTCAAATGTACAAGTGTAGAAAACATTTTATTCTACATTTGATAAGTGTTATAAACCTTTCTTAAGATTATGTCACTCAAAGCTCAATCTTGGAGTTTGACTCTAAGATTTGATTTTGGAGCGAAATATGATTTATGTTTTTTTTTATTTAACCATTTCAACAATTCACGATATGGTTTCATACTCACTAAGATAATCATAAAACACGATACTTAAGTACTCTCCCTTCTTTTCATATTGGAGAAACTTTTATCTTTCTGCCTAATTTGATTCTTCTTATACGTTCTGCCATACATTGAAACTTTTTCAATGATTCAGAATTACACTTAATCTTGTAAGCATAACCATATTTACTAAACTTTAGTAAATCATTACGAATAGTCTTATCGTTCTTTCTGGTGGACCTGACCAGCACACAACCAAGTGTACATGATCCCCTAGTCCTTCACTTGACTCACATAAATGTGAACAAGGAATTAGTCTTAATTTCCCAAAGACGAAGGTTCTTATTTTTCACACAACACAAGTTGCATGATTCCAAGTTTCTATCCAACTGAAACTAGGGTGATGAGAATCTTTCCTTATTCGGTATATCTAGACACTACCACAAACAAAAGAATCAAATTCATTTTCCAATATTGCTATCAATGGAAACATATAACAACAATTTTCCTCAATTCCATTGTAAGGAAACTTAAAATAAAATAAACTCAAAATTTATTTATTAAAATTGCGGAAAACTTTTCCTTACAATGTGAATACATATGAAAACGATACGTAATGTTTTACAAAAAGACATGATACTTTACCAGTCTCTCGCTATAATATTTCAACATATAACATTCATATATGTTCTTGACTAAATTTGATTAAAATCTCACAATCTAAGCTTTTAGATTTGAAATGAAGTATGAATTCCACTCCCTTAATTACAGCAAAACAACTTTTCAACCTCTGCAACTTTGCAAATCGAAACTTTTTTTTTCTATAATTAACATTGCTAACTTGCAACAATTACCATAATGATTATGCTCCCACTAGCATAACAATTATTTCTTTAATAGCATAACACTTATGCTCCCACTAGCTTTGACATGTACCTAGAAATCGGCTGGACTTCTAGAAATCAATACTTGTTGACTTTCTTAACAAAGTTCAAATTTCTGATATAAAATGCTTTGATAAGACTTTATCTATGCTTCTCAAACTCATACACCTTTCCTTAGATAGCTCACATGTGTGTCTAAACAATTTTAGAACTTACAACAGTAAGTCCCAAATGTTTAGACCTTTGTCATTTCTCACAATCTGAACTATGAAGAGGGATGCCATAATCATACTCGAATTTGAGAATGCAAATAACACAATTTCTATCTCCTTAAAATCTACTTAGCGAAAGTCTTTCCTCACAATCATTTTCATGAATTGGAGAGAAACCTTATGACACTTAGATTTTTATGGTGTATGTGTTCCTATCCATGTGAATTTGTCATAACCATACTCACAAGCCAAGGTTAGTGAGAAATCCAAATTCATATGGACTGAACTTGTTCAATCTTAATTTCTTGCCACCTGGCAGCACAATGGCCTACCATTGCTTCCAAGTTGTTATGCAAACAATTGAGAACTCATAGAACTCACATGCATAGTCAACTTTAAGTGGAATGGGCACAAAAACAAGAATATGTCAACACGATAGGTTCCAAAACTCAAGTTGTGTGCTAGTGATAAGCAATAGGTTTACTCTTGATTAGTTCTTGAAACTTTTCAAGAGATTTAAAACTCCCACTGACCTCTTGACATATAAGATTCACTTTTTCTAGGAACATTACTTTACAAACAAATATTCAAGAGTTAGTGCGGTTTCTTATCAAGACAAACACTTCACAGAATTGGCCTTAGTTGGTCTTTGTCTTATCCAAAACATCACAACTTACCAATTTCAGATGTACAAGTGTAGAAAACATTTTATTCTACACTTGATAAGTGTTATAAACATTTCTTAAGATTATGTCACTCAAAGCTCAATCTTGGAGTGTGACTCTAAGATTTGATTTTGGAGCGAAATATGATTTATGTTTTTTTTATTTAACCATTTCAACAATTCACGATTCCTCTTATTAGCCATACAAGTGCACTAATATGTCCTTAGAGAGTCAATTGTGATATGGTTTCATAGTCACTAAGATAATCATAAAACACGATACTTAAGTACTCTCCTTTCTTTTCATATTGGAGAAACTTTTATCTTTCTCCCTAATTTGATTCTTCTTATTCGTTCTGCCATACATTGAAACTTTTTCAATGATTCAGAATTACACTTAATCTTGTAAGCATAACCATATTTACTAAACTTTAGTAAATCATAACGAATAGTCTTATCGTTCTTTGTGGTGGACCTGACCAGCACACAACCAAGTGTACATGATCCCCTAGTCTTTCACTTGACTCACATATACATGTGAACAAGGAATTAGTCTTAATTTCCCTAAGACGAAGGTTCTCATTCGTCACACAACACAAGTTGCATGATTCCAAGTTTCTATCCAACTGAAACTAGGGTGATGAGAATCTTTCCTTATTTGGTATATCTAGACAATACCACAAACGAAAGAATCAAATTCATTTTCCAATATTACTATCAATGGAGACATATAACAATAATTTTCCTCAATGCCATTGTAAGGAAACTTAAAATAAAATAAACTCAAAATTTATTTATTAAAATTGCAGAAAACTTTTCCTTACAATGTAAATACATATGAAAACGATACGTAATGTTTTACAAAAAGACATGATACTTTACCAGTCTCTCGCTATAATATTTCCACATATAACATTCATATATGTTCTTGACTAAATTTGATTAAAATCTCACAATCTAAGCTTTTAGATTTGAAATGAAGTATGAATTCCACTCCCTTAATTATAGCAAAACAACTTTTCAACCTCTGCAACTTTGCAAATCGAAACTTTTGTTTTCTATAATTAACATTGCTAACTTGCAACAGTTACCATAATGATTATGCTCCCACTAGCATAACAATTATTTCTTTAATAACATAACACTTATGCTCCCACTAGCTTTGACATGTACCTAGAAATTAGCTGGACTTCTAGAAATCAATACTTGTTGACTTTCTTAACAAAGTTCAAATTTCTGATATAAAATGCTTTGATAAGACTTTATCTATGCTTCTCAAACTCATACACCTTTCCTTAGATAGCTCACATGTGTGTCTAAACAATTTTAGAACTTACAACAATAAGTCCCAAATGTTTAGACCTTTGTCATTTCTCACAATCTGAACTATGAAGAGGGATGCCATAATCATACTCGAATTTGAGAATGCAAATAACACAATTTCTATCTCCTTAAAATCTACTTAGCGAAAGTCTTTCCTCATAATCATTTTCATGAATTGGAGAGAAACCTTATGACACTTAGATTTTTATGGTGTATGTGTTCCTATCCATGTGAATTTGTCATAACCATAATCACAAGACAAGGTTAGTGAGAAATCCAAACTCATATGGACTGAACTTGTTTAATCTTAATTTCTTGCCACCTGGCAGCACAATGGCCTACCATTGCTTCCAAGTTGTTATGCAAACAATTGAGAACTCATAGAACTCACATGCATAGTCAACTTTAAGTGGAATGGGCACAGAAACAAGAATATGTCAACACAATAGGTTCCAAACCTCAAGTCGTGTGCTAGTGATAAGCAATAGGTTTACTCTTGATTAGTTCTTGAAACTTTTCAAGAGATTTAAAACTCCCACTGACCTCTTGACATATAAGATTCACTTTGTCAAGGAACATTACTTTACAAACAAATATTCAAGAGTTAGTGCGGTTTCTTATCAAGACAAACACTTCACAGAATTGGCCTTAGTTGGTCTTTGTCTTATCCAAAACTTCACAGCTTACCAATTTCAAATGTACAAGTGTAGAAAACATTTTTTTCTACATTTGATAAGTGTTATAAACCTTTCTTAAGATTATGTCACTCAAAGCTAAATCTTGGAGTGTGACTCTAAGATTTGATTTTGGAGCGAAATATGATTTATGTTTTTTTTATTTAACCATTTCAACAATTCACGATTCCTCTTATTAGCCATACAAGTGCACTAATATGTCCTTAGAGAGTCAATTGTGATATGGTTTCATACTCACTAAGATAATCATAAAACACGATACTTAAGTACTCTCCCTTCTTTTCATATTGGAGAAACTTTTATCTTTCTCCCTAATTTGATTCTTCTTATTCGTTCTGCCATACATTGAAACTTTTTCAATGATTCAGAATTACACTTAATCTTGTAAGCATAACCATATTTACTAAACTTTAGTAAATCATAACGAATAGTCTTATCGTTCTTTGTGGTGGACCTGACCAGCACACAACCAAGTGTACATGATCCCCTAGTCCTTCACTTGACTCACATATACATGTGAACAAGGAATTAGTCTTAATTTCCCTAAGACGAAGGTTCTCATTCGTCACACAACACAAGTTGCATGATTCCAAGTTTCTATCCAACTGAAACTAGGGTGATGAGAATCTTTCCTTATTTGGTATATCTAGACACTACCACAAACGAAAGAATCAAATTCATTTTCCAATATTGCTATCAATGGAAACATATAACAATAATTTTCCTCAATGCCATTGTAAGGAAACTTAAAATAAAATAAACTCAAAATTTATTTATTAAAATTGCGGAAAACTTTTCCTTACAATGTAAATACATATGAAAACGATACGTAATGTTTTACAAAAAGACATGATACTTTACCAGTCTCTCGCTACAATATTTCCACATATAACATTCATATATGTTATTGACTAAATTTGATTAAACTCTCACAATCTAAGCTTTTAAATTTGAATTGAAGTATGAATTCCACTCCCTTAATTAGAGCAAAACAACTTTTCAACCTCTGCAACTTTGCAAATCGAAACTTTTGTTTTCTATAATTAACATTGCTAACTTGCAACAATTACCATAATGATTATGCTCCCACTAGCATAACAATTATTTATTTAATAGCATAACACTTATGCTCCCACTAGCTTTGACATGTACCTAGAATTTAGCTGGACTTCTAGAAATCAATACTTGTTGACTTTCTTAACAAAGTTCAAATTTCTGATATAAAATGCTTTGATAAGACTTTATCTATGCTTCTCAAACTCGTACACCTTTCCTTAGATAGCTCACATGTATGTCTAAACAATTTTAGAACTTACAACAATAAGTCCCAAATGTTTAGACCTTTGCCATTTCTCACAATCCGAACTATGAAGAGGGATGCCATAATCATATTCGAATTTGAGAATGCAAAAAACAAAATTTATATCTCCTTAAAATCTACTTAGCGAAAGTCTTTCCTCACAATCATTTTCATGAATTGGAGAGAAACCTTATGACACTTAGATTTTTATGGTGTATGTGTTCCTATCCATGTGAATTTGTCATAACCATAATCACAAGACAAGGTTAGTGAGAAATCCAAACTCATATGGACTGAACTTGTTCAATCTTAATTTCTTGCCACCTGGCAGCACAATGGCCTACCATTGCTTCCAAGTTGTTATGCAAACAATTGAGAACTCATAGAACTAACATTCATAGTCAACTTTAAGTGGAATGGGCACAGAAACAAGAATATGTCAACACAATAGGTTCCAAACCTCAAGTCGTGTGCTAGTGATAAGCAATAGGTTTACTCTTGATTAGTTCTTGAAACTTTTCAAGAGATTTAAAACTCCCACTGACCTCTTGACATATAAGATTCACTTTGTCAAGGAACATTACTTTACAAACAAATATTCAAGCGTTAGTGCGGTTTCTTATCAAGACAAACACTTCACAGAATTGGCCTTAGTTGGTCTTTGTCTTATCCAAAACTTCACAGCTTACCAATTTCAAATGTACAAGTGTAGAAAACATTTTATTCTACATTTGATAAGTGTTATAAACCTTTCTTAAGATTATGTCACTCAAAGCTCAATCTTGGAGTGTGACTCTAAGATTTGATTTTGGAGCGAAATATGATTTATGTTTTTTTTATTTAACCATTTCAACAATTCACGATTCCTCTTATTAGCCATACAAGTGCACTAATATGTCCTTAGAGAGTCAATTGTGATATGGTTTCATACTCACTAAGATAATCATAAAACACGATACTTAAGTACTCTCCCTTCTTTTCATATTGGAGAAACTTTTATCTTTCTCCCTAATTTGATTCTTCTTATTCGTTCTGCCATACATTGAAACTTTTTCAATGATTCAGAATTACACTTAATCTTGTAAGCATAACCATATTTACTAAACTTTAGTAAATCATAACGAATAGTCTTATCGTTCTTTGTGGTGGACCTGACCAGCACACAACCAAGTGTACATGATCCCCTAGTCCTTCACTTGACTCACATATACATGTGAACAAGGAATTAGTCTTAATTTCCCTAAGACGAAGGTTCTCATTCGTCACACAACACAAGTTGCATGATTCCAAGTTTCTATCCAACTGAAACTAGGGTGATGAGAATCTTTCCTTATTTGGTATATCTAGACACTACCACAAACGAAAGAATCAAATTCATTTTCCAATATTGCTATCAATGGAAACATATAACAATAATTTTCCTCAATGCCATTGTAAGGAAACTTAAAATAAAATAAACTCAAAATTTATTTATTAAAATTGCGGAAAACTTTTCCTTACAATGTAAATACATATGAAAACGATACGTAATGTTTTACAAAAAGACATGATACTTTACCAGTCTCTCGCTACAATATTTCCACATATAACATTCATATATGTTATTGACTAAATTTGATTAAACTCTCACAATCTAAGCTTTTAAATTTGAATTGAAGTATGAATTCCACTCCCTTAATTAGAGCAAAACAACTTTTCAACCTCTGCAACTTTGCAAATCGAAACTTTTGTTTTCTATAATTAACATTGCTAACTTGCAACAATTACCATAATGATTATGCTCCCACTAGCATAACAATTATTTATTTAATAGCATAACACTTATGCTCCCACTAGCTTTGACATGTACCTAGAATTTAGCTGGACTTCTAGAAATCAATACTTGTTGACTTTCTTAACAAAGTTCAAATTTCTGATATAAAATGCTTTGATAAGACTTTATCTATGCTTCTCAAACTCGTACACCTTTCCTTAGATAGCTCACATGTATGTCTAAACAATTTTAGAACTTACAACAATAAGTCCCAAATGTTTAGACCTTTGCCATTTCTCACAATCCGAACTATGAAGAGGGATGCCATAATCATATTCGAATTTGAGAATGCAAAAAACAAAATTTATATCTCCTTAAAATCTACTTAGCGAAAGTCTTTCCTCACAATCATTTTCATGAATTGGAGAGAAACCTTATGACACTTAGATTTTTATGGTGTATGTGTTCCTATCCATGTGAATTTGTCATAACCATAATCACAAGACAAGGTTAGTGAGAAATCCAAACTCATATGGACTGAACTTGTTCAATCTTAATTTCTTGCCACCTGGCAGCACAATGGCCTACCATTGCTTCCAAGTTGTTATGCAAACAATTGAGAACTCATAGAACTAACATTCATAGTCAACTTTAAGTGGAATGGGCACAGAAACAAGAATATGTCAACACAATAGGTTCCAAACCTCAAGTCGTGTGCTAGTGATAAGCAATAGGTTTACTCTTGATTAGTTCTTGAAACTTTTCAAGAGATTTAAAACTCCCACTGACCTCTTGACATATAAGATTCACTTTGTCAAGGAACATTACTTTACAAACAAATATTCAAGCGTTAGTGCGGTTTCTTATCAAGACAAACACTTCACAGAATTGGCCTTAGTTGGTCTTTGTCTTATCCAAAACTTCACAGCTTACCAATTTCAAATGTACAAGTGTAGAAAACATTTTATTCTACATTTGATAAGTGTTATAAACCTTTCTTAAGATTATGTCACTCAAAGCTCAATCTTGGAGTGTGACTCTAAGATTTGATTTTGGAGCGAAATATGATTTATGTTTTTTTTATTTAACCATTTCAACAATTCACGATTCCTCTTATTAGCCATACAAGTGCACTAATATGTCCTTAGAGAGTCAATTGTGATATGGTTTCATACTCACTAAGATAATCATAAAACACGATACTTAAGTACTCTCCCTTCTTTTCATATTGGAGAAACTTTTATCTTTCTCCCTAATTTGATTCTTCTTATTCGTTTTGCCATACATTGAAACTTTTTCAATGATTCAGAATTACACTTAATCTTGTAAGCATAACCATATTTACTAAACTTTAGTAAATCATAACGAATAGTCTTATCGTTCTTTGTGGTGGACCTGACCAGCACACAACCAAGTGTACATGATCCCCTAGTCCTTCACTTGACTCACATATACATGTGAACAAGGAATTAGTCTTAATTTCCCTAAGACGAAGGTTCTCATTCGTCACACAACACAAGTTGCATGATTCCAAGTTTCTATCCAACTGAAACTAGGGTGATGAGAATCTTTCCTTATTTGGTATATCTAGACACTACCACAAACAAAAGAATCAAATTCATTTTCCAATATTGCTATCAATGGAAACATATAACAATAATTTTCCTCAATGCCATTGTAAGGAAACTTAAAATAAAATAAACTCAAAATTTATTTATTAAAATTGCGGAAAACTTTTCCTTACAATGTAAATACATATGAAAACGATACGTAATGTTTTACAAAAAGATATGATACTTTACCAGTCTCTCGCTACAATATTTCCACATATAACATTCATATATGTTATTGACTAAATTTGATTAAACTCTCACAATCTAAGCTTTTAAATTTGAATTGAAGTATGAATTCCACTCCCTTAATTAGAGCAAAACAACTTTTCAACCTCTGCAACTTTGCAAATCGAAACTTTTGTTTTCTATAATTAACATTGCTAACTTGCAACAATTACCATAATGATTATGCTCCCACTAGCATAACAATTATTTATTTAATAGCATAACACTTATGCTCCCACTAGCTTTGACATGTACCTAGAAATTAGCTGGACTTCTAGAAATCAATACTTGTTGACTTTCTTAACAAAGTTCAAATTTCTGATATAAAATGCTTTGATAAGACTTTATCTATGCTTCTCAAACTCATACACCTTTCCTTAGATAGCTCACATGTATGTCTAAACAATTTTAGAACTTACAACAATAAGTCGCAAATGTTTAGACTTTTGCCATTTCTCACAATCCGAACTATGAAGAGGGATGCCATAATCATATTCGAATTTGAGAATGCAAAAAACAAAATTTCTATCTCCTTAAAATCTACTTAGCGAAAGTCTTTCCTCACAATCATTTTCATGAATTGGAGAGAAACCTTATGACACTTAGATTTTTATGGTGTATATGTTCCTATCCATGTGAATTTGTCATAACCATAATCACAAGACAAGGTTAGTGAGAAATCCAAACTCATATGGACTGAACTTGTTCAATCTTAATTTCTTGCCACCTGGCAGCACAATGGTCTACCATTGCTTCCAAGTTGTTATGCAAACAATTGAGAACTCATAGAACTCACATGCATAGTCAACTTTAAGTGGAATGGGCACAGAAACAAGAATATGTGAACACAATAGGTTCTAAACCTCAAGTCGTGTGCTAGTGATAAGCAATAGGTTTACTCTTGATTAGTTCTTGAAACTTTTCAAGAGATTTAAATCTCCCACTGACCTCTTGACATATAAGATTCACTTTGTCAAGGAACATTACTTTACAAACAAATATTCAAGAGTTAGTGCGGTTTCTTATCAAGACAAACACTTCACAGAATTGACCTTAGTTGGTCTTTGTCTTATCCAAAACTTCACAGCTTACCAATTTCAAATGTACAAGTGTAGAAAACATTTTATTCTACATTTGATAAGTGTTATAAACCTTTCTTAAGATTATGTCACTTAAAGCTCAATCTTGGAGTGTGACTCTAAGATTTGATTTTGGAGCGAAAGATGATTTATGTTTTTTTTATTTAACCATTTCAACAATTCACGATTCCTCTTATTAGCCATACAAGTGCACTGATATGTCCTTAGAGAGTCAATTGTGATATGGTTTCATACTCACTAAGATAATCATAAAACACGATACTTAAGTACTCTCCCTTCTTTTCATATTGAAGAAACTTTTATCTTTCTCCCTAATTTGATTTTTCTTATTCGTTCTGCCATACATTGAAACTTTTTCAATGATTCAGAATTACACTTAATCTTGTAAGCATAACCATATTTACTAAACTTTAGTAAATCATAACGAATAGTCTTATCGTTCTTTGTGGTGGACCTAACCAACACACAACCAAGTGTACATGATCCCCTAGTCCTTCACTTGACTCACATATACATGTGAACAAGGAATTAGTCTTAATTTCCCTAAGACGAAGGTTCTCATTCGTCACACAACACAAGTTGCATGATTCCAAGTTTCTATCCAACTGAAACTAGGGTGATGAGAATCTTTCCTTATTTGGTATATCTAGACACTACCACAAACGAAAGAATCAAATTCATTTTCCAATATTGCTATCAATGGAAACATATAACAATAATTTTCCTCAATGTCATTGTAAGGAAACTTAAAATAAAATAAACTCAAAATTTATTTATTAAAATTGCGGAAAACTTTTCCTTACAATGTAAATACATATGAAAACGATACGTAATGTTTTACAAAAAGACATGATACTTTACCAGTCTCTCGCTACAATATTTCCACATATAACATTCATATATGTTATTGACTAAATTTGATTAAACTCTCACAATCTAAGCTTTTAAATTTGAATTGAAGTATGAATTCCACTCCCTTAATTAGAGCAAAACAACTTTTCAACCTCTGCAACTTTGCAAATCGAAACTTTTGTTTTCTATAATTAACATTGCTAACTTGCAACAATTACCATAATGATTATGCTCCCACTAGCATAACAATTATTTATTTAATAGCATAACACTTATGCTCCCACTAGCTTTGACATGTACCTAGAAATTAGCTGGACTTCTAGAAATCAATACTTGTTGACTTTCTTAACAAAGTTCAAATTTCTGATATAAAATGCTTTGATAAGACTTTATCTATGCTTCTCAAACTCATACACCTTTCCTTAGATAGCTCACATGTATGTCTAAACAATTTTAGAACTTACAACAATAAGTCGCAAATGTTTAGACTTTTGCCATTTCTCACAATCCGAACTATGAAGAGGGATGCCATAATCATATTCGAATTTGAGAATGCAAAAAACAAAATTTCTATCTCCTTAAAATCTACTTAGCGAAAGTCTTTCCTCACAATCATTTTCATGAATTGGAGAGAAACCTTATGACACTTAGATTTTTATGGTGTATATGTTCCTATCCATGTGAATTTGTCATAACCATAATCACAAGACAAGGTTAGTGAGAAATCCAAACTCATATGGACTGAACTTGTTCAATCTTAATTTCTTGCCACCTGGAAGCACAATGGTCTACCATTGCTTCCAAGTTGTTATGCAAACAATTGAGAACTCATAGAACTCACATGCATAGTCAACTTTAAGTGGAATGGGCACAGAAACAAGAATATGTGAACACAATAGGTTCTAAACCTCAAGTCGTGTGCTAGTGATAAGCAATAGGTTTACTCTTGATTAGTTCTTGAAACTTTTCAAGAGATTTAAATCTCCCACTGACCTCTTGACATATAAGATTCACTTTGTCAAGGAACATTACTTTACAAACAAATATTCAAGAGTTAGTGCGGTTTCTTATCAAGACAAACACTTCACAGAATTGGCCTTAGTTGGTCTTTGTCTTATCCAAAACTTCACAGCTTACCAATTTCAAATGTACAAGTGTAGAAAACATTTTATTCTACATTTGATAAGTGTTATAAACCTTTCTTAAGATTATGTCACTTAAAGCTCAATCTTGGAGTGTGACTCTAAGATTTGATTTTGGAGCGAAAGATGATTTATGTTTTTTTTATTTAACCATTTCAACAATTCACGATTCCTCTTATTAGCCATACAAGTGCACTGATATGTCCTTAGAGAGTCAATTGTGATATGGTTTCATACTCACTAAGATAATCATAAAACACGATACTTAAGTACTCTCGCTTCTTTTCATATTGAAGAAACTTTTATCTTTCTCCCTAATTTGATTTTTCTTATTCGTTCTGCCATACATTGAAACTTTTTCAATGATTCAGAATTACACTTAATCTTGTAAGCATAACCATATTTACTAAACTTTAGTAAATCATAACGAATAGTCTTATCGTTCTTTGTGGTGGACCTGACCAGCACACAACCAAGTGTACATGATCCCCTAGTCCTTCACTTGACTCACATATACATGTGAACAAGGAATTAGTCTTAATTTCCCTAAGACGAAGGTTCTCATTCGTCACACAACACAAGTTGCATGATTCCAAGTTTCTATCCAACTGAAACTAGGGTGATGAGAATCTTTCCTTATTTGGTATATCTAGACACTACCACAAACGAAAGAATCAAATTCATTTTCCAATATTGCTATCAATGGAAACATATAACAATAATTTTCCTCAATGCCATTGTAAGGAAACTTAAAATAAAATAAACTCAAAATTTATTTATTAAAATTGCGGAAAACTCTTCCTTACAATGTAAATACATATGAAAACGATACGTAATGTTTTACAAAAAGACATGATACTTTAGCAGTCTCTCGCTACAATATTTCCACATATAACATTCATATATGTTATTGACTAAATTTGATTAAACTCTCACAATCTAAGCTTTTAAATTTGAATTGAAGTATGAATTCCACTCCCTTAATTAGAGCAAAACAACTTTTCAACCTCTGCAACTTTGCAAATCGAAACTTTTGTTTTCTATAATTAACATTGCTAACTTGCAACAATTACCATAATGATTATGCTCCCACTAGCATAACAATTATTTATTTAATAGCATAACACTTATGCTCCCACTAGCTTTGACATGTACCTAGAAATTAGCTGGACTTCTAGAAATCAATACTTGTTGACTTTCTTAACAAAGTTCAAATTTCTGATATAAAATGCTTTGATAAGACTTTATCTATGCTTCTCAAACTCATACACCTTTCCTTAGATAGCTCACATGTATGTCTAAACAATTTTAGAACTTACAACAATAAGTCCCAAATGTTTAGACCTTTGCCATTTCTCACAATCCGAACTATGAAGAGGGATGCCATAATCATATTCGAATTTGAGAATGCAAAAAACAAAATTTCTATCTCCTTAAAATCTACTTAGCGAAAGTCTTTCCTCACAATCATTTTCATGAATTGGAGAGAAACCTTATGACACTTAGATTTTTATGGTGTATGTGTTCCTATCCATGTGAATTTGTCATAACCATAATCACAAGACAAGGTTAGTGAGAAATCCAAACTCATATGGACTGAACTTGTTCAATCTTAATTTCTTGCCACCTGGCAGCACAATGGCCTACCATTGCTTCCAAGTTGTTATGCAAACAATTGAGAACTCATAGAACTCACATGCATAGTCAACTTTAAGTGGAATGGGCACAGAAACAAGAATATGTCAACACAATAGGTCCCAAACCTCAAGTCGTGTGCTAGTGATAAGCAATAGGTTTACTCTTGATTAGTTCTTGAAACTTTTCAAGAGATTTAAAACTCCCACTGACCTCTTGACATATAAGATTCACTTTGTCAAGGAACATTACTTTACAAACAAATATTCAAGAGTTAGTGCGGTTTCTTATCAAGACAAACACTTCACAGAATTGGCCTTAGTTGGTCTTTGTCTTATCCAAAACTTCACAGCTTACCAATTTCAAATGTACAAGTGTAGAAAACATTTTATTCTACATTTGATAAGTGTTATAAACCTTTCTTAAGATTATGTCACTCAAAGCTCAATCTTGGAGTGTGACTCTAAGATTTGATTTTGGAGCGAAATATGATTTATGTTTTTTTTATTTAACCATTTCAACAATTCACGATTCCTCTTATTAGCCATACAATTGCACTAATATGTCCTTAGAGAGTCAATTGTGATATGGTTTCATACTCACTAAGATAATCATAAAACACGATACTTAAGTACTCTCCCTTCTTTTCATATTGAAGAAACTTTTATCTTTCTGCCTAATTTGATTCTTCTTATTCGTTCTGCCATACATTGAAACTTTTTCAATGATTCAGAATTACACTTAATCTTGTAAGCATAACCATATTTACTAAACTTTAGTAAATCATAACGAATAGTCTTATCGTTCTTTGTGGTGGACCTGACCAGCACACAACCAAGTGTACATGATCCCCTAGTCCTTCACTTGACTCACATATACATGTGAACAAGGAATTAGTCTTAATTTCCCTAAGACGAAGGTTCTCATTCATCACACAACACAAGTTGCATGATTCCAAGTTTTTATCCAACTGAAACTAGGGTGATGAGAATCTTTCCTTATTTGGTATATCTAGACACTACCACAAACGAAAGAATCAAATTCATTTTCCAATATTGCTATCAATGGAAACATATAACAATAATTTTCCTCAATGCCATTGTAAGGAAACTTAAAATAAAATAAACTCAAAATTTATTTATTAAAATTGCGGAAAACTTTTCCTTACAATGTAAATACATATGAAAACGATACGTAATGTTTTACAAAAAGACATGATACTTTACCAGTCTCTCGCTACAATATTTCCACATATAACATTCATATATGTTATTGACTAAATTTGATTAAACTCTCACAATCTAAGCTTTTAAATTTGAATTGAAGTATGAATTCCACTCCCTTAATTAGAGCAAAACAACTTTTCAACCTCTGCAACTTTGCAAATCGAAACTTTTGTTTTCTATAATTAACATTGCTAACTTGCAACAATTACCATAATGATTATGCTCCCACTAGCATAACAATTATTTATTTAATAGCATAACACTTATGCTCCCACTAGCTTTGACATGTACCTAGAAATTAGCTGGACTTCTAGAAATCAATACTTGTTGACTTTCTTAACAAAGTTCAAATTTCTGATATAAAATGCTTTGATAAGACTTTATCTATGCTTCTCAAACTCGTACACCTTTCCTTAGATAGCTCACATGTATGTCTAAACAATTTTAGAACTTACAACAATAAGTCCCAAATGTTTAGACCTTTGCCATTTCTCACAATCCGAACTATGAAGAGGGATGCCATAATCATATTCGAATTTGAGAATGCAAAAAACAAAATTTCTATCTCCTTAAAATCTACTTAGCGAAAGTCTTTCCTCACAATCATTTTCATGAATTGGAGAGAAACCTTATGACACTTAGATTTTTATGGTGTATGTGTTCCTATCCATGTGAATTTGTCATAACCATAATCACAAGACAAGGTTAGTGAGAAATCCAAACTCATATGGACTGAACTTGTTCAATCTTAATTTCTTGCCACCTGGCAGCACAATGGCCTACCATTGCTTCCAAGTTGTTATGCAAACAATTGAGAACTCATAGAACTCACATGCATAGTCAACTTTAAGTGGAATGGGCACAGAAACAAGAATATGTCAACACAATAGGTCCCAAACCTCAAGTCGTGTGCTAGTGATAAGCAATAGGTTTACTCTTGATTAGTTCTTGAAACTTTTCAAGAGATTTAAAACTCCCACTGACCTCTTGACATATAAGATTCACTTTGTCAAGGAACATTACTTTACAAACAAATATTCAAGAGTTAGTGCGGTTTCTTATCAAGACAAACACTTCACAGAATTGGCCTTAGTTGGTCTTTGTCTTATCCAAAACTTCACAGCTTACCAATTTCAAATGTACAAGTGTAGAAAACATTTTATTCTACATTTGATAAGTGTTATAAACCTTTCTTAAGATTATGTCACTCAAAGCTCAATCTTGGAGTGTGACTCTAAGATTTGATTTTGGAGCGAAATATGATTTATGTTTTTTTTATTTAACCATTTCAACAATTCACGATTCCTCTTATTAGCCATACAATTGCACTAATATGTCCTTAGAGAGTCAATTGTGATATGGTTTCATACTCACTAAGATAATCATA
Source organism: Lactuca virosa (assembly GCF_052849685.1). Taxonomy (NCBI): domain Eukaryota; kingdom Viridiplantae; phylum Streptophyta; class Magnoliopsida; order Asterales; family Asteraceae; genus Lactuca; species Lactuca virosa. The sequence goes on along the minus strand of NC_136428.1, from coordinate 417,467,712 downwards.
AAACACGATACTTAAGTACTCTCCCTTCTTTTCATATTGAAGAAACTTTTATCTTTCTGCCTAATTTGATTCTTCTTATTCGTTCTGCCATACATTGAAACTTTTTCAATGATTCAGAATTACACTTAATCTTGTAAGCATAACCATATTTACTAAACTTTAGTAAATCATAACGAATAGTCTTATCGTTCTTTGTGGTGGACCTGACCAGCACACAACCAAGTGTACATGATCCCCTAGTCCTTCACTTGCCTCACATATACATGTGAACAAGGAATTAGTCTTAATTTCCCTAAGACGAAGGTTCTCATTCATCACACAACACAAGTTGCGTGATTCCAAGTTTTTATCCAACTGAAACTAGGGTGATGAGAATCTTTCCTTATTTGGTATATCTAGACACTACCACAAACGAAAGAATCAAATTCATTTTCCAATATTGCTATCAATGGAAACATATAACAATAATTTTCCTCAATGCCATTGTAAGGAAACTTAAAATAAAATAAACTCAAAATTTATTTATTAAAATTGCGGAAAACTTTTCCTTACAATGTAAATACATATGAAAACGATACGTAATGTTTTACAAAAAGACATGATACTTTACCAGTCTCTCGCTACAATATTTCCACATATAACATTCATATATGTTATTGACTAAATTTGATTAAACTCTCACAATCTAAGCTTTTAAATTTGAATTGAAGTATGAATTCCACTCCCTTAATTAGAGCAAAACAACTTTTCAACCTCTGCAACTTTGCAAATCGAAACTTTTGTTTTCTATAATTAACATTGCTAACTTGCAACAATTACCATAATGATTATGCTCCCACTAGCATAACAATTATTTATTTAATAGCATAACACTTATGCTCCCACTAGCTTTGACATGTACCTAGAAATTAGCTGGACTCCTAGAAATCAATACTTGTTGACTTTCTTAACAAAGTTCAAATTTCTGATATAAAATGCTTTGATAAGACTTTATCTATGCTTCTCAAACTCATACACCTTTCCTTAGATAGCTCACATGTATGTCTAAACAATTTTAGAACTTACAACAATAAGTCCCAAATGTTTAGACCTTTGCCATTTCTCACAATCCGAACTATGAAGAGGGATGCCATAATCATATTCGAATTTGAGAATGCAAAAAACAAAATTTCTATCTCCTTAAAATCTACTTAGCGAAAGTCTTTCCTCACAATCATTTTCATGAATTGGAGATAAACCTTATGACACTTAGATTTTTATGGTGTATGTGTTCCTATCCATGTGAATTTGTCATAACCATAATCACAAGACAAGGTTAGTGAGAAATCCAAACTCATATGGACTGAACTTGTTCAATCTTAATTTCTTGCCACCTGGCAGCACAATGGCCTACCATTGCTTCCAAGTTGTTATGCAAACAATTGAGAACTCATAGAACTCACATGCATAGTCAACTTTAAGTGGAATGGGCACAGAAACAAGAATATGTCAACACAATAGGTTCCAAACCTCAAGTCATGTGCTAGTGATAAGCAATAGGTTTACTCTTGATTAGTTCTTGAAACTTTTCAAGAGATTTAAAACTCCCACTGACCTCTTGACATATAAGATTCACTTTGTCAAGGAACATTACTTTACAAGCAAATATTCAAGAGTTAGTGCGGTTTCTTATCAAGACAAACACTTCACAGAATTGGCCTTAGTTGGTCTTTGTCTTATCCAAAACTTCACAGCTTACCAATTCCAAATGTACAAGTGTAGAAAACATTTTATTCTACATTTGATAAGTGTTATAAACCTTTCTTAAGATTATGTCACTCAAAGCTCAATCTTGGAGTGTGACTCTAAGATTTGATTTTGGAGCGAAATATGATTTATGTTTTTTTTATTTAACCATTTCAACAATTCACGATTCCTCTTATTAGCCATACAAATGCACTGATATGTCCTTAGAGAGTCAATTGTGATATGGTTTCATACTCACTAAGATAATCATAAAACACGATACTTAAGTACTCTCCCTTCTTTTCATATTGGAGAAACTTTTATATTTCTCCCTAATTTGATTCTTCTTATTCGTTCTGCCATACATTGAAACTTTTTCAATGATTCAGAATTACACTTAATCTTGTAAGCATAACCATATTTACTAAACTTTAGTAAATCATAACGAATAGTCTTATCGTTCTTTGTGGTGGACCTGACCAGCACACAACCAAGTGTACATGATCCCCTAGTCCTTCACTTGACTCACATATACATGTGAACAAGGAATTAGTCTTAATTTCCCTAAGACGAAGGTTCTCATTCGTCACACAACACAAGTTGCATGATTCCAAGTTTCTATCCAACTGAAACTAGGGTGATGAGAATCTTTCCTTATTTGGTATATCTAGACACTACCATAAACGAAAGAATCAAATTCATTTTCCAATATTGCTATCAATGGAAACATATAACAATAATTTTCCTCAATGCCATTGTAAGGAAACTTAAAATAAAATAAACTCAAAATTTATTTATTAAAATTGCGGAAAACTTTTCCTTACAATGTAAATACATATGAAAACGATACGTAATGTTTTACAAAAAGACATGATACTTTACCAGTCTCTCGCTACAATATTTCCACATATAACATTCATATATGTTATTGACTAAATTTGATTAAACTCTCACAATCTAAGCTTTTAAATTTGAATTGAAGTATGAATTCCACTCCCTTAATTAGAGCAAAACAACTTTTCAACCTCTGCAACTTTGCAAATCGAAACTTTTGTTTTCTATAATTAACATTGCTAACTTGCAACAATTACCATAATGATTATGCTCCCACTAGCATAACAATTATTTATTTAATAGAATAACACTTATGCTCCCACTAGCTTTGACATGTACCTAGAAATTAGCTGGACTTCTAGAAATCAATACTTGTTGACTTTCTTAACAAAGTTCAAATTTCTGATATAAAATGCTTTCATAAGACTTTATCTATGCTTCTCAAACTCATACACCTTTCCTTAGATAGCTCACATGTATGTCTAAACAATTTTAGAACTTACAACAATAAGTCCCAAATGTTTAGACCTTTGCCATTTCTCACAATCCGAACTATGAAGAGGGATGCCATAATCATATTCGAATTTGAGAATGCAAAAAACAAAATTTCTATCTCCTTAAAATCTACTTAGCGAAAGTCTTTCCTCACAATCATTTTCATGGATTGGAGAGAAACCTTATGACACTTAGATTTTTATTGTGTATGTGTTCCTATCCATGTGAATTTGTCATAACCATAATCACAAGACAAGGTTAGTGAGAAATCCAAACTCATATGGACTGAACTTGTTCAATCTTAATTTCTTGCCACCTGGCAGCACAATGGCCTACCATTGCTTCCAAGTTGTTATGCAAACAATTGAGAACTCATAGAACTCACATGCATAGTCAACTTTAAGTGGAATGGGCACAGAAACAAGAATATGTCAACACGATAGGTTCCAAACCTCAAGTCGTGTGCTAGTGATAAGCAATAGGTTTACTCTTGATTAGTTCTTCAAACTTTTCAAGAGATTTAAAACTCCCACTGACCTCTTGACATATAAGATTCACTTTCTCAAGGAACATTACTTTACAAACAAATATTCAAGAGTTAGTGCGGTTTCTTATCAAGACAAACACTTCACACAATTGGCCTTAGTTGGTCTTTGTCTTATCCAAAACATCACAACTTACCAATTTCAAATGTAGAAGTGTAGAAAACATTTTACTCTACATTTGATAAGTGTTATAAACCTTTCTTAAGATTATGTCACTCAAAGCTCAATCTTGGAGTGTGACTCTAAGATTTGATTTTGGAGCGAAATATGATTTTTTTTTAACCATTTCAACAATTCACGATTCCTCTTATTAGCCATACAAGTGCACTAATATGTCCTTAGAGCATCAATTGTGATATGGTTTCATAATCACTAAGATAATCATAAAACACGATACTTAAGTACTATCCCTTCTTTTCAGATTGGAGAAACTTTTATCTTTCTGCCTAATTTGATTCTTCTTATTCGTTCTGCCATACATTTAAACTTTTTCAACGATTCAGAATTATAATTAATCTTGTAAGCATAACCATATTTACTAAACTTTAGTAAATCATAACGAATAGTCTTATTGTTCTTTGTGGTGGACCTGACCAGCACACAACCAAGTGTACATGATCCCCTAGTCCTTCACTTGACTCACATATACATGTGAACAAGGAATTAGTCTTAATTTCCCAAAGACGAAGGTTCTCATTCGTCACACAACACAAGTTGCATGATTCCAAGTTTCTATCCAACTGAAACTAGGGTGATGAGAATCTTTCCTTATTCGGTATATCTAGACACTACCACAAACGAAAGAATCAAATTCATTTTCCAATATTGCTATCAATGGAAACATATAATAACAATTTTCCTCAATGTCATTGTAAATGTAAATACATATGAAAACGATACGTAGTGTTTTACAAAAAGACATGATACTTTACCAGTCTCTCGCTATAATATTTCCACATATAACATTCATATATGCTCTTGACTAAATTTGATTAAAATCTCACAATCTAAGCTTTTAGATTTGAAATGAAGTATGAATTCCACTCCCTTGATTATAGCAAAAAAACTTTTCAACCTCTGCAACTTTGCAAATCGAAACTTTTGTTTTCTATAATTAACATTGCTAACTTGCAACAGTTACCATAATGATTATGCTCCCACTAGCATAACAATTATTTCTTTAATAGCATAACACTTATGTTCCCACTAGCTTTGACATGTACCTAGAAATCAGCTGGACTTCTAGAAATCAATACTTGTTGACTTTCTTAATAAAGTTCAAATTTCTGATATAAAATGCTTTGATAAAACTTTATCTATGCTTCTCAAACTCATACACCTTTCCTTAGATAGCTCACATGTGTGTCTAAACAATTTTAGAACTTACAACAATAAGTCCCAAATGTTTAGACCTTTGCCATTTCTCACAATCCGAACTATGAAGAGGGATGCCATAATCATATTCGAATTTGAGAATGCATATAACACAATTTCTATCTCCTTAAAATCTACTTAGCGAAAGTCTTTCCTCACAATCATTTTCATGAATTGGAGAGAAACCTTATGACACTTAGATTTTTGTGGTGTATGTGTTCCTATCCATGTGAATTTGTCATAACCATAATCACAAGACAAGGTTAGTGAGAAATCCAAACTCATATGGACTGAACTTGTTCAATCTTAATTTCTTGCCACCTGGCAGCACAATGGCATACCATTGCTTCCAAGTTGTTATGCAAACAATTGAGAACTCATAGAACTCACATGCATAGTCAACTTTAAGTGGAATGGGCACAGAAACAAGAATATGTCAACACGATAGGTTCCAAACCTCAAGTCGTGTGCTAGTGATAAGGAATAGGTTTACTCTTGATTAGTTCTTGAAACTTTTCAAGAGATTTAAAACTCGCACTGACATCTTGACATATAAGATTCACTTTGTCAAGGAACATTACTTTACAAACAAATATTCAAGAGTTAGTGCAGTTTCTTATCAAGACAAACACTTCACACAATTGGCCTTAGTTGGTCTTTCTCTTATCCAAAACATCACAACTTACCAATTTCAAATGTACAAGTGTAGAAAACATTTTACTCTACATTTGATAAGTCTTATAAACCTTTCTTAAGATTATGTCTCTCAAAGCTCAATCTTGGAGTGTGACTCTAAGATTTGATTTTGGAGCGAAATATGATTTTTTTTAACCATTTCAACAATTCACGATTCCTCTTATTAGGCATACAAGTGCACTAATATGTCCTTAGAGAATCAATTGTGATATGGTTTCATAATCACTAAGATAATCATAAAACACGATACTTAAGTACTCTCCCTTCTTTTCAGATTGGAGAAACTTTTATCTTTCTGCCTAATTTGATTCTTCTTATTCGTTCTGCCATACATTGAAACTTTTTCAACGATTCAGAATTACACTTAATCTTGTAAGCATAACCATATTTACTAAACTTTAGTAAATCATAACTAATAGTCTTACTGTTCTTTGTGGTGGACCTGACCAGCACACAACCAAGTGTACATGATCCCCTAGTCCTTCACTTGACTCACATATACATGTGAATAAGGAATTAGTCTTAATTTCCCAAAGACGAAGGTTCTCATTCGTTACACAACACAAGTTGCATGATTCCAAGTTTCTATCCAACTGAAACTAGGGTGATGATAATCTTTCCTTATTCGGTATAGCTAGACACTACCACAAACGAAAGAATCAAATTCATTTTCCAATATTGCTATCAATGGAAACATATAACAACAATTTTCCTCAATGCCATTATAAGGAAACTTAAAATAAAATAAACTCAAAATTTATTTATTAAAATTGCGGAAAACTTTTCCTTACAATGTAAATACATATGAAAACGATACGTAATGTTTTACAAAAAGCCATGATACTTTACCAGTCTCTCGCTATAATATTCCCACATATAACATTCATATATGCTCTTGACTAAATTTGATTAAAATCTCACAATCTAAGCTTTTAGATTTGAAATGAAGTATGAATTCCACTCCCTTGATTATAGCAAAACAACTTTTCAACCTCTGCAACTTTGCAAATCGAAACTTTTGTTTTCTATAATTAACATTGCTAACTTGCAACAGTTACCATAATGATTATGCTCCCACTAGCATAACAATTATTTCTTTAATAGCATAACACTTATGCTCCCACTAGCTTTGACATGTACCTAGAAATCAGCTGGACTTCTAGAAATCAATACTTGTTGACTTTCTTAATAAAGTTCAAATTTCTGATATAAAATGCTTTGATAAGACTTTATCTATGCTTCTCAAACTCATACACCTTTCCTTAGATAGCCCACATGTGTGTCTAAACAATTTTAGAACTTACAACAATAAGCCCCAAATGTTTAGACCTTTGCCATTTCTCATAATCCGAACTATGAAGAGGGATGCCATAATCATAATCAAATTTGAGAATGCAAATAACACAATTTCTATCTCCTTAAAATCTACTTAGCGAAAGTCTTTCCTCACAATCATTTCATGAATAGGAGAGAAACCTTATGACACTTAGATTTTTATGGTGTATGTGTTCCTATCCATGTGAATTTTTCATAACCATAATCACAAGACAAGGTTAGTGAGAAATCCAAACTCATATGGACTGAACTTGTTCAATCTTAATTTCTTGCCACCTGGCAGCACAATGGCCTACCATTGCTTCCAAGTTGTTATGCAAACAATTGAGAACTCATAGAACTCACATGCATTGTCAACTTTAAGTGGAATGGGCACAGAAACAAGAATATGTCAACACGATAGGTTCCAAACCTCAAGTCGTGTGCTAGTGATAAGCAATAGGTTTACTCTTGATTAGATCTTGAAACTTTTCAAGATCTTTAAAACTCCCACTCACCTCTTGAAATATGAGATTCACTTTGTCAAGGAAAATTACTTTACAAACAAATATTCAAGAGTTAGTGCGGTTTCTTATCAAGACAAACACTTCACACAATTGGCCTTAGTTGGTCTTTGTCTTATCCAAAACATCAAAACTTACCAATTTCAAATGTACAAGTGTAGAAAACATTTTACTCTACATTTGATAAGTGTTATAAACCATTCTTAAGATTATGTCACTCAAAGCTCAATCTTGGAGTGTGACTCTAAGATTTAATTTTGGAGCGAAGTATGATTTATCTTTTTTTTTATTTAACCATTTCAACAATTCACGATTCCTCTTCTTAGCCATACAAGTGCATTAAGATGTTCTTAAAGAATCAATTGTGATACGGTTTCATAATCACTAAGATAATCATAAAACACGATACACAAGTACTCTCCCTTCTTTTCAGATTGGAGAAACTTTGATCTTTCTGCCTAAATTGATTCTTCTTATTCGTTCTGCCATACAATGAAACTTTTTCAATGATTCAGAATTACACTTAATCTGGTAAGCATAACCATATTTACTAAACTTTAGTAAATCATAACGAATAGTATTATCGTTCTTTATGGTGGACCTGACCAGCGCACAACCAAGTTTACATAATCCCCTAGTCCTTCACTTGACTCACAAACACATGTGAACAAGGAATTAGTCTTAATTTCCCAAAGACGAAGGTTCTCATTTGTTGGGTTTTGAGCAATCTAACACTCCTAAGGTGTTCATGAAACCCTAAAACCTTGGTTCAATGTTTTACTATGAATACATGCAATTTTGTTTTTCCAAGGTTCATAACCTATTTAGCATGGCATGGGTAACATTAAACATAATGGCTAGAAGAATTACATACCTTTCAATTTGTGAGTTGATTCCTTGGTGTTTGAGAGCCTAGCACCAAAAATGTGGATGCCTCAAATGGAAATCACAAATCACCACAAACTTGGAAAAACCTTATGAGAGTGTATGCTTGCTTATAGAAATCGCCACCTCTTTGCACACACACAACTAGTGTCATTTCAAGCATCACAAGCTCCTTTATATAGTGTGGAGGATTAGGGTTACATCCATGTAAACCCTAATACCCATGACTCTTCCTTTCCAAGGATCCATGGGTTAAAAGCTCCATGGACTATCCATGGACTCCCATGCATGCCAAGCCCATTCCAAATGAGTATTAGCCCACACTTATATAAATACAAGAGCCCATATTTAATTTGTCACCTTTTTTATCACCAAATTAATTCTAAATTAATTTATGATCAATACTAATTAAATAATATGATTTCATATTAATATATTATAACTTATAATATATTAACAAATCATAAACATACAATTCTCAAAGGTTTAATCATATAAATAGTTCGGGTGAAGTGCAACCCAAATGGACCATGCCGGTTCGGGTCAAGTATATACCAAATAAAGTTATGGACTTAGACACCTTATCCAACAGTCTCCCACTTGGATAAGTCTAATAACTATATTTTCCTATATTACTTCAGGAACCAACCGACAATCGTAGCTCTCAAAACTCTGTTGAACTATGAAGCGCCATTTTAGATAAGTGATCATATAATCCTCTGTTCTACATATCAGCCAAAAAAATACATGGAACAATGTATTACTTATTGTCCAGCAGTTTGTTTCTCGATTTCCGATTTGTTTAACATAGAACTTAATTGAACACATCAACTTAGTTCTGATCGGGCCCAGTACATGGGTCAACACAAAATCATCGAGGGGCCCAGATATAGCTTCTAATCCAAGAACGAACATATAAACTTCGACTCATATGCTTGTTCTACTACTTTTTGAATCATACACAAAGGCACGTTTTATAACATCGAGTTACCAATGCGTTTACGTACAATCAATGTATAACCAACTCATAGGCAACAAGTCATATCTCTAGGTTTGAAGACTTATATAATATTACCATCTCACGATCACTCGTGATAAATTCCATGAAGTGATGCAAGTGAGCGTGGGTTTATTCCAATACTCAGAACTTATGAGCACTCATGAATGTTGTAGAAACCACTGCTATGGCTAAACACCTTTAGTCATCTACAAGCCCAATTCATGATAGTCTTGTTTCATACCTACTTCCGACGTATGACTGACTGTGGAAGTTTGAATAAAGTAAATTATTCTAGAAGTCAAAACATGCAAAGCTGAAACAATAGTAAATAATTGACAAAAGACAGTAACACTTTTACTCATAAATAAACACACCTTTTATTCATCATCAATTGTTGATTACATTTTACAAATTAAGAAATAACTATCTAATGTGTAATACTAATATCATCCTTCAGCCCGATGCGCCTCGGATGCTGTAAGTGCCTAACCCTCGCCAGTCCCTTCGTAAGGGGATATGTAGGATTCTCTTCTGATGATACCCTCTTTGCCACGAGGAGTCCTTATTCTATCTTGTGTCTTATGAAGTGATATGTTCTGTCAATGTGTCTGGATCTGCCATGATCTCTCGGTTCCTGGCAACCGCACTATTGCTGTCACAGAAAATCTCCATATGCTCCTTAATAGTTGGTACAACTCCAAGGTCTCCGATGAAGTTCTTCAGCCATATCGCCTGCTTTGCCGCTTCACTCATTGCTATGTACTCTGATTCACAAGTCGAATCAGCTACCGTCTCCTGCTTGGAACTCTTCCAAGTGATTTCCCCTCCATTTAGGGAAAAGACCCAGACCGACTGAGAGCGGAAGTTATACCTATCAATCTAAAAGCTAGCATCACTATACCCTACTACTCTCAAATCATCACTCCCACCAAGGGTAAGAATCCAATCCTTAGGCCTCCGTAGGTACTTGAGAATTTTCTTCACCGCAGTCCAATGAGCCTTGCCAGGGTTCCCCTGATATCTGCTGACCATGCTCAGAGCGAAGGCCATATCTGGGCGGGTACAAGTCATAGCATACATGATCGAGCCAACAATGGAAGCATATGGTAATCGACTCATCTCAGCTATCTCAGCCTCTATACTCGGGCTCTGAGCCTTGCTCAGTTTAGCATTGATTTGGATCGGTAATTGTCCTTTCTTGGAATTTTGCATGTTGAACCTTTTCAAAACCTTATCCAAGTAGGTACTCTGACTAAGTCCAATTAGTCTTTTACTCCTGTCTCTTAATATCCTTATCCCTAGGATATAGGAAGCCTCTCCAAGGTCCTTTATAGCAAAACACTTCCCAAGCCAGGACTTTACTTCCTGCAAAGTTGGGATGTCGTTTCCTATGAGCAGTATGTCATCCACATACATCACCAAGAAGCTAACTATACTCCCACTAGCTCTGACATATACACAGGATTCATCTTCACTTCTCGAAAAGCCAAACTCTTTGACTTTCTTATTGAAACAAAGATTCCATCTACGAGGTGCTTGTTTCAATCCATAGATGGATTTCTCAAGCTTACACACTCTATTCAGGTGCTCTGTACTGACAAAACCCTCTGGCTGAATCATAATGATTATGCTCCCACTAGCGTAACAATTATTTCTTTAATAGCATAACACTTATGCTCCCACTAGCTTTGACATGTACCTAGAAATCAGCTGGACTTCTAGAAATCAATACTTGTTGACTTTCTTAACAAAGTTCAAATTTCTGATATAAAATGCTTTGATAAGACTTAATATATACTTCTCAAACTCATACACCTTTCCTTAGATAGCTCACATGTGTGTCTAAACAGTTTTAGAACTTACAACAATAAGCCCCAAATGTTTAGACCTTTGCCATTTCTCACAATCCGAACTATGAAGAGGCATGCCGTAATCATAATCGAATTTGAGAATGCAAATAACATAATTTCTATCTCCTTAAAATCTACTTAGCGAAAGTCTTTCCTCACAATCATTTTCATTAATTCGAGAGAAACCTTATGACACTTAGATTTTTATGGTGTATGTGTTCCTATCAATGTGAATTTTTCATAACCATAATCACAAGACAAGGTTAGTGAGAAATCCAAACTCATATGGACTGAACTTGTTCAATCTTAATTTCTTGCCACCTGGCAGCACAATGGCCTACCATTGCTTCCAAGTTGTTATGCAAACAATTGAGAACTCATAGAACACACATGCATTGTCAACTTTAAGTGGAATGAGCACAGAAACAAGAATATGTCAACACGATAGGTTGTAATACTCAAGTCGTGTGCTAGTGATAAGCAATAGGTTTACTCTTGATTAGATCTTGAAACTTTTCAAGATCTTTAAAACTCCCACTGACCTCTTGAAATATAAGATTCACTTTGTCAAGGAACATTACTTTACAAACAAATATTCAAGAGTTAGTGCGGTTTCTTATCAAGACAAACACTTCACACAATTGGCCTTAGTTGGTCTTTGTCTTATCCAAAACATCAAAACTTACCAATTTCAAATGTACAAGTGTAGAAAACATTTTACTCTACATTTGATAAGTGTTATAAACCTTTCTTAAGATTATGTCACTCAAAGCTCAATCTTGGAGTGTGACTCTAGGATTTAATTTTGGAGCGAAGTATGTGATGTGTTTTCAGCATTCTAACACTCGTATGGTGTACATCCAACCCTAGAAACCTTGGATCTATGTTTGACTAAGATACATGCAAATAATTATTTTTCCAAGGTTCTTATCCTAACTAGCATGGCATGGGGTACTTGAATCAAATAAAAGTAGTAGAATTACTTACCTTGTAGTAGTAGTTGATTGCTTGGAGTTTTAGAGCCTAGCACCAATAGTGTGGATGCCTCAAATGGAAATCACAAATCACCACAAACTTGGTACTTTGAGAGAATGGTAATCACCTTCTTGAAATCGGCCCTTTTACTTTACTCACCACAACTAGTGTAATTTCAAGAACCAAAGCCTCCTTTATACAGTGTGGTGGATTAGGGTTACATCCATGTACACCCTAATACCCATGTCTTTTCATTTCCACGAGATCCATGGGCTAAAGCTCCATGGAGTATCCATGGACTTTCCATGCAAGCCTAGCCCATTCCAAATAAGCATTAGCCCACACTATATAAATACAAGAGACCATATTTAATTAGTCATACTTTTGATCTCTAATTTAATTCTAAATTAATTATAGATCAATACTAATTAAATAATATGATTTTATATTAATATATTAGAACTTATAATATATCAATAAATCATAACTTATACTATTCTCAAAAGATTATCCATAAATTGTTCGGGTGAAGTGCAACCCAAATGGACCATGCCTGGTCGGGTCAAGTACATAATTAAATATAGTTATGGACTTAGACACTATATCCAACAGTCTCCCACTTGGATGAGTCTAATAACTATAGTTGCAAGTATGACTTCCGGAACCGTTCAGCAATCGTAGCTCTTTAAACTCTGTTGAACTATGAAGCGCCATTTTAGATAATTGATCATATAATCCTCTGTTCTAGATATCAGCCGGACAAATACATGGAACATGGTCTTGCTTATTGTCCAGCATTTGTTTCCCGATTTCCGATTTGTTTGACATAGAACTTAACTGAACACATCAATTTAGTTCTGACCGGGCCCGGTACATAGGTCAAAACAAAATCATCGAGGGGCCCAAATATCGCTTCTAATCCTAGAAGGAACAGATAAACTTCGACTCGTATGTTTGCTCTACTACTTGTTGAATTACACACAAAAGCACGGTTTATAACATCGAGTTACCAATGCGTTTTCGTGCAAATAATGCATAACCAACTCATAGGCAACAAATCATATCTCTAGGTTTGAAGACTTATATGATATTACCGTCTCACGATCACTCGAGATAAATTCCATGAAGTGATACAAGTGAGCGTGGGTTGAATCCAATACTCAGAACTTATGAGCACTCATGAGTGCAGTAGCCCCGCTTTGTCTAACATCTTAGACCTCTACAAGCCAACCCATGACAGTCTTGATTCATATCTACTTCCAACATATGACCGACTGTAGAGAGTTAGAATAATATGATATAAACCATAACATAATTATTCTGGAAGTCAAAACATGCAAAAAGAAATAATAGTAAACGATTGGCAAGAGATAGCAACACTTTACTCATAAATAACAGCTTTTATTTATCATCAAATGTCAATTACATTTTCCAAATTTCAAGATTATCTAACTACTAAAACTAATATCATCCTTCAGCCCTATGCTCCGAGCATGCTGGAGATGCTTAGCCCGAGTCAGTCCCTTCATGAGGGGAGCTGCTGGGTTCTCATCCGATGATACCCTCTTTGCCACGAGGATTCCTTCTTCTATTCGATGTCTGATGAAGTGATATTTTCTGTCAATGTGTCTGGATCTCCCATGATCTCTTGGTTCCTTGGCTAAGGCAACCGCACTATTGCTGACACAGAAAATCTCCATTGGCTCCTTTATAGCTGGTACAACTCCAAGGTCTCCGATGAAGTTCTTTAGCCATATAGCCTCCTTTGCTGCCTCGATTGCTGCTATATACTCTGATTCACAAGTGGAATCAGCCACTGTCTCATGTTTGGAACTTTTCCAAGTAATTTCCCCTCCGTTTACAGTAAAACCCAGCCCGACTGAGAGCGGAAATTATCCCTGTCAGTCTGAAAGCTAGCATCACTGTACCCTACAACTCTCAAGTCCTCACTGCCACCGAGGGTAAGGACCCAGTCCTTAGTCCTCCGTAGGTACTTGAGGATATTCTTTACCGCAGTCCAGTGTGCATTGCGAGGGTTCCCCTGATACCTGCTAACCATGCTCAAAGCAAAGGCCACATCAGGTCGAGTACACGTCATAGCATACATGATCAATCCTACAGCTGAAGCATAAGGTATTCGACTCATTTCTGCTATCTCAACCTCAGTACTAGGGGTTTGTGTCTTACTCAATCTGGCGTTACTCTGGATGGGTAACTCTCCTTTCTTGGAGTTACGCATGTTGAACCTTTTCAACACTTTGTCCACATAGGTGCTTTGACTAAGTCCAATTAGTCTTTTACTCCTGTTTCTCAAAATCCTTATCCCTAGGATATAGGCAGCTTCTCCAAGGTCCTTCGTAGCGAAACACTTCCCAAGCCAGGACTTTACTTCCTGCAGGGTTGGGATGTAATTTCCTATGAGTAGTATGTCATCCACATATAGTACCAAAAAGTTGACTATACTCCCACTAGCCTTGATATAGACACAAGATTCATCTTCACTCCTTGAAAAGCCAAATTCGTTGATTTTCTCATCAAAGCAAAGATTCCATCTGCGAGGTGCCTGTTTTAATCCATAAATGGATTTCTCGAGCTTACACACTCTACTGAGGTACTCTGTACTGACAAAACCCTCTGGCTGAACCATGTAAACATCTTTAGCCAACTTTCCATTAAGGAAAGCGGTTTTGACATCCATTTGCCATATTTCATAATCATGAAATGCAGCAATGGCTAACAGAACCCTAATAGACTTAATCTTGGCCACTAGTGAAAAGGTCTCATCATAATCAACTCCCGGAGTTTGAGAATAACCCTTTGCAACCAGTCGTGCCTTATAAGTGTGTACATTACCATCCATGTCAGTCTTCTTCTTGAAGATCCATTTGCACCCAACTATCTTACGATCAGGTACATTGTCAACCAAGTTCCAAACTTGATTGTCATACATGGACTGTATCTCGCTATCCATAGCCTCTTTCCATTTAGCTGCCTCAGGGCCTGCCATGGCTTCCGTGTAGCTGTTAGGCTCATCCAGATTTACTAGTGTGTTAACACTGATAAGTGTCTCACCTTCTGTAGTAATATGAAAACCATAATAATGCTCAGGTCCATTCCTAACTCTGGTGGAACGCCTCAGAGGTATAGATTCTTCAGTCGACTAAACAGGAGTTTCCTCCTCAGGTTGAGGGCTAGGGTTTGAGGTTCCTTCACCACTTGACTCTTGAATTTCCTCAAGGTCAATTTGTCTTCCACTGTCTCCTTGGCTCATGAATTCTCTCTCTCGAAAGAATCCTCTTCTTGCTACAAAGACCACATTATCACTGGGTCTGTAGAAGATGTAACCAAAGGATTTTTGTGGGTAGCTGATGAAAATACACCTTTCGCTTCGGGGTTCGAGCTTATCGTGAGTCTCGCGTCTCACGAAAGCCTCGCAACCCCAAATCTTGATGTGGTCTAGATTGGGAACTTTTCCAGTCCACACCTCGTGAGGTGTTTTGGCAACCTTCTTTGTAGGGACTAGATTAAGGATATGGGCGGCAGTCTCTAAGGCATACCCCCAAAATAAGATTGGTAGTGAAGCTCGACTCATCATGGAACGAACCATGTCCAACAAGGTCTGATTGTGCCTCTCAGCTACACCATTCAACTGTGGTGTCCTAGGAGGTGTCAATTGTGAGACAATCCCACATTCCTTAAGATAGCCAAGGAAATCAGTACTAAGATACTCACCACCACGATCGGATCGAAGCATCTTAATGTTCCTGCCCAACTGATTCTCCACTTCTTGCTTAAACTCTTCGAATTTCTCAAAGGTTTCTGACTGATGCTTGATTAGGTAGACATATCCATATCTATTAAAATCATCAGTAAAAGTCACATAGAACCGATTAGCATCTCTTGTGGCGGTTCTGAAGGGTCCACACACATCCGTGTGTATGAGGTCCAACAAACCTTCACCCCTAGCACAAGTGCCAGTAAAAGGTGACTTTGTCATTTTACCAAGCAAAGAAGATTCACAACTATCATCTGACTTTAGGTCAAATGACTCCAAGACTCCATCCTTTTGGAGTTGGCCTATGCGTTTCTTGCTTACATGTCCAAGACGACAATGCCATAAGGATGCTTTATCTAAGCTAGTGGAAGAGTTAATACACAATACATTATTTCCTAGATTATATACAACAGATACAGTTTCATACACGCCATCACAAGGTAATGCTTTAAAATAAAGAACATTATTAAAGAAAGCATCAATACTACCATTATTATTATCAAAATAAAAGGTAAAACCTTGTTTATACAATGCATGCAAGAAAATAACATTTCTTGCCATTTCTGGCGAATAATAACATTTATTCAAATCTAATGTAAACCCACTATTTAACACTAAGGAATAAACTCCTATCTTGGTGACAGGTGAAGCTTTCCTGTTTCCCATGATAAAGTTTATCTGTCCCTGCTCCACATTCTCACTTCTTTTTAGTCCCTGCAAATCACAACATATGTGAATACCACAACCTGTATCAAGGACCCAAGACTTAGAATGAGGTGAGTTATTAGAAAATATAGTGCATATACCTGCATGGTTGGGTTTTACTTTCCCATCCTTCAAATCTTGCTGGTAGTTTGGGCAGTTTCGCTTCCAGTGCGACTTTTTCATGGCAATAGAAGCATTCAGCCTCATTAGGGTTAGCAGAAGGAGTGACAAAACCTTTCTTGGTTTTGCTTGAAGAGGAGCCTTCAAGGGTCTTACCCTTGGTACCCTTAGAAGGGTTCTTCCTCTTCTTCCCTTTGCCATGCCCGATTGCCAAGACATTGGCCGCAGTTGGAGTAGGAGTACGAGTAGTAACAACCGACTTACCCTTTAGACCACTTTCGGCGGTCTTCAAGAGTCCTTGAAGTTTGTTGAGGGTGTCTTTTTCCTTGTTCATGTGATATGTCATGCGGAATTGATCATAACACGATGGCAAGGAGTGCAAAATGATGTCTATTGCTAACTCCTCAGGGAAGTTCACATTCAGCTTCAGTAAACGATCCACATACCTTTGCATTTTCTGCATGTGGCCCGTGATGGGTTCACCATCCTTCATTCGGGTTGTTATCATGGAGGAGATTATTTCATATCGCTCTTGACGAGCACTTTGATGGTAGCGGTCCATCAAGTCCTGGTGCATCTCAAAAGGATAATAGTCCTCATAGGACTTTTGGAGCTCGGATGTCATGGTGGCCATCATGATGCATGCCACTTTTGTAGCATCTCTTTCATGTACCTCATATTCAGCAAGCTCTTCAGGAGTAGCAGTTGGCTCGGGTACCTTCAGCTCCTTGTCGAGAACATATTTTTTGTTCTCATACCGAGTGACCATCCTGATGTTTCTGATCCAATCTGTAAAGTTGGACCCATCAAATATGACTCTCCCACAAATATTCATGAGAGAGAAGGAGCTAGTAGGGTTTGAGCCAGAAGCATTGTTATTGGAATACATCTGAAAAGATGAGGGAATAGATTAGATTAGATATATAGATAGTCCTTAACAAAACACCCAAATGTAATATTAAGGCTAGGACCCAACACAATATTTTATAACTTAGAAGAGGGATGCCGTAATCTAAGCTATAAGATATTTGAAGGTAGGTGAATGACGATTCACCAATTTCCACCATGAAAAACGAAATATTTAATTTGGTTTTAATTGGTTTAGAAACTCCTAGATTCTTTGAGATTCATTGAACTTTCTTCAATGGCATGTTTCAATCTCGAGTGTGCCCTTCAAGTTTTGTGACTGGGATGCCGAGGATCACAAAACAAGGTGTGAAGTAACCATGCAAATTACTTAGTACCCTTAATGTATTACCCCTCAATCGATGTGCCGGTTAACCACACACGCTCCATCGATACTATGATAAACATTAAGTCACCATTTACCTACCTTGTTAAGTTCAAGTTAGTGTGCCGGTTAACCACACACGCTCCACTAACGACTTAAACAAAGTGTAAAGTGTAATTTCATGGATTAGCACCTTATTCACATTTTCCTAAAATAACTAATATTGGGAATTCAATAAAGTTTAGTTACTTTAGTATTATCATTATACTTTTAATGAGAATTTATAAGTCCTTGTTCTACCCGTTCGGCTAACGACCCTCCACCGATCAAGGAAGCGGTGGGTGAGAGTGGACACCCATTAAGTTGCCATTTTTATAGGCAACAACCTTATACCCCCCTTATAGACCGGCTTCGTGAATGAGGCGTACTAGCGGTAAGACGACTTGATCTTATACATATATAAATATTATTAAACTTATAATATTATAAAGTATAAGGGTTGAATTTTAACTTTTAAAATTCTAGGGGTTGGAACTAAAGTTTTTAATATGACTTTACATGTTCCAAAACTTGAGGGCAAGTTTTGTAAACTTTCAAAACTTTTCATTTCTCATAACTTATGAGTTAATGGTTATTAAAAATGAAGACTCTTGATTTTTTGTAACCTATGTGTTCTTTTAATGGTTATTTATAAATGTGACTTTTGGTTATCCATAACTTAAGAACTAGTTATGGACTCCATTAAAACACATAAAGATCAAGAATTAATCTAATCAATTATTAGCACATAATTTCTATGATCTTCTAAACTCATATGTTTATGAATGTTCATATCAAAAATTTCAAGAATCGTAAGTACATATACAAAACTTGAAATTTTGATATGAGCTTTTGAACAAAACTTCGATTTTCAAGTTTTTTTTTTTGTTTTTTTTTTTTTTGCCATCAAGTATCAAATAAACAAACCAGGCTCTGATATCACTGATGGGTTTTCAACATTCTAACACTCCTATGGTGTACATGCAACCCTAGAAAGCTTGGATCTATGTTTGACTAAGATACATGCAAATAATTATTTTTCCAAGGTTCTTATCCTAACTAGCATGGCATGGGGTACTTGAATCAAATAAAACCAGTAGAATTACTTACCTTGTAGTAGTAGTTGATTGCTTGGAGTTTTAGAGCCTAGCACCAATAGTGTGGATGCCTCAAATGGAAATCACAAATCACCACAAACTTGGAACTTTGAGAGAATGGTAATCACCTTCTTGAAATCAGCCCTTTTACTTTACTCACCGCAACTAGTGTAATTTCAAGAACCAAAGCCTTCTTTATATAGTGTGGTGGATTAGGGTTACATCCATGTAAACCCTAATACCCATGTCTTTTCATTTCCATGAGATCCATGGGTTAAAGCTCCATGGAGTATCCATGGACCTTCCATGCAAGCCTAGCCCATTCCAAATAAGCATTAGCCCACACTATATAAATACAAGAGCCCATATTTAATTAGTCATACTTTTGATCTCTAAATTAATTCTAAATTAATTATAGATCAATACTAATTAAATAATATGATTTTATATTAATATATTAGAACTTATAATATATCAATAAATCATAACTTATACTATTCTCAAAAGATTATCCATAAATTGTTCGGGTGAAGTGCAACCCAAATGGACCATGCCGGGTCGGGTCAAGTACATAATTAAATATAGTTATGGACTTAGACACTATATCCAACAATATGATTTATCTTTTTTTTTATTTAACCATTTCAACAATTCACGATTCCTCTTCTTAACCATACAAGTGCATTAAGATGTTCTTAGAGAATCAATTGTGATACGGTTTCATAATCACTAATGTAATCATAAAACACGATACACAAGTACTCTCCCTTCTTTTCAGATTGGAGAAACTTTGATCTTTCTACCTAAATTGATTCTTCTTATTCATTCTGCCATACAATGAAACTTTTTCAATGATTCAGAATTACACTTAATCTTGTAAGCATAACCATATTTACTATACCTTAGTAAATCATAACGAATAGTTTTATCGTTCTTTGTGGTGGACCTGACCAGCGCACAACCAAGTTTACATAATCCCCTAGTCCTTCACTTGACTCACATATACATGTGAACAAGGAATTAGTCTTAATTTCCCAAAGACGAAGGTTCTCATTTGTTGGGTTTTGAGCAATCTAACACTCCTAAGGTGTTCATGCAACCCTAAAACTTTGGTTCAATGTTTTACTATGAATACATGCAATTTCATTTTTCCAAGGTTCATAACGTATCTAGCATGGCATGGGTAACATTAAACATAATGGCTAGAAGAATTACATACCTTTCAATTTCTGAGTTGATTCCTTGGAGTTTGAGAGCCTAGCACCAAAAATGTAGATGCCTCAAATGGAAATCACAAATCACCACAAACTTGGAAAAACCTTATAAGAGTGTATGCTTGCTTATAGAAATCGCCACCTCTTTGCACACACACAACTAGTGTCATTTCAAGCATCACAAGCTCCTTTATATATTGTGGAGGATTAAGGTTACATCCATGTAAACCCTAATACCCATGACTCTTCCTTTCCAAGGATCCATGGGTTAAAAGCTCCATGGACTATCCATGGACTCCCATGCATGCTAAGCCCATTCCAAATGAGTATTAGCCCACACTTATATAAATACAAGAGCCCATATTTAATTTGTCACCTTTTTTATCACCAAATTAATTCTAAATTAATTTATGATCAATACTAATTAAATAATATGATTTCATATTAATATATTATAACTTATAATATATTAACAAATCATAAACATACAATTCTCAAAGGTTTAATCATATAAATAGTTCGGGTGAAGTGCAACCCAAATGGACCATGCCGGTTCGGGTCAAGTATATACCAAATAAAGTTATGGACTTAGACACCTTATCCAACAGTCTCCCACTTGGATAAGTCTAATAACTATATTTTCCTATATTACTTCAGGAACCAACCGGCAATCGTAGCTCTCAAAACTTTGTTGAACTATGAAGCGCCATTTTAGATAAGTGATCATATAATCCTCTGTTCTACATATCAGCCAAAAAAATACATGGAACAATGTCTTACTTATTGTCCAGCAATTTGTTTCTCGATTTCCGATTTGTTTGACATAGAACTTAATTGAACACATCAACTTAGTTTTGACCGGGCCCGGTACATGGGTCAACACAAAATCATCGAGGGGCCCAGATATAGCTTCTAATCCAAGAAGGAACAGATAAACTTCGACTCATATGCTTGTTCTACTACTTGTTGAATCATATACAAAGGCACGTTTTATAACATCGAGTTACCAATGCGTTTACGTACAATCAATGTATAACCAACTCATAGGCAACAAGTCATATCTCTAGGTTTGAAGACTTATATGATATTATCGTCTCACGATCCCTCGTGATAAATTCCATGAAGTGATGCAAGTGAGCGTGGGTTTATTCCAATACTCAGAACTTATGAGCACTCATGAATGTTGTAGAAACCATTGCTACGGCTAAACACCTTTAGTCATCTACAAGCCCAATTCATGACAGTCTTATTTCATACCTACTTCCGACGTATGACTGACAGCAGAAGTTTGAATAAAGTAAATTATTCTGGAAGTCAAAACATGCAAAGCTGAAACAATAGTAAATAATTGACAAAAGACAGTAACACCTTTACTCATAAATAAACACACCTTTTATTCATCATCAATTGTTGATTACATTTTACAAGTTAAGAAATAACTATCTAATCTATAAAACTAATATCATCCTTCAGCCCGATGCGCCTCGCATGCTGTAAGTGCCTAACCCTCGCCAGTCCCTTTGTAAGGGGATATGTAGGATTCTCTTCTGATGATACCCTCTTTGCCACGAGGAGTCCTTATTCTATCTTGTGTCTTATGAAGTAATATTTACTGTCAAAGTGTCTGGATCTGCCATGATCTCTCGGTTCCTTGGCTAAGGCAACCGCACTATTGATGTCATAGAAAATCTCCATAGGCTCCTTAATAGTTGGTACAACTCCAAGGTCTCCAATGAAGTTCTTCATCCATATCGCCTCCTTTGCCGCTTCACTCACTGCTATGTACTCTGATTCACAAGTCGAATCAACTACTGTCTCCTGCTTGGAACTCTTCCAAGTGATTGCCCCTCCATTTAAGGAAAAGACCCAGACCGACAGAGAGCGGAAGTTATCCCTATCAATCTGAAAGCTAGCATCACTATACCCTACTACTCTCAAATCATCACTCCCACCAAGGGTAAGAATCCAATCCTTAGTCCTTCGTAGGTACTTGAGAATATTCTTCACTGCAGTCCAATGAGCCTTGCTAGGGTTCCCATGATATCTGCTGACCATGCTCAAAGCGACGGCCATATCTGGGCGGGTACAAGTCATAGCATACATGATCGAGCCAACAATGGAAGCATATGGTAATCGACTCATCTCAGCTATCTCAGCCTCTATACTCGGGCTCTAAGCCTTGCTCAGTTTAGCATTGATTTGGATCGGTAATTGTCCTTTCTTGGAATTCTGCATGTTGAACCTTTTCAAAACCTTATCCAAGTAGGTACTCTGACTAAGTCTAATTAGTCTTTTACTCCTGTCTCTTAATATCCTTATCTCTAGGATATAGGAAGCCTCTCCAAGGTCCTTCATAGAAAAACACTTCCCAAGCCAGGACTTTACTTCCTGCAAA
This sequence comes from Lactuca virosa, assembly GCF_052849685.1. Taxonomy (NCBI): domain Eukaryota; kingdom Viridiplantae; phylum Streptophyta; class Magnoliopsida; order Asterales; family Asteraceae; genus Lactuca; species Lactuca virosa. The sequence goes on along the minus strand of NC_136428.1, from coordinate 417,444,919 downwards.
GTTGGGATGTCCTTTCCTATGAGAAGTATGTCATCCACATACATCACCAAGAAGCTAACTATACTCCCACTAGCTCTGACATATACACATGATTCATCTTCACTTCTCGAAAAGCCAAACTCTTTGACTTTCTCATTGAAACAAAGATTCCATCTACGAGGTGCTTGTTTCAATCCATAGATGGATTTCTCAAGCTTACACACTCTATTCGGGTGCTCTGTACTGACAAAACCCTCTGGCTGACTCATGTAAACATCCTCAGCCAACTTCCCATTAAGGAAAGCGGTTTTGACATCCATTTTCCATATTTCATAGTCATGAAATGCAGCAATGGCTAACATAACCCTAATAGACTTAATCTTTGCTACTGGTGAAAAGGTCTCATCATAATCAACTCCAGGAGTTTGAGAAAAGCCCTTTGCAACTAGTCGCACCTTATAAGTGTGTACATTACCATCCATGTCGGTCTTCTTCTTGAAGATCCATTTGCACCCGACTGTCTTACGACATGGTACATTGTCAACCAAGTTCCAAACTTGATTGTCATACATGGATTGTATCTCGCTGTCCATAGCCTCTTTTCATTTAGCAGCCTCAGGGCCTCCCATTGCTTCCATGTAGTTGTTAGGTTCATCCAGATTTACCAGTGTACTATCACTGATAAGTGTATCACCTTCCGCGGTAATATGGAAACCATAGTAATGCTCAGGTGCAGTCCTAACTCTCATGGAACGCCTCAGAGGTATAGACTCGTCAGTCGGATCAACAGGAGTTTCCTCCTCAGGTTGATTGCTAGGATTTGAGGTTCCTTCACCACTTGACTCTTAAAGTTCTTCAAGGTCAATTTGCCTCCCACTGTTTCCTTGGATCATGAACTCTCTTTCTCGAAAGACCCCTCTCCTTGCTACAAAGACCACATTCTCACTGGGTCTGTAGAAGAGGTAACCAAAGGATTTCTGTGGGTAGCCGATGAAAATACACTTCTCACTTCGAGGTTCGAGCTTCTCGTGAGTCTCACGTCTCACAAAGGCGTCGTAACCCCAAATCTTGATGTGGTCCAAATTGGGAACTTTCCCAGTCCACATCTCATGAGGTGTTTTGGCAACCTTCTTTGTAGGGACTAGATTAAGGATATGGGCGACAGTCTCTAAGGCATACCCCCAAGAAGAGATTGGTAGCAAAGCTCGACTCATCATGGAGCGAACCATGTCCAACAAGGTCCGATTATGCCTTTCAGCCACACCATTCAGCTGTGGTGTCCTGAGAGGTGTCAATTGTGAGACAATCCCACACTCCTTAAGATAGTCGAGGAACTCTGTGCTAAGATACTCACCACCTCGATCGGATCGAAGCATCTTAACGTTCCTGCCCAATTGATTTTCTACTTCATGTTTAAATTCTTTAAACCTATCAAAAGTTTCTGACTTATGCTTGATTAAGTAGACATAACCATATCTACTATAATCATCAGTAAAAGTTAGGTAATAGCGATTAGCATCCCTTGTGGCGGTTTTGAAGGGTCCACATACATCAGTAGTATAAGGTCCAACAAACCTTCACCCCTTTCACAAGAACTAGTGAAGGGTGATTTTGTCATTTTCCCAAGCAAACAAGATTCACAACTATCATCCGACTTTATGTCAAATGACTCCAAGACTCCATCCTTTTGGAGTTGGCCTATTCGTTTCTTGTTTAAATGTCCAAGACGACAATGCCACAATGATGCTTTATCCAAGCTAGTAGAAGAATCAATACACAACACATTATTTCCTTGGTTATATACAACCAACACAGTTTCATACACACCATCACAAGGTAATGATTTAAAATAAAGAACATTATTAAAGAAAGCATTAATACTACCAACTTCATTATCAAAAGAAAAGGTAAACCCTTGTTTGTACAAACCATGAAATGAAATAATATTCCTCGTCATTTCAGACGAGTAAACACATTTATTCAAATATAACTTTAACCCACTATCTAGCAACAACGTATAAACTCCAATCTTGGTAACAGATGAAACCTTTCTATTCCCCATGATTAAGTTTATCTTTTCGTGCTCCACATCCTCACTTCTTCTTAGGCCCTGCACATCAGAACATATATGAATACCACAACCTGTATCAAGGACCCAAGAGTTAGAATATGGTGATTTATTAGACAATATAGTGTAAATACCTGCATGGGATGGTTTCACTTTCCCATCCTTGACATCCTTGAAGTACTTTGGGCAGTTTCGCTTCCAGTGCCCCTTATTCTGGCAATAGAAGCATTCAGCATCCTTAGGGATGGAAGAAGGAGTAGCAGAACCACCTTTGGTTCCACTTGATGAGGATCCATCAAGAGACTTTCCCTTGGTACCCTTCGAACGAGTCTTCCTCTTCTTCCCTTTGCCTTGCCCGATAGCCAAAACAGGGGTAGCTGTAGGAGTAGGAGTAGTAACAACCGACTTACCTTTAATACCACTTTCGGCGGTCTTCAGAAGTCCTTGAAGCTTGCTGAGTGTAACTTCCTCCTTGTTCATGTGGTATGTCATGTGGAATTGATCATAACACGAGGGTAAGGAGTGCAAAATGATGTCAATTGCCAACTCCTCAGGGAAGTTCACATTCAATTTCTGCAAACGGTCCACATACCTTTGCATTTTCTGCATGTGGCCCGTGATGGGTTCACCATCCTTCATTTGGGTTGTTATCATGGAGGAGATGATTTCATATCGCTCTTGTCGAGCACTCTGATGGTAGCGGTCCATCAAATCCTGGTGCATCACAAAAGGATAGTAGTCCTCATAGGACTTTTGGAGCTCGGCTGTCATAGTGGCCATCATGACGCATGCCAATTTGGTAGCATCTCTTTCATGTGCCTCATATGCAGCGATCTCCTCAGGAGTTGCAGTCGGCTCAAGATCCTTAAGCTCCTTGTCGAGGACATATTCCTTGTCCTCGTAACGCGTGACCATCCTGATATTCCAGATCCAATCCATAAAGTTGGAACCATCGAAGATGACTCTCCCACAAAGGTTCATGAGAGAGAAGGAGCCAGTAGGGTTAGAACCCGAACCATTATTGGAAGACATCTGAAAAGAAGAAAGACAAGTTTTGATTAGATATATAGAGTCCCTAATAAGACACCCAAATGTAATATTAAGGCTAGGACCCAACACAATATATTATAACTTAGAAGAGGGATGCCGTAATCTAAGCTATAACATATTTGAAGGTAGGTGAATGACGATTCACCAATTTCCACCATCAAAACGAAATGAATTATTAGGTTTAACTGGTTTCAAATTCCTAGATACTTTTGAGATGCATTGAACTTTTCAATGGCATGTTTCAATTTCGAGTGTGCCCTTCAGGTTTTGTGACTGGGATGTCGAGGATCACAAAACAAGGTGTGAATAACCATGCAAATTCACTTGGTACCCTTGATATTATCACCTAATCGATGTGCCGGTTAACCACACACGCTCCACCGATCTATGGTAAACATTAAGTCACCCTTTGTTATCCTTACTAGTCCAAGTTAGTGTGCCGATTAACCACACACACTCCACCAACGACTTGTTAAGGTACAAAGTGTGAATTTCATGGGTTAGCACCATTTCACATTTTCCTAAAGTAACTAAGATTGTGAATTTATAAAACATTTAGTTACTTTATAATAATCATTATACTCTTAATGAGAATTAAAGTCATTGTCCTACCCGTTCGTGAATGAGGCCTAGTAACGGTAAAACGACTTGCTCTTATACATATATATATATATATATATATATATATATATATATATATATATATATATATATATATATATAAATATTAACCATTAATCTTATAATAGTATAAGGATTGACTTTTAACTTTTAAAATCCTAAGGGTTGGAATTTAAAGTGTGTGTGTCTTTACAAATTCCAAAACTTGAGGGCAAGTTTTGAAACTCTTCAAAACTTTTAATTTCATAATTTATGAGTTAAGAGTTCATAAAAGTGAAGACTCTTCATTTTTTATGTAACTTATGTGTTTAAATGTTCATTAAAAGACGTGACCTTTGGAAATCCATAACTTGTAGACAAATTATGGATTCCATTAAACCACATAATTGATCAAGAATTAATCATTAAACAATTTAGCAAGTAATTCCTATGATCTAACAATAACTCATAAGAACATGAATATCCATATCAAAATTTCAAGAACATATGAACACATATAAACATGGAATTTTGATATTAGCCATCGTAAATGGATTAGAACAACCATTACACCATCTAAACAGGTTTTAAAACATCAAAACAATTTAGGGTAATGTTTCTAGTCCATTTCCAGCAGCAAAAATCGAAAATCTGCACTCTGACTGACCAACTCGTCGACTACAAGAACGGACTCGCCGAGTTGGTTGAATATATGCTTGAACTCGTCGAGTCCCCCCATGAACTAGGCGAGTCCACAGTGCAGAAACCAAGAATTTTGACTTTTTCAACAGTTTGCATCAAGTATTCAAGAAAACAATCCTAGACTTTGATACCACTGTTGGGTTTTGAGCAATCTAACACTCCTAAGGTGTTCATGCAACCCTAAAACCTTGGATCTATGTTTTACTATGAGTACATGCAACTTTGTTTTTCTAAGGTTCATAACCTATCTAGCATGGCATGGGGAACATTAAACATAATGGCTAAAAGAATTACATACCTTTCAATTTGTGAGTTGATTCCTTGGAGTTTGAGAGCCTAGCACCAATAATGTGGATGCCTCAAATGGAAATCACAAATCACCACAAACTTGGAAAAACCTCATGAGAGTGTATGCTTGCTTATAGAAATCGCCACCTCTTTGCACACACACAACTAGTGTCATTTCAAGCATCACAAGCTCCTTTATACAGTGTGGAGGATTAGGGTTACATCCATGTAAACCCTAATACCCATGACTCTTCCTTTCCAAGGATCCATGGGTTAAAAGCTCCATGGAATATCCATGGACTCCCATGCATGCCAAGCCCATTCCAAATGAGTATTAGCCCACACTTATAAAAATACAAGTGACCATATTTAATTAGTCACCTTTTTGATCACCAAATTAATTCTAAATTAATTTATGATCAATACTAATTAAATAATATGATTTCATATTAATATATTATAACTTATAATATATTAACAAATCATAAACATACAATTCTCAAAGGTTTAATGATATAAATAGTTCGGCTGCAGTGCAACCCAAATGCTGTTGGATAAGGTGTCTAAGTCCATAACTTATTTGGTATATACTTGACCCGACCCGGCATGGTCCATTTGGGTTGCAGTTCACCCAAACTATTTATGGATAATTTTATGAGAATTGTATACTTACGATTTATTAATATATTATAAGTTATAATATATTAATATAAAGTCATGTTATTTAATTAGTTTTAATCTTGAATTAATTATGAATTAATTTAGTGATTAAAAGGAAGACTAATTAAATCATGGGTTATTATATTTATATGGTGTGGGCTAATACTCATTTGTTAATGGGCTAAGCTTATATGGAAGTCCATGGATGATCCATGGACCTTTTAACCCATGTATCCTTCGAAAGGAAAAGACATGGGTTATTAGGGTTTCACCCTAACCATGCACACTATATAAACAAGCTCATGTTGCATGAAATAACACCCTAGTGTGTGTGTAATAGTGGTGGCCGATTTCTAAGTGTTAGTATACTCTCTCATACATTTTCCAAGTTTGTGGTGATTTGTGATTTCCATTTGAGGCATTCACATTATTAGTGCTTGGCTCTCAAACTCCAAGGAATCAACAATCAACAAAAGGTATGTAATTCATCTAGTCCTTTTATGTTTAAAAGTACCCCATGCCATGCTAGATAGGCTATAAACCTTGGAAATTAATATTTTGCATGTACCTTAGACAAACATAGATCCAAGGTTTATTAGGGTTGCATGTACACTTAGGAAGTGTTAGAATGCTCAAAACCCAACAGTGGTATCAGAGCCTACGCTTGTTTGTTTGATACCTGATGCAAAATAGTGATAAAAAGTCGTTTTTTTGTTGTCTGACTGATGAACTCGCCGAGTCCATGGGGGGACTCGCCGAGTTCATGTGTAAACTCATCCTACTCGCCGAGTAGGTTCGTGCACTCGGCGAGTAGGAGCCTCAGAATGCAGATTTTCGACTTTTGCTGCTGGAAATGGACTACAAACATTACCCTAAACTGTTTTGGTGTTTTAAAACTTGTTTTAGTTGGTGTAATGGTTGTTCTAATCCATTTACAATAGCTTATATCAAAATTTCATGCTTTGTATGTGTTCATATAATTCTTGAAACTTTGATGATCATGTTCATGTTCTTATGAATTTAGAAGATGATAGGAATTATTTGCTTAATTGTTTAAGAGTAATTCTTGATCATTTATGTGTTTTAATGGAATCCATAATTTATCCTCAAGTTATGGATATCCAAAGGTCACTTCTTTTAAACACACATTTAAAACACATAAGTTACATAAAATGAAGAGTCTTCATTTTTATGAACCTTTAATTCATAAGTTATGAAATGAAAAAGTTTTGGATAGTTACAAAACTTGCCCTCAAGTTTTGGAATTTGTAAAGTTTCACACACTTTAATAAACTTTAATTCCAAACCCTTAGAGTTTTAAAAGTTAAAATTCAAACCTTATACTATTTATAACATTAATGGTTAATTATTATATATGTATAAGATCAAGTCGTTTTACCGTTAGTAGGCCTCATTCACGAAGCCGGTTTATAAGGGGGGTATAAGGTTGTTGCCTATAAAATGGCAACTTAATGGGTGTCCATTCTCACCCACTGCTTCCTTGATCGGTGGATGGTCGTTAGCCGAACGGGTAGGACAATGACTTTAAATTCTCATTAAAAGTATAATGAATATTATAAAGTAACTAAACCTTTTATAAATTCCCAATCTTAGTTACTTTAGGAAAATGTGAATATGGTGCTAATCCATGACATTCACACTTTGTACCTTACCAAGTCGTTGGTGGAGCGTGTGTGGTTAACCGGCACACTAACTTGGACTAGTAAGGATCACGAAGGGTGACTTAATGTTTATCATAGATCAGTGGAGCGTGTGTGGTTAACCGGCACATCGATTAGGTGATAATATTATGGGTACCAAGTGAGTTTGCATGGTTATTCACACCTTGTTTTGTGATCCTCGACATCCCAGTCACAAAACCTGAAGGGCACAATCGAGATTGAAACATGCCATTGAAAAGTTCAATGAATCTCAAAAGATCTAGGAGTTTCAAATCCAATTAAAACCTAATAAATTATTTCGTTTTTCACGGTGGAAATTGGTGAATCGTCATTCGCCTACCTTCAAATATTTTATAGCTTGGATTACGGCATCCCTCTTCCAAGTTATAAAATATTGTGTTGGGTCCTAGCCTTAATATTTCATATTGGGTGTTATATTAAGGACTTGAATCAACTAACTTGATTTTCTCCCATTGTAGATGTCTGGTTCAGACAACTATGATCTTCCCAAATCGCTTGGAACAAGCTTTCCTCTTGAAGATGATGTCCCTCAACATCATGCTTCACTCCCTCCACCTCCTCCATTTATTCTCCCTGATACACAAGCCCGAAGACTTGAAAGGTTCGAGGTCACTCAAGCTCTACTAGAAACGAAACATAAAGATGGAAGACCTGTGCGCACTCATGTCTTAGGAATGAAGTCACACATTGACAGGTTGAGAATGTTGGGTGCTGTTATTTCAAGGAAGTTCGCTGTTGACTGGGTTCTTCAGTCACTTCCTGAGTCGTATGGTGAGTTTATTAAAGACTACCATATGACAGATCCTGACATAACCCTAATAGATCTTTCTTATTTGCTTGTTGCTGCTGAATCAGCAATGATTTGGCGCAATGGTCAAGCAAATATTGATGGAAGGTCTAATTCTCAAACTTCCATGGACATGGACAATGGTAACATTGGAAGTCCAGAAAAGCTTTCTCGTCCCAATGGAAAGGGATCGGCCTTGGTCAACCCGGTTGACCAAAAGGTAAAGGGAAAGGCTAAGTCTGTGATTGTCTCGTGTACCATTCCCAAAGAGTCTATATGTTTTTATTGTCATGAGAAGGGACATTGGAAGCGAAGCTGCCCTGAATACCTGAAATATTTGAAAGCAAGTAGAGACAAAATGTTTGACTCGGCTTCAGGTAAGTCCACTATCTAACTTTGTTAAAGTTCCTAATTGTTGATTCTTATTACATGATGTGACTAGGTTGCATCTTGATGATTAGCACGATCGAGCAAAAGGAAGGTTAATAGAAGAGTGTGCTGAATCTGATCACGAAGATGGATTTCTATCGCATGGTTCGAGGATCGGATTTTTGAGCTACTACTTAAAAGTTGTGATAGATTGCTAGGAAATATGTAATAGCATAGTTTTCGTTTGAAGATGCATTGTAAGGAATATTTTTCCGCATTTTATAAAGAAATAAAAGTTTTGTTTAGTTTATTTTATATTATATCCCCTTACAATGGCATTTATGGAAAATTGATGTTTGTATGTTTCTAGCAATATTGGAAATATGAGTTTGATTCTCTCATTTGTGGTAGTGTCTGAATTTACCAAATGAGGAAAGGTTCTCATCACCCAAGCTTCAGTTAGACAGAAACTTGGAATCATACAAGTTGTATTGTATGATGAATGAGAATTCTCATCTTTGTAAAATTGAGACTAATTCATTGATCACATGCATATGTGAGCCAATTGAAGGACTAAAGAGTTAGGCACACTGGGTGTGTGTTGGTCAAGGTCCACCACAAAGATCAATTCGTCATGATTTACTAGAGATTAGTAAATATGGTTATACTTATAAGGTTAAGTATAATTCTGTAACATTGGAAAAGTTTCAATGTATGGTAGAACGGATGAGATGAATCAAATTTGGCAGAAAGATAAAAGTTTCTCAAATCTGAAAAGATGGGAGAGTACTTTAGTATCATGTTTTTATGATCATCTTAATGATTATGAAACCATATCACAAATTCATACTCTAAGGACATCTTAGTGCATTGTTATGACTAAGATGAGGGGTCATGAATTGTTGGAATGGTTAAAATCAAGAAGATGGATCATACTTCGTTCCAAAACAACTCTTAGAGTCATACTCCAAGATTGTAACATTGAGTGACATAAAGTAAGGTTTAAAACACTTATCAAATGTAGTGTAAAATGTTTTCTACTCCTGTACATTTGAAATTGGTAAGTTGTGATGTCTTGGATAAGACAAAGACCAACTAAGACCAATTGTGTGAAGTGTTTATCTTGATAAGAGTCCGCACTATTCCTTGAATATTTGTTTTGTCAAGGAATGGTCCTTGACTAGGGAAACTTATATGTCAAGAGGACAGTGGGAGTCTTATAGATCCTGAAAGGATTTCAAGATTTAATCAAGAGTAAAACCTGAGGTTTATCACTAGCACACGACTTAAGGTTTGAAACCTATTAAGTTGACATAATTCTTGTTTCTGTGTCTGTTCCTATTAAGTTGACTATGCATATGAGTTATGTTAGTTCTAAACAGTGTGTATAACAGCTTGGAAGCATTGGTGGGCCTTGTGCTACCAGATGACAAGAAATTAAGATTGAACAAGTTCAATCCATGTAAGGCTGAATTTGTTACTAACCTTGTCTTGTGATTATGGTTTTGACAAATTCACATGGATAGGAACTCATACACCGTAAAATCTAAGTGTCATAAGGTTTCTCTCCGATTCATGAAAATGATGGTGAGGAAATGCTTTCACTAAGTAGATTTTAAGTAGATAGCAATTGTGATGTTTGCATTCTCAAAGTCGTTAGTGGAGCGTGTGTGGTTAACCGGCACACTAACATGGACTTGTGAGAAATGGAAAAGGTCTAAACAATTAAGACTATGATTACGGCATCCCTTTTCATAGTTCTGGAAATTGTTTAGACACACATGTGAGCTATCTAAGAAAGGGTGTACGAATCTAAATTTCAGAAGTCCAGCTGATTTCTGGAAATATGTCAGAGCTAGTGGGAGCATAAGTGTTATGCTGATAATCATCATGTTAGTGGGACCATGATTATTATGTTTAGTGTTGCAAGTTAGCAATGTTAATTATAGAAAAACAAAAGTTTCAATTCGTAAAGTTGTAGGGGTTGAAAAAGTTGTTTTGCTATAATTAAAGGAGAGGAAATTATACTTCATTTCAATTCTAAAAGCTTAGATTGAGTTTTAATCATCTTTAGTCAAGGATATATATATGAATTTTATGTTGGAATGGTTCAACATAAGGAAACTCTATATATATTACGTTCTCAAATTCGATTATGATTACAACATCCCTCTTCGTAGTCGATTTTTGAAAACATGGAAAATAAAAAAAATATTGTAGCAAAAGACTGATCCAGTATCAGGTCTTTATGTGAGACATCGTGAATCGTGTCCCATATGCTTCGGGTATAGGATCGGTCACATGTGCTATAATATTCATCCTTTCTAAATTTTCCAAATGCTCAGAGCATTAAGAAGGGAAAAGTCTAGAATTGGATAAGACTAAAATGATTAAGCAATTGTCGAGGACTATCTAAGGCTCACCAAAGATTGGTTACTCAGGGACAGTTGGAAGTATAGTGTTAAATTTTGGAAGGACCATATAGATATATTCTGAGAAGAGGTAGCTCTTGTTCAGATATGATAATCAAAATAGGAATATAGAAATTTTCCATATTGGGAGTTGGATATTAAGAATCTATGAGAAAGTTAGAAACTTTTATGCAAGAAGGATGTTCAAAGCAATGTACTTTGAATATGAGAGTTCATTTCCATAGAGTTGATCTCCTTTGGAATCCTCTGTAATGACTGATGACAAGGTTTTGGTGACCTTGTGCATAATCATTACGAGAGGATCAGTGCATATAAGTTTAAAATCTAACAGTTTTTTTTGGTAAATGGTAGGAATTAGGAATTCTTACATTTACAATAAGGATTTGGGATTGTAAATAGAGCATCATTGGAATCATGTTCAATTGATCTATTTCACAAAGTAAAGATCATAGACAAACATAGTGTGCATACTTGGAGTATGGCATAACTATTGTTTAGAAAAACAAAGTGTACATGCTAGGAGCATGGGACGGCTGTTGTTTTTGTTCAAGTATTAAGTTGATTATTTGAAACATTATACAATGAATAATGTGTAATCAATATGGTGATAAATAAAAGGTGGTTTTATTTATATTCAAAAGGGTTCTGAGACCATATTGGATTCGATTATTATTGTGTTTCACTTTGCATGTTTTGACTTCCAGAATAGCTAGGTTATTCTTTCCGAATGACTAAGTTATTTAAACACTCCACAATCGTTCATATGTTGGAACTAGGTATGAATTAAGACTGTCATGAATCGAGTTTGTAGATGGCTAAACGTGTTTAGACATAGCAATGGTTGCTACAACATTCATGAGTACTGATAAGTTATGAGTATTGGAATTAACCCACGCTCACTTGTATCACTTCATGGAATTTATCTCGAGTGATCGTGAGACGGTAATATCATATAAGTCTTCAAACCTAGAGATATGAGTTGTTACCTATGAGTTGGTTGTGCATTGATTGCACGTAAACGCATCAGTAACTTGATGTTATAAAACGTGCCTTTGTGTATAATTCAACAAGTAGTAGAAACAAGTATATGAGTCGAAGTTTATCTGTTCCTTCTAGTCCTTGGAGGATTAGAAGCGATATCTGGCCCCCTCGATGATTTTGTTTTGACCTATGTACCGGGCCCGGTCAGAACCTAATTGATGTGTTCAATTTAGTTCTTTGTCAAACAAATCGGAAATCGAGAAACAAACTGCTCGACAATAAGTACGACGTTGTTCCATGTATTTGTCCGGCTGATATCATGAGAACAGAGGATTATATGATCACTTATCTAAAATGGCGCTTCATAGTTCAACATAGTTTTCGAGAGCTACGATTGCTGGTTGGTTCCTGAAGTAACATACGCAAATACAGTTATTAGACTTATCCAAGTGGGAGACTGTTGGATAAGGTGTCTAAGTCCATAACTTATTTGGTATATACTTGACCCGACCCGGCATGGTCCATTTGGGTTGCACTTCACCCAAACTGTTTATGGATAATTTTATGAGAATTGTATACTTACGATTTATTAATATATTATAAGCTATAATATATTAATATAAAGTCATGTTATTTAATTAGTGTTAATCTTGAATTAATTATGAATTAATTTAGTGACTAAAACGAAGACTAATTAAATCATGGGCTATTATATTTATATGGTGTGGGCTAATACTCATTTGTTAATGGGCTAAGCTTATATGGAAGTCCATGGGTGATCCATGTAGCTTTTAACCCTTGGATCCTTGGAAAGGAAAAGACATGGGTTATTAGGGTTTCACCCTAACCATGCTCACTATATAAACAAGCTCATGTTGCATGAAATAACACCCTAGTGTGTGTGTAATAGTGGTGGCCGATTTCTAAGTGTTAGTATACTCTCTCATACATTTTCCAAGTTTGTGGTGATTTGTGATTTCCATTTGAGGCATTCACATTATTGGTGCTTGGCTCTCAAACTCCAAGGAATCAACAATCAACAAAAGGTATGTAATTCACCTAGTCCTTTTATGTTTAAAAGTACCCCATGCCATGATAGATAGGTTATAAACCGTGGAAATTAATATTTTGCATGTACCTTAGACAAACATAGATCCAAGGTTTATTAGGGTTGCATGTACACTTAGGAAGTGTTAGAATGCTCAAAACCCAACAAATGGACCATGCCGGGTCGGGTAAAGTATATACCAAATAAAGTTATGGACTTAGACACCTTATCCAACATCATTCATCACACACCACAAGTTGCATGACTTCAAGTTTCTATCCAACTGAAACTTGGGTGATGAGAATCTTTCCTTATTTGGTAAATCTTGACACTACCACAAACGAAAGAATCAAATTCATTTTCCAATATTGCTATCAATGGAAACATATAAACAACAATTTTCATCAATTCCATTGTAAGGAAATTTAAAATAAAATTAAATTAAAATTTATTTATTACAATTGCGGAAAACTTTTCCTTACAATACAAATACATATGAAAACTATGTTGTTATTTATTCTTAAGCAATCTATCATAACTCTTAAGCAACAACTCAAAATTCTGATCATCGAACAATGCGATCGAAAACCATCTCTTCACGATTAGAATCAACTTACTATTCCTTTAAGTTTCCTTTCATTCCTTTTATTCTACAAAACATCAAAATGTAATTACATTACATCGTGTATTAAGAATCTCCAAATAGGAACTTAATAGAGTTAGATAGTGGACTTACCTGATGTAGAGTCAAACTTTTTGACTTTTCCATCCTTGCAATCTTTCAGGTAAATATGGCAGCTTCGCAACCAATGCCCATTCTCTTGGAAATAGAAACATATGGACTCTTTGGGAATGGTACATGAGACTAACTCAGATTTAGCCTTTCTCTTTACCATTTGGTCAAATAACTTGACCATGGCCAATCCCTTTCCATTGGGAAGAGAAAGCTTTTCTTGACTTCCAATGTTGCCATTGTCAATGTCCTTGGAAGTTTGGGGAGTAGATTTTCCAATCAAAATTGCTTTACCAATGCGCCAAATCATTGTTGGTTCAGCAGCAACAAGAAAATAGGTAAGATCGATAAGGGTCATGTCGTGATCTGTCATATAGTAGTCCTTAAAGAACCCGCTATATGACTTAGGAAGTGATTGAAGAACCAAGTCAACAACCAACTTCCTTGAAACAACGACACCCAACATTCCCATCATTTCAATGTGTGACTTCATCTCCAAGACATGTGCACACACATACCTTCCATCTTGGTGTTTGCTAATCAATAGGGATTGAGTGACCTTGAACTTTTCAAGTCTTTGAACTTGTGGGTTAGGGAGAATTATCGGAGGAGGTGGAGGAAGTGAAGTTCCACAACAGCACGAAGAAGGGATTAATCTTTCACCTTGATCGTCGTGTGGAATATCATCTTTATAAATAAAGGATTCGGGAAGACCATAATTGTCTGACCTAGACATCTATAACGGGAGAAATTCAAGTTAGTTGATTTAAGTCCTTAATATAACACCCAAATAACATATTAAGGCTAGGACCCAACACAATATTTTAAAATTCAGAAGAGGGATTCCGTAATCCAATTGTAAAGGATTTGAAGGTAGGTAAATGACACCAACTTCCACCATGAAAAACGAAATTGATTATTAAGTTTTAAAAGAATTAAAATTCCTAGATTCATTGAAATTCATTGATCTTTTCAATGGCATGTTTAAGTCTCGATTATGCCCTTCAGGTTTGTGACCGGGATGCCGAGGATCACAAAAAAGGTGTGAATAACCATGAAAATTAGCTTGGTACTCTCGAAGTCATTTATCACCTAATCAATGTGTCGGTTAACCACATGTGATCCATTGATCTATGACAAACATCGAGCTACCCTTTGCCACCCTTACTAGTCCAAGTAAGTGTGCCGGTTAACCACACACGCTCCACTAACGACTTGGCAAGGTGCAAAGTACAATTTCATGGGTTAGCATCAAATTCACATTTTTTCTAAAGTAACTAAGATTGGGAATTTCATGGGTTAGCTTGGCACTCTGACTGACCAACTCGTCGACTACAAGAACGAACTCGCCGAGTTGGTTGAATATATGCTTGGACTCGTCGAGTCCCCCCATGAACTAGGCGAGTCCACAGTGCAGACACCAAGAATTTCGACTTTTTCAACAGTTTGCATCAAGTATTCAAGAAAACAATCCTAGGCTTTGATACCACTGTTGGGTTTTGAGCAATCTAACACTCCTAAGGTGTTCATGCAACCCTAAAACCTTGGATCTATGTTTTACTATGAGTACATGCAACTTTGTTTTTCCAAGGTTCATAACCTATCTAGCATGGCATGGGGAACATTAAACATAATGGCTAAAAGAATTACATACCTTTCAATTTGTGAGTTGATTCCTTGGAGTTTGAGAGCCTAGCACCAATAATGTGGATGCCTCAAATGGAAATCACAAATCACCACAAACTTGGAAAAACCTCATGAGAGTGTATGCTTGCTTATAGAAATCGCCACCTCTTTGCACACACACAACTAGTGTCATTTCAAGCATCACAAGCTCCTTTATACAGTGTGGAGGATTAGGGTTACATCCATGTAAACCCTAATACCCATGACTCTTCCTTTCCAAGGATCCATGGGTTAAAAGCTCCATGGAATATCCATGGACTCCCATGCATGCCAAGCCCATTCCAAATGAGTATTAGCCCACACTTATAAAAATACAAGTGACCATATTTAATTAGTCACCTTTTTTATCACCAAATTAATTCTAAATTAATTTATGATCAATACTAATTAAATAATATGATTTCATATTAATATATTATAACTTATAATATATTAACAAATCATAAACATACAATTCTCAAAGGTTTAATGATATAAATAGTTCGGCTGCAGTGCAACCCAAATGCTGTTGGATAAGGTGTCTAAGTCCATAACTTATTTGGTATATACTTGACCCGACCCGGCATGGTCCATTTGGGTTGCACTTCACCCAAAATGTTTATGGATAATTTTATGAGAATTGTATACTTACGATTTATTAATATATTATAAGTTATAATATATTAATATAAAGTCATGTTATTTAATTAGTTTTAATCTTGAATTAATTATGAATTAATTTAGTGATTAAAAGGAAGACTAATTAAATCATGGGCTATTATATTTATATGGTGTGGGCTAATACTCATTTGTTAATGGGCTAAGCTTATATGGAAATCCATGGATGATCCATGGAGCTTTTAACCCATGTATCCTTCGAAAGGAAAAGACATGGGTTATTAGGGTTTCACCCTAACCATGCACACTATATAAACAAGCTCATGTTGCATGAAATAACACCCTAGTGTGTGTGTAATAGTGGTGGCCGATTTCTAAGTGTTAGTATACTCTCTCATACATTTTCCAAGTTTGTGGTGATTTGTGATTTCCATTTGAGGCATTCACATTATTAGTGCTTGGCTCTCAAACTCCAAGGAATCAACAATCAACAAAAGGTATGTAATTCTTCTAGTCCTTTTATGTTTAAAAGTACCCCATGCCATGCTAGATAGGCTATAAACCTTGGAAATTAATATTTTGCATGTACCTTAGACAAACATAGATCCAAGGTTTATTAGGGTTGCATGTACACTTAGGAAGTGTTAGAATGCTCAAAACCCAACAGTGGTATCAGAGCCTACGCTTGTTTGTTTGATACCTGATGCAAAATAGTGATAAAAAGTCGTTTTTTTGTTGTCTGACTGATGAACTCGCCGAGTCCATGGGGGGACTCGCCGAGTTCATGTGTAAACTCATCCTACTCGCCGAGTAGGTTCGTGCACTCGGCGAGTAGGAGCCTCAGAATGCAGATTTTCGACTTTTGCTGCTGGAAATGGACTACAAACATTACCCTAAACTGTTTTGGTGTTTTAAAACTTGTTTTAGTTGGTGTAATGGTTGTTCTAATCCATTTACAATAGCTTATATCAAAATTTCATGCTTTGTATGTGTTCATATAATTCTTGAAACTTTGATGATCATGTTCATGTTCTTATGAATTTAGAAGATGATAGGAATTATTTGCTTAATTGTTTAAGATTAATTCTTGATCATTTATGTGTTTTAATGGAATCCATAATTTATCCTCAAGTTATGGATATCCAAAGGTCACTTCTTTTAAACACACATTTAAAACACATAAGTTACATAAAATGAAGAGTCTTCATTTTTATGAACCTTTAATTCATAAGTTATGAAATGAAAAAGTTTTGGATAGTTACAAAACTTGCCCTCAAGTTTTGGAATTTGTAAAGTTTCACACACTTTAATAAACTTTAATTCCAAACCCTTAGAGTTTTAAAAGTTAAAATTCAAACCTTATACTATTTATAACATTAATGGTTAATTATTATATATGTATAAGATCAAGTCGTTTTACCGTTAGTAGGCCTCATTCACGAAGCCGGTTTATAAGGGGGGTATAAGGTTGTTGCCTATAAAATGGCAACTTAATGGGTGTCCATTCTCACCCACCGCTTCCTTGATCGGTGGAGGGTCGTTAGCCGAACGGGTAGGACAATGACTTTAAATTCTCATTAAAAGTATAATGAATATTATAAAGTAACTAAACCTTTTATAAATTCCCAATCTTAGTTACTTTAGGAAAATGTGAATATGGTGCTAATCCATGACATTCACACTTTGTACCTTACCAAGTCGTTGGTGGAGCGTGTGTGGTTAACCGGCACACTAACTTGGACTAGTAAGGATCACGAAGGGTGACTTAATGTTTATCATAGATCGGTGGAGCGTGTGTGGTTAACCGGCACGTCGATTAGGTGATAATATTAAGGGTACCAAGTGAGTTTGCATGGTTATTCACACCTTGTTTTGTGATCCTCGACATCCCAGTCACAAAACCTGAAGGGGACAATCGAGATTGAAACATGCCATTGAAAAGTTCAATGAATCTCAAAAGATCTAGGAGTTTCAAATCCAATTAAAACCTAATAAATTATTTCGTTTTTCACGGTGGAAATTGGTGAATCGTCATTCGCCTACCTTCAAATATTTTATAGCTTGGATTACGACATCCCTCTTCCAAGTTATAAAATATTGTGTTGGGTCCTAGCCTTAATATTTCATATTGGGTGTTATATTAAGGACTTGAATCAACTAACTTGATTTTCTCCCATTGTAGATGTCTGGTTCAGACAACTATGATCTTCCCAAATCGCTTGGAACAGGCTTTCCTCTTGAAGATGATGTCCCTCAACATCATGCTTCACTCCCTCCACCTCCTCCATTTATTCTCCCTGACCCACAAGCCCGAAGACTTGAAAGGTTCAAGGTCACTCAAGCTCTACTAGAAACGAAACATAAAGATGGAAGACATGTGTGCACTCATGTCTTAGGAATGAAGTCACACATTGACAGGTTGAGAATGTTGGGTGCTATTATTTCAAGGAAGTTCGCTGTTGACTGGGTTCTTCAGTCACTTCCTGAGTCGTATGGTGAGTTTATTAAAGACTACCATATGACAGATCCTGACATAACCCTAATAGATCTTTCTTATTTGCTTGTTGCTGCTGAATCAGCAATGATTTGCCGCAATGGTCAAGCAAATATTGATGGAAGGTCTAATTCTCAAAATTCCATGGACATGGACAATGGTAACATTGGAAGTCCAGAAAAGCTTTCTCGTCCCAATGGAAAGGGATCGGCCTTGGTCAACCCGGTTGACCAAAAGGTAAAGGGAAAGGCTAAGTCTGTGATTGTCTCGTGTACCATTCCCAAAGAGTCTATATGTTTTTATTGTCATGAGAAGGGACATTGGAAGCGAAGCTGCCCTGAATACCTGAAATATTTGAAAGCAAGTAGAGACAAAATGTTTGACTCGGCTTCAGGTAAGTCCACTATCTAACTTTGTTAAAGTTCCTAATTGTTGATTCTTATTACATGATGTGACTAGGTTGCATCTTGATGTTTAGCACGATCGAGCAAAAGGAAGGTTAATAGAAGAGTGTGCTGAATTTGATCACGAAGATGGATTTCTATCGCATGGTTCGAGGATCGGATTTTTGAGCTACTACTTAAAAGTTGTGATAGATTGCTAGGAAATATGTAATAGCATAGTTTTCGTTTGAAGATGCATTGTAAGGAATATTTTTCCGCATTTTATAAAGAAATAAAAGTTTTGTTTAGTTTATTTTATATTATATCCCCTTACAATGGCATTTATGGAAAATTGATGTTTGTATGTTTCTAGCAATATTGGAAATATGAGTTTGATTCTCTCATTTGTGGTAGTGTCTGAATTTACCAAATGAGGAAAGGTTCTCATCACCCAAGCTTCAATTAGACAGAAACTTGGAATCATACAAGTTGTATTGTATGATGAATGAGAATTCTCATCTTTGTAAAATTGAGACTAATTCATTGATCACATGCATATGTGAGCCAATTGAAGGACTAAAGAGTTAGGCACACTGGGTGTGTGTTGGTCAAGGTCCACCACAAAGATCAATTCGTCATGATTTACTAGAGATTAGTAAATATGGTTATACTTATAAGGTTAAGTATAATTCTGTAACATTGGAAAAGTTTCAATGTATGGCAGAACGGATGAGATGAATCAAATTTGGCAGAATGATAAAAGTTTCTCAAATCTGAAAAGATGGGAGAGTACTTTAGTATCATGTTTTTATGATCATCTTAATGATTATGAAACCATATCACAAATTCATACTCTAAGGACATCTTAGTGCATTGTTATGACTAAGATGAGGGGTCATGAATTGTTGGAATGGTTAAAATCAAGAAGATGGATCATACTTCGTTCCAAAACAACTCTTAGAGTCATACTCCAAGATTGTAACATTGAGTGACATAAAGTAAGGTTTAAAACACTTATCAAATGTAGTGTAAAATGTTTTCTACTCCTGTACATTTGAAATTGGTAAGTTGTGATGTCTTGGATAAGACAAAGACCAACTAAGACCAATTGTGTGAAGTGTTTATCTTGATAAGAGTCCGCACTATTCCTTGAATATTTGTTTTGTCAAGGAATGGTCCTTGACTAGGGAAACTTATATGTCAAGAGGACAGTGGGAGTCTTATAGATCCTGAAAGGATTTCAAGATTTAATCAAGAGTAAAACCTGAGTTTTATCACTAGCACACGACTTAAGGTTTGAAACCTATTAAGTTGACATAATTCTTGTTTCTGTGTCTGTTCCTATTAAGTTGACTATGCATATGAGTTATGTTAGTTCTAAACAGTGTGTATAACAGCTTGGAAGCATTGGTGGGCCTTGTGCTACCAGATGACAAGAAATTAAGATTGAACAAGTTCAATCCATGTAAGGCTGAATTTGTTACTAACCTTGTCTTGTGATTATGGTTTTGACAAATTCACATCGATAGGAACTCATACACCATAAAATCTAATTGTCATAAGGTTTCTCTCCGATTCATGAAAATGATGGTGAGGAAATGCTGTCACTAAGAAGATTTTAAGTAGATAGCAATTGTGATGTTTGCATTCTCAAAGTCGTTAGTGGAGCGTGTGTGGTTAACCGGCACACTAACATGGACTTGTGAGAAATGGAAAAGGTCTAAACAATTAAGACTATGATTACGGCATCCCTTTTCATAGTTCTGGAAATTGTTTAGACACACATGTGAGCTATCTAAGAAAGGGTGTACGAATCTAAATTTCAGAAGTCCAGCTGATTTCTGGAAATATGTCAGAGCTAGTGGGAGCATAAGTGTTATGCTGATAATCATCATGTTAGTGGGACCATGATTATTATGTTTAGTGTTGCAAGTTAGCAATGTTAATTATAGAAAAACAAAAGTTTCAATTCGTAAAGTTGTAGGGGTTGAAAAAGTTGTTTTGCTATAATTAAAGGAGAGGAAATTATACTTCATTTCAATTCTAAAAGCTTAGATTGAGTTTTAATCATCTTTAGTCAAGGATATATATATGAATTTTATGTTGGAATGGTTCAACATAAGGAAATTCTATATATATTGCGTTCTCAAATTCGATTATGATTACAACATCCCTCTTCATAGTCGATTTTTGAAAACATGGAAAATAAAAAAAAATATTGTAGCAAAAGACTGATCCAGTATCAGGTCTTTATGTGAGACATCGTGAATCGTGTCCCATATGCTTCGGGTATAGGATCGGTCACATGTGCTATAATATTCATCCTTTCTAAATTTTCCAAATGCTCAGAGCATTAAGAAGGGAAAAGTCTAGAATTGGATAAGACTAAAATGATTAAGCAATTGTCGAGGACTATCTAAGGCTCACCAAAGATTGGTTACTCAGGGACAGTTGGAAGTATAGTGTTAAATTTTGGAAGGACCATATGGATATATTCTGAAAAGAGGTAGCTCTTGTTCAGATATGATAATCAAAATAGGAATATGGAAATTTTCCATATTGGGAGTTGGATATTAAGAATCTATGAGAAAGTTAGAAACTTTTATGCAAGAAGGATGTTCAAAGCAATGTACTTTGAATATGAGAGTTCATTTCCATAGAGTTGATCTCCTTTGGAATCCTCTGTAATGACTGATGACAAGGTTTTGGTGACCTTGTGCATAATCATTACGAGAGGATCAGTGCATATAAGTTTAAAATCTAACAGTTTTTTTTGGTAAATGGTAGGAATTAGGAATTCTTACATTTACAATAAGGATTTGGGATTGTAAATAGAGCATCATTGGAATCATGTTCAATTGATCTATTTCACAAAGTAAAGATCATAGACAAACATAGTGTGCATACTTGGAGTATGGCATAACTATTGTTTAGAAAAACAAAGTGTACATGCTAGGAGCATGGGACGACTGTTGTTTTTGTTCAAGTATTAAGTTGATTATTTGAAACATTATACAATGAATAATGTGTAATCAATATGGTGATAAATAAAAGGTGGTTTTATTTATATTCAAAAGGGTTCTGAGACCATATTGGATTCGATTATTATTGTGTTTCACTTTGCATGTTTTGACTTCCAGAATAGCTAGGTTATTCTTTCCGAATGACTAAGTTATTTAAACACTCCACAGTCGTTCATATGTTGGAAGTAGGTATGAATTAAGACTGTCATGAATCGAGTTTGTAGATGGCTAAACGTGTTTAGACATAGCAATGGTTTCTACAACATTCATGAGTACTCATAAGTTATGAGTATTGGAATTAACCCACGCTCACTTGTATCACTTCATGGAATTTATCTCGAGTGATCGTGAGACGGTAATATCATATAAGTCTTCAAACCTAGAGATATGAGTTGTTACCTATGTGCATTGATTGCACGTAAACGCATCAGTAACTTGATGTTATAAAACGTGCCTTTGTGTATAATTCAACAAGTAGTAGAAACAAGTATATGAGACGAAGTTTATCTGTTCCTTCTAGTCCTTGGAGGATTAGAAGCGATATCTGGGCCCCTCGATGATTTTGTTTTGACCTATGTACCGGGCCCGGTCAGAACCTAATTGATGTGTTCAATTTAGTTCTTTGTCAAACAAATCGGAAATCGAGAAACAAACTGCTCGACAATAAGTACGACGTTGTTCCATGTATTTGTCCGGCTGATATCATGAGAACAGAGGATTATATGATCACTTATCTAAAATGGCGCTTCATAGTTCAACATAGTTTTCGAGAGCTACGATTGCTGGTTGGTTCCTGAAGTAACATACGCAAATACAGTTATTAGACTTATCCAAGTGGGAGACTGTTGGATAAGGTGTCTAAGTCCATAACTTATTTGGTATATACTTGACCCGACCCGGCATGGTCCATTTGGGTTGCACTTCACCCAAACTGTTTATGGATAATTTTATGAGAATTGTATACTTCCGATTTATTAATATATTATAAGTTATAATATATTAATATAAAGTCATGTTATTTAATTAGTGTTAATCTTGAATTAATTATGAATTAATTTAGTGACTAAAAGGAAGACTAATTAAATCATGGGCTATTATATTTATATGGTGTGGGCTAATACTCATTTGTTAATGGGCTAAGCTTATATGGAAGTCCATGGGTGATCCATGTAGCTTTTAACCCTTGGATCCTTGGAAAGGAAAATACATGGGTTATTAGGGTTTCACC
Source organism: Lactuca virosa (assembly GCF_052849685.1). Classification (NCBI taxonomy): domain Eukaryota; kingdom Viridiplantae; phylum Streptophyta; class Magnoliopsida; order Asterales; family Asteraceae; genus Lactuca; species Lactuca virosa. The sequence goes on along the minus strand of NC_136428.1, from coordinate 417,422,108 downwards.
CTAACCATGCTCACTATATAAACAAGCTCATGTTGCATGAAATAACACCCTAGTGTGTGTGTAATAGTGGTGGCCGATTTCTAAGTGTTAGTATACTCTCTCATACATTTTCCAAGTTTGTGGTGATTTGTGATTTCCATTTGAGGCATTCACATTATTGGTGCTTGGCTCTCAAACTCCAAGGAATCAACAATCAACAAAAGGTATGTAATTCACCTAGTCCTTTTATGTTTAAAAGTACCCCATGCCATGATAGATAGGTTATAAACCGTGGAAATTAATATTTTGCATGTACCTTAGACAAACATAGATCCAAGGTTTATTAGGGTTGCATGTACACTTAGGAAGTGTTAGAATGCTCAAAACCCAACAAATGGACCATGCCGGGTCGGGTAAAGTATATACCAAATAAAGTTATGGACTTAGACACCTTATCCAACATCATTCATCACACACCACAAGTTGCATGACTTCAAGTTTCTATCCAACTGAAACTTGGGTGATGAGAATCTTTCCTTATTTGGTAAATCTTGACACTACCACAAACGAAAGAATCAAATTCATTTTCCAATATTGCTATCAATGGAAACATATAAACAACAATTTTCATCAATTCCATTGTAAGGAAAATTAAAATAAAATTAAATTAAAATTTATTTATTACAATTGCGGAAAACTTTTCCTTACAATACAAATACATATGAAAACTATGTTGTTATCTATTCTTAAGCAATCTATCATAACTCTTAAGCAACAGCTCAAAATTCTGATCATCGAACAATGCGATCGAAATCCATCTCTTCACGATTAGAATCAACTTACTCTTCCTTTAAGTTTCCTTTCATTCCTTTTATTCTACAAAACATCAAAATGTAATTACATTACATCGTGTATTAAGAATCTCCAAATAGGAACTTAATAGAGTTAGATAGTGGACTTACCTGATGTAGAGTCAAACTTTTTGACTTTTCCATCCTTGCAATCTTTCAGGTAAATATGGCAGCTTCGCAACCAATGCCCATTCTCTTGGAAATAGAAACATATGGACTCTTTGGGAATGGTACATGAGACTAACTCAGATTTAGCCTTTCTCTTTACCATTTGGTCAAATAACTTGACCATGGCCAATCCCTTTCCATTGGGAAGAGAAAGCTTTTCTTGACTTCCAATGTTGCCATTGTCAATGTCCTTGGAAGTTTGGGGAGTAGATTTTCCAATCAAAATTGCTTTACCAGTGCGCCAAATCATTGTTGGTTCAGCAGCAACAAGAAAATAGGTAAGATCGATAAGGGTCATGTCGTGATCTGTCATATAGTAGTCCTTAAAGAACCAAGTCAACAACCAACTTCCTTGAAACAACGACACCCAACATTCCCATCATTTCAATGTGTGACTTCATCTCCAAGACATGTGCACACACATACCTTCCATCTTGGTGTTTGCTAACCAATAGGGATTGAGTGACCTTGAACTTTTCAAGTCTTTGAACTTGTGGGTTAGGGAGAATTATCGGAGGAGGTGGAGGAAGTGAAGTTCCACAACAGCACGAAGAAGGGATTAATCTTTCACCTTGATCGTCGTGTGGAATATCATCTTTATAAATAAAGGATTCGGGAAGACCATAATTGTCTGACCTAGACATCTATAACGGGAGAAATTCAAGTTAGTTGATTTAAGTCCTTAATATAACACCCAAATGACATATTAAGGCTAGGACCCAACACAATATTTTAAAATTCAGAAGAGGGATTCCGTAATCCAATTGTAAAGTATTTGAAGGTAGGTAAATGACACCAACTTCCACCATGAAAAACGAAATTGATTATTAAGTTTTAAAAGAATTAAAATTCCTAGATTCATTGAAATTCATTGATCTTTTCAATGGCATGTTTAAGTCTCGATTATGCCCTTCAGGTTTGTGACCGGGATGCCGAGGATCACAAAAAAGGTGTGAATAACCATGAAAATTAGCTTGGTACTCTCGAAGTCATTTATCACCTAATCAATGTGCCGGTTAACCACATGTGATCCATTGATCTATGACAAACATCGAGCTACCCTTTGCCACCCTTACTAGTCCAAGTAAGTGTGCCGGTTAACCACACACGCTCCACTAACGACTTGGCAAGGTGCAAAGTGCAATTTCATGGGTTAGCATCAAATTCACATTTTTTCTAAAGTAACTAAGATTGGGAATTTATAAAATATTTAGTTACTTTATAATTCATTATACTTTTAATGAGAATTAATGTCCTATACTACCCGTTCGGCTAACGACCCTCCAGCAGTCAAGGAAGTGGTGGCTGAGAGTGGACACCTATTAAACCACCATTTTATAGGCAGTAACCTTATACCCCCCTTATAGACCGGCTTCATGAATGAGTCCTACTAACGGTAAGACTGAATTTTTACTTATACATATATAATATATTAAACTTTTAATTTTATATAGTATAAGGGTGTATTTTAAACTTTTAAAATACTAGATGGTTTAATGTATTAATAAATTATACTCTTAATTGAATTAAACTTAAACCATGTCATTATGGAATTATTAATTATCTTTTAATTAAACACTTTAATTAATTTAATAAACTCCATAAGGTGCAATTTGAACTACTCAAATACTTCAAGGTTCTAAATATAAAAATTCAAAATTAAAAACTATTTAATTAATTTTTTAAGTTATGAACCCAAGAGTTACACCTTTTAATTACAAGATTTTCATAATTTGGGACTTTTCAAATACCAAAACTTGAGGGCAAGTTTTGTAACTCTTGAAAAACTTTGATTTCCATAACTTATGATTTTAATGTGGCTTTTATGGAAAAACATTTCATGTTCCATAACTTGAGGACATGTTATGGAAGACTTTAAAGAATATTTAGATCAATATTTTAATAAATAAAAATTATCATGTAATTTATCTATGATCAAGTTAAACTCATAAGTCAAGACAATTCATATCAACAATTTACAAGAAATTAGCCTCTCATATAAACTAATACAAATCTTGAAATTTTGACAATTATCTCTTAATTGGATAAGCATGATCACTACCATATCAACAAAATCAAATTTTATGAAGTAAAACATTTTGTGGTAATGATCCTAATCCAAAATAGGCAAAAAAAATCCCAAAAATCTGCCATCAGAAGCATCAACTCGTCGAGTACATGAATATGACTCGCCGAGTTGACCTTTTACTGAGTATACTCGTCGAGTCAGCCAGTGGACTCGGCGAGTTCATCAATCAGAGGCCATAAAATCAATTTTTTTTAACTTTGAAAATTAAGTCATGTATCAAATATAATAGAAAACAATCCTAGGCTCTGATACCACTGTTGGGTTTTTGTATACTACAACATCCTATGGTGCACATACAACCCTAAATGATTTGGATCTATGTTTTATATAATTATACATGCAATATTGTTTCAAAAACATAAAGCCTGCAACTAGCATACAATTGACATAAAAAACATAAAAGTGAGTTATAGAATTACCTCTTTGTTGTAGCTTGTAGTTTTGGCCTTTAAGAACTTAGCACCCCAAGTGTGATGCCTCAAACGGTTCACAACACACCTTGGACAAAGGAGAACTTGAGAGAGAGGCTCTATGCACTCAAAATCGGTTATGGAACTCCAAGAACACTAGGTTCGCCTATTTTAGCTATGGGGTGTTCAATATATAGTCTAAGTGTCATGGTTAAACCCTAATCCATACCCTTGGGCTAATTATCCATGATCCATGATTCAAGTGGGCTAACTCTTTATGGATTCATCCATAAACCTAGTCTATCATGTATCATAAGCCCAAACCATATATATATATATATATATATATATATATATATATATATATATATATATATATATATATATAACTAATTTACACAATTAGTCCCCATTAATTTAATTAGTCTCTTTTGATCACTAAATTAATTCCAAATTAATTCTTGATCAATACTAATTAAATCTTATGATTTCATATTAATATATTAGAACTTATAATATATTAATAAATCATAACTAACCTCTTCTCAAAAGTCCATCCTATCAAATTGTCTTGGTGATATGCAACCCGAAATGGACCATGCTACTCTCGGGTCAAGTACATACCAATTATATTTATGGGCTTAGACACCTAATCCAACTGTTGGATTACGTGTCTAAGCCTATAACTATAATTGGTATGTACTTGATCCGAGAGTAGCATGGTCCATTCGGGTTGCATATCACGAGGACAATTTGTGGATGGATGTCACACCCCCAAACCAAACGGCGGAAACGTCAGGGGGTGGATGACTCCATTTGTAGTATCACAACACATGCATCATAGTAATCAAAGTACAAACAACCACTGTATTTAAAAATTAATAGTATTTACATGTGTTTCATCATTGTATATTGAAACCAAAATAGTTATACAAAAGAAGAAGACAAGACTCAAAATAGCTCCATCTTCTCAAAAGCTCGGATAGTACCTGTCTACTGATTCCCTGAGAATACAAGTAATTTGAAAAGAGAGTATCAACATAAAGTTGAGTGAATGCATAAGTAGTTATGTTTGAAAGTATGTTTATGTTTCTTGAATATGTTAACTGTTCCAGAAAATCCTATATTTTCTACTGTATATGAAAAGTAGTTTTAATCTCATAAAACCGTTCTTTTTGTATACAATGTTCTGTATTTGTATTCCTTTTTGTAAAATTTGTAACTGTAAGTGTACCTGGTTCCACCAGTTGTTATTGTAAACTGTAGTGTAATACTGTAATTGTATCTTGTAAACTAGTACTTTGAAAATGTACTTATGTTTAGTTAATTATACACTAACGTATTGTTAATATCTTTTTAATAAGTTATTATAACCATACTTACTAGATGGTCTGGCCCAACGCATTGAAGGCGTTGAAAGCTATTGATAACAACTGTCACTCGTAGGCGTGTATACCTGACTGTAGCTAGCAGTCTGAGTGCGGGGTTGTCAATCCCAATATAGATCTATACACACATTGTTTCGATCCCCGACTGGAGATTCTGGTTATAACGTCATAACTTTAACTATATTGTTTAAAGTAAATTAAACAACCTGTATCAAATGACTCATAAAAAGCATATAAACGTTACATGTATATTAGTTATGAAAACCCAATCATTCTTAAATAAATGATTGACAGTATGTTCTTGAATTAGTATTCTTAACATGTATATGAAAGATGTATACTCTTGATTAGTTTTTAATCAAACCCTTGTTTTTGTAAAACAATGTACTCTAGTATACTTGAATCGTGAATTAATGTTCTGTGAATCATAAATTATACCTACTATAAATTATATGTACTTTCTGAATTGATACTGAGTATTCATGAATGCAACCCCATGCTCAACATGTTACAAAGGGTATTTGAACTAAATAAAATAGCTTTTATACTTATATATATACAGATATATATATATATATATATATATATATATATATATATATATATATATATATATATATATATATATATATATATATATATATATAAGTGAAAGGAACCAAAGTGGGTTATCAGTCCTAAGCCTTTTAAATCTTATTTATATATATATATATATATATATATATATATATATATATATATATATGATTTCTGGGGAAAATATAATTTTATAAAAACATTTAAAAGAAGTTTAATATTTTCAAATACTTTTGGTGACTTAATGTCATTTTAACACAATCTTTGAAAACCAATTGAATTGATGATAACTGAAATCCATTTTGATAAGATATTTGAATCCTTTTGCTTATAACACAAAATATTTGTGTTAGACTTGTATTCCCCCCTAAAAATAGTAAAAAGTATGAAAATACGGGGGTATGAACTCACCTGTAGTGAGTGATTCGAATGTAAGATCGATATAGGATGCTAAGTGTCAAGTGAAGTCTCGAGCACAAACGAATCCTATTAAGCATATGATGATACATATATGGATATAATTAGTGTATATAACAACTAATTTTGTTAGGGAACAACCTTAGGGACTAGGAAACAATTAGAATGAAGTGTTACAATCACATATGATTGTTCTAAAGGTGTTTACGGCCACACAACAGTGTGTTTACGGCCTAGATATCTTCACGGCCAAGGTGTTCACGACCATGGGTGTTTACGGCTATGGGTGTTCACAGCCATTGATGTTCACGATCCACGAAGATCATGAGAAGGGTTTACGGTCAAGGGAGAAGTTATGGCCGTAAACTCTTGATGTTCAAGCTAAAATGGTTGATTCTTGGATGTATTTCAAGAGCTTCTAATGAATATCAAGTACATGGAAATGATACTTACGATTTGGAAGCTTAAAGGGGTGTTCACGGCCCAAAGAAACTACTGTGTGTTCTTGGTGTTCTTAAAGATCTTACCCAAAAGAGATGAATTCACAGATGAAATCATAGGGATTTACTAGATTAAGAAGGATATCAACTAACATTGAAAGATTCACTTACAAATTTTTCGAGAAATAGAAGCGTTCTAGATGATACTTGAGAGAGAATTGAGTATTCTTGAGTTGGGAGTGTGAGAAATGATGAAAAAATGAAGGAATATCATACATAAGGGTGGAGTTCATGGCCAAGCAAGAGATTACGGCTGTAATCTCTAGTTTACGGCCGTAAACTCCAAGTATTGGAGTTTTTCGGCTTGAATGCTGCACACTAAACTATAGAAGATACTTCCTAACACCCATTCCTTGAATGTACTAGGCTTAGAACACCCAAACAGACTCTTAACACTGCTAGAAGAAAGCAGAAACAAGTCTGACTTTTGATTGAATTGAAGATAGATATTTCAGGTTGTCACAATGGATATTTGAGTAAGAGGTTATTTATGATTTATTAATATATTATAAGTTCTACTATATTAATATGAAATCATATTATTTAATTAGTATTGATCAAGAATTAATTTTGAATTAATTTAGTGATCAAAAAAGACTAATTAAATTAACGGGGACTGATTATGTAAATCAATGATATATATATATATATATATATATATATATATATATATATATATATATATTGTTTGGGCTAATGATCCATAATGGGATAAGTTTATATAAGTTTCCATGAAGATTTATCCCACATGAAATATTGATCATAACCCAAAGTGTATGGATTAGGGTTTACCCATGACTCTTGGATTCCTACATATATATACATAACCTCATGGCTAAAATCGGTTACAACAAAAGTTATTGGTGTTCATAATCGATTTGTGTGCCTAGTAATCTCACTCAAGTCATCCAATTGTTCAAGGGTGTGTTGTGAACCGTTTGAGGTGCTACATTTGACGCACTAAGTTCTTAAAGGCCAAAACTACAAGCTACAACAAGAGGTAATTCTATAACTCATATTTATGTTGTTTATATCAATTGTATGCTAGTTGTAGGCTTCATGCTTTGGAAACAATATTGCATGTATAATTAGAGAAAACATAGATCCAAAGCATTTAGGGTTGTATGTGAACCATAGGATGTTGTAGTATACTAAAACCCAACAGTGGTATCAGAGCCAGGTTTTTGTTCTATTATATTTGATGCTTGGTTATGTTTCAAAGCAGAAAAAATCGATTTTCTGGACTCTTACTGATGAACTTGGCGAGTCCACTGACTGAATCGATGTGTCCACTCAGTAAAAGGACAACTCGACGATTCAGGTTCATGCACTCGACGAGTTGATGAAGTCTGGTATCAAGTATGAATCAAATCAGAGTTAAACGAATGCAGATTGAACACACGATGTAAATATGATCTGGTTTCAACTCTATTATGCTTTCAACTATTACTGAGAGAAAATAGACAAGTTGTACAAAGACTCTTATCTAACTCTAAGTAATGTCCCTATTTATAGGAAATGAGAAAGCACACAAAAAATTACAAGGACTAAACAGTACGCTTCGTTACAAATATGCCTTGTAAAATAAACTTATGACTTCGACATATTACAACTGGTCTTCGACCCTTACATTCCCCCCTTTGTAATAATGTCGACCATCTTCAATTCAAAAGAATCTGTATAGCATACAACATCACCCTTCGAATTTCAGAGTACCAAGAATTAGTCTTCTTCAACTCTTTCTTGTCCCCTTCGTTATTCTTCTTGCTGCTATTCATACGAACCATGAAGTTCGTATACTGGGACGTTGTGTATCTCTTCACTTCGCAAGCTTGGAATAAGAATCTCTTGGCTTTTCCATTTTTGTCTTTTCCTGCGAAGACCATGCCAAAAGGCTTCAAGCATATTTCCCCATCTGCATACTTCTTCAACTCAGGTTGAGTCTTCGTTGGTTCCATGGGTACTTTCAGTTCTAACCCCTTCGCAGTAGCTAACTCAACATCTGTTAGGGGCAAACACTCATAGTAGTTATCTATGAATATTTTGATGTGAGCTAGACCAAGACGAAAAACATATGGATCAGTCTCTCGAAGATACAAAGCATCTTTGTCTTTCAAGAGTAATGAAACTTGTATAAGATCATACAAGTTCATTAGTGGAAAATCAGCTATCGAAAAATTACATTCCTCACCATTCGACCTTGCAACGTAAAATCGAAGGTTCTGAATCATGTCTTCGAAAAACACATCCCTCTTAATACTGATCACCTTCTTTATCTTCACGAGTGACCAAATTTCCTCTGGAAGTTTCCCTAGCACAGCATGAAACCTGAGCTTCATGTATGTATAATCGTCATCATTATCAAACTTCTCAACAATCTTGTACTGAGCCATGATGAACATCATTTCATTTATCGGGAAATCCAGTTGTCTCATATCAATACTAGCAACTGCATAGCTTTGCTTTGGCTTCTTCTAAAAAGCATATATATGGTTATATGCAACACTTGCTTCAATTGTTTCGTATTTGTAATGCTTCGCAGGATCACCCTTGTTCATTCCAGGTGGGTCACTCGCAGGAAGACTTAAAATGCTTTGAAAAACTCTTAGCTTCTCTACTTCAGCCTCAGCTTCATCTTTCTTCTCTTTTTTTCGACTTTTCGACCAAAATTGATTTCCCTTTGTCTTTGATCGAAGAATTATCACCAACTTCCTTGGGCTTTGAACTACTACCACCTTCCCCAATCACAATTCCTTTAGGAATTTGTCTTGAAATTGGTGTTGGGTTTTGAGCATTCTAACACTTCCAAAGTGTACATGCAACCCTAATAAACCTTGGATCTATGTTTGTCTAAGGTACATGCAAAATATTAATTTCCAAGGTTTATAACCTATCTAGCATGGCATGGGGTACTTTTAAACATAAAAGAACTAGATGAATTACATACCTTTTGTTGATTGTTGATTCCTTGGAGTTTGAGAGCCAAGCACCAATAATGTGAATGCCTCAAATGGAAATCACAAATCACCACAAACTTGGAAAATGTATGAGAGAGTATACTAACTCTTAGATTTCGGCCACCACTATTACACACACACTTAGTTGTTTTTCATGCAACATAAGCTTGTTTATATAGTGTACATGGTTAGGGTGAAACCCTAATAACCCATGTCTTTTCCTCTTCCAAGGATCCATGGGTTAAAAGCTCCATGGATCATCCATGGACTTCCATATAAGCTTAGCCCATTAACAAATGAGCATTAGCCCACACCATATAAATATAATAGCCCATGATTTAATTAGTCTTCCTTTTAATCACTAAATCAATTCATAATTAATTCAAGATTAAAACTAATTAAATAACATGACTATATATTAATATATTATAACTTATAATATATTGATAAATCGTAAGTATACAATTCTCATAAAATTATCCATAAATAGTTTGGGTGAAGTGCAACCCAAATGGACCATGTCGGGTCGGGTCAAGTATATACCAAATAAGTTATGGACTTAGACACCTTATCCAACAATTGGTTTCGTAGAAATTGGCATTGTTGTCACAACTGTCGAAGTAACAGGCCCAACAGTTGAAATAATTGGCTTTGAAACTGGAATTGTTGTTTGAAATATCTTCCCAACAGTTTTCACAGCTTCATGCGAAACTTCACCAACTTTCGCATTACCAACCTTCTTTTCTCCCCCTTGCACCCCTGTGACCACATGTGGGGCATCCGTTGGTAGAAGACTTGAAAACTTGTATAATGGAGCCAATTTTTTGTGCAGCACAGCCTCGAACTGAGAAAACTTTTGAGACAAGAATTCTGAAGTTATGATCGAAGAGGCAACAGGTGTGGTAGATAAATCTTTCAACTCCTTCAACAAAGAAGTAAGCTCCACAAAGTTCAACTGTTATCTGTAGAAAGTTGAGTTACTTGAGGACTCAAGCTTTCATACATCTTGACATATTTCGTGACAGCATCACAAATAATATCCACCTTTTGATTTAGAGATGCATAGTCTTGCTGAGCACTAGAAATCTCTTTGATCATGTCTTCACGAAGTTCTTGAAGCTTGATATTGACATCTTCGCGTACTTGCTTTACATCTTTAACAAACAAGACATGTCTTTCTTTTGCCACCCTTCGTAAATCTTGAACTTCACTCACAAAGTTCGAAGATTGAGACTTCACTCGCAATTCGTTACACTTAGCATTTTGATCCACGTTCTCCATGATTTTAGATTCAGAATCTTGTAGCATGCCAGACACTTTACTAACCACCCTGGCTTCGAATGCTATGAGTATAACATCAAGTTCCAAACTTGAAAGAGATTGACTTCCCCCCATGTCAGCTTGAGACTGAATAATGGAATTCATCTTCTTATTCAAAATCTTAAACTGCTTCATTGTCATTAACATGTTGTCAGGGACAGTTTCTTCTTCTTCGTCAAATTCCATCTCTTCAAATGTTCCCCCAAAACCCCCTTCGTCAACATCAATATCTTCATTATTTTGAAGTGGATCAGTGGTTTGTGATGAGAACAAAGTAGTGATGGGTTGAGTAAGAATGGTTTCAAAGGTAGGTGAATTGGTAGTGTTCGAAATAGGAATAATGAACGGAGGTAAAGAAACACAAGTATCAGAAGGTGCAGGAATACCATGAGTAGAAACAACAATTTATTTATTCGAATTTCCTTCACCCATATTGACATTTACATCCGTATCAGATACGTGTGTACTGATGTCTGAAGTTCGAACATCCTCAATAATTGACTCGGTTAACGAAACTTTGGGTGGTGTGACCTTAGGCTGCTCAGGAAGTGATGTTGATTGGAGAATTGTAGCTTCAGGAGTTTCAGGAACTTTCTCCCCTTCGGATGACTCTGCTTGAAGAACCATTTTTCTTTTCTTTAACTTCTTCTTCGAAAGATGTGTAGCAACATCTTCAGCTCTTCGTTTCTTGGAAGAAGGAGAAACAGGAGCTGGAACCTCAACAGTCGAAACTTGTGCATCTGGCTTCGTGATTCAGATATAGTTTTCGAACCATAAAAGAACACTTGAATGAACCATCAGAAAGCTTTCGTGATCGACGGGACTTTTTCTTAACCCTTCGAAAAATACCTGTTTTTGATGGAAGTGTTTCCTTTTCTTGAGTAGCATCAACAGGCTCAACCAGGTCAACCATAACAGTCGAAACTTGTGCATCTGGCTTCGTCTGTTTCAGTGGTGATTTCTTTTTCTTTGGCTCCTGTACAAGTTTCTCATGAGTAATTGTTGCATCCTTCTTGGTTTTGCGAGACTTCTTCGAAGGACCAGCTGTTTCTTTTGGCAACAACTTCCCAGAGCCATCATCCGGATTGATTGTTTCCAAGTACTCCATTAGAACCAAATTCGTTGGATCAACATGATGTAACATTGCATCTGGAATTCTTCCAATGTGTGTAAAAACTTCAGCATCATCCGTAACCTCCTTCGGAAATTGATACTTGATGAGTTCAGCAGTCTCTTCATTGGTAGGCACCGCAATTCCCTCTTTGGCATAGAAATATCGAAGGATTAAACTCCAATACCTAGCACACAAAATTCCTTGAACAACATTCGTGTTTTCTACACTCTTTTGAAATTCCTTCCATAGTTGTGTAGAATAATCCACATTGATGTCATAATACAACCCATCCATGAAGTGGTGTTGATTATGATGGCGTGTGAGGAATTAGAAAGATCTAGTGAATCATCATGTAAAATCAAGAACACAAGGAGTAAATAAATATGTGTAAGCTCATATTAGATCTAGAAAGGGTATACAAATGGGTTTGTACAAAGTTTCTCTCTCTAGTCTAACACTCCAAATGGTTCCTTACATAATGGGAGTCACTCACTTCCTATTTATAGGAAAGACTCAACCCATTTACACATACAAGAGGGTAAGCCTAAAACACTACATCCAAGAGTGACTTTGCACCCTAATATTCTCCCCCTCAAAGTTAGGATTGGATGTCCCGGCTTCAGTCTCCAACGAGCTAGCGCGATCAAGGCCAAACTCCCCCTCGAAGTAACACCTGTCTTCAAATCCGCAAATGAATATTTGACAAACCCGAGAAGCTTCGAATACCCATCACTAGGTCAAGTGCATGATGTGTGTATATGATTCATGAAAAGGTGTTCGAGTTAAAGAGTGGCCAAAATATGGATATTCACTAAAGTTAAGTAGTTGTAGAATTCACATAACAATGTGAAATCTAAGTATACTATCCATTGATTCTAATTGTTTCCAAGTTTCTAGTAGGTTATAACTTAGTTTCTAGTTACTAAGTCTAGTATGTGTCGTGCCTACATGTACAACTAAGTTTATCAAATCTAGAACCGACTCAAATTTTGACGGTTGTCACAGATGCTCCCCCTCAACAACATCATCCATTCTCCTATTCTCCCCCTCGAAAGAATGCTCCCCCCTCAACCACAGTATTCGAATCCAAGTGCTCTCCCTCCACTGGATTATTATGCATACTTTCACCAACTTCAGCATCTACAGCCCTGTCAGGAATACCAAAAATTAAATCATAATCAAAGTTAGATAAATTAGATTCTTCTGTTACATCAGATGATTCATTAATAATTGGTTTTTGTTCAAATTGCTTTTCAACTTGTTTGACATAATAATCATGAAAAGTAAGATTGAATGTCTCTTCGACATTCCGTGTACGCTTATTTAACACTCTGTATGCAACCGAATTGTGCGAATATCCCAAAAATATGCCTTCGTCAGCCTTAGCTTGAAATTTTGAAAGCTTATCTTTAAGATTCATTATAAAGCACCTGCAACCAAAAACATGAAAGAATTTGACATTAAGTTTTCAGTTATTTAGGATTTCATACGGAGTAATATTAAATCGACGATGAATGAAGGATCGATTTTGAGTGAAACATGCTGTCGAAACTGCTTCAGCCCATAGATATTGAGGAAGATTCGCATATGTCAACATAGTTCGTGCTGCTTCGCAAAGTGACCTATTTCTTCTTTCAACCACACCATTTTGTTGCGGTGTGTATGGCGAAGAGAAGTTATGTGAAATTCCTTTTTCTGTTAAGTACGAATCCATCACTTTGTTCTTAAACTCAGACCCATTATCACTTTTGATGTTTCGAACATTTTTCTTCAGACTCATCTCAGTTTTCTTGAGAAAATCAATCATTGTTTGAGCGACTTTAGATTTTAACCTGAGAAAATACACCCAAGTGAATCGTGAAAAATCATCAACAATAACCAAAATATACCGTTTCTTGTTGAGAGTTTCAACAGTTGATGGTCCACAAAGGTCAATCTGAATAAGTTCCAATGGTTCCACAATTTTCGAATCTATCACAATTGGATGTCCTTTCCTGTGTTGTTTCCCTTGTTCACAAGTTGCACACAAGGTATCATTGTCAAACTTTAGTACAGGTAAACCTCGAACAACGAGGATAAACGAGGATGCCATAGCCAGTTGATGACTGAGGAATCTTTCGAAAGTAAGCATACTGAGGGTTTGCCGATGATTGGTTTGATATCAAGAGTAAACATGTCACCATGTCGTTTGGATTTGAGCAAAATTTCGTTACTTTCCACATTCGAAATGATGCTGCCTTCTTCGTTAAACAACACTTGATTGCCAGTACCCACAACAAGTTGTGAAACACTTATCAAGTTATGTTGAAGACCTTCGACATAAGCTACGCGATTAACAGTAAACTTTCCATTCGTGACTTTGCCATAACCTTTCACCAGGCACTTATGATTATTGCCGAACTTCACCACTCCTGCATTTTCTAAGGTTCGAAAATCTCTCAGATCGTCCTGTCATGTGACGTGAGCAACCACTATCGATATATGATTTCTCATCATATTGCTCGTCACATAGTACCTACGATCAATGAAAGAATTTAGGTACCCAAGGCTGTTTGGGTCCTTGGAAATTAGTTTTGAAAACAGAATGAAATGCAGAACTTTTAACCCAATTACAAACTTTAGTTTTGAGACTATCAATTAAGTCCACATCACTAGGTAAAGGAACAGAAACATAAGTTTTTGTTAGTTTGGGATTGTCACTGACACAAGCCTTCATCTTTTTAGATTGTGTTGGTACATGCTTTTCTTTCGTAACTCGCTGCCAAGTTTTCACTGAAACATTTGAGTCTTTTGAAGATGAGCTTTCAGTTGACAAAGTATTCACATATTTCTCATAGGCTTCGTGAATTTGTTGTTGAGAATATTTCCTTGATTGATACATTCGCCCTTTTCCTTCAAGCCAATGATCGATGTTTGTGTCACGAGACAACCCTTTTGTATATGAAACTTTTAAGGTTTGTTTGCCTGTATGATTTGGAAAATTAGGTTTTTGTGGGACGAAATCAACATTTGATTTAGGTCGAAATGCCATAGCGTATCGACTTCCATCATTGTTTCCAACACTTTTATTTTGAGAAAACCGATTTTGAGATTTTTGTTTTTGAGAAAACCTTGTTTGATGATTATAAGAAAATCGTTGTGGTGATGGTTGATTTTGAACACTTTTTGAGCTATTTTTGTTATCTTTAGAAAATGATGAGTTTGAAACTTTCGAAGAATTTGGTTTTGGATGAAACTCAGACTTAATTTTATTTGTTTGAGCGGGATTTTTCTTTTGATCTGAAAGAATTGCTGAATGTGAAGACTTGTTCTCAACAAATTTAGTCTTTTTGTGTTCAGTTGTTTTTAATGACAAACCATTTTGTTGCTTTCGTAACTCTACGGTTTGCCAAAAAATCTTCTTTCGAGCTTGTCTTTTTGAAATTGAATTTTCTTTTGAAAACTTGTCAATTTGATCTTTAAATTCTTTGGAATTTAATTTGAAAACAGTTTCATTTTCCACAATAACTTCTTTTGTAACTTCTTTCACAATTTTCGATTTTTCAACCCATTTGCGTTGTGGTATTTGTCTTTGAAAAACATACGAATTTTGTGTTAGATTATTTTCAACAGTGCTTTGATTTGAAAAGAACCCTTCGTCTGTTGTTTTCTTGTTTTCATCTTCGACCATTTTGTTAAATTCTGGTTTAATGTTCTCAACATTTCCAGTGGTAACAAACACTTGATTTGGGAAAACAACATCATCAGTACACTTGAAATTCGGATATACCACTTGATTTGTTTCCAAATAATGGGCTCCTTTTTCAGACAACACTTCGTCGGAATTTTCAGTGTCCCCAAACACTTGATCAACAACCACACGTGGAATTTCATTTTCTTTTGAATATTTGTTTGATGAGACCTTTTTGTCCAAATTGTCATCATCATTTTCATCATCACTACTATCCGTTTGACTACCTCGGATATCCACAAAATCACAATATTTCGAAGTAGAAGGTTTGTCAGTGTCGATCTTAACCTTCAAATCCTTAAGTTTTTCTTTTCCTTTAGATTTTGATGCAACATTAATGACAGACAACTGAGAACAATCAACATCCTCAATATCACTAATTTCGCTAATATTGTCAGAGTTATCTTCAATATCGGCAAAATTAGATTGAGAATCAAATGTCGAATTCTCAGTCTTTTTCAAAATTTTGATTTGTTCTGATTTTGTTAAAGTATCATTCACAATGTTAACTAATTCACTTGAATCAAGACATTCTTCAATTTTGACAATTCCATAAGCATATCTATCATGAGAAATTTTGTCAAACTCAGCAATATTTTTCTCACAATCATACGAAATATTATCAACCTTCGCTCTTTCATATGCTAGAAAAGGTAATAATTTTCTATGTTGTTCCTTGCTAATATCACACGAATGATGTAATGCAGTTAACTTTCCATATAAACGTTTATCAGAATTACAGTAGATATTTTGTTGAGCTAATAAGAGTTTTCTATCACTAGACGACGAATCTCGATCACACAAAATGTTTGTTATTTGCAATTCTAAATGTTCTATCTAGAGAACTTTCGAATCTAACTTCTTCTGAGTCTCAAACAACTGATTGCTTAATTTCTTAGCTTCATGGCTAGCAGAAACAACCAAATTATCAAAATAAGCAACAGTATCATCAAAAGCAACAATTTCAGAATCATATGCACTCAGAGGAATATTGAAAGATTAAAGAATATTACGTACCTTTGTTGTCATTGGAGACTTATCAGCAGACTTCGACATAAAACATCGACCGTTGACCTCTACGTCTGAATCTTCCTCCAGCTTCGCAAACATGGCCCCATGCATAGGATTACGCATTTCCTCATCATCGGATCCTGAAGACCAAATTTGATATGTGCCATCATCCTCCTGTTCACCTTGAGCCACCAAAGACAAATTTTTAGTCTTCGTACGCACCTCTTCAAACCTCTCCACCTAATATGCCTCATCCTTCACTCTATTCCTTTTCTCAACCGTCTTTCGAAGCATGCAATCATTTGCTAGATGATTGGCTCCATTGCAATAATGACAATCCATACCAGAATCTCCTTTCAGTTTCTTCTCTCTCTTCTCATCAGTACCCTTCGCATCATTCTTCTCATACTTCTTCTTCTCCTCTCCAGCAGCTTTATTCATGAAATTACCTTTTCCCTCACTTTGCTTCATCTTTGAAAAAAACGGTTTCTTGAAAAACTTTTTGACTTTATTGTTTGAATAAAAAGCTACTCCCTCATCATCTGCATTCATGATAAACCCCTCTTCGTCATCAGAATCACCTTTTTCCACTACTTCCTTTTCAGTTACTTTAGAGACAAGTGCCAATGGACCTCCAAGACTAAGCTTCGACTCTTCAGCAATTTCATTTACTTCACTTTCGTGAGTTTTCAATTGATTGTACAAATCATTTAGAGAAGATGTGTCGAAACTTTGCTGATTTTTCACCATCATACTAACACTCCTCCATTCTTTACGGAGTCCCATAACGAAGATGAGATTGAATTCCATAGCAGTCCTCGTGATTCCATAACGATTACATTTGTAAATTAGTCCGTTCAGCCTATCATAGTAACTTTCAATCAGTTCACCATCTTTTTGCTTGAAATCCTTCAATTCAATTAAACATTGCTTAACTGAATTGATTTTGTTATTCTCGCTACCTTGAAACTTGTCTTTGAGATTATTCCAGATCTCTTTTGCAGTTGTACAACTCCTGACATAGTTATACACAACTGGGGCAATGCACCACGTAACTCGCTTATGCATCGTTTTTCAAGTTTCTTCATTCGATCATTTTGATTTTCCACACTCGTAGTACTAGATGACGATCCAATTGGTTGAAGATTCATCGGAAGAGTACTAGATGACCAAAGCTCTTCATCGATTCCATTCAAGTAATCTTGCATCCGATCCGCCCATTGATCATAGTATTCAGGAATAAGCATAGGAATCTTAGTTGAAGATCCTAGCAAGTGAGAGAATGAAGTCATTGAGTTGAGATTGAAGTTCGCCATTGTTATACGGAAGAAATTTTTTGAGAGTTTTGAGAAATCGAAGAGAATTTGAAAGCAAATTGCTGAATTGATCTGAAATATCAAGTAGAATACTCGATTCAACAAATCAGTTGCAGAATCGAATCACAACTGAAGATCTAGAACGCTTTTTCACGTCAAAAGGTGCGGAACTTTTGAACCAGAAATTTTATTCAAAAACCTTTTGAATCAGAGTGAAAATCAGATCACAGATGATGATTCCTGCTCTGATACCAATTGATGAAGTGTGTAATCAAGTATGAATCAAATCAGAGTTAAACGAATGCAGATTGAACACATGATGTAAATATGATCTGGTTTCAGCTCTATTATGCTTTCAACTGTTACAGAGAGAAAATAGACAAGTTGTACAAAGACTCTTATCTAACTCTAAGTAATGTCCCTATTTATAGGAAACGAGAAAGCACACAAAAAATTACAAGGACTAAACAGTACACTTCGTTACAAATGTGCCTTGTAAAATAAACTTATGACTTCGATATATTACAACTGGTCTTCGACCCTTACACGAGTTGGTGCTTCTGTTTGCATAATTTCGCGTTTTTTGGCCTGTTTTGGATTAGGATCATTACCACAAAATGTTTTAGTTCATAAAATTTGATTTTGTTGGTATGGTAATGATTATACTGATCCAATCAAAAGATAATTGTCAAATTTTCAAGATTTGTATTAGTTTATATGAGAGGCTAATTTCTTGTAAATTGTTGATATGAATTGTCTTGACTTATGAGTTTAACTAGATCATAGATAAATTACAAGATAATTTTTATTTGTTAAAATATTGATCTAAATGTTCTTTAAAGTCTTCCATAACTTGTCCTCAAGTTATGGAACATGAAAAGTTTTTCCATAAAAACTACATTAAACTCATAAGTAATCAAAGGTTTTTCAAGAGTTACAAAACTTGTCCTCAAGTTTTGGTATTTGAAAAGTCTCAAATTAAGAAACTCTTGTAATTAAAAATGTGTAACTCTTGGGTTCATAAATTAAAAAAATTAATTAAATAGTTTTTTAATTTTGAATTTTTTACGTCAAGAACCTTGAAGTATTTGAATAATTCAAATTGCACCTTATGGACTTTATCAAATTAATTAAAGTGTTTAATTAAAAGAGAAGTTTAATAAATCCATAATAACATGGTTTAATATTAATTAAATTAAGAGTATAGTTTAATTAAAAGATTAAACCACCAAGTATTTTAAAAGTTTAAAATACACCTTTATACTATATAAAATTATAAGTTAATAATTATATATATATGTATAAGACAAGTTAGTCTTACCGTTAGTAGGTCTCATTCAGGAAGCTGTCTATAAGGGGGGTATAAGGTTACTGTGTATAAAATGGCAGTTTAATGGGTGTCCACTCTCACCCACCGCTTCCTTGACTGGTGGATGGTCATTAGCCGAACGGGTAGGATAGGACATTAATTCTCATTAAAAGTATAATGAAAATACCAAGTAACTAAACACTTATAAATTCCCAATCTTAGTTACTTACGAAAAATCTGAAATGGTGCTAACCCATGAAATTGCACTTTGCACCTTGTTAAGTCGTTAGTGGAGCGTGTGTGGTTAACTAGCACACTAATCTGGGACTGGCAGTGCATGGAAAAGGGTAGCTCGATGTTTGTCATAGATCAATGGAGCGTATGTGGTTAACTGGCATATTGATTAGGTGATAAATGACATCGAGAGTACCTTGTTTGAGATCCTCGGTATCCCAGTCACAAACTCGAAGGGCACAATCGAGATTAAACATGCCATTGAAAAGTTCAATGAATCTCAAAGGATTTAGGAATTTCAATTTATTTAAAACCTAAAGTTCATTTTCGTTTTTCATGGTGGCAATTGGTAATTCGTTGTTTACGTACCTTCAAATATTTTGCAATTGAATTAAGGCATCCCTCTTCCAAATTGTAAAATATTGTGTTGGGTCCTAGCCTTAATATTTCATTTGGGTGTTATATTAAGGACTTAAATAAACAAAACTTGAATTTCTCCCTTGTAGATGTCTAGTTCAGACTACTATAGTCTTCCCGAATCTTTTGGAAAAAGCTTTCTTTATAAAGATGACATTCCATAAGACGATAAATGTGAAAGATTAATCCCTTTTTCATGTTGTAGTGGAAATTCACTTCCTTCATCTCCTCCAATAATTCTCCCTAACCCATAAGTTCAAAGACTTGAAAAGCTCAAGGTCAATCAAGCTTTATTGGTTAGCAGACACCAACATGGAAGGTCTGTGTGTGCACATGTGTTGGAGATGAAGTCACACATTGACATGATGGGAATGTTGGGTGTTGTTGTTTCAAGGAAGTTGGCTGTTGACATGGTTCTTCAATCACTTCCTAAGTCATATAGCGGGTTCTTTAAGGACTACTATATAGGATATCACGACATGACCCTTATTGATCTAACATATTTGCTTGTTGCTGCTGAATCAGCAATGATTTGGCGCACTGGTAATGAAAATTTGATTGGAATACCTATTTCCCGAACTTCCATGGACATTGTCAATGGTAACAATGGAAGTCCAGAAAAGCCTTCTCTTCCTAATGGAAAGGGACCGGCCATGTTCAAGTCATTTGACTAAATGGTAAAGAGAAAGGCTAAGTCTGAGATACTCCCATGTACCATTTCCAAAGAGTCCATATGTTTCTGTTGCTAAAAGAAGGGGCATTGGTTGCGAAGCTGCCATATTTACCTGAAAGATCGCAAGGATGGTTAAGTCAAAAAGTTTGACTGTACTTTAGGTAAGTCCTGAAACATCCCAAAATATAGTCCAAAAATTTCGTTTTCAAATCATTATTAAAATCATAAACCATCCAAAATCATAAGTAAAAACATAATTCATGTATCATAAAACTGTTGGATAAGGTGTCTAAGTCCATAACTATTTCTAGTATGTACTTGACCCGACCCGGCATGGTCCATTTGGGTTGCATGGCATCATGCATTTGGATAGACTAAATGAGAGAAATAAGACTTGTGGTTTATTAATATATTATAAGTTCTAATATATTAATAATATTATTTAATTAGTA
Organism: Lactuca virosa; assembly: GCF_052849685.1. Taxonomy (NCBI): domain Eukaryota; kingdom Viridiplantae; phylum Streptophyta; class Magnoliopsida; order Asterales; family Asteraceae; genus Lactuca; species Lactuca virosa. The sequence goes on along the minus strand of NC_136428.1, from coordinate 417,401,197 downwards.
TTGATCAAGAATTAATCTAGAATTAATTAAGTGATCAAAAGAAGACTAATGAAATATATGGGTTGATTATGTAAATCATCCATAACTTGTATAGTGGGCGAAAGTCTCCATGGGTTATCAAGTTAGGCTAAGGTCCATAGTATGCTCCATGGATGCTCCATGGGAGTTACAAACCCATGGGTCATGGAAATGAAGAGCCATGTTACATTAGGGTTTACATGGTGTAACCCTAAATGTAACACACTATAAAAAGAATATGATGCTCTCCAAAATAGGCTACACTAGTGATAGAAGAGGGCAAGGCCGAAAATTAGAAGTGTTCTACATTCTCTCAAGTTCACTCCAAAAGCATTTAGTGTTGTCTGAAGCATTTGAGGCATCACACTTGGGGTGCTAGGCTCACAAGGTTTCAAGGAATCAAATCATTAACAAGGTATGTTGTTCTAGCCATCTTTTAAGTTAAAAGTTCCCCATGTATGCTAGATAGGATTATGAACCTTGAAAATCATATTTTGCATATATTATAGACAAACATAGATCCAAGGTTTATTTGGGTTACATGTACACTTAGGAGTGTTAGAATGCTCAAAACCCTTCAAAACATCATAGTATCTATCTTAAATCAAAATCTCATATCAAATCATCAGAGTGAACTCCCAGGCTGTGACTGTGGTGTGTGCCACGCGATCAACCCGAGCCCTTCCCTTTGCTACTGGAAGTACCTGAAACCAAAACTGAAAACTGTAAGCACAAAGCTTAGTGAGCTCCCCCAAACTACCTCATACCATACAATAACACATATAACATATATTGGGCCTTGCCCACTGCATCTGGCCCCGCCCGGCATCGGACCGAAGTCCGACATAAGTTGGGCCCCGCCCACTGCATCGGACCCCGCATCTTTCCTCCCATTTCCACACGGGAATGTCTAAAGGCTGCACCTTTCCGTGTGGCCTCTGGAGCTCTGCCTTAACCTTCCCGCAGGCCAGGCACCTCTCCATGTAACAAGCTATGTCCCGCTTCATGCAGGGCCACCAATAATTGGGTCGAAGATCTCTATACATCTTCGTCGCCCCTGGATGGATGGAGAATCGAGACTTGTGGGCCTCATCTATCAACACCTGCCGTACTCCTCCCCAGTACGGTACACAGACCCTCCCATGCAGGGTCAACAATCCTCTACTATCGTAATCAAACGAAGCCACTCGGCCAACTATCCTTTCACACTTCTGGCGCTCCTCCTTCAGGCCCTCAACCTGTGCCTCCCTAATCTTCTCCAACGGTGGAGTAACTACTGTCATCCTCAAGAAGATGTCTCGAATCGTAGCCGCTACCGCCTTGCGGCTCAGGGCGTCGGCCACTACGTTGGCCTTGCCCGGGTGGTAGAGGATCTCACAATCGTAATCCTTTACCACGTCTAACCACCGACGCTGCCTCATGTTCAGATTCGGCTGATCCATGAGGTACCTCAAACTCTTGCGGTCCCTGTAAATAGTACACCGGACCCCATAGAGGTAATGCCGCCAAATCTTGAGGGCGAACACTACATCCCCCTGGAGGGTTTTGAGTATTCTAGCACTCGTAAGTGTACATGCAACCCTAATAAACCTTGCATCTATGTTTGTCTATAATATATGCAAAATATGATTTCCAGGGTTCATAATCCTATCTAGAATACATGGAGAAATTTTAACTTAAAAGATGGCTAGAATAACATACCTTGTTGATGATTTGATTCCTTGAAACCTTGTGAGCCTAGCACCCCAAGTGTGATGCCTCAAATGCTTCAGACAATACTAAATGCTTTTGGAGTAAACTTGAGAGAATGTAGAACACTTCTAATTTTCGGCCTTGCCCTCTTCTATCACTAGTGTAGCCTATTTTGGAGAGCATCATATTCTTTTTATAGTGTGTTACATTTAGAGTTACACCATGTAAACCCTAATGTAACATGGCTCTTCATTTCCATGACCCATGGGTTTGTAACTCCCATGGAGCATCCATGGAGCATACTATGGACCTTAGCCTAACTTGATAACCCATGGAGCCTTTCGCCCACTATACAAGTTATGGATGATTTACATAATCAACCCATATATTTCATTAGTCTTCTTTTGATCACTTAATTAATTCTAGATTAATTCTTGATCAATACTAATTAAATAATATTATTAATATATTAGAACTTATAATATATTAATAAACCACAAGTGTTATTTCTCTCATTTAGTCTATCCAAATGAATGATGCCATGCAACCCAAATGGACCATGCCGGGTCGGGTCAAGTACATACCAGAAATAGTTATGGACTTAGACACCTTATCCAATAGTCTCCCACATGGATAAGTCTAATAACTTTAACTGCAAGTATGACTTCAGGAACCGATCATCAATCGTAGCTCTTCCAAGGTCTCTCAGAACTGAGAAGATGATAATACGCCATTTAAGTTAAGTGATCATATAATCTTCTGTTCTAGATATCAGCCGGACAAATTCATGGAACAATGTCTTGCTTATTGTCCAGCAGTTTGTTTCCCGATTTCCAATTTGTTTGACATAGAACTTAGTTGAACACATCAACTTAGTTCTGACCGGGCCCGATACATAGGTCAAAACAAAATCATCGAGGGGCCCAGATATCGCTTCTAATCCAAGAAGGAACAAATAAACTTCGACTCATATGCTTGTACTACTACTTGTTAAATCACACACAAAGGCACGTTTTATAACATCGAGTTACCAATGCGTTTTCGCACGATCAATGCATAACCAACTCATAGACAACAATTCATATCTCTAGGTTTGAAGACTTATATGATATTACCGTCTCGCGATCACTCGAGATAAATTCCATGAAGTCATACCAGCGAGCGTGGGTTGAATCCAATACTCAGAACTTATGAGCACTCATGAGTGTTGAGGCCATGTCCAACATCTTAGACCTCTACAACCAACTCATGACAGTCTTGATTCATATCTACTTTCAACATATGACAGACTGTGGATAATTTGAATAATATGTCAAACACAACATATATATTCTGGAAGTCAAAACATGCAAAAGAAATAATAGTAAACGATCGACACAAGATAGCAACACTTTACTCATAAATAAAACACACCTTTTATTCAATTAAACTTCAGCCCTATGATCCTTGCATGTTGGAGATGCTTAACCCTGCCCAGTCTCTTCGTGAGGGGATCTGTCGGGTTCTCATCCGATGATACCCTCTTTGCCACGAGGAGTCCTTCTTCTAAGAAACTACAAGTCAAGTATGAGGCTTGATTACCAGAAAGTGAAGAGAAGCTGATGTTGTTCTTGGATCTACAATCTTCTCTTGAACTCCTCTTTCTTCCTCTTCTTCTCACAAGCTTCAAATACACCAAATAACTCTCAAAATCACAAAGAAAGCTCAAGTTCACTTATGGAGGATTAGGGTTTCGAGATTACTGCTCTAGAGGTGATGGAGCCTGGACAAGAGGCCTATAATGTTGCTTAAATAGCGTGCAAACCCTAAATATTAGGGTTTTCCCCCAGACTGGCCTACTCGTCGAGTCAAGGCGTGAACTCACCGAGTAGGTCACTTACACCTGCGTCCAAACCTGGAATCTACTCGACGAGTTAGGGCTACAACTCGTCGAGTAGATCTTATAAAATGACATTTAATGAATCAAATACGTACCAGAAACGGGGCGTTAGAATTCTTCCCCACTTGTCTTAGACTTCGTCTTCGAAGTCTGCTGCATCTGGAAACAACTCCGGGTAGTGGTCTCTCATCTCCTCCTCGGGCTCCCATGTCCACTCCGAGCCCTTGCGGTGCTGCCACTGCACCTTCACTAACTCTACTCTCTTGTTCCTCAACTCTTTCACCTTGCGATCTAGAATTGCCACTGCTCTCTCGGTATAGTTCAGACTATCGTCAACCTGAATGTCCTCCAGGGGCACCACTGCTGAATCATCCACTATGCACTTCCGCAACTGAGAAACATGGAACGTGCTGTGGATCTGGCTAAGCTCTACTGGAAGGTCTAACCGATAAGCAACCCGTCCACCTCGGGCCAAAACCCTAAACGGACCAATGAACCTGGGGCCCAGCTTGCCCCGCTTCTGAAATCTGATAACACCCTTCCAGGGTGACACTTTCAGGAGGAACATATCGCCGACCTGAAACTCCAAGTCCGAACGCCGCTTGTCGGCGTAACTCTTTTGCCGACTCTGAGCAGTCTGGAGCCTGCTCCGGACTTGCTGAATTCGCTCCGTGGTCTTGAGTACTACCTCCGTACTCAACATGACTCTCTGACCGACCTCACCCAGCAGATTGGGGTCCCGCACTTCCTCCCTTAGAGCATCTTGAAGGGAGGTCGGTCTATACTGGAGTGATAGCTATTGTTATACGAAAATTCTGCTAACGAAAGATACGTATCCCAACTGCCACTGAAGTCTAGCATACATGCTCGAAGCATGTCCTCGAGAGTCTGAATCGTCCACTCGCTCTGCCCGTCCGTTTGAGGGTGGAAAGCGGTGCTGAAATGGAGACGAGTACCCATCTCGTCGTGAAACCGCTTCCAAAATCTGGAAGTAAACCGGACCTCTCGGTCCGACACCACTGATACAGGCACTCCATGACGTGCCACTATTTTTCGCACATAAATCTCGGCACACTTCTCGGCAGAGATGCTCTCCGGGATCGGTATAAAATGGGCGCTCTTGGTCAACCGATCCACGATAACCCATATCGAATCCACCCCACGTGTGGTCTTGGGAAGCTTTGTAATAAAGTCCATAGTGATATCCTCCCATTTCCACACGAGAATGTCTAAAGGCTGCATCTTGCCGTGTAGCCTCTGGTGCTCAGCCTTAACCTTCCTGCAGGTCAGGCACCTCTCCACGTACCAAGCTATGTCCCGCTTCGAGCACGGGTCGAAGATATCTGTACATCTTCTTCGCCCCTGGATGGATGCAGAACCGAGACTTGTGGGCCTCATCCATCAACACCTGTCGTACTCCTCCCCGGTACGGTACCCAGACACTCCCATGCAGGGTCAACAATCCTCGACTGTCGTAATCAAACGAAGCCACTCGGCCAACTATCCTTTCGCACTTCTGGCGCTCCTCCTTCAGGCCCTCAACCTGTGCCTCCCTAATCTTCTCCAACAGTGGAGTAACTACTGTCACCCTTAAGCAGATGTCTCGAATCGGAGCCGCTACCTCCTTGCGGCTCAGGGCGTCGGCCACTACGTTGGCCTTGACCGGGTGGTAGAGGATCTCACAATCGTAATCCTTTACCACGTCTAACCACCGACGCTGCCTCATGTTCAGATTCGGCTGATCCATGAGGTACCTCAAACTCTTGCGGTCCCTGTAAATAGTACACCGGACCCCATAGAGGTAATGCCGCCAAATCTTGAGGGCGAAAACTACATCCCCCTAAAGGGTTTTGAGCATTCTGACACTCCTAAGTGTACATGCAACTCTAATAAACCTTGGATCTATGTTTGTTTATAATATATGCAAAATATGATTTCCAGGGTTCATAATACTATGTAGCATACATGGGGAAATTTTAACTTAAAAGATGGCTAGAATAACATACCTTGTTGATGATTTGATTCCTTGAAACATTGTGAGCCTAGCACCCCAAGTGTGATGCCTCAAATGCTTCACACCACACCAAACGCTTTTGGAGTAAACTTGAGAGAATGTAGAACACTTCTAATTTTCGGCCTTGTCCTCCTCTATCACCAGTGTAGCCGATTTTGGAGAGCATCATATTCCTTTTATAGTGTGTTACATTTAGGGTTACCCTAATGTAACATGGCTTTTCATTTCCATGACCCATGGGTTTGTAACTCCCATGGCGTATCCATGGAGCATCTTATGGACCTTAGCCCAATTTGATAACCCATGGAGCCTTTAGCCCACTATACAAGTTATGGATGATTTACATAATCAACCCATATATTTAATTAGTCTTCTTTTGATCACTTAATTAATTCTAGATTAATTTTTCATCAATACTAATTAAATAATATTATTAATATATTAGAACTTATAATATATTAATAAACCACAAGTGTTATTTCTCTCATTTAGTCTATCCAAATGAATGATGCCATGCAACCCAAATGGACCATGCCGGGTCGGGTCAAGTACATACCAGAAATAGTTATGGACTTAGACACCTTATCCAACAGTCTCCCACTTGGATAAGTCTAATAACTATAACTGCAAGTATGACTTCAGGAACCGATCATCAATCGTAGGTCTTTCAAGGTCTCTAGGAACTGAGAAGATGATAATACGCCATTTAACATAAGTGATCATATAATCCTCTGTTCTGGATATCAGCCGGACAAATACATGGAACAATGTCTTGCTTATTGTCCATCAGTTTGTTTCCCGATTTCCAATTTGTTTGACATAGAACTTAGTTGAACACATCAACTTAGTTCTGACCGGGCCCGATACATAGGTCAAAACAAAATCATCGAGGGGCCCAGATATCGCTTCTAATCCAAGAAGGAACAAATAAACTTCGACTCATATGCTTGTACTACTACTTGTTAAATCACACACAAAGGCACGTTTTATAACATCGAGTTACCAATGCGTTTTCGCACGATCAATGCATAACCAACTCATAGACAACAATTCATATCTCTAGGTTTGAAGACTTATATGATATTACCGTCTCGCGATCACTCGAGATAAATTCCATGAAGTCATACCAGCGAGCGTGGGTTGAATCCAATACTCAGAACTTATGAGCACTCATGAGTGTTGAGGCCATGTCCAACATCTTAGACCTCTACAACCAACTCATGACAGTCTTGATTCATATCTACTTTCAACATATGACAGACTGTGGATAATTTGAATAATATGTCAAACACAACATATATATTCTGGAAGTCAAAACATGCAAAAGAAATAATAGTAAACGATCGACACAAGATAGCAACACTTTACTCATAAATAAAACACACCTTTTATTCAATTAAACTTCAGCCCTATGATCCTTGCATGTTGGAGATGCTTAACCCTGCCCAGTCTCTTCGTGAGGGGATCTGTCGGGTTCTCATCCAATGATACCCTCTTTGCCACGAGGAGTCCTTCTTCTAAGAAACTACAAGTCAAGTATGAGGCTTGATTACCAGAAAGTGAAGAGAAGCTGATGTTGTTCTTGGATCTACAATCTTCTCTTGAACTCCTCTTTCTTCCTCTTCTTCTCACAAGCTTCAAATACACCAAATAACTCTCAAAATCACAAAGAAAGCTCAAGTTCACTTATGGAGGATTAGGGTTTCGAGATTACTGCTCTAGAGGTGATGGAGCCTGGACAAGAGGCCTATAATGTTGCTTAAATAGGGTGCAAACCCTAAATATTAGGGTTTTCCCCCAGACTGGCCTACTCGTCGAGTCAAGGCGTGAACTCACCGAGTAGGTCACTTACACCTGCGTCCAAACCTGGAATCTACTCGACGAGTTAGGGCTACAACTCGTCGAGTAGATCTTATAAAATGACATTTAATGAATCAAATACGTACCAGAAACGGGGCGTTAGAATTCTTCCCCACTTGTCTTAGACTTCGTCTTCGAAGTCTGCTGCATCTGGAAACAACTCCGGGTAGTGGTCTCTCATCTCCTCCTCGGGCTCCCATGTCCACTCCGAGCCCTTGCGGTGCTGCCACTGCACCTTCACTAACTCTACTCTCTTGTTCCTCAACTCTTTCACCTTGCGATCTAGAATTGCCACTGGTCTCTCGGTATAGTTCAGACTATCGTCAACCTGAATGTCCTCCAGGGGCACCACTGCTGAATCATCCACTATGCACTTCCGCAACTGAGAAACATGGAACGTGCTGTGGATCTGGCTAAGCTCTACTGGAAGGTCTAACCGATAAGCAACCCGTCCACCTCGGGCCAAAACCCTAAACGGACCAATGAACCTGGGGCCCAGCTTGCCCCGCTTCTGAAATCTGATAACACCCTTCCAGGGTGACACTTTCAGGAGGAACATATCGCCGACCTGAAACTCCAAGTCCGAACGCCGCTTGTCGGCGTAACTCTTTTGCCGACTCTGAGCAGTCTGGAGCCTGCTCCGGACTTGCTGAATTCGCTCCGTGGTCTTGAGTACTACCTCCGTACTCAACATGACTCTCTGACCGACCTCACCCAGCAGATTGGGGTCCCGCACTTCCTCCCTTAGAGCATCTTGAAGGGAGGTCGGTCTATACTGGAGTGATAGCTATTGTTATACGAAAATTCTGCTAACAAAAGATACGTATCCCAACTGCCACTGAAGTCTAGCATACATGCTCGAAGCATGTCCTCGAGAGTCTGAATCGTCCACTCGCTCTGCCCGTCCGTTTGAGGGTGGAAAGCGGTGCTGAAATGGAGACGAGTACCCATCTCGTCGTGAAACCGCTTCCAAAATCTGGAAGTAAACCGGACCTCTCGGTCCGACACCACTGATACAGGCACTCCATGACGTGCCACTATTTTTCGCACATAAATCTCGGCACACTTCTCGGCAGAGATGCTCTCCGGGATCGGTATAAAATGGGCGCTCTTGGTCAACCGATCCACGATAACCCATATCGAATCCACCCCACGTGTGGTCTTGGGAAGCTTTGTAATAAAGTCCATAGTGATATCCTCCCATTTCCACACGAGAATGTCTAAAGGCTGCATCTTGCCGTGTAGCCTCTGGTGCTCAGCCTTAACCTTCCTGCAGGTCAGGCACCTCTCCACGTACCAAGCTATGTCCCGCTTCGAGCACGGGTCGAAGATATCTGTACATCTTCTTCGCCCCTGGATGGATGCAGAACCGAGACTTGTGGGCCTCATCCATCAACACCTGTCGTACTCCTCCCCGGTACGGTACCCAGACACTCCCATGCAGGGTCAACAATCCTCGACTGTCGTAATCAAACGAAGCCACTCGGCCAACTATCCTTTCGCACTTCTGGCGCTCCTCCTTCAGGCCCTCAACCTGTGCCTCCCTAATCTTCTCCAACAGTGGAGTAACTACTGTCACCCTTAAGCAGATGTCTCGAATCGGAGCCGCTACCTCCTTGCGGCTCAGGGCGTCGGCCACTACGTTGGCCTTGACCGGGTGGTAGAGGATCTCACAATCGTAATCCTTTACCACGTCTAACCACCGACGCTGCCTCATGTTCAGATTCGGCTGATCCATGAGGTACCTCAAACTCTTGCGGTCCCTGTAAATAGTACACCGGACCCCATAGAGGTAATGCCGCCAAATCTTGAGGGCGAAAACTACATCCCCCTAAAGGGTTTTGAGCATTCTGACACTCCTAAGTGTACATGCAACTCTAATAAACCTTGGATCTATGTTTGTTTATAATATATGCAAAATATGATTTCCAGGGTTCATAATACTATGTAGCATACATGGGGAAATTTTAACTTCAAAGATGGCTAGAATAACATACCTTGTTGATGATTTGATTCCTTGAAACATTGTGAGCCTAGCACCCCAAGTGTGATGCCTCAAATGCTTCACACCACACCAAACGCTTTTGGAGTAAACTTGAGAGAATGTAGAACACTTCTAATTTTCGGCCTTGTCCTCCTCTATCACCAGTGTAGCCGATTTTGGAGAGCATCATATTCCTTTTATAGTGTGTTACATTTAGGGTTACCCTAATGTAACATGGCTTTTCATTTCCATGACCCATGGGTTTGTAACTCCCATGGCGTATCCATGGAGCATCTTATGGACCTTAGCCCAATTTGATAACCCATGGAGCCTTTAGCCCACTATACAAGTTATGGATGATTTACATAATCAACCCATATATTTAATTAGTCTTCTTTTGATCACTTAATTAATTCTAGATTAATTTTTCATCAATACTAATTAAATAATATTATTAATATATTAGAACTTATAATATATTAATAAACCACAAGTGTTATTTCTCTCATTTAGTCTATCCAAATGAATGATGCCATGCAACCCAAATGGACCATGCCGGGTCGGGTCAAGTACATACCAGAAATAGTTATGGACTTAGACACCTTATCCAACAGTCTCCCACTTGGATAAGTCTAATAACTATAACTGCAAGTATGACTTCAGGAACCGATCATCAATCGTAGGTCTTTCAAGGTCTCTAGGAACTGAGAAGATGATAATACGCCATTTAACATAAGTGATCATATAATCCTCTGTTCTGGATATCAGCCGGACAAATACATGGAACAATGTCTTGCTTATTGTCCAGCAGTTTGTTTCCCGATTTCCAATTTTTTTGACATAGAACTTAGTTGAACACATCAACTTAGTTCTGACCGGGCCCGGTACATAGGTCAAAACAAAATCATCGAGGGGCCCAGATATCGCTTCTAATCCAAGAAGGAACAAATAAACTTCGACTCATATGCTTGTACTACTACTTGTTAAATCACACACAAAGGCACGTTTTATAACATCGATTTACCAATGCGTTTTCGCACGATCAATGCATAACCAACTCATAGAAAACAATTCATATCTCTACTTTTGAAGACTTATATGATATTACCGTCTCGCGATCACTCGAGATAAATTCCATGAAGTGATACCAGCGAGCGTGGGTTGAATCCAATACTCAGAACTTATGAGCACTCATGAGTGTTGAGGCCATGTCCAACATCTTAGACCTCAACAACCAACTCATGACAGTCTTGATTCATATCTACTTCCAACATATGACCGACTGTGGATAATTTGAATAATATGTCAAACACAACATATAAATTCTGGAAGTCAAAACATGCAAAAGAAATAATAGTAAACGATCGACACAAGATAGCAACACTTTACTCATAAATAAAACACACCTTTTATTCATCATCAAATGTCAATTACACTTTACAAATTTCAAAAATTATCTAACTACTAAAACTAATATCATCCCTCAGCCATATGCTCCTTGCATGCTAGAGATGCTAAACCCTGCCCAGTCCCTTCGTGAGGGGATCTGTCGGGTTCTCATCCGATGATACCCTCTTTGCCATGAGGAGTCCTTCTTCTATTCGATGTCTAAGGAAATGGTATTTTCTGTCAATGTGTCTGGATCTTCCGTGATCCCTTGGTTCCTTTGCTAAGGCGACCGCACTTTCACTATCACGGAAAATCTCTATGGGCTCCTTTATAGCTGGTACAACTCCAAGGTCTCCAATGAAGTTCTTTAGCCATATCGCCTCCTTTGTTGCCTCGTTTGCCGCTATATACTCTGATTCGCTAGTTGAATCAGCAACTGTCTCCTGCTTGGAACTTTTCAAATAAATTGCTCCTCCGTTTAAGGTAAAGACCCAGCCCGACTGAGAGCGGAAATTATCCCTATCAGTCTGGAAACTAGCATCACTATACCCTTCAACTCTCAAGTCATCACTCCCACCGAGGGTAAGGACCCAATCCTTAGTCCTCCGTAGATACTTGAGGATATTCTTTACCGCAGTCCAATGAGCCTTACCAGGTTTGCCCTGATATCTGCTGACCATTCTCAATGCAAAGGCCACATCAGGACGAGTACACGTCATAGCATACATGATCGAGCTTACAGCAGAAGCATAAGGTACTCGACTCATTTATGCTATCTCAACCTCGGTACTCGGGCTCTGAGTCTTACTCAATCTAGCGTTACTTTGGATGGGTAACTCTCCTTTCTTGGAATCTTGCATGCTGAACCTCTTCAGCACTTTATCCAAGTATGTACTCTGACTAAGTCCAATTAGTCTTTTACTCCGGTCTCTCAGAACCCTTATCCCTAGGATATAGGCAGCTTCTCCAAGGTCCTTCATAGCGAAACACTTCCCAATCCAGGACTTCACTTCCTGCAGGGTTGGGATGTCATTTCCTATGAGTAGTATGTCATCCACATACAATACCAAAAAGCTAACTATACTCCCACTAGCCTTGACATATACAGAAGATTCATCTTCACTCCTCGAAAAGCCAAACTCTTTGACTTTCTCATCGAAGAAAAGATTACATCTGCGAGGTGCTTGCTTTAATCCGTAGATAGATTTCTCAAGCTTACATGCTCTATTAGGGTAGTCTATGCTTACAAAACCCTCTGGCTGACTCATGTAAACATCCTCAACCAACTTTCCATTAAGGAAAGCGGTTTTGACATCCATTTGCCATATTTCATAATCATGAAATGCAACAATGGCTAACAGGACCCTAATAGACTTAATCTTGGCTACTGGTGAAAAGGCATCATCATAATCAACTCCCGGAGTTTGAGAAAAGCCCTTTGCAACCAGTTACGCCTTATAAGTGTGTACATTACCATCCATGTCGGTCTTCTTCTTGAAGATCCATTTGCACCCAACCGTCTTGCGACCTGGTACATTGTCAAGCTAGTCACAAACCTGGTTGCCATACATGGACTGTATCTCGCTGTCCATTGCCTCTTTCCATTTAGCAGACTCGGGGCCTGCCATGGCTTCCGCATAGCTGTTAGGTTCATCCAGACTTATCAGTGTCTTATCACTGATAAGTGTCTCACCTTCCGCAGTAATATAGAAACCATAGTAAAGCTCAGGTGCATTCCTAACCCTTGTGGAACGCCTCAGTGGTACAGACTCGTCAATTGGATCAACAGGAGTTTCCTCCTCATGTTGACTGCTAGGGTTTGAAGTTCCTTCACCACTTGACTCTTGAATTTCTTCATGGTCAATTTGTCTCCCACTATTTCCTTGGCTTATGAACTCTCTCTCTCTCGAAAGACACCACTCCTTTCTACAAAGACCACTTTCTCACTACGTCTGTAGAAGAGGTAACCAAAGGATTTCTGTGGGTAGCCGATGAAAATACACCTCTCGCTTTGAGGTTCGAGCTTATCGTGAGTCTCGTGCCTCACAAAAGCTTCGCAACCCCAAATCTTGATGTCGTCTCGTGTGGGTACTTTTACAGTCCACATCTCATGAGGAGTTTTTACAACTTTCTTTGTAGGGACCAGATTAAGGATATGGGCGGCAGTCTCCAAGGCATACCCCCAGAATGAGATTGGTAGCGAATCTCGACTCATCATGGATCGAACCATGTCCAACAAGGTTCGATTACGCCTCTCAGCTACACCATTCAACTGTGGTGTCCTGGGAGGTGTCAATTGTGAGACAACCCCACGTTCCTTAAGATAGTCGAGGAACTCTGTACTAAGATACTCACCACCATGATCGGATCGAAGCATCTTAATGTTCCTGCCCAATTGATTCTCTACTTCCTGTTTAAACTCTTTAAACCTTTCAAAAGTCTCTGACTTATGCTTGATTAAGTATACATATCCATATCTACTATAATCATCAGTAAAAGTCACACAATAACGATTAGCATCCCTTGTGGCAGTTTTGAAGGGTCCACACACATCCATGTGTACGAGATCCAACAAACCTTACAAACCTTCACCCTTTGCACAAGATCCAGTAAAGGGTGACTTTGTCATTTTTCCAAGTAAGAATGATTCACAACTATCATCTGACTTTAGGTCAAATGACTCCAATACTCCATCCTTTTGGAGTTGGCCTATGCGTTTCTTGCTTACATGTCCAAGACGACAATGCCATAATGATGCTTTATCCAAGTTATTATCATTAGTAGAATCAATACACAACACATTATTTCCTAAGTTCTGTACAACAGACACAGCTTCATACACACCATCACAAGGTAATTCTTTAAAATAAAACACATTATTAAAGAAAGCATTTATTCCACCAACTACATTATCAAAAGAAACGGTAAACCCTTGTTTGTGCAAATCATGAAAGGAAATAACATTTCATGCCATTTCAGGCGAGTAACAACATTTATTCAAATCTAAAGTAACCCCACTACTTAGCAACAAAGTATAAACTCTGTTGGGTCTAGAAGTGTTGCGTCCTTGGGCTCGGTCCTTAGCCCAGTTTTGTTATCCGGTTTGGGCCTGTCCAACCGTGATTGTTTTTATTAGGGTTTAGTATTTAAGGTGCATGCATGCATCCTTTATTGAAAGCGCTTATTTTATTATTCTGATTATTGTACTGCAAACCCTAGCTCGCCTCTACAGCGGAAGTTCTTCATCGAGCTCTGCTGAGGTGTGGCTACATTTGAATCATTAAGCATTACTTGATTCTATATTGTGTTTACTGTGTTTGCTTGCTTTTATTGTTTATCCTGTTGAATATCTAATCGATCTAAGAGTTTTTCAACTCATCAATTGGTATCAGAGCAGGAAATTGTGTAATTCATACACATCTCTTCTGTTGAAGAAGATCTTAGGGTTTTCCGCTTTGATATATATTGTTAGAGCCGTCATTTGCTATTGACGTAGTTCTTTAAATATTCGATCTTACCCTAACGTTATTTACAAGTCTGATCTTAGGCAAGTTTTTTTTTAACAAACATCGTCATGTCCATGGATGATTCACAGTCAAACCCAATCAATATCTCCAACAGCATAGGATTGACGACAAGGATCCCTATATTATACACTCAGGATTATGAGGTCTGGCCGCATCACTTTAAAGACTACGTGATTGGCTCAGAAGACAATGGATACTTGATCTGGGAGGCGATTACTGTAAGTCCATTCGCTGACTCAAGCACTTCAAGAATTGTTAAAACTCAAAAGGAGTACAATCAACTCGTCAATGATGTGAAAGACATTCCCCAAGATGAGAAGGAAAAGTTTCAGTGCAATATCAAAGCTTTAAGAATGATCAGGTTTGCTTTACAATCAGACACGTTTCGGTTAGTAAGCTCATGAACAACGGCAAAAGAAATATGGGATAGATTAAAGGAATTGTACTCTAAGGATGAAGTTCTTAAGCATTCAATCCAAACATTGTTGCTCTCAGAGTTTGGTGACTTCAAGCAGAAGCCCGAAGAGAAGCTTATTCAAGTTTTCGATCGCTTCAATCATCTCCTCAGTAAGATGATAAAGCATGGGATTGAAAGGAAAGTCATTGAACAGAAGGTGACATTCATGAATGGCCTTAGACCCGAATGGATGGCTGTGGTGTCTACTGTAAAGGCACACGAACAATTCAAGTCTTATTCTCTAGCAAAACTGGAGGGAATATTAAAGTCACTTGAGAGTGTCGTGACTAAAGAAACGAATGTGGTTTCTGGAATGGGTTGCTTGGCCCTAATCTCCAAAGGAAAGAATGTTGCTGAAGAAGAAGAAAATTTGGATCTTTCTGAATATGATCTAACAAGTGAAGAGTATGCTTTGATGGTATCAAATCCCAAGAAGTTCATCAATAGAAGGTTCACAAAAAATAAGAACCGAAACTGGCAAGGTAGCTACAGTGCCGAGAAAGCAAAGGAGGAACCGAAGAGTGTTTCTCAGACCGAAGAACCAAAGAAGGAAGTAAAACTTGGACGTGACTCAGGCATTAATTATCACTACTGTGGAGGCAAAAATCACTTCGCCAAAGATTGTATGCTGAGAAAGATGTCAGAAAAGAATGAAAATGAGGATGAGGAAGCGAACCTTACACGTCGATTGGAAGAAATCAAAAAGAAGAAAGTTGGATCTAATAACACAATGAATGCTCTTATTGTGTGTAGGGAAATATTGTTGACGATGAGTTCGGAGGTGTTAAAGTTTGGTCCACTGATTCAGAAGATGAAGAAGTGAGGAAGCCTACTCATGGCAGGGCTTTGTTGGTGAAAGAAGAGGACGTTACATGAAAGTGTCTAAGGGTGACTTCTGGGGTGTCACATATGAGAGGCTATACCACTGATAGGGGACCGGATGAAGCGAAGGAGCGAGAAGACAGGTGTTTTGAAGCGAAACCTGTCAATGAGCAGATCAACGAATGTGATGAGTTGATCAAGAAGGTACAATCTATTCTTGTTTCCTTACAAATTCCCATCACAAACTATGAAAAAAGAACTAAATGGATTAAAATCTAAATTTTCTAGTATAAGTCGTAGTTTAACTCAAACTCGCGTTACAAACTCTAACCAAACTGATCAAATCAGCAGGGTATCATCGAAGAGTGAAGAGATGCGTATATGGATTGAGCAGAACGAGAAGGAGTTGATTAGGTCTAGGGATGAAACAATTTATTTGCAAAGAGATAATTTAAAGCTTTTAAAACAACGAAATGTTTTTTTTAATTGCTAAACGATTATATTCCAACATTACTCAATTGCATCTTGATTGTGAAATAGGGAAGAAGATACATCGTATGATTTTACCCTTCCTTAAGTTAAAGGATGATGAAATCGATGCCGATGAATATAACTACGAAAACGTTGTTTCTTCTGATGATATTTCTCCCGCTTACAAGACTGGTCTTCACAAAATAGAGTCCTTCATAAAGTCAAAAGACCATAAGGACATGCTCAAAAATTTGTTGGATGAAAATGACAAATTAAAAATCAAAACCAAAACTGTACAAAAATTTAACTCTTTGAATGCCAAGTTGAGTTCAGAAAATAGAATTGATATTGAAAACACTTCTGAATTCAATGAGGATGATGATATGAGTGAAATATATGTGGAAGATGAGGTTGACTGTTCTGAATTTGTCAAGAGCGAACCCGAAACCAACAAAAATCTTATTTCTGAAAATTCCGTTGAGTTCGCTCGTTTATCCAAAGAAAAGACCAAAGTCCTCAAGGAAAAGGCTGTTGTATATCAAAAGCTCCAAACGACTCCAAATCAAGTTTATAAAGTTCATGGAGTTACTCAGCAACAGACAGCCGAACTGACAGCATTAGTAGCACAAGATAATGCTGATGGCTATGATGAGTTTTTCTTGTCAGCACCGATCGATAACACTGATGAAACAGAAGGTTTGTCTACGAAAACATCATGGAGAGTAAAAGGAAGGTATGTGGCAGAACCACTTAATGATCCTACACGCTTTGATGTGCCCAACATAAGTGGCACCAAAACTACTTCGGGTGAACTGGTCATGGTGTCAAGCGAATCCACTTCGCTAAAGAGCGAGCCTCATGCTCAAAGACCAAAAAAAAGGCCAACATCCACAAAAATCCAAAACAGGTGTTAGATCAAAAACATCAACGAAATTTGAGATACAAGAAGAATGTCACTGAAAGGAAACAATTCTGGCGATCTCAAAACCCTAATTACGTTCGCTATGAAAAGCCTTCTAAGTCAAATGAGGAAGGAAAAGGAAACTCTACTTCTCGTACTCTACATGATGAAAACAACCGAAAGAAGAGTTTCGGTCCTCAGAATCAAAACAACTGAAAACAGAGTTTCGGTCCACAAAGGCACAGCAACCAAAAAAGAAGTTTTGGTCCTCAAGATGAGAGAAACCAAAAGGGTAGTTTCGGTTCTAGACCAACCAGTGAGAGGAACCGAAGGGAAAGTAGTTACGACTCTCAACCATGTAAGAGCAATGACCGAAATTTTAACTCTGATCCCAAATCTCATCTCTTTCATTCTCACTGTCACTCACAGAATGATCGAAAGGGAAAAGGAAAGCTCTCTCCAGAAAATGCAAAGAAGACGTCGTATAAACCTGATTTTGAGACCCGAAAGTCTGCCAACGTCAAATTCTCAAATTCAAAAACTCCACCTAAAGTACTCAACTCAAATAACATCAAAGTTTTCACCATAAAAAGAAAAGATGAAACAACCTTAATAAAAAGAACCTTTTTAGTTGATGTTTCTCTTAGAATTCCCTGTTCTATAAAAGGCTCACAAGGTCCCAAGAAACTTTGGGTTCCTAAATCTGCTTAATTTTTGCAGGTTATACGTGACGAGCAGTTTGACGATGAATGGTACATAGACAGTGGCTGCTCGTGTCACATGACAGGAAGAAGGGAAGACTGAGGGAGTCTCGGTCCCTTACAAATGGTGGAAGTGTCAAGTATGGTAATAATTCTTTTCGCACGATTAAAGGTTATGGTATGGTCACCAATGGCGATTTCTCGATACGAAAAGTGGCGTACGTTGAATGTTTACAACACAACCTTATCAGTGTTTCTCAGCTGGTGGTTGGTACCGGGTTAAAAGTTTCATTCGATGATGATGGCTCAGAGATTATTGAAAAGAAGACGAACAATATTCTGCTGAAATCAAAGCGAAAAGGAGAGATGTACCCTTTGAATCTCAATCCCATATGAGGGAAACCAACAATCTGCTTACTAACGAAGGCTCATTCAAACGAAAGCTGGCTTTGGCACCGAAGACTCTCCCATCTCAATTTTAAAGACATCAACAAACTGGTGCTTGGGGATCATGTTCGAGGTCTTCCTGTTCCAAAGTTCGATAAAGAACACTTGTGTGCTGCATGTGAAATGGGAAAGCAAAGTCGACAGAGTCATTCTTCTCGAGTAAACACAAAAGTAGTTGAACCACTTGAATTACTTCACATTGATTTATGTGGTCCATCTTCAATCGAAAGCATTGGCGGTAACAAGTATATACTTGTCATTGTGGATGACTTCTCTCGCTTTACTTGGGTGTTCTTTTTGAAGCAGAAATCAGAGGCCACTCCCAAACTTAAACTCTTTATCAAGCATATAGAAGTTCAACTACGAAAGGTAGTTCGCAACAAAAGAAGCGAAAACGGGTTGGAGTTCAAGAACAAAGACTTTGAGGATTTTCTTGCAGAGAAGGGAACCACTCACAACTTCTCGGCTCCTAATACTCCACAACAGAATGGAATTGACGAAAGGCGAAACCGATCTTTATGTGAAGCAGCCCGAACCATGTTGAGCTTCGCTTCTCTACCTCTATATTTCTGGGTTGATGCCATTGCTGCTGCGTGTTTTACACAGAACAGATCTTATCTCAACAAATGTTTCTCCATCACTCCCTATGAGATCTTGAACAACCGAAAGCCTAATGTAAAGTTTTTCCACGTGTTCGGTTCAAGATGCTTCATCTTCAATTCAAAGGAGCACCGAAACAAGTTCAATGTCAAAGCAGACGAAGGAGTCTTTCTGGGTTATTCTTTAACCTCCAAAGCATATAGGGTTCTCAACAAGCGTAGAAAATAGAGGAGACCTATTATGTCACCTTCGATGATAACTATGTCAAGAAACTGAAGACAACTGAAGGCTCTGTGGAGGAAATATTTCCAATCTCTTGTCAAGTTACTGTACCCATTTCAAACCTCTTTGAGTAGTACATGCTGCTGTTTGATGAACCAGAAAAGGCTATTCTCTCTGAATCTAAAGCTGCATACAACATGGTAGATAACTTGAAGAAGATAATCGATGATGTTGCGAAGAAAATGACAGAAGAACAACCGATAACAACCGATCAGCCAGACTCAAGCGAACCTCCAAAACATAGTTCTCATATTCAGGGGGAGGGTTCGTCCTTTCCACATAACCAAGACTCATCATTCCTGGGGGAGAGCTCATCATCATTCATTCCAACTGAAAGTCAAGTCCAGGGGGAGAATTCTGAGCCTGAAGCTAATGAAGTATCATCATTCGAGGGGGAGAATGCAAACGATGATGACATTCAGTCAGAATTTGAAGAAGAAGTGAATGCTGAACTGGATCCCTCATATGATCCTAATTACCATTCTCTAGACAAATCGGCTGCTGACATGACCCTTTATCGTCAGATGATAGGGTCTCTAATGTATCTAACAGCGAGTCGACCAGATATAATGTTCCCTGTTTGTTATTGTGCCTGGTTTCAAGCTAATCCACGTGAACCTCACCTACTAGCTTTGAAGAACATCTTTCGATACCTGAAGCGAACCTTTTCTCTCCATCTGTGGTACCCTGCCAAATCAGGATTCCTTGTCCAAGCATGCTCAGATGCTGATCTTGGGGGATGTGGACTGGACCGAAAGAGTACCACTGGAGGATGCCAATTTCTGGACGGCAAACTTGTTTGCTGGCAATCCAAGAAACAAACCTGTGCGTCTCTCTCTACTGCCGAAGCAGAATATATAGCCGCAGCATCATGCAAATCTCAGGTCATTTGGATACAAAGTCAACTTCGAGACTACGGCCTGAACATGAAGAAAATCCCACTATATTGTGACTCAGAGAGTGAAATTAGGATTTGTCATAACCCAGTGCAACACTCAAAGACGAAACACATAGCACTGAGGTATCACTTTATCAAAGATCATGTGGAAGATGGTAATGTTGAAATTCATTTCGTAAGAACCACTGATGAATTGGCTGACATCTTCAGTAAGGCCTTACCTGAAGCAAGTTTTAATAAAATCCTACAAGGCTTAGGAATGATGGAAGCTGAATCTGTACCGAAATCTCTTTTGTCTCAATAACAGTTGGAAGCGAAATAGAGCGAACGCTCGGTCCATTTCGGGTTTGGTTCTTCCGGGAACCGAAATGAACCGAACGCTCGGCCTATTTCGGGTTCGGTCTCACCGGGCTCGGTTCGCCTCTTATCTCCAAATGATGATTTCGGTTGTATAGTATGTATACTCTTTTCTCGCAATTTATTTTATGTTTTTCCTTTTATTTTTATAAAATCCAAAAATATTTTTCTTTCTGTTTTAATTCTTTTTTCTGAAAATCTTATAAAATCCAAAAACATTTTTCTTTTCTGTTTTATTTCTATTCAGAAACATCAAAACTCAAAAATATTTTCTTTATTGCAATTTACGTTATTCTTAATATAATTTGTGTATATGAACTATTCTCAATGATGGAGCTGGGGCAGGTATAATTTTGTATCTATGTACTAGCTAAGTGTCCCTAGAAGTATGCTGCTCCATGTTGACCCAAGCCTCAAAAGATTTTGAGTGAAGCCTTAATGACTTGATATATACAAATCATGTCTTCCCAATCATGCTGTCAACTTCACTCTAATCATGAGCTACCTTACTCTTCTTAAATTAAGTTAAGCGTTTTTCTGCTTAGTCTATCTTTTATAGCAGAGGTACATTCGGTTCTTTAACCACCTCCTATTTATTCTCCATCATACTTCATCTCATAAATGTAACCCTTGAGACTCTCAGCAATACCACTGAGGTTTACGGTTACACATCTTCTGTGTTAATGATCTTAGTTTCGTGCCGCTACGTGCTAAGTGAAACCCAAAATTCAAAACCTTTAAAGCATTAATGGTGAACAATTAAAATACTCTAGCTTTCACCCTTTGAATTAACGAAACCACTTTTATGAAAGTACCCTG
This sequence comes from Lactuca virosa, assembly GCF_052849685.1. Taxonomy (NCBI): domain Eukaryota; kingdom Viridiplantae; phylum Streptophyta; class Magnoliopsida; order Asterales; family Asteraceae; genus Lactuca; species Lactuca virosa. The sequence goes on along the minus strand of NC_136428.1, from coordinate 417,380,079 downwards.
AAATCTCCTTTTATTTTTGAGAGATCCTTATGAAAATGTCTTTCACCAAGACTTTTCTTCCCAAAGGATCCAGGTTTATTTTTTTTTTTTGAGATTTCTAATTAACAATTATCAACAAGTCACTGAATATGTTCCAAACCTACTTGTTTAACAGGCCACATCGGTCTCACAAGTACTTCGTTCTATTTCGGTCTTATGTCAAGTATCGGAATCCAGAATTGAAGCGAAAGCCAGCCTTAATAGCCTTATATATAAAAGATTCCTTTCAATGCTTCTCAACAAGTAATTGATCGTACTTCAACGGGAATCCAAACAAGCACTTTGAAGTCTCTCTTGACTTTGAAGAAAGAGATTCGTGCCCGGGATCCACTGCTTTTTGTCTTAAATGACATCACAAATTCCCACAAATAGTTTGATTTATTTCTTTATCTTTGACACTATCTTGCACGAAAATCTTGAATTTTCCAAAAGTCTTGTTTGGTTATTTAAAAGCTATTCATAAATATATAGCTTCGGTTCCTAACGATGTAATGCAGTTATTTCCAAACGAAGGGATGAGTCGGTAAAAAGGCATTGGTACTTATGGTAATAAAGATTCTATTGAAAGTTCAAGCGGTGACTCAGCAGGAAGTTTAATCGATTGGTAATTTGAAAAGAGGATAAGTATGGAAAGGCGCGTGAATTTGAATCGTTACCTAATCATGCTTCATCAGCTGTATCATCGAGGTTGCTAGTTGTCAAATCACGCCTTTTTAGGCCTCGTTTCCCAAAATAATGGAATCATTGCTCCCGATTTTTCTCTCTCTCCAAAATCGTATATAAGGAATTGATTTATGTGGGATTCTTCTCTACCACACTTCAAACTCTCTCAAGCAAAAGAAGGCGATTTGGTTTTCACTGTTCATCTTCTTCCTCTTCAAGCTTCAACAATGGCAGAATCTTCCTTTGTTCAAGAAACCACTGCACGCTCCACTCTTCTTGCAATCAAGCCCAACCAGAACTTGTTGATCGATCTTACACCGTTCCTCTACGATACTTACATGTACCAAGTGGTGGAATGTCTAAAGTATTCCCCACTCCTCAAAGCTCTGTTAACGGTGGAAGTCATTCCAATGTCATGCCTCTAAAAAATCTACTCCACTGCTACATACGACAAAGGTGCAGAGAAGATTTACTTCGACATTCTCAACCAGAAGGCTTCAATTTCCAAGAGTCGATTTTGCTCGATGCTAGGGCTCACTTATGACGAATCCATGGTGAAACTGGATTCCATCTCCACAGGTCAGCTTTTCTCGATGTTCTACAACATAGGGTACCTTGAAACCCTAACTACTGTGACCAAGTTCAAGAAGTCATGTCTTCCTCCTCAATGAAATGATCTCTTCACCCTTCTTTTCAAAGGACTTTCTGAACAAAGTGCATGATCTGATGGTGCTAGCAAGTCTTTCATGACTCTACTTTATGGGTTGTACCATGGTGTCAACCTTGATTATGGTTTGGTTTTGTGGCTTCAACTTGTCCAAAGTTTGTCATCTGCTTCTCGCCACACAGAAATTTAATGTGCCCGGTTTTGGACCATTGTCACTCAATCGATTATGGACCGTTATCATATTCCTATCATGGCAGACTCACTGTTCTCCTCCATTGCTACATTTCATACCACAAACATCATTGTCACTCATCCGTCGAAGTTTCTCTTCGTTGGCTGAATTCCTGAGTCAATGTATGCTTGTGTGTCCCCTGCAAACAAGCTTATTCAGGAGTACAAGAAGCTCCCCTATTCTGGTCCAACGTAACTTACTCCTGAAATGATAAAATCTATTGAGGAAGCAGACAAACCTGCTAAGCGGGGCAAGAAGCAAGAAGCGAAAAAGGGAGATAAAGGAGGTCGAGTATCGAAGGTTTAGACTCCAAACAAGCGAAAGTGTGAGAAGGCAACACCTTCCCAGCCCAAACAGAAGAAGGTCAAGAAACCTGCTCGGAAGCTTATTCTTCAATCATTGAGCGACTCCGACTCTGAGTACGTGCCTACTGGTCATCAACCCATCATTCCCAGAGAATCTGAGAGCGAAAGCTCAGATGATGAAGGTTCTGTTTGTGGGGGTACACCACCTCGTTCGCCTACACCAGAGATACATGTTCGCTCCCAAGAACCTTCTCCTCCACCTGTTTCCATTCCTATTTCCTTACCTCACACTTTCCCAATAATCACATCTCAACCTTCCTCTACCATTCCCATTCCTACACCTATTTTCTCTGAAGCTACAACCACCACCTCCACTAAAGTACAGACCAACGTATCTGATACGGGGGTTCGTACTTCAGCACCCGAAACCCCTGTTACTACCAAACCTCCATCACCTACCTAATAGACAGAGACCAATACCGTTCTTGGTGGTGAAAATGTTGAATATGACACCTTTTACTACAGTCCCTACAGGGTGCAAAGCGATGATGATGATGATGATGCCCCTGTCACTAAGCGCCATCTCAAGGAGCTGAATGAGAAGCTAGATAAGCTGAAGGCCTCCTCCTCTACTCATGATTCCTCTTCTGAGTTTACTATAAAAGACTTGATGGCCACCTGGGTCATGGAACACGAAGCTTCAATCACCAAAGCCACTTCTGCTATTGATGCTTCAACAAAAGCTTGCACGGAGTCGACCAAAAAACTCGATAAACTAATTTCTAACGCAAACACTTTCCTTGAATCTTTACAGGGCGCTGCAGAGCAGAATGCTAACAAGGTCAATACCTCGGTTGAGTCCCTCACTCAATCTCTTCAACAAGAGAAAGAGCTATTTGAGGTGCTTCGCAAGAAGCTCACCTCTGATCACATCAAATATCAAGCTTTTGTCTCGGAATGCTTGGATAAACTTCAGGCAGATCTTGCCTTGGAAAACAAAGTGATGGATGCACTTGCTCTGAGGACCACTCCACTCAAAACTCAGACTCTCAAGCTCAATCAAGCGAACAAGGATCTTGAAGCACTGCGTTCGGAGCGGTCTGTGGTTAAAAGCTCTGTTGATAATGTTCACTCTATTTTCCTTCATCTTCTTGAAGCCTACGATTCCGTTCTCACCATCACGGTTCGATGTCATTTAGCTGAGAAGTTACAGCCTGCTCTAGATATTCTAAGCCGTATAGAGGGTGTTCCGGAGTCTGTTGTATATCCACAACAAGGGGGAGAAGAGCCGAAGTCTTTATCTCAACCACCGAAACTACATCAACCGAACCCTTAACAACCGAAACCGAAAGTGGTTACTGAACCGAAGGGAAAACAAGCTTCAGGTTCGGGCATGCAGGATAGGGGAAAAGGAGTTCCTGATGATACTGATGATGAGGATGATGTTGTTATTGAAGAAACGGTTCCTAAACCAAGTCCTCTCAAAGTTAAGCCCACTGCTCAGGAGATTAAGGAAAGAGTCACTAATGCAATCAATAAGGAGAATGAGATGAGAAAAGCGAATCTGCTTAATCAGAGGAAATTGATGTTTCCTTTGTGGACGTTGGAAAGGCGACGAAAGGATGTTATTGAAACTCCAAGTTCACGTTGGCTGGAGCCAGTTCTTTCATTTGATGTCGGGAATTCTAAAGATTCTCAATTTTACATGCTAATCACTCGTAAAGCCTTCATCTTTCACTGCATCGAGCCTACAGTGGCGGTTCCTTCTCCTGACCCGAAGGCTGATCAAGACTTACTTGAATATTATCATGAATTCTCTCAACCTCATTACCTTACCTGGAGTAAGAAAAATATCACGACCATTAAGGTACTGAAACCTACTGCAGCAGGGAAGTTCATTAACGTCAAGTTCAATCTGACCCGAGGATCAGATGGTTCGGTCCATATAATTTCCCTTGCTGATCTGCCAAATCTGAATCCACACGATTGGATTCTTCTGAACAACATCCTACTCTCCAATCAGAAAGAATATGAGCCCATCATTGATCACATAAAGCGTATGCTAGTGTGTTACATTCATGAAGTGGCGAAGATGGATCAGGAGATTGCCACTGCTATACGTAAGAGACCCATAATCAAGCCTGTTGGGAAGGCTGGTGACACGAAGCTGATGGTGAAGGAAAAAATTGATCCACAGTCTCACACCGTCATGTTTCTTAGAGGCGAAGGTCGAAGATGCTTATTTGCTCTGGCTGACAAACATCTATTCTCCAATCCTTGTTTGGAGCACATCCTTGAGCTTATCCATGGGTGTGATCAAAATAGTGAAGCAGACAAGAAGCTGTTCTCCAATATGCTTCGGTGGTATATGGCTTTCAGACAAACTCTTCTTTCCATAATTCCAAAATTGTTCAAGGTTCTGAAGCGAACTACTCAACCTCCACCGAAGTGAAGTCTCGCCCCATTTGACGCAAAGGGGGAGATTGTTGGGTCTAGAAGTGTTGCGTCCTTGGGCTCGGTCCTTAGCCCAGTTTTGTTATCCGGTTTGGGCCTGTCCAACCGTGATTGTTTTTATTAGGGTTTAGTATTTAAGGTGCATGCATGCATCCTTTATTGAAAGCGGTTATTTTATTATTCTGATTATTGTACTACAAACCCTAGCTCGCCTCTACAACGAAAGTTCTTCATCGAGCTCTGCTGAGGCGTGACTTCATTTGAATCATTAAGCATTACTTGATTCTATATCGTGTTTACTGTGTTTGTTTGCTTTTATTATTTAGCCTGTTGAAGATCTAATCAATCTAAGAGTTTTTCCACTCATCAAACTCCAATCTTGGTGACAGGTGAAACTTTCCTATTCCCCATGATCAAGTTTATCTTTCCATGCTCCACATTCTCACTTCTTCTTAGTCCCTGCAAATCAGAACAATTATGAATACCACAACCGGTATCAAGGACCCAAGAGTTAGAATAGGGTGAGTTATTAGATAATATAGTGTAAATACCTGCATGGTTGGCTTTTTCTTTCCTATCCTTCAAATCTTGTTGGTACTTTGGGCAGTTCCGCTTCCAGTGCGCCTTTTCATGGCAATAGAAGCATTCAGCCTCTTTTGGGTCAGAAGAAGGAGTGACGAAACCTTTCTTGGTTCCACTTGAATAGGAGCCATCAAGGGTCTTGCCCTTGGTACCCTTCGAAGGGTTCTTCCTATTTTTCCCTCTACATTTCCCGATTGCCAGGACAGTTGCGGAGTTTTGAGTAGGAATAGGATTGGTAACAATCGACTTACCTTTAAGACCACTTTCGGCGGTCTTCAAGAGTCCTTGAAGTTTGCTAAGTGTGACCTCTTCCTTGTTCATGTGATATGTCATGCGGAATTGATCATAGTACGAGGGTAAGGAGTGCAAAATGATATCTATTGCTAGCTCCTCAGGAAAGTTCACATTCAGCCTCATTAAACGGTCCATATACCTTTGCATTTTCTGCATGTGGCCCGTGATGGGTTCACCATCCTTCATTCGGGTTGTTATCATGGAGGAGATGATTTCATAACCCTAATAAACCTTGGATCTATGTTTGTCTATAGTATATGCAAAATATGATTTCCAAGGTTCATAATCCTATCTAGCATACATGGGGAACTTTTAACTTAAAAGATGGCTAGAATAACATACCTTGTCGATGATTTGATTCCTTGAAACCTTGTGAGCTTAGCACCGCAAGTGTGATGCTTCAAATGCTTCACACAACACCAAATGCTTTTGGAGTAAACTTGAGAGAATGTAGAACACTTCTAATTTTCGGCCTTGCCCTCTTCTATCACTAGTGTAGCCGATTTTGGAGCGCATCATATTCCTTTTATAGTGTGTTACATTTAGGGTTACACTGATGTAACATGGATCTTCATTTCCATGACCCATGGGTTTGTAACTTCCATGGAGCATCCATGGAGCATCCTATGGACCTTAGCCTAACTTGATAACCCATGGAGCCTTTAGCCCACTATACAAGTTATGGATGATTTACATAATCAACCCATATATTTAATTAGTCTTCTTTTTATCACTTAATTAATTCTAGATTAATTCTTGATGAATACTAATTAAATAATATTATTATTATATTAGAACTTATAATATATTAATAAACCACAAGTGTTATTTCTCTCATTTAGTCTATCCAAATGCATGATGCCATGCAACCCAAATGGACCATGCCGGATCGGGTCAAGTACATACCAGAAATAGTTATGGACTTAGACACCTTATCTAACACCCCCAACTCCAAATCATGCGTCGGGTAGTTAGCCTCGTGAGGCTTCAACTGTCTCGAGGCATAAGCTATCACATGCCCCCGCTGCATCAACACTGCTCCCATACCTGTGATCGAAGCTTCACAGGAGACTACAAAGTCATCTACTCCTTCTGGCAGGGTAAGAATCGGCGCCTCGCACAGTCGCTGCCTGAGCGTCTCAAAGGCTGTCTGCTGCTCAGGACCCCAGCGAAAGACTACCGACTTCTTGGTCAGTCGGGTCAATGGTACTTATATCTTGGAGAAATCCTGGATGAATCTCTGGTAATACCCTGCCAAACCCAGGAAGCTCCGAATCTCGAATGGAGACTTCGAGACCTCCCACTGCATCACGGCCTCTATCTTGGACGTATTGACTAATATACCCTTCTGGTTGATGAGGTGTCCCAGAAATAGCACCTCGCGCAACCAGAACACGCACTTGGAGAACTTTGCGAAAAGTCTCTCCCTCCTTAAGGTCTCTAGCATCTCTCTCAGGTGCTCCTCATGCTGCTCCTGAGTCTTGGAATAAACCAAGATGTCGTCAATGAATACTATCACAGACCGATCCATCATCGGCCTGTACACGCGGTTCATGAGGTCCATGAACGCGGCTGGAGCATTGGTGAGCCCAAACGACATCACCACAAACTCATAATGACCATAACGGGTCCTAAAAGCGGTCTTCTGCACATCATCATCTCTGACCCGCATCTGGTGATATCCGGACCGTAGATCAATCTTGGAAAACCAAGATGCTCCCTGAAGCTGGTCGAACAAATCATATATCCTCGGGAGTGGGTAACGGTTCTTCACCGTCACCTTGTTCAGATCCCGGTAGTCTATGCACATACAGTGCGACCCGTCCTTCTTCTTCACAAACAGGATTGGGGCTCCCCATGGTGAACTGCTCGGCTTGATAAAAACCTTGTCTAACAGCTCTTGCAGCTGCGTAGACAACTCCTGCATCTCGGGAGGAGCCAACCGATATGGTGCCTTGGCTATCGGAGCCACACCAGGGACCAGGTCAATCCGGAACTAAACCTGTCTCTCCGGAGGTATCCCAGGCAAATCCTCCGGGAATACGTCCGGATACTCTCGTACAACTGGTACATCATCGACTGTCGTCTTACCCTTATCTTGGGTATCCATGACGTAAGCAACATATCATGTGCATCCCTGCTGAAAGTAACGTCTCGCTCTCGCTGCTGAACAGAGAGTCGGTCCGCGCTGTAGCCTCTCACCCTGAATCACTAGCTCTCCTCCACTAGGGGTCCGAACCCTCACTAGCTGCTGCTCACAATCTATCACCTCCCCATTGGGGCTCAACCAATCCATACCTACTATAACCTTATTCCCTCGCAAGGGAATAGGAAACAAGTCCACTGAAAACTGCTCATCAAATAACCGAAGTGCACACCCTCTATGAACTCTTGCGACCCTGACGGTCCTATCATCTGCTATCTCAACGTCAAGTGGGCAATCCATCTCCCCCGGAGCTCTACTAAATCGCTTGCTAAGTGCAAGCGATAAAAACACTCGGCTAGCCCCCGAATCAAACAATATCATGGCTGAAATGTCGTTCACTAGGAACGACCCTATAAACAACACATAAACATGAGTACTAATCAAGAGTAATAGAGAGAAAATGGAGAAAATACGTACCATCAACCACATCAGGAGTCGCTCGCGCCTCCTCTGCTGTTAACTGGAAAGCTCTACTATTCGCCACTGGCGCCTCAGCACGACCCTGCCGGTCGTCTATAATCCTCAGTGTGGTAGGAGCGGGTACCACCACCTGTCCTGCAGGTGCTAAACTCGGACACCGGGTCTTCTTGTGTCCCATCTGATTGCAATGGAAGCAAATCAGATCATATGTTGTGGTGGTAGTGGTAGTAGCTGTACAATCCCTACTCATATGCCAATCCGACCACACTTGAAGCAGCCGGAACTCCCTGCCTTGCACACCCCATCGTGCAACCTGCCACACTTTCCACACCGACTGTGGCTCTGCTGTCCCCTAGACCAATGATAAGACACCTTGGGATCTTTTCTCGAACCTGCTGCGCAGACGTCACCTCTGGCTTCCTCTTCCTCTCCATCTCTAGATCAATCTCCCTCTCACAAGCCCTCGCAATCATCTTCTCCAGCATCTTGCAGCTGGAGTGGCCCACAAACTGGCACATATCAATCAGCAACATCTCATGATATCGGGCCTTCTTCATCTCCTCGTCCGCCACATACTGCGGAACGAGGAGGGACCTCTCCCTAAACTTGGCGGTAATGTCTGCCACAGTCTCTGTCGTCTGCTGGAGGTCCTGAAACTCCCTAGCAAGCTGCAACACCTCAATGACAGGCGCAAACTTGGCCTTGAACCTGGTCGTGAAATCACTCCAGGTCATCGCATCCAACACTGTGTCATCTCCAATGGCTCTCCGGACCTCTTCCCACCAATCTCGTGTCGTGTCCTTCAGAAGACAGGATGCTAGTCTGACCTTGTTCCCCTCGGGACATCTTCTGGTGCGGAACGCGTTGGCGATATCCGCCAACCATCAGGTACTCGCAATCGGGTCCCGAGCCCCATGGTAGTCGGGAGCTCCACAAGCTCTAAACTCCATGAAAGTCAGCGGCGCGATCCCATCATGGCCGCTATCTCAGTACGGAATGCGCTCAACTTCTCATCCAGAAACTCTAAGATACCCTCCTTGACCGACCCGAAAATCACTGGGGTCTAGTCTAGTATGCTGCTTGTGACCTCCGAGGAGATAAACTCCCTGGTCTGCTCATCTAACTATCTGACTCTGGAACCCTAGCCTGATCCCTCCCCGGCACCTGAACTGCGGACCGCTGGTCTGGGTCGTAAAACCACCATTCTGAAAATACATCAAAACCAAGTCAGAATACTACTCATAGCTAGAGGGGTCACACATACTACAAGTTCCCTGGTTTTATCTCAACCTTCCTTGATTCGAGTACGGATCCTCTGCTTTCAGTAGTACGTGCCCATACTACCTTCCACATCTATCCGTACTTTCCTCAAGTACTGCCTCGACCCCACCAAGCCCCTTCTACTACTACTACTACTACTGATCTCATGCTCAAATTCTTCCTAGGCTTGACCTAGGGTAATCACCAACCCACTATCCGCTATCAGCGACATAAGAAGTCTCTGCTTTCTTCCCCTAACTATCTCGCAAATACTATTACATATTACTCAGACTAGATAATTCTTCGAATGAGAGATCCTACCCTACAACGGTTGGACTCAAACAAGAGTTGCGCAATAGAGCTAGACCTAACCTTCTGAAATTATTTAATCCTTGCACTACGCAACATAACATATTCATTTACTAGTTAGTAAAAGATAACTAAGACTCCTAAAAGCACAAAGCAAGCAACATTCGAGCATCGAGTACACATAATCAAGCATCTACTACTCTGGCTATCATACTGACTAATCTGTACTAGTATCCTTCCTAGATCCTTAGTCCTAATCTAGCATGATATTCTAATAAAGCTGATAATCATAACATAACATAATCTTGTATGGGTAATTTGGGAGTACTTACTTGAGCTCGGTTGATTGCATGCACCACACCCTTTTCTCTTTTCAAAGTTCTTTTCTATTTTCAAAATCGTTTTTGTAAAAATGATTTTCTTTTTGAAAATTTCTATACCAATTCCTTAGTTTGTGTTCAGTCACACTCGAAAGTGTGCCCGAATCCCTCCAACCAAGGCTCTGATACAACTTGAAACATCCCAAAAGATTGTCCAAAAATTTCGTTTTCAAATCATTATTAAAATCATAAGCCATCCGAAATCATAAGTAAAAACACAATTCATGTATCATAAAGCATCATAGTATCTGTCTCAAATCAAAATCTCATATCAAATCATCAGAGTGAACTCCCAGGCTGTGACTGTGGTGTGTGCCATGCGATCAACCCGATCCCTTCCCTTTGCTAGTGGAAGTACCTGAAACCAAAACTGAAACTGTAAGCACAAAGCTTAGTGAGCTCCCCCAAACTACCTCATACCATACAATAACACATATAACATATACTGGGCCTTGCCCACTGCATCGGGCCCCGCCCGGCATCGGACCGAAGTCCGGCATAAGTTGGGCCCCGCCCACTGCATCGGGCCCCACACAGCATCAGACCGAAGTCCGGAATAACTTGGGCCCCGCCCACTGCATCGGGCCCCGCCTGACATCGAACCGTAGTCCGGAATGAACTACATAAACATATAACATAATAACACATATACTGCATCGGGCTTGCCCGACATCGGACCGAAGTCCGGAACATATAACACATATCATAAATATGCATGAATCACGAAGACATCAAGCATACACACTACTTCTCGGGACTACCCCGACATCGGATTCAAGTCCGAAACTGCTACCATCTAAACGGGTCGGCATTGTTGTCGTAGACCCGTTCCTACTGGAAGGAAACTCACCTCGCGTAACTGGCTGCTTAAACACTGAGCGGAAAGATATCTGGCTACTACTCCGGCGACTCTCCGGCTATAAATTCCACAATGAGACTTAGTCAGAAACTAATAGGTATCCTTAGGGTGAAATGACCCTTTTACCCCTGGCTAAAGTCCACATCATGGTCAAAGTCAACTTCACAGTTGACCGGATTCGCCGAGTTGGCTCGACAACTCGCCGAGTCCCAATCTTCTCAACTACCCCCAACCCAACTCTACTGGTCGAGTTTAGCAAGAACTCGACGAGTTCTCCTTCAATCATAACATCGATACAATCTTCATCTGACTCGTCGTGTTAAGCCTGAACTCGTCGAGTTTATCTTCATCTTAAGAACGTGTCTAGTCTGTGACTCGGCGAGTTGTATGAATAAGTCGTCAAGTCCGTCTTCATGAGTTGGGAGATGGGCTTGGACTCGCCGAGTATGTTCCTGTACTCGCACGAGTCCCATGGTTTCCAGATCCATGACTTTATCCATTTCATTGAGTCCCTTCCCTAGACTCATCCAAATCCCTTCTGAACTAAAATGGGTTCCTCCGAGTCATAACAGTTTTAGGAACCAACTCACGACTCGCCGAGTCCCAAGAACGACTCGCCGAGTCCATGCATGTCCAAGTCTAATAATTCAATTTCTGATGTGCAAAACTCATTCAGAAGGTAGATCTAGGCTCCTAAGATCGTTATAACACGTAAAGCCATGAACTTTATGTTCATGCATGGGACTTTTATGCTCAAAGGACCAAAAATGGGGTTTATTTCATTCTTGGGGTTCTCATGGCCATAAAGATGGCACCTTCATGCCATGAGGACCCTCCAAGGTTCCAGATCTGTGTGTAAATCGACTTGGGACGTCCAAGTCCCAAGGATCAAGCTCCTTGGATCGAAAACCTTATAAAGATGACCACAAGGGGATCTAAGAAACTACAAGTCAAGTATGAGGCTTGATTACCAGAAAGTGAAGAGAAGCTGATGTTGTTCCTGGATCTACAATCTTCTCTTGAAGTCCCTTTCTTCCTCTTGTTCTCACAAGCTTCAAATATACCTAATAACTCTTAAAATCACACACAAAGCTCAAGTTCACTTATGGAGGATTAGGGTTTCGGGATTACTGCTCTAGAGGTGATTGAGGCTGGACAAGAGGCCTATAATGTTGCTTAAATAGGGTGCAAACGCTAAATATTAGCGTTTTCCCCCAGACTGGCCTACTCGTCGAGTCAAGGCGTGAACTCACCGAGTAGGTCACTAACACCCGCATCCAAACCTGACATCTACTCGACAAGTTAGGGCTACAACTCGTCGAGTAGATCTTATAAAATGACATTTAATGAATTAAATATGTACCAGAAACGGGGCGTTACAAGTCCACTATCTAACTCCATTAAGTTCCTATTTGGAGATTCTTAATACATGATGTAATGTAATTACATTTTGATGTTTTGTAGGATCAAAGGAATGAAAGGAAACTTAATGGAAGAGTAAGCTGATTTTGATCGTGAAAAGAAGGATTTCGATCGTATGGTTTGATGATCAGAATTTTGAGTTATGATAGATTTCTTAGGAATAGATAACAACATAGTTTTCATATGTTTTTGCATTTTAAGGAAATGTTTTCCGTAATTCTAATAAATAAAAGATAAATTTTTATTTTATTTTATTTTAAGTTTCCTTACAATGGCAATTGTGAAAATTGTTGTTTATGTGTTTCCAATGATAGGAACATTGAAAAATGGATTTGAATCTTTCGTTTGTGGTAGTGTCAAGATTTACCAAATAAGAAAAGATTCTCATCACCCAAGTTTCAGTTGGATAGAAACTTGGAATCATGCAACTTGTATTGTGTGATGAATGAGAACTTCATATTTGGGAAATTAAGACTAATTCCTTGTTCACATGTATATGTGAGTCAAGTGAAGGACTAGGGGATCGGGTACACTAGGTTGTGCATTGGTCAGGTCCACCACAAAGAACGACAAGACTATTCGTTTATGATTTACTTAAGTTTAGTAAATATGGTTATACTTACAAGATTAAGTGTAATTCTAAATCATTGGAAAAGTTTCAATGTATGGCAGAACGAATAAGAAGAATCAAATTAGCCAAAAAGATAAAAGTTTCTCCAATCTGAGAAGAAGGGAGAGTACTTGAGTATCGTGTTTTATGATTATCTTAGTGATTATGAAACCATATCACAATTGATCCTTTAAGAATATCTAAGTTCATTTATATGGCGAAGAAGAGGAATCATGAATTATTGAAATGGTTAAATCAAGAAGATAAATCATACTTCGTTCCAAAATCAAGTCTTATAGTGACATGAACTTAAGAAAGGTTTATAACACTCATCAAATGTAGAGTAAAATGTTTCTTACTCTTGCACATTTGAAATTGGTAAGTTGTGATGTTTTGGATAAGACAAAGACAAACTAAGACCAATTATGTGAAGTGTTTGTCTTGATAAGAAACCACACTAACTCTTGAATATTTGTTTTCCAAGGAATGTTTCTTGACAATGAGAATATTATATGTCAAGAGGTCAGTGGGAGTCTTAAAGATCTTGAAAAGTTTCAAGAACTAATCAAGAATGAAACTATTGTTTATCACTAGCACACGACTTGAGGTTTGGAACCTATCGTGTTGACATATTCTTATTTCTGTGCCCATTCCAGTTAAGTTGACTATGCATGTGAGTTGTATGAGTTCTCAATTGTTTGCATAACAACCTGGAAGAAATGGTAGGCCCTTGTGCTGCCAGGTGGCAAGAAATTAAGATTGAACAAGTTCAGTCCATATGAGTTTGGATTTGTCAATAACCTTGTCTTGTGATGATGGTTATGACAAATTAACATGGATAGGAACACATACACCATAAAAAATCTAAGTGTCATAAGGTTTCTCTTCAATTCATGAAAATGATTGTGAGGAAACGCTTTCACTTAGTAGATTTTAAGGAGATAGCAATTGTGTTATTTGCATTCTCAAATTCGATTACGATTACGGCATCCCTCTTCATAGTTCGAATTGTGAGAAATGGAAAAAGTTCTAAACATTTCAGACTTATGGCTGTGAGTTCTAAAATTGTTTAGACACACATGGTAGCTATATAAGGAAAGGTGTATGAATTTGAGAAGCCTAGATAAATTCTTATCGAAGCATCTCGTGTCAAAAATCTAAACTTTGGTAAGAAAGTCAATAAGTATTGATTTCTAAAAGTCCAGCTAATTTCCGGGTACATGTCAAAGCTAGTGCGAGCATAAGTGTTATTCTCTTAAGAATGTAATTATTATTGCTAGTGGGAGCACAATTATTACATTAAGCGTTGCGAGTTAGCAATGTTAATTATAGAAAACAAAAGTTTCAATTCGAAAAGTTGCAGGGTTTGAAAAGTTGTTTTGCTATAATTATGGGAGAGGAATTCATACTTCATTTCGAATCTAAAAGCTTAGATTGAGATTTTAATCGAATTTAGTCATGGACATATGTGAATGTTATGTTGAAATGATTCAAGATAAGGAAATTCTATATGTGGAAATATTATAGCAAAAGAATGGTAAAGTATCATGTCTTTATGTGAGACATTATGAATCGTATTCGATATGCTTCGGATATAGGATCGATTACATAAGTTATAATATTAATCTGTTATAATTTTCCAAATGCCTAGGGCATTAAGAGGGAAAAGGGACTAGAACGAGATATGACTAAAATGGTTAAGAAATTGTCGAGGACAGTCTGAGGTTTAAAAACGATTGGTTGCTCATGGACAGTTGGAAGTAAAATGTAAATTTTAGAAGGACCATATTCACATACTCTGAGAAGAGGTAACTCTTGTTCAGAAGTGATAGTCAAAATGGGAATATGGAAATGTTACCATAATTGGAAGTTAATAATAAAATTTATGTAAGATTAGAAAACTTAATGCAAGAAGGATGTTCAAAGGAATGTACTTTCAATATGAGACTTCGTTTCCATAGAATTGCTCTCCATTGGAATACTTTGTAATGTCTGTTGCCAAGTCTCTTTGACTTTTGTGCATAGTCATTACTAGAGGATCATTGCATATAAGTTTAGAATCTAATAGATTTTAGCAAATGGCAAGAATTTCGTATTCTTACGTTTACGATAAGGATTTGGAATTGTGAAATGAGCATCATTGAAATGTTGTCCATCGATCTATTTCACAAAGAGAGGAACGTAGATAAACATAGTGTGCATGCTTGGAGCATGGCATAACTATTATTTTAATTCAAGTATTAAGTTGATTAATCGAAACATTATACACTGCACTACTAGAAAACAGGCCTTTAATGACACGCAAATTATGACACGCACAGATTTACGATACGCAAAAGTGTGTGACGTAAAAATAATGTCATCTCTCCTAAAATTTAAAGGATTTAGGACGCACATTTGTCCGTGCCCTAAAATTAGTGTCAGAAAATAAAAAAAAATAAATATAGAGGGCACCTAACCTAAAATGTGTGTCATGTGAGTGCGTCGCTTTATAATTTTTTAGTGAAACACGCGTTTGAAGCGGGAAAATGAAATCACCAAAAATTAACCCCCCGCCTATTCGATCCCAAAAATTAAAACCCCGCCTCTTCTAATTAGCAAGAAAAAGCCCTAGGGACTTCGTCTTATCTGCAGCTTCCTCAATTCCCCGATCCATCACCTCCACCTAAAACCTAATCCTCAGTTCCAAAAAGTTCTTACACTCTTAATCAAAATCAGTATAGATCGATCCACTTCACCTCCCCTCTACCCTAATCCATTTAGAGCCAACGAATCCTCATTTTTCTCTCATATTTGAAACTCCTCTTTCATCATAAGTAGGAGGTACCAAGGTCAATTTTCTGAGATTCGAAATTATATGACTAGAATTAGAGGTTGAAGATCAGAAATCGAAGGTTGCAAGTCAGATTTGGGATCAAAAGTCAGAGGTTGAAGGTACGATCGGAAGCATCAGAATGTGGAAAACAAAAACGGAGGAGGCATCAGGTTCGAAGGTTGTTCTCTTCTTCTTCTTCATGTATGTGCCCTAGATTTCTTTTTCCTACATTCAATTTTTAAAGATTCTTTTATTCCCTAAATCAGGTACGGATATTGTTCTCTTCTTCTCCATCTGTTTTTGGAATGACGACCTCTCTTGTTAACCTAAAGGGTATTTTTGAATTTTTTTGTTTTTGTTTTTGCTAATTAATATTTGTTGTTGATTTGTATATTTCTTTATAATGAAATGTTGTATGTTGTTTATCTGGTTAAAATCATATTAGCATACTTTGAATCATCTATCTCTATGAAGAAACCTAATTGTTCCCCTTTCATTAGGTGGGAAACTTTATCCATTATCTCTCGACATTTTTGGCTGGATTGGTGGTTGGTTTCGTTTCTGCATGGAATCTAGCTCTTCTAAGTGTTGCAGTCATTCCTGGAATCGCATTTGCAGGTGGATTATACGCTTATACACTTACAGGTCTCACTTCCAAAAGCCGTGAATCCTATGCCAATGGTGGCATCATCGCTGAACAGGTAATCTTCTAATATTAAATCTTAAATCTTAATAAATTAATCACTTACTTTATATGATCATATATTAATCGACTATATATTGTTATTAATTAATAGGCTATTGCCCAAGTAAGAATAGTGTATTCATATGTGGGAGAAACCAAAGCACTCGATTCATATTCAGATGCAATATGACACACTCTCAAATTGGGATACATGGCAAAAGGATTGGGATTAGGATGCACATATGTAATCACATGCATGTCATGGGCGCTTGTGTTTTGGTATGCGGGTGTATTTATTAGGATTGGGCAGACAGATGGTGGAAAAGCATTTACAGCAATCTTCTCCGCCATTATTGGTGGCATGTAAGCTTTTTTTTTTAATAATGATAATAGTAATTCTGTTTCTTCAGAAATTTACTTCAAATAATCATAACAGGAGTTTGGGTCAATCGTTTTCGAATCTTGGAGCATTCAACAAAGGGAAAGTTGCTGGATATAAATTATTGGAAATTATTAAGCAAAAACCGACTATAGTTCAAGACTTTACAGATGGGAAATGTTTGACCGAGGTCAACGGGAATATTGAATTTAAGGAGGTGTCTTTTAGTTACCCTTCATGGCCGGATGTTCTTATCCTTAAAGAGTTTTCCAATTTCTTCCCGGCTGGAAAGACAGTTGCGGTGGTTTTATGACCCTAATCATGGTGTGTGTGTGTGTATATATATATATATATATATATATATATATATATATATATATATAGATATATATATCTTTAATCTTACTACCAGTTTCTTATTTCTTTTTCACTTGATAGTTAATATAGCTGCTCTTAATGGTTAACTATTCAGACGCTCCTTTTTACCTCCCTACCCTTTTACCATCTCTTATTTGGCATCACTTCTAAAGAAAATGGTAAAATGGTCTTTTGGACTTTTTACTTCAAGGACTTGTTGGAGAAAATAGCATCAGTATTGGAAAGTGAGGCAGAAAAGTCTTTTATGCATAGGTTTACACTTGAAATCTCTCATATTTACTTACATGTACATGAGGAAATTTAACTAACAATCATCATGTGGCTATCATATGTCTGCAATCACTAATATCCACACAATCACGTCTAGTAATCTCTCCCTCTGAAACTGATGCATCTACTGGTAGCATACTGATTTCTGATTCAATCTGTTTTGAAGTCCCTACTGATGATATTCGACTTGGAGATTTTGTATTGGTTTTTCCTGGAGAAACTATTCCTATAGATGTAAGTCTTGTTAACTTTCAATTGGAACATCATAACTCACATTACAATTTCAATAAAATAGTTTATGGATTAGGGATTTTAATATGATGAATTAAATATTGTATTCAGGGGAAAGTAATTCCAGGAAGAAGTGTTATGGATGAGTCTATGCTTACAGGAGAGTCTCTTCCTGTTTTTAAGGAAGAAGGGCTTTTTGTCTCAGCTGGAACAATAAATTGGGAATTATAAAATTTGAGCATTTGGAGAAAAATTTGATCTTTGAGCATTTGATATAAAAAAAGTTAGGGAATTATAAAATTTGAGCATTTAGAGAAAAATTT
Source organism: Lactuca virosa (assembly GCF_052849685.1). NCBI lineage: Eukaryota > Viridiplantae > Streptophyta > Magnoliopsida > Asterales > Asteraceae > Lactuca > Lactuca virosa. The sequence continues at coordinate 417,362,296 of NC_136428.1, read as the reverse complement.
GATCTTTGAGCAATTTATATAAAAAAGTTATAAAATTAAAAATTTGAGGTAATATTCTGTTTTATGATTGTCTTTCAGGATGGCCCACTGAAAATTGAAGCTTCTTCCACTGGCTCCAAATCAACAATAACAAAGATAGTCAAAATGGTATTAAAGATTAAAATTAAATGCAAGAAATAGCAATTTTACTTTTATTTCTTTGTTTATTATATCTTTAAAGCACCATTTTTGTACACTGTTTTAGGTAGAGGATGCACAAGGGTGTGAAGCACCTATACAGAGGCTTGCATATTCAATTGTTGGGCCATTTGTGTACACTGTTATGACTTTATCAGCAACAACATTTGCCTTCTGGTATAAAACTATTTACCATTTTGCCACTGTCATTGACAAGTTTAAACTAGTAATTGCTTTGTGTTTATTTGATTGTCAAATGTGAAGGTACTATGTTGGGGTACATGTTTTTCCAGATGTGCTGTTAAATGACATTTCTGGCCCTATGGAAAATCCTCTGCCTTTGAGCTTAAAACTTTCCACAGATGTCTTGGTGAGTCATAGTTTAAACTTTTATTTTTTTACACCTTTTAAAAAATATAAAAATAAAACGTAGTTTCACCATTTTATTAAAATAGCAAAATAAGTAGCATTAATAAGATGATGTTCCTGATGAATTTGCATCACTCATAGTTTAAACTTTTATTTTTTACACCTTTTAAAAAATAGAAAAATAAAACGTAGTTTCACCATTTTATTAAAATAGCAAAATAACTAGCATTAATAAGATGTTCCTGATGAATTTGCATCGTTCATACTTAAAAATAAAATCCACCATTTTTGCTTGTGATTTGTTACGTGTCAGGAGTAAATGTAAGTACTAAGTATAGTTATTCTCATTTTTACATATTGAGATTTGTTGGTTTATGTGAATCTAATGGTTGCATTATTCAAATTTGTAGGTCTTTTTGATGTGCATAGTGTCAAGAAAAGTAGCTCGGATGTTGTGAAGGTGGGCAACAAGTTCTTGTAGTTCAACTATTATTTGTTGATGACTTTCATCTCTTTCACATTTGATGTATTACATTTGTCTACTATTGGAATGATTATTTGTATGACATTAACTTTTGTGCAATTGATTGTATTTTTTGTATATGGTAATTTATTTTCTATTATGAGACATGAAATGCAAATTTATTTTGAAAATTAGTAAATCTATAAATAATTTTTTTTTAAAAAAATTTAAAATTACGATACGCAAAAATGTGTGTCATCTTCGTTTATGACATGGCCTTTCTTGACAGCGGCTTTAATGATATGCATTGCGTGTCATAAATGCGCGTCGTAAATGCACGTCGTCTGTAGACGATGCGCAAAAGCGTGTCGTCTCTCGTTATGATAGGGCCTTCCTTTACATGCAATAGCGCATCGTCTAAACGTTTTACGACACGCATTGCGTGTCGTAAAAGGCTGTTTTTCTAGTAGTGATGAATAATGTGTAATCAATATGGTGATTAAATAAAAGGTGTTTTCTTTATATTCATAAGTTCTAAGACCATATTGGATTCGATTATTCTTTTGTTTCACTTTTTCATGTTTTGAATTACCGAATAACTAGGTTATTCAAACTATCCACAGTCGATCATACTTTGGAAGTAGGTATTGAGGCAAGACTGTCATGAATCTGACTGTAGATTGTCTAGTTGTTTTAGACATATGACAAGTTTGCTGCAGTGTTCATGAGTACTCCTGGAATAAGATTCAAGTATTGGATTAAACCCACGCTCAATTGCATCACTTCATGGATTTTATCACGAGTGATCATGAGACGATAATATCTTATATTCTTGACACCAAGACATGTGAGTTGTAGTTTCCAAGTCGGTTGCACATTGATATACGTAAACGCACTAGTAACTTGGTGTTATAAAACATATTGTTGTGTATGATTTGATGAGTAAGTACAAGCAAGCATTTGAGTCGAAGTTTATCCATTCCTTTTACCCAATATGGGATAAAAGCGATATATGTGGGCCCCTTGTTGATTTAGTGATGACACCCTAAGCGCTTGGCCAAGCCTGGACTGATTTATTTGTTCAATTAGTCAGTTGTCACAAATTGGAAATCGGGAAACAACAGATGGATAGAGAGAATGATTATAATCCATGTCTCAATCCATATGATATCTTGTAGAATGGAGGAATATATGATCCCTTATCTAATGGACGCGTCATTGACTAGGTCAGAGTTCGACAACGACTTTTTAGAGCTACGATTGCTAGTTAGGTTGTGGAGTCGTACTTGCAATAATAGTTATTAGACTTATCCAAGTGGGAGACTGTTGGATTAGGTGTCTAAGCCCATAACTATAATTGGTATGTACTTGACCCGAGAGTAGCATGGTCCATTCGGGTTGCATATCACCAGGAGAATTTGTGGATGGATATTTGAGTAAGAGGTTATTTATGATTTATTAATATATTATAAGTTCTAATATACTAATATGAAATCATATTATTTAGTTAGTATTGATCAAGAATTAATTTGGAATTAATTTAGTGATCAAAAGAGACTAATTAAATGTACGGGGATTGATTTGGTAAATCAATGATTCTTATATTGTGCGCCTATGTTTATTTAGGATGGGCTAAACCAATATGGTAGTCCATGGATAGTCCACGAAGGTTTAACCCATGGAGCCTAAGTAATATGAAAGGCCATGTCCATTAAGGTTTACATGGATGATAAGAGCCGATTGTTGGTGGTGTTTTGTGAAGCATTTAAGGAATCACAATTGGGGTGCTAGGCTCTTAAAGCTCCAAGTTAACAAGCTACAACAAGAGGTAAGTTATCTAACAAGCTTTGTTGTTCAAGTACCCATGCTTTGTATGCTAGTTAGGCTAAAGCTTTGGAAAATCAAACTGCATGTATAATTAGAGAAAAAACATGGATCCAAAGCATTTAGGGTTGCATGTGCACCATAAGGTTGTTAGAGTGCTCAAAACCCTTCAGTGGTATAACAACCTAGGATTGTTTTCTGTTATACTTGATGCTTATTTGTTTTCAAAGTTGAAAAAAATCAATTTTTTGGCTTCTGACTGGTGAACTCGCCAAGTCCACTGGCTGACTCGATGAGTCCACTCAGTAACAGAGCAACTCGACGAGTCCAGTTCATGTACTCGCCGAGTTGGTGCTCCTGTGTGCAGAATTTCGAGTTGTTTTTTTGGCAAGAATTGGATTAGGATCATTATCCCAAACTGTTTTTTGAACCATAAAATCTATTTTTTGATATGGTAGTGATCATGCCTATCTAATTAAAAGATAATTGTCATAATTTCAAGATTTGTATTAGTTTATATGATTAGGCTACTTTCTTGAAGATTGTTGATATGAATTATCTTGTTCTTATGAGTTTAACTAGATCATACATAACTTATTTGATTATTGTGTTAATTAAAATATTGATCTAAATGCTTTTAACGAACTCCATAACTTGTCATCAAGTTATGGAAAATGAAAAGTCTTTTTTTTAAAATGTCATTAAACTCATAAGTTATGGAAATGAAATGTTTGAATAGTTCAAAACTTGCCCTCAAGTTTTGGAATTTGTAAAGTCACACTTTTGAACACTTTAATTCCAAACCCTAGAATTTCAAAAGTTTAAAATTCAACCCTTATACTATTATAGTATTATAAGTTTAATATATATATATATATATATATATATATATATATATATATATATATATATATATATATAAGACAAGTCAGTCTTACTGTTAGTACGCCTCATTCACGAAACCGGTCTGTAACGCCCCGATTCTCAGGTATTGATTTAAATAAGAATTCCCTTGATTCCAAGGTCTACTCGACGAGTTGGTTGCCCTAATCGTCGAGTAGCAGCGGGTTGGTCCACGTATTTTAGTGACCTACTCGCCGAGTCCAAGAAGGGACTCGACGAGTAGGAGCTCGCAGATGAAACCCTATATCCCAGGGTTTTGCACCCTATTTAAAGAATCATAAGCCTCCCTCAGCCTCTTTACAGTCTCTTGAGAGTCCAGAAAACCCTAATCCGTGTGGTGCTTCATTCTTGTATGTTTTAAGCTTTGGAAAGTGGATCTTTGTAAGAAGAGCTTGGAGGCCAAGAGGCTAGAAGAAACGAACATGTGGGGATCTGATATCTACCTCAGTTAGCATCTTTTGGAAGGTATCAAGTTGTTACCTTGACCTCTTTTCATTCTAGATCTATTTTGGGTGGATTTTAGGGCTTTTCTAACTAATTAGGAAGCCTTTCTTATGTTTGAGCTAAGATCTGATGTTGCAACCTCAGATATGAACTCTCTTGGTTCTCTAAGTCCATAAAGTTTCCAGATTTTGCAATAATAAGACTCTCCTCAGGTGTAAAGCTCCATTAGAAGCTTAGATTGGTCATTTAGAGTCTTTAGGGCCTTGCATGCACGTAGAGTTTGCAACTTTACGTGATAAACATGACTTAGATGTTTGGATCTGCAATATGGAGTTGCTGCATGGCTTAAAAAGTACCTGTATGGATGAAGGTCTGAAGAGACTTGGCGAGTTGCATTGTCAACTCGACGACCCACATGAAGATGGTCATGTACTCGACGAGTTGGATGAACAACTCGGCGAGTCCGATGAAGATTGCCTTGGACTCGGCGAGTCAGTCGAATGACTCGACGAGTCAGCTAGGGTTTTCCCAACCTTTGGACACGAATGAACGCACCTAGTTGTAAGGGGAAAACTCGGTGAGGTAGCCACGAAGTTACGGCCACTAACACAAGGAACTCAACGAGTCACTCAAGTGACTCAGCGAGTTGGCGAGTCATGACAGGAACTCGGCGAGCAGCCAAGGGTACTCGACGAGTTGGGGTCAACATGGGCTGTTGACCTTGATGGTTGGCTTTTACCTTCACCAAGGGTTGACTAGTTAACTTCTGAGGGTAGTTTGAATATTGATAGCAAAGGACATTGGTGAATATAGGTGATGGAGTTGGAGCTACTTTTGGAAGAGTTTGACACTACCTTCCGAGCTACTTGTGAGGTGAGTTATCCTCACTATATCAACAGGATCTAAGGCACCAAGGCCGGCCCTTTTATATATTTGTATCTGGATTATGGTGTGACATGTTTTTTGATTACATCCTGGTAGTTAGGATGGTGGTATGCTTATGCTTAGTGGCCTGGTTAGGTCAGTTTCCTGGTTATAGGATGATGCTATGTTAGTGATATGTTAGATCGGTTTGACTACTATATGATATGAGTTAGTGTATGATATTATGTGCACATGTTGTTTGATTGGGGGTTGGGTTGAGGCGGACCTGCTTTGTGCTGAAGGCCAACATACCCAGGGCGGTCCGGATAGAATACAGGCCCAGGAGGGCATGTCAGTCACACCGAAGTCCCGGACAGCGGTCAGGATAGGCTGTAGGCCCTGCGAGGCGGTCCAGACGTGTCGAAGCCTCGGAGAGCGGTCCAGATGGGCTGAAGGCCTGTGAGGCGGTCCAGTCAGGTTGAAGGCTCATTATGCATGCTGATGGTTTATATGATATGATTATGAGTGTGTGACGTTGGTATTTTGGGGGTAACTCACTCAGCCTTCGAGCTTACATTTATCTATTATTGTTTCAGGTACTTCTGATGATCGCGGGAAGGCAAAGGCGTGATCGTACTGCTCCTCACATTTTATGATTTTATGATTTGATTCTAGGATACTCTGACAATATACTATTTTGAAAACAAGTTTGTAATAACCATGTGTTTTAAATGTTTTGAAAAAGTTTTAATTTGGCATGAAAATTTTGGGTGTTATAAGTTGGTATCAGAGCCTTGGTTTGAATGAATTGGAGGAAACACTCATGTGTCTCCAGTCTCAAACTGAGGACAAGCTTATAAAACGATTTTCTTAAAATGTTTTCAAAATAATAAGAGGTGGATGCAAGTGTACGATCAGCCAGAGCTCGCGGATAGACCCCAAAATACCTTATGGGTTATTTGAGTTATGAGATATGACTAGAACAAAATGCTAGTACTAGGCTAGGGATCTTCAAGAATTGCACGATAGAATTGCCTTATTATATGATGCCTGATAGCCTAGGGTTTTCCTTATATGAAATTGACATCATTACTGTAGTTGCTTAGTGTATTTATCACGACTATACATAATTGAGATCTTATAGCCTGAGAATGTTTGGTTTGGGTTTAGTTCATATTCCTTGTCTGGTTGTGGGCTTAGAGTAGGACCGAGTATTCGAAAGTCTATAGGGTCCAGTGTTATGTATGGTTAGCATACACGAGTGCTGCAGGGTTTGTGGAAGTTTCATGGATGGGTAGGTTGTTTGGTACGAGTCTGCCGATTACGAGACATTTAGCCTTCCTGTAGGAGTGAGGCTTCAGTGCTCGCTATGATTATGTATATTGTTGGGGCGTTGTGATGATACTTGAGAAAAATATGGGTAGGTGTGGAAGGTAGTATGGGCCCGTACTACTGAAAGCACAGGACCCATACACGTAGCAAGCAAGTCACAACCCTTAGGGTTTGTTGGGAGTTGGTTCCCAGTTCTTTGTATAGATTATGTGATACCTTGTGTTATGGTTCAGAATGGTGATGACCAGACACTTTGTGACTGGATCCAGTTCCGGATCAGGATCAGGAGAGGGAGAGGGCGGACAGGGGGCTCCGACAGCGCCCGAGACTATTGGCCGAATGAGGCCAGATGAGATGGATGACAGGATCCGAGAGATCCTGCATGATGAGGTTGCTGCTTTGTTTCGGCCGAGTTGTCGGAGATGTTCGGGTCTATTAAGACCGCTATGGTGGAGTATTTCGATGATCGCTATGCAGCCCTCACTGACGCAGCTGCCGCCGCAGCTACAGCGGTTGTATCGGCGACAGGGTTAGGAGCCGGACGGGCTTTCCGGTATCGGGACTTCGACAACACGAAGCCCCCCACTTTTGATGGGACTGAGGACCCCATCAAAGCCATGAGGTGGCTGTCTGACGTGGAGGGATGTTTCTTCACATGCTTATGTCCTACTGACCAAAAGGTCATATGTGGCCTGAACTTGCTAAGGTCCGGGGCAAAGGACTGGTGTAGGTTGGTGACTGGGTCGTATTCGCACGAGCAAAGAGCTGCTGTTACTTGGGAGCAGTTCTGGGATATGTTTCGCGCTCGCTACATTCCTTGAGTTGAGCGGGAACGGTTGGGACAGGAGTTTTTTAGTTTGAGACAAGAGGGAGATTCGGTGACGGAGATCACGCAGATGTTCACTGCGAGGGCGATGTTGTGCCCGGAATTTGCTTCTGAGCAATCTCAGATGACTCGTTATCTGAGCATGCTCAAGATGGATATTCGACAGTTTGTGGCGACACAGTGATGTGATACTCTGTTGGAGTTACAGGAGGCCGCTAAGCGGCGTGAGTTAGAGATTGAGCTGCAGGAGAGGGACCAGCGACATGCACCGGCATAGTCACAGCCGGCGCCAAAGTGGTCTAAGACCGTTGATTCTAGGGTTGGGGGCCAGCAGGGCCACACTTGTGGAAAGTGCGGCAAGGGTCATTCGGGAGCCTGTCGAGCGAGTAGTGGGTGCCACAAGTGTGGTAGGGAGGGGCACTATGTCAGGGACTGTCGCCAGTCCGCCCCTGCATCGGAAATGAGGATATGCTATCGTTGTCATCAGGTTGGTCACGTGAAGACCAACTGTCTGCAACTCGCAGCCAGGCCGGAACAGGTTCCAGCGCCAGCTACATTGAGGATTACCGATGGGAGGCCAGTTAGGGCAGAGCCTCCGAAGGCTCAGGGGCGTGCCTTCCAACTTACAGCAGAGGAGGCCAGGGCAGCACCAGATGTGGTTGCGGGTACGTTCTTAGTGAACTCCTTGCCTGCTTTGGTTTTATTAGACTCGGGGGCGAGTCGGTCTTTTGTATCTCAGACTTTCAGTTGGGAGTTTGGTGTGCCAGTGGGCGAGCTAGAGTGCCGTTGCGAGTCTCTATCACCAACAAACACGGAGTTTCTGCTTCTTCGGTCTATCGAGGGTGCGAGTTGGAGATCGTCGGAGTGTCCTTTCCGATTGATTTTGATACCGATTCCCATGGGGGAGGTGTGCGTGATCGTAGGGATGGACTGGCTTAGCCGTTTTGTTGCCGTGATAGACCGCGAGGGCCAGAGAGTGGTAGTTCGAACCCCAAGTGGGGGAGAACTGATTATTTATGGCGAGGGCACCAGAGTGGGTTCAGGGTTTTGTTCAGCTGCCAGGGCTCGGCAGTACATTCAGCACGGGTGTGTGGGTTATATAGCGTACGTGGTGGATACGTGTGCCAGGGAGCAGGTTTCAGTTTCGGAGGTTCCGGTGGTCAGAGAGTTTACCAATGTGTTTCCTGAGGAATTACTCGGAGTGCCTCCGGTGAGGCAGGTCGAGGTCAGGATCGAGCTAGTGCCAGGTGCGGCCCCTATCGCCAAGGCGCCGTACCGGTTGGCACGACGATAGATGCAAGAGCTGTCATCACAGCTGCAGGAGCTGCTGGGAAAGCAGTTCATTCGTCCGAGCAGTTCCCCATGGGGAGCACCGATACTCTTCGTCAGGAAAAAGGATGTTTCGCACCGGAGGTGCATTGATTATCGGGAGTTGAACAAGTTAACGGTGAAAAACTGTTATCCACTCCCGAGGATAGATGATGTTTTCGATTAATTGCAGGGTGCGTCTTGGTTTTCCAATATAGACTTGAGGTCTGGGTATCATTAGGTCAGGGTCAGAGAGGAGGACGTGGAGAGGACTCGTTATGGATATTATGAGTTCGTGGTGATGCCGTTTGGGCTCACCAATGCGCCAACAGTATGCATGGACCTGATGAATCAGGTCTGTAGACCGATGCTCGATCGCTCGGTCATATTGTTTATCGATGATATCTTGGTGTATTCCAAGACCCGAGAGCAGCATGAGGAGCATCTACAGGAGTTATTGGGAGTTCTGAGGCGAGAACGGCTTTATGCCAAGTTCTCGAAATGTGAGTTTTGGTTACGAGAGGTCTAGTTCCCGGGGCACCTCGTTAACCAGGATGGGATTTTGGTCGACCCGGCCAAAATCGAGGCAGTCATGCAGTGGGAGGTTCCGAAATCTCCCTCAGATATTAGGAGCTTTCTGGGATTGGCAGGGTACTACCGGAGATTCATATAGGATTTCTCCAAGATTGCAGTGCCCCTCACTCGTCTGATGAGGAAGGGGGTGGATTTCTAGTGGGGCCCTGAGCAGCAGAGGGTGTTTGAGACCCTCCGTCAGTGGTTGTGTGAGGCTCCAGTTTTGACACTCCCGAAGGTTTAAGGGCAATCCTCATGCAGAGTGGATGAGTGATAGCTTATGCGTCGCAGCAGTTGAAGTCGCATGAGACGAGATACCCTACGCATTATTTGGAGCTGGGAGCAGTTGTGACAACTGTCAATTCAGGTCATTCTCGGACTCATGCATGTTTATAATAACCATTCATACACATCATGCCATGGCCTAGTAGTATAAAATTAGGTCAAAATCTTACATAAACTAGGATCCATCTAAGACCTAGGACTAATATACTTGACACTTACGATTCTAGTAAGCTGCTTAACTACAATAGGAAATGCCAATGCTATACTTTGAATGAAACTTTCAAGCTTTGTTATAATTGAAAAAGGGTATAAAACCCTAAAAATAAATTAAAATATTCTAATTATACTTCATTATGATGATGAATATCAAACAATATTCCAAAAACCCTAAGAGAGCTAAAAATCCAAATTTATAAATCATAAAGCTTAAAAACTTTATAAAATTTGGCTATAAACTTTCTAATATCAAATTTTTATTAATCAAATTATGGATTATAATCATTGAAATAGAAATTAAATTATCATGCAATAATCATAATTTATTAGTTAAAAACAAGATTTTTACAAATAAATCAAGAATTGCTTAATAAATATTTTTATAAAAATTAGGGTTTTTATAAAATTATTGGAGGAAATTTTATAAAATTTGAAATTAGGAGAGAGGAGGCCTAATGCATGATAGAGCCAGCCATTCTCCCCTCCCCATGCACTCTCTCTTCCCAAAACTCAATCATTAGACTTAAACCTTCACTCTACCTCTTCTCTCTTCACTCTCTCACACTCCACCCTCCTAACACACAAACTCTCTTCCTCTCTCTCTCTAACTCACGAAATTTCTCTCATTTCTCTGCCAAATTTCGAGATTTTGAAGACTTTGAATGTGTTCTTACTTCCCTCAAGATCAAAACCAAGGTAAACAACAACATCTTCTTCCATAGTTTCATGATTCTACTTCCTTTTCTTCTTAGTTTTCTCTTCTTTTCGGATTCTATGCCTTTCCATGGCTAGAAATCTTTATTTTTCCCTTGTGGTTTGTAGATTATCACCATAACACAATGCATGTGTTTGAAATGGTGAAAATCTGGGATCAAACCCATGCAAGGAGTGAAAATGATGCACATATGTTCATGTGACTTCAAAAACAAGTATTACATCTTCTTCTCCATTTCTTTTGTGTTCTTGCATGGTCAAAAGCATTTAAACCATTTCTAGTACATCTTGGATGCTCATTCACTCCATACATGTGCTAGAAATCGGACCTTATCAATGGCATGCATGATGTTCTTGTCAAAATGTCCTAAGGATGCACTCAAAGCAAACATGCAATCTGCCAGATTACTTTATTCAGCTTTGAACGACCGTATCTCGGTCATTCCTTAACTAAATCATGATATTCTTTTTGCATTGGATAGCTTCGTGAGTTAACTTTCAAACCCAACTGGTCTTACTGTAAAATACTAAATATCCGATTTTTGGCAATTTTTACAAAATGGTTGCGCAAACAGCTCTTTTTCTATGATCACCATTTTTGGCTTGCATGATCAATGGCCTTAAACCCAACCATAAATCTGGGGAAAAATACTTTAGAAACTTAACATATCCAGTGAACGATGGCTGAAATTTCGTGGCTTAAAACCCCACAGAATGTGCTTCACAAATTCATAAACTTCAGCCACATTTACATCTCATGCACCATTGCATGCAACATTTCTTATCTTGTTTGGGTTCAATACCCCTATTTCCCTTCTGAATAAATTTCGAACATTTTTCCTTTTGAAAGCCCTCACATGCATGTGATAATCTGTAAAATACCAAAAGCTTTTATTATTTCTATGATTTATTAAAATTATTACTAGAAACCAAAGGGCATAAATCACATAAAATACTTCCAGAGGTCAATAAATGCGGAACAAATTCGTGAATGACCCTTATCATGGATAATGACCCCTCACTAAATTTCATCAATTTTTGTTGCTGTTTGGTATGATTTCCAATTTTCTTTTTGTTAGGATATAATAAATCACAAAACCACTTTGGAGAGTGTAAAAATTTTATCTAACAATTTTCGCATACCTTACCTGTGATGGATGACTCAGAAAAATAATTTCAACATTTTTCATCATGCCTTGCTATTTTTCCCAATTTTTGGTAATTATAATGGTTTAAAAATAGGAAAAATAGTTCTGATTATCCAAAATTCATGAAAATTTACCAGAACATCATGTTTTACAGTAGGAGGTTACATAAAAATTTTAAGGATTTTTCTCCACTGTAAACTATTTTTCTCTTAATTTCTAAAGTTAATTACACTTAAATACACATAAATACCCAAAACCGGATTATATAATATGAAGACCACTTTTGATATTTTTCTCAGGTTATTTATATTGTAAATGATGTTACAAAAATTTTTGGTAATTTATTTTAACTGTTTAATATTATTTCTTCAATTAAAGATTATTTAAAGGAATAAAACAAGGAAAAATAGAAATACCCACTGAAAAATATCTTTTATATTTTTCCCAGCCTATTTATGTATAATAACAGTTAAATAAAAAGTTTGGGTAATTTTGGAAACTGTTTTCTATTTATTTCAATTTTTATTGGAATAAATGCTCAAAAATCATAAAATATAATTAAACAGCTTGGAAATCCATTTTTATAATTTTCTCAGCTTAGTATTGTGTAATAACAGTTAAATAAAAAGTTTGCTAATTTTTATCCTTTGAATGCTATTTCCGTGAATTTATGATGTAATAAGGACTTAAAAATTTGGAAAATTTATATTCCAATGTTGTAATTAATCGCACGATTTGTAGAATTTCATTATTTCAGAAAAAGTGTAACCAATTAATATAAAATCAAATACTAAAACATAAATTGGCATTTCACTATATGTAGAATTTAGTATATTAGCATTAGATTTCGACATGAAACTCACTAGTGTGTGTTTGATGTCGTAGGATCCCGGTAGTAAGACGTTGGTGCATTCCGAAGTACCACTTGTACCTACTCGAAACGTTGTGAGTATTCACGCACTCCCCTATTTTCAGTTTTAATGTTTTGGGTGGAAAAGCATGTCCCGGAAAACTATTATTTGAATGTTGTATTTAAATTGAGTTGTATCAAACATGATTGCTATTTTATTGCTATGTCTCTCTATGTATGTCTATGCAACACGGAACATGAGAACTTATCGTACTAAGGCCCTTCCCTTATCTCTAACCATTAACTCTTTGAGCCAATGGTCATTATGGATAGCGCTATTAGGAATTGACAACTCCTCACTCGCCCTATTGCTGGAGTGCATGATACCATATTCATCTATGGAACGATAAGCATAGATCTTGATAGGGCTTCAGTCATAGGTTTGGTTGAGACTCATTGTTTGCTCATACACATACAAACTCGTTACACATTATAACAATAAACTTGTTATCTATTATGGCAATAAACTCGTTTATCAATTTTAGTAATCAACTTTGTTTCTCATTATAGCAATGAACTTTGTTCTCATTAAAGTAATGTACTTGTATTTATGAAAAGTCTTATACCAAATCTTGATTTTATAAACCTGTGAACTCACCAACTATTTTCATAGTTGACGCTCGTTTTACATGCTTTTTCAGGAAATAATTAGTAAGTGGATATAGAGATTCATGATCATAGAGCATGCTGCATCGTGTGGAAGTTATTTTATGAAGTTATATTTTGAACAATGTCATTTTGGAAAACTTGTACTTTGTTTTGTTTAAGCTATGGGTTGTAAACTTTTAAATATTGCTATGGTGATGTATCTTTATCTTTTGCAATGAAACCTTTGTCGCTGTCATACCTTGCGTTTCCGCTTTAGCGGGGTGTGACAGAAATGGTATCAGAGCCAGGTTATAGAGAACATCAGTTTTCCTTTAAGAAAACACAACCTATAACCAAAACTTATAAAAAATTCTTTTTACATCAAACATATTACTAATATAATTAGGTCGGGAATTGTATCGTTGGATCTCAATTAAACATAGCCTGATCACCTATGTTTAATTAAGGAAAGATTTATACAAAGCTTGAGCTAATTATAATGGGAATATGTTCAACAAAATTCTTGAGAAAACTTTATTTGAAAAATTCAAAAAGGTTAATTTTGGTGTGTGTAAGCATTGCATATTATAGCCATGCATTGTCATTTATTTCATATCTCATTGAATCTATGTCTCAGTCCAGTATGTCGACATCGTCATCTTCTCACGCTACCGCCTCAGCCGATGAGTCCGGCTACGTCACTATTATCCCTCGACGTAATCCCCCGCCTCGGTAGAAGAAGACCCATCAGAGGATACGGAAGATACAGGGAACTCGGTGGAGATCAGCAATGACAACGCCCCGAGTCAACGACGCGAGGCATCACCTACATCAGTGTTGCCACAACCACCACTTTATGGGCTTCGTATTCGGAGGACAGCAAGGAAGAGTGTCCCTATCCCAGGAAGGATAGCAACCAGTACAGCAGGACTTGGCACGGCAGGAACCAGTCGGGTAGGACCCAGCATGGCAGGACCGAGAGCACCCCCACCTCAGCGAGTTATAGGGATACCTGTCAGGCATTCAGGTATGACCCCGGAGGAGTCCCGGAGGATGCATTCGATGGCAGCGGGCCTACATCACAGTCTTGCTTTGATAGCTGAGCATCGGGAAGTTTTGGATGAAGTGTTGACAAGGATGGAAATCATGTTTCAGCATTCGATGGAGACTGCTGACACTGCTAGTACTGCTAGACGAGTGGCAGGTCGTGCGATGACCGCATGTTATGTGCTTGTTGGGCTATTACTGATTGTGGTGTGGATGTTTCTTGTTGGGATAGCGATTCGTACTTGGTTCTGATTTTAGTATTTTATTGTGTCATGAAATGAAAACCCATGTTGGGTATCTTTTGGGGAAGGACATTAAAACTTTATTTTGGGATTGATGTATTGTTTTGGTTTTAAGACTATTTCAAATGGTAATGAAGAAGTTTATTTTATGTTTGAAAACTTTTACTATGAGGTCAAACCCTAGAATTTATTTAGTCAATAGTTGAATAAAAAGATTTTTTTTTTCTTTCCTTTCTCAAATCTATGTGCATAGTATTAATGCAAACCATTAATTTGACAACACTTATGGTTTTCAAAATAGTAGTGAACTAAAAATTATACATTATTTTATGTATTCATACGTATTTCTTCTCTTGTGTCTTAGAACCATGTCAGGAAGGCCTAATCGCGGGCGCCCACAGAACGAAACACCCGATGTTGCTCAAGTGGTAGCACAAAAACTCATGGCAGCAATCCCAAACATTGTCACTCAAGTAACTGCGGGACTTAATGCTAACCAAGGAAGTAGTGGAGGAAACCGGGGAAACAATGAAAGAGAATGCAACTACAAGTCCTTTATGGCCTGTAAACCTAAGGAGTTCCATGGAAAGGAAGGTGCGGTCGGGTTGCTGAAATGGATTGAAAGCATGGAGTCGGTCCTTCACATTAGCAAATGCCTCGAGCGCAACAAAGTTGAGTATGCATCTTGCCTATTCCAAGATAGGGCATTAACCTGGTGGAATACTCTAGTGCAAACCCGAGGCCGTACAGCGGCATATCAGCTAACTTGGGAAGACCTAAAGAAGCTGCTGATAGAGGAGTATTGTCCGAAGGATGAACTCCAGAAGCTTGAATCTAAATTCTGGAACCATTCTATGGTTGGAACACAAATAGAGAAGTACACAGTCCGATTTCATGAACTAGCAAAACTGGTACCTCACATGGTTACTCCTGAGGAGAAACGGATAGATCGTTACATCTGGGGTCTGGCACCAGAGATTCGGGGAATGGTTACCTCAGCAAACCCAACTACTATTCAAACTGCAGTAAGCCTAGCAAATCGACTAACCAATGATGTGATAAGGATGGGAGCATCAACAAAGGAAAGCTCTAGTAGCAAGAGGAAGCCAGCTGATCAGGGAGAGAAGAAGTATGGAGGCAAGTCAGGGAGGAAGCAGAAAGTCTCAAGAAACTTTATGGTAAGAGCCCAGGAGCAAGAACCAGTGAAAACTCAGGAACAGAAAGTCATGGAAGTGCAGGAGCGAAAGCAGTACACGGGACCGCACCCGAAGTGCAATAAGTGTAACTTCCATCACAAGGGAGCTTGCCCAGTGTGCCAAAACTGTAAACAGACAGGCCATTACCCGAAGTATTGTAAGCTGAATAAGGATGGAAAAAGGGCATGTTACGAGTGCGGGAGTACTGATCATCTGCGTAGTGCTTGTCCCAAACTGAACAAGGGGCCTGGTAACAATGGACAAGGCCAAGCTAGGCAAAATTTCCAAGGAAATCAAGGTGGGCGTCCAAGAGGTGTAGCCTTTGTGATTGGTGCAGAAGAAGCTCGTCAGAACCCTGAAGTGATAACAGGTACGTTTCTCCTGAACAATCATTCTGCATCAGTAATATTCGATGCGGGAGCAGATAGGAGTTTTGTTTCTTTAGCATTTAGACAGTTAATTGGCTTGAAATCGAGAAAGATGAGGAATGCTTATGCTATTGAACTTGCTGATGGGTATGAAATTAGGGCTAATGATATAATTCCTGGTTGTACTCTGAATTTAGCTGATAAACTCTTTAGCATTGACCTAATTCCTATAGAGCTAGGTAGTTTTGATGTGATAGTAGGGATGGATTGGTTATCCAAAAATAAAGCAGAAATTGGTTGTTACGAGAAAGTCATTAGAGTGCCTCTCCCTAATGGAGAAACCCTTATCATACACGGTGAGAAGCCAGGAAGAAGTTTAAACATAGTATCAAGCGTGAAGGTTCACAAGTACCTGAAAAAGAATTGTATTGCATTCATGGCCCACGTGCTAGAAAGAGAACCTGAAGCTAAGCAACTCAAGGAGATTCCAGTGGTTCAAAACTATCCCGAGGTGTTTCCGGAGGAATTGCCCGGTCTACCCCCTATCCATCATTTCTGATAGAGATAGTTGTTTTACATCACGATTTTGGTGGATGCTATAGAAGGCACTAGGGACCAAGATAGATTTGAGCACAGCTTACCACCCTCAGACAGATGGGCAAACAGAGAGAACAATACAAACATTGGAAGACATGCTACGGGCGTGTGTCATTGAGTTCAAAGGAAATTGGGATACTCATTTGCCTCTAATTGAGTTTACCTACAACAACAGTTACCACACGAGTATCCAATGTGCTCCATATGAAGCATTGTATGGACGCAAGTGTCGTTAGCCCTTATGCTGGACAGAAATCGGAGACAGACAGTTGACTAAAGTCGAACTTATCCAGGAAACATCTGACAAGATTGCTATCATCAAGGATAGGCTTAAAGCTGCTAGAGATCGTCAGAAAAGTTATGCGGATAATCGTCGAAAAGCATTAGAATTCCAAGTAGGAGACAAGGTACTTTTAAAAGTGTCGCCTTGGAAAGGGCTTGTGCGTTTTGGTAAGAAAGGAAAACTAAGCCCGAGATATGTTGGACCCTTTGAAGTCATTGAAAGGATTGGTCCGGTAGCTTATAAACTCTAGTTGCCCCAAGAGTTAAGCGCCATTCATGACACATTCCACGTCTCCAATTTTAAGAAATGTCTAGCCAACAAAACATTGATAGTACCCCTGGAGGAAATTAAGATCAATGATAAGCTAAACTTCGTTGAGGAACCGATAGAAATCCTTGGCAGGGAGGTAAAACAACTTAAGCGGAGTAAGATCCCGATTGTGAAAGTTCGATGGAACTCAAAACGCGGATCGGAGTACACCTGGGAGCGTGAGGACTTCATGAAGGAAAAGTATCCACAACTTTTCCCATACGATGACAAGCGATGACATAGAATGAATTTCGGGACGAAATTCTTTTTAAGTGGGGGATACTGTGACAACTGTCAATTCAGGTCATTCTCGGACTCATGCATCTTTATAATAAGCATTCATGCACATCATGCCATGGCCTAGTAGTATAAAATTAGGTCAAAATCTTACATAAACTAGGATCCATCTAAGACCTAGGACTAATATACTTGACACTTACGATTCTAGTAAGCTGCTTAACTACAATAGGAAATGACAATGCTATAATTTGAATGAAACTTTCAAGCTTTGTTATAATTGAAAAAGGGTATAAAACCCTAAAAATAAATTAAAATATTCTAATTATACTTCATTATGATGATGAATATCAAACAATATTCCAAAAACCCTAAGAGAGCTAAAAATCCAAATTTATAAATCATAAAGCTTAAAAACTTTATAAAATTTGGCTATAAACTTTCTAATATGAAATTTTTATTAATCAAAATTATGGATTATAATCATTGAAATAGAAATTAAATTATCATGCAATAATCATAATTTATTAGTTAAAAACAAGATTTTTACAAATAAATCAAGAATTGCTTAATAAATATTTTTATAAAAATTAGGGTTTTTATAAAATTATTGGAGGGAATTTTATAAAATTTGAAATTAGGAGAGAGGAGGCCTAATGCTTGATAGAGCCAACCATTCTCCCCTCCCCATGCACTCTCTCTTCCCAAAACTCAATCATTAGACTTAAACCTTCACTCTACCTCTTCTCTCTTCACTCTCTCACACTCCACCCTCCTAACACACAAACTCTCTTCCTCTCTCTCTCTAACTCACGAAATTTCTCTCATTTCTCTGCCAAATTTCGAGATTTTGAAGACTTTGAATGTGTTCTTACTTCCCTCAAGATCAAAACCAAGGTAAACAACAACATCTTCTTCCATAGTTTCATGATTCTACTTCCTTTTCTTCTTCCTTTTCTCTTCTTTTCGGATTCTATGCCTTTCCATGGCTAGAAATCTTTATTTTTCCCTTGTGGTTTGTAGATTATCACCATAACACAATGCATGTGTTTGAAATGGTGAAAATACAGGATCAAACCCATGCAAGGAGTGAAAATGATGTACATATGTTCATGTGACTTCAAAAACAAGTATTACATCTTCTTCTCCATTTCTTTTGTGTTCTTGCATGGTCAAAAGCATTTAAACCATTTCTAGTACATCTTGGATGCTCATTCACTCCATGCGCGTGCTAGAAATCGGACCTTATCAAAGGCATGCATGATGTTCTTGTCAAAATGTCCTAAGGATGCACTCAAAGCAAACATGCAATCTGCCAGATTACTTTATTCAGCTTTGAACGACCGTATCTCGGTCATTCCTTAACCAAATCATGATATTCTTTTTGAATTGGATAGCTCCATGAGTTAACTTTCAAACCCAACTGGTCTTACTGTAAAATATTAAATATCCGATTTTTGGCAATTTTTACAAAATGGTTGCGCAAACAGCTCTTTTTCTATGATCACCATTTTTGCCTTGCATGATCAATGAACTTAAACCCAACCATAAATCTGGGGAAAAATACTTTAGAAACTTAACATATCCAGTGAATGATGGCTGAAATTTCGTGGCTTAAAACCCTACAGAATGTGCTTCACAAATTCATGAACTTCAGCCACATTTACATCTCATGCACCATTGCATGCAACATTTCTTATCTTGTTTGGGTTCAATACCCCTATTTCCCTTCTGAATAAATTTCGAACATTTTTCCTTTTGAAAGCCTCACATGCATGTGATAATCTGTAAAATACCAAAAGCTTTTATTATTTCTTTGATTTATTAAAATTATTGCTAGAAACCAAGGGCATAAATCACATAAAATACTTCCAGAGGTCAATAAATCCGGAACAAATTCATGAATGACCCTTATGATGGGTAATGACCGCTCACTAAATTTCATCAATTTTTGTTGCTGTTTGGTATGATTTCCATTTTTCTTTTTGTTAGGATATAATAAATCACAAAACCACTTTGGAGAGTGTGAAAATTTTATCTAACAATTTTCGCATACCTTACCTGTGATGGATGACTCAGAAAAATAATTTCAACATTTTTCATCATGCCTTGCTATTTTTCCCAATTTTTGGTAATTATAATGGTTTAAAAATAGGAAAAATAGTTCTGATTATCCAAAATTCATGAAAATTTACCAGAACATCATGTTTTACAGTAGGAGGTTACATAAAAATTTTAAGGATTTTTCTCCACTGTAAACTATTTTTCTCTTAATTTCTAAAGTTAATTACACTTAAATACACGTAAATACCCAAAACCGGATTATATAATATGAAGACCACTTTTGATATTTTTCTCAGGTTATTTATACTGTAAATGATGTTACAAAAATTTTTGGTAATTTATTTTAACTGTTTAATATTATTTCTTCAATTAAAGATTATTTAAAGGAATAAAACAAGGAAAAATAGAAATACCCACTGAACAATATCTTTTATATTTTTCCCAGCCTCTTTATGTATAATAACAGTTAAATAAAAAGTTTGGGTAATTTTGGAAACTGTTTTCTATTTATTTCAATTTTTATTGGAATAAATGCTCAAAAATCATAAAATATAATTAAACAGCTTGGAAATCCATTTTTATAATTTTCCCAGCTTAGTATTGTGTAATAACAGTTAAATAAAAAGTTTAATAATTTTTATCCTTTGAATGCTATTTCCGTGAATTTATGATGTAATAAGGACTTAAAAATTTGGAAAATTTATATTCCAATGTTGTAATTAATCGCACGATTTGTAGAATTTCATTATTTCAGAAAAAGTGTAACCAATTAATATAAAATCAAATACTAAAACATAAATTGGCATTTCACTATATGTAGAATTTAGTATATTAGCATTAGATTTGGACATGGAAACTCACTAGTGTGTGTTTGATGTCGTAGGATCCCGGTAGTAAGACGTTGGTGCATTTCGAAGTACCACTTGTACCTACTCGAAACGTTGTCAGTATTCACGCACTCCCCTATTTTCAGTTTTTATGTTTTGGGGTGGAAAAGCATGTCCCGAAAAACTATTATTTGAATGTTGTATTTAAATTGATTTGTATCAAACATGATTGCTATTTTATTGCTATGTCTCTCTATGTATGTCTATGCAACACGGAACATGAGAACTTATCGTACTAAGGCCCTTCCCTTATCTCTAACCATTAACTCTTTGAGCCAATGGTCATTATGGATAGCGCTATTAGGAATTGACAACTCCTCACTCGCCCTATTGCTGGAGTGCATGATACCATATTCATCTATGGAACGATAAGCATAGATCTTGATAGGGCTTCAGTCATAGGTTTGGTTGAGACTCATTGTTTGCTCATACACATACAAACTCTTTACACATTATAGCAATAAACTTGTTATCTATTATGGCAATAAACTCGTTTATCAATTTTAGCAATCAACTTTGTTTCTCATTATAGCAATGAACTTTGTTCTCATTAAAGTAATGTACTTGTATTTATGAAAAGTCTTATACCAAATCTTGATTTTATAAACCTGTGAACTCACCAACTATTTTCATTGTTGACGCTCGTTTTACATGCTTTTTCAGGAAATAATTAGTAAGTGGATATAGAGATTCATCATCATAGAGCATGCTGCATCGTGTGGAAGTTATTTTATGAAGTTATATTTTGAACAATGTCATTTTGGAAAACTTGTACTTGTGTTTTGTTTAAGCTATGGGTTGTAAACTTTTAAATATTGCTATGGTGATGTATCTTTATCTTTTGCAATGAAACCTTTGTCGCTGTCATACCTTGCGTTTCCGCTTTAGCGGGGTGTGACAGCAGTGGTGTTCGCTCTCAAGATATGGAGACATTACCTTTATGGGGTCCATTGTACCATTTACACGGATCACAAGAGCTTAAGACATATCATGGATCAGCCGAACCTGAACATGAGGCAGCGCAGGTGGCTGGATGTGGTTAAGGACTACGATTGCGAGATCCTTTACCACCCTGGTAAAGTGAATGTGGTTGCAGATGCTTTGAGCCGCAATTCAGTTGGGTCTTCCACCCCAGCGGTATGTATGAGGATAGCGGTGGATTCTCCGCTTGTGAGCTTGAGGGCATGCGACCGGAGAATTGGAAGCTGGAGAGTATCAAGGGTGAGAATACCTGGTTTGTGCAGGATAGTCGGGGATTATTGACCCGATGCGGTGGGGTTTGGGTTCCGATGTCTGGTGGAGTCAGGAAGACGGTCATGGAAGAGGCTCACAAGTCTCATTTTTCTATTCACCCGGGAGCCACCAAGATGTACAGAGACCTGAGTTTGAGTTATTGGTGGCGATGTATGAAGCGAGAAATCGCTTGGTATGTCGAGAGGTGCTTGACTTGCAGGATGGTCAAGGCCGATAATCAGAGGCCGCCTGGTAAGCTGCAGCCTCTAGATATTCTCGTGTGGAAATGGGAGCAGATCACGATGGATTTCATTACCAAGTTGCCGAGGACGGCGAAGGGATTTGATGCTATATGGGTCATCGTGGGTCGATTCACCAAAAGTGCCCATTTCTTGCCGATTCGGGACAGTTCGTCGGCCGAGAAGTTGGCCGACATGTACGTTCGCGAGATCGTGTCTCGCCATGGGGTTCCCATATCCATTGTCGCCGATCGGGATGTCAGGTTTACCTCCCGTTTCTGGCAGAAGTTCCACGAGGAGCTGGGCACGCGGTTGCACTTCAGCACAACATTCCATCCGCAAACTGACGGTCAGAGCGAGCGGACCATTCAGACCCTCGAGGATATGTTGAGGGCGTGTGTCATTGATTTCGGTGGAAGCTGGGATTCCCACCTAGCGCTTGCATGGTTCGCCTACAACAACAGCTATCATTCTAGCATTGGCGCCCCGCCGTTCGAGCTGTTGTGTGGACGGAGATGTCGCACCCCGGTTTGTTGGGGAGAGGTGGGACACAGGGTGATGGGGCGGATGGAAGTAGTCTTACAGACTACTGAGAAGATTCAGCAGATAAGGCAGCGATTGCAGACCGCTCAGAGTCGGCAGAAGAGTTACGCCGACAGGCGTCGATCTGAGCTAGAATTTCAGGTGGGTGATATGGTTCTCCTGAAGGTCTCACCCTGGAAGGGTGTGATCCGCTTCAGGAAGAGGGGAAAATTGGGTCCCCGTTACATTGGGTCGTTCAGGATCATTGCCAGGGTTGGCAAGATGGATTACAGGCTAGAGCTACGGGAGGAGCTTAGTCGGATCCACAGCACTTTCCACATTTTGCAGTTACGAAAGTGCATTATGGATCAGGAGGCAGTGGTGTCGTTACATGATATCCAGGTCGATGAGCGCCTGAATTACGTGGAGAGGCCTGTGGCCATTCTGGAAAGGAAGATAAAAGTCCCGCGGAACTAAGAGATACCTTTGGTAAAGGTACAGTGGGAACATGAGAGGGGGTCCGAGTGGACGTGGGAGCCAGAGGCGGAGATGCGGGAGCACTACTCGGAGCTGTTCGCCGCGGCAGACTTCGAGGACGAAGTCTAGTTCAAGTGGGGGAGAATTGTAATGCCCCGATTCTCAGGTATTGATTTAAATATGAAATTCCTTGATTCCAAGGTCTACTCGACGAGTTGGTTGCCCTACTCGTCGAGTAGCAGAGGGTTGGTCCACGTATTTTAGTGACCTATTCCCCGAGTCCAAGAAGGGACTCGACGAGTTGGAGCTGGCAGATGAAACCCTAAATACCGGGGTTTTGCTCCCTATTTAAAAAATCATAAGCCTCCCTCAGCCTCTTTACAGTATCTTGAGAGTCCAGAAAACCCTAATCCGTGTGGTGCTTCATTCTTGTGTGTTTTAAGCTTTGGAAAGTGGATCTTTGTAACAAGAGCTTGTAGGGCAAGAGGCTAGAAGAAAGGAATGTGTGGGGATCTGATATCTACCTCAATTAGCATCTTTTGGAAGGTATCAAGTTGTCACCTTGACCTCTTTTCATTCTAGATCTGATTTGGGTGGATTTTAGGGCTTTTCTAACTAA
This sequence comes from Lactuca virosa, assembly GCF_052849685.1. NCBI lineage: Eukaryota > Viridiplantae > Streptophyta > Magnoliopsida > Asterales > Asteraceae > Lactuca > Lactuca virosa. The sequence goes on along the minus strand of NC_136428.1, from coordinate 417,339,032 downwards.
TTAGGAAGCCTTTCTTATGTTTGAGCTAAGATCTGAGGTTGCAACCTCAGGTCTGAACTCTCTTGGGTCTCTAAGTCCATAAAGTTTACCGATTTTGCAATAATGAGACTCTCCTAAGGTATAAACTCTCTCGATTATTGTTTCAGGTACTTCTGATGATCGCGGGAAGGCAAAGGCGTGATCGTACTGCTCCTCACATTTTATGATTTTATGATTTGATTCTAGGATACTCTGACAATATACTATTTTGAAAACAAATTTGTAATAACCATGTTGTAACAACGTGAATTTTCAAACAAATTTTTCATTTTAAAATCGCCTACTTTTCATAGCATATTGTATAAAAATCTCATTTATTCAAATTTCAAAACACAACTCCATTAATAATCTAGGATCCTCAAAACATAACTCTTTCTCTGGTGTGTACAATCAAGTCGGTGCCATCACGTGGTCCTGATAAACCTAAAACACATAACACATAACACGGTAAGCACGAAGCTTAGTGAGTTCCCCAAAAAAACACATACAAATATTACCCACTCGAGGCTATACAATATACGACCCTCTGGTCACTGTGTCTCAGCGGAACCCTCCAGTCCCGTAGCTTTTTGGACCTTTAGGTCCGGTCTAGCTCGTTGGACCCTCTTGTCCGGTCTGGTTGAGCCTTCCGGCCTCATAAATCGTTGGACCTTCCGATCCGGTCTAAATAACTCATAGCATAATATCACATAGACAAAATGAACAACTCAAGCAAGCACATAAGACCTTCCGGTCACACATAAATACCACTCTAGGTAACGTATAGTGAGAAGACTCACCTCGACTAGTAGGTAACTGACAAGCACTCGGAAATCTTGGACTAGCCTCCGCCTAACACATAAGACAAGCATTTCAATCATTATCCGCTTTACTACTCATTTACTCTTTATGTCCTCTTTTCCCCTTTCTTACCCACGGGATGGGTAAAAGTCTATTTTACCCCTCCTTGGTCCTTCCTGCCTATTATTGACCAACCCAGGAAGTCAACAGAAAACCAGACTGAGTCAACAGTCAAGGTTGACATGACTCGCTGAGTGTACATCTGTGACTCGCCGAGTCAACTCGTATTCTCCACATTCATCCTAGGGTTCACTCATCTCACTGAGTTGACTCCCAACTCGATGAGTTAACACTGGGTCCAGGCTACTAGGTCACACCCGCTACGACTCGTCGAGTCATCCCATGGACTCGGCGAGTTGGCTCCATCGGATTTCTCATTCAACCACCTGAGGTCAGATCTGTAACTCTAACTCATAGATCTGACCTCTTAATACCCAAAAGTCACCTAAGGGTCCGATCTTGATATTCATGCATAGCATATTTTGCTCTATATGCCATTTAGACTCCATTAAAGCTTCCTAACTTCAAAACCTCATGTTTGCACAACAATGGCTTCCTACTTTCTGACTCTCTGGATCATACAAAATCCAGATCTATGACATACTCAGAAGAGGGGGTTTGATGCGCCCAAAACCCCACTAAAAGTGATATGAGCCCTAATTTCTCATACTCAAAGGATCTATTCAATAAAACAGGAAAGGTAGGGGCTTCATACCTTAATTTGAAGCAGAAGATGGGGATGAAATAGATCCACAAGCTATCTTCTTGATCCTTGCAACACCCTTGATCTTCTCCCCAAGGAATGACCTCCAACGAGTCCCTTTCCCTCTCTTGCTCACCAATAACTCTAGGGTTTCTCTCAAGTGACGAATGAAACTGATGGGGGGTGTCAAGGAGGCTATAAGTGCCTCTAAATAGGCCCATGCCCAAGAGAATTGGGGTTTCAGCCAACAGCACTGACTCGGCGAGTCATCTCTCCGACTCGTCGAGTCCATTCATTAACCACGTCACCAAGTCTAAACTCCTTGAATTAAATACTCAAAACAATATACCTGGTAAACCGGATGTTACAATTCTCCTCCACTTGAATTAGATTTCGCCCTCGAAATCGCTCCTTAACCACACATAGATTGAATCCAACAACCCGAAAGCACTACCGAAATGATCTCCCACCACCCCGATATCTTTTTCCATGGACACCTAAATCCATACAGAAATTGCCAAGTCCATAACCAAACTAACCCTTCTGTCGCTAAGTTACCCCTTTCTGACATTCCCAAACTCTGGAAACTCTAGTGGCCTGGCCGCCGCCAGACTGCCCATTTAAGCTATCACCATGATATATGCTCCTCGAACACCAACCCTGATAAGTCACTGCTCCACTGATTCACACAAGACAAAGTCCAAAAATCGGCGACCGATCACTCATACCAGACGATCTGAATCACGCCCCACGGAACGAAAGGGCTCACATCCCACCAGGGTCTCATCCACTGAACTATAATCAGAACCCATCCGAACAATAAACTCTCATCACCCTGTCCTCAGACACAAGAGAAATAATCATGCTCGCTCGGAAGTCCTCAACCTCTAAAATCGTAATCCTTCACTTTCTCACAGATATCTCTTTCATCATTTAGCACCTGGTCTACTCTCGACCCTACAGTCGGACCTCCAAAAGTTACCCACTACATGTCTCAAAACGTCTTGCTGCCTCCCCCCTCTCAACAACTATATCGGTCCATCGGCTCACCCCTGACCCTTGTCGGCTACGGCTCATTAGTTCCATGAATCCCGTGGTACTTCCCGAACCAAGCACTGACCTACACTAGTCTAAGACACCTGATGACAACCAATACCCTTCAACATGGAACTCATCTTTGAATCTGGAATCTCATCTCGCCTACTCGACGCACTACCAGAGCCAAACTCAAACTCGAGAGTTTGGTCAGACCCAGAGTTGGAACCAATCATCCCAATGAACCACTCAACTCATGACTCATGACCCGCAACCCATGCATACCCTACTTATCCACTTCCTTTTGGTTGCGAAAACCACTACTCAATTTAGAATATAACGACTCCCGACAAATATGGAGACCCTAGTCTCGCCCCTGGTTCGACCACCAGGCTTCCACAAACTCAAATAATAGGGCTACCCAAGCCTAAAACTCTTCTGCGTCATGCTCTGATCAGAGAGTACTTCATCACAACATTCTCTCGCTGACTAGTGGGTACTACGGCTCCCCGTAGTATCACATCGACCTCTAACTGAATAGTGAGTAGTACGGCTCCCCGTAGCATCACCACACCCTCTCACTGAATAGTGAGTACTACGGGTCCTCGTAGCATCACCACAACCTCTCACTAAATAGTGAGTAATACGACTCCCCGTAGCATCCCCACACCTTCTCACTGAATAGTGAGTACTACGGCTCCCCATAGCATCACCACAACCTCTCACTGAATAGTGAGTACTATGGCTCCCCATAGCATCACCACACCCTCTCACTGAATAGTGAGTACTATGGCTCCCCGTAGCATTACCACAACCTCTCACTGAATAGTGAGTACTACGGCTCCCCATGGTCTTACCGCACTTGCTCTTACCACTTCACAATCTCATCCTCAAGTCGACGCCACACTGCAATCATTACCTCATGCCCTGCGGACCAACCATAGATTGGTGTACACACTTACCCAAATTATGCATTGTTATTTCTGATGACATCCGTCATAACAAATAACCTTTCTCTGCTGTAATCCATATTCTCGAATAATCTCGCTTGATGTCAATTAGCCGAAGGACCACCACTGGAACCGAAGATACTTGATACACCGCTTGCCATCTCAAACTAAAAACTCAAAATAATCCGAGACTTAGGACTTTAAAATCGGATACCCCGATACACCATCACAGCTCCTACCAGTGTCTTGACTCTACCACTGATCTCATACTCACGACATCATACTCAGATACTGCATTGCTTGCTCGGAATCTCGCAACCGGTCTTACTCTCGTGCCACTTGTAATCCCAGAATACTCCACCTCCCAAATTGAAACACGGAGAAATCGCCAACAACTCAGAACACAAAGGTGACCCTCCGAAACTCTTTCCTCTATTGCTCAAAACCAAGCGAGATTACGCACGCCGACCCGGAAATTGGATGCCCGATCACCTCTTACCTTTTCCAAGGAGCATAGAATACTCCATTCATCAAACCAATATTTCCCAACTGCCGAAGTATCCCAACGAACCAACCACCTCAAAAAATTCTTATCTACCACAAGGCCTCTGACCAACGGCTACCTGCCGTGCAGACACTCATCCTTTCATGAACGCGACAACATGCATTAACTCCCTCTGCAACTCACCTCGACCACCAATAACCTTGGTCTCATGAATCCATAGTGCATGTCTCTATCCAGCTCCCTTACCGCTCTTGAACAATTCTCTGATCCTCTCGATAGAATACCCGGTTCTCCCCCACTCAGGGTTCGAACCATCACCAGTTGACGCACAAATAATCTATTCCACAGACTGTTTCCACCAGGAACATCACACTTACTCTTGGAAGGTACTACGCAATGCTCGGTGGTCTCCCCGATAGAGATCAAGCAACTCCAAATACCCCGAATCTCAGATGAAATCCTCAGAAACTTCTCATCATGACTGCCTCTAGTCATTCAGAGTCTCATACTCTCCCATTACCGGACATCTCAACTGTCCAGTAGTAACCCTGACTCTCAATATGGAAATAATGAACTATCATACTCCTCATCCTCGACTCCTCAACCAACGTTCCATCACGTGAGTTATCATAAGAGCGGGGACTTCATTACCACACTCGATACCCATTATAGATAATAAGAGCCACCGCCCCGATATACTCCTCTTGATCGTCCGACGCTGCAGCTGATACATGCCCTACTATACTCAAATAGAGTGCATCCTTGTCCTTGACTATCTCAGTCCCGACTGACAACCTGCTCATGCTATATCGTTACCTCGCGGCAGACATATTGCCCAACTACTCTGGTGGAAGATCGCCATCAATGCTAACCCTCAGGGTTTACCCCCAAGCTCAGAACCCAAAATCTCAACACCTCTTATGTTTTCCCACAGGAAACGGAAATAGCACCACTCAGGTCACAGAAGGTGACATCTCCATTATCGGCTGATTGCTCAACTCAGGCCGCAATCCTCAATAAACGCTATCTCTACTCATCCTTGAGTCTTGTAACTTCGTCTGACATCTCGCTCAAAGAAATACCTTGGAATCATCTCGACTTCCCTCACAAGGGATGCTTCATGGAAACTCGTTCAACATGGCCCTCTGACCGCATACTCTATCGCATCCGATCTCCACCAAATCAATCACGACAGAATAACTAAAAATCACAAGCATTAACTGCTACGAATCATGGTACTCGAACCACTACAACACCTCTCAATCTTCCACAAAGCATGGTACTCAAACCATGACATCACTTCTCACTTTGCTACTTAGAACCTCCGGAATACCCCCTGTTTCGAGTATGTGTCCTCTGATTTCGGTAGTACGGGCCCATACTACTTGCCACATCTACCCATACTTTCTACACGGACCATCCCAGAGTTTCTAAGTAGCTGCTCAACCTTCTTGACCACCAATCCCGTCCCGCGTTCTCGCTCCTCAGCGAAATTCTCTACTCTGTCAGCGTACTCACCTGACTAAGGTCAATCCCTAGGCTCTTCCTAGGTTGTCACACTTCTCCGCCATCAGCTGCTGAGAAACTCCTATGATGCCAGTCATCTACATCCTGAATATCGTCACATCCACTTGGTAGCTGACTCCCATCATCGGGAGTTCCACAAAGCATGACGCAAGCAGCTTTCGGACGTCGACTAAACTCGTAAAACCCACTCTAGGTTACAACTCTATTGCTCTGCTCATACTCAACAGGTGTCATCGAACTCAGCCAACTCTACCCCACGCGGGCATCTAGCTACTCTCTCAGTAGGTTCCTCCAATGCTCATCTAGGTGTCTCTCCTAGATTACTCCTCTACTCGAAACTCTATCTCTGTAATATTCCTGATGGATACTCTTACTCAGCACATACTCGGAAGCACATCACAGATAACAGCAACTCCTATGCTAAGGCATCACAAATCAGGCCACTCAAGTCCTAAAATATGAAATTACTAGCCTATCCTCTAGCATGCAGAATATCACAAAATATCATAGCACAAATAGGTTATTTTGGGAAATCACCGTTCGGGCTCTAGCTGATTGTACACACTGCTCCTTCTCATATTCTCTTAGAAACTCTTGCTCGTTTTAGAAAAATCGTCTCTTCGTTATTTTTTCTCAAATCCTCAGTTTGAGTCCAGATTTACCCGAGGGTGCATCCGAATCCCTCAAACCAAGACTCTGATACCAACTTTTAACAACGTGAATTTTCAAACAAATTTTTCATTTTAAAACCGCCTACTTTTCATAGCATATTGTATAAAAATCTCATTTATTCAAATTACAAAAGACAACTCCATTAATAATCCAGGATCCTCAAAACATAACTCTTTATCTGGTGTGTACAATCAGGTCGGTGCCGTCCCGGGGTCCTGATAAACCTGAAACACATAACACATAACACGGTAAGCACGAAGCTTAGTGAGTTCCCCAAAATACCACATACAACAATTAGCCACTCAAGGTTATACTCTATGCGACCCTCTAGTCACTGTGTCTCAGCGAAACCCTCCAGTCCCGTAGCTCGTTGGACCCTTAGGTCCGGTGTAGCTCGTTGGACCCTCTCGTCCGGTCTGGTTGAGCCTTTCGGCCTCATAAATCATTGGACCTTCCGGTCCGGTCTAAATAACTCATAACATAATATCACATAGACAAGATGCACACCTCAAGCAAGCACATAATAGCTTTCGGTCACACATAAATACCACTCTAGGTAACGTATAGTGAGAAGACTCAACTCGACTAGGAGGTAACCGACAAGCACTCGAAAATCTTGGACTAGCCTCCGCCTAACACATAAGACAAGCATTTCAATCATTATCCGCTTTATTACTTATTTACTATTTAAGTCCTCTTTTCCCCTTTCTTACCCTCGGGATGGGTAAAAGTCTATTTTACCCCTCCTTGGTCCTTCCTGCCTCTTATTGACGCACCCAGGAAGTCAACAGAAAACGAGACTGAGTTAACAGTCAAGGTTGACCTGACTCACCGAGTGCACATCTGTGACTCGCCGAGTCCACTCGTATTCTCCACGTTCATCCTAGGGTTCACTCATCTCACTGAGTTGACTCCCAACTCGATGCGTTAACACTGGGTCCAGGCTACTACGTCACACCCGCTACGACTCGTCGAGTCATTCCATGGACTCGGCGAGTTGGCTCCATCGGATTGCTCATTCAACCACCTGAGGTCAGATCTGTAACTCCAACTCATAGATCTGACCTCCTAATACCCAAAAGTCACATAAGGGTCCGATCTTGATATTCATGCATAGCATATTTTGCTCTATATGCCATTTAGACTCCATTAAAGCTTCCTAACTTCAAAACCTCATGCTTGCACAACATTGGCTTCCTACTTTCTGACTCTCTGGATCATACAGGATCCAGATCTATGGCATACTCAGAAGAGGGGGGTTTGATGCACCCAAAACCCCACCAAAAGTGATATGAGCCCTAATTTCTCATACTCAAAGGATCTATTCAATAAAACAGGAAAGGTAAGGGCTTCATACCTTGATCTGAAGCTGAAGATGGGGATGAAATAGATCCACAAGCTCTCTTCTTGATCCATGCAACACCCTTGATCTTCTCCCCAAGGAATGACCTCCACCGAGTCCCTTTCCCTCTCTTGCTCACCAATAACTCTAGGGGTTCTCTCAAGTGACGAATGACACTGATGGGGGGTGTCAAGGAGGCTATAAGTGCCTTAAATAAGCCCAGGCCCGAGAGAATTAGGGTTTCTGCTAACAGCACTGACTCGGCGATTCATCTCTCCGACTCGTCCAGTCCATTCATTAACCACGTCACCAAGTCGCTACCCTACTCGATGAGTTGAGGCACCGACTCGTCGTGTCCGTCCAAAGTCCTTGAATTAAATACTCAAAATAATATACCTGGTAAACGGGATGTTACACATGTGTTTCAAATGTTTTGAAAAAGTTTTAATTTGGCATGAAAATTTTGGGTGTTATACGGTCTATAAGGGGGTATAAGGTTAATGCCTATAAAATGGCAGTTTAATGGGTGTCTACTCTCACCCACCGCTTCCTTGACTGGTGGAGGGTAGTTAGCCGAATGGGTAGGATCGGACATTAATTCTCATTAAAAGTATAATGATAATTATCAAGTAACTATACTTTTATTAAACTCCCGATCTTAGTTATTTTAGGAAAAATGTGAATTTGATGCTAATCCATGAAATTGAACTTTGCACCTTTCCATGTCGTTAGTGGAGCGTGTGTGGTTAACTAGCACACTAACATGGGCTAGTAAGGGTGGAAAAGGGTAGATTTATGTTTTTCATTGATCATAAGATCAATTGAGCATGTGTGGTTAACCGGCACATTAATTAGGTGATAACTGACTTCAAGTGTACCAAGTAAATTATCATGGTTATTCCGACCTTGTTTGTGATCCTCGGTATCCCAATCACAAACTTGAAGGGAATAATCAAGATTTAAACATGCCATTCAAAAAGTTCAATGAATCTCAAAAGAATCTAGGAATTTCAATCCAATTAAAACTTAATAATCAATTTTGTTTTTCATGGTGGAAATTGGTAAATCGTCATTTACCTACCTTGAAATATTTTGCAAGTTGGATTATGGCATCCCTCTTCCAAATTGTAAAATATTGTGTTGGGTCCTAGCCTTAATATTTCATTTTGGCTGTTATATTAAGGATTATTATCTAATCTAAACTTTTTCTTTCTTTTTCAGATGTCTTCCAACACTACTTCTGGCTCAAACCCTTCTGGATCCTTCTCTCTCCTCAACTTGTATGGGAGAGTCATCTTTGATGGTACCAACTTCAATGACTGGATTAGGAACATCAGGATGTCACTCGTTATGAGGACAAGGAATATGTCCTCGATATGCAGCTTAAGGAAATTGATGAGTCTTCTGCTACTCCTGAGGAGATCGCTGAGTTTAGGACTCATGACAAGGATGCCACCAAGGTGCCTTGTATCATGTTGGCTACTAGGACAGCTGAACTCCAAAAGTACTATGAGGACTTCTACCCTTTTGAGATGCACCAAGACCTGATGGAAACATACCATCAGAGTGCTCGTCAAGAGAGGTATGAAATCATCGCCTCCATGATAACAACAAAGATGAAGGCTGGAGAATCCATCACAACCCATTTGCATAAAACGCAGAGGTTTGTGGACCGCTTGTTGAAGTTGAATGTGAACTTCGATGAAGAGTTGGCCATATATATCATTCTACACACTTTACATCCATGTTATGATAAGTTCTGTATGACCTATCATATGAACAAGGAGGAGGACACTCTTAGCAAGCTTCAAGGCCTTTTGAGGACAGCTGAAAAGTAGTCTTAAAGGTAAATCTGTTGTTTCTACTCCTACTGCTACTGCCCCTGTCTTGGCAATTGGACATGGGAAAGGGAAGAAGAGGAAGGATCCCTCCAAGTGTCGTAAGGGAATTTCTCTTGATGGATCCTCTTCTAGTGGGACCAAAGCTGGTTCTGCTGCTTCCTCTTCCATTCCTAAGGAAGCAGAGTGTTTCTATTGTCATGATAAAGGGCATTAGAAGCGAAGCTGCCCCAAATACTTGCAGGATGTAAAGGATGGGAAGGTTAAACCCACTCATGCGTGTATTTATACTATTCTATCTAATAACTCATCACATTCTTATTCTTGTGTCCTTGATACAGGTTGTGGAATTAACATTTGTTCTGATTTGCAGGGACTAAAAAGAAGTAAGGATGTGGAGCACGGGAATATGAAATTGATCATGGGGAATAGGAAGGTTTCACCTCTCACCAAGATTGGAGTTTATCTTTATTGCTTAGTAGTGGGCTAGAATTAGATTTGAATAATTTTTGCTACTCGTCTAAGATGGCGAGAAATGTTATTTCCTTTGATGGTTTGTACAAACAAGGTTTTAGTTTTTCATTTGATATTGAAATTGGTGCTATCAATGCTTTTTATAATGGTATTTTTTATTTTAAAGCATTGCCTTGTAATGGTGAATATGAAACTGTGATGGTTGTAGACAACTTAGGAAATAATGTGTTGCACACTGATTCTTCCAATGATCTGGATAAGGCATGCTTGTGGCATTGTCGTCTTTGACATGTCAACAAGAAGTGCATAGGCCAACTCCAAAAGGCTGGAGTCTTGGAGCCATTCGAATTAAGGTCGGAGGACACTTGCGAATCTTGTTTGCTTGGAAAGATGACTAAATCACCCTTCACTTGTACTTGTGAAGGGGGTGAAGGTTTGTTAGATCTCATACACACCGATGTGTGTAGACCTTTCAGAACCGCCACAATGGATGCTAACTGCTTCTATGTGACTTTTACTAATGATTACAGCAGATATGGCTATATCTACTTAATTAAACATAAGTCAGAAACCTTTGAAAGATTCAAAGAGTTTAAACAAGAAGTGGAGAATCAGTTGGGCAGGAAGATAAAGATGCTCTGATCTAATCGAGGTGGTGATTATCTTAGTATCGAGTTCCTTGACTATCCTAAGGCATGTGGGATTGTTTCACAATTGACGCCACCTAGGACACCACAACTTAATGGTGAGGCTGAGAGGCGCAATCGAACCTTGTTGGACATGGTTCGTTCCATGATGAGTCGAGCTTCATTACCTATCTCATTCCAGGGGTATGCCTTAGAGACTGCCGCCCATATCCTTAATCTATTCCCAACTAAGAAGGTTTCCAAAACACCTCACGAGATATGGATAGGGAAGGTTCCCTCATTAGCACACATCAATGTTTGGGGTTGCGAGGCTTTCGTGAGATGCGAGACTCACGATAAGCTCGAACCTCGCAGTGAGCGTTGTATTTTCATCGGCTACCCGCAGAAGTCCTTTGGATATCTCTTGTATAGACCGAGTGACAATGTTGTCTTCGTTGCAAGGAGAAGAGTCTTTCGCGAGAGAGAACTCATAGGCCAAGGAAACAGTGGGAGGTAAATTGACCTTGAAGACCTTCAAGAGTCAAGAGGAGAAGGAACCTCAAACACTAGCAATCGACCTGAGGAGGAAACTCCTGTTGATCCAGTTGATGAGTCCGTACCTCTGAGGCGTCCAGTAGAGTTAGTGTTCCACCTATTTTATATGGTTTCCATATAACATCTGAGGGTGATACATTTATCAGTGATAGCACACTGATAAATTTGGATGAACCTAACAACTACAAGGAAGCCATGGCAGGCCCCGAGTCTGCAAAGTGGAAAGAGGTTATGAACAGTGAGATTCAGTCCGTGTATGACAATCAAGTTTGGAACTTGGTTGAATATGTACCGGGACGTAAGACATTTGGGTGCAAATAGATCTTCAAGAAGAAGACCGACATGGATGGGAAAGTATACACATATTGTAACAACCAGAATCAGAAAGACCAAGAAAATAAAGGAAAGGCTCTAAGTCAAGAGTCAACTCGTCGAGTCCAGGGAGGAACTCGACGAGTCGGAGCAGGATCCGGGGCATAGAGTAAGTGACCGACTCGGCGAGTCGGCTAGTGGACTCGACGAGTCTGGTCTGGGCGAGAAAAACCCTAATCCCGGGGGTTGTGCCCTATTTAAAGAACATTACATCCCTTCCCCAGCCACTTTACTCCCCTTTTGAGATCCAGAAACCCTAAATCGTTAATGAGAGCCCTTGGAAGCAATTTAGAGCCTAGATAAGTGATTTTGGTGGAAAGGGGCTTGAAGATCAAGAGGCTTGCTGCAAAGGAGTGGTGTAGATCCGGGATCTACTTCAGTTGGAGCATATATTGGAGGTAATAAGATGTTGCTTTAGCTTTATTGCAAATAGATCTATCTTATGTTTGAGATTTGGGGCATTTTGGGCATGATTTAGATCTATGTCGAGTTAGAGGCCTAGATCTAAGGTTGCTACCTCAGATCTAGACTTGTGATGGTCCAGAAGATCATAAAGTCATGTCAATAAGTTGTTGGTGAAGCCCCTTTGTCTTAAACCCTAGCCCTTGAGTGTTTTGGGCCTTTAGCTCCTTGGTTTCACATAAAGTTTGCAACTTTATGTGGGGGATAGACCGTAGAAGAGTGGATCTATGGATTGGAGCCCCTGCATGGCTCGGAATGCCAATGTATGGATTGAGAACTGGAGAGACTCGGTGAGTCACATGGGTGTACTCGACGAGTTGTATGAATATGTGCATGGAGTCGGCGAGTTGGAAGAACAACTCGGCGAGACCATTGAAGATTGCCTAGGACTCGGCGAGTTTGTTCTTGGACTCGACGAGTCAGGTCGCATAATCCCCAACCTCTTCTGGTTAAGACACAGATCAGTGAGTTGAGTGGTGACTCAGTGAGTTGGACAGGATGGGACTTAGAGATCGTTGAACTCGACGAGTCCTGGGGTGACTCGGTGAGTTGGGTCGTGTTTTGAGAGCTTCTGAGTTTAAGGACTCGGCGAGTCTTCGAGTTGACTCGGCGAGTCGAGTCAACTGGAAGGTTTACTTTGACTAGGATTTTGACTTTAACCAGAATTGACTTAGTTTGACTTCTAGAGTTCTGTTTGGACCTAAGTGTTTTATTGATATTAGTAGCTCGGGGAGCTAGTGGAGCAGCGATTCAGAAAGTGGTAGGACAGCAGCCAGAGGGTTATCAGCAAAGTTCAGCAGTGCGAGGTGAGTCTCCTCACTATTTGTATGGGTCTACGGCCACAATGCCGACCCATTTAGTTTATGTATGGTAAGCAGACCCGGGGGTTAGCCCTAGGCATTATGCATGAAAGACCAAGAGGAGGCTCCTGGCACACAGTATGTTATTATGTATGGTAGGAAGACCCGGGGTTAGCCCTAGGCACTATGCATGAAAGACTAGGAGGTGGCTCCTGGCACACAGTATGTTATTACGTATGATAGGAAGACCCGGGGGTTAGCCCTAGGCAATATGTATGAAAGACCAGGAGGTGGCTCCTGGCGCACTGTATGCTATTGTGTATGAAAGACCAGGGGGTGGCTCCTGGCACACTATATGCGGAGTGGCCTAGTAGAGTAGTTTGTATAGTTGTCTTTGTGATACTTGCGTGAAAGACCAGGGGGTGGCCCTTGGCACTTGTCTGTAAGACCCAGGGAGTGGCCCCAGGCTTGACCAGAAAGACCACGTGCGGCCCGTGGCATAACCGCAAGACTATGTTTGGCACATAGCACCTTAGCAAGAGTATGTTTGGCACATAGCACCTTACTTGATTATGGATATGTTGGTTATGAATGGCTCTTGGATATATATGGCATGTATCGATCAGTTGGTTTGTATGGTATGTGGTATCTGGGGAACTCACTAAGCTTCGTGCTTACGGTTTTCAGTTTTGGTTTCAGGTACTTTGTTTTCAAGGAAAGGAGCCGGTTCGATCGCAGCGCATCACACTATGTTTTCCGCACATGAGATCTTTGGGATCACACTCTGATATGGTTTTATGATAATATGCTTTGATTACTGACACTTTGGCTTAACACGAGATATTATTATGAATGTTTTATACTGATGGTTTATGTAATAAGTTATTTAAAAATGAAATTTTTGGCCTTGAATTTTGGGATGTTACAAGTTGGTATCAGAGCCCTGGTTTGAGGGATTCGGACACACCCTCGGGGGTGTCTGGACTCAAATCGAGGGATTAAAAGCTTTTTACAAGAAAATGGTTTTCTAAAATATGAGTTAAAGGAGTTTTGAGAAAGAACGAAGTGTGTGATGTGCGCGACCGGCCGAGCTCAAGTAGGTTTACCCCAAGATACCCATACAAGTTTATATTATGGATACCAGTTTCAGTAGAACAACATGCTAGAATAGGACTAAGGATCTAGGAATGATGCCTTATGTGCCTGCTTTATGTGCTTCAGCTTATGAGAATTGCATGCTAGTATTAAGTAGACTGCAGTAGGATAGCCTATTTAGGTTATACCTGATAGTATGAGCTTATCATTGTATGCTGGTGCAGTTTCCTGTTATGAGGATAGGATTGCTTGAGATCGTTCCCTTTGTCTAAATGCTGCTTGCTTTGTGCTTTGTGGGACTCTGAGTGATGGGAGTTAGCCATTAGGTAAATACGTCACGTCACGTGTGATCAGGATTGAATAATCTCAGAATGCTGGATTTGGCCCTATTGCACAGCTCTCGTTTGAGTCTAACCGTTGTAGGGACGAGTCTTTTACTCGAAGGATTATCTGAGCCTCGTCACATGTGATGGTATTCAGGTGATAACTAATTGGCATTATAAGGAGGCCTTCAGCACCTGAGGACTGGTTTGGGTAGAGCCAGAGATTTATCTAGGGCAAGCCTAGGATGAGAGTAGCAGAGATCAGTAGTATTGAAAGGGACTTGGTGAAGTTGAAGCAACCCTTGAGGAAAGTACGGATAGATGTGGAAGGTAGTATGGGCCCATACTACTGGAAACAGAGGATCCGTACTCGAGTCAAGGAGGGCCGAGATGGAACCAGGAATCTTGGATAATGTGTGAGACCTCTCGGGGTATGTTTTGATCCATACATTTATGTGTTTATCCCCAGTATGGTGACCACGCGACATGGAGCAGGAGGCTCAGGATCTGGATCAGGGTCGGGCTCGGGCGCAGGATCCGAGCAAGTTGATGATGGATTACGCGAGTTCATCGCGTCTGAGATTACGAGAGGCATCCTTGAGGCGACCCCGGTTATTTTCGGGTCGATCAAGGAGGGGATCATTGAGCCGATGGAGGATCGCCTCCGAGCTTTCAGGTGTGATTTGGCGTCTGGCCAGGTGAGTTCGCGCACACTTTCTTTCAAGGACTTCAGAGGGAGTGGTGCACCAGACTTCCACGGGGTGAAGGACCCTATTATTGCCAGAAGATGGATTGCAGACATTGAGTCTGCATAGTTGACGAGCTTCTGTCCTGAGCGGTTGAAGGTTCGATTTGCTGCAGGGTGCTTGAGGGGCAGAGCTAGAGACTGGTGGGAGTCAGTTGGTGATTCCTTGGGAGCCTCAGCCATTGAGGCTATGACCTGGTCTGACTTCATGACCAGGTTTAGGGCGGAGTTTGCGCCGACTGTGGAGCTTCAGCAGCTGGCCAGGGAGTTCCTAGACATGAGACAGACGACGGAGTCGGTGGCGGAGATTACTGCCAAGTTCCGGGGGAGGACCTTATTGGTTCCTCAGTATGCAGGGGATGAGGAGATGCGGAGGACCCGCTATCATGACATGTTGAGAGTTGATATTCGGGAGCATGTTAGCTTCTCGACATGCCCGACCCTGGACTCTATGATTTCCAGGGCGCGGGAAAGGGAGATTGATCTGGAGCACATTGCGAAGAGGAGGTCAGATCAGACGTATACTTTGGAGGGTCCCGGGAAGAGACCCAAGACTTCAGATCAGCGATTAGTAAGTTGGCAGGTCCGAAGTCAGTGCAGCATGTGCGGGAAACCATACGAGGGAGTTTGTCGTTCCAGGGGTTCAGGCTGCTACAAGTGTGGCAGCGATGGTCACGTCAGCAGGGACTGCCCACAGGGGTCAAGCCCATTATGTTTTCACTGCAATCAGGTGGGACACAAGAAGGCCGACTGCCCGACGGTGAGGGGAGGAGTAGGGAATACGTCTGCCCCGACAACTTCGAGGTTTACGGATGGGTGAGAGGGTAGGGCCTTGCAGTGACAGATGAGGGAGATCTGGATTACAGTAGGGAATGTTGCAGGTACATATCTATGGCTATTTTCGTACCTATTTGTATTAGGGTTGTTCTTACCCCGGACTCAGGTGATAGTATATATGAGTTGTCTCTCTGCTTGTATTCGGATTGTACTTTCAGAATTGTCATATACCAATTGCATACCGGGAACTATTAGTAGCTAGTGTAGGGTCATCCCTCACTTCGGGATCGAAGTGTCCAGTATTATCTCGATTATGACCAAAGCGGTTCAGGAGCGTTGCGTGGAGGTTGTTGGACAGAGTCCATGGAGTAGCCCTCCACCATCATTAGGGTTTGGTTGTTCTAGTCTTGGTACTTGAGATGGATTTTGGAAGCATCAAGGGAAGTGGTCTATCACTGATGGGGTTGCTCTGAGCATTAGTCTTTCGGACCTTAAAGGTATTAGTTGGAGCTCAGGGGATTATCAGTATCGGGGATGCAGGAGGTGTTCATCTAGTATCCGGTAATCGTACGGTATTTGGAGTGGACTAGTGATGGATCGCTAGCGGCATCAAGGCGATGGTAGTTATCATGCCTTTTGTGTAAGGGAGGAAGGAATGGAAATCCTCGGGTTTCGCAGGCAGGAAAGACTTAACTGAAGCTAAGTGGGGGAGAAACAATCATGTTATGGGAGCAGAAGCGGTTTTGAAACTAGGATAAGTTTCGCTCTCCTGTCAGGAAGGAAGACGGCCCAGGTGGTTGTATGAATTGAGGACAATGCGAATTGGAAGTTTGGAAAACTTGCCAATTGTGAGACCTCATTCTCGAGATGTCTGGTAGCAGATTGCAGAGGAATCGGTTGGGAGTTCCAGTTGGGACATGAGTACCACTTGGGGGGTACTAGATTGTGCTTGCATGCTCGACTATGGGTTAGTCGTGGCATCCACTAGCAGCCAGTCCGTGTGAAAGGGTGTTGTCAGACTACCGGATGGCCGTAGCATTCACCAGTGGTCAGATAGTAAGAAGAGTGTAGTAAGACTGCGGGGCGGTCCGTAGCAATGGTTAGGAGATAGCGTCGAAGAGTGGTGCGACTGCGGTGTGGCCCATAGTAATCGTATGTGAGGATAGTTACACTGCGGTGTGGCCCGTTGCATTTGTTTAGTAAGACTGTGGTGTGGCCCGTAGCATTAGTTTAGTAAGACTGCGGTGTGGCCCGTAGCAATCGTATGTGAGTATAGTTAGACTGCGGTGTGGCCCATAACATTAGTTTAGTAAGACTGCGGTGTGGCCCGTAGCAATCGTATGTGAGTATAGTTAGACTGCGGTGTGGCCCGTAGCATTAGTTTAGTAAGACTACGGTGTGGCCCGTAGCAATCGTATGTGAGGATAGTTAGACTGCGGTGTGGCCCATAACATTAGTCTAGTAAGACTGCGGTGTGGCCCGTATCAATCGTATGTGAGTATAGTTAGACTGCGGTGTGGCCCGTAGCATTAGTTTAGTAAGACTGCGGTGTGGCCCGTAGCAATCATATGTGAGTATAGTTAGACTGCGGTGTGGCCCGTAGCATTAGTTTAGTAAGACTGCGGTGTGGCCCGTAGCAATCGTATGTGAGGATAGTTAGACTACGGTGTGGCCCGTAGCATTAGTTTAGTAAGCCTGCAGTGTGGCCCGTAGCATTAATTTAGTAAGACTGCGGTGTGGCCCGTAGCAATCGTATGTGAGTATAGTTAGGCTACGGTGTGGCCCGAAGCACTGGTTTAGCAAGACGGCGGGGTGGCCTGTAGCTTTAGTTGGCTGGCAGCGCAGAAGTGTTATAAGACTATGTGGGTGGCCGTAACATTCACTAGTTGACAGAGCGAGTATAGTAAGACTACGGGGTGGCCCGTAGCATTCGTCGGTCCCTATTCGCTAGTGCGAATGTATCAGGTGTGTGATTCAGTGGCAGGGTTTTTCATATAGTTAAGTTCAGGACAGGGCAGCCGCCCGAATGTGAGTCGGCCATATTGTGATTAGGTCCGGAAGGAGGTAGGCCATTGGGGACCAAGAGTGGCGTAAGACTGTGGGTAAGCCGTGGAATTCATTAATAGCTTAGTTCGCGGAGTGTGGACGGGGGCCCGTATCTATGAGGTGGCATGGGGGCAGCCGGTATTCCGTGTAATGGTAGATCAGTTGGGACCAGGGCGGTCTCGGTTCATCCGGTAGGCGGATGGGAGTCAACAGGACTTCAGGCAGGAATGATGGTATGGGATTCGGTGTGAAAAGCCGTGAGCTGATCGGATGATGCTAAGCTGCTCATCGTGGGATCGAATGATCTCAGAGTAAAGGATTTGGCTCAGTGACGCCGTTCTCGTCTGAGCCTTAAACTTAGCAGAGAGGGATCTGCTACCCAAAGGATTGTCTGAATTTTCACGATTGGGTGGAGCTTTCAGTATTGGAGCATTGTATGGGGGTTATTCCGTGAGTATTGGTATGATGGCCGGCACTAGGAGTGGTCGGGATTGCGCTTTCAGTAGAGGATCGGTCCTCGAAGGAAATTGGGAAGGTTGTTGCTTGTGAAAAGTGCCTTAGAAAGGCCAGTGACAGAGTAGGGTAAAAGGGTAAACCCCTTGCGAATCAAGGGTAAGTGTATCAGGAGTATCGATATGTTTACCGGTTGGATAAAAGTGTTGTACTCGAAGGTAGTAAGTAACGGGTTATTCTGAAGATGACATCTTCAAGGTTTAGATCGGATGGACGGAGTGTGTACCTTGTGGTAAGTGGCGACCAGATGGTAAGGTAGTTGGCCGTGGCAGACTTCGAGGACGAAGTGTAGTTTAAGTGGGGGAGTGTTGTAACAACCAGAATCAGAAAGACCAAGTAAAGAAAGGAAAGGCTCTAAGTCAAGAGTCAACTCGTCGAGTCCAGGGAGGAACTCGACGAGTCGGAGCGGGATCCGGGGCATAGAGTAAGTGACCGACTCGGCGAGTCGGCTAGTGGACTCAGCAAGTCTGGTCTGGGCGAGAAAAACCCTAATCCCGGGGGTTGTGCCCTATTTAAAGAACATTACATCCCTTCCCCAGCCTCTTTACTCCCCTTTTGAGATCCAGAAACCCTAAATCGTGAGTGAGAGCCCTTGGAAGCAATTTAGAGCCTAGATAAGTGATTTGGTGGAAAGGGGCTTGAAGATCAAGAGGCTTGCTGCAAAGGAGTGGTGTAGATCCGGGATCTACTTCAGTTGGAGCATATATTGGAGGTAATAAGCTGTTGCTTTGGCTTTATTGCAAATAGATCTATCTTATGTTTGAGATTTGGGGCATTTTGGGCATGATTGAGATCTATGTCGAGTTAGAGGCCTAGATCTAAGGTTGCTACCTCAGATCTAGACTTGTGATGGTCCAGAAGGTCATAAAGTCATGCAAATAAGTTGTTGGTGAAGCCCCTTTGTCTTAAACCCTAGCCCTTGAGTGTTTTGGGCCTTTAGCTCCTTGGTTTCACGTAAAGTTTGCAACTTTATGTGGGGGATAGACTGTAGAAGAGTGGATCTATGGATTGGAGCCCCTGCATGGC
The DNA here is from genome assembly GCF_052849685.1 of Lactuca virosa. NCBI lineage: Eukaryota > Viridiplantae > Streptophyta > Magnoliopsida > Asterales > Asteraceae > Lactuca > Lactuca virosa. The sequence continues at coordinate 417,319,767 of NC_136428.1, read as the reverse complement.
TCGAAAAGCCACTGTATGGATTGAGAACTGGAGAGACTCGGCGAGTCACATGGGTGTACTCGACGAGTTGTATGAATATGTGCATGGACTCGGCGAGTTGGAAGAACAACTCGGCGAGTCTGTTGAAGATTGCCTAGGACTCAGCGAGTCTGTTCTTGGACTCGACGAGTCAGGTCGCAGAACCCCCAACTTCTTCTGGTTAAGACGCAGATCAGTGAGTTGAGTGGTGACTTAGTGAGTTGGACAGAATGGGACTCAGAGATCGTTGAACTCGACGAGTCCTGGGATGATTCGGCGAGTTGGGTCGTATTTTGAGAGCTTCTGAGTTTAATGACTCGGCGAGTCTTCGGGTTGACTTGGCGAGTCGAGTCAACTGGAAGGTTGACTTTGACCAGGACTTTGACTTTAACCAGAATTGACTTAGTTTGACTTCCAGAGTTCAGTTTGGAGCTAAGTGTTCTATTGATATTAGTAGCTCGGGGAGCTAGTGGAGCAGCGATTCAGAAAGTGGTCGGACAGCAGCCAGATGGTTATCAGCAAAGTTCAGCAGTGCGAGGTGAGTCTCCTCACTGTTTGTATGGGTCTACGGCCACAATTCCGACCCATTTAGTTTATGTATGGTAGGAAGACCCGGGGGTTAGCCCTAGGCATTATGCATGAAAGACCAGGAGGAGGCTCCTGGCACACAATATGTTATTATGTATGGTAGGAAGACCCGGGGGTTAGCCCTAGGCATTATGCATGAAAGACCAGGAGGTGGCTCCTGGCACACAGTATGTTATTACGTATGATAGGAATACCGGGGGGTTAGCCCTAGGCAATATGTATGAAAGATCAGGAGGTGGCTCCTGGCGCACTGTATGCTATTGTGTATGAAAGACCACGGGGTGGCTCCTGGCACACTATATGCGGAGTAGCCTAGTAGAGTAGTCTGTATAGTTGTCTTTGTGATACTTGCATGAAAGACCAGGGGGTGGCCCTTGGCACTTGTCTGTAAGACCCACGGAGTGGCCCCAGGCTTGACCAGAAAGACCACGTGCGGCCCGTGGCATAACCGCAAGACTATGTTTGGCACATAGCACCTTAGCAAGACTATGTTTGGCACATAACACCTTACTTGATTATGGATATGTTGGTTATGAATGGCTCTTGGCTATGTATGGCATGTATGGATCAATTGGTTTGTATGGTATGTGGTATCTGGGGAACTCACTAAGCTTCGTGCTTACGGTTTTCAGTTTTGGTTTCAGGTACTTTGTTTTCAAGGGAAGGAGCCGGTTCGATCGCAACGCGTCACACTATGTTTTCAGCACATGAGATCTTTGGGATCACACTCTGATATGGTTTTATGATAATATGCTTTGATTACTGACACTTTGGCTTAACACGAGATATTTTTATGAATGTTTTATATTGATGGTTTATGTAATAACTTATTTAAAAATGAAATTTTTGGCCTTGAATTTTGGGATGTTACACATATAAGGTGTGACTGGTTGCGAAGGGCTTTACTTAAACTCCGAGAGTTGACTATGATGAGACCTTCTCGCCAGTAGCGAAGATTAAGTCTATTAGGGTTATGCTAGCCATAGCAACATTTCATGATTATGAAATATGGCAAATGGATGTCAAAACCGCTTTCCTTAATGGAAAGTTGGCTGAGGATTTTACATGAGTCAGCCAGAGGGTTTTGTCAATGCAGAGTACCCTAATAGAGTGTGTAACCTTGAGAAATCCATTTATGGATTGTAACAAGCATCTCGCAGATGAAATCTTTGTTTCGATGAGAAAGTCAAAGACTTTGGCTTTTCGAGAAGCGAGGATGAGTCATGTGTGTATGTCAAGGCTAGTGGGAGTACAGTTAGCTTTCTGGTGCTGTATGTGGATGACATACTTCTCATTTTCTGGTGTTGTATGTGGATGACATACTTCTCATAGTAAATGAAATCCCAACCTTGCAGGAGGTTAATTCGTAGATTGGGAAGTGTTTTGCTATGAAGGACCTCGGAGAAGCTGTCTATATTCTAGGGATAAGGATATTGGCAGACAGGAGTAAGAGACTAATTGGACTTGGTCAAAATAGCTACTTGGATAAGCTGTTGAAAAGGTTCAACATGATGGATTCTAAGAAAGGTGACTTACCAATCCAAGGCAATACCAAACTGATCAAAACTCAGAGTCCGAGTACATAGGCTGAGATAGTTGAGATGAGTCGAGTACCATATGCTTTCGTAGTTGGTTCTATTATGTATGCTATGAGTTGTACTCGCCCCGATGTGGCCTTTAATTTGAGCATGGTCAGCAGATATCAAGGGAATCCTGGTAAAGCACATTGGACTGCGGTGAAGAACATTCTTATGTACCCGCGGAGGACTAAGGACTGGGTCCTTACCCTCGGTGCGAGTGATGACTTGAGAGTAATGGGGTATAGTGACGCTAGCTTTTAGACCGACAGAGATAATTTCCGCTCTCAGTCGGGCTGGGTATTTACCCTGAATGAAGGAGCAATAACTTGGAAAAGTTCCAAGCAGGAGAATGTAGTTGATTCAACATGCGAATAAGAGTACATAGCAGCAAGCGAAGTGGCGAAGGAGGCAATATGGATTAAGAACTTCATCGGAGACCTTGGAGTTGTACCAGCTATAAAGGAGCCAATGGAGATTTTTTGTGACAACGAGAGTGCGGTGGCCTTAGCCAAGGAACCAAGGGATCGTGGCAGATCCCGGCACATCGACAAAAAATACCACTTCATAAGACATCAAATAGAAGAAGGACTCCTCGTAGCAAAAGAGGGTATCGTCAGAGGAGAACCCAACAGATTCCCTCACGAAGGGACTGAATAGGGTTAAGAACATACAGCATGCGAGGTGCATCGGGCTGAAGGACGATATTAGTTTTGATGATTAGATAGAATTTTAGAAACTTGTAATAGTTGAAATGTAATTGACATTTGATGATTGAATAAAAGGTGTTCTCTATTTATAAGTAATGTTACTATCTTGTTTCAATCATTTACTATTGTTTCATTTTACATGTTTTGACTTCCAGAATAATAATATTATTCAAACTATCCACAGTCGATCATACTTTGGAAGTAGGTATTGAGGGAAGACTATCATGAAATTGGCTTGTAGATTGTCTGAAGTGTATTAGACATAGCAAATTTTGCTACAACATTCATGAGTGCTCATAAGGTCTGAATATTAGATTAAACTGACGCTCACTTGAATCACTTCACGAAATTTATCATGAGTGATCGTGAGACGATAATATCATATAGTCTTCAAATCAAGATATTGTTGGATTAGATGTCTAAGCCCATAACTATTATTGGTATGTATTTGACCCGACTTGGCATGGTCCATTTGGGTTGCACTTCACCGGAACAATTGGATAGACAAAATGAGAAAAAGATACTAGTGATTTATATTAATATATCATAAGTTCTAATATATTAATATGAAATCATATTATTTAATTAGTATTGATCAAGAATTAATTTAGAATTAATTTAGTGATCAAAAGGAACTAACTAAATATGGACTCTTATATATATGTGGTAGACCAAGTTGTGGTGGACCAAGTTCATTTAGCTTGGGCTAAACTTTCATGGATAGTCCATGGAGTGTTTAATCCATGGATCCTATGGAAATGAAAGGTCATGGGTTTTAGGGTTTACATGTATGTAACCCTAATCCTCCACACTATATAAAGAGGTCCTTGGTTCATGAAATGGGCACTAGTGCATAGAAATGAGGGCAATGCCGATTTCATAAGAGGGAACCTATGTATCCTTATTATCTAGTTATTCCAAGTTGGTTTTGGTGATTTGTGATTCCACTTGAGGCTTCCACACTATTGGGGCTAAGCTCTTAAAGTTCAATACTTCAAGCTTCATCAAAAGGTATGTTATCTAACTAGTTTCATGTATTATAGTTGCTTCATTGTATGCTAATTAGGGTGAAACCTTGGAATATCATATATTTGCATGTATAATAGAGAAAACATAGATCCAAGGTTTATAGGGTTGCATGTACACCTTAGGAGTGTTAGAATGCTCAAAACCCATCAGTGGTATCAGAGCCAAGGCTTGTTTTCAAGTTATACCTGCTGAAATAGCTTAAAATTTGAAAATTCTGGCATCCTGGGCATTGGACTCGCCGAGTCCACTGATGGACTCGCCGATTCCATGAATAAATTCTTCCTACTCGTCGAGTAGGTTCATACACTCGACGAGAAGAAGCCCTTAACATCATATTTTTGACTTTTAAGGCTGGAATTGGACTAGGAACATTACCCTAAGTTGTTTTTGAACTTGTAAACCTGTTTTTGATGTGGTAATGTTCATGCTAATCCAATTTCATAGATAATTGTCAATAGATTCATGTTTTGTAATAGTTTAATGGTTAGGCTAATTACATGAAAATTGTTTGATTTGAATTAACTTGTTCTTATGAGTTGATTTAGATTAATAGAAAAGTTATGTGATAATATGTTTTTAATCCAAATTAATCTAAAAGTCTTTCATAATATGTGTTTTCGTAACTTGTCCTCAAGTTATATGAAAAGTCACATTTATGATTATTAAACACTCATAAGATTTCCATAAGTTATGAAAGTGAAGAGTCTCATTTTTAAATGTTTTAAAGTCTTCCATAACTTGTCCTCAAGTTATGGAACTTGAAGAGTTTTTTCATTAAAACTACTTTAAAGACATAAATTATGGAATTGAAAAGTTTTGTAGTGTTCAAAACTTGCCCTCAAGTTTTGGGATTTGTAAAGTTTCCCCATGAATACTTTAATTCCAAGTTAAGACCTTAGAGTTTTAAAAGTTAAAATTCAACCCTTATAATATTATAATATTAATAGTTAATAGTTATATATATATATATATATATATATATATACATATATATATATATATATATATATATATATATATATATATATATATATATATATATATATATATATATATATATGTATAAGAACAAAGTCAGTCTTACCGTTAGTAGGCCTCATTCACGAAGCCGGTCTATAAGGGGGGTATAAGGTTGTTGCCTATAAAATGGCAACTTAATGGGTGTCCACTCTCACCCACTGCTTCCTTGACTGGTGGAGGGTCGTTAGCCGAACGGGTAGGACAAGGACTATAATTCTCCCTTCATTAAAAGTATTAATGATAAATACTAAGTAACTAAACCTTTTATAAATTCTCAATCTTAGTTACTTAGGAAAATGTGAATTTGGTGCTAACCCATGAAATTACACTTCGCACTTTGCTTAAGTCGTTAGTGGAGCGTGTGTGGTTAACCGGCACACTAACGTCGATTTAACATGGTAGGCAAAGGGTAACTTAATGTTTATCATAGTATTAGTAAAGCGTGTGTGGTTAACCGGCACATCGATTGAGTGGTAAATATTAAGGGTACCAAGTATCTTTGCATGGTTATTCACACCATGTTTTGTGATCCTCGGCATCCCAGTCACAAAATTTGAGAGGGCACAATCGAGATTGAAACATGCCATTGAAAAGTTCAATGAATCTCAAAAGATCTAGGAGTTTCAAATCCAATTAAAACCTAATAAATTATTTCCTTTTTCATGGTGGAAATTGGTGAATCGTTATTCTCCTACCTTCAAATATTATATAGCTTGGATTATGACATCCCTCTTCCAAGTTATAAAATATTGTGTTGGGTCCTAACCTTAATATTTCATATTGGGTGTGATATTAAGGACTTTAAATCAACTATCTTGAATATCTCCCAAATGATGTCTGGTTCAGACAATTATGATCTTCCCAAAACTCTTGGAACAAGCTTTCCTAATGAAGATGATGTCCTGGAAATCATACTTCTCTTCCTCCACCTCCTCCAATTATTCTCCCTAACCCACAAGTTCTTGAATAGTTCAAGGTCATTCAATCCCTATTGCCAAGCAAAGTCTATGTGTGCTCACATCTTGGAGATAAAGTCACATATGGACAAGCCGGGAGAGTTGGGTGTCAAAGTCTTGAGGAAGTTGGATGTGTAATCACTTCCTAAGTCACATAGTGAGTTCTTTAAGGACTACTCGGTAACAGACTATGACATGACCCTTAATGATCTTATCTATTTGCTAGGTGCTGCTGAATCAACAATGATTTGGAGCACTGGTAAGACAAATTTGATTAGAAGATCAACTTCCAAACTTCCATGGACATTGAGAAGGGTAACATTGAAAATCCAGAAAAGCTTTCTCTTCCCAATGGAAAGGGATCGGCCATAGTCAACTCGGTTGACCAAATGGTAAAGAGAAAGGCTAAGTCTGATAGAGTCCCGTGTACCATTCCCAAAGGGTCCATATGTTTCTATTGCTAAAGGAAGGGGCATTGGTTGCGAAGCTGCCTTAACTACCTGAAAGATCTGAGAGAAGGTCAAGTCAAAAAGTTTGACTCTACTAGGTAAATACACTATCTAACTCTCTTAAGTTCCTATTTGAAGATTCTTAATACATTTTGATGTATGGTAGGATCAAGCAAAGGGAATGAAACTTAAAGGAAGAGTAAGCTGAATCTGATCGCAGAGATGGATTTCGATCGCATGGTTCGGTGATCAGAATTTTTGAGCTGCTGCTTAAGAGTTGTGATAGATTGCTTAGGAATAGATAACAAAATTGTTTTCATATGCATTTGCATTGTAAGGATAAGTTTTTCCGCAAGTTTTAAAATAAAAGAAAGTTTTTGATTTTATTTATTTTAAGTATCCTTACAATGGCATTTGTGAAAATTTGTTGTTTATATGATTTCATTCATAGCCACATTGGAAAATGGATTTGATTCTCTCATTTGTGGTAGTGTCATAATTTACCAAACAAGGACGGATTCTCATCAACCAAGTTTTAGTTAGATAGAAACTTGGAATCATGAAAGTTGTATGATGAATGAGAATTTTCATCTTTGGAAAATTAAGACTAGTTCCTTGTTCACATGGATATGTGAGTCAAGTGAAGGACTAAGGGATCGAGTACACATTCTTGTGCACTGGTCAAGTCCACCACAAAAGATCAATAAGACTATTCGTCATGATTTACTAAAGTTTAGTAAATATGGTTATACTTACAAGTTTAAGTATAATTCTGAAACATTGGAAAAGTTTCGATGTATGGCAGAACGAATAAGAAGAATCAAATTAGGCAGAAAGATACAAGTTTCTTAAATCTGAAAAGACGGGAGAGTACTTTAGTATCATGTTTTGTGATCATCTTAATGATTAAGAAACCATATCACAATTGGTCCTCTAAGGACATCTTAGTGCATTTTTATGGCTAAGAAGAGGAGTCACGAATTGTGAAATGGTTAAATCAAGAAGATGAGTCATACTTCGTTCCAAAACAAGTCTTAGAGTCATAATCCAAGATTGTAACTTGAGTGACATATCTTAAAGAAGGTTTATTAACACTTTTCAAATGTAAGAGAAAAATGTGTTCTGCTCTTGTACATTTGAAATTGGTAAGTTGTGATGTTTTGGATAAAACAAAGACCAACTAAGGCCAATTGTGAGAAGTGTTTGTCTTGATAAAGAATCCGCACTATCTCTTGAATATTTGGCAAAAGAGACTTATATGTTAAGAGGACAGTGGGAGTCTAAAAGATCTTGAAAGAGTCTAATAAAGAATAAAAAACTTGTACTTTATCACTAGCACACGACTTGAGGTTTATAACCTATCATGTTGACATATTCCATTTTTGTGCCCATTCCAGTTAAAGTTGGCTCTGCATATGAGTTCTGAGTGTTCTCAGTTGGTTGCTTAACAACTTGGAAGTAATGACAGGCCCTTGTGTTGCCAGGTGGCAAGAAGTTAAGACTGCACAAGTTCAATCCGTATGAGTTTGGATTTGTCACTAACCTTGTCTTGTGATTATGGTTTTGACAAATTCATGTGGATAGGAACACATACACCATAAAATCTAAGTGTCATAACGTTTCTCTTCAATTCATGAAAAATGATGGTAAGGAAACGCTTTCACTGAGTAGATTTTAAGTAGATAGAAATTGTGATGTTTGCATTCTCAAAGTCGTTAGTGGAGCGTGTGTGATTAACCGACACACTAACATGTACTTGTGAGGAATGGCAAATGTCTAAACAAATGAGACTATGATTACGGCATCCCTTTTCATAGTTCTGGAATTGTTTAGACACACATGTGTGCTATCTAAGGAAAGGTGTATGTTTTTGATAAAGTTTTATCAATGCATCTCGTATCATAAATCTGAACTTTTGTAAGAAAGTCAATAAAGTATTGATTTTTAGAAGTCCAGCTGATTTCTGAGACATGCTAGTGGGAGCATGAGTGTTTTGCTAATAATCATCATGTTAGTGGGAGCATGATAATTATAATAAGTGTTGCAAGTATAGCAATATTAATTATAGAAAACAAAAGTTTCAATCGGGAAAAGTTGTTTTGCTAAAATTAAGGGAGAGGAAAATATACTTCATTTCAAATCTAAAAGCTTAGATCGTGAGATTTTAAGCAAATTTAGTCAAGTATATATATGAATGTTATGTTGGAATGGTTCAACATAAGGAAATTCTATATATGGGAACATTGTTTGCGTTCTAAAATTCTATTATGATTATGGCATCCCTTTTCATAATCTGAATTATGAGAATTTGGCAAATAGAAATAGAAATATTATAGCAAAAGACTGATCTAGTATCATGTCTTTATGTGAGACATCATGAATCGTGTCCCATATGCTTCGGATATAGGATCGATTGCATGTGCTATAATATTCATATGTTCTAAATTTTTTCCAAAAATGCATAGAGCATTAAGAGGGAAAAAGTACTAGAACTAGATATGACTAATTTGATTAAGCAATTGTCGAGGACAATCTAAGGTTTACCAAAGATTGGTTGCTTAGGATAGTTGGAAGTATCGTGTAAATTTTTGGAAGGACCATATTGACATATTCTGAAAAAAGGCAACTCTTGTTCAGGAGTGATAGTCAAAATGAGAATATGGAAATATTCCCAGAGGTGGAAGTTATTCATTAAATTTGTGTAAGATTGGGAAACTTAATGCAAGAAGGATGTTCAAAGCAATGTACTTTGAATTTGAGACTTCCTTTCCATGGAATGATCTCCATTGGAATACTCTGTAATGACTGTTGACAAGTCTTTATGACTTTGTGCATAATCATGACAAGAGGATCAGTGCATATAAGTTTAAAATCTAACAAGATTTCGGTAAATGGCAGGAATTTGGAATTCATACATTCACAGTAAGGTTTTGGGATTGTAAAATGAGAATCATTGGAATTATGTTTAATCGATCTATTCCACAAAGTAAAGATCGAGGACAACCTTAGTGTGCATACTTGGTGTATGGCATAACTAACGTTTGGAAAAACATAGTGTGCATACTTGGTGTATGGCATGACTAGTATTTAGAAAAACCATAGTGTACATGCTTGGAGCATGGGACAACTATTGTTTTAATTCAAGTATAAAGTTGATAGTTTGAAACAGTATGCAATTAATAATGTGTAATCAATATGGTGATAAATAAAAGGTGTTCTATTTATATTCATAAGTTCTGAGACCATATTGGATTCTATTATTCTTGTGTTTCACTTTGCATGTTTTGACTTCAAGTATAACTAGGTCGTTCTTCCTGAATGACTAAGTTATTCAAACCATCCACAGTCGGTCATATGTTGGAAGTAGATATGAATTAAGAGTATCATGAAGATGGATTATAGATGTCCAAGGTATGGGACATAGCAAGAGTTGCTGCAACATTCATGAGTGCTTATAAGTTCTGAGTGTTGTATTAAACCCACACTCATTTGACTCACTTCATGGATTTGATCACGAGTGATCATGAGACGATAATATCTTATATTCTTCAAACCTAGAGATATGAGTTGTTGCCTATTAGTTGGTTATACATTGATTGTATGAAAACGCATTGGTAACTCGATGTTATAAAACGTACCTTTGTTTATGATTCAACAAGTAGTAGAACAAGCATATGAGTCGAAGTTTATCCATTCCTTTTACCCTTCAAGGGATAAAAGCGATATATGTGGGCCCCTCGATGATTTAGTGATGACACCCCGAAGTGCTTGGCTAAGCCTGGACTGATTTGATATGTTCAATTAGTCGTTCGTCATAAATCCAAAATCGAGAAACAAAAAATGGATAGAGAGAATGATTATAATCCATGTCTCAGTCCATATGATATCTAGAATGGAGGAATATATGATCCCTTATCTAATGGACGCGTCATTTATTTGTTCAGAGTTCGACGGCAGCGGCTTTAAGAGCTACGATTGCTAGTCGGGTTTTGGAGTCATACGCAATAATAGTTTTAGACTTATCCAAGTGGGAGACTATTGGATTAGATGTCTAAGCCCATAAATATTATTGGTATGTATTCGACCCGACTTGGCATGGTCCATTTGGGTTGCACTTCACCGGAACAATTGGATAGACAAAATGAGAAAATGGATACTAGTAATTTATACTAATATATTATAAATTCTAATATATTAAGCTGAAATCATATTATTTAATTAGTATTGATCAAGAATTAATTTAGAATTAATCTAGTGATCAAAAGGAACTAATTAAATATGGACTCTTATATATATATGTGGTGGACCAAGTTGATTTAGGTTGGGCTAAGCTTTCATGGATAGTCCATGGAGTGTTTAACCCATGGATCCTACGGAAATGAAAGGTCATGGGTTTTAGGGTTTACATGAATGTAACCCTAATCCTCCACACTATATAAAGAAGTCCTTGGTTCATGAAATCGGCACTACTGCATAGAAATGAGGGCAATGCCGATTTCATAAGAGGGAACCTATGTATCCTTATTCTATAGTTATTCCAAGTTGGTTTTGGTGATTTGTGATTCCACTTGAGGCTTCCACACTATTGCGGCTAAGCTCTTAAAGTTCAAGACTTCAAGCTTCATCAAAAGGTATGTTATCTAACTAGTTTTCTGTAGTATAGTTGCTTCATTGTATGTTTGTTAGGGTGAAACCTTAGAATATCATATATTTGCATGTATAATAGAGAAAACATAGATCCAAGGTTTATAGGGTTGCATGTACACCATAGGAGTGTTAGAATGCTCAAAACCCATCAGATATATGAGTTGTTGACTATGAGTTGGTTGGACATTGATAATGCGAAACCGCATCAGTAACTTGATGTTATAAAACGCACTATTGTGTATGATTTAACAAGTAGTTAGTACAAGCACATACTATCGAAGTTTATCTGTTCCTTTTAGTCCTTGCAGGACGAAAAGCGATATCTTGGGCCCCTCGATGATTTTGTTTTGACTTGTGTTTCGGGCCCAGTCAAAACTCGATTGATGTGTTCGATTAAGTTCTATGTCAAAAAAATCGGAAATCGGGAAACAAATGCTGGACAATAAGAATGACTATGTTCCATGTATTTGTCCGGCTGATATCTTGAGAGCAGAGGATTATATGATCCCTTATCTAAATGGCATGTCAGAGTTCGAAAGAGGCTTTAAGAGCTACGATTGCTAGTCAGTTCCTGAAGTCATACTTGTAGCTATAGTTATTAGACTTATCCAAGTAGGAGACTGTTGGATAAGGTGTCTAAGTCCATAACTATAATTGGTATGTACTTGACCCAAAAATAACATGGTCCATTTGGGTTTTATTTCACCGGAACAATTTGAAAGGATGGACTTTTGAGTAGAGGTTGTTAATGATTTATTAATATATTATAAGTTCTAATATATTAATATGAAATCATATTATTTTGTTAGTATTGATCAAGAATTAACTTGGAATTAATTTAGTGATCAAAAGAGACTAATTAAATGTACGACGATTGATTTGGTAAATCAATGATTCTTATAGTGTGGGCCTATGGTTATTTAGGATGGGCTAAACCAATATGGTAGTCCATGGATGTTTAACCCATGGAGCCTAAGTAATATGAAAGGTCATGTCCATTAGGGTTTACATGGATGAAACCCTAGACTTTGTCACACTATAAAATAAGTCCCTTAGCTCCTAAAATCGCCCACTAGTTGTTCTTAGAGATCATAACAGCCACTAGTTGTTCTTAGAGATCATAAGAGCCGATTTTTGTGCAAGTCACTCTCTCTCTCAAGTCCTACATTGTTGGCGGTGTTTTGTGAAGCATTTGAGGCATCACATTTGGGGTGCTAGGCTCTTAAAGCTCCAAGTTAACAAGCTACAACAAGAGGTAAGTTATGTAACTAGCTTTGTTGTTTAAGTACCCATGCTTTGTATGCTAGTTAGGCTAATGCTTTGGAAAATCAAATTGCATGTATAATTAGAGAAAACTTAAATCCAAAGCATTTAGGGTTGCATGTGCACCATAAGATTGTTAGAGTGCTCAAAACCCTTCAGAGCTTTCTTAGAGATCATAAGAGCCCATTTTTGTGCAAGTCACTCTCTCTCAAGTCCTCCATTGTTGGTGGTGTTTTATGAAACATTTGAGGCATTACATTTGGGGTGCTTGGCTCTTAAACGTTCAAGTTAACAAGCTATAAAAAGAGGTAAGTTATTTAACTTGTTTTTTTGTTCAAGTACCCATGCTTTGTATGCTAGTTGGGATAATGCTTTGGAAAATCAAATTGCATGTATAATTAGAGAAAACATAGATCCAAAGCATTTAGGGTTGTATGTGCACCATAAGGTTGTTAGAGTGCTCAAAACTATGCAGTGGGATCGATTACATATGCTATAATATTAATCTGTTCTAATTTTCCAAATGCCTAGAGCATTAAGAGGGAAAAGGGACTAGAATGAGATATGACTAAAATGGTTAAGGAATTGTCGAGGACAATCTGAGGTTTACCAAAGATTGGTTGCTTATGGACAGTTGGAAGTATATTCTGAATTTTGGAAGGACCAAATTGACATACTCTGAGAAGAGGTAACTCTTGTTAAAAAGTGATAGTCAAAATGGGAATATGGAAATGGTTCCATAAGTGGAAGTTAATCATAAAATATGTGTATGATTAGAAACCTTAATGCAAGAAGGATGTTCAAAGGAATGTACTTTGAATATGAGACTTCACTTCCATGGAATTGGTCCAGTAACCAATGTCCAAAGGGAATACTTTGTAATATCATTGGCATAGTCTTTGTGACCTTTGTGCGTTGACATCACAAAAGGATTATTTCATTTAAGTTTCGAATCTAACAGATTATAGTAAATGGCAAGAATTTGGTATTCTTACACTTACTATAAGGATTTGGAGTTGTGAAATGAGTTTCATTGAAGATGTATTCAATCGATCTATTTCCAAAAGAAAGGACCATAGGTAAACATACATGCTTGGAGCGTGGGATAACTATTGTTTTAATTCAAGTATTAAGTTGATTAATCGAAACATTATACAATGAATAATGTGTAATCAATATGGTGATTAAATAAAAGGTGTTTTATTTATATTCATAAGTTCTGAGACCATATTGGATTCGATTATTCTTGTGTATCCACAATTGATCATACTTTGGAAGTATGTATTAAGGCAAGACTGTCATGAATCTGACTGTAGATTGTCTAGGTGTTTTAGACATAGCACGAGTTTGCTGCAGTGTTCATGAGTACTCCTGGAATAAGATTCGACTATTGGATTAAATCCACGCTCATCTGAATCACTTCATGGATTTTATCACGAGTGATTGTGAGACGATAATATCCTATATTCTTGAAACCAATACATGTGAGTTGTAGTTTACAAGTCATTTGCACATTAACATATGTAAACGCGCCAGTAACTTGGTGTTATGAAACATATTGTTGTGTGTGATTTGATGAGTAAGTACAAGCAAGTATTTGAGTAGAAGTTTATCCATTCCTTCTACCCTTATAGGGATAAAAGCGATATATGTGGGCCCCTCGATGATTTAGTGATGACAACCCTAAGCGCTTGGCCAAGCCTGGACTGATTTGATTTGTTCAATTAGTCAGTCGTCATAAATCTGAAATAGGGAAACAACAGATGGACAGAGAGAATGATCATAATCCATGTCTCAGTCCATATGATATCTTGTAGAATGGAGGAATATGTAACATCCGGATTTCCAGGTATGCTATAAGTTCAATTATCTTGAGTTTTATGGAGGCACTCGGCGAGTAGACGCTCAGACTCGCCGAGTAGGAGCGCGCATTTCTTGTCTGATTTAATGAAGGACTCGACGAGTCAATGCGTGGACTTGGCGAGTCCGCGCTGTAAAGTGAAACCCTAATTCTCAGGGTCTGTGCCCTATTTAAAGGCCTTTATAGCCTCCATTTGCGGCCAATGCACCCCTGAGAAACCCTAGAGAGCAGAAAGAAAGCTTGTAGTGCAAGAGGAGGGCTAATTCATCATTCTAAGTGTGATTTTGCAAGAAAGAAGGAAGGAGGACAAACAAGGAAGATTGAGGAGCTCAGATCTATCACCCATTTGATCAGAAGAGGCTGCTAGAGGTACTAATTTGTGCTCAATCTCGTGTATTTGGTGATATACTTGAATCTAGGGTTTTCTTATGCCTTCTTTGGCTTGGATTCGAAGTATGTGAGGTCCCAAGGTGGAGTTCTTCTTAGATCTGGACCTTAAGAGGTCCCGAGAGTCCTATCTACCTTGCTTTTTGCTACTCTATTAGAGATATGACCCTAGGTTGCCATTCTAGAGGTTATTTCACCCAAAGGAGCTTATTGGACATTGCATGAGTGTAAAGGTCGGACCTTTACGTGATTATAGTGGTTGGGAAGGCCAGATCTATAGGTTAGAGAAGTAGATCTGATCTCAGAAGGTCATTTCAGTGTTGCCATGGATGCAACTCGCCGAGTCCATATTGGGACTCGACGAGTCGAGTCTGGGTTGCCCCGCGATTCGTGATAGGTGTAACCCGTCGAGTGGGACGATGACTCGATGAGCCAAGAGAGGCTAGAAGGATTTAGAGAACCCGCATGGACTCGCCGAGTCGGGTCAAAGTTTGACCATTGACTTTCGTTGACTTTCATTGACTTTAGGGTTCTGGTCAAGACTGATTCAAGAGAGTTCAGAGAGGGGTAAAATGGCCTTCTACCCAATCTATAGAGATGAGGCTATGAGAGAATATTTATCGAGAATGTTATTTGAATAATAGGAGGAGGCTAGGTCGGGACGTTGAGCACGAGAGTTTATCCGACTTCATTGAGGTGAGTCTTCTCACTATACTGTACCTGGAAGGGTACCTATGTGTGACCGGAAGGTCATGTATGCTATGAGATGTATGTGCTATGTGCGGTTATGGGATATACATGTGCTATGTATGCTATGTATGGTATGGACCGGAAGGTCAAGATGATATGGACCAGAAGGTCAAGATGACATGGACCGGAAGGTCAAGAGATTACGGACCGGAAGGTCGATACGGGTAGGACCGGAAGGTCTACCGAGATTCGGGACGGAAGTCCCCTGAGACACATGGATCGGAAGATCCTACAGAGTTATGGCCTGGAAAGGCGTATGTGTTGTATGTGGTATCTTGGGGAACTCACTAAGAATTTATGCTTACAGCTGTTATGTTATGTGTTTCAGGTACTAGCGAGGATCGCGGGAAGGCGCCACCATGATCCGTACACACTTATGTAGTTTATGTTATTGAGATTCTGGGACATGTTTTGTTATGACACAATGGATACATTACGTTTTGTGATTTTCGTGTGATTGAAAGTATGATTTAAAAATGAAAATTTCTTTTGAAAATTTACGTTGTTACAAGTTGGTATCAGAGCCTTGGTTTGAGGGATTCCGGTGCATCTTCGGATGAATCTGAACTCAAACTGAGGATTTGAGAAAGTTTTTCATAAGATAAACAATTTTTCTAAGAAAGTAAAAGATTTTGAGAAAGGCAGAAGGAAGCAGTGTGTACGATCAGCCAGCGCCCGAACGGTGATTTCCCAAAATACCCTTACATGATGTGTTACGAGATATGATATGATATGTTATGCATGCTAGAGTAGGCTAGGTATTCATATTAGGACTAGAGTGGCCTGATTTGTGATGCCTTAGCCTAGGAGATTACTGCTGCTTTGAGATGCTTCGAGAGGGAGTAGGTAGCAGTGAGGAGCTTATGAGAAGTCTACCGAAGGGTAGCCTATGCTTAGCGAGATGTAGAGTACTTGTGATCTGGGATCCTAGGAGGAGGACTTGGAATGAATGCTGATGCGGTGTGGAAGGTAGTATTGGGCCCGTACTACCAAAAACACTGGATCAGTGAGCAGTCCAAGTAAAAATCCTTAGGCTACCAAGGAACAAGTAGGGTTGGGTGATCGAGTGCGAGGATACTCGATCGAGTCTCTGGTATCTTTGTGTTGTGTTTCAGAGACATCATGGTTGGTACACCACACACGCCGGAGAGCAGCGGTGTTAGCGATGATGAGATTCGCCGTATGATTCATGACGAGATGACATGGTTCGAGTACCATGATAAGTAGCGGATTGAGAAGTGATGACATGGTTCGAGTACCATGATAAGTAGCGGATTGAGAAGTGATGACATGGTTCGAGTACCATGATAAGTAGCGGATTGAGAAGTGATGACATGGTTCGAGTACCATGATAAGAAGCAGATTGAGAAATGATGACATGGTTCGAGTACCATGATAAGTAGCGGATTGGGAAGTGATGGCATGGTTCGATTACCATGATAAGTAGCGGATTGAGAAGTGATGACATGGTTCGAGTACCATGATAAGTAGCGGATTGGGAAGTGATGACATGGTTCGAGTACCATGATAAGTAGCGGATTGAGAAGTGATGTCATGGTTCGAGTACCATGATAAGTAACGGATTGAGAAATGGCGTCATGGTTCGAGTACCATGAGTTGTAGCAGGTCGAGAGGTGATGCCATGGTTTGAGTACCATGATGTGAGGTGGAATGAGAAGAGGGAACATGGTTCGAGTACCATGATTCGTAGAAGATTAAGAGGAGATAACATGGTGCAGGTACCATGATTCATAGCAGATCGAGAGGTGGCCACGCGGTTTGAGTACCATGACATGTGGCGGTTAGTATTTCGGGCTTTTACAGGTTATTCCGTGGGGATTGTCTAGACTGAGATCAGTGGTGGATGAGTATGGGGCTAGAAGGCCTTGATGAACAAGTTTTAGTGGAGCATCCCTTGAAAAAGGAAATCGAGTGAGCTCCGAGGGATTGTGAGTGATATGCCAGTTGGAGTCGCAAGACTCAGGAATGAGTAGGGATGGTGCATTATGGGAGAATACAGTCTGGGCTGGGCGACCGGCTGATAGTGGAGAGGTCACTTTCTGTGACACGAGTGGTGCTATTTCCGTTTCCTGTGGGAGACGTAAGAGGTGATGAGATTTCGGTTTTGAGTATAGTAGGGCATGTGTTAGCTGCAGCGTCGGACAATCAAGAAGAGTATATCAGGGCGGTGGTCCTTATTGTCTTTGATAGGTATTAAGAGTGGAAATATGGGTTCTGCTTTTATGATAAGTGACGTGATGGAACGTTGGTTGAGTAGTCGATGATAAGGAGTACGGTAGATCATTACTTCCAGACTAAGAGTCAGGGTTAAAACCGAACAGTTGAGGAGATCCGTTGATGGAATGGTGTGAGATTCTAAATGATTAAAGGCAGTCATGGTAGGAAGTTCTGAGGATTTCATCTGAATTTCGGGGCATTGGAGTTGATCGATCTCTGTCAGGAGATCATCGAGCGTTGTGTAGCACCTTCCAGGAAGCGGTGCGATGTTAATGGTGGAAACAGTCTGTGGGATAGATTGCTGGTGCGCCGATTGGGTTTGGTTCGAACCCTAAGTGGGGGAGAACCGGGTATTTTATTGAAGGGATTAGAGATTCAATCGAGAACGGTTAGAGATCTAGATATGGAGAGATCGGCAGTGCGAACTCATAAGTTAGAGGTTGTTGTGATGCTACGGGAAGTCGTAGTACTCACTAGTCAGAGGTTGTTGTGATGCTACGGGAAGCCGTAGTACTCACTAGTCAGAGGTTGTTGTGATGCTACGGGAAGCCGTAGTACTCACTACTCAGAGGTTGTTGTGATGCTGCGGGAAGCCGTAGTACTCACTAGTCAGAGGTTGTTGTGATGCTACGGGAAGCCGTAGTACTCACTAGTCAGAGGTTGTTGTGATGCTACGGGAAGCCGTAGTACTCACTAGTCAGAGGTTGTTGTGATGCTACGGGAAGCCGTAGTACTCACTAGTCAGAGGTTGTTGTGATGCTGCGGGAAGCCGTAGTACTCACTAGTCAGAGGTTGTTGTGATGCTGCGGGAAGCCGTAGTACTCACTAGTCAGAGGTTGTTGTGATGCTACGGGAAGCCGTAGTAATCACTAGTCAGAGGTTGTTGTGATGCTACGGGAAGCCGTAGTACTCACTAGTCAGAGGTTGTTGTGATGCTACGGGAAGCCGTAGTACTCACTAGTCAGAGGTTGCTGTGATGCTACGGGAAGCCGTAGTACTCACTAGTCAGAGGTTGTTGTGATGCTATGGAAGCCGTAGTACTCACTAGTCAGAGGTTGTTGTGATGCTGCTGAAGCCGTAGTACTCACTAGTCAGAGGTTGTTGTGATGCTACGGGAAGCCATAGTACTCACTAGTCAGAGGTTGTTGTGATGCTACGGGAAGCCGTAGTACTCACTGGTCAGAGGTTGTTGTGATGCTATGGGAAGTCGTAGTATTCACTAGTGAAAGGTTGTGGTGATACTGCGGGAAGCTGTAGTACTCACTAGTCAGTTAGAGGTTGTGGTGATATTGCGGGAAGCCGTAGTACTCACCAGTCAGTTAGAGGTTATGGTGATACTGCGGGAAGCCGTAGTACTCACCGGTCAGTAAGAGGTCGAGGTGGTGCTACGGGAAGACGTAGTAGACACTAGTTACCGAGAAGTTGCTATGGTAAAGTACTCTTTGATTAGAGCATGGCGCATAGAGTTTTAGGCATGGGGTGGCCCTGATTGGTGAGTTTTTGGAAACCTGGTGGTCGGACCAGGGGCGAGAACAGGGTCTCCTCAATGTTAGGGGATCATTATGTTCTGAGTAAGGTATGGTCATTGCAATCCGAAAGAATGGGATAAGTGAGGTACGCATGAGTTGCGGAAAATAAGTTCTGAGTTGAGTGCTTCGTTGAGACGAGTGGTTCCAACTCTGGGTCGGACCAAACCCTCAAGTTGAGTTTGGCTCTGGTGGTGTGTTGAATAGGTGAAATGAGATTCTGGACTCAGAGGTGGGTTCCATGTTGAGGACTATTGTTTGTCATCTGATATCTTAGACCTGTGTGGGTCAGTATTCGGGTACCGGAGGTACCGTAAGTTGCATGGATCGATGAGTAACAGATGACAGAGGTCGGGGTTGAGTCGATATCCAGTTGGGGAGGTGGCATTCGCTTAGGGTTAAGCGAACTTTGTTATTCGTGTGTCACCTTGGGCCGATGTGGTTGTAGTAAGAAGGAAACCATGGAGATGGTTGGGATAATGCAACGAATGACCCTGGAGGTTCAACTGTTGGGTCGAGATCAGATCTGGTACTCAGTGTTAAAAAGGGAAACGAGGGATGAAGCCGAGGCTTATGATTTTAGATGTCTGAGGACTTCTGAGCGAGCGTGATTCTCTTATGTCAGAGAACAGGATGTTGAAAGTTTATTGTTCGGATGGATTATGTTAGTAGTTCAGTGGATGAGCCCTGGTGGGATGTAAACCCTTTCGTTCCTTGGGGCGTGATTCGAACTGGTTTGGTACGTTGGTATGAGCGATCGTTAGCTGATTGTCAGATTTTGTTTTGTGAGAATCAGAGGAGCAGTGAGTTATCAGGGTTTGATGTTCGAAGAGCGAATATCATGATGATAGCGTGAGTGGAGGGTTTGGTGGCAGGCCAGGCCACTAGAGTTTCCCGATTCTGGGAAGGTCAGAAAGGGGTATTTTAGCGACAGAGGGGCCGGTTTTGTTCCAAATTTGGAGTTCCTGGTCGGATCCAGGCATTCATGAAGAAAGATATCGTTTTGGTGTGAGGACCTCTCAGTGGTGCTTTTCGAGTGTTTGGTTTCTATCTATGTGGTTGAGGAGCGATTTCGAGGGCGAAATTTAATTTAAGTGGGGGAGAATTGTAACATCCGGATTTCCAGGTATGCTATAAGTTCAATTATCTTGAGTTTTATGGAGGGACTTAGCGAGTAGACGCTCAGAATCGCCAAGTAGGAGCGCGCATTTCTTGTTTGATTTAATGAAGGACTCGACGAGTCAATGCTTGGACTCGGCGAGTCCGCGCTGTAAAGTGAAACCCTAATTCTCGGGGTTTGTGCCCTATTTAAAGGCCTTTATAGCCTCCATTTACGGCCAATGCACCCCTGAGAAACCCTAGAGAGCAGAGAGAAAGCTTGTAGTGCAAGAGGAGGGCTAATTCATCATTCTAAGTGTGATTTTGCAACAAAGAAGGAAGGAGGACAAACAAGGAAGATTGAGGAGCTCAGATCTATCACCCATTTGATCAGAAGAGGCTGCTAGAGGTACTAATATGTACTTAATCTCGTGTATTTGGTGATATACTTGAATCTAGGGTTTTCTTATGCCTTCTTTGGCTTGGATTCGAAGTATGTGAGGTACCAAGGTGGAGTTCTTCTTAGATTTGGACCTTAAGAAGTCCAGAGACTCCTATCTACCTTGCTTTTTGCTACTCCATTAGAGATATGACCCACCATTATAGAGGTTATTTCACCCAAAGGAGCTTATTGGACATTGCATGAGTGTAAAGGTCGGACCTTTACGTGATTATAGTGGTTGGGAAGGCTAGATCTATAGGTTAGAGAAGTATATCTGACCTCAGAAGGTCATTTCAGTGTTGTCATGGATGCAACTCGCCGAGTCCATAATAGGACTCGACGAGTCGAGTCGGGGTTACCCCGCGATTCGTGACAGGTGTAACCCGTCGAGTGGGACGATGACTCGACGAGCCAAGAGAGGCTAGAAGGATTCAGAGAACCCGCATGGACTCGCCGAGTCGCCCTTGTGCACTCGACGAGTCGGGTCAAAGTTTGACCGTTGACTTTCGTTGACTTTCATTGACTTTAGGGTTCTGGTCAAGACTGATTCAAGAGAGTTCAGAGAGGGGTAGAATGGCCTTCTACCCAATCTGTAGAGATGAGGCTATGAGAGAATATTTATCGGGAATGTTATTTGAATAATAGGAGGAGGCTAGGTCGGGACGTTGAGCACGAGAGTCTATCCGACTTCATTGAGGTGAGTATTGTCACTATACTGTACCTGGAAGGGTACCTATGTGTGACCGAAAGGTCTTGTATGCTATGAAATGTATGTTCTATGTGCGGTTATGGGATATGTATGTGCTATGTATGTTATGTATGGTATGGACCGGAAGGTCAAGATGATATGGACTGGAAGGTCAAGATGACATGGACCGGATGGTTAAGAGATTACGCACCGGAAGGTCGATATGGGTAGGACCGGAAGGTCTACCGGGATTCAGGACGGAAGTCCCCTGAGACACATGGATCGGAAGATCCTACAGAGTTATGGCATGGAAAGGCGTATGTCTTGTATGTGGTATCTTGGGGAACTCAGTAAGCATTGATGCTTACAGTTGTTATGTTATGTGTTTCAGGTACTAGCGAGGATCGCGGGAAGGCGTCGGCATGATCCGTACACACTTATGGAGTTTATGTTATTGAGATTCTGGGACATGTTTTGTTATGACACAATGGATACATTATGTTTTGTGATTTTCGTGTGATTGAAAGTATGATTTAAAAATGAAAAATTGTTTTGAAAATTCACGTTGTTACAGAATATATGATCCCTTATCTAATGGACGCGTCATTGACTAGGTCAGAGTTCAACAACGGCTTTTAAGAGCTACTATTGCTAGTCGGGATTTTGGAATCGTACTTGCAATAATAGTTATTAGACTTATCCAAGTGGGAGACTGTTGGATTAGGTGTCTATGCCCATATCTATAATTGGTATGTACTTGACCCAAGAGTAGCATGGTCCATTCGGGTTGCATATCACTACGACAAATTGTGGATGGATATTTGAGTAAGAGGTTATTTATGATTTATTAATATATTATAAGTTCTAATATATTAATATGAAATCATATTATTTAATTAGTATTGATCAATAATTAATTTAGGATTAATTTAGTGATCAAAAGAGACTAATTAAATTAACGGGGACTGATTATGTAAATCAATGATATATATATATATATATATATATATATATATATATATATATATATTGTTTGGGCTAATGATCCATAATCGGCTAAGTTTATGTAAGTTTCCATGAAGAGTTAGCCCACATGAAATATGGATCAACCCAAAGTGTATGGATTAGGGTTTAACCGTGACTCTTAGATTCCTACATATATATACATAACCCCATGGCTAAAATCGGTTACAAGAAAAAGTTCTTGGAGTTCATAACCGATTTGTGTGCCTAATAATCTCTCTCAAGTCATCTAATTGTTCATATTGTGTTGTGAACCGTTTGAGGCATCACACTTGGGGTGCTAAGTTCTTAAAGGCCAAAACTACAAGCTACAACAAAGAGGTAATTCTATAACTCACTTTTATGTTGTTTATGTCAACTGTATGCTAGTTGTAGGCTTTATTCTTTGGAAACAATATTGCATGTATAATTAGAGAAAACATAGATCCAAAGCATTTAGGGTTGTATGTGCACCATAGGATGTTGTAGTATACAAAAACCAAACAGTTATGATATGTTGCAGTATGGTGACGCTACGCACTAGACCAGTTGGCAGTTCTGGCACAATCGAGGGATCAGCCTCGGGCTCGGGAGTCAAGCAGCTTGATGATCAGATGATAGACTTCATTTCAGCTGAGGTTACGCGTATTATCATTGACCAGACTCCTGTGATCTTTGGTACGGTAATGGAGGGTATCTTAGAGATTGTTGATGAGAGGTTAGGTGC
This sequence comes from Lactuca virosa, assembly GCF_052849685.1. Taxonomy (NCBI): domain Eukaryota; kingdom Viridiplantae; phylum Streptophyta; class Magnoliopsida; order Asterales; family Asteraceae; genus Lactuca; species Lactuca virosa. The sequence goes on along the minus strand of NC_136428.1, from coordinate 417,296,791 downwards.
TTTTCGCACCGAGATGGCGGCCATGATGGGGGCACGCATGTTGACATTCCAGGAGTTAAGAGCTTGTGGAGCTCCAGACTATCATGGGCCTAGGGACCCCATTGCTAGAAGTCGGTGGTTGGTAGATGTCGCCAACGCTTTTCGTACTAGTTGGTGTCCCGAGGGGGACAAGGTCTTACTCACCTCCTGTCTTATGAAGGACAGAGCACGTGATTGGAGGGAGGAGGTTGGACATGATATTGGAGATGATGGCGTTATTGATGCGATGACATGGAGTGAATTCTCCTCCAGGTTCAGGGCCGAATTCGCGCCAGTGATTGAAGTGCAACAGTTAGCGCGAGAGTTCCAGGTTCTCTAGCAGACTACTGAGACGGTGGCAGAGATCACCGCTAAGTTCAGGGAGAGGGACCTTCTCGTTCCACAGTATGTGGCGGACGAGGAGATGAAGAAGGCTCGGTATCACGAGATGCTGAGGAGAGACATCAGACAGTTTATGAGCTGGTCCAGCTACAATGTAACACCAGTCAAAATAGGTCAATAGAGAATCACATGTGATTATGCTAATCATGTAATGTGATTTTGTTAAAGTAATAATGTGATAAACGTGCTAAGTAGTTCATGATAAATTCTAATACAAATATGAACTTTCTTTATGATACAACTCAAATTATACGTCCATACGATTCCAAAAATATAGATAACGTCTGAATCTGACGTGGCATGAAGAAGTTATGATAAACCGAACACTATAAATCTCTATAATTAGAGGAATATAAATTAGAATTAGAATTAGCTATTGGAGTCTAAAAGAGAGTTGTTGTACTCGTAATTACCTACGCGTGCATATAAAGACTGTCAAAAATGGAGTTCGTATGTCAATGTTACAACCTTCCGAAGATACAACTGTCAGAAACCCTAATCCGACTGAGCTCACGACATGAGCATAGAAACTCAGGATGTGAGGAGTCATTTTACCACATTTCGAACCTAGAAGGTGCGTGACTAGGCTACAAAGGAATAAGTTCTAAGCTCACGACGTGAGCAACGATATCTCACGACGTGAGGAGTCACATGGCCACCTTCCGAAGCTAGGGACGCAAATGGCAAGTCTACGGGGTGACCAGCCATGGCTCACGACGTGAGACTATATGGCTCACGACGTGAGAGGTCAAAAATCTTCCTATAAATAGCAGGTATGACTTCAGCCATTCTCATTTGCTGAAGCCCTCTTGCATCCCGAGCCCCGACGACCTCGTACCGCTGACCGTTTCTACTTAGATTACATAAAATCTCGCTACTAGGGTGAGTTTCAAGGCCCCACTTTCTAATATTTTCAGTGGAAAACGCATGCTAAATATTGTATATACGTTACTATTATGTCTATATGATGGTATAGTAGTATCAACGTAAATAATTATATTAACCGGGATATAGTTGTTCTAAATATAATATTTTGAATATATACAACTATTATCAACTTGTTAGCATGTTATTATACTAATGTAGATATTGAGTTATACTTAGGATTCTATATATATGTTGTGTGCGATATAGTTCCGAAGTTATATTCGGAAGTTCTATATGTTAATTTATAAAGTATGTTGCTATTATTGGTTTTATGTCAAGATAAGACTTGGTATGCTATATGTTGTTATTGTTAGTTTTATGACAAGATAAAACTTGGTATGTTATATGTTGTTGTTGTTATTGGTTTTATGTCAAATAAAACCTGGCTTTACTTCAAGTTATAGCTGTTATACTGCCTAAATGTTATGAAGTTAGGAGTAATGTTTAAAAGCAGTCTAGTAACTTAGGGTTTTAGACATGAAAATGCTTTTGTTGTTAGAGCTATAGGAAGCCATCGAAGTCTAAATGAGTAATTATATTCATCAACTAAGATTAGGGATCTTAGCGGAAATCCTCTGAACTGTAACCGTTAATATCGTGTGAGCGAGGAAGTCGTGTATAATTAGTATACGGGTTGACCACCCTACTTGTGATTGTTAGCTACAGTTAACCATAAGCAAGTGACGATCTATCCTTTTACTTGTTATTGTTCTGGCGTCGATGAAGCGTACGGTGTTGTCCTCATGGAAATCATGAGTGGGTTGTCCTCATGGAAATCATGAGTGGGTTTTATCAGAGTTATTATGTCATAGCAGCGGTTACAGGCTCATGGTAGCAAATTGTTAGAAACATTATACTTTGTCGTATACAAGTATTAATGTTAAGTATAAGTTTCCCCCTACTTATACCTTAGGTTCAAGGAATTTTTAGGTATAACACTTAATTGATAAGTAAACTATTATACCTAATATACGTACTAAATGTTGGAGAGTCAAAATGATACTTTCAAAACTATACTTTTGAACATGGAAAATGTATTATTTTTTTATGGAGTCAAAACCTGTGGACTCACCAACTTTATGTTGACGTATTTTTAAATGCATGTGTTTTCAGGAAATTGAAAAGCTGGTATGTATTCGAAGAATAGAAGTTTTACTATTACCTTTCTGTTCGTTAAGAAGTATACAATAGTGGGATATTATGTAATAGGTTCTAGAAAAACAGTTATGTAACTTTCAATTATCAATAAAGGTATGTATTTTCTTTAGTACTGTTCAATGTATGTTATATAACTGTGATACGAAGAATGACATTACACCACCCGGTGTTTCCGCCGACGGACGGGGTGTGACATATTGGTATCAGAGCTATTAACTATAGTGAACTAGTACTTTCGTAGGAAAGCACGTCTATAGTTTAGGGCTTACTCTATTAGGTTTTGGTATATCCCTTAGCCTACAATAAAAAGTATTATTAATTATTCTACTGAAGGAATACTTGCGGGAGCGGTGACAGGATAGACATATCGATTTGGGTTGTTGGATTCCAGAACGACTATATGGTAAAATGATCTGCCCTTTCGACTGTCCTGACTGGCCGGAGCCTTATCAGATAGACCTGAAGTAACAAACAATAATTAAAGCTTGAATACAATAAATAAGAATATAGAGTCATATATAAAGACTCAGACCCATGATGAGAATACACCTTAATACCCGGATTGTTTTTAATCTCAAGGATTTAGATCAAATATTCCAACTAAAGTTTATATGTGTGTATATCCTATCACAACTAGGTGTAGGTGCGCAACTACATTTTATTATGATCAGATCATATGAACTATTTAATTTGGGAGTAATATTTGATAGACTAGACTCTTGGTGATCCGAAATGTATAGGAATTCGACATGGCACATTGTAACATCTGGATTTTCAGGAATGATAAAATGAGTATTATGTCCTAAGTTATGAGGAGTGACTCGACGAGTTGGCGCCTTAACTCGTCGAGTAGGATCGCGACTTGTTGACGTGGAAAGTGGATGGACTCGACGAGTCAGTGAGCTGACTCGCCGAGTCAGCGCTGTTGGCAGAAACCCTAATTGTTTCGGGCTTGGGCCTATTTAAAGGCACTTATAGCCTCCTTGGCCCTTCCCCACCAGTGTCTTTGCCCCTTGAGATAAACCCTAGAGTTATTTGTGAGCTAGATAGGAAAGAGGCTAATTGGAGGGCAATTCCTTAAAGAAGGGGGTCAAGAGTGCTGCAAGGACCTCAGAGGAGAGTTGGTAGATCAGCTTCATCTTCATTCAAGCTTCAGATCTGGTAGAAGCCCTTGTCTCCCTGGTGTTTGAATAGATTTACTTTGATTATTGAGTTAAGGCTTGTAACACCATTTGCATGGGGTTTGGGTGCATACAAACCCTTTCTCGAGTTATTTTGTCGATCTGGACCTTATGAGGCCCAGAGAACCAGAAAGTAGGTAGCATTGAGTGAGTAACTTTGGAACCTTGAAGCTTGAAGCTTCAATGGGGTCATAATGGTGTATTGAGCAAAATACACCATGCATGAGCTCCAAGTTCGGACCTTAACGTTATTTTTGAGTGTTAGAAGGCCAGATCTATAAGTTAGAGAAGCAGATCTGACCTCAGAAGGTCGCATGAGTAATGCCATGGAGGAAACTCGTCGAGTCCATGAGAGGACTCGACGAGTCGGATCGGGTTGCCCGCGATTCGTGATTAGTGGTAACCCGTCGAGTGAAACTTTAACTCAACGAGTCGAGTGAGGCCTTAGGAGGATTCATAGGACACGCATGGATTCGCCGAGTCACCCGAGGGCACTGGACGAGTCTGGTCAAGTTGGACCGTTGACTGGAGTTGACTTGAGTTGACCTCAGGGTTTGGTCAAACTGATTCATGGTAGGCCATGGAGGGGTAGAATGGTCTTCTACCCATTCTTTTGATATGAGGCTATAAGAGAGTATTGATTAGAGTTATTATAATTTTGATAGGCGAAGGCTAGATCGGGGATATCAAGCGTGAGAGTCTACTAGACATCATACAAGGTGAGTCTTCTCACTATACATTACCTAGAGTGGTAACTACGTGCAGACCGGAGGGTCTTATGTGTTATGTGTATGTTTGAGTTTATGTACATTGTGATATATCTATGCTATGTGTTATACAGAACGGACTGGAGGGTCCAATGATTTAGACCGGACCAGAGGGTCCAACGAGATACAGGACTAGAGGGTCCCACTGAGACACATTGACCGGAGTGTCATACCGAGTTATAGCCTCGAGTGGCTTATGTGTTGTGTGTGGTATTTTGGGGAACTCACTAAGCTTCGTGCTTACCGTGTTATGTGATATGTGTTTCAGGTACCTCAGAGGATCGCGGGAAGGCACCGACATGATTGTACACATCTGTTCAAGATTTTATTGAGGATTTTGGGATTTGACTTTTGTCATGGGTTTATGTTGACTTGAGACACTTATGATTTTTCTAATATATAATATATGAGTTTGATGTGTTTTAAAAATGAAAAAGTTGTTTGAAAATTTACGTCATTACAAGTTGGTATCAGAGCCTTGGTTTGAGGGATTTGGATGCACCTTCGGGTACGTTCAGACTTAAAATGAGGATTTGAGAAGAATTTTCGAAAGAGATAATTTTTATAGAATGAGAAAGAGTTTAAGAGAAAACGAGTTGGAGCAGTGTGTACAATCAGCCAGCGCCCGAACGGTGATTTCCCAAAATACCCTTACTTTTGTATTATGAGATATTATGCATGCTAGAGATGTTGGATTAGGTGTCTAATCCCATAACTATTATTGGTATGTATTCGACCCGAGAGTAGCATGGTCCATTTGGGTTGCATATCATCCGGACAATTTGTTAGGATGGACTTTTGAGAGAAGAGGTTATATATGATTTATTAGTATATTATAAGTTCTAATATATTAATATGAAGTCATATGTTTTAATTAGTATTGATCAAGAATTAATTTGGAATTAATTTAGTGATCAAAAGAGACTAATTAAAACTATGGGGAGTAATTATGGTAATTAGTTATATTTATATGTGTTGGGCTTATGATCCATGTTGGACCAAGTTTATGTATGGATACATAACGAGTTGGGCCACATGAACCATGGATCATAAAATCCATGGATATGGGTTTGGGTTATACCCATGACTCTTAGAATTCAACACATGTAAATACATTTGTTATGACCTAAAACCGCCACCCCTAGTCACCCCTTTAGTGTGTGTGCATGTTCTTGGAGTTCATGAAGGTTTTAGAGTGCATGGAGATTCTCTCTCAAGTCCTACCTTTGTCCTTGATGTGTTGTGACTTCATTTGAGGCTTCCACACTATTGGGGCTATGTTCTTAAGGCCAAATACATCATGACTTCCAGCCACACAAAAAGGTATGTTACACTATCTTGTATTTTATGTAGTTTGTATGACAATTGCATGCTAGCTATAGGTTCAATACCTTGGAAACCATTTGCATGTATAATTAGTGAAAACATAGGTCCAAGGTATTTAGGGTTGTATGTGCACCATAGGATGTTGTATTATACCAAAACCCAACAGTGGTATCAGAGCCAAGGCTTGTTTTCATGTTATACTTGCTGAAATGGCTGAAAAAACCGAAAATTTTGGCTGTCTGAGTGTTGGACTCGCCGAGTCCACTGATGGACTCGCCGATTCCACTGATGGACTCGCCGAGTCCATGAAGAAATTCATCCAACTAGTCGAGTTGGTTCATGCACTCGACGAGTTGGACCCCCTGACAGCATATTTTCGACTTTTAAGGCTGGAATTGGACTAGAAAATTAGCCTAAGCTGTTTTTGGTCTTGTAAACTTGTTTTTGATGTGGTAATGTTCATGCTAAACCAATTTCAAAGATAATTGTCAATAGATTCATGTTTTGTATTAGTTTAATGGTTAGTCTAATTTCATGAAAATTGTTTGACTTGAATTATCTTGTTCTTATGAGTTAGTTTAGATTAATAGAAAAGTTATGTGATAATTTGTTTTCAATCCATATTAATCTTAAAGTTTCTCATGAAATGTGTTTTTGTAACTTGTCCTCAAGTTATATGAAAAGTCACATTTATGATTCTTTAAAACTCATAAGATTTCCATAAGTAAGGAAAAATGAAGAGTCTTATTTTCTTGAATGATTTTAAAGTCTTCCATAACTTGTTCTTAAGTTATGGAACTTGAAGAGTTTTCATTAAAACTACTTTAAATTCATAAGTTATGGAATTGAAAAGGTTTTTAAATTGTTCAAAACTTGCCCTCAAGTTTTAGAATTTGTAAAGTTTCCCCCCACGAATACTTTAGTTCCAAGTTAAACCCTTAGAATTTTAATAGTTTAAAATTCAACCCTTATACTATTATAATATTATAGGTTTAATATTTATATATATGTATAAGAGTAAAAGTCAGTCTTGCCGTTAGTAGGCCTCATTCACGAAGCCGGTCTATAAGGGGGGTATAAGGTTACTGCCTATAAAATGGCAGTTTAATGGGTGTCCATTCTCACCCACCGCTTCCTTGACTGGTGGAGGGTCGTTAGCCGAACGGGTTTGACAGGACTATAATTCTCCCTTCATTAAAAGTATTAATGATGAATACTAAGTAAGTAAACACTTATAAATTCCCAATCTTAGTTACTTAGGAAAAATGTGAATTTGGTGCTAACCCATGAAATTTACACTTTGTACCTTACCAAGTCGTTAGTGGAGTGTGTGTGGTTAACCGACACACTAACATGGACTAGTAAGAGTGGCGAAGGGTAACTTAATGTTTATTATAGATCGGTGGAGCGTGTGTGGTTAACCGGCACATCGATTAGGTGATAATATTAAGGGTACCAAGTGAATTTGCATGGTTATTCACACCTTGTTTTGTGATCCTCGGCATCCCAGTCACAAAATTTGATAGGGCACAATCGAGATTGAAACATGCCATTAAAAAGTTCAATGAAACTCAAAAGATCTAGGAGTTTCAAAACCAATTAAAACCTAATAAATTATTTCGTTGTTCATGGTTGAAATTGGTGAATCGTCATTCGCCTACCTTCAAATATTTTATAGCTTGGATTACGGCATCCCTCTTCCAAGTTGTAAAATATTGTGTTGGATCCTAGCCTTAATATTTCATATTGGGTGTTATATTAAGGACTTAAAAAATCATCTAACTTGAAGATCTCCCATTGTAGATGTCTAGTTTAGACATCTATGATCTTCCCAAATCTCTTGGAATTTCACTTCCTCCACCCCCTCCAATTATTCTTCTTAACCCACAAGTTCAAGGTCACTCAGGCCCTATTGGCAGGCAAAGTCTATGTGTGCTCACATCTTGGAGATGAAGTCACATATTGACAAGCTGGGAGAGTTGGGTGTCAAAGTCTTGAGAAAGTTGGATCTTCAATCACTTTCTAAGTCACATAGTGAGTTCCTTTGGGAGTACTATGTGACAGACCATGACTTGACCCTTAATGATCTTACCTATTTGCTTGGTACTGCTGAGTCAGCAATGATTTTGAGCACTCGTAAAAGCAAATTTTATTAGAAGATCGACTTCCCAAACCTTCTATTGCCAAAGGAAGGGGCATTGGTTGCGAAGCTGGCCAAATTTACCTGATAATCTGTAAGGACGGTAAAGTCAAAAGTTTTGACTCTACTTCAGGTAAAATCCATTATCTAACTCTATTAAGTTCCTATTTGGAGATTCTTATTACATGATGTGACTAGATCACATTTTGATGTTTTAAAAATCAAAGTGAAGAGGAAGCTTAAAGGAAGAATTTTGAGTTGTTACTTAAAGAGTTGTGATAGATTGCTTAGGAATACATAACAACATAGTTTTTCACATGCATTTGCATTGTAAGGATAAGGTTTTCCGCAAAGTTCTAAAATAAAAGAAAAGGTTTTATTTTATTTTAAAATATCCTTACAGTGGCATTTGTGAGAATTTGTTGTTTATATGTTTCCATTGATAGCAATATTGGAAAATGGATTTGATTCTTTCGACTGTGGTAGTGTCATAATTTACCAAATAAGGAAAGATTCTCATCACCCAAGTTTCAGTTGGGTAGAAACTTAGAATCATGCAAGTTGTATGATGAATGAGAATTTTCATCTTTGGAAAATTAAGACTAATTCCTTGTTTACATGTATATGTGAGTCAAGTGAAGGACTAAGGGATCGAGTACACATTCTTGTGCATCAGTCAAGTCCACCACAAAGATCGATAAGACTATTCGTCATGATTACTAAGGTTTAGTAAATATGATTATACTTGCAAGGTTAAGTATAATTCTAAAACATTGCAAAAGTTTCAATGTATGGCAGAACGAATGAGAAGAATCAAATAAGGCAAAAAGATAAAAGTTTCTCAATCTGAAAGGATGGGAGAGTACTTGAGTATCTTGTTTTATGATTATCTTAGTGATTATGAAACCATATCACAATTGTTTCTCTAATGACATCTTAGTGCATTTGTTTGGCTAAGAAGAGAAATCGTGGATTGTTTAAATGGTTAAAATAAAAAAGATGAATCATACTTCGTTCCATAACAAGTCTTAGAGTGATACTCCAAGATTATAACTCGAGTGACATATCTTAAGGAAGGTTTGTAACACTTGTTAAGTGTAAGAGTAAAATGTGTCTCTACTCTTGTACATTTGAAATTGGTAAGTTGTGATGTTTTGGGTTAAACAGAGACCAACTAAGGCCAATTATGTGAAGTGTTAGTCTTGATAAGAATCTGCACTGACCCTTGATAAGAAATGGTTCTTGTCAAGAGAGTCTTATATGTCAAGAGGACAGTGGGAGTCTTAAAGCTCTTGAAAGTTCCAAGAACTAATCCAGAATAAAAACCTGAAGTTCTTCACTAGCACACGACTTGAGGTTTATAACCTATCGTGTTGACATTTTTGTGCCTATTCCAGTTAAAGTTGGCTTTGCATAGGAGTTCTGAGAGTTCTCAATTGGTTGCATAACAACTTGGAAGCAATGACAGGCCCTTGTGCTGCCAGTTGGCAAGAAGTTAAGATTGCACAAGTTCAATCCATATGAGGTTGGATTTGTCACTAACCTTGTCTTGTGATTATGGTTTTGACAAATTCACATGGATAGAAACTCATTCACCACAAAATCTAAGTGTCATAAGGTTTCTCTCCGATTCATGAAAATGATGGTGAGGAAACGCTTTCACTAAGTAGATTTTAAGTAGATAGAAATTGTGTTATTTGGATTCTCAAAGTCGTTAGTGGAGCGTGTGTGGTTAACCAGCACACTAACATAGACTTGTGAGAAGTGGCAAAGGTCTAAACAATTGAGACTATGATTACGGCATCCCTTTTTCATAGTTCTAAAATTGTTTAGACACACATATGAGCTATCTAAGGAAAGGTGTATGAATTTGATAAATTCTTATTAAAGCATCTCGTATCAGAAAACTGAACTTTGTTAAGGAAGTCAATAAAGTATTGATTTCTAGAAGTCCAACTGATTTCTGAGTACATGTCAAAGCTAGTGGGAGCATAAGTGTTGTGCTAATAATTATCATGTAAGTGGGAGCATGACCATTATGTTAAGTGTCAATTATAGAAAACAAAAGGTTTCAATTGGGAAAAGTTGTTTTACTATAATTAAGGGAGAGGAAATTATACTTCATTTCAATTCTAAAAGCTTAGATTGAGATTTTGATCATCTTTATTCAAGGATATATATATGAATTTTATGTTGGAATGGTTCAACACAAGGAAATTCTATATATATTGCGTTCTCAAAATTCGATTATGATTACGACATCCCTCTTCATAGTCAAATTCTGAAAACATGGCAAATAAAAAATATTGTAGCAAAAGAGTCATCATGAATCGTGCCCCATATGCTTCGGATATAGGATTGATTACGTGTGCTGTAATATTTATCCTTTCTAAATTTTCCAATTGCTCAGGGCATTAAGAAGGGAAAAGTCTAGAATTGGATATGACTAAAATGATTAAGCAATTGTCGAGGACAATCTGAGGTTTACCAAAGATTGGTTGCCATTGGACTGTTGGAAGTATAACTGTTAATTTTGGAAGGACCATATTGACATATTCGGAAAAGAGGTAACTCTTGTTCAGAAGTGATAGTCAAAATGGGAATCTGGAAAGGTTTCCATAGGTGGAAGTTGTTCTTCAAATCTTTGTAAGATTAGAAAACTTAATGCAAGAAGGATGTTCAAAGGAATGTAATTTGAATGTGAGACTTTGTTTCCATGGAATTGATCTCCATTGGAATACCCTGTAATGATTGTTGACAAGTCTTTGTGACTTTGTGCAAAGTCATTACAATATGATCAATGCATGTAAGTTTAGAATCTATCAAATTTCGGTAAATGGCAGGAATTTGGAATTCTTACATTTACAATGAGGATTTGGGATTGTGAAATGGGCATCATTGGAATCATGTTCAGTTGATCTATTTCACAAAGTAAAGATCATAGTTAAACATAGTGTGCATACTTGGTGTATGGCATGACTAGTGTTTAGAAAACATAGTTTACATGCTTGGAGCATGGGACAACTATTGTTTTAATTCAAGTATAAAGTTGATTATTTGAAACATTATACAATGAATAATGAGTAATCAATATGGTTTTTAAATAAAAGGTGTTTTATTTACTCTCAAAGGTGCTTGGGACCATAGAGTGATTAGTATTATTCTTGTGTTTCACTTTGCATGTTTTGACTTCCAGAATTGCTAGGTTATTCTTTCCGAATGACTAAGTTATTCAAACCGTCCACAGTCGATAATACATTGGAAGTAGGTATTAAGGCAAGACTGTCATGAATCGGGTTTGTAGATGTCCAAGGTAGTGGACATAGTAAGAGTTACTACAACGTTCATGAGTACTCCTGGAATAAGGATTCGAGTATTGGATTAAACCCACGCTCATTTGACTCACTTCATGGATTTTATCACGAGTGATCATGAGACGATAATATCTTATATTCTTCAAACCTAGAGATATGACTTGTTGCCTATGAGTTGGTCATACATTGATTACACGTAAACGCATTTGGTAACTCGATGGTATAAAACGTGCCTTTGTGTATGATTCAAAAAGTAGTAGAACAAGCATATGAGTCAAAGTTTATCCATTCCTTTTACCCTTGGAGGGATAAAAGCGATATTTGTGGGCCCCTCTATGATTTGGTGATGACAAACGTAAGTGCTGTGCCGGGCCTAGACTAATTCGATTTGTTCAATTAGTCAGTCGTCATAAATCGGAAATCGGGAAACAACAAATGGACAGAGAGAATGATTATAATCCATGTCTCAGTCCATATGATATCTAGAATGGAGGAATATATGATCCCTTATCTAATGGACGCGTCATTGATTTGTTCAGAGTTCGACAGCGGCTTTAGGAGCTACGATTGCTAGTCGGGTTTTGGAGTCATATGCAATCATACTTTTAGACTTATCCAAGTGGGAGACTGTTGGATTAGGTGTCTAAGCCCATAACTATTATTGGTATGTATTCGACCCGAGAGTAGCATGGTCCATTTGGGTTGCATATCATCCGGACAATTTGTTAGGATGGACTTTTGAGAGAAGAGGTTATATATGATTTATTAATATATTATAAGTTCTAATATATTAATATGAAGTCATATGTTTTAATTAGTATTGATCAAGAATTAATTTGGAATTAATTTAGTGATCAAAAGAGACTAATTAAAACTATGGGGACTAATTATGGTAATTAGTTATATTTATATGTGTTGGGCTTATGATCCATGTTGGACCAAGTTTATGTATGGATACATAAAGACTTGGGCCACATGGACCATGGATCATAAAATCCATGGATATGGGTTTGGGTTATACCCATGACTCTTAGAATTCAACACATATAAATACATATGTTATGACATAAAACCGCCACCCCTAGTCACCCCTTTAGTGTGTGTGCATGTTCTTGGAGTTCATGAAGGTTTTAGAGTGCATGGAGATTCTCTCTCAAGTACTACCTTTGTCTTTGATGAGTTGTGACTTCATTTGAGGCTTCCACACTATTGGGGCTAAGTTCTTAAGGCCAAATACATCAAGACTTCCAGCCACACAAAAAGGTATGTTACACTATCTAGTATTTTATGTAGTTTGTATGACAATTGCATGCTAGCTATAGGTTCAATACCTTGGAAACCATTTGCATGTATAATTAGTGAAAACATAGGTCCAAGGTATTTAGGGTTGTATGTGCACCATAGGATGTTGTATTATACCAAAACCCAACAAGAGATAGGCTAGGTATTTCATATTTTAGGACTAGAGTGGCCTGATTTGTGATGCCTTAGCCTAGGAGTGCTGTTATATGTGATGTGCTTTCGAGTATGTGCTGAGTAATAGTATCCAACAGGAATCATTTTAGAGAGGGATTTGAGTATAGGAGTAATCTAGGAGAGATACCTAGATGAGCGTTTGAGGAGTCTACTGAGAGAGTAGTCAGATGCCCGCGTGGGGTAAAGTTGCTTGATTTCGGTGATATCCTTTGAGTATGACGAGAGCAAGTGGGTAATAACCTAGAGTGGTTTTACATACCCGAATGCTGCTTGCTTCGTGCTTTGTGGAACTCTTGATGATGAGAGTCAGCTACTAAGTGAATATGACGATATTCAGCAGGTAGATGGCTGGCATCATAAGGAGTTCTTCAGCAGCTGATGGCGGAGAAGTGTGATAACCTAGGAAGAGCCTAGGAAAGGGTGACCCTAGTCAGATGAGTACGCTGACAGAGTAGAGCATTTTGCAGAGGAGCGAACACGCGTGACGGGATTGGTGATCGAGAAGGTTGATCAGCTACTTAGGAACTCGGGGATGGTATGTGTAGAAAGTATGGGTAGATATGGCAGGTAGTATGGGCCCGTACTACTGAAAGCAGAGGACCCATACTCGATACGAGGAACATTCTGGAGGTTTTAAGTAGCAGATCGAGAGGTGATTTCTTGGTTCGAGTACCATGATTTGTAGCAGATCGAGAGGTGATGTCATGGTTTGAGTACCATGATTTGTAGTAGATCGAGAGGTGATTTCATGGTTCGAGTACCATGATTTGTAGCAGATCGAGAGGTGATGTCATGGTTCGAGTACCATGACTTGTAGGGGATCGAGAGGTGATTTCATGGTTCGAGTACCATGATTTGTAGTAGATCGAGAGGTGATTTCATGGTTCGAGTACCATGATTTGTTGCAAATCGAGAGGTGATGTCATGGTTCGAGTATCATGATTCGTAGTGGATTGAGAAAAGAGAACATGGTTCGAGTATTATGATTCGTAGCGGGTTGGGAAGAGGGAACATGGTTCGAGTACCATGACTCATAGCATATTGGGGATAGAGAGAACATGGTTCGGGTACCATAATTCATAGCAGATCAAGAGGTGGCCACATGGTTTGAGTACCATGACTCGTGGCGGTTAGTACTTCTGGTTTACCAGTTATTCTGTTGTGATTGGTTAGTCTGAGATCAGATGTGAAAGAGTATGGGGCCAGAGGTCCATGTTGAACGAGTTTCAGCGAAGCATCCCTTGTGAGGGAAGTCGAGATGATTCCAAGGTATTTTTTGTGAGATGTCAGATGAAGTCGCAAGACTCGGGGATGAGTAGAGATGGCGTTTATGGAGGGTTGCGGCATGAGTTGAGCAACCAGCCGATAGTGGAGATGTCACCTTCTGTGACCTGGGTGGTATTATTTCCGTTTCCTGTGGGAAACATAAGAGGTGTTGAGATGTCGGTTTCTGAGCTTGGGGGTATGACCCCGCAGGTTAGCATTGATGGCGATTTTCTGTCTGAGTATTTGGGCAGTATGTCTGCCGAGAGGTAATGTTAGAGCATGAGCAGGTTGTCAGTGGGGACTGAGATGGTTAAGGACAAGGATACACCCTATTTGAGCATAGTAGGGCATGTATTAGCTGCAGAGGCAGACGATCAAGAGGAGTATATCGGAGCGGTGGCTCTTAGTGTCTATGATGGGTATCGAGTGTGGAAATGAGGTCTCTGCTCTTATGATAATTCACGTGATGGGACGTCAGTTGAGGAGTCGAGGATGAGGAGTATGTTAGTTCATTATTTTCAAACTGAGAGTCAGGGTTACTACTAGACAATTGAGATGTCCGGTAGTAGGATGGTACGAGATTCAGAATGACTAGAGGCAGTCATGATGAGAAGTTGCTGAGGATTTCATCGGAGATTCAGGGTATTTGGAATTGTTTGATCTCCATCAGGGAGATCATCGAGCATTGTGTACCACCTACCAAGAGTAGGTGCGATGTTACTGGTAAAAACAGTTTGTGGGATAGATTGTTGGTGAACCAATTGGTAATGGTTTGAACCCTGCGTGGGGGAGAACCGGGTACTTTTTGAGGAGATCAGAGGTTTGTTCAAGAGTGGTTAGAGAACTGGATATAGAGACCTGCGGTGTGGATTCCTGAGACCAGGGTTATTGGTGGTGAAGGCGAGGTGCAGAGCGAGATAGTGCATGTGGTACGTATTAAGGAAATGATGAGTGTCTCCACGGAAGGTGGCTGTCGGTTGAAGACCGTGTGTGGCATGAAGATTAGTGGTGAATCCTAAGGGAACGCATTGTTGTATCTGTGTATGATGCGGTAAGTAGGAGATCAGTGGTTGACACAGGACATCATGAGGTTTCGTGATGGTGTACCGAGGTATCCGAGTATGATGTTCTAAATTTTGGATTATTTTGAGACTTGAGTTATGGATGACGAGTGGTGTATCAGGTGTCTACGGTTCCAGTGGGAGCCCTTTCAGCTAATTGACATCAAGCGGGATTATTCGAGAATGTGGATTGCAGCAGGGAAAGGTGTTTTGTTATGGCAGATGTCGTCAGAAATATCAATGCATAATTTGGGTAAGTATGTACGCCTATGGTTGGTCCGCAGGGCATGAGTTAATGATCGCAGTGTGGCGTCGACCTGAGGATGAGATTGTGAAGTGGTAAGAGCAAGGGCGGTGATGCTACGGGGAGCCGTAGTACTCACTATTCAGTGAGAGGTTGTGGTGATGCTACGGGGAGCCGTAGTACTCACTATTCAGTGAGAGGTTGTGGTGATGCTACGGGGAGCCGTAGTACTCATTATTCAGTGAGAGGTAGAGGTGATGCTACGGGGAGCCATAGTACTCACTATTCAGTGAGAGGTTGTGGTGATGCTACGGGGAGGCGTAGTACTCATTATTTAGAGAGAGGTTGTGGTGATGCTACGGGGAGCCGTAGTACTGACTATTCGGTGAGAGGTGGTGGTGATGCTATGAGGAGCCGTAGTACTCACTATTCAGTGAGAGGTTGTGGTGATGCTACGTGGAGCCGTAGTACTCACTATTCAGTGAGAGGTTGTGGTGATGCTGCGGGGAGCTATAGTACTCACTAATCAGTGAGAGGTTGCTGTGATGTTGCGGGGAGCCGTAGCACTCACTATTCAGTGAGAGGTCATTGTGATACTGTGGGGAGCCGTAGTACCCACTAGTCAGCAAGAGAATGTTTTGGGCTTGGGTAGCCCTAATATTTGATTTTTGTGGGAGCCTGGTGGTCAAACCAGGGGCGAGACTGGGGTCTCCATATTTGTTGGGAGTCGTTATATTCTGAATTGAGTAATGGTTGTCGCAACCAAAGGGAAGTGGATAAGTGAGGAACACATGAGTATGAGTTGTGGGTCATGGGTCATGAGTTGAGTGGTTCGTTGGGACGAGTGGCTCCAATTCTATATCGAACCAGACTCTCGAGTAGGAGTTTGGCTTTGATGGTGTACTGAGTAGGCGGATGAGATCCCAGATTCAGAACAAGGTTTTATTTTTTGGGGTATGGTGTGACTTATGATGTCTTAGACCTGAGTGGGTCAGTTCAGTTGTATGGGAAAAACCGCGAGACACATGGAACTAAGGAGTAGTAGACTACAGGGGTCGAGGGTGAGACGACTTCTGTATTCGCTTGAGGAAAAGCAAAATTTGTGACTTGTGTGTCACACTGGGCCCAGATAGTTGTTGTGAGAAGGAAGTCAGTGATACGTTTTGGGTCATGGGATGGGTAAGCTTTGGAGGTTCAATCGCTGGGTCGGGAGACGACCTGGTACTCAGTCTTGAAAGGGATATTGAGAAGGGATTCGAGGTTTATGTTTGTCGGATGTCAGAGGACGCTTCTGAACAAGCATGATCATTTTTCGTGCCTGTAGTCAAGGTGTTGAGGGTTCGTTGTTCAGAAGGGTTGTGATTGCAGTGCAGTGGATGAGTCCCTGGTGTGATGTGATCCTTTCATTCCTTGGTATATGATCTGGATTGTTTATCATGTCTGGGACGAGTGATCGGTAGCCAGTTTTGGGCATGGACTTGTTTTTATCGGACCCCAACAGAGAATCAGAGGCGCAGTGAGCTATCGGGGTTTGTTATTCGAGGAGCGAATAACGTGGCGACATCTGGAGAGAGCGGTATGGCTGTGCGGCAGGCCACTAGAGTTCCCAGATTCTGGGGAGTCAGAAGCGGTAGCGTAGCGGCGGATGGGTACGTCCTCCTCTGGGTTGGGAGTTCATGTTGGTTTTCGGTGTCTATGGGGGAATTTAGTTGTGTGGCATGAGATACTTTGGTGGTACTTTACAGGTTGTTGGGTTCAACCTATGTGGTGTTGGGAAGCGATTTCGAGGGCGAAATCTCATTCAAGTGGGGGAGAATTGTAACATCCGAATTTTTAGGAATGATAAAATGAGTATTATGTTCTAAGTTATGAGGAGTGACTCGACGAGTTGGCGCCTTAACTCGTCGAGTGGGATCGCGACTTGGTGACATGGAAAGTGACTGGACTCGACGAGTCGGCGAGCGGACTCGCCGAGTCAGCGCTGTTGGCAGAAACCCTAATTCTTTCGGGCTTGGGCCTATTTAAAGGCACTTATAGCCTCCTAAGCCCTTCCCCACCAGTGTCTTCGCCCCTTGAGAGAAACCCTAGAGTTATTTGTGAACTAGAGAGGAAAGAGGCTAATTGGAGGGCAATTCTTTGAAGAAGAGGGTCAAGAGTGCTGCAAGGACCTCAGAGGATAGTTGGTGGATCATCTTCATCTTCATTCAAGCTTCAGATCTGGTACAAGCCCTTATCTCCCTGGTGTTTGAATAGATTTCCTTTGATTGTTGTGTTAGAGCTTGTAACACCATTTGGATGGGGTTTGGGTGCATCCAAACCCTTTCTCGAGTTATTTTGTAGATCTGGAGCTTATGAGGCCCAGAGAACCATAAAGTAGGTAGCATTGAGGGAGTAACTTTGGAACCTTGAAGCTTGAAGCTTCAATGGGGTCATAATGGTGTATTAAGCAAAATACACCATGCATGAGCTCCATGTTCGGACGTTTACATGATTTTTGAGTGTTAGAAGGCCAGATCTGTAAGTTAGAGAAGCAGATCTGACCTTAGAAGGTCGCATGAGTAATGCCATGGAGGAAACTCGCCGAGTCCATGAGAGGACTCGACGAGTCGTATCGGGTTGCCCGCGATTCGTGATCAGTGGTAACCTGTCGAGTGAAAGGTTAACTCAACGAGTCGAGTGAGGCCTTAGGAGGATTCAGAGGACACACATGGACTCTCCGAGTCACCCAAGTGCACTCGACGAGTCTAGTCAAGTTGGACCGTTGACTGGAGTTGACTTCAGTTGACCTCAGGGTTTGGTCAAACTGATTCAAGAGAGGCCATGGAGGGGTAGAATGGTCTTCTACCCATTCTTTAGAGATGAGGCTATAAGAGAGTATTGATTAGAGTTATTATTATTTTGATAGGTGAAGGCTAGATCGGGGATATCAAGCGCGAGAGTCTACTAGACATCATACGAGGTGAGTCTTCTCTCTATACATTACCTAGAGTGGTAACTACGTGCAGACCGGAGGGTCTTATGTGTTATGTGTATGTTTGGGTTTATGTACATTGTGATATATGTATGCTATGTGTTATATAGACCGGACAAGAGGGTCCAACGATTTAGACCGGACCGGAGGGTCCAACGAGCTAGACCGGACTGGAGGTCCAACGAGCTACGTGACTGGAGGGTCACGCTGAGACACATTGACCGGAGGGTCATACCGAGTTATAGCCTCGAGTAGCTTATGTGCTGTGTGTGGTATTTTGGGGAACTCACTAAGCTTCGTGCTTACCGTGTTATGTGATATGTGTTTCAGGTACCTTAGAGGATTGCGGGAAGGCACCGACATGATTGTACACATATGTTCAAGATTTTATTGAGGATTCTGGGATTTCACTTTTGTCATGGGTTTATGTTGACTTGAGACACTTATGATTTTTCTAATATATAATATATGAGTTTGATGTGTTTTAAAAATGAAAAAGTTGTTTGAAAATTTATGTCGTTACACACAATCACGAGAATGGATAATCATCGAGGATACGGATGAAGAAGAGGAAGTTTCATTCCCCATGATGGTAAGCGATCCTTACTACCCTATAAATCCAACCACCTTTCATACAATACCTTCTGACGATGGAGCACCTTTACCTTGAAATGAATTGGAAGAGAGTGAACCAATGGAAGAGAGTGAATCAATGGAGAAGATAGAATCGGTGGCATCATCTTTACCACCAATGAACACTCCTTACCGTCAAGTTCCAGGAGGAGCAAAGATGAAACGCACGGCACGTAAATCCATACCGATATTTGCAGAAGATTAAGAAGAATCAGAAGGCAACATCTTCAGGAAGTCATAGAGTTCAAGATGAACCTGCACGGATAGCACAAACCGTTGATAGGTGGGTGGCAGAAGAAAGAGATGCTAAGATATATGAGACTGGTCAATCATCTCGACCCCATCCCCCACATTCTTCTAAAGTTAACACTTTATCTCAATTGTTTGAGAAAAGTGTGAAAATTGAAGATAAGATGGAAATTGTTGAAGGAAGGGCTACTCATCTCTCCGGAAGAGTACGAAGGCTAGAAGGAGAAAGGATGCAAGATCAGGAATCAGTGATGGATGTCCATCATCGTATAAATTTCGCTTATAATGACATGATTACTCACGATGCAAGGATTACAGAGTTAGAGCTTTACAATCAAACATCGAGAAACGAGGAGCGCACAAGAGGTCTTGAGCAGAGAACTCAAGCACTGGAGGAGCAAGTGGTTAATGTCACTGGCGTGCTAGGTCGTCACCTAGGTTACTGGTAGATAAGCTAAAACTAGTAGTTGTGTAAATAAAGAAATCAGACTAGTTGAGGCAAGAAGAGTAAATTTTATAGCAAGTATGTAGAAAACCTTGCAAATTTTGCAATGTTTATATAAATTTTTCTCTTATAAGCCTAAATAAACTGATGTAACCACTGGTAATAATATGAAGCATATATTACAGTAATTATTTTGTTGTCCATTATGTTTTACACTTTGAAGAATAATTGAAGTATTTAGTACTCATATATTAAAGGACTAACAAAACTCATAAAATTCTTATTAATTATAATAGGAACTAAAACAAAATGCCTAGAAGGAGTAGTGCTCGGCGAAACCCTAACCAACGATCAGCACCACAACAACAACCACCATAACCAAACCCCCCAATAAGTACAACAGAACTTGAAGAAATCGTAGCTCAAATAATTGTTGCGGCTCTATCTAATGTCACAAGAGGTGAGTTAGAAATGAAGGCAATGTAGGGACCGCTAGAACGTGTACCTACAAAGACTTTATGAATTGCAGGCCAAAGAGATTTCATGAAAATGAAGGGGTTGTTAATTTGACTAGGTGGATAGAAAAGACAGAGTCCGTCTTTCAAATAAGCTTCTGTCCTGATGATTGTAAAGTACGATTTGCAGCATGTACTTTCGCTGATGCAGCACTTACATGGTGGAACAACCATGTGAATACAATAGGAATTGATACTGCAAATTCCATGAAATGGGAAGAGCTAAAAATGATGCTAGTAGAAGAGTATTGTCCTTGGGAGGAAATACATAAGCTGGAACAGGAACTGTGGAGCGTAACCATGAACGGTTCAGAGATAATGCTTATACCGCTAGATTTAATGATCTTGTAGTAATGTGTCCAGCACTTGTAACCCCTGAATATAAGAAGATTGAGCGATTTATCTAGGTTTAGTATCGCAAATCAAAGGCATGGTGATCGCATCAAAGCCTACAACCTATTGTGACAACCCGAAATTTTCATTTGTATAATTTCTACGGTCAAACACGTCAAATTTTAGTCAAAAACATTTCAGTACATTTTTAGCCGGTTTAAAGTCCGTCTGATTATTTTTAATAATTATTCATGAAACGAACGGATAAAAGGAAGTATTCTCTCGGGTCTCGGAATAGCAAACACATACGTAACACCTTAATAAGGAGTTCACGGCCAAACTTGTGGAGTTTGGGCCGTAAACTCCCTTACGGCCGCAAACTCATGCATAAAGCATGAGTTTACTCTCCATTCTTTCATTCTCCAACTTCCAACCTCAAGTTTACTCCCCATTCTCTCTCAACTATCATCCCGTTCTTCACCCGATCTTCCGAAAACGTAAGTATTTCTCGACTTGATTTGTGGTCATAACCTAACATCTAGTAGATATACATCATTTCATCCATTCATTCTTGCTTTTCATCTAGATCTTCAAGTGTTCTTCAAAACACCAAGAACACCAAGAACACACACTAGTGTTCTTGGACCTTAAACACCCAATCAAGCTTTTATCTTGTATGTACACTTACCCTAGCTTCTTGTGTGCTTAATAGGAACTGGTTTACACTTGAAAATCATCTAGAATCACATGATCAGTGGAGTTTACGGCGAAGGGATGTTCTTGGGCCGTAAACTCCTCTAAATGAGGATAAATGGACCTTAGTCCCTTCCTAAGCCTTGGATGTTAGCCTTGATCCTTCCTAGAAGTGTTTAAGACCATAAACAACAATCAAAACACTTTCCCATAAGAGTTTACGGCCGTAAACACATAAGGATATGGTCCTTAGGGCGTAAACTCTACAATGTTGTGTTTTGATGCCCCTAAACACCATCTAATGCTTGGACAAGAGGCTAGAAACATGCATGCATGAACTAGGAACCACAAAACACGAAAAGGATGAAGTGGAAAAGAGTTTACGGCCGTAAACTCTATGGTTTATGACCGTAAACTCCCAAGGAGTGGTCCAAGGACCGCAAACTCCAAAGGAGTGCCATTTCGAGCCCTAACCACTTCCTAAGCATTTGATTCAACCCTAGGACACTTCTTTGTGAAGCATGAGACCTTAAAGCACACAAATACACCATTCTCATGAGTTTACGGCCGTAAACTCATGGAGGGAATGGTCCAGAAACCGTAAACACATATAGGGGCTACCATTTGAGGAGTAAACTCCAATGTAAGGCCATACTCTCCTTTGGAGCAACCCTTAGCACTCCTAGCACTTGAAACAAAGTGTTTTCATGCATTAGAGTGTCTTTAATTACTTAATTAGTGATTAAATAGCTAATTAGATACATTTATGTATCACTACATGTTACATAGGATCCGTATGTGTGCTCAAGTCCTCACTTGACACCTAGCATCCTACCCGACACTTCCATCAAATCCACTCACTACAGGTGAGTTCATACCCCTTAATCAACCTTTTAAATGTTTTTAAATGCTTTTATGGGGGAATACAAGTTGAATCAATCAAGTTATAGTATCAATCACATGTGATTTATAACTTGCAACCAAAAGGATTTTCTATACTTTTAACTGCTTTGCCAACAAAACTCCTTTAAACGTTTATCAAACTCATTTTCATGTTAAATTGTTATAAAACTATTTCTAAACTCTTTTAAACTCCTTTTGTTCCCAAATCATATCTACACCAAACTGATAGCTCACCTTACTTCCTGTTCTTGTTTGATTGTGGATTTAGGGTATGTTGTTATCTGTCCGACTATCGTTGAATTCTTAGTTATATATTATATATATTTGTGTTGGATATAAAAGTCTTTACTTCAGTTCAGTACCTTGGTGTACCAAAGGCATGCAACCAACATTACTATTTAACTATAATAGGTATAGTTAAGGATTACTACTCATTACTACTATGGCCAAGACAACTACCAGAGTCAGCACAGTTATGAGTCAATACATGCTAAAAACTATACAAAGAGAATACTATATGCTGTCCAAGAGAACACTCTATACATTATACCAGAAAATACATTATGCAATATACAAGAGAATACACTAAAACAGAATGTGACATACTACTTCTCGATACGACACTTCATTGTGCTATCACCGTGTAACCAGAGTCTCCTGGAGGGAGAGCGGGCATTATGTGTATAGATCTATACGGGACAGACACTCCCACATCCCGACTGCTAGCTATAGTCCGAGCCGACTAGGCCTAGGGGTGACAAAATGTCACATTTCTACATATGACTCGGAGGGTCATCAGGGATTCGATCGTCAATCAGCATGGTTACATACGAGTTCACATTCCGACCTTTAATTAATAAACTAAGAATTAAAGGCAAAACAGACTCCCCGAGGTGTATTGTACGTTTAATACCACCTGGAGCCTGCATTTTCATTTCATTAGCCGGCAGTGATACTGCTGGGGTAAAACATTATTTTCCCGATTACTCTACATGAATAAGGCCTAAAACTATATTTTCATATTGATAGTTTCACTAGGAAAACTTTTACATTTTTAAAGGATCAAACATACAAACAACCGGGTCTTGGTAGAAGACTACTTTTACTGGAAAACATAGGGTTTTCTAGGGAGCATACTATTTTCCAACATTAAGATTAATTATTATACTACATGGTTGTAAACATTTTTATACAAGCAATGACACTAAATACTTATGAACTCACCAGCTTTATGCTGATAAACTCTTTCAAAATAACTTGTATTCTCAGGTCATCAGTAGACAGGTACAGATGAGGCTTTTATGAAGATGGAGCACATGCAAGACCCAACTTTTATTTTGATATTACTTTTGGTGTCTATCAAACTATACAGAACACGCTTGTATTACAATTATTATATTAAAGCAATGGATGTTGTTGCTTGTCTTTACTATTATGCATTGTTATGATACTGTACATGACGTCCTCCACCCCAGAACGTATTCCGCCGTTCTCGGTTTTGGGGTGTGACAGATTGGTATCAGAGCATTGTTTATAGTGAATCAAGTATATCAACCCATAAAAGATATACGAACTATAAACACATCGGGATTAAAACACTCTGACCAAGAATATATACTTTTAAATAATAAAATATTTAACTAATTATATATATACATCCATTCATACAAAGGGTCAGTATCATACTAGAACAAAACAAAAGTATTAAGATTGTGGAACAAGACAACCAGGCTTAGAGACATATACTCAAATCTGCGTAAATGTAGCCTGATCAACTACATTTTCCAAGGAGTGACTAGCATGTGCCTAAGAATGGTTGTGGTGTTGCCGCAAGTCTAAAAACTTACCAACACTAAGCATTAGAACAAGAATACTATAGGAGTATTCTGCATTACTATGAATTACATATGTGAGAACTAAAATGGTCTTTACTAGTACGACGATAGTTGCTAAGTGGATACGTTAAGGTTACATGCAACTAGGACGCTATAGACTCAGAATCTGTGACCTTTGCTTTACTTCCTGTTCCTTGTTTGGTTGTAGATTTAGGGTTAGGGTCACTTATTCGAAGGTCTATCTCGCCTTAATTACATGTAATTAGTATGCACTATGCAAGTATCAAAGTAACTGGTAACGATCATCTTATAAGTATCTTAGATTAGTACGCCTATTGACTATTCTTTCCCTATTCTCGCATAGATAGCATGGCTGGCTTCCACCTTCGGCGATCCGTATTATCCGAACCAAGGCATTGGGGGATGGCTTGATGAAGAGCCAGAAGATGATCACCCAATCCCTTTGGATGATCACCGTGCAGAAGGCTTTTCGGATAGCTCCGACTCTGAACCAGAAGTCAACAACCTACCCCCAGTAGCTCCAAACCCCAACCCCCGTCCGACATTTCAAGGTCCCACTCCCATGTGGGCAACAACCTTGAATCGATGGAGTGATGAACAGGGTCAGCCTTTACCTTTCAACGGAGACCAAAGATTTTACAATATAAGCGAGGGAGGTTCAGCTGACCGAGTCTTGCCCATCATGGTCCGTAGGATTGCTAGGAACGTCGAACAAAGTCATGCAGCCATCCGCAGAGTTGTGGAAATTGACGCCAACTCTAACCTTAACGCTGTCCGTATCCGCCAACTCGAAGAAGCTATGGATAGGACTAGGAGGGCCAATGAGGCTCTGCAGCAACAACTAGCTGCATCCCGAGCTAAAGTCATGGAACTCCGAGTGCGTCAGAGGGCGCATGAGCGACATCTTCAGGAAGTTGTACGCCAACTGGCTGGTCTTAGGGTTCGCCCAAGGGTTACCCGTCACTAGTAGGAGATGTGAACTCATCCTTCTCTTTTCATTAAGGAATAGCCTTTTCTTTTCTATGCTCGGTAGAGCGCTTGTCTGTAAACATTCCTAACTTTGAAAATACTTTAACTAGGCTTCTAAACTGCCAACATTTTCCCTTATGTTTTGATGTAAGACCTATTGTTAGGTCATTTTCCCGAGCTCATTTTACATCATTAATACCAGTAACATTGGCAGTTGACTACTATATGGGAAAGTCTATACTCTTATGTTTCCCTACTCTATTTGTTATGACTCTATCTGACAGTTGGACTATGGCGATTTAGTCCATGAAACACTCTCATCATACTCACAATCGATTCTTACTATTATCATCATCTCTATCAATTTTCCATAAAAGATGTCGCCTCGTCCTCGTCCGACCAGGGGCAGACCTGCAACTCAAACTCCACCACCACCACCTCCTCCTCTGCAGTTCGATCCGGTGATGTTTCAAGCAGCTGTATCCGTAGTTGTGACCGCCGTCACGGCTCAAGTAAACTCTGGTGGTGTTAGTGGAAAGGGTACTGGCACAAACTCCTGCCAAGGTGAAATCCATCCGCGTACATGGGAGTGCACCTATAAAGATTTCATCAACTGCAAACCTACATACTTCAACGGAACCGGAGGGATCCTTGCACTGTCCCAATGGATGGAGAGAATAGAAGCGATCTTCGAGATGTGCTCATGCCCTGAGGGAAGCAAGATAAAGTTTGCTGCTTGTACCTTCACCCAAAGGGCCCTGACGTGGTGGAATGGCCATGTCAAATCACTCTCACTGGTAACAGCTAACGCCATGGGCTGGGACACACTGAAGGACCTTATGACAAGGGAGTACTGCCCGAGGGGCAAAATTCAGAAGGTCGAGGAGGAACTATGGAACGTCAAAATGCAGGGTTCTGACATAGTGGCTTATACAGCCAGGTTCTGCGACCTGGTGGCTCTATGTCCAAACATGGTCCCCACCGAAAACAAAAAGATCGAGAGATACATCTGGGTTTTAGTACCCCCGTATCGAGGGAACGTTCTAGCATCACACCCTACGACCTTTGACAGCGCCAAGGAATTGGCCCAAAGGCTGATTGATCATGAAGTTCCCTACACTCCATCAAGCACTACTACTGTTGCCACCGCACCAACAAAGACAGCTGACAACAAGAGGAAGCGGTGGGACCGAAAGAAGGGCAAATCAACCCAATCCTCTTCAAGGAACCAACAAACGGTGGTTGTCCATGCTGCCACTACTCTTGCTGCCCCTGTACCAGCCAAAAATATGCAGGGAACCTACCCAAGTGCACCAAGTGCAATTTCCATCATAACGGCCCCTGCTGTGAAATGCACTGCACTAAATGCGACCGGAAGGGCCATACCGCCTGGTTTTGCCGAACACCACCCAAACCCATTTCCCAGGTCCCCAGTTCGAGAGTAAGCCCGACCTGCTACGACTGTGGCGAGGTAGGGCATTTCAAAAGAAACTGTCTGAAGGCTGCGAATGTGGGAGGAACAGGCAGACTACTTGCTATTGGCCACAATGAAGCAGTAGCAGACCCCACAGTAGTCACGTGTACGTTCCTTCTCGATAACTCTTATGCTTGTATCCTATTTGATAGTGGGGCAGAGAGAAGCTTCGTAAACCAAAACTTTAAACACTTACTTAAACAATCATCGCAAGCACTAAAAGAAACCTTCGTCGTAGAAATGGCTAACGGAAAGACAGAGAGTTCTAATGAAATATACATAGGTTGTACCCTCACAATAGATAATCATTCGTTCCCAATCGACCTTATACCAGTAACTATCCAGAGTTTCGACGTCATCATAGGCATGGACTGGCTGAGTCTTTATCGTGCCGACATTCTATGCTTCGAAAAAGCAGTCCGCCTGAATCTACCGAATAACGAAACCTTGTTGATCTACGGAGACAAACCCAGTACAAGCCTTCGTGTCATATCAAGTATTCAAGCCCAAAAATATTTGCGTAAGGAATATCACGCGTTCCTTGCACACATCGTCGACACGAGCCAGAAAACAAAAGACCTGAAAGACTTCTCCGTGGTACGTGACTTCCCCGACGTCTTTCCAGAAGAGCTACCGGGATTACCTCCCCAACGTCAACTAGAGTTCCGAATCGACTTAATCCCAGGAGCCACCCCCGTAGCCAAATCGCCCTATCGTCTAGCGCCTGCTGAGATGCAAGAACTGTCTGTTCAACTAAATGAACTGCTCAGCAAGGGATTTATAAGACCAAGCTTCTCACCCTGGGGAGCTCCGGTGTTGTTCGTAAAGAAGAAAGATGGATCGTTCCGTATGTGCATCGATTATAGGGAACTCAACAAGTTGACGGTCAAAAATCGTTACCCTCTTCCTCATATAGACGATTTATTCGACCAACTGCAAGGGGCGAGTTACTTTTCCAAGATTGATCTAAGGTCCGGGTATCACCAGTTACGAGTGCTCGAGGAGGATGTTCCGAAAACAGCCTTCCGAACTCGTTACGGACACTACGAGTTCGTAGTGATGCCGTTCGAACTGACCAATGTGCCCGCAGTATTCATGGACTTAATGAATATGGTGTGCCGTCCTTACTTGGATCAGTTCGTCATCGTCTTCATAGATGACATACTTATCTACTCTCGAAGTAAGGAGGAGTATAACAATCATCTACAACAAGTCCTGGAAACCTTACGATCGGAGAAGCTGTACGCGAAGTTCTCTAAGTGCGAGTTTTGGATCCGAAGAGTCGAATTCTTAGGACACGTGGTTAGCGAAGAAGGAATCCACGTGGACCCATCCAAGATTAAAGCTATTGAGAGCTGGTCAGCACCGAAGACGCCTACGGAAATTCGTCAATTTCTAGGCCTCGCTGGCTACTACCGCAGGTTCATTCAAAACTTCTCTCGAATCGCAAAACCCCTGACTACATTGACCCAGAAAGGCGTGGCCTTCAACTGGGAAGAGAAGCAAGACAAGGCATTCCAAACCCTGAAGCGAGCCTTATGCACCGTACCGATACTGTCCCTCCCCGAAGGGATAGAAGACTTCGTCGTATTCTGCGATGCATCTAACCAGGGGCTCGGTTGTGTTCTGATGCAACGAGGTAAGGTCGTCGCCTACACCTCAAGACAACTGAAGACACACGAGGTTAACTACACCACACACGACCTCGAATTAGGAGCAGTTGTATTCGCCCTAAAAATCTGGAGACACTACCTGTATGGTACAAAGAGCACCATCTATACCGACCACAAAAGCCTCCAACACATCTTCAACCAAAAAGAGCTCAACATGAGACAACGACGGTGGGTTGAGCTACTCAATGACTACGAATGCGAAATTCGTTATCATCCGGGTAAAGCCAACGTAGTAGCAGACGCGCTAAGTCGGAAATAATATTCTGGCCGAAGAGTCAAGTCATTAACAATGACTATCCAATCGCATCTATCAGCCCAAATTAAGGATGCTCAACTCGAAGCTTTGAAACATGAACATGTAGCGGGAGAGTCCCTGCGAGGAATGGATAAGAATCTAGAAGTCAAGGGTGACGGAGCCTTATATCTCATGGGCCGGATCTGGACACCGAAGCACGAAGCACGGTGGCTTCAGAGACTTGGTTATGAAGGAAGCGCACAACACTCGATACTCCGTCCACCCAGGTTCAGATAAGATGTATCTGGATCTCAAAAACTCATACTGGTGGCCTAACATGAAAGCAGAGATTGCTACCTTCGTGAGTAAATGCCTTACTTGCGCCAAGGTCAAGGTCGAATACCAGAAACCATCAGGACTACTCCAACAACCGGAGATACCTGAGTGGGAGTGGGAGCGGATCACTATGGACTTCATAACCAAGCTACCCAATACAACGGGTGGACTTGATACCATATGGGTCATCGTCGATAGATTGACCAAGTCCGCACACTTCCTACACATCAAAGAAACCGACAAAATGGAGAAACTCACGAGACCCTACATTAGGGAAATCGTACGACTGCATGGTGTTCCTATATCCATTATCTCCGACAGAGATAGTAGATTCACTTCGAGGTTCTGGCAGTCGCTACAAAGCTCCTTAGGAACGAGGCTGGACATGAGTACAGCCTACCATCCATAGACCGACGGACAAAGTGAGAGGACTATCCAAACTTTGGAAGGTATGCTGCGAGCCTGTGTGATCGACTTTGGTAAGGAGTGGGATACCCACTTACCCCTTGTCGAGTTTTCCTACAACAACAGTTATCACGCGAGCATCAAAGCTGCTCCATTTAAAGCCCTCTACGGCCGAAAGTGCAGATCCCCTCTGTGTTGGGCTGAGGTGGGTGACACCCAGTTAGCTAAAGGACGAGTTCCTGACAGCACTCTCAGGGGTCCGGAAATCATTCGGGAAACGCCTGAGAAGATCGTTCAGATTCGTGAATGATTAAAAGGCTCTAGAGACCGACAGAAAAGCTACATAGACAAACGGAGGAAACCTTTGGAGTTCCAGGTGGGAGACCGAGTCCTTTTGAAAGTCTCACCCTGGAAAGTCTTGATACGCTTCGGAAAGCTTGGAAAGCTGAATCCAAGATACATAGGGCCTTTCGAGATTCTCGCCAGAATCGGCCTCGTAGCTTACAAACTCAATCTACCTCGCGAACTCAGTAACGTGCATCCTACCTTCCACGTCTCGAACTTGAAGAAGTGCCTATCCGACGAGACTCTTGTAATCCCACTCGACGAAATCGAGATCAACGAGAGCCTCAACTTCGTGGAAGAACCGGTAGAGATTATGGACCGAGAGGTCAAAAGAACGAAACAAAGCCGCATCCCAATTGTGAAGGTTCGCTGGAACGCCAAGCGAGGACCGGAGTACACTTGGGAGCGCGAGGATCAAATGAAACTTAAATATCCTCATCTTTTTACTTAGTTATTATGTAATAACTTAGTTGCTTGAACTCTAATTTCGGGACGAAATTCCCTCTAACGGGGGGATGATGTGACAACCCGAAATTTTCATTTGTATAATTTCTACGGTCAAACAAGTCAAATTTTAGTCAAAAACATTTCAGTGCATTTTTAGCCGGTTTAAAGTCCGTCTGATTATTTTTAATAATTATTCATGAAACGAACGGATAAAAGGAAGTATTCTCTCGGGTCTCGGAGTAGCAAACACACACGTAACACCTTAATAAGGAGTTCACGGCCAAACTTGTGGAGTTTGGGCCGTAAACTCCCTTAGGGCCGCAAACACATGCATAAAGCATGCGTTTACTCTCCATTCTTTCATTCTCCAACTTCCAACCTCAAGTTTACTCCCCATTCTCTTTCAACTATCATCCCGTTCTTCACCCGATCTTTCGAAAACGTAAGTATTTCTCGACTTGATTTGTGGTCATAACCTAACATCTAGTAGTTATACATCATTTCATCCATTCATTCTTGCTTTTCATCTAGATCTTCAACTGTTCTTCAAAACACCAAGAACACCAAGAACACACACTAGTGTTCTTGGACCTTAAACACCCAATCAAGCTTCTATCTTGTAAGTACACTTGCCCTAGCTTCTTGTGTGCTTAATAGGAACTCGTTTACACTTGAAAATCATCGAGAATCACATGATCAATGGAGTTTACGGCCAAGGGATGTTCTTGGGCCGTAAACTCCTCTAAATGAGGATAAATGGACCTTAGTCCCTTCCTAAGCCCTGGATGTTAGCCTTGATCCTTCCTAGAAGTGTTTAAGACCTTAAACAACAATCAAAACACGTTCCCATAAGAGTTTACGGCCATAAACACGTAAGGATATGGTCCTTAGGCCGTAAACTCTACAATGTGGTGTTTTGATGCCCCTAAACACCATCTAATGCTTGGACAAGAGGCTAGAAACTTGCATGCATGAACTAGGAACCACAAAACACAAAAAGGATGAAGTGGCCAAGAGTTTACGGCCGTAAACTCTATGGTTTACGACCGTAAACTCCCAAGGAGTGGTCTAAGGACCGCAAACTCCAAAGGAGTGCCATTTCGAGCCCTAACCACTTCCTAAGCCTTTGATTCAACCCTAGGACACTTCTTTGTGAAGCATGAGACCTTAAAGCACACAAATACACCATTCCCATGAGTTTACGGCCGTAAAACCATGGAGGGAATGGTCCAGAAATTGTAAACACATATAGGGGCTACCATTTGAGGAGTAAACTCCAATGTGAGGCCATACTCTCCTTAGGAGTAACCCTTAGCACTCCTAGCACTTGAAACAAAGTGTTTTCATGCATTAGAGTGTCTTTACTTACTTAATTAGTGATTAAATAGCTAATTAGATACATTTATGTATCACTACATGTTACATAGGATCCGTGTGTGTGCTCAAGTCCTCACTTGACACCTAGCATCCTACCCGGCACTTCCATCAAATCCACTCACTACATGTGAGTTCATACCCCTTAATCAACCTTTTAAATGTTTTTAAATGATTTTATGGGGGGGAATACAAGTTGAATCAATCAAGTTATAGTATCAATCACATGTGATTTATAACTTGCAACCAAAAGGATTTTCTATACTTTTAACTTCTTTGCCAACAAAACTGCTTTAAACGTTTATCAAACTCATTTTCATGTTAAATTGTTATAAAACTATTTCTAAACTCTTTTAAACTCCATTTCTTCCCAAATCATATCTACACCAATATATTTATATAAGTAAGACTTGAAGGACTTAGGACTGATAGCTCACCTTACTTCCTGTTCTTGTTTGATTGTGGATTTAGGGTATATTCTTATCTGTCCGACTGTCGTTGAATTCTTAGTTATATATTATATATATTTGTGTTGGATATAAAAGTCTTTACTTCAGTTCAGTACCTTTGTGTACCAAAGGCATGCAACCAACATTACTATTTAACTATATACTACTCATTACTACTATGGCCATGACAACCACCAGAGTCAGCACAGTTATGAGTCAATACATGCTAAAAACTATACAAAGAGAATACTATATGCTATCCAAGAGAACACTCTATACATTATACCAAAAAATACATTATACAATATATAAGAGAATACACTAAAACAGAATGTGACATACTACTTCTCGATACGACACTTCATTTTGCTATCACCGTGTAACCAGAGTCTCCTGGAGGGAGAGCGGGCATTATGTGTATAGATCTATACGGGACAGACACTCCCACATCCCGACTGCTAGCTATAGTCCGAGCCGACTAGGCCTAGGGGTGACAAAATGTCACATTTCTACATATGACTCGGAGGGTCATCAGGGATTCGATCGTCAATCAGCATGGTTACATACGAGTTCACATTCCGACCTTTAATTAATACACTAAGAATTAAAGGCAAAACAGACTCCCCGAGGTGTATTGTACGTTTAATACCACCTGGAGCCTGCATTTTCATTTCATTAGCCGGCAGTGATACTGCTGGGGTAAAACATTATTTTCCCGATTACTCTACATGAATAAGGCCTAAAACTATATTTTCATATTGATAGTTTCACTAGGAAAACTTTTACATTTTTAAAGGATCAAACATACAAACAACCGGGTCTTGGTAGAAGACTACTTTTACTGGAAAACATAGGGTTTTCTAGGGAGCATACTATTTTCCAACATTGAGATTAATTATTATACTACATGGTTGTAAACATTTTTATACAAGCAATGACACTAAATACTTATGAACTCACCAGCTTTATGTTGATAAACTCTTTCAAAATAACTTGTATTCTCAGGTCATCAGTAGACAGGTACAAATGAGGCTTTTGAGAAGATGGAGCACATGCAAGACCCATCTTTTATTTTGATATTACTTTTGGTGTCTATCAAACTGTATAGAACACGCTTGTATTACAATTATTATATTAATGCAATGGATGTTGTTGCTTGTGTTTACTATTATGCATTGTTATGATACTGTACATGACGTCCTCCACCCCAGAACGTATTCCGCCGTTCTCGGTTTGGGGTGTGACACCTATAACAACACCAAGAGAATAGCTCATCAGCTAACCCTCATAGAGATCCAAGGAACAGTAGTGGTCTCAAAGGCTGAGTCTCCCAAATCTGGAAAAAACAAGTGCAAGTTTAATGGGAAGAATCCCAGACAATCATCTGAGAAAAGACAAGAAGTGGCAACCAATTATGCAGACACGACAGCAGTACCCACACAACCAAAATCTTCATGGTGCAATCAGTGCAACCGTCATCATCCAAGTGACTGTTTTGTCTGCACGAAGTGCAAGAAAAAGGGGCATACTGCTAGTCACTGCAGGAGCACAACACCTGCAATAATGAATCAGGGAACAAATACTGGAGCAGGCCATGGTGAAGGAAGAAAGTGTTATGAGTGTGGAGTGGTTGGACATATCAAGAGAGAATGTCCAAAGTTAAGGAGACAAGGAGGCATAGGACGTGGCAGGGCGTTTGTGATCGGAAGCAGAGAGGCTATTCAGGACCCTTCGGTCGTATCTGGTACGTTTCACATAGATAATTTATATGCTACCATACTCTTCAACTCTGGAGCAGATAGAAGTTTTATAACTCCGACGTTTAGAAAATTGTTACATCGTAAGTCTAGCAAATTAAAAGAAATCTATGAAGTAGAAATCGCTAACGGTCAAACTGATAGAACACATGAAATCCTAGAAAATTGTCTGATAACTCTTAATAACTACCTTGTTCACGTCAACCTCATGCCAATGCCTATCGGTAGTTTTGATGTCACAATTGGCATAGATTGGTTATCTTCACACCACGCCGATATTCTATGTCATGAGAAAGCCATACAACTACCCTTACCAAACGGCGAAGCCATGATTATCTATGGTGATAAATCTGGGAAGAACCTCCAAGTCATCTCTTGTACCAAGACCCAGAAATATCTACATAAGAAATGTAGCACATTCTTAGCCCACATTGTAGATAAGAAGAGAAAGACAAAAGAAATCAAGGACATACCTCAAGTATGTGATTTCCCTGACGTGTTTCCTGAAGATCTACCTGGAATACCTCCAGTCCGACAAGTCGAGTTTCGAATTGACTTAATTCCAGGAGCAGCACCAGTAACGAAATCTCCTTATCGGTTGGCTTCATCCGAAATGCAAGAATTATCAAGCCAACTACAAGAACTTATTGACAAAGGCTTTATTAGGCCAAGTTTTTCACCTTGGGGACCACTAATCTTGTTTGTCAAGAAGAAGGACGGATCCTTTCGAAGGTGTATTGATTATCGGGAGCTGAACAAGCTAACGATCAAGAATCGTTATCCGCTTCCAAGAACTGATGATCTATTCGATCAACTGCAAGGATCCAGCTACTACTCAAAAATAGATCTTATATCAGGATACCATCAACACAGAGTACAAGAAGACGACATTCCAAAAACAACATTTAGAACTCGTTATGGTCATTATGAGTTCTTAGACATGTCTTTTGGATTGACCAATGCCCCAGCAGTGTTTATGGATCTTAAGAATCGTGTTTACAAACCATACTTGGATAAATTCGTGATAGTATTTATCGATGATATATTGATATATTCATGAACCAAGGAAGAACATGGTCAACACCTGCAAATAATCTTGGAACTACTAAGAAAAGAAAAGTTGTACGCCAAATTCTCCAAATGTGAGTTTTGGATTAGAGAAGTACAATTTTTAGGTCATGTAGTTAGCAACGAAGGAATTCATGTTGACCCATCCAAATTTGAAGCAATCAAGAATTGGGAAGCACCAAAGACGCCAACAAAATTGCGTCAATTCCTAGGACTTGCTGGCTATTACCTGCAGATTCATAGAGAATTTCTCCAAAATAGCCAAACCTCTTACAACACTAACCCAGAAGGATATGAAGTTCAACTGGGAAGATAAACAAGAAGCTGCTTTTCAGAAACTTAAGCAAATGTTGTGTAGTGCACCAATCCTATCCCTTCGAGATGGGACAGAAGATTTCGTCGTATACTGCGACGCATCAAATGAAGGATTGGGATGTGTGTTGATGCAAAGAGGAAAAGTTATCGCCTACGCATCACGACAAATTAAGGTGCATGAAATAATTACACTACCCATGATCTTGAATTGGGAGCTGTAGTTTTTGCACTAAAAATCTGGAGACATTACTTATACGATACTAAGTGTACTATTTTTACCGACCACAAGAGTCTCCAGCACATCTTCAACCAAAAAGCTCTTAATATGAGACAACGAAGATGGGTCGAATTGTTGAATGATTATGAATGTGAGATTCGTTATCATCCCGGAAAGGCAAACGTGGTAGCAGATGCCTTGAGACGGAAAGAATATATTAAACCCCGTCGGGTACGAGCATTAACTATAACTATCCATTCTAACTTTACCGCACAAATTAGAGAAGCTCAACTTGAGGCTCTAAAAGAAGAAAACATCAAGAACGAAGCTTTGCGAGAAATGGAAAAACAACTTATACAAAAAGATGACGGAACGCGATACTTTATGAACCGAATTTGGACGCCTAAGTTCGTTGGAGTCAGGGACTTGGTCTTAGAAGAAGCCCACAAGTCCAGATATTCTGTGCATCCAGACTCTGACAAAATGTACTTAGATTTAAAAGTACGTTATTGGTGGCCAAACACGAAGGCAGAAATTGCTACTTATGTGAGCAAATAATTGACTTGTTCTAGAGTAAAGGCAGAACATCAAAAGCCTTCAGGTTTACTTCAACAACCGGAAATACCTGAATGGAAATGGGAGCAGATATCAATGGACTTCATCACTAAGTTACCTAAAACTCCTAGTGGGTTCGACACTATTTGGGTAATAGTCGATAGATTGACTAAGTCCGCCCATTTATTACCAATTAAGGAGAACGACAAGATGGAGAAGCTGGCTAGAGTTTATCTTAAGGAAATTGTCAGATTTCATGGAGTTCCAAATTCTATTATTTCTGACCGAGGTAGTAGATTCACTTCATGATATTGGCAATCTCTACAAACTGATGGTCAGAGTGAGAGAACCATTCAGACTTTAGAAGATGTGCTCCGAGCCTGTGTAATAGACTTTGGAAATGCGTGGGATACTCATTTACCGTTAATTGAGTTTTCCTACAGCAATAGTCATCACACCAGCATCAAGGCTACACCGTTTGAGGCTCTTTATGGACGAAAATGTCGTTCCCCAGTATGTTGGGCAGAAGTTGGAGATACGCAGATGGCCAGAGAATGTACAGGAGATACCTTACGTACTGGACAAGAAATAATCCACGAGACAACTGAAAATATCGTGCAAATTAAGGATCGATTAAAGGTTGCATGTGATCGTCAAAAGAGCTATTCTGAAGTAAGACGTAAGCCTTTAGAATTCCAAGTTGGAGATAAAGTAATGCTGAAGGTCTCTCCTTAGAAAGGCGTAATTCGATTCGGGAAACGAGGCAAATTAAATCCACGATATATAGGACCTTTTGAAATTCTAGAAAAAATTGGTTCTGTCGCATACCAACTCAAGTTGCCTTAAGAGTTAAGTAATGTACATGATGTTTTTCACGTATCAAATCTCAAAAGATGTCTATCCGATGACAATCTTTTTATACCTCTCGAAGAGATACAAGTCAATACGAAACTCAAGTTTTGTAGAAGAACCTGTCGAGATCATGGATCGAGAAGTCAAACGGTTAAAGAAAATTTGTATTCCCATAGTGAAAGTTCGATGGAACTCTTTACGAGGACCTGAATTTACTTGGGAACGTGAAGATCAGATGAAAGAAAAATACCCCCAACTGTTTGACAAAAGCCCATCCATAAGATAAATTTTGGGACGAAATTATTGTAACGGGTGTAGAATGTAACACCAGTCAAAATAGGTCAATAGACAATCACATGTGATTATGCTAATCATGTAATGTGATTTTGTTAAACTAGTAATGTGATAAATATACTATGTAGTTCATGATAAATTTTAATACAAATATGAACTTTCTTTATGATACAACTCAAAGTATACGTCCATATGATTCCAAAA
Source organism: Lactuca virosa (assembly GCF_052849685.1). Taxonomy (NCBI): domain Eukaryota; kingdom Viridiplantae; phylum Streptophyta; class Magnoliopsida; order Asterales; family Asteraceae; genus Lactuca; species Lactuca virosa. The sequence goes on along the minus strand of NC_136428.1, from coordinate 417,259,944 downwards.
ATATAGGGAACGTCTGAATCTGACTTCGCATGAAGAAGTTATGATAAACCGAACACTATAAATCTCTATAATAAGAGGAATTTAAAATAGACTTATAATTAACTATTGAAGTCTAAAAGAGAGTTGTAGTACTCATAATTACCTATGCGTTCATATAAAGAACATCAAAAACAGAGTTCGTATGTGAAAGTTACGACCTTCCAAAGATACAGCTGTCATAAAACCTAATCCGACTGAGCTCACGACGTGAGCATAGAAACTCACGACGTGAGGAGTCATTTTACCACATTTCGGACCTAAAAGGTGCGTGACGAGGCTACGAAGGGATAAGTTCTAAGCTCAGGACGTAAGCAAGGATACCTCACGACGTGAGGAGTCACATGGCCGTCTTCCGAAGCTAGGGACGCAAATGGCAAGTCTACGGGGTGACCAGCCATGGCTCACGACGTGAGACTATATGGCTCACAACGTGAGAGGCCAAAAATCTTCCTATAAATAGAAGGTCCGACTTTAGCCATTCTTACACCTGAACTTATTTCCTTTCTCTCATTTGTTGAAGCCCTCTTGCATCCCGAGCCCCGACGACCTCGTACCGCTGACCGTTTCTACTTTGATTACATAAAATCACGCTACTAGGGTGAGTTTCACGGCCCCACTTTCTAATATTTTCAGGGGAAAACACATGCTATATATTGTATGTATGTTACTATTATCTCTATATGATGGTATAGTAGTATCAACGTAAATAATTATATTAACCGGGATATAGTTGTTCTAAATATAATATTTTGAATATATACAACTATTATCAACTTGTTAACATGTTATTATACTAATGTAGATCTTGAGTTATACTTAGGATTCTATATATATGTTGTGTGCGATATAGTTCCGAAGTTATATTCCGAAGTTCTATATGTTAATTTATAAAGTATGTTGCTATTATTGGTTTTATGTCAAGATAAAACTTGGTATGCTATATGTTGTTATTGTTAGTTTTATGACAAGATAAAACTTGGTATGTTATATGTTGTTGTTGTTATTGGTTTTATGTCAAGATAAAACCTGGCTTTACTTCAAGTTATAGCTGTTATACTGCCTAAATGTTATGAAGTTAGGAGTAATGTTTAAAAGCATAGTCTAGTAAATTAGGGTTTTAGACATGAAAATGCTTTTGTTGTTAGAGCTATAGGAAGCCGTCGAAGTCTACATGAGTAATTGTATTCAGCAACTAAGATTGGGGATCATAGCGGAAATCCTCTGAACTGTAACCGTTAATCCCGTGTAAGCGAGGAAGTCATGTATAATTAGTATACGGGTTGACCACCCCACTTGTGATTGTTAGATACAGTCAACGATAAGCAAGTGACGATCTATGCTTTTACTTGTTATTGTTCCGGCGTCGATGAAGCGTACGCTGTTGTCCTCATGGAAATCATGAGTGGGTTGTCCTCATGGAAATCATGAGTGGGTTGTCCTCATTGAAATCATGAGTGGGTTTTATCGAAAGTAGTATGTCATAGCAGCAGTTATAGGCTCATGGTAGCAAATTCTTAGAAACATTATACTTTGTCGTATACATGTATTAATGTTAAGTATAAGTTTCCCCTTACTTATACCTTAGGTTCAAGGAATATTTAGGTATAACACTTAATTGAGAAGTAAACTATTATACCTAATATACATACTAAATGTTGGAGAGTCAAAATGATACTTTCAAAACTATACTTTCAAAACTATACTTTTGAACTTGGAAAATGTATTATTTTTATATGGAGTCAAAACCTGTGGACTCACCAACTTTATGCTGACGTATTTTTAAATGCATGTGTTTTCAGGAAATTGAAAAGTTGGTATGTATTCGAACAGGAGAAGTTTTACTATTACCTTTCTGTTTGTTAAGAAGTATACAATAGTCGGATATTATGTAATAGGTTCTAGAAAAACAGTTATGTAACTTTCAATTATCAATAAAGGTATGTATTTTCTTTAGTACTGTTCAATGTATGTTATATAATTGTGATACGAAGAATGACGTTACACCAACCGGTGTTTCCGCCGACGGCCGGGGTGTGACATGCAAGAAGCTGGAGGATATGATCACCTGATTCAGGAGAGAGATATCGACCAAGAGGCGGATAGGAAGAGGAAGCAAGACGCGGTTCAGACATCGGGCAAGAGGCCCAAGGCATCACACTCTAGAGTGGGGAGTCATCAGGACCATAGTCGTTGTGGCAAGTGCGGCAGGACACACGAGGGTGCATGTAGGAGTGGCAGTGGTGGTGATTTTGGCTGCTTCAAGTGCGGATGGATCGGTCATTATAGCAGGGATTATACTGCTACCACCACCCAGGGATCAGACTTGATCTGCTTTCATTTCAGTCAACGGGGCCACAAGTTAGAGGGTCAGGTGATGGCACCTTCCGCTGCAACATTGAGGATCACCGACGACCGTTAGGGCTCGACAGAGGCGCCTGTGGCAAGGAGCAGGGCTTTCCAACTGATTACAGAGGAGGCGCGAGCAGCTTCTGATGTTGCAGGTGCGTATCTTTTACATTCTTATCAGATTTAAGTTTTGATTTTATTGCTATTGTCTTGCATCGATATGAGTAAATGTGTAAGGTCCTGAAAAGGATCTTTACCAATAATCAAGCAACAAAAAATCACAATAGAAGTAGAAGAAGAAAAGAAATCAAGCTTGCACACGTTTATAGCATAAAACGTCTGTTACAACTCGAGACAGTACACCGTAAACTCTCTGGCATCAACAACTAGACAAAGACCTACACCTCCACTATATATACTCGACTGGGCCGCAAACTGGGTTTACGGCCGTAAACGTCTTTACGGCCGTAAACTCAGTCACCGACCGTAAACACTAAACAACCCACAAAATGCATTAAAGACTCATAATGAACAATTACAATGAAAGCCTAGACCAAACCGTTAACTGGACCCTTCAATCTCCCCCTTGGTTTGGTGCTAGCTTGGACTCAGTCTTTGTCGACCATCAGCACATCAGATTTTCCCACAGCTCCGTTCCACATCTCTTTCTCGATAATCTCAGCAACCATTGAAGTGTACTCCTTTGCAGCGGACTCGAAAAGGTCTTCAGCCACCTTGATCTGATGAATAGAGAGCTGATCTATATCCCACTTACCAGATTGAAGCAAATCCCTCTTGTCATACAAGCGGATACAATCGTCTTCAAGCTTGATGACAGCAGAAGCTGTAGATTCATCAAACACCTAGTATTGCATGGATGCGAGAGATCCATCTGGATGATTTTGAAGAACGAGAATATGCTTTACTTGAGCAGTAGCGGGCCACATCATTGACTGAAGTGGCTTACTTGTTTTGGGATCAATGACGCTAGGGTAAATCTTGATGATAGACTCTGCAGTCTTCATTGAAGGGAAGCCCTTAGCTACTTGATCTTCCAAAAATGATTTGTACTGAGTCGCCCTGGGATTGATTGACGAATTTGAGAAAGGAGCTTTAGACAGCTCCGTAAGATCAACCCTAGTAAAAGAGTGAAAATCTTGAGCATCTTTGTATATTTCAGTATTGCCGCTCTTTCTTCTCACCATCCACATGTTCATAGTGTCATGGAATCCCCACGAAATGATTCCTGACCTATCACCATAAACGTCTCTGAAACGATGTTCTCCCAGTTCCGTAAAGGTGATCTTTGATTGATCCCAGTGAGCATTATGATATGCGCTCCTTTTGAATAGAAATTGACCCTTTTCAGCTGACTTGGCCAATTTAGCACGTTTCAATGCCACCACACTCGGTGCCTGAGCCGATTCCTTTTCAAAACGGTCAACAACGGTGGTTGTTCTTGTAGGTTGTGGAACTATGGGAGCATCTTGATGAGGAAGATAGATCTTTGGCTCATCAACGGATGACTTGAATTTGTCGCCAAAATCTTCTTCCAGCTTCTTCTTAAGATCGTAGTAGCTGGCAGTTAATAAGCCGAAATGCGTCTGAAGATCAGTAATTTGCTTCGACTTCAGAGCTTTATCTTCAATAAGTTCGGCAACTTGAATATTGAGATTTGCATTTTCTGTATGAAGGTCTGCAACCTTGATATCCAGCTCAATATTTTTCTGATCTAAATCAATATTTTTCTGATTCAGAGCATCAATCTCCTTCTGAAGTCCAAGTATTGAAGGATTCTCTTCTCCTGAGCTGCCACCCCCAATAGAAATTCCTTTGCCACGTGAGGGAGGCGTTGTGAATTGTTCTTCGGCCAAAAACCTGGCTAGCTTAACAGAGGCAGCATCATGGTCTGGCCTGGGAGGAGAGAAATCTGTGGGGAAGGAAGAGCCACCAGCTTCATAGAAGGTACTAGGACCTTCACTGACAGGTTCAGATGAAACGATAACAGGAGTTGTTGTTGGTGGAGTTGTAAAGCTTTGAAATACACCCAAATCAGGAATTCCCTGTCTAGGGTCAAGTCTTCGTCTTTTTATTGGAGGTTGAGAGGCTTGTGAAGTTGTGCGATCACTTTCTAATGGCTCAGATGTAGGTGCAACAACATCAAGGGGAGGAATCCTTGACACTGTCACCATAGGAATTGCTATTTCCGCCGTTGGATTGGTAGGAGGAGGCGTGGCTTCGAGAACGTCTTCATTTTCCCTTATCTCCGTTGCTGGATGAGCAACTTCATCGATATTGTCAAGCAACATGTTGAGGTTTTCACCAGTCATGAAGTCTTCATTACTGCCGAAGTTGAGAGGGATCTCATCGTTATCGAAACTGGTAAGATCAAGGTCTTCATACATCTCGGATTCTGTTCCACCTTTTGAATACCCCTCATCATAATCTCCTTGGACCTGAACAGATGTCAGTTCATGTTCCTCAGCTACTTGTGCATGAGTAGCAAGAGTTTCTTCTTCTTCAGCACACGATCTGACACTGTAATGACATCATCTTCTGAAATGACTCTCTCAGAAGAAGTAGGCTCAGATGACATCTTGTCAGACGTTCCATGAGATTCGGAAGATTCATTTATCTCAGCAAATTTTCCGAACTTCACAAGAGGATGTAATCCTTGGAAGACGACTTTGTCCTTTCGATTCTGCTTAATGAGACCAGTCGTGTGTGGGCCTAACGACTTTATATCCAGTGTGTCTCCCTCTTTGACCATCTCAGGAAATTGGGTGTCAATGAAAATCTGAATAAACCTAGGGTACAACAAGAAGGCATCTCTGGTCTCCCGGGTTATAGCATTGATGTTTACTAAGAACTCATCCAATATGAACTTTGAGAAGTTAAATTTGACGCCAGCAGCCAGTGATACAATTGCCCCTGTGTTCCTGAGCGAGATTTCATCAGCACCAGATCTTCTGCCCGAGATATAGCTCACGAACACATGCGCCAAGAATCTCCAGTAGGGTGGCAGAAGCTTTTTCACCGTGCGAGGGTAGATGCCTTCATACCCCCATCTTCTTGAGAATCTTTTGTACATCATCAATCCCGATTTCAGTAAGAAAATCAGATTGATCATTAATCAGCAATGTTTCTCTGATGAACTGCTCAGTGATCGTAATCTTGCATCCTTTCACAATAGCTTCAATGGTAACTGCTCCTTTGCCTGATGTCATCTTAGCAGTCTGCTAGAACTCCCTCACATTTTTCTGATAGATGACTGGGTACACAGTAATGGAAAAGGCTAGGCAGCATTCTCTCAGCCTGTAAATCATTGATCTGAAATCTCCATGAGCAGCAGGAGGGTCATCCAGTACAACTGCCAGGTTATGCATGTCAGGAAACTTAAGACTTGCCATTGATCTGCACTAAACCAGGCCAAGTAAGAAAACAAAGTATTTAAACAATTAAAGCTTTAAGTTTTCTTAATTAATCAATTTCATTTTGGCCTTAAAAAGAAATATTTTGATAAAAAATTTGGAGTTTACATTCAAACATGGTCAAAGTTGGGTTTACGGTTCAAATAGGGTTTACAGTCAAAATGGTCAAAATTGGGTTTACGGTCCAAATTGGTTTTACGGCCGTAAACCCGTTGCAGTGGTCTCCTGACCGTAAACTCAGTTTACGGTCGTAAGCTCTAAAGGGGTGTTTACGGTCGTAAACTTCTAGACCGTAAGCTCAGACCGTTTACGGTCGTAAGCCCTCCCTAAACCGTAAACGCCGATGAACACAAAAACCTCGATTAATCCTCCAGTTTCAGTCGAATCGATGAACAAACCACATATCCTCAGTCGGTTTTAGCATACCTTTGATGTGGACTAAACGATTTTGCAAAATCTCACAAATTTTTTTTGAGGATGAGAGAGAGTGAAGAGAGTTTGCGGTTGGAAAGATGAAAATTGAGGTGGAAAAGGGTTTACAGCAGTAAACTCCACCTTTTATACCTCCTTTAAGTTTTACCTGTCTCCCACACAGTATAAGGCACAGTCCAAATCCCAATTAATTTTTCAAAAATAAAACTTTTTTAGGATTTTAAAATTAAAGTAAAATTAAAATTAAACTAAAAATAAAATAAACTAATTTCTAAAATTTAAGAATTAAGGAATTTAAAAATTAAATTTTTGACAATTATAAAAATAAAATAAAAAATAAAATAAGAATAAATACAGACAAAATTTATCTCAAAAGTCAATGAAAATAATCTTGTGATACTGGGATCAACGTTGTTAGACAGCCTTAATCCACTTGTTGGTACCTTTATCTTCACGTCTTTGTCTGGTCGATCGCCGGTATTGTGGTCCACTTAAACATGAAAAATTGTGACAGAATTAGGACATACCATTAGTTACAAGACAAAGTGATCCTAAGTTCCTAGATAATATTTCTTAAGGACCATTCAGCTGACGACGACCAGGGATATTATTGTCCACCTAAATTCAGCAGCGAGATCTATAGACAATCTGTAAGTGTTCAATTTTAATTGTACTAGAACATGTTTCCTACTTCCTGATATGCTCCAGTAATCAAGGACTTCCAGAATACTCGTTACATCGGGTGAGCAGACAATTATTAAGAGAGAAGATAGATTTAGAATGCATATGCTATACACCCAGGTCGGATCTCTTCCAATCACGCAGAGGGTGAAACATATGACTAACTAATGTTTTAGAGGGATTGAGAAAAAGAATGATGCATATATTGTGTACCAGGTCGGATTGTGAGTCACGCAAAGGAGACAGTATATGGCTAACAGATAGAAAGAATTGCATAGATAGAGGATGCAGAGAAATAGAGCTGCATATGTTACAGTCCAGGTCAGATCTCTCGATCACGCAAAGGAAGCAACATATGACTAACAGACAGATAGAGAGAAAACAATTTTCTACAGACCTAATTTATCGGAATTCACCAGTCACCCCATCAATACCGGAATTAAGGACAGAATCCGCACATCGAGGAAAAGTTAATCCACGGTTCCAGGTACAGGTTCTTTTAATGTGACCAGTAGATTCCCATATTTATCTCCCTGCTCAATCTATCCAAGCGTCGTATTGTCAGGCTAAACGGATCTAACTAGGTCAAGATTTATCAAGTCTATGAATTCCTTAAGTTCAACTCTGCCTAGTCATGTCCATTTAGAATCTTTCGTGCCTACCAACGCATCAAACACAGAGCATAGACAATTTAATTTTGGGTATGTTACGCAGACTCAAATTGCCTGTTATAACTTGATAATATCACTTCCCAGTACTACATCAACAACCAAATCTGTAAGCGACAATATTTTTGTTTTTTCTGAATTTTTTATGTTTTTGGATTTTTGAATGTTTTCTGAAACAAATAAAACAGAAACAAAATGTTTTTGGATTTTTTTTTTGGTTTTTGTTTATTTATCCCCCTAAATTTGTGCATGGGTGAGAATGAAATGACTAAGATGCGCAAATTTAAACGAACCTAACCTAAAAAAAATTTAATCCTCAAAACGAATCATTTTCAAAAAACCCACAAGCACGTCGAATCGAGCTTTGTTAAAAGGGTTGGTGAACAGATCTGCCACATTATTGGCAGTGGGAACCTGTTCTATCCGGATGAGCGAGCGCTCAGAACAATCTCTGATAAAATGAATTTTGATATCAATGTGCTAGGTTTTGGAATGTTGAACACGATTTTTAGTAATCTGAATTGCGGCCTCATTATCACAGTGAATGGGGGTTTCTAGATAGTTCAAACCGTAGTCGAACAACTGATGTTGGATCCAGATAACTTGAGAGCAACAAGCAGATGCAACAACATATTCCGCTTCTGCTGTTGAGGTGTAGACGGTATGCTGTTTCTTGCACTGCCACGACACCAGCCTATCTCCAAGAATTTGGCACCCTCCTGAAGTAGATTTCCTGTCAAGCTCACAGCCTCCATAATTACTCTCAGAAAAAGCATATAAATCAAATTTAGAATTCTTCGGATACCAAAGACCCAATTTTGGGCTGATTTTGATATACCGAAAAATCCTTTTGACAGCAATAAGATGTGAAAGTTTAGGATTAGCCTGATAGCGAGCGCATTGACAAACTGCAAACATGATGTCGGGACGACTTGCAGTAAAATACATCAACGATCTGATCATCGATCTGTAGTGTGTGTGATCTACAAATTCGTCATCAATATCTGGATTCAGCAGGGGTCTTTCAGCCATTGGTGTCGATGCAGGTTTTGCGTCTTGAAACCCGAACTTCTCAAGAATATCCTCCACATACTTAGCTTGGTGTAGCAGGATACCTGAAGCCCCAGAAACATTGTCATTTCACCCAGTGAACTCATCTCAAACCGCTTTTTCATCACGCCTTCAGACTCTTTGCATAGCTGTGGACTGGTAGACCCGAAGATAATGTCGTCGACGTAGATCTGGACTAGAATCTGATCATTACCAACATGCTTGATGAATAAATTTTGATCAATAGTGTCGCGAGAGTATCCATGCTCGAGCAAGTGCTTTGTTAGAGTCGCATACCATGCTCGAGGAGCTTGATGTAACCCATACAACGCCTTGTCAACCTTGTAGACATGATTAGGAAACTTTGAGTTAACGAACCCAGGGGGTTGATCAACGTAGATTTCTTCCTTCACCTTGCCATACAAGAAGGCAGTCTTGACATCCATTTGGTAAACCGTGAATTTCATGTAGGAAACATATGCAAGGAAGATACGAATAGCCTCAAAGCGAGCCACGGGAGCATAAACCTCTGTATAATCAAGACCCTTAACTTGTCGAAACCCGCGAACCACCAACCTTTCTTTATTGCGCACTATTACACCAGAATCATCTTGCTTGTTTCGATAGACCCAGCGTGTGTCAAGAGACCTTTTGCCCTTTGGTAACTCAACCAATTTCCAAACCCCGAGCTTTTCAAACTGATGTAGCTCTTCATGCATCGCATCTACCCAGCTGGGCTCATCAAAGCCATTTCAACGTTTTTGGGCTCTATTTGAGATATAAAGAAAGAATAGAGACATGCATTGACATCTCCACTCTGACTTCTGGTTTTAACTCCGTCACCCAGCTGGCCAATGACGTTATCGATCAGATGATCGCGTTGAATTCTTGAAGGTATGTCTTGGCTGATGTCATTGAGTGAAACAGGAAGAGTGTGGATGTTGAAACCTCCATCATTTGTTGATTGATCCACATTAGGTGAATCAGCTACAAACTCATTAGCAATTTCTTCAGGAAAGAGTAGTTCCATAAAAGTTGGAGTGACAGCGGAAGTATCTCTAGACATGAACTCTCTTTCAACAGGGGTAAGAGGTGTACCATCGACATCAGGAGGTCCATTTTGAACTTTAGACTCTGGACTATTAAGTCGATCAGATGACTCCTCATCAGGTGGAGCAGAGGACTCCCCCTCAGATGGAGCAGAGGACTCCCCCTCAACCGTTGGAGGTCTGTAGACAACTTCTTCGTCTTCGTCTTCAGAAACAATCTTCGAACCAGAAGAGGATCCATTTGAACCATCTGAAGACACATTTAAGGATTTGAAAAGCGATGTGTAATCAAATAGCCAGTCAGGACCCACTCGAGCGTCTGTTTCATTCTCCTCCAACCAGCGCACGTCATAGGATTCGACAATCTGCTTAGTCTTCTTGTTGTAAACCCTATACGCGGTGCACGCAGCATATCCTATGAAAGAACAATCATCGGCTTTGGCATTGAATTTAGGGTTGGATTCCAAGTGAAGAAGGGTGCAAGGGCAGCCAAATACACGGAAATGGCTGACTGAAGGCTTGTGTCCATATTGAATCTCATACGGTGTCTTCATCTGTGCTTTGTTGATTAGAACACGATTCTGCACGTAGCAAGCAGTGTTAATCGCCTCGACCCAAAAGAAAACAGGTAATTTTGAATCACAAAGCGTTGTCCTTGCAGCGTCTTTTAAAGTTCTATTTCTCCTTTCAACAACACCGTTTTGTTGAGGCGTGTGAGCAGAGCTGTATTGACGCACGATCCCCTTTTTTGCGCAAATATGGTCAAGAACCGCATTCTTGAACTCAGTTCCATTGTCAGTACGAAGCGCCTTCACCTGATTGTTGGTCTGATTCTCAATCATCACAATGAACTTCTTTATCAGATCAGCAACCCCAGCTTTGTTGGATAAGAAGAAGATCCACGTAAAACGAGAGAAATCATCGATCACAACTAAACAGTACGAACTTCTATTGATGCTCAGGATGTTGACCGGACCAAATAAGTCCATATGCAATAATTGGAGCACCTGACTGATTGAGTTAACTTGCTTTGGCAGGTGTGGTTTTCTATGATGTTTTCCTTGGGCACAGGACACACACTTCTCAAATGTAATAAAGTCTCTGACAGGCAAGCCTCGGACCATCTCATTCTTAGCAAGGCGATTCAGGTTTTTCGCGTTAGCATGACCGAGTCGTCGGTGCCACAGCATCGCGTTTTGTTCGAACACTTTTGAAAATAGACAAGTGACTTGTTCAGGTATGTTACTGTTCATGTCAATAATGTAAGCATTCCCATCCCGCTTAGATTTGACAAGAATCCACTCTTCCGGGATGACAATGCCTGGCTTGAGAATCATGCATTCTTTATCGGTAAAATGGATAGAATAGCCTTTATCGCAAATTTGGGAAACACTCAACAAGCTATGCTTTAACTTGGGAGCAAAGTTGACATTTTCAAAGCTTAGCACTCCATTTGTAACGGTTCCTCTCTGAGTGATCTTGCCACTATCTCCGCCCGCGAAGGAAACATACCCCCCTATAAAATATTGAATGTCACTTAATTGGGAGATGTCTCCTGTCATATGCCGGGAGCAGCCGCTGTCGACGTACCAAGGACGAACGACATTCCTCCGCAATTGTCCCTGCAAAATGAGCGGGATCATTTAGATTTGAGAACCCAGGTCATCACTGTCCTGGGTTTCCTTTTCGCTTTCTATGATTTATCTTTTAATGTTTTCAAATTAGGATCCTCATTCCTAATCACTTCAGAGGATGGTGATGATGGATTGGAAATTGATTTGGGCATCCAATGATATTTAGGTTTTATAACATTCTCAGGTGGTTTTGAAATAAGTTTCTTATTAGTTTGCACTGAGCCTCTGGATGTTCTACCAGAAGTGGTTGAAGATCCAGAATTGCTTTTTGACGAAACCGATCTTGGCGGAGCCTTGTTCGGTTTTAGCAAACTATTTGGAGCTTTGTTATGAAAAACCTTTTCATTCTTTTGATAAACAGCCCTTTTTCTGCTTCGATCATCTTTCCAATCATCATTTCGAGAACGAGTTCTTGAGGATTTTCTAATTAAAGACCTTCCCCGAGATTCGTTCTCTCCTCATGGTGACATATAGTTTACAAAGATCCTATTTTGACAATTCCTAGCTATATGACCACCGACACCACAATTAAAACAAATCTGTTTATTATTTGAACTTGTACTGCATTTTTCAGATTTATTTTCTTCACAGACACTCTTACTCTTCTCAGAAGAACATGCATGAGAAATAGGTTGTGAGATAAGTGAGGGTGCCTCAGATGGTGTGACTTGTGGAATTGATGGGTTTTCATGAGAATCACAAGCATCAGAATTACCAAACAGTTCATCAAACATATCAAAAAAATTAACTTCAACAGTAGTAGAAGTAGAAGCATCACACGAAATATTCTCAGTTTTAACATCAGAAACAAAAACTTTTTCATTTGAAACAAAAATATTAGAATCAGAAACTGAAACAGAATCTCCAGCTTGACGCTTTGCCTGATCTAATGGTTGATCTGCAGGGGAAGTAGAAATGTTAGTACTTTCAACATTAATAAATCCTCCTGAAACGAAACCAGATGACTTGCGATAAACCATAAATGGTTCGTTGGCAATCTCATCCTTGGATAGGGGTTGATACTGATATGTATGATTATAAGGAGGAGGTACACTATCATATCCTAAACCCTTTGATTGATTTCGTTTGAACTACATGCAATGATCAATCATGTTGGCAACTACCTCGCTTGATCCATCAAATTTTCTAAAATCAAAATTTGCAGTTTCAAATTGTCTTTTTAATGTATCAAGCTCGGTAATTAACTCATCATTTTGTCTCTTAACATAATCATAAAGTTCACATTTTTCACTGTATTCTGTTTGAATTCTTTTAAAATCTTTTATTTTTGTTTCTAACTGGGCCTTAAGGGGTTTTTGTCCTTTCCTAAGTTGATAGCCCTCATATCTAAGGTCCTCTACTTCTCTACATAATAATTGAATTTCATCATGAAGAAGTTTAACATATTCATTACATGCCTGAGAACAAGACGGTAGCTTTATCTCACTTTTCCTGGGCTCGGAAGTAGAAGACACCATTAGAGCAAACTGCAACTCCATCATTTCTGCTTTAGAATCAGCTGCATCATTCTTTAGGGAATCATCATCAATTTGAGCTAGGTGAGCGTTTTCTAGCCCTGAAATATTCAAAGCCTGAATCTGGTCCTCCCAGTCAAAGGACTGAGCGACCATAGCAGTCTCACCATTAACCGCAGCACCTGCACGGTTGTTTCCCACTGCAACCATTGTCATGTTGTTGTTCGTCCTACGATCTGGTTTTGGACACTCACGAGCAAAGTGACCTGGCTCGTGACAGTTGAAACATCGCAGCATGCCCCTGTTGAATCCCACCTTCTTATCAGCATTCATGCCCCAGTTGTTCTTCCCTGTCTTCTTAGCAAACTGCTTGGCCCTGAAAACAGCCATAGCAATCTGCCATGTAATGTCCATCTCTTCCACGTCTTCTGGATGAATCTGATCCAGGTCAGCAAATGACAACTGAGGTGGAAGCTCTGCAGCTACAAAAGCATTGTAGCAGTTAACAAGCCCAGTGGCTAGAGCCAGATTTTCATCAGTGTCTTTCGAGTTTGAGAAAGAGGCTACAACTGGCACATTTGGAGGGGAAACAGTTTCTGGAGTGACAAATGGCTGGTTTTGAGTATGAGGAATGGATGATGCAACAGTGAAGGTCTGAATCTGAGGTTGTTGAGCAGCAAATAGTTGACCTGAGGAAGTCATGATTGATGAGAGAGCATTGTTGGATGAGATTCCAAGATTTGCAGTAGAGTACGAGTTCACATGGTTAATATCTCTCTGTTTGTCATCAATATCACAAGCTTTGATGATCGCCACGATTTCAGCAAGAGTGAGGCTATTTAGATCCTTGGTCTTCTTAATCACAGCAACATTCATATCCCATGATCTAGGAAGAGCATTCAGAAGCTTCTTGTTAATCTATGACTTGGTCAAGAAAATCCCAGATATATTCATGTCAGTGGTGAGAGTTGTGAACCGTTGCAGCTGCGCCTCAAGAGTCTCTCCGGGAATGTAGTTGAACATATTGAACTTTTGTCGCAACATGTCCTGGCGACTCTCCTTTATATCTTCATTCCCCTCATATACCTCAATTAGGGCTTCCCACAAATCTTTAGCTGAAGTATACTCTCGGAAACCTTGAGCAATATCAGGAGATAATGCTATGGTTAGAGTGGCTAAAGCCCTTTCCTGCTCTTCAACTTTCTCAAACTCCTCATCTGTGTAGTTTTCAACAGCCTTGTCAATCACTTGTCCTAATTGATTCGAACAGGGCCTCTAAGAATGCTTCTCCAGACTTTAAAGTCCTTCATTTTAATGTATTTTTCAATCCTGTATTTCCACTCAGGAAAACCATCTACAGACATTAATCTTGGAATGCGCGTAGTTGTGCCCATGACAGTATCAAGTTCGTGAAAATGAGTTTGACTTGGAGATTCCATTTGAAATTAAACCAAATTAAAGTCACAAAAGAGTTTACGGTTGATGTGATTACGACCGCAAACTGGGTTTACGGTTAATGAGTTTACGACCGTAAACTTGGTTTACGGTTGAGGTGTTTACGACCGTAAACTGGGTTTACGGTTGAAGAGTTTACGACTGTAAACTGCATTTACGGTTTATTTGGACGTTTATGGTTTAAGCGTTTACGGTTATTGAAGGTTATTTTACGGTTAATGAAGATTCACAGTTTACAGTTGTTTAAGGTTCTTGAGTTTACAGCCGTAAACTGAGTTTACGGTCGGTAGTAAACTCCTAGAAGATATTCAAAAACACGTTTTCGGTGTAGATTCAGTCCCTTTAACCACGAAAACACTAAAACCAATCTCGAACAATAAGGAATGTCAGTCTAAACAGCCGAAAACTCGATTGAATGAAGCTTTGACACCGGTTTTTGCTCTGATACCAATTGTAAGGTCCTGAAAATGATCTTTACCAATGATCAAGCAACAAACAATCACAATAAAAGTAGAAGAAGAAAAGAAATCAAGCTTGCACACGTTTATAGCAAAAAATGTCTGGTACAACTCGACACAGTACACCGTAAACTCTCTGGCATCAACAACTAGACAAAGACCTACACCTCCACTATATATACTCGACTGGGCCGCAAACTGGGTTTATGGCCGTAAACGTGTTTACGGCCGTAAACTCACTCACCGAACATAAACACTAAACAACCCACAAAATGAATTAAAGACTCATACTGAACTATTACAATGAAAGCCTAGACCAAACCATTAACTGGACCCTTCAAAATGTATGTTGGAATCATATTGTCTGCTTATGTTCAGATTATATGCGATTTTCATACCATGAACCTTAGAGTAGTAGTTTAAGATCGTGTTCTTATATAGTGGGTTTTCATGATATGGTAGATGTAGCAAGTGTGATTGGAACTCGGGAGGTGTTCAGTTAGCCTTCAGGAATTGTACTGATTTAGTGATTGGA
Organism: Lactuca virosa; assembly: GCF_052849685.1. Taxonomy (NCBI): domain Eukaryota; kingdom Viridiplantae; phylum Streptophyta; class Magnoliopsida; order Asterales; family Asteraceae; genus Lactuca; species Lactuca virosa. The sequence goes on along the minus strand of NC_136428.1, from coordinate 417,244,691 downwards.
TAGATTTGGAACACTAACAGTGGTAAGAACTGGTTTCCAGCAGATTGGTCATTGGATGGTAAGAAGGATTGGGAATCTTTCCAGTCTTGTGTGCTGTAAGATGTTAGTTGAATCAAAGTGGGGGAGAATCATTCGAGTATTCAGAAAAAGAAGTAGGTGGGAAACATGGAAGAGTTTGCATTCCTACTGGGAAGGAAGACGGCCCAAGTGGCTGTTTGGCTCGAGAAGTGTGTGAGTTGAGAGTTTGGGACATTTCCAACATTAGGTTCGCATCTTCTTGGTGTTTGATAGCTGGTGTTCAGGAATCAGGCTGCGAATTCCAGTCAGGACGCGAGTTCAGTCAGGATGCCATACCGCACGAGTGCTGGATTTTGGATATGTTCGATTTGGTAATCAGCGGTAAGACCATGGTTAGCGGTTGAGTTTTCGTGGGAAGTGTTGTAAGACTGTGGGATAGCCGTAGCATTAACCAGTAGCCAGATAGCATGGAAAGTATAATACGACTGCGGGGCAGCCGTTGCATTCTTCATGTGGTCAGATAGTGTGAGGAAGTGTTATTAGACTACGAAATTAGCCGTAACATTCACAGATTCAGTCAGATAGACTAGGCTCGGGTGCGTCAGATCGTAGGGACGTGGAAAGGCCACAGCGTGATGGAAATTAGGAAAGGATAGGTTGATGGTATTCGAGGTGGATTTGGACATATGCAACCCTAGATAGATGAGACATGTGGGCAAGGCCGCTCTGTGATATGGTTTGGGTGGGACGTATAGACGACGCCCGTATGCTTATAGCTATGCAGGAGGGACCTGGCAGAGACTGTTGGGTCAAGGTATGGGATCGGAGATCCCATGATTTATAGAGACATAAGTGGCAATGTGGATAGGGCAGTTTCGATAACCGAAGTTTTCTTCGGAAGTCGTGAGGAGCGACTGAGAGGGTGTTCATCGGTTCAGCAACCGGGTGGGAATCTGGTATTACAGATAGTTGGCAGATAAGTTGGGACCTGGGAGGTTTCGGCTCTTTTGGACAGTGGATAAGAGACAATAGGATATTCGGGCAGAAGTAGTGATGTGAGGATTCTTGTGTGTGGAGTAGTTTGCTGATCAGAAGTGATAAGTCACTTGCAGCGGGATGAAATAATCTCAGAGTAATTGATTTGACCCTGTTGCACAACTCTCGTCTGAGTCTAACGGTTTCAGGGATGAATCTTTTACTCGAATGATTATCTGATACTTCTGTCAAGTATAATTGTCTCGCAGGTGGTTATCCAGGGACAGTCTATCAGGTAGACAAACCAGTATGGGAGTCAGACTTTGGGGAGGCATAAGTGATTTTCGGAAGATCGAAGTTCGCTTTCTTCGGGATGGAAGTTCGGTTTGGGGTTCAATTGTCTTGAGAGGATGGTTTACGCGTAGGATCATCGTTTACGTTCCTCAGATCATTGTTGGGATATGGGTGTTAGTAAGGAGAGAGTGTTCGAGGACGAAATCGAGTTTAAGTGGGGGAGAGTTGTAACACCTAGTTCTAAAAGTGCTTCGTTGCTAGGGGTTGTGGCCCAATCATCAGTGGTCATAGGGTTAGGGCCTTGGGAACGAAGGATTTGGCCCATTCCAGATGTGGGTATTAGGGTATACATGATCTAAGTGTTTGATTTTGTCTTCGGAGGCCAAGGGCATACTCGTAATTTGACATCTCTGTCTTCTAGGGATTTCGGGTTCTTATTCGTCAGAAACGAACTTAGAACGAAGAAGTTATAGCACTTTGAAGGTTTTCACAGATATGGCCCCTAATGGAAATGTTTGGCAATAAGTCCCATGCATGCAAGGGATGCATGGACGTGTGCGGCTGGGAACGCCCAGTGTATAAAGTAAAATGGTCGTGGGTGGTTTGTGAGTACGTCGGGCGTACTAAGAGGTACGTGGGGCGTACTCCCTTCAGACTAAAACCCTAGATTTTAGGGTATGGCACTATATAAGGAACATTATTCCTCAAGACCAGCCTCCATTTCACCCTAAAAGAGCTACTACGAAACCCTAATCCATACTTGAGTGATTTTGGAGCTTCGAAGGCCATTAGAAGTGTATTTTGGTGCTTTTGAAGATGTTTTTCTATCTTGAAGACTTATTGGAGAAGATAGAGCTTTTAGTTCCATAACTACAACAACTTTTGGCTCTCATTCGAGGTATAAAATTCTGAACTTGATGGTTATTCTCTTAGATCTCTTTTAGTATGAGTTTATGGACACTTTTGGTCCCATAGATGAAGTCCCTTGTGTCCATGTCGTTTTTGGAACCTAGAGTTACCAGTCTGAGTGTTATTTGAGTTCTAGAATCAGAAAGTTTCCAGCTAGAAGGTCTTAATCACATGCTATACTTTGATTTTGGGTTCATGTGGGTCATATAAAGTCACCAAGTCAGTGACTTTATGGATTAAGATGTTGAAGAGGACTTGGATATGTGATTTTAGCCTTTGGAATAAAGTATTAAGTGCTTAATGGTAGAAGTGGCTTAACAGAGCAGTACGATGGGCGTAAATGCATGTACGCACAGCGTACAAGCCTTACATCTTGTAAGTCCCGAATTCTCCTACGTATCAATCGGATTCACTTTGATGGTGCGGAATCCCAATCAACGTGTATAATGCAAGATATAAGATGAATAAGAACAAGATAATTAATCTTCAATGCACACGATATATTGACTAATCGTCCGGTACATAAGATTCCGATTACACACTGTTTTCTCTCTTTTTCTCTCTACATCACGTCCTTAGCATGTGGCAGCCCTAGAACGTCCCACTCTTGTATCTAGGCTAAAAGAACACTATTCATACCTAGACCTATTAACAAAGCCCAAGCCCAAAACCCAAAAAAAACAATATTAAGCCTAACCAAACTCACATGAGATTTCAGTCCAAACAACACCAAAACATGGTGATTTCGGTCCTAGACCGAGAACTCTAATAGCTTATGAAAAGCAAAGTATAAACCACAATTTATGACCTAACAATCTCCCCCTTGGTTTATAGCTTTCTTTTCTTTTTCAGTCTTCCTTGATCTTTCGCTTTCAGCTCTAATCTTCGATTTCTTCACAACTTCAAGATGTACATATGAATTTCTGCATGAATGAATTCATCTTTAGTAGTTGGACTTCCTTCTAAGAATTTGACTTTGAACGCACATTGGGTGTAGAGGCTTCTTGTAAAGGTTCTTGAAAATCAGCACTTTCAGCTTCAATGCAATCTGTCACATAACTTCAAGTACAACTTCACCTTGCTTCTGGGGTTGAAAAATTGAATGTTGAAAAATAATCTTCACTTGTTGTTCCTTCGAATGAGTATTCTTTAACGATCACCGTTGCGCCTTGAAAAGTAACAAATGACTAAAAAGTCCCCGTGGATCACAGAATCATAAAGACCCTTCTCACCACAGTTGTTCAAGGACCTAACCTTGGCTCAGAAGGAGACTACTCGCAGTATCTGTGTGAACACGGAGGAACGCACTGCGAATTTTTGAGTATCGGAGAACTACTCATGGCTATTTTGATGTTAGCCCCTGCATATCCTAGATCATAGACCTCAATGCAGTTTTTCAAGTTAAACATGCTAACTTGGCCCTTGGCGAGACGTTTAGCGATAATCATTCCTTGCGAGGTGCATCGACCTGGTGCCATGACATTTATACAGTTTCATACTTTTAATTCCTTAAATGCAACAATTCTTTGAAAGATACTGGATAACTGACAATTTGTACCGTTTCAATCCTTCAATTCCTTGTGAAAATAGAGTGAAGTTTAATGACCATCAACTCCTTTCCAAGATTTTACTCCTTGCTCAGAAAATTCCGATATAGTCTCCTTGAGTCTCTTCTTCTTTTTGAATTCGCTTTTTAAGACAAACGGAACTTTGAGATAAAAAATAAACTTAGCACACAATAGAAATAACAAAGAAATAAATTTAAAATTAAAAATACACTCAAAAGTAAAAATAAAATATTTTTGGATTTTTGATTTTTCTGAAGAATAAATAAAAACAAAAATAAACATATTTTTTGTATTTTTGAATTTTATGATTTTTTGTTTGATTTTTTTAATTCTCCCCCTAAATTTGTGCATGGAGGAAAACATTGACAAATTTAACAAAATCAAAAATAATAACTAAATTTAAAACTTTTTGGGATCAAAGTTGTCAAGAAATTCAATATCGTTTATCAGCACACGCCTGGATGTTTAGCTCTGGTCAATCACCAATATTGTGGTCCACTTAAACGCAAAGGATATTTGTAAGTTCGATAGATCATAAGTGACAAGTCATTGTGATCTTATTCCTAAATAGACCATTTTGCTGACGACGACCAAGGATATTGTTGTCCACTTAAATTCAGCAACGAGATCTACATACAACCTTTAGTTAATCCAATTTTAAGTGCACTAGAACGTCTTCCATATTTCACGACATACCCTAGCGATCAAGGAATTCCAAAGAGCTCTTTACTTTAGGTGAGTGCTCAATTATTTGAGAGAGGATAGATATAGATATGCATATGTTGTGTCCCAGGTCGGATGTCTTCCAATGACGCAGAGGGAACAACATATTGTTGGGTTTTGAGCATTCTAACACTCCTAAGTGTACATGCAACCCTAAATACCTTGGATCTATGTTTTCTCTATTATACATGCAAATATGAATATTCCAAGGTATTACCCTATCTAGCATACAATCTATGATACTTGGGTAATAAAAACAAGTTTGAAGACATACCTTTTTATGTAGCTTGATTCCTTGATGCTTAAGAGCCGAGTGCTCCAAGTGTGACACCTCAAATGGTTCACACAACATCAAATACACTTGGAATAACTTAGAGAGAAATGAACCACTTCATGAACTCGGCTAGCCCTTACCATACACACATAGTTCTGTCATGGTAGTCGATTTTGACAAGAATAAGATGCTTATATAGTTTTTCATAATTAGGATTACACCATGTAAACCCTAATTGTCATGGCCTTTCATTTCCATGATCAATGGGTAAAAAAACACCATGGATCATCCATGGAGCATCCTATGGGTTTTAACCCAACTTGATAATCCATGGAGCATTAGCCCACTATACAAGTATGGATGATTTACACAATCAACCCATATATTTAATTAGTCTCCTTTTGATCACTTAATTAATTCCAAATTAATTCTTGACCAATACTAATTAAATAATATTATTAATATATTAGAACTTATAATATATTAGTAAACCTTAAGTGTTATTTCCCTCATTTTAGTCTATCCAAATGCATGATGCCATGCAACCCAAATGGACCATGCCAATCGGGTCAAGTACATACTAAATATAGTTATAGACTTAGACACTAATCTAATAGTCTCCCACTTGGATAAGTCTAAAACTATTATTGAGTATGACTTCAAGAACCGAATGGCAATCGTAGCTCTTTAAGCCGCTGTCGAACTCTGACATTGTAACTGAACTCTGACCTTTGTCAATGACTTGTGCATTAGATAAGTGATCATATATTCCTCTATTCTAGATATCATATGGACTGAGACATGGATTATAAATCATTCTCTCTGTCCATTTGTTGTTTCCCGATTTCTGATTCATGATGACTGACTGATTGAACAAATCAAATCAGTCCGGGCTTGGCCAAGCACTCACATGCGTCATCATTAAATCATCGAGGGGCCCACAGATATTGCTTTTATCCTAAAGGTAAAAGTAATGGATAAACTTTGACTCATATGGCTCGTTCTACTACTTGTTGAATCATACACAAACGCACGTTTTATAACATCGAGTTACCAATGCGTTTTTGTGCAATCAATGTACAACCAACTCATAGTAATAACTCATATCTCTAGGTTTGAAGAATATAAGATAATATCGTCTCATGATCAGTCGTGATAAAATCCATGAAGTGATTCAAATGAGCGTGGGTTGAATCCAATACTCAGAACTTATGAGCACTCATGAGTGTTGTAGCACCACTTTGCTATGTCCAACATCTTAGACATCTACAAGCCAACTCATGACAGTCTTGATTCATATCTACTTCCAACATATGACCGACTGTGGATGGTTTGAATAACTTAGTCATTCGGGAAGAATGACCTAGTTTATTCTGGAAGTCAAAACATGCAAAATGAAACAAAAGAATAATTGAATCCAATATGGTCTCAGAACTTATGAATATAAATAAAAATACCTTTTATTTATCACCATATTGATTACACATTATAATGTTTCAAATTTATCAACTTAATACTTGAATTAAAACACTAGTTGTCCCATGCTCCAAGCATGTACACTATGTTTTGTAAACACTAGTCATGCCATACACCAAGTATGCACACTATGTTTTCCAAACATTAGTTATGCCATACACCAAGTATGCACACTAAGTTTTTATATGATCTTTACCTTGTGAAATAAATCGATTGAACATAATTCCAATGATTCTCATTTCACAATCCCAAATCCTTACCGCAAATGCAAGAACTCCAAATTCCTGCCATTTGTCTAAATCTGTTAGATTCTAAACTTATATGCACTGATCCTCTTGTAATGATTATGCACAAAGTCACAAAGACTTGTCAACAGACATTACAGAGTATTCCAATGGAGATCAACTCCATGGAAACATCCTTCTTGCATTAAGTTTTTCTAATCTTACACAAATTGAATAACTTCCCCCTATCGAAACATTTCCATACTCTCATTTTGACTATCACTTCTGAACAAGAGTTGCCTCTTTTCAGAATATGTCAAAATGGTCCTCTCCAAAAATTTAACACCATACTTCCAACTGTCCCTGAGCAACCAATCTTTGGTAAACCTTAGATTGTCCTCGACAATTGCTTAATCATTTTAGTCATATCCAATTCTAGATTTTCCCTTCTTGATGCCCTGAGCATTTAGAAAATTTAGAAAGGATGAATATTATAGCACATGCAATCGATCCTATATCCGAAGCATATGGGACACGATTCATGATGTCTCACATAAAGACATGATACTAGACCAGTCTTTTTGCTATAATATTTCTATGTCAATTTGTCAAGTTCTCAAAATTCAGATTATGAAAAGGGATGTCGTAATCATAATCAAATTTTAGAATGCAAATAATGGGCCTATGTATAGAATTTCCTTATGTTGAGCCATTCCAACACAAAATTCATATATACCCTTGACTAAAGATGATTAAAACCTCAATCTAAGCTTTTAGAATTGAAATGGAGTATAATTTCCTCTCCCTTAATTATAGCAAAACAACTTTTCAACCCCTGCAACTTCCGGAATTGAAACTTTTGTTTTCTATAATTAACATTGCTATCTTTCAATACTAATCATAATTATCATGCTCCCACAAACATGATGATTATTAGCATAATACTTATGCTCCCACTAGCTTTGACATGTACTCAGAAATCAGCTGAACTTATTGACTTTCTTACCAAAGTTCAGATTTCTGATACGAGATGTTTTGATAAGACTTTATCAAAATCATACACCTTTCCTTAGATAGCTCACATGTGTGTCTAAACAATTTTTTAGAACTATTAAAAGGGATGCCGTAATCATAGTCTCAATTGTTTAAACCTTTACCATTTCTCACAAGTCCATGTTAGTGTGCCGGTTAACCACACACGCTCCACTAACGACTTTGAGAATGCAAATATCACAATTGTTATCTACTTAAAATCTACTTAGTGAAACTGTTTCCTCACTATCAATTTCATGAATCGGAGAGAAACCTTATGACACTTAGATTTTATGGTGTATGTGTTCTTATCCATGTAAATTTGTCAAAACCATAATCACAAGAAAATTATAATGACAAATCCAAACTCATATGGACTGAACTCAATATTAATTTCTTGCCACCTGGCAGCTCAAGGGCTTGCCATTGCTTCCAAGTTGTTATGCAACCAATTGAGAACTCTCATAACTCGTATGCAAAGTCAACTTTAACCAATTGAGAACTCTCAGAACTCGTATGCAACCATTGCTTCCAAGTTATAAACCTCAAGTCGTGTGCTAGTGATAAACTAAAGGTTTTATTCTTGACTAGATCTTTGAAATTCTTTCAGGATCTTTAAGACTCCTACTGGCCTCTTGACATATAAGACTATCTTGCCAAATATTCAAGAGACAGTGGGGATTCTTTATCAAGACAAACACTTCACACAATTGGCCTTATTTGGTCTTTGTTTTATCCAAAACATCATAACTTACCAATTTCAAATGTACAAGAGTAGGACACTTTTACTCTTACATTTGACAAGTTTTATAAACCTTTCTTTAAGATATGTCACTCATCTTACAGTCTTGGAGTATGACTCTAAGACTCGGTTTGGAAGGAAGTATGACTCATCTTCTTGATTTAACCATTCCAACAATTTAAGATTCCTCTTCTTAGTCATAAGAATGCACTAAGATGGCCTTAGAGGACTAATTGTGACATGATTTCTAAATCATTAAGACGATCACGAAACATGATACTAAAGTACTCTCCCATCTTTTCAGATTTGAGAAACTTTTATCCTTCTGCCTAATTTGATTATTCTCATTCGTTCTGCCATATATTTAAAATTTTCCAATGTTTCAGAATTATACTTAAACTGGTAAGTATAACCAGATTTACTAAACTTTAGTAAATCATGACGAATAGTCTTATCGATCTTTTGTGGTGGACTTGATCAGTGCACCAGAATGTGTACTCGATTCCTTAGTCTTTCACTTGAGTCACATATACATGTGAATAAGGAATTAATCTTAATTTTCCAAACATGAAAATTCTCATTCATCATACTATACAAGTTGCATGATTTCCAAGTTTTTATCCAACTAAAACCTTGAGAATCTTTCCTTATTTGGTAAATTATGAGCCTACCACAAATGAAAGAATCAAGTCCAAATATTGCTATCAATGGAATCAAATAAACAACCATTTTCCACAAATGCCACTGTAAGGATATTTAAAATAAATATAAAATTTAAATCTTTTTATTTTATTTTAAAACTTCGTGGAAAAAACTTATCCTTACAGTGCAAATGCATATGAAAAACTTGTTGTTATCTATTCCTAAGCATAACTCCTAAGCAACAGCTCAAAAATTTTGATCACCGAACCATGCGATCGAAATTCATCTTCGCGATCAGAATCAGCATATACTTCTTTTAAGTTTCTTCATTTTTCTTTGATTTTTAAAACATCAATATGTGACCCAGTCACATCATGTAATGAGAATCTCAAAATAGAAACTTAACAGAGTTAGATAGTGGACTTCACCTGAAGTAGAATCAAACATCTTGACTTGATCAACCCTATGATCCTTCAGGTAAATAGGCAGTTTTGTAACCAATGCCCCTTTTTTTGGCAATATAAACATATGGACTCTATGGAAATGGTACACGGGACTATCACAAACTTAGACTTTCTCTTTACCATTTGGTCAACCGAGTTGACTATGGCCGATCCCTTTCCATTGGGAATAGAAAGTTTTTCTGGATATCCAATGTTACCATTTTCAACGTCCATCGGGAAGTTGATCTCTTAATCAAATTTGCTTTACTAGTCCTTGAATCATTGCTGATTCAGCAGCACCAAGCAAATAGATAAGATCATTAAGGGTCATGTCATAGTCTGTTTTATAGTAGTCCCAAAGGAACTCACTATGTGACTTAGAAAGTGATTGAACATCCAACTTTCTTAAGACTTTGACACCCAACTCTCCCGGCTTGTCAATATGTGACTTCATCTCCAAGATGTGAGCACACATAGACCTTGCTTGCCATTAGGGCTTGAGTGACCTTTAACTTGTGGGTTAGGAAGAATAATTGGAGGAGGTGGAGGGAGTGAAGTTCCAAGAGATTTGGGAAGATCATAGATGTCCGAACTAGACATATTTTGGGAGATATTCAAGATAGTTGATTTAAAGTCCTTAATATAACACCCAATATGAAATCTTAAGGCTAGGACCCAACAAACTATTTTATAACTTGGAGGAGGGATGCCGTAATCCAAGCTAGAGAATATTTGAAGGTAGGTGAATGACGATTCACCAATTTCCACCAAGATAAACGAAATGTATTATTAGGTTTTAATTGGTTTTTTTTGAAGCTCCTAGATTCTTTTGAGATTCATTGAACTTTTTAATGGCATGCTTCAATCTCGAGTGTGCCCTTCAGGTTTTGTGACTGGGATGCCGAGGAACATAAAACAAGGTGTGAAGTAACCATGCAAATTACTTGGTACTCTTAAATGTTTATCACTCAACCGATGTTCCGGTTAACCACACACGCTCCACCGGCCTATGATAAACTTTAAGAAACCCTTTGCCTACCTTGTTAAATCCAGGTTAGTGTGTCGGTCACCCACACGCGCTCCACTAACGACTTAAGCAAAGTGCAAAGTGCAATTTCATGGGTTAGCACCTTATTCACATTTTCCTAACTAACTAAGATTGGGAATTTATAAGTGTTTAGTTACTTAGTATTTATCATTAATACTTTTAATGAAGGGATAATTCTAGTCCTTGTCCTACCCGTTCGGCTAACGACCCTCGACCAGTCAAGGAAGCGGTGGGTGAGAGTGGACACCCATTAAACTGCCATTTTATAGGCAGTAACCTTATACCCCCCTTATAGACCGGCTTCGTGAATGAGGCCTACTAACGGTAAGACTGACTTGCTCTTATACATATATATAAAATTTTTTAACTTATAATATTATAAAGTATAAGGGTTGAATTTTTAACTTTCAAAATTCTAAGGGCTTAACTTGGAATTAAAGTGTTCATAAGGGAAAACTTTACAAATTCCAAAACTTGAGGGCAGGTTTTGAAACTATTCAAAACTATTCAATTCAATAACTTATGTGTTTAAACTTGTTTTAATTCAAAAAACTCTTCAAGTTCCATAACTTGAGGACAAGTTATGGAAGACTTTAAACTAATAAAAGAATGTAACTTTTCCTTTATCCATAACTTATTTATGAGTTTTATGATTCTTAAATGTGACTTTCCATGTAACTTGAGGACAAGTTACAAAAACACTTTTTAGAATCAACTCTTAGATTAAAATGGATTGAAAACACAATATCAATTAACTTTTTTCTATTAATCTAAGCAACTCATATGAACAAGATAATTCATATCAAACTTTTTCATGTAATTAGCATAACTCTTTCACTAATATAAAACATGAATCTATTGACAATTATCTTTGAAATTGGATTAGAATGAACATTACCACATCAAAAAAAGGTTTATAGGTTCAAAAACACCTTAGGGTAATGATTCTAGTCCAATTCCAGCCTTAAAAGTCGAAAATATGCTGTCAGGGGGTCCTACTCGTCGAGTGTATGAACCTACTCGACGACTAGGATGAGTTTCCTCATGGACTCGGCGTGTCCATCAGTGGACAAGGCGACTCCAGTGCCCAGACAGCCCGAAAAATGATTTTTTCAGCACTTTGCATCAAGTATAATTAAAAACAAGTCTAGGCACTGATACCACTGTTGGCTTTTGAGCATTCTAACACTCCTAAGTGTACATGCAACCCTAAATACCTTGGATCTATGTTTTCTATATTATATACACAAATATGACTATTGCAAGGTATTACCCTATCTAGCATACAATCTATGATACTTGGGTAATAAAAACAAGTTTGAAGACATACCTTTTTATGTAGCTTGATTCCTTTATGCTTAAGAGTCGAGTGCGCCAAGTGTGACACCTCAAATGGTTCACACAACATCAAAGACACTTGGAATAACATAGAGAGAAATGAACCACTTCATGAAATCGGCTAACCCTCACAATACACACATAGTTCTCTCATGGTAGCCAATTTTGACAAGAATAAGATGCTTATATACTTTGTCACAATTAGGATTACACCATGTAAACCCTAATTGTCATGGTCTTTCATTTCCATGATCCATGGGTACAAAAACACCATGGAGCATCCTATGGGTTTTAACTCAACTTGATAATCCATGGAGCATTAGCCCACTATACAAGTATGAATGATTTACACAATCAACCCATATATTTAATTAGTCTCCTTTTGATCACTTAATTAATTCCAAATTAATTCTTGACCAATACTAATTAAATAATCTTATTAATATATTAGAACTTATAATATATTAGTAAACCTTAAGTGTTATTTCTCTCATTTTAGTCTATCCAAATGCATGATGCCATGCAACCCAAATGGACCATGCCAATCGGGTCAAGTACATACCAAATATAGTTATGGACTTAGACACTAATCCAACACATATGCCTAACGTATATAGAGGGTTAGAGAATTAGAAAGATGCATATGATGTGCCCCAGGTCGGATCTTCCGATCACGCAGAAGGGAAAGCATATGACTGACATAGATAGATAGACAGAAGCATAGATAGAGATGTATAGAAATATAGTGCATATGTTGCGTCCCAGGTCGGATCTTCCAATCACGCAAAAGGGGCAACATTTGACTGACAGAGAGGATAATAAAGAAAAACAATTTCAGACCGACATATTTTATCAGAACCCCCCAGTCACCCTATCAGTACCAGAATTAAGGACATAAGTCCGTCCATTGAAGAAATGTTGAGCCACTGTTCTAGATGGTAAGTAATTTTAATGTATATTGTAGGCTCCCTTGTTTATCTCACTACTCAATCTATCCAAGCGCCGTATGGTCGGTCCAAATGTATCTATCTAAGTCCAGATGAGTTAACATTGTAAAGTCCTTTCATTTTGCAGTTGTGTCTAGTCCTTTAATTTGAATCCTTCGTGCCTACCAACGCATTGAGCACGGTGTCTAAACAATTTGGCTTCAGTGCATTACACGAATTTTAGATTTCCCTTTAACACTAAACTGCATATCACATCCCAAAATTACTTACGAAAGAAAAACTTTTTTTATAATTTTTTTGTATTTTGATTTCTCCCCCACTTAATTTGGGCGTGGGGAAGAAAGAAAATAAAATAAATGCGCAAATTTAAAAAATTTGTCTTCAAAACGAATCATTTTAAGAAAAACTTAGAATTATCAAGAAGAAAACTCAAACCCTAATTCAGCTATTGAAGTTGCATCCAGATGATCTGACAATAGCACGCAGAGGCAACAACATGTTCAGCCTCAGCTGTGATTCAACTCCGGAACGAAATTAAGATATTCAATATTCATCACGCCATTAAACACGATCCCCATTTTTGATCCTTTCTTTCTTCCTTTCCGCAAAGGATATATGCTCTCAATTAAAGTTCTGAATGTTGTACAGTTGAGAGATGTCCCCTATCATGTGCTTGGAACAACCACTATCAACAAACCGAAGTCTGATGATATTCCTCAATAGCTGCCCCAGCATAGAATGCGAGATTAGTTCGTCTTTGGAACCCAATCCGTTTTGAAGCTGGGTTGACCTTTATCACCTACACAAGGTACTTTATCCCATGACATATCCTGTTTATCAGACACAAAAGATGAAGAAATGTTAGAATCATTAGATGATTTAGGAGTATGAACCTTTCGTACCCATCGGTAGTCGGGTTTAACCCATTTCTTGTTTGATCGGATGGATGCCTCAGCACTTGCTTTACAACTTGAAACCGAACGCCGAGATGACTTCATCTTAACCGATCTTGGTCTAACATAACCATCTATTGAATTTGGTATCTTGTCAAACATTCCCTTCTTGTCCTTGGGAGTTTGATTCTTGCCCTTCTTAGCGTTCCAGTCACCATTGTTTGAACGTGACCTCGAAGGGTTTCTTTTGGAGAATCTCCCTCTTGCACGTTCTACCAACCTTGTGCATAGTAAGGAACATATACACGATATGGGCAATTTATAGTAATGTGACCGGGAGTCCCACAGTTAAAGCAAGTTTGTCTTTACATATAGATGAGATTGTGACTTGGTCCTTGTCAAAAAGAATTTTGTTTCAAGGGACTTCCACAAACATAACCACAAGAACATTTAACAGATTTTTGTGGCTTGGGTTTTTCCACAGTGGGAGTATCAACATCACAAGATTTTGAATCTTTATCAGCAGAACTAGAATCATTTTTGTTCTGCTCATGCTCATCTTGCACTGTGACCTGCTCTGCACATGAGGTAGAAACATTAGTATCATTCACCCCAATATTCTCAGTTGGGCCGAATTGTTCAGTCTTAACTGAAGCTGGTACAGGGGGCGGGCCATACTGAGCAGGTATCTCTACCTCATTGGCTTCAAGGGGCGGGGTATAGTTGTCATTGAAGGGTGGTTGAACACTGTGATACCCTAGACCCTTATTCTGATTATCTTTAAATCTTAATTGTTTTCTATCATGGACACAACTACCTCACTTGACACGTCAAATTTCTTAAAGTCAAATTCAGCATCTTTATATTTAGTTGTTAATGCATCAAGTTCGGCAGTTAATTTGGCAATTGTTACTTGAGCATAATCATAATGTTCACATTTATCGCTATATTCTGCTTGAAGTTTTCTAAAGTCCTTGGTTTTGGCCTCTAATTGATTTTTAAGGGTTTTTGGTCCTTTTTGATAGTATATCGTTCATATTAAAGGTTCTCATTTTCTCTACGTAATATATCAATTTGATCACGAAGAAATTTAATTGTATCGCTACAGGGTTGAGAACAGGAAGTTTCATTAACCTTGGTGATTGAAGAACTCATTATTCACCAAAAAGAGTAATTTACCAAAAATAGAACTGATTGTGAAACCAAGAAAAATACCCTTTGACTTGAAACCTCGAAAGTCAAACTTGAAAGTCAAACATAAAAGTCAAACTTGATAGTCAAACTTAAAATTTAAACTTAAAAGTCAAAACTGAAAGTCAAAGGTCAAACTTAAAAGTCAAAACTAAAAGTCAAACTTGAAAACTTGAAAGTCAAAGGCTAAATTTGAAAGTCAAAAGTCAAATTTGAAAGTCAAAAGATAAATTAGAAAACCAAAAGTCAAATTTGAAAGTCAAAATAGCCAAAATCTTGAAGATCCGAAATTGTAGCTGAAATTTGAGAGGCTTCTAATGTTGGCCGATAAGTCTCGCACCGAGAACCCTGCTGAAGACCGAAATCGCTAGACCTAGATTGGAGGCTGAGAACTGCTGACCGTAAACTTCGAGGCTGAGAACTGCTGAACGTAAACTTCGAGGCTTCTGATTACACACTGTTTTCTCTCTCTTTCTCTCTAGATCACGTCCTTAGCATGTGGCAGCCCCCTACAACGTCCCTCTCTTCTATCTAGGCTCAAATAACACTATTTATACCTTGACCTAATAACAAAGCCCAAGCCCAAAACCCAAGCAAAACAATATTTAGCCTAACCAAAATCACATGAGATTTCGGTCCAAACAACACCAAAACATGGTTTTTGCAGTCCTACACCGAGACTCTAATAGCTTATGAAAAGCAAAGTATAAACCACAATTTATGACCTAACGCAGCCTGTACGCTTAGCGTACAGAGGACTACGCCCCGCATACTCATCAGATTTGGGCTTGGCATTGTTTGGGCCATTTTCCATGGGTTGATATCTTGGGCTTAAGTGGGCCATCTGAATTGGACTTTTGGACTAGAGAAGCTATAATGGTCCTTAGGTTTGGGCGCATGGAAGGGATTGGGCCCAATTGGAAATTAGGCCATATATTGGGCCTTGTGGAGGTGTTTATCTTTTTGGCCAAGGTTTGGGTAGAGTTCATTTTGGGACAAGAGTAGGTGAGGGGTAGAATGGTGTTTTACCCCAGTGAGGACTTGTGGTTAAGTTATGAGAATCCTGGACTTATCTAATTTGTATGATGATCAGTAGCTCGGGGAGTCGAGAGATCAGCAGTTCGGGGATCAGCCAACTAGCAGCCAGAGGATTATCCATGAGATTTAGCTTTGTGAGGTGAGTCTCCACCTATTTGAATGGATCGAAGGCACCAATTTCGGCCCGTATTTATGTTATATGTTTTCCGGATTACGATCCGATGACGGGCGGTGTCCGAGGAATGTTGTTAAGCTTGATGTCTTCGTGATTCTTGCATGTGTTGATATTGTATGTTTCCGGATTACGGTCTGATGTCGGGCGGGGCCCGAGGAATGTTTATATATATGTTTCCGGACTACGGTTCGATGTGGGGTGGTACCAGATGAATGTATGCATGTTTAGTTATACTAGTTGTCTTAGTGATACTTGTATGTGCTTGGTGGGGAGGTGAGTGTGTGTCACACCCCCAAACCAGACGGTGAAAACGTCCGGGGGTGGAGGACTTCATTTGTAGTATCACAACACATGCATTATAGTAATCGGAGTACAAACAACCACTGTATTTAAAAAGTATAAGTATTTACATGTGTTTCATCATTGTATACTGAAACCAAATAATTATACAAAAGAAGAAGACAAGACATAAATAGCTCCATCTTCTCAAAAGCTCTGGGAGTACCTATCTACTGGTTCCCTAAGAATACAAGTAATTTGAAAAGAGAGTATCAACATCATGTTGAGTGAGTGCATAAGTATTTATGTTTGAAAGAATGTTTTCTGTTTCTTGAATATGTAAACTGTTCCATAAAATCCTATATTTTCTGCTGTATATGAAAAGTAGTTTTAATTACATAAAATTGTTCTATTTGTAAACCAATGCTCTGTATTTGTAATCTTTTTGTAAACTTGTATCTGAGAGTGTGTCTGATTTCATCAACTGCTGTTGTAAACTGTAATGTAATACTATAAACTGTATCTTGTAAACTAGTACTTTGAAAATGTACTTAGGTTTAGTTAATTATACACTAAAGTATTGTTAATATCTTTTATATGAGTTATTATAACCATACTGACTAGATGGCTTGACCCAACGCTATGAATGCGCTGATAACTATTGAAACAATTGTCACTCACAGACGTGTATGCCTGACTGTAGCTAGCAGTCCGAGTGCATGGTTGTCAATCCCAATATAGATCTATACACACATTGTTTCGATCCCCGGCTGGATATTCTGGTTATAATGTCAGGACTTTACTATATTGTTTAAATGAATTAAACAACCTGTATCACTTGACTCATAAAAAGCATATAAACGTTACATGTATAATAGTTATGAAAAACCCAATCATTCTAAAATAAATGACTGACTGTATGATTATGTATAAGTACCATGTAGTGTACGGCCATGATGTGTATAATCCCACATTCTGATGCTTATAATCCTACATCCAAACAAGGAAAAGGAACAAAAGTGGGTTATCAGTCCTAAGCCTTTTAAATCTTATTTATATAAATATACATATACTAGTATGATTTTTGGGAGAAATATAAGTTTATAAAAACATTTAAAAGAAGTTTGATATTTTGAAATTCATTTTGGTGACTTGATATCATTTTGATACAATCATTAAAAACCATTTGATTTAACGATAACTGAAATCAATTTTGATAAGATATTTGAAACCATTTGTTTATAACACAAAATCTTTGTGTTGGACTTGTATTCCCCCCCCCCCCCCTTAAAACAATAAAAATTATGAAAATACGGGGGGTATGAACTCACCTATAGTGAGTGATGAAAGTTAAAGGTCGAGGTAGGATGCTACGTGTCAAGTGAAGTCTTGAACACAAACGGATCCTATTAAGCATATAATGATACATATATGGATGAATTAGTGTATATAACAACTAATTATGATAGGAAACCACTTTAGGGACTAGGAAACACTTGAATTTAAGTGTTACAATCACATGTGACTATACAAAAGGGGTTTTTGGGAGTGTACGTCCATTATGTATACGGCCCATGTAGTGTACGGCCATGATGTGTACGGCCATGTAGTGTACGGCCATACACTCATTGAAGAAACATGCAAAAATGGGTGTTTATGGCCCTAACTAGCTTCCATTAAGTGTTCATGGTCTTATGTTGAAACATGGGGTGAGTTTGAGTCCAATACATGCATTAAACAAGGGTTAACGGTCATATGAAGTGTGTACGGCCGTACACCCTTGGTGTTCATGCATTAGATGATGTATCAAGGCTAGGAATCAAGTGTTTCTCAAGCTTAACAAGCAGATAGAAGAGATACTCACACTTTTGAACGCTTCTAAGGAGTTCAAGGCTCAAGAACAAGTAGGTGTTCTTGGTGAAATTGAAGAAGATTTGAAGATCTAACCAAAAGAGAAGATTTCATGGATGAAAACATGGATCTTCATTAGATAAAGCCATGTATCAACAATTCAATGGAAGGAATACTTACATCTTTGAAGATCAAGGTGTAAAACTTGATGATAGTTGAGAGAGAATTAGATTTTCTTGAGGTAAAAGTGTGAGATATGTTTGGGTTCACGGCCACCTTCGGTGTACGGCCGTACACCCATGTGTACGGTTATACACTCATGTGTACGGTCGTGCACATGTGTACGGCCGTACACTCCTCTTGAAGGAGTGTTTGGCCCGAATGCAATGCGATGAACTTAAGTTAACTCATCCGTAAACCCAAACCTTGAATGTACTATGCTTAGAACACTCAAACAGACCCTAAACAATGCTAAAAGATAGCAGAAACGAGTCTAACTGTGATTGAATTGAATGACTATACAATATAGAAATTTCGGGTTGTCACATTATCCCCCCGTTAGAGAGAATTTCATCCCGAAATTAGAGTTTAAGCAATTAAGCAATTACAAATAGCTAAGCAAAAAGATGAGGATATTTCAGTTTCATTTGATCCTCGCGCTCCCAAGGGAATTCAGGTCCCCACTTGGCATTCCAGCGAACCTTCACTATAGGAATTCAGCTTTGCTTTGTTTGCTTGACCTCTCGGTCCATGATCTCTACTGGTTCTTCCACGAAGTTGAGGCTCTCGTTGATCTCGATTTCGTCGAGTGGAATTACAAGAGTCTCGTCGGACAGACACTTTTTCAAGTTCGAGACGTGGAAAACAGGATGTATGTTACTTAGTTCTTGAGGTAGTCGGAGTTTGTAAGCTACTGGACCGATTCTAGCAAGAATCTCGAATGGTCCTATGTACCTTGGATTCCGCTTGTCACACTTTCCAAAGCGTATTATGCCCTTCCAAGTTAAGACCTTCAACATGACGCGGTCACCAACGTGGAATTCCAAAGGTTTTCTTCTTTTGTCAGCGTAGCTTTTCTGTCTATCTCTGGAAGTTTTAAGTAGCTCCTGGATTTGTACAATTTTCTCCGTAGTTTCACGAATGATTTCCGGACCAGTGAGAGCACCGTCAGGAACTTGATTTCTAGATAGCTGCGTGTCACCCACTTCAGCCCAGCACAGAGGTGATCTGCACTTGCGGCCATAGAGAGCTTCGAAAGGAGCAGCCTTTATGCTAGTGTGATAACTATTGTTGTAAGAGAATTCGACAAGGGGTAAATAAGTATCTCATGCCTTACCAAAGTCTATCACGCAAGCTCGCAACATATCTTCTAAATTTTGAATCGTCCTCTCATTTTTTCCATCAGTTTGTGGATGGTAGGCTGTACTCATGTCCAACCTAGTTCCCAAAGATTTTTGTAAAGACTGCCAGAAATGAGAAGTGAATCTACTATCTCGGTCAGAAATAATAGATATCAGCACACCATGCAGTCTAACGATTTCCTTGAGGTAAGTTCTTGTTAGCTTCTCCATCTTGTCGGTCTCTTTGATTGGTAAGAAGTGTGCGGATTTGATTAATCTATCGACGATTACCCAAATATTATCATAACCACCCGATGTCTTGAGTAACTTGGTTATGAAATCCATTGTAATCTGCTCCCACTTCCATTCAGGGATTTCAGGTTGTTGTAATATACCTGAAGGTTTCTCGTATTCTACCTTGACCTTGGCACAAGTAAGGCACTTGCCCACAAAGGTAGCAATTTCGTCCTTCATGTTTGGCCATCAGTATAGTTTCTTGAGGTCTAGGTAAATCTTGTGTGAACCTGGATGAATGGAGTATAGGTTTTTGTGTGCTTCATTCATAACCACGTCTCTGTAACCACCGAACTTTGGTGTCCAGATCCAGTTCATGAAACAATAGACTCCATCATCCCTGACTTTGAAGTTTTTATCCATTCCTCTCAAAGTTTCACCTACCACATTTTCAGGTTTTAAGGCCTCGAGTTGAGCCTCTCTGATCTGTATGGACAGATGTGAAAGGATTGTCATGGTAAACTACTTTACTCGGCGTCCCGAGTATTCTTTTCTGCTAAGGGCGTCAGCTACTACGTTAGCTTTACCAGGGTAATAAAGAATCTCACAATCGTAGTCGTTCAGTAGCTCCATCCACCGTCGTTGTCTCATGTTCAGCTCTTTCTGATTGAAGATATGATGGAGACTTTTATGGTCCGTGAATACTGTGCCTTTCGTGCCATATAAGTAATGTCTCCAGATCTTCAGAGCAAATACCACTGCTCCTAGTTCAAGGTCATGTGTTGTATAATTGACTTCATGTGTGTTTAGCTGTCTTGAGGCATAGGATATAACCTTTCCTCTTTGCATAGGAACACATCCAAGCCCTTGATTAGAATCATCACAGTACACTACGAAATCCTCTGTCCCTTCAGGAAGAGACAGGATCGGTGCACTACACAAAGCTCGTTTCAGCGTTTGGAACGCTGTTTCTTGCTTTTCTCCCCAGCTAAAAGTTACACCCTTTTGCGTCAGGGTGGTAAGAGGCTTGGCTATTTGAGAGAAATTCTGGATGAATCTGCGATAATAGCCAGCAAGACCTAAGAATTGACGGATTTCTGTAGGTGTTTTTGGTGTTGACCAGTTTTCAATTGCCTTTATTTTGGAAGGGTCGACGTGTATTCCTTCTGAATTGACCACGTGACCTAGGAAATCAACCTTCCTGATCCAAAATTCACACTTTGAAAACTTCGTGTAGAGTTTCTCTGATCTAAGAGTTTGCAATACTTGACGAAGATGTTCGCCATGTTCCTCTTCACTTCTTGAGTAGATAAGGATGTCACCATTGAAGACTATGAAGAATTTGTCCAGGAATGGACGACACACTCTGTTCAATAGATCCATGAACATAGCAGGTGCATTCGTCAATACGAATGGCATCGCTACGAACTCATAATAACCATAACGAGTTCTGAACGCGGTTTTGGGAATGTCATCCTCCAAAATTCGTAACTGGTAATACCCGGATCTAAGGTCTATTTTTGAGAAGTAGCTCGCACTTTGAAGTTGTTCGAATAGATCGCCAATGCGAGGCAGAGGGTATCGATTCTTGATGGTAAGTTTATTCATCTCGCGATAGTCTATGCACATACAGAATGATCCATCCTTCTTCTTCATGAACAAAACCGGTGCTCCCCAGGGTGACAAGCTTGGTATTATGAAACCTTTGTTAAGGAGTTCGTTAAGCTGGCTGGATAATTCCAACATTTCAGAAGGTGCAAGACGATAGGGGGATTTGGCTACAGGGGTAGCCCCTGGGATTAAGTCGATTCTGAATTCAACTTGTCGTTCGGGAGGAACTCTTGGAAGATCATCGGGAAAAATGTCGGGAAGGTTGCAGACCTCAGGAATGCTTGCGATATCTTTCACTTACTGCTCTTTGTCTACCACGTGAGCTAAGAAAGCACATTACTCTTTGCGAAGGTACTTCTATGCCTTGATGCAAGAAATGATCTGGAGCTTTGTTCCGGGTTTGTCGCCGTAAATAATAAGAGTTTCGTTAGTTGGCAAGTTCAGACGAATGACTCTTTCATACCATAGGATGTCAGTATGATTAGGGCATAACCAATCCATACCTATTATGACGTCGAAACTTTTGATAGAGACCGGCATAAGGTCTATTGGGAAAGAAAAGTTATTCAAGGTAAGAGTACATCCTATGTATATATCGTTGGTGGATTCGGATTTCCCGTTAGCCATTTCGACTGTGAATGTTTCTTTTAATGGTTGGGAGTTTTGATTTAGCAAGTGTTTGAAAGTATGGCTCACAAAGCTCTTCTCAGCACCACAATCAAATAGAATGCATGCATAAGTGTTATTCAGAAGGAACGTACCCGTGACCACTGCAGGGTCTGCTACCGCTTCTTCGTGACCCAATGCTAAAATTCTCCCAACTCCACCGGCATTTCCAGCTTTAGGACAATCTTTCTTGAAATTCCCCATTTCACCACATTGGTAGCATGCTTGACCTACTCCAGCAGCAGGTACTTGGTTAAGTGGTTGAGGTGGTGCTCTACAGAATCGGGCAGTATAACCTTTTCTGTTGTAGTTACGACACTGCATTTCCCGGCAATTTCCATTATGATGATAATTGCACTTGGGGAGGTTACCAGCATAAGGCTTAGCTGGGACAGGGTTAACAGGAATAGCAGCAGGTACAGTAACAGCATTGACTGCAACTAGCTGTTGATTCTTTGAGGATTCCTGTGAAAACTTGCCCTTCCTCTTGTTCCGACCCTTCTTCTTGCTGTTGTTGTTGTTATTGTTGTTGCTGTTGTTTCCCTTCGGTTATTCTGGTACAGAAACCACTGAGTTTTGACGGGCTCCGTGGTCGATAAGAGATTGTGTCAGCTCTTCAGCACTGTCAAAAGTAACAGGCCTCGAAGCTAAAACACTTGACTGAATTTGGGGCGACAGACCCCAAATATATCTCTCAATGTTTTTGCTCTCCAGAGCAACCATATCCGGACAAAGAATTGCCAGATCACAGAATCTACTGGTATAGGTTGATATATCAGAACCAACCATTGTAAGACCCCAGAGCTCTTGCTCGAGTTTCTGAATTTCCCCTCGCGGACAGTATTCCCGCATTAACATGGCTTTTAAGTTCTCCCAACTTATTGCTTCTGTCTTAACATCGCCATTCCACCACGTTAAAGCTCTATCCGAAAAGGTACAAGCAGCGAATTTGACTTTGCTACTCTCTGGACGGGAGCAGATTTCGAAAATTGCTTCTGTCTTCTCTATCCACTGTCTTAATGCCATAACTCCTCCAGTCCCATTAAAGGTCGTGGGTTTGGCATTCGAAAAATCTTTATAAGTGCACTCTCGCGAATGCCCATGACTCTCGCCATGGTTAGAAGGATGTGCACCAGCTCCCGATCCACTAGCACCAGGAGTATTGATATGAGACATGGCAGCCGCTATAGCCGCTGTGACCGCCGCTTGGAACATAGCAGCGTCGAACTGAGGAGGTGGTGGCGGAGGTGGCGCCGGTGCTTCATTAACATTGTTACGTCTTGGATTTCTACGAGGATACATCTTTTTTTAGAAAAGTTAAAAGATACAAATATGGTAAGATATCAATATGAATTTTGATATCTATGAACTAAAACATTTAGTTCAACATAAATCTTGTAATGAATTGGAAATAGAAGTCTATGACAAGTACAACTTGTAACAGAATGATTTGAAATTGAATGGTTATTTTTCAAAGAATATGAAAAGGCATGTAGATTAAATTCGCATATTGAATACATAAAGTCTGAAAATCTTGACCTTAAACAGGTCTACAATATACCAAATTTTGGGAAAAACATCAACATCATATGGACCTTTCGAAAATGAAATTTCCGCGATCTTACTGAAAAATATGAAAAATAACTCTAGAACATATCCGTAGACTTAGAATATAACCAAAAGAATGAATAGGAAACGAGTAGAGCATCTCCTACTGGCAACGAGTATCACTTGGATGAAACCTCAACTCAGCCAGTCGACGCTCCACAGCAAGCAGATGTCTTTCATATACTGTCAGACGTGCTCGAAGCTCTATGACTTCAGCTTGAGTTACAACTAACTCTTGCAGTAGGGCTTCATTGTCTCTCATTTCTCTGTCAGGAGCATCTTCAAGACGAAGAATGCAGACTGTATTAACTCCTGCGTTGGCATCAACTTCCATGATTCGGTTGATGGCTGTCCTACCCTGTAT
Organism: Lactuca virosa; assembly: GCF_052849685.1. Taxonomy (NCBI): domain Eukaryota; kingdom Viridiplantae; phylum Streptophyta; class Magnoliopsida; order Asterales; family Asteraceae; genus Lactuca; species Lactuca virosa. The sequence continues at coordinate 417,220,788 of NC_136428.1, read as the reverse complement.
TTCATTTCGAGCAACCCTGCGGACCAGAATTGGCAGGACTTTGTCTGCTGAGCCTCCTTCGCTCAAGTTGTAGAAGCTTCTGTCTTTGTTGTATGGCATGGGTTGACCATGCTCTTGACTCCATGTTTCCAAGCTTTCCGCCTACAGAGGCGTCGGGCCTTGAAAAGCCGGACGAGGGATAGGATTTTGGGCAACTGGTGGTGGATTATAGGCGTCTGATCCAGAATCGTTGTTTTCAGGAAAATTTTCTGCAAAATAATCAACTAAGGGAATTTCATGATTTTCTTCTGCCTCTGCATCTTGTCCTTGACCGGGGAAGGACGGGTCTCCGGGTAAGTGAAATCCAGCCATTGTTATCTAAGCGAGAATAGTGATAAGAGATATAGAATATAGTTAGTAACAATAGATTAAGGATACAAGTTTCTACGAGAGAGTCCTACAGTTAACAAGTAATGTATTTTGTATGACTTGTTCTAGGTGTTACTAGAACTATAAAGTGTATACTAATTATATATAACTTGAGTATAATCGACCTTTGTGACAATCGTCAATTTCCGGTCAAGTCAAAGTCAAACAAAGTCAAACAAAGTCAACAAGTCAAACCGGTCAACTTAGTTGACCCTTGTATGTTAGGGTTTACTCTATGTAATTACTAAACAACCCGCTATATTAATGAGAAAACATCATTTGGAAAATTCGTGTGTTTAATTTTTCTTAGCCTTGATAATGATCAACAATGAACCAAAGAGATAAAACACTATTGCACACTCATCGGGAGTGTGTAGGACACTAAAACATGACTTAACGGGGTTTACGGACTTTGCAATGCGAAGCCGGACACTCAAAAAGGTCACAAACGAAACCTCCCTCAATCGTTTTCACTCTATCTCCTTCTATTTGAAATCTCTCCAAGAATGTCAAATCTCTCCCAAATCTCTCCAAGAATGTGAAATCTCTCCAAAATCTCTCTCTGTATAAGAAATCTCTCCAAGAACGTCAAATCTCTCCCAAATCTCTCTCAAAACCTCTTTTGGTTTTTTTCTCGTAATCAATTGGGGCGTCCCGACACTTGACTTGGTGAAAAACCATGCGAAACGGGAAGATACCTTGGAAAATAGCCTCTTAGGGCCGGAGCCCTTCTATAGGGATCAAACCCTCCTTGAACCGGAGTCTCCTTGAGGAGTCGCAGCCAGCAGCCGCCGACCGCAGCCACCGACCGCAGCGGCATGGAGCCCGCATCCGATGTTCGCTTCCGGTTCTTCTGACTTCGGACCGCAGCCTCTTAACTTCGGACCGTAGCGCCTTCCTTCTGCATCCGCGACTGAGCTCCACTTCAGGTCCACTTCAGCGACCAAGACCGGAATCACCTCCTGACTTCAGATTTTGCGTTTTTCTACCCGGTTTTCGACCCCGACTCAAATTTAAGCCCGTCTTTAATTATTTTAACGAGGGATTTCCACCCAAAACTTTATTTTAACATATTAAGACCTATATGTCTTAATTAATCACGTTTTTAATGCAAATCTTACCCAAGATTTAGTGGTTGGAGTAATTAAGGTGGAGTGTTGACCTTGCTTTACTTTATGACACAAGCAACCCCCCCCCCCTCACCCATTCTATGGCCAGCCACTCCTGCCACCCTACCCTGGTCATGTCAAGGTACTTTCTCATCATTTTTCAGCCATTATCTCGTCCAAAGAGCTGAAAGACTCCCACTCTCTCTCTTCATTTCACCCACTTCACTCATTTCCACCAAAGATCAAACACAACTTTTCTCTCCAACTTTCTCTCTCAATTTCGGGATTTCAAGGCTGATCATCAAGTTTTCTTCCACTATTGGTAAGTATAACTCATCCTCCTTGTGATTATTACACTTCATTCCACTCAAATCATGGGTTGCTCACAGAAATTCCATCTCTTTGGTGTTAGATTCTCGAAATCTTCAAGGCTTCTTCAAGTGTTCTTGAGTTGAACACTTCCCTTCTCCAACACTCATCCACTGAAATCACACTAGGTGAGTTCATACCCCTACATTTTCATGTTTTCTTATGTTTTAAGGGGGGGGGGGGGGGAATACAAGTTAAAACACCAAGAACACAACTTAATTCTTCTAACAACTTTCATCAGAAAAGTTGGACTCCATTCACGGACTGTTTTGGTCAATATAAACATTTTTGTTTTCAAAACTGTACAAGGTGCAAGTATTTCAAGTTCTTAGCTTTAAAATGGCTACTTGCACATCTCCATAAGATTTTTCTACAATTTATGGTGATTTTTACAAAACTGCCTATCATTTCAAGAACCAATCCGGACCAGTCTGTGATTACGGACGTTTTCACCTAAGTTGGAGGTCACTAAAAATCGTGAGAAAATTTATGAACAAACTAGAATCATTTTCCAAACTCTCAGAATTTACGGATTCTGATTTGGACCTTTGATGATTTTTCTACAAATTTTCTAAGAACAGTAATAGAAATTGTTAACAACAGAAAAATGCTATCAATTTCATTACACCTTGTAACATGTTGAGCAAGGTGTATATCTTTATGTGATTATATGTTATTGCATTATATGACATTTTGTCTTAGTATAAGGACAAACAACAGTTAACAAATGCATTTTGCTAGATAAAGCATAGAAATAACAAATTGTTATGATCAAAGTACATCCATTACATACAAACATTTGGATAAACTATGTTAAGTGTAGTTTACATACATTACTACTACTACCCTTGTTTTGATAAACTATAATATGTATAGTTTATGATATATTACATAATACATACATTTGAAAAGGGTACATTTATACAAAGAGGATTTTCATTACACAACACGTAATTCCGTTAATGACTTTGTGAGACATTCGCTTCACTTTACAAATAAGTCCTGTATTGTAACCAGAGTCTCCTGGAGGGAGAGCGTGATAGTTGTATATAGATCTATATTGGGTTTGACAAACCCACACCTGAGCTGCATGCAACAGCTAGACCGGCAGGTCTGAGGTGACAAATGTCATAACATTTCCGACGCCTGAAGAACGTCGTTTCAGGCCAACTAGGTCATAGCATGGTTATAATAACTCACAGAAAGTATTAACAAACATAGAATTCACGGGGATTTCATTGAAATCAAACGAGTTTATGTCGATTTAAACTTGCATTGTTTTACATTCTGGTCTTTGGGTTTTAAGACTACATTTACACATTAAGGAAAATATTGGATTTTCTGGAACGGACACTACTTTTACAAGAAAAAGGTTTTCATAATTGCATACAAAAAAAACTTATGGACTCACCAACCTTTGTGTTGACACTTTTTCAAACCAACTTGTATTCTCAGGAAATCACTAAACAGGTAACCAAGTGCTTTTGAGGATGGGACGTTAAGGCGTCAAACATTTCACGTTTTGTCAACATATTGTAATTGGTTTGGAAACATGTAATTCATACAATAATGTAACTCTTTCAATTATATATATGTTGGTTGTGTTTACTTTGATCACTAATGCAAAATGTTGTTATGATACTATACATGAAGTCCTCCACCCCCGGACGTTTCCGCCATCCTTGGTTTGGGGGTGTGACAGATTGGTATCAGAGCACGGTTTATAGTGAATTAAGTATATCAAACCACATAAGATATACAAACTATAAACACATTTGGGACTAAAAGTCTCTGATTTTAAAACATTTTAATGGGATATACTTTTAGAAAATAAATAGTTTTCTCGTTTAAAGTATACATACATGCATTACATACTCGCGTAGTGTCATAACTAGGAGAACATAAAGTAAAAGAAGAGGAGTTGTACCCTATGAGTTTGGTTTAGTATATGTGAATCAAGTCTGGGAGGCATATAGCCTGATCAACTATATATGTCCGAGAAGTGACTTACACATACCGGGGGATAGTTGTAATGGGCAACAAATCTAATAACCTAACTTCACTCTACAAAGAATGCTCTAAGAACCAAATCTAAACATTTAAAATACTATAGGAGTATCTGTATGTTGCTATAGCGCAATATTAATATTATTAACCGTTACATGCTTCTTATGCCCCCATTCTCGCACAGACGACATGGCAGGATTCCACTTACCAGGAGACCCATACTTTCCCAATCAGGGAAACGCCGACTGGATCGAAGAAGAGCCCGAAGAACTGATCGAAGAAGATCCCGAAGAGGACCCCGAAGAGGAACCCGAGGAGGAACCGGAAGAAGAAGAAGAAGAGGAAGATATCGAGGCAGACATGGATGAAGACGAAAGTGAAGAAGAACCAGAGGTCATCAATCCTCCCTACATAGCCAGAGTTCCCGCCAACCGATACGACTTCTTCGGACCCGTACCTCGATGGGCGACCATAATTGAGGGATGGGGTCGCCGTCAACGACAACGATCACCTTATGGAGGTCAACGAGGTTTCTATGACCTCAGCCACGGAGGACCAGCCGATATAGCCCTCCCAGTCATGACTCAACAGATAGCGATTATGGATGATCGCGGTAGAATGATGACCGATCAGGTCCGGGAACTAAGTGTCATCATAGAGTCTACCACTGCTCGCACCAGAGACCTAGAACGAGACTCCCACTACAGAGATCAACTCATTCAGGACCTTCTCGCTGCTCCAGCAGAAGCAAGGGAGTATCGGGAAAGATACTTGGCGCTTGAGGAGAGAATGGTTGCAACCGAACGGAGATTAGCAGAACTGCAAGGCGCATTGACATCATCCCAAGCTCCATCAGGGAAGGATCGTCGTGAGTAGGATTCATTACTACTCACACAACTTCGTAGTATAGGTTTATGAGCATGCGTTGGTGCTACTCTTTTATATGTAGGTTGACCCTGTGCTTAAGTCATTACACTATTCAAGGGGCTTTTGTGCTGTCGAAACTATCTTTTACATTGATGTAATGTAGACCCTTATGAGGTCAAATTTTCTCCAAAACAATATGTACAAAAAGTTTATCAATGAATTTGGCATGCATTTTACTTCATTGGATGTTGACATTAGATTTTACTATGTGGTATTACAAACAATTTACAACTGATAACTCTAAGATTTTTTAAGTGTACCTCGTCGTTATGTGTAATAAAAGAAGTAATCGACCTAGAAATGGTGAGTCCGCCTTAGGACTTGTTCCTTGTTTGGTTGTGGACTTAGGGCAGACTCATTAGTATCAACAGCTTATTAAAATTTTAATTACACATAACTGGGGCACATTGAGCGAATCTTAGGAGTGGGCCAGACACGGAACCGAACACATGACTCCGTTTGAGTCACCACTATTCAATTCATAAGTTTAATTGCATAAACTTTCTCCATGAATTACTTGCTAATGCAATAAAGTCGGAATATAATACAAATGAGAGAAAACAAGTGACACTCGACTCGTATTAATATGGAAGTCCTTACCGACTTGTCATTTTAAAAACTTGTGACAGAACTATGCTGCCAAGGAGAAGACCAAGACCTTCCAGCAGCGCAGCACCACCTCCTCCGCCGCCGCCTCCACAATTTGATCCGGCAATGTTCCAGGCTGCAGTAGCAGCAGCTGTGGCGGCAGCTATGTCGCAAATCGGCACTAATGGCAATGGTGGATCTGGATCTGGTGCTACACCCTCTAACCAGGGTGATAGTTCGGGGCGCACAAAGGAATGCACCTACAAGGACTTCACCAATAGCAAACCCGATACCTTCAATGGGAGCGGGGGCGTCATCACATTGATGCAATGGTTCGAAAGGACCGAAGCAGTCTTCGAAATCTGTGCTTGTCCCGAAGCGAGCAAGGTCAAGTACGCGGCATTCACTTTCACTGGTAGGGCTCTCACTTAGTGGAATGGCCGAGTTAAATCACTTACTCCAACAGTGGCTAACTCCATAAGCTGGGAAGACCTAAAAGCGTTGATGCTAAAGGAGTATTAGCCGAGGGGTGAAATACAAAAACTCGAAGAAGAACTCTGGAACCTCAGAATGTCAGGCACAGATCTTGATACTTACACTGCCCGATTCAATGACCTAGCACTCCTCTGTCCAACAATGGTCACTCCAGAGGAGAAAAAGGTGGAACGATACCTCTGGGGGCTATCATCCCAGATTCAAGATAGTGTACTGGCCTCAAAACCCGCTACCTTTGAAAGTGACAAGGGATTGGCACAACAACTTATCGATCACAGGGCCAGCCGTGGTACTGTGATCACCACCACTGACCAAGCAAAAGGAGGGAACAACAAGAGGAAGTTCTGGAACAATAAAAAGAAGCAACCGACACAGGACCCCGCCAAGAAGCAACAAACTATGCCTGTCCGTGCTGCCACTACTGCTACCACCCCAGCTCCACTGAAGCAATATGCTGGAAATCTCCCTAACTGCAACAAGTGCAACTTCCACCACACTGGTGCTTGTCGGGAAATGCACTGCAAAAACTGCGACAGGAAGGGGCATACCGCTCGTTTCTGTAAAGCGCCAGCACGACCGATCAACCAAGTTGCCAATGCAGGGGCAAGCCAAACCTGCTATGGATGTGGTGAAGCAGGACACTTCAGGAGAAACTGCCCCAAAGCACAAGCCCCAAATGCTGGTGGCGTGGGGAGAGTCCTGGCGATAGGACATGGGGAAGCAGTCAAGGATCCTACAGTGGTTACCGGTACGTTTCTCCTCATTAACTCTTATTCATGCGTACTATTTGATAGTGGAGCGGAGAGGAGTTTTGTGAGCCACCAATACAAACAATTACTTAAACAAAATCCCCAGTCATTAAAAGATTCATACGTCGTAGAAATGGCAAATGGAAAAGTAGAGCGCACTGATGATATATACTCAGGGTGTACCCTCACTTTAGACAATCATTCATTCAAAATTGACCTAATGCCAGTCACAATAAAAAGTTTCGACATAATTGTGGGTATGGATTGGTTAAGTTCTCATCGTGCCGACATTCTATGTTACGAAAGGGTCGTTCGCCTAAATCTGCCAAATGGCGAAACCCTTCTCATTTATGGTGATAAACCCAGTGCAAATTTACAAGTCATCTCTTACATCAAACCCCAAAAGTATCTCCGAAAGGAATACCGCGCCTTCTTGGCCCACATAGTAGATAAGAAACAGGAGGTGAAGGACATCAAAGACATTCCCGAGGTGTGCAACTTCCTCGATATATTCCCAGAAGATCTCCCAGGCGTACCGCTCGCGCGACAAGTTGAATTCCGAATCGACTTAATTCCCTGAGCTACCCCCGTCGCCAAAGCGCCATACCGCCTAGCACCAGCAGAAATGCAAGAGCTGTCCAGCCAGTTGAATGAACTGTTGAGCAAAGGGTTCATTAGACCGAGCTTCTCACCTTGGGGAGCACCAGTCCTTTTTGTAAAGAAGAAGGACGGATCCTTTCGCATGTGCATCGACTATCGGGAGTTAAACAAACTTACCATCAAGAATCGATATCCCCTACCCCGAATCAACGAACTCTTCGACCAACTTCAGGGAGCAAGCTACTTTTCAAAAATCGACCTGAGGTCGGGTTATCATCAGCTGCGAGTTCAAGAAGAAGATATCCCCAAGACGGCATTCAGGACTCGCTATGGACACTACGAGTTTGTAGTGATGCCATTCGGATTAACAAACGCGCCTGCGGTGTTCATGGATCTGATGAACCGAGTGTGTCGACCCTTCCTAGACAAATTCTTGATCGTATTCATCGACGATATCCTGGTCTATTCACCAAGCAAAGAAGAACACAGCCAACATCTGCGACTAGTATTGGAGACTCTAAGAACGGAGAAGCTTTATGCTAAATTTTTGAAGTGCGAATTTTGGCTCCGAGAAGTGGGATTTCTTGGCCACGTGGTTAGCAAGAAAGGAATACACGTGGATCCCTCAAAAATCAAAGCAATCGAAAACTGGTCAGCACCAACAACGCCGACAGAAATCCGACAATTTTTAGGGTTCGCCGGCTACTACCGAAGATTCATACAGAATTTCTCCAAGATTGCCAAGCCACTCACCACCTTGACTCAGAAAGGTGTGATGTTTAAGTGGGGAGATAAACAGGAAGCCGCCTTCCAAAGGTTAAAACAAGCCCTATGCAGCGCACCGGTCTTGTCTCTTCCAGAAGGAACTGATGACTTCGTGGTATATTGCGATGCTTCAAGTCAAGGCCTCGGATACGTGCTCATGCAGAGAGGGAAGGTCATCGCTTACGCGTCAAGGCAACTTAAGACACACGAAGTTAATTATACTACCCACGACCTCGAGCTGGGAGCAGTAGTGTTCGCCTTAAAGATCTGGAGGCACTACCTCTACGGCACAAAGTGCACCATCTTCACCGATCATAAAAGTCTTCAGTATATTCTCAATCAAAAAGAGCTCAACATGCGACAAAGAAGATGGGTAGAGCTGCTGAGCGACTATGAGTGCGAAATCCGATGCAATCCGGGCAAGGCCAATGTAGTGGCCGATGCCCTAAGCAGAAAAGAATATTTGTGCCGACGAGTAAAATCCTTAACCATGACAATCCATTCACACCTAACCGCACAGATCAAGGGAGCACAACTAGAAGGCTTGAAACCAGAAAATGTGGCAGGTGAGGCAATAAGGGGAATGGATAAGAACTTAGAAGTCAAGGATGATCGAGCTCGTTATCTCATGAACCGAATCTGGACACCGAAGTTTGGTGGATTCCGTGACGTTGTCATGAATGAAGCACACAAGACTCGATACTCCATCCATCCCGGATCAGATAAGATGTATCTAGACCTCAAAAAGCTATACTGGTGGCCAAACATGAAGGCTGAGATTGCTACTTATGTGAGCAAGTGCCTGACTTGCGCCAAGGTCAAAGTAGAATACCAGAACCATCAGGACTACTACAACAGCCGGATATACCCGAGTCGAAGTGGGAGCGGATAACCATGGACTTCATAACCAAGCTGCCTAAGACATCGGGTGGGCTTGACACCATATGGGTAATCGTAGACAAATTGACCAAGTCTGCGCACTTCCTGCCGATAAAGGAAACCGACAAGATGGAGAAGTTAACCAGGACGTACATCAAGGAGATTGTGCGACTGCATGGTGTACCAATATCCATTATTTCCGACTGAGATAGTAGATTCACCTCACGATTTTGGCAGTCCTTACAGAAATCTCTAGGAACTAGGCTTGACATGAGTACGGCCTACCATCCACAAAACGACGGGCAGAGCGAGCGAACCATACATAAATTGGAAGACATGTTGAGAGCCTGTGTGATAGACTTTGGTAAGGAATGGGATACCCATTTACCGCTTATAGAGTTCTCCTACAATAACAGCTATCACACTAGTATTAAGGTCGCCCCATTCGAAGCTCTTTACGGCCGCAAGTGCAGATCCCCACTGTGTTGGGCTGAAGTGGGGGATACACAGCTAGCTAGAGGGCAAGTATCTAATAGCACCCTCACTGGTCCTGAAATCATAAGGGAGACCACAGAAAAGAATTTTCAAATTCGGGAAAGAATGAAAGCATCCCGAGATCGGCAAAAGAGTTACGCAGATAAACGACGCAAACCCTTTGAGTTCCAGGTCGGAGATCGGGTACTACTGATGGTTTCCCCTTGGAAAGGAATGATACGTTTCGGTAAACGTGGGAAACTGAACCCGAGGTACATCGGACCGTTCGAAATCCTTGTCAGGATTGGTCCCGTGGCGTACAAACTCCGATTACCACAAGAACTTAATAACGTACATCCCACATTTCACATATCGAATTTAAAGAAGTATCTGTCTGATGAGACACTCGTAATACCACTCGACGAAATCGAAGTTAACGAAAATCTTCACTTCATGGAGGAACCAGTCGAAATCATGGATCGAGAGATCAAAAGAACAAAACAAAGTCGTATTCCCATCGTTAAGGTCCGTTGGAACGCTAAACGAGGACCTGAGTTCACCTGGGAACGCGAAGATCAAATGAAACAAAAATACCCACATCTCTTCCTAAACTCTTGAAGTCCCAGCCAAAATGTAAATTTCGGGACGAAATTCCCTCTAACGGGGGGATGATGTGACAATCGTCAATTTCCGGTCAAGTCAAAGTCAACCAAAGTCAAACAAAGTCAACAAGTCAAACCGGTCAACTCAGTTGACCCTTGTATGTTAGGGTTTACTCTATGTAATTACTAAACAACCTGCTATTTTAATGAGAAAACATCATTTGGAAAATTCGTGTGTTTAATTTTTCTTAGCCTTGATAATGCTAAACAATGAACCAAAGAGATAAAACACTATTGCACACTCATCGGGAGTGTATAGGACACTAAAACATGACTTAACGGGGTTTACGGACTTTGCATTGCGAAGCCGGACACTCAAAAAGGTCACAAACGAAACCTCCCTCAATCGTTTTCACTCTATCTCCTTCTATTTGAAATCTCTCCAAGAATGTCAAATCTCTCCCAAATCTCTCCAAGAATGTGAAATCTCTCCAAAATCTCTCTCTGTATAAGAAATCTCTCCAAGAACGTCAAATCTCTCCCAAATCTCTCTCAAAACCTCTTTTGGTTTTTTTTTTCGTAATCAATTGGGGCGTCCCGACACTTGACTTGGTGAAAAACCATGCGAAACGGGAAGATACCTTGGAAAATAGCCTCTTAGGGCCGGAGCCCTTCTATAGGGATCAAACCCTCCTTGAACCGGAGTCTCCTTGAGGAGCCGCAGCCAGGCAGCCGCAGCCAGCAAACCGCCGCCCGCAGCCACCGACCGCAGAGGCATGGAGCCCGCATCCGATGTTCGCTTCCGGTTCTCCTGACTTCGGACCACAGCCTCTTAACTTCGGACCGCAGCGCCTTCCTTCTGCATCCGCGACTGAGCTCCACTTCGGGTCCACTTCAGCGACCAAGATCGGAATCACCTCCTGACTTCGGATTTTGCGGTTTTCTACCCGGTTTTCGACCCCGACTCAGTTTTAAGCCCGTCTTTAATTATTTTAACGAGGGATTTCCACCCAAAACTTTATTTTAACATATTAAGACCCATATGTCTTAATTAATCACGTTTTTAATGCAAATCTTATCCAAGATTTAGTGATTGGAGTAGTTAAGGTGGAGTGTTGACCTTGCTTTACTTTATGGCCAGCCACTCCTGCCACCCTACCGTGGTCATGTCAAGGTACTTTCTCATCATTTTTTAGCCATTATCTCGTCCAAAGAGCTGAAAGACTCCCACTCTCTCTCTTCATTTCACCCACTTCACTCATTTCCACCAAAGATCAAACACAACTTTTCTCTCCAACTTTCTCTCTCAATTTCGGGATTTCAAGGCTGATCATCAAGTTTTCTTCCACTCTTGGTAAGTATAACTCATCCTCCTTGTGATTATTACACTTCATTCCACTCAAATCATGGGTTGCTCACACAAATTCCATCCCTTTGGTGTTAGATTCTCGAAATCTTCAAGGCTTCTTCAAGTGTTCTTGAGTTGAACACTTCCCTTCTCCAACACTCATCCACTGAAATCACATAAGGTGAGTTCATACCCCTACATTTTCATGTTTTCTTATGTTTTAAGGGGGGGGGGGGGAATACAAGTTAAAACACCAAGAACACAACTTAATTCTTCTAACAGCTTTCATCAGAAAAGTTGGACTCCATTCACGGACTGTTTTGGTCAACTTAAACATTTTTGTTTTCAAAACTGTACAAGGTGCAAGTATTTCAAGTTCTTAGCTTTAAAATGTCTACTTGCACATCTCCATAAGTTTTTTCTACAATTTATGGTGATTTTTACAAAACTGCCTATCATTTCAAGAACCAATCCGGACCAGTCTGTGATTATGGACGTTTTCACCTAAGTTGGAGGTCACTAAAAATCGTGAGAAAATTCATGAACAAACTAGACTCATTTTCCAAACTCTTAGAATTTACGGATTCTGATTTGGACCTTTGATGATTTTTCTACAAATTTTCTAAGAACAGTAATAGAAATTGTTAACAACAGAAAAATCCTATCAATTTCATTACACCTTGTAACATGTTGAGCAAGGTGTATATCTTTATGTGATTATATGTTATTGCATTATATGACATTTTGTCTTAGTATAAGGACATACAACAGTTAACAAATGGATTTTGCTAGATAAAGCATAGAAATAACAAATTGTTATGATCAAAGTACATCCATTACATACAAACATTTGGATAAACTATGTTAAGTGTAGTTTACATACATTACTACTACTACCCTTCTTTTGATAAACTATAATAGGTATAGTTTATGATATATTACATATTACATACATTTCAAAAGGGTACATTTATACAAAGAGGATTTTCATTACACAACACGTAATTCCGTTAATGACTTTGTGAGACATTCGCTTCACTTTACAAATAAGTCATGTATTGTAACCAGAGTCTCCTGGAGGGAGAGCGTGATAGTTGTATATAGATCTATATTGGGTTTGACAAACCCACACCTGAGTTGCATGCAACAGCTAGACCGGCAGGTCTGAGGTGACAAATGTCATAACATTTCCGACGCCTGAAGAACGTCGTTTCAGGCCAACTAGGTCATAGCATGGTTATAATAACTCACAGAAAGTATTAACAAACATAGAATTCACGGGGATTTCATTGAAATCAAACGAGTTTATGTCGATTTAAACTTGCATTGTTTTACTATAAATATAACAAATTAATTGTACATTCTGGTCTTTGGGTTTTAAGACTACATTTACACATTAAGGAAAATATTGGATTTTCTGGAACAGACACTACTTTTACAAGAAAAAGGTTTTCATAATTGCATACAAAAAAAAACTTATGGACTCACCAACCTTTGTGTTGACACTTTTTCAAACCAACTTGTATTCTCAGGAAATCACTAAACAGGTAGCCAAGTACTTTTGAGGATGGGACGTTAAGGCGTCAAACATTTCACGTTTTGTCAACATATTGTAATTGGTTTGGAAACATGTAATTCATACAATAATCTAACTCTTTCAATTATATATATGTTGGTTGTGTTTACTTTTATCACTAATGCAAAATGTTGTTATGATACTATACATGAAGTCCTCCACGCCCGGACGTTTCCGCCATCCTTGGTTTGGGGGTGTGACAACCTTTGATTAAATGACCCGACTCTAAATCCACAACCAAACAAGGAACATGAAATGAAGCTAGATCACATATTCTAAGTCTATATAACTTTAATTATATATAACTGTAATACACCGTTAATATTTATTGTTCTACCCTCAATAGTTCTATTGTTTTCACATGTTTATTATTAGTATATAGTGCATAAAATACCCCTATAGTACTTTAATCTTTATGTTCTGTTCTAGAGTTCTTCTAAATATGTATGGTTGGTAAGTTTTAGACATGTCGCAACACCACTATCACTCCCAAACACATGTTGGTCGTATCTCAAATCAATATAGTTGATCAGACTATATTAATCCCAGATATGATTACATAACTGCCAGGTTTGACTGTAATGTTCCACATCCAAATACTTTTAAGTTCTTATGACTGTGATACTGTACTTGTAGGTATGAGTGTTAATATACTTCATGTAAAAATACTTAAATTTTTAAAAGTATACTTGTAGTCAAAGCTCTTAGCCCCAAATGTATTTATAGTTTGTGTATCTTTTATGGATTGATATACTGAGTTCACTATAAACAATGCTCTGATAACAATCTGTCACACCCCCAAACCAGACGGCGGAAACGTCTGGGGGTGGAGGACTTCATTTGTAGTATTACAACACATGCATTATAGTAATCAGAGTACAAACAACCACTGTATTTAAAAAGTATAAGTATTTACATGTGTTTCATCATAGTATACTGAAACCAAATAGTTATACAAAATAAGAAGACAATACATAAATAGCTCCATCTTCGCAAAAGCTCGGGGAGTACCTGTCTACTGGTTCCTTGAGAATACAATTAATTTGAAAAGAGAGTATCAACGTAAAGTTGAGTGAGTGCATAAGTATTTATGATTGAAAAAATCTTTTCTGTTTCTTGAATATGTAAACCATTCCAGAAAATCCTATATTTTCTGCTGTATATGAAAAGTAGTTTTAATTACATAAAATTCTTCTATTTGTAAACCGATGTTATGTATTTGTAATCCTTTTGTAAACTTGTATCTGTGAGTGTGTCTGATTTCATCAACTGCTATTGTAAATTGTAATGTAATACTGTAAGCTGTATCTTGTAAACTAGTACTTTGAAAATGTACTTAGGTTTAGTTAATTATACACTAACGTATTGTTAATATCTTTTATATGAGTTATTATAGCCATACTGACTAGATGGACTGACCCAACTCTATTAATGTGCTGATAATTGTTGATAATAATTGTCACTCACAGACGTGAATGCCTGATTGTAGCTACTAGTCCGAGTGCGGGGTTGTCAATCCCAATATAGATCTATACACACATTGTTTCGATCCCCGGCAGGAGATTCTGGTTATAATGTCAGGACTTTACTATATTGTTTAAATGAACTAAACAACCTGTATCACTTGACTCCTAAAAAGCATATAAACGTTACATGTATAATAGTTATGAAAAACCCAATCATTCTGAAATAAATGACTGACTGTATGTTCTTGAATTGGTATGCTTAACATGTATCTGAAAGATGTATACTCTTGATTAGTTATGAATCAAACCCTTGTTCTTGTAAAACAATGTACTTTAGTATACTTGAATCGTGAATTAATGTTATGTGAATCATAAAGTATACCTATTATAATTTATATGTACTTTCTGAATTGATACCGAGTATTCATGAATGCAACCCCTTGCTCAACATGTTACAAAGGGTAATTGAACTTAATGAACTAACTTTTATACTTTTATACATATACAATATATATATATATATATATATATATATATATATATATATATATATATATATATATATATATATATATATATATATATATATATATATAAGTAAAATTTAAATGACACTCTGACAAATAACTAAAGCTTATAATCCCACATCCAAACAAGGAAAATGAACCAAAGTGGGTTATCAGTCCTAAGCCTTTTAAATCTTATTTATATAAATATACATATACTAGTATGATTTATGGGAGAAATATAAGTTTATAAAAGCATTTAAAAGAAGTTTGATATTATGAAATTCATTTTGGTGACTTGATATCATTTTGATACAATCATTAAAAACCATTTGATTTGATGATAACTGAAATCCATTTTGATAAGATATTTGAAACCATTTGTTTATAACACAAAATCTTTGTGTTAGACTTGTATTCCCCCCCCCTTAAAACAATAAAAATTATAAAAATACGGGGGTATGAACTCACCTGTAGTGAGTGATTCGAGTGAAAGGTCGAGGTAGGATGCTAAGTGTCAAGTGAAGTCTTGAACACAAACGAATCCTATTAAGCATATAATTATACATATATGGATATAATTAGTATATATAACAACTAATTATGAAAGGAAACCACTTTAGGGACTACGAAACACTTGAATTTAAGTGTTACAATCACATGTGATTGTACTAAAGGGGTTTATGGGAGTGTACGACCATTATGTATACGGCCCATGTAGTGTACGGCCATGATGTGTACGGCCATGGAGTGTACGGTCGTACACTCATTGAAGAAACATGCAAAAATGGGTGTTTATGGCCCTAACTAGCTTCCATTAAGTGTTCATGGTCTTATGTTGAAACATGGGGTGAGTTTGAGGCCTATACATGCATTGAACAAGGGTTTACGGTCATATGAAGTGTGTACGGCTGTTCACCCTTGGTGTTCATGCATTAGACGATGTATCAAGGCTAGGAATCAAGTGTTTCTCAAGATTAACAAGCAGATAGAAAAGATTCTCACACTTTTGAAGGCTTCTAAGGAGTTCAAGGCTCAAGAACAAGTAGGTGTTCTTGGTGTTCTTGGTGAAAGTGAAGAAGATTTGAAGATCTAACCAAAAGAGAAGATTTCATGGATGAAAACATGGATCTTCACTAGATAAAGCCATATATCAACAATTCAATGGAAGGAATACTTACATCTTTGAAGATCAAGGTGTAAAACATTATGATAGTTGAGAGAGAATCGAATTTCTTGAGGTGAAAGTGTGAGAAATGAGAAAGAATGAAGGGAAAACATATATATATATATATATATATATATATATATATATATATGTTTGGGTTCACGGCCACCTTGGGTGTACGGCCGTACACCCATGTGTACGGTTGTACACTCATGTGTACGGTCCTGCACATGTGTATGGCCGTACACTCCTCTTGAAGGAGTGTTTGGCCCGAATGCAATGCGATGAACTTTAGTTAACTCATCCCTAAACCCAAACCTTGAATGTACTATGCTTAGAACACTCAAACAGACCCTAAACAATGGTAAAAGATAGCAGAAACGAGTCTGACTGTGATTGAATTGAATGACTGTACAATATATAAATTTCGGGTTGTCACAGTGTGGGTGGGGCCCTATATCTCATCACTGGCCGAGTGGGGACGGAGTTCCATTTCTCTTCATTAGCATATTAGGGGCGGGGGTCATGATAGGCAAGGCCTTAGGACTGGAATATGTAGAATTGTGTATGATTCTTTATGTGCTAGCGGGGCCTGGGAGAAACAGATCTATATACCGAGCGGGGCTCGATGCCAGGCGGGGCCTGATGCTGGACACTGTCCGATGCCGGGCGGGGCCCAATGAAGAGATGGGGGCCCAGTATATGTGATTAAATGTATGGTATGTGGTAGTATGGGGAACTCACTTAGCTTCGTGAATACATTTTACTGTTTTGGTTTTAGGTACTTCTAGTTGCAAAGAGAAGAGTTCGGGTTGACTGCATCGCACACATCATTATGTTTAGCCTGGGACGTTTACTTTGATGTTTTGATATGATACTCTGACTTATATTTTAGGAGGAAATGATTTTAATAACTATGGTTTATTTAATGGTTTAAAAACGAAATTTTTGGCCATGATTTTTCGGATGTTTCAAATAGCCAAAAAAACTTGTACTAATAACGAGTCTAAAAATATGGTAAAGAAAATAAAAACATCGTAAACCAAAAATATTCAACTTTCCACATCTAATAACCTTTTCTCCTTCAGAAAAATTTCCCTAATGCGAATTGTGATATAACATATCGAATGAGAATGCTCCTTTTCGTAAATACCCTTAATATACATCTTTTAATTATAGGGCTTCAGTCTTCATATATGCTAATATGCATGTGAATAGAAAATGAAAATAAAACATTTATAAGTCGAATCATACATGAACATATAAAAAGAATGTGTACGGATCCATGTTTATGTATCAATTCTTTATTAGTTTAGTATATGAATAATATATGTTGTCAAGAAACTAAGTGAAACCACACTGAATACACAAAAAATTAAGACCATGAGGATTACCCATGTAAGGAAATCAAAAGTTGGAATGACCTTTTAATTCTCATTATACTATAGGGGCTATTTAAGTAATTTTCTCATATGTATAAGTATTTAAATAGGGTAAGTATGTTTATAAAAAACCTTTCATTTACGTTCAATTATCCAAAATTATATTCCAGTAACTCTAATTTCAATTATTATATAATTTTCTTTTGCTTTACAATTTATCTAAGTATCAGCAGATCAAATCAGGGTTGAATTTATAATTTCATGTTCAATAGATGATAAATAGCTCAATTAATAGAGGTTTATCCACAAAAACACAACATTTCGCTTGCATGTTGTCATCAATTAATTATATAACATATCAAAATGCCTCAGATGCAACAATCTACTTCCCTATAGTAGGAGGCATCTGTTTTGCTTTGCTGGAAGTGGAAGATGTGAGGTGCAACTTGATGTATGTGGAGCATTATTTGCAATTAAGATTCAGTTTTAATAGATTGATAATTATCAGCTACATAAAACAGAAATACCAAAATGGTATACATCAAAAATTAAAACGTAAATATTTAGTATCCAAAGTAACCCACCCAAATGATTTGCTTTGTCATGCCCGTGAAGTCTCACTTTTTCAGTCTCAGTTCTCTGTTCTTCGACCTACATCTCCGTGGATAATAGCAAAAAGAAAATAGTCACGACGTTGTAGAACATATTGCCTGTATTCTTTCAATTACAAAATAATCAATTTCAAAAGACACAACCTAAGCTACATATTCTTTTTAAATGTAAAAATGACATAATTGTAGTGTAAATTACTAACATTCTGGTGACATTTTAACATACATGTGGCATGCTTAAAAGAAACGACTATGAAACATCCCAAAAATACAGACCAAAAATTTCGTTCTTAATTATTAATAAAACCGTAGTTATCCGAAACACATGTCATAATATCTCAAACATCACATCATTGTATATCAAAACATCAGAGTATAAACATCACAGGCTGAACAAATGGTGTGTGCGCTACAATCATCCCGAGCCCTTCCCCTTAATACCGGAAGTACCTGAAACCAAAACTGAAAACTGTAAGCACGAAGCTTAGTGGGTCTCCCCAAACTACCACATACCATACACATAACATGCACATAGGAGATACGGCCCCGCCCACTCTCATGGAGATTCAGGCCCTGCCTACACTCCATTGTCTAGGATATTCGGGCCCCACCCATACTCCGTTTTCTAGGAGATTCGGGCCACGCCCACACTACACTATCTAGGAGATTCGGGCCCCGCCTACACTCCGCTGTCTAACATGCATACAAGTATCACACAAAAAACAAGTATATCTATTCCTATAAAGCAGTCACATAAATATAGTCAAATAATACTACGAGATTCGGGCCCTACCCACTCTCGGCTACTATAAGATTCGGGCCCCACCCACACTCAGCTACTAACATATCACATATATGGGCCAACCTTGGTGCCTTAGACACGTTCCTACTAAAGGAAACTCACCTCGCAAGGCTGAATGCTGAAAATTCGAGTGAGGAATCTCTGGCTGCTGCTCCGACGACTCCCGGACTATCAATTTCATCATAACACTTAATCAGAATCTGATAATCCTTCTGAGCGTAAAATGACCATTTTACCCCTGATCAAAGTCAACGCGTCGGTCAAATTCAACCTTCTGGTTGACCCAACTCGTCGAGTTGCTCCATCAACTCGTCGAGTCCTAGATCCTGAAATCGCGATCTAACTCGTCGAGTCTCCCCCTGACTCGTCGAGTTTCCAGGCTACTCACAGTCGCGATCTACCGATTTAACTCGCCGAGTCCCTTCACTGACTCATCGAGTTCTACCTGAAGCTAAAACGGGACAAACCAAATCAACTCGTCGAGTTCCTCTATGGACTCGCCAAGTTCCCCTGTCTGATTGAGCCATCTCAATGGATTAAGCTCCTACCCTTCAGATCCAAGCTCCAAACTTCATCTACACACTCGGAATACACTTTTAAGGGTAAAGTTTCCAACTTTACCCACTCTTAGTCCTTCTTAATGGGTTTAGCTCAAACCCTAACTCTCTAGAACATAGATATTGGTCCACAAGCCATAATACCATATACCAAGGCACACTATACTAGATCTAGGCTCTGAACATTAGTTGGACACGTAAAGTTCCTAGCTTTGCTTCCATGCATGGCCTCTTAGGGCTAAAAAGGCCATATTAATGCTTAAAATCTTGCATGGGACTTCCATGGTCATAAAGTGTGCACCTTTATGCCATGGAACCCCTCCTAGATCCTAGATCTGAAATATAAGTCACTTGGGACGTCCAAATCCCAAAGACCAAGGTAGCTCCATGGAGGTAAATAGATCTAAGAAAAGAATAAACAAGTTAGAGACTTGACTACCAGAAAATGTGGCAAATGGAGTGTAGCTTCTGGATCTACTCCTTCCCTCTTGAGCTCTCTATCTTCCTCTTCTTCCACAAGCTTCAAAAGTGCACAAAGATCACACAAAAAGGCTCACACACTCAAGGAAAGCTCTAGGGTTTCGTGGATTAGGGTTTGGGACAATGAAGCTGTAAATGAGGCCAAGGGGTGGGGATTAAGATTCTTAAATAGGGTGCAAAACCCCGAAATTAGGATTTCACTCTGCCAGACCTACTCGCTGAGTCCAGAGCTCTTGACTCGTCGAGTAGGTGGCTGAATCCCGTGTTGAAGGCTAACTTCTACTCGACGAGTCAGGGGCTTCCAACTCGTCAAGTAGCCTTTCAAACAAGAATAATTTGTAAATAAATGTGTACCAAAGTCCGGGCGTTACAATTCTCCCCCACTTGTCTTAGACTTCGTCCTCGAAGTCTGCTTCATCTAAAAACAACTTCGGGTAGTGCTCCCGCATCTCCTCCTCAGGCTCCCATGTCCACTCTGAACCCTTACGGTGCTGCCACTACACTTTCACTAACTGAACAACCTTGTTCCTCAAGGTTTTCGTCTTGCGATCCAGAATCACCATCGGTCTCTCGATGTAGTTAAGGTTGTCGTCAACCTGAATATCCTCCAAGGGCACAATCGCTGTATTATCCACTAAACACTTCCGCAACTGGGAAACATGGAAAGTGCTGTGGATCTGACTGAGTTCCGCGGTAGATCCAACCGATTAGCCACCCTGCCCACCCGAGCTATATCCCTGAAAGGATCAATATACCTGGGGCCCAGCTTGCCCCGTTTCCGGAACCAGATGACACCTTTCCAAGGTGACACCTTCAGGAGGATCATGTCGCCCACCTGAAACTCTAAATCTGAACGTCGCTTGTTGGCGTAACTCATCTGCCGACTCTGAGCAGTCTGGAGCCTGCTTCCGACCTACTGTATCCGCTATGTAGTCTTGAGTACTATCTCAATACTCCCCATGACTCTCTGACCGAACTAACCCAACAAATTGGGGTCCTACACTTCCTCCCATAGAGCATCTCGAAGGGAGGTCGGTCTATGCTGGCGTGGAAACTGTTGTTATATGAAAATTCCGCTAACGGAAGATACGTATCCCAACTGCCACCGAAATCCAAAATACATGCGTAAAGCATGTCCTCGAGAGTCTGTATCATCCTCTCGCTCTGTCCGTCTGTCTGAGGGTGGAAAGCGGTGCTGAAGTGGAGACGAGTACCCATCTCCTCATGAAACCGCTTCCAAAATTTGGAAGTGATACGGACATCTCGGTCTGACACAACCGAGACAGGCACTCCATGTCGTGCCACTATCTCACGCACATATATCTCGGGCAGCTTCTTGGCTGATATGCTCTCCTGGATCGGGATAAAATGAGCACTCTTGGCCAATCGATCCACGATGAACCATATCGAATCTACTCCGCGTGTGGTCTTGGGAAGCTTGGTAATGAAATCCATAGTCATATCTTCCCATTTCCACACTGGAATGTCCAACGGCTGTATCTTTCCATGGGGGCGCTAATGTTCGGCCTTGACCTTCCTACAGGTCAAACACCACTCTACGTACCAAGCTACGTCCTACTTCATTCAGGGCCACAAGTAACCAGGGCGAAGATCCCGGTACATCTTCGTCGCCCCAGGATGGATGGAGAACCTCGAATTATGGTCCTCATCCATCAGAACCTGCCGTACTCCGCCCCAGTACGGAACCCAGACCCTCGCGTGCAGGGTCAGCAACCCTCGGTTGTCGTAATAAAACGAGGCTAGTGGCCTACAATCCGCTCACACTTCTGGCGCTCTTCCTTCAGGCCCTCAACCGGCACCTCTCTAATCTGCTCTAGCAGTGGAGTATCCACTGTCATCCTCAAACATATGTCTCTAATTGGAGCCGCCACCGCCTTGTAGCTCAAGGCATCAACCACCATATTAGTTTTGCCCGGGTGGTAAAGGATCTCACAGTCATAATCCTTCACCACATCTAACCACTGACGCTGCCTCATGTTCAGATTCGGCAGATCCATGAGGTACCTCAAACTCTTGTGGTCCGTGTAAATGGTACAATGGACTCCATAGAGTTAATGCCTCCAAATCTTGAGGGCGAAAACCACAGCCCCCATCTCAAAATCATGTGTCGGATAGTTACCCTCATGAGGCTTCAGCTGCCTCGACGCGTAAGTTATCACATGACCCCTCTGCATCAAAACTGCACCCATGCCCGTAATCGACGCGTCACAATAAACTACGAAGTCATCAACTACCTCAGGCAGAGTCAAAATCGGTGCCTCGCATAACCTATGACTAAGAGTCTCGAAGGTTGCCTGCTGCTCAGGCCCCCAACGAAAGGTCACCAACTTCATGGTCAATCGGGTCAAAGGAACTGCAATCTTGGAGAAGTCTTGAATGAATCTCCTGTTGGATAAGGTGTCTAAGTCCATAACTTATTTGTTATATACTTGACCCGACCCGGCATGGTCCATTTGGGTTGCACTTCACCCAAACTATTTATGGATAATTTTATGAGAATTGTATACTTACGATTTATCAATATATTATAAGTTATAATATATTAATATATAGTCATGTTATTTAATTAGTTTTAATCTTGAATTAATTATGAATTTATTTAGTGATTAAAAGGAAGACTAATTAAATCATGGGCTATTATATTTATATGGTGTGCGCTAATGCTCATTTGTTAATGGGCTAAGCTTATATGGAAGTCCATGGATGATCCATGGAGCTTTTAACCCATGGATCCTTGGAAGAGGAAAAGACATGGGTTATTAGGGTTTCACCCTAACCATGTACACTATATAAACAAGCTTATGTTGCATGAAAAACACCCTAAGTGTGTGTGTAATAGTGGTGGCCGAAATCTAAGAGTTAGTATACTCTCTCATACATTTTCCAAGTTTGTGGTGATTTGTGATTTCCATTTGAGGCATTCACATTATTGGTGCTTGGCTCTCAAACTCCAAGGAATCAACAATCAACAAAAGGTATGTAATTCATCTAGTTCTTTTATGTTTAAAAGTACCCCATGCCATGTTAGATAGGTTATAAACCTTGGAAATTAATATTTTGCATGTACCTTAGACAAACATAGATCCAAGGTTTATTAGGGTTGCATGTACACATAGGAAGTGTTAGAATGCTCAAAACCCAACAGTGGTATCAGAGCCTAGGCTTGTTTGTTTGATACTTGATGCAAAATAGTGATAAAAAGTCGATTTTTTGCTGTCTGACTGATGAACTCGCCGAGTCCATGGGGGGACTCGCCGAGTTCATGTGTAAACTCATCCTACTCGCTGAGTAGGTTCGTGCACTCGGCGAGTAGGAGCCTCAGAATGCAGATTTTCGACTTTTGCTGCTGGAAATGGACTAGAAACATTACCCTAAACTGTTTTGGTGTTTTAAAAGTTGTTTTAGTTGGGGTAATGGTTGTTCTAATCCATTTACAATAGCTTATATCAAAATTTTATGCTTTGTATGTGTTCATATAATTCTTGAAACTTTGATGATCATGTTCATGTTCTTATGAATTTAGAAGATGATAGGAATTATTTGCTGAATTGTTTAGGATTAATTCTTGATCATTTATGTGTTTTAATGGTGTCCATAATTTGTCCTCAAGTTATGGATATCCAAAGGTCACTTCTTTTAAACACACACTTAAAACATATAAGTTACATGGAAATGAAGAGTCTTCATTTTTATGAACCTTTAATTCATAAGTTATGAAATGAAATTTTTTTTGTAGTTTCAAAACTTGTCCTCAAGTTTTGGAATTTTTAAAGTTACATATACTTTAATATACTTTAATTCCAAACCCTTAGAGTTTTAAAAGTTAAAATTCAACCCTTATACTATTTATAAATAGTTAATTATATATATATATATATATATATATATATATATATATATATATATATATATATATATATATGTATAAGATCAAAGTCGTCTTACCGCTAGTACGCCTCATTCACGAAGCCAGTCTATAAGGTGGGTATAAGGTTGTTGCCTATAAAATGGCAACTTAATGGGTGTCCACTCTCACCCACCGCTTGCTTGACTGGTGGAGGGTCGTTAGCCGAACGGGTAGGACAAGGACTTATAAATTCTCATTAAAAGTATAATGAATATTATAAAGTAACTAAACCTTTTATAAATTCCCAATCTTAGTTACTTTAGGAAAATGTGAATATGGTGCTAACCCATGGAATTCACACTTTGTACCTTACCAAGTCGTTGGTGGAGCGTGTGTGGTTAACCGTCACACTAACTTGGACTAGTAAGGATCACGAAGGGTGACTTAATGTTTATCATAGATCGGTGGAGTGTGTGTGGTTAACCGGCACATTGATTAGGTGATAATATTAATGGTACCAAGTGAATTTGCATGGTTATTCACACCTTGTTTTGTGATCCTCGGCATCCCAGTCACAAAACTTGAAGGGCACAATCGAGATTGAAACATGTAATTGAAAAGTTCAATGAATCTCAAAAGAATCTACGAATTTCAAAAACCAATTAAACCTAGTAATTCATTTCGTTTTCATGGTGGAAATTGGTGAATCGTCATTCACCTCCCTTCAAATATGTTATAGCTTAGATTACGGCATCCCTCTTCTAAGTTATAATATATTGTGTTGGATCCTAGCCTTAATATTACATTTGGGTGTATTATTAAGGATTCGACATATATCTAATCTAAACTTGTTTTCTTCTTTTCAGATGTCTTCCAACAACAATGCTTCGGGCTCTAACCCTACTGGCTCCTTTTCCCTCATGAACCTTTGTGGGAGGGTCATCTTTGATGGTTCCAACTTCATGGATTGGATCCGGAACATCAGGATGGTCACTCGCTACGAGGACAAGGAATATGTCCTCGATAAGGAGCTAAAGGAGCTTGATGAGTCCACTGCTACTCCTGAGGAGGTCGCTGAGTATCAAGCACATGAAAGAGATGCCACCAAGGTGGCATGCATCATGATGGCCACCATGACAGCTGAACTCCAAAAGTCCAATGAGGACTACTACCCTTTTGAGATGCATCGGGATCTGATGGAAAGGTACCATCAGAGTGCTCGTCAAGAGCGGTATGAAATAATCTCCTCCATGATCACTACCCGTATGAAGGATAGCGAACCAATCACGAGCCACATGCAGAAAATGCAAAGGTATGTGGACCGTTTAATGAAACTGAATGTGAACTTCCCTGAGGAGTTGGCAATTGATATCATTTTGCACTCCTTGCCCTCGTGTTATGATCAATTTCGTATGACATACCACATGAACAAGGAGGAAGTCACACTCAGTAAGCTTCAAGGACTTCTGAAGACTGCCGAAAGTAGTCTTAAAAGTAAGTCGGTTGCTACTCCTACTCCTACTACTACCCCTGTTTTGGCTATCGGGCAAGGCAAAGGGAAGAAGAGGAAGCACCCTTCGAAGGGTACCAAGGGAAAGTCCCTTGAAGGCTCCTCATCTGGAACCAAAGGTGGTTCTATCACTCCTTCTGCCATCCCTAAGGATGCTGAATGCTTCTACTGACAAAATAAGGGGCACTGGAAGCGAAACTGCCCAAAGTACTTGCAGGATGTCATGGATGGAAAAGTGAAACCATCCCATGCAGGTATTTACACTATATTGTCTAATAACTCACCAGATTCTAATTCTTGGGTGTTTGATACAGGTTGTGGTATTCATATATGTTGTGACTTGCAGGGCCTAAGAAGAAGTGAGGATGTGGAGCACGGAAAGATAAACTTAATCATGGGGAACAAGAAGGTTACACCTGTTACCAAGATTGGAGTTTATACTTTGTTGCTAGATAGTGAGTTAAAGTTAGATTTGACTAAATGTGTTTACTCGTCTGAAATGGCGAGGAATATTATTTCCTTTCATGCTTTGTCTAAACAAGGTTTTACCTTTTCTTTTGATAATGAAATTGGTAGTATTAATGCTTTCTTTAATAATATTCTTTATTTTAAAGCATTACCTTGTGATGGTGTGTATGAAGCTGTATCGGTTGTAGATAATTTAGGGAATAATGTATTGTGTATTGATTCTTCTACTAGCTTGGATAAAGCATCTTTGTGGCATTGTCGTCTTGGACATGTAAGGAAGAAACGCATAGGCCAGCTCCAAAAGGATGGAGTTTTGGAGTCGTTCGACCTCAAGTCGGATGATAGTTGTGAGTCTTGTCTACTTGGAAAAATGACAAAATCACCCTTCACTGGTACTTGTGCAAGGGGTGAGGGTTTGTTGGACCTTATACATACTGATGTATGTGGACCATTCAAAACCGCCACAAGGGATGCTAATCGCTATTATGTGACTTTTATTGATGATTTTAGTAGATATGGTTATGTCTACTTAATCAAACATAAGTCAGAAACTTTTGAAAGGTTTAAAGAGTTTAAACAGGAAGTAGAAAATCAATTGGGCAGGAACATTAAGATGCTTCGATCCGATCGAGGTGGTGAGTATCTTAGTACTGAGTTCCTCGACTATCTTAAGGAGTGTGGGATTGTCTCACAATTGACACCTCCCAGGACACCACAGCTGAATGGTGTGGCTGAGAGGCGTAATCGAACTTTGTTGGACATGGTTCGCTCTATGATGAGTCGAGCTTCGCTACCAATCTCTTTTTGGGGGTATGCCTTAGAGACTGCCGCCCACATCCTTAATCTAGTCCCTACAAAGAAGGTTGCCAAAACACCTCATGAGATGTGGACTGGGAAAGTTCCCAATTTGGACCACATCAAGATTTGGGGTTGCGAGGCTTTCGTGAGGCGTGAGACTCATGACAAGCTTGAACCTCGAAGTGAAAGGTGTATTTTCATCGGCTATCCACAAAAATCCTTTGGTTACCTCTTCTACAGACCCAGTGAGAATGTGGTCTTTGTGGCTAGGAAAGGAGTCTTTCGAGAGAGAGAATTTATAAGCCAAGGAGACAGTGGGAGGCAAATTGACCTTGAAGAAATTCAAGAGTCAATTGGTGAAGGAACCTCAAATACTAGCAATCAACCCGAGGAGGAAACTCCTGTTGATCCAGCTGATAAGTCCGTACCTCCGAGGCGTTCCACAAGGGTTAGGAACACACCTGAGTTTTATTATGGATTTCATATTACTACGGAAGGTGATACATTTATCAGTGACAATACACTGGTAAATCTGGATGAACCTAACAGTGTTAAGGAAGCCATGGCAGGCCCGGAGTCTGCTAAATGGAAGGAGGCTATGGACAGCGAGATACAGTCTATGTATGACAATCAAGTTTGGAACTTGGTTGACAATGTACCAGGCCGTACAACAGTCGGGTGCAAATGGATCTTCAAGAAGAAGACCGACATGGATGGGAAAGTGCACACTTATAAGGCTCGATTGGTTGCGAAGGGTTTTACTCAGACTCAGGGTATTGATTATGATGAAACCTTCTCACTGGTAGCAAAGATTAAGTCTATTAGGGTCATGTTGGCCATTGCTGCATTTCATGATTATGAAATATGTCAAATGGATGTCAAAACCGCTTTTCTTAATGGAAAGTTGGCTGAGGATGTGTAGATGAATCAGCCAGAGGGTTTTGTAAGTGCAGAATACCCTAATAGAGTGTGCAAGCTTGAGAAATCCATTTATGGATTAAAACAAGCATCTCGTAGCTGGAATCTTTGTTTCGACGAGAAGGTCAAAGAGTTTGGCTTCTTGAGAAGTGAAGATGAGTCGTGTGTGTATGTAAGAGCTAGTGGGAGTATAGTTAGCTTCTTGGTACTGTATGTATATGACATACTACTTATAGGAAATGACATCCCAACCTTGCAGGAGGTTAAGTCGTGGCTTGGGAAGCGCTTTGCTATGAAGGACCTAGGGGAAGCTGCCTATATCCTAGGGATAAGGATATTAAGAGAAATAGAAGCGATATCTGGGCCCCTCAATGATTTTGTTTTGACCTATGTACCGGGTCCGGTCAGAACTAAATTGATGTGTTCAGTTAAGTTCTTTGTCAAACAAATCGGAGATCGAGAAACAACTGCTAGACAATAAGTAAGACATTGTTCCATGTATTTGTCCGGCTGATATCATGAGAACAGAGGGCTATATGATCACTTATCTAAAATGGCGCTTCATAGTTTAACAGAGTTTTCGAGAGCTACGATTGTCGGTTGGTTCCTGAAGTAATATAGGCAAATACAGTTATTAGACTTATCCAAGTGGGAGTCTGTTGGATAAGGTGTCTAAGTCCATAACTTATTTGGTATATACTTGACCCGACCCGGCATGGTCCATTTGGGTTGCACTTCACCCAAACTATTTATGGATAATTTTATGAGAATTGTATACTTACGATTTATCAATATATTATAAGTTATAATATATTAATATATAGTCATGTTATTTAATTAGTTTTAATCTTGAATTAATTATGAATTGATTTAGTGATTAAAAGGAAGACTAATTAAATCATGGGCTATTATATTTATATGGTGTGGGATAATGCTCATTTGTTAATGGGCTAAGCTTATATGGAAGTCCATGGATGATCCATGGAGCTTTTAACCCATGGATCCTTGGAAGAGGAAAAGACATGGGTTATTAGGGTTTCACCCTAACCATATACACTATATAAACAAGCTTATGTTGCATGAAAAACACCCTAAGTGTGTGTGTAATAGTGGTGGCCGAAATCTAAGAGTTAATATACTCTCTCATACATTTTCCAAGTTTGTGGTGATTTGTGATTTCCATTTGAGGCATTCACATTATTGGTGCTTGGCTCTCAAACTCCAAGGAATCAACAATCAACAAAAGGTATGTAATTCATCTAGTTCTTTTATGTTTAAAAGTACCCCATGCCATGCTAGATAGGTTATAAACCTTGGAAATTAATATTTTGCATGTACCTTAGACAAACATAGATCCAAGGTTTATTAGGGTTGCATGTACACTTAGGAAGTGTTACAATGCTCAAAACCCAACATCTCCGGTAATAACCCGCTAGACCAATGAAACTCTGAATCTCAGTTGGAGACCTCGGAACCTCCCACTGCATCACAGCCTCTATCTTGGCCGGATAAACCAGAATACCCTTCTGGTTGACGAGATGCCCAAGAAACTGCACCTCGCGCAACCAAAACTCACACTTGGAGAACATCACAAAAATTCTCTCCCTCCTCAGTGTCTCTAGCACCTCCCTCAGGTGCTCCTCATGCTGCTGCTGAGTCTTGGACTAGACCAAGATATCATCGATGAAGACTATCACATACCGATCCAACATCGGTTTGCACACTCGGTTCATGAGGTCCATGAACGCGGCTGGAGCATTGGTGAGCCCAAATGGCATCACCACGAACTCATAGTGTCCATAGCGAGTCCTAAAAGTTGTCTTCTGCACATCCTCAATTCTGACTCGCATCTGGTGATAACCCGATCGCAAATCAATCTTGGAGAACCAAGATTCACCCTATAGATGGTAAAACAAATCATCGATCCTCGGGAGGGGATAACGGTTCTTCACCGTTACCTTATTCAGCTCCCGATAGTCTATACACATCTGATGCGACCCATCCTTCTTCCTCACAAATAGGTTCGGGGTCCCCATGGCGAACTACTCGGTCTGATAAATCCTTTGTCTAGCAGCTCTTGCAGCTGCGTAGACAACTCCTGCATCTCGGGAGGAGCCAACCGATATGGTGCCTTGGCTATCGGAGGCGCACCAGGGACTAGGTCAATCTTGAACTCAATCTGTCTCTCCGGAGGTATCCCAGGTAAATACTCTGGGAATACGTCCAGGTACTCTCACACTACCGGTACATCATCCATTGTCGCCTTACCCTTATCCTGGGTATCCATAACATAGGCGACATAACCCGCGCAATCCTGCTGAAGGTAGCGCCTCACTCTCGCTACTGAGCATAGAGTCACTCCACCCTGCGGCCTTTCGCCATGTATCACTAACCCTCCACCACTAGGAGTCCGAATCCTCACTGGCTGCTACTCGCAGTCAAACACTGTCCCATTTGGACTCAACCAATCCATACCCACTATAACCTTATTCCCTCCCAGAGGAATAGGAACCAGATCCACTGAAAACTACTCATAAAATAACTGTAGTGTACAACCTCTGTGAACCCTCGCCACCCTAACGGTCCTGTCTTCTGCTATCTCCACATCAAGTGGGCAATCTAGCTCCCCCAGAGCTCCTGTGAATAACTTGCTGAGCGCGAGCGACACAAAAGATCGAGTGGCACCCGAATCAAACATTACCAAGGCCGATATACCGTTCACTAAGAACGATCCTATAACAAGCAAATAAGCATAAGCAATAATCAATGCAAATAAAGAGATAAAGAGAAGATACATACCCGTAAAGACATCAGGAGCTGCACGTGCCTCCTCTGCTATCAACTGGAAGGCTCTGCTCTTCGCCACTAGCGTCTCTGTCCGGCCCTGACGGTCGTCTGTAATCCTCAATGTAGCAGGGGCGAGTGCCGCCACCTTCCCCGCTGCTGCTAAACTTAACACTGGGACCTATTATGGCCCGTCTGATTGCACTGAAAGCAAATCAGATCAGATGATGCGATGGTGGTGGTAGCAGTACAATCCTTGCTGACATGCCCAATTCGGCCGCACTTGAAGCAGCCCGAACTACCAGCCCTACATGGCCCATCATGCCCCCTGCCACACTTATCAGAGCGGCCTCAGCCCTTCTGGCCCTTCCCTTGGGAATCTTCCTTGGCCTTTTTGCCCAAGCCCTCCCCGCCAGATATCGACTCTGGTTTCGTCTTCCTCTCCATCTCTAAGTCAATCTCTCTCTCACGATACCTAGCAAACATATCCTCCAGTGTTTTGCAGCTGGAGCGACTCACAAATTGGCAGATATCACTCCGCAACATCTCATGATATCAGGCCTTCTTCATCTCCTCGTTCGCCACATACTGCAGAACGAGAAGGGCCCTCTCCCTAAACATGGCGGTGATCTCCGCCACAATCTTTGTCGTCTGCTCAAAATATTGGAACTCCCTCGCTAACTGTTGCACCTGAAGCACAAGTGCAAACTCGACCCAGAACCTGGTGGAAAAATCACTCCAAGTTATCGCATCCAGAACTGCATCATCTCCAATGGCTCTCCCAACCTCCTCCCACCAGTCACGTGCCCTGTCCTTCAGAAGACAGGACGCAAGTCTAGTCTTATCCCCATCAGGACATTTGCTGGTGTGGAATGCGTTGGCGACATCCGCCAACCATCTGGTGCTAGCAATGGGGTCCCGAGCCCCATGGTAGTCCGGAGCTCCACAAGCCCTGAACTTCCTGAAATTTAGTGTGCGCGACCCCATCATGGCCGCCACCTCAGTGCGGAAAGCAATCAAACTCTCATCCATAAGCTCCCGGAAACCCTCCTTGATCGAACCGAAGATCACATGAGTCTTCTCAAGAATACTGCACGTGACTTCAGAGGAGATGAACTCCCTCATCTACTCGTCATGCTGCCCAGCTTCAGTGCTCGAGCCTGATCCCTCACCAATGCCTAAAGTTCCAACTGGCGTAGTACGTAGCGTCACCATACTGAAAATACACCATAACAAACATTAGTATACTCATCATATCTTGAGGGATCTAACACACTACAATTTTCTTGGGTTCATCTTAACCTTCCTTGATTCGAGTACGGATCCTCTGTTTTTAGTAGTACAAATCCATACTACCTTCGACATCTATCCGTACTTTCCTTAAGAACTGCCTTGACTCCACCAAGTCCCTTCTACCACTACTGCTAATCTCATGCTAAACAGATCCTAGGCTTGCCCTAGGGAAATCACCAATCCGCTCTCCGCCATCAGCAGCATAAGAAGTCCCTGCTATCTCCCCTAAGTAGCTCGCAAATACTATTACATATCACAAAGACTAGATAATATGGTTAGACTCAAACGAGAGCTACGAAATAGAGCTAAACCTAACCCTCTGAAATTATTTAATCCTCGCAATATGTAACTTAACATATTCGGGCATCGAGTAAACATAATCAAGCATATCACATTCAGGCCATCACTGACTAATCTGTACTAGCATGTGGTTCATAAAGCTGAGATACATATAACAGGCACATAAGGCATCCTTCGTAGATCCTTAGTCCTAAACTAGCATGCAGTTCTCTTAATCATATCATAACATAACTTGTATGGTTAATTTGTAAGTACTTACTTGAGCTCGGCTGATTACATGCACCACAACCTTTTTACTCTTTCCAAAGTTCTTTTTCCCCTTTTTCAAAATTATTTTCACTTTTCAAAATTCTTTTCTTAAAATGATTTTCTTTTAAAAATTTTCATAGCAAGTCCTCAGTTTGAGTCCAGACACACCCGAGAGTGTGCCCGAATCCCTCAGACCAAGGCTCTGATACCAATTTGAAACATCCCAAAAATACAGACCAAAAAGTTCATTTTTAATTATTAATAAAACCCTAGTTATCCAAAACACATGTCATAATATCTCAAACATCACATCAATGTATATCAAAACATCAGAGTACAAACACCCCAGGCTGAAGAAATGATGTGTGTGCTGCAATCATCCCGAGCCCTTCCCCTTGCTACCGGAAGTACCTGAAACCAAAACTTAAAACTGTAAGCATGAAGCTTAGTGAGTCTCCCCAAACTACCACATACCATACAAATAACGTGCAACTAGGAGATACGGGCCCGCCCACTCTCATGGAGATTCAGGCCCTGCCTACACTCCGGTGTGTAACATCCCGACTCCCAGGTACTTCATTTATTTACTTATTTATTTATTTAATGAGTGAATCGACGAGTTGGATGTTCGACTCGTCGAGTAGAGTTGGATTGAGCACGTGGTTTTAAAGACCGACTCGACGAGTCAGAGAGTCGACTCGTCGAGTTGGCGGTGTGAGATGAAACCCTAAATCTCTGGGGTTAGTACCAATTTAAAGGAACTTATGTCCTCATTTCCACCTCACCAGCTAGCCAACTCCCCTGTGTGAAACCCTAATCGGCCATTATTGCTAAGAGAGAGTGATAGAGGTAATATTTGAGTGTTTTGGTGAATCATTGGAAGAGAAGAAGTGAGATTCAAGCAAGGAACGAGGAAAGGCTATGAGATCCAGTATTCATTCACTTGGAGCTTCTGTTGGAAGGTAAAAGTCATCACCTTGCTCATCATGTTGTTTAGATCTTGTTAATGACGAACTTTTGGGGCTTTCTTCTTATTTCCGTAAAATTTGGAATGACTTGTGCTTGCCAAGCATTGAGACATTAGATCTGGACTTTGTAAGGTCCATAGAGTCCAAAGGTCCTAGCTTTATCCAGCCATGAAAGAGTTATTGTGCTTAAACACCCTAGTTAGAGCTTGTATGGGCATTATGGAGCAAATATGCCATGCATGAACGTAAAGATTGAAGCTTTACGTGACATTCGAGCCTTGACATTCATATAATCAGGCATAACCTAAACAGGCTATCCTACTGTTGTCTAACCAATACTAGCATGCAGTTCAACAAACACATATAACAGGCATATAAGGCATCCACCTAGATCCTTAGCCCTAAATCTAGCATGTCGATCACATAATTCCTTGTCTTTTCAGATTCTTTTCCTTAGCCCTAAATCTAGCATGTTAAACTTGTATGGGTAATTTGGGAGAAATTACTTGAGCTCGGCTGATTGCATGCACCACACCCTTTTCCCTTTTTCAAAATTCCTTGTCTTTTCAGATTCTTTTCCTTTTCTCCAAAATTCTTTTGTAAAAATGATTTTCTTTTGAAAACCATCATACCGAGTCCTCAGTTTGAGTTCAGTCACACCCGAGAGTGTGCCGGATTCCCTTAAACCAAGGCTCTGATACCAACTTGTAACATCCCAAAAATCATGACCGAAAATTTCTTTTTAAAACATTACTAAACCATAAGTATTAAATCGTTTCAACCATAACTAAAGGGTTATATAACAAATCGGAGTATCATTTCAAAACACTTGTTCATTTTATCAGAGTAAACATCCCAGGCTAATCTTTTTGGTGTGTGTCATGCGATCATCCGCAACTCTTCCCTCCGCTACTGGAAGTACCTGAAACAAAAACTGAAAACCGTAAGCACGAAGCTTAGTGAGTTCCCCAACCTACCACGTACCATATACGCATAACCATGCACACATAACCACATATTGGGCCCCCGCCCGCTGCATCGCGCCTGACCCGGCATCGGGCCCCGCCCGGCATCAGGCCCCGCTTGGCATCAGGTCCCACCTGGCATCGAGCCCTGCTCGGTATACATATCTGTCTCCCTTAGGCCCCGCCTATCTCCGGGCCTCGCCCACTACATGTATACAAACAATCGAATAACATACTAGAACATACATAAACATACTCTAACTGTACCCTGATCAAAGGCCTCGCCTAACTTGGGCCCCGCCCCTGGTCTGCTACTGAAGTAGTGGAACCCCATCCATACTCCTACTAGTAGTGATATACGGGCCCCCGCCCACACTCACATCCTTACTATCACGGGCCTCGCCCCTACTCTGTTAATATCAAAATATGGAACCCCATCCATACTCAGCTAGTGATGAGATACGGGACCTCTCCCACACTCACCTCCCTACCAGGCACATACAAGTATCACGTAGACAACAAGTATAATCTAACGTACAACATAAGAATCTTCCTCGGGATTACCCCGGCATCGGACCCCCGGTACGGAGACATACTATTATCTATCATACTTCGGGCTTACCCCAACATTGGACCCTCGGTCCGGAACCTATCGTACTGACACATGCAAGAATCACAAAGACCTCTAGCATCCTAACATTCCTCGGGCCTCGCCCGACATCAGGTTGTAACCCGGAACATATAACAATAATTGACTAGGCTAACCCCCAGGTCTTCCTTCTATACATAAACATAACCATAAACATATTGGGCCGGCATTATGGCCGTAGACCCATGCACACAGTGAGGAGACTCACCTCGCACTGCTGAAGACTAGTTGAACACTTTTGACTGCTAACCGGCAACTTTCGAACTGTTGATCCTTCGGCTTCCCAAACTATCAATACCCAAAATAACATTTAGACCACAATACCCTCAAATGTCAACCCAGGTCATACTTGGTCAAAGTCAACGGTCAAGGTCAACGCTCCGAGCTGACCCAACTCGCCGAGTTGACCCACCAACTCGTCAAGTCCCACAATCCACACAAAACTCTGGACTTCGATCCTACTTGTCGAGTTCTCCGTGAACTCGTTGAGTGCACCATCAACACATCGGGACACTCCTTCATCAGACTCGCCGAGTTCCCCTTTGAACCCGCCGACTCCACCTTCATAAATTAAGGAGATTGCCTTAGGCTCGCCGAGTTCCTCCTTGAACTTGTCGAGTATGATGATCTTCATGTCCACTATGGACCCAGACTAACTGAGTCCCTTACCAACTCAACTCACACCTTCTAACCGAAGGGTTTTGGGGAAAGAAACGGCCTGACTCGTCGAGTCCCATAAGTGACTCGCCGAGTCCCTCTATGTCCAGTTCTATTCAGAAGATTTCAGTCAAGCGCGAAGCATCCATGACCCAGATCTAACCTTCTAGGGTCGGAATAACACGCAATGCTACTGCCTTTACATCCATGCATGGCCCTTTTTGCTCAAAAGGCCAAAACAACCTCTTAAAATTTTCATGGAGAGTTTTAATGGCATAAAGTTTCCACTTTTATGCCTTAACTACCCTAAACACTCTCAGATCTGAAAGGATCTTGCTTGGGGACGTCTAAGTCCCTCAATTAATCATTCTTGGACCAAAAACTTCATAAAAGGAACTATAAGGAGATCAAATCAACCAAAAGCCAAGATGAAGACTTGCTTATCAAGAATTGCAGCCAATGGAGTGTATCTTCTGGATCTACTTCCTCCTCCTTGAACCTCCAACTTCCTTCCTCTCCTTCTCACTCTTCAAGAGCACACAAATCACACAAAGGTGGCTCAAAAACTCACAAAATGCACTAGGGTTTCTTGGGTGAGGGTTTAGGGTCTGGTGGCTGAAGATAAGGTTGTGGAAATGAAAATGAGATGCTTAAATATGGCACCAAGTCCCGAAATTAGGGTTTCCCAACGTAGAACAGACTCGCCAAGTCGGCCACTTAATCCGTGACACGGAACTCGTTTCTACTTGTTGAGTTCTTCCCTGGACTTGACGAGTTGACTCCTTGACTTAGGGTTTTGCTTTCCTTTCTTCCTTGGACTTGACGAGTTGACTCCTTGACTTAGGGTTTTGCTTTCCTTTCTGAATTCGGGGTGTTACATGGCGGTTTTGAATGGTCCACACACATCGGTTTGTATGAGATCAAATAGACTTTCACCCCTTTCACAAGTATCAGTGAAGGGTGACTTGGTCATCTTTCCAAGTAAACAAGATTCACAAGTGTCATCCGACTTTAAGTCGAATGACTCCAAAACTCAATCCTTTTGGAGTTGGGCTATGCGCTTCTTTTTGACGTGTCGAAGACGACAATGCCATAAGCATGCTTTGTCCAATTCATTGGAAGAATCAATATTTCACACATTATTTCCTAAGTTATCTACAACCATCATAGTTTCATATATACCATTGCAAGGTAATGCTTCTAAATAAAATACACCATTACAATAAGCATAAATACCACCGTTTTCATTATTAAAAGGAAAGGTATTACCTTGTTTATACCAACTGTGAAAGGAAATAACATTTCTCGCCATGTCGGCCAAGTAACAACAATTATTCAAATCTAAATTAAAACCATTACTAAGCAATAAAGAATAAACTACAATCTTGGTCACAGGGGATACTTTCCTATTTCCCATGATTAAGTTTATCTTCCCGTGCTCCACATCCATACTTCTTTTTAGCCCCTGCGAATCAGAACAAATTTTAATACCACAACCTGTATCAAGGACCCAAGAATTAGCATGTGATGAGTTATTAGACTGAATAGTATAAATACCTGCAAAGGAGGGCTTGATCTTCCCATCCTTAATTTTGGTTGTAATCATGGAGGCAATGATCTCATACCGTTCCTGTTGAGAACTTTGATGGTATCTTTCCATCAAATCATGATACATTTCATAGGGGTAGAAATCCTCATAGGACTTATGCAGCTCTGCAGTCATAGTTGCAATCATAAGACACGAAACCTTTGTCGTATCCCTCTCATGAGTAGTGTGTTCAGCGATTTGTTCAGGAGTAGCAGTGGTGACATCAATCTCTTTGAGCTCATTATCAAGGATATATTCTTTGTCATCATAACGAATAGCCATCCTGATGTTTCGAATCCAGTCATTGAAATTCGAGCCATCGAAAATGACCCTCCCACATAGATTCATTAGGGAGAAAGAGCCTGAAGGGATTGGGTTGGAAGAATTGTTTGGAATAGACATCTATAAAGAAGAAGAACAAAGTTTATATTAGATGATAATCCTCAATGTTACACCCAATATGAAATATTAAGGCTAGGACCCAACACAATATTTTACAATTGTGAAAAGGGATGCCGTAATCCAATTGTAAAATATTTGAAGGTAGGCAAATGACGATTTACCAATTTCCACAATGAAAAACGAAATAGATTATTAAATTTTAATTGGATTTGAAATTCCTAGATCTTTGAGATTCATTGACTCTATCAATGGCATGTTTAAATCTCGATTGTGCCCTTCAAGTTTGTTACTGGGATGCCGAGGATCACAAACAAGGAGTGAATAACCATGCAATTTAGCTTGGTACACTCGAAGTTACAAATCACCTAATCAATGTGCCGGTTAACCACACACGCTCCATTGGTCTATGATTAACACCAAGTTACCCTTTGCCACACATTGTCAGTCCCAGATTAGTGTGTCGGTTAACCACACACGCTCCACTAACGACTTAACAAGGTGCAAAGTGTAATTTCATGGATTCGCACCATTTCACATTTTTCCTAAACTAACTAAGATTGGGAATTTAATAAAAGTTTAGTTACTTTATATTTATCATTATACTTTTTAATGAATGAATATTAATGTGTTATACTACCCGTTCGGCTAACGACCCTCCACCAGTCAAGGAAGCGGTGGGTGAGAGTGGACACCCATTAAACTACCATTTTATAGGCAGTAACCTTATACCCCCCTTATACATCGGCATCGTGAATGAGGCCTACTAACGACAAGACCGACTTCATCTCATACATATATATATATATATATATATATATATATATATATATATATATATATATATATGTATATATATGTATATATATATATATATATATCAATATATATATATATATATATATATATATATATATAATTAAACTTATAATATTATAAAGCATCAGGGTTGAATTTTAACTTTTAAAACTCTAGGGTATGGAATTAATGTTTCATTTAATGAGACTTTGCAAATTCCAAAACTTGAGGGCAAGTTTTGAAACTTGTCAAAACCCTTCATATTCATAACCTATGAGTTTAATTTGATTTTAACATTAAACATCAATTAGATCATATTTTTAACAACTAAATTATCATATAATTCTTGATCTAACTAAACTCATATACATGGCAATTCCATATCAACAATTCTAAAATAATTTGGTTTATCATATAAAACAACAACTATTTTAAAACTTTGATAATTATGTTTCAATTTGGATGAGCATGATCATTACCATATCTTAAAAAAAACATTTTTTATGATTCAAATTAGTTTGGGGTAATGATCATATCCAATATTGGCCAAAAACACGAATTTCTACACTCTGATCAGCCAACTCGGCGAGTCCATGAGTTGGACTCGTCGAGTAGCCTCATTACTGCATGGACTCGTCGAGTTCCCCAGTGGACTCGACGAGTTCATCAGACAGAATGCAGAAACCTCGATTTTTTCAACTTTGAAAACAAGTAAGCATCAAATATAATAGAAAACAATCTTAGGCTCTGATACCACTTATGGGTTTTGAGCACTATAACACTCCTATGGTGCACATGCAACCCTAAATGCTTTGGATCTATGTTTTCTCTAATTATACATGCATTTTCCTTTTCCAAAGCATTCTCCATAACTAGCATGCAATTGAAGCTATATATTATAAAACATAGTTTGGATGCTTACCTCTTGAGTAGAGTAGAGTTCTTGACCTTTGAAAGCTTGATCACCTCAAGTGTGATGCCTCTATTGGTTCACAAACACCAAAATGCAAGAGGGGGTTTTAGGAGAATAACTTACTTGTCTCTATGCTTGGTGTAACCGATTTTGGTGCATGGAGGGGGCTTTTTACAGTTGTGGCAAGTGCTAGGGTTACACTTTGTAAACCCTAATGATCCATGACTTTCCACATTCATATGGTCCATGTATTTGACCTCCATGGACTATCCATCGGTTATATTAATGGTTTAGCCCACTTACATAATCATGGATCACTTAGCCCATACTATAAGTGTCATTGATTTGCATAATCAATCCCTCCATATTCAATTAGTTTCTTTTGAACACAAAATTAATTCCAAATTAATTCTTGGACAATACTAATTAAAAAACCATATTAATATATTATACTTATAATATATTAATAACCTTTTTCTCAAAAATCCTCCCTATCAAATTGCACTGGTGAAGGCAACCCAAAAAGGGACCATGCTACAATCGGGTCAAGTACATACCAGTTACAGTTATGGGCTTAGACACCAAATCCAACAGGTTATTCAATGCCTGAATGCTGCTTGCTTTGTGCTTTTGTGGAACTCTTGATTATGGGAATCAACTACCAAGTTATTGTGACGATATTCAGGAGGTAGATGGCTGGCATCAACTACCAGGAGTTCTTCAGCAGCTGATGGCAGAGAAGTGTGAGAACCTACGAAGAGCCTAAGGAGATACCTTAGTCAGACGAGTACGCTGATAGAGGAGACTATTTGCTGGAGAGCGACCATGTGCAATGGGATTGGTGATCGAGGAGGTTGAGCAGCTATTTGGGAAACGTGGGACGATTCATGTGGAAAGTATGGGTAGATGTGGCAGATAGTATGGGCCCGTACTACTAAAAGCAGAGGACCTATACTCAAAACAGGGAGGATTCCAGAGGTTCTAAATAGCAGGTAGTAGGGAGATAACATGGTTCGGGTACCATGATTCGTAATAGAGTGTGTTGCCATTTTTACCAGTTATCCGACGATGGGTGTTCAGACCGGGAATGGATACGGTAAACTCTGGGCCAGAGGGCCATGTCGTTTGAGCTTTGATAGAGTATACCTTGTGAGGGGATTGAGTTTAGATCCCGAGGAGTTGACGGGTGGGCTGCCAGTTGGAGTCACAGGACTTGAGGAAAAGTGGAGGCGATACGTGGAGGAGAATTACGGGCTGGGTTGAGTGATTGACCGATGGTTGAGATGTCACATCCTGTGACGAAGATTACACTATTTTCGCTTCTCGTGTGAAGCGAACGAGTTAATGAGCTTCCGGTTCTAGAGTTCGGAGGTAATTTCGTGGGCTATCATAAAGTTGCGATGTTTTCGCCAAAGTGATTGTTGTATGTTTGATGGGAGGTATTTCTTATACCATGAAGGAGTAATTAGTGGAGACTGAGATGAGGACAAAGAGATGCCTTAGTCGAGTCAGGCATACTGTTAGCAGCAGTTTCAAGTGATCAAGAGGAGTATACTGGGACGGTGGCCCTCGTTGTCCACAATGTGTATCGACTGTGAGAGTGAGGTCTCTGTTTTATGATGATCCACATGATGGAGTGTTGGTCGAGGGGTCGAAGACGCGGTGTGTGATAGTGCATTACTGCCAAAGTAAGAGTCGCGACTAGTTCAGTACAATTGGAGTATCCGGCGGTGTGTCGATATGAGATTTCAGGATGACTAGAGGCAGTCGCCTTGGGAGGGTTCAGAGGATTTCATCTGAGATTCTAGATATTTGGGGTTGGTTGGTCTCTATCGGAAAGATCATCGAGTGTTACGTTGTACGATTCCAAGAGTCAAGAGTGATGTATCTGGTCAAACAGCCTATGGAGTAGACTGTTGGTATGCCAATTGGTGATAGGTTCGAAACCTGAGTGGGGTAGAGCTGGGTATTCCATTGAGAGGATCAACGATTTGTTCAAGGGTGGTTAGAGCACTTGTTATGGAGATATGCGGTGCGGACACATGAAGACTTGGGTTAAGGGTGGACAAGGTCAGATACAAAGCGAGCTGATGTATGTGTATGTCCTTAGGAAAGGATGAGTGATTCCACGGTAGGTGGCCGTTAGTAAGAGAATTTACTGTTGCCATGGATTTTTTTAGGTTTGAAAACGTTGAGTTCGAGGAAGTTGGGTCGCTGAGGTCAGGGTGCAATAGCTGAGATTTGCGGGTTTAAGTATAGATTGTGATCTATACTCCAGGAGGGGCAGCAGTTGATTTGGCAACCAATTTCATAGTCGGTATGAGTAGCTTCGTATGGGTTGTGATCAGTAGGGGATGAAGCTTTGGATTTTCGTCAACGTGTTTTTAGTCATTGAGGATTCCTTTGTGTTTCAATTTGTGAGATTGGAGTATTTCGAGGTTACGAGTTGCATTAGTGGAAGATCAGTAGGTGAGGCAAGACATCGTGAGATGCTGTGATGGTGTACCGAGGTACCCGAGTATGATGTCCTAATTTTTGGTCATGTTGAGACTCGAGTTGTGAGATGGCAAGTGGAGTACCGAGTGACTATTGTTCCAGTGGGAACCCATCAGTTAATTGTCGTCGGAGTGGGATTGTCTAAGGGTGTACCTGTGATTAGAAAAGTGCCTTGCCTACAAGAATTTACATCAGGAGTGGTGGTGCATATGCTGGGTGGGTGTGTGCACCTATCTATGTTGGGCTGTGGAGCATGAGTTAGTGAACTCAATTTAGTAATGACTTGAAGATGAGATTATGGGGTGATAAGAGAGAGAGTGGATCCGAGTGGGAGTAATCACTTCGGATTATCAGGAGAAAACCATGGAGTGAGCCCATGGCGAGTCAGTGAGTGAGAGGGTGTTGTAAGACTGCGGGGAGCCGTAGCATCCATGAGTCAGTGATAAAGGGTATCATGTGACTGCAGAGAGCTGTAGCATGTGTGAGTCAGAGAAAGGGTATCGTGTGACTGCGGAGAGCCGTAGCATACGTAAGTATCGAGTGACTGCAGAGAGCCGTAGCATACATGAGTCAGAGAGAAAGTATCGTGAGTATCGAGTAACTACGGGGAACCGTATCACTTGTTAGTTAGTGAGAAAGAGTGTTGTATAATTGCGGGGAGCAGCATCCTTACTAGTCAGGGTATGACGCAGAGCAGCTTGTAGGCTTTGGTAGCCTTACCAGAGGAGTCTGTGACAACCTGGTGGTCGAACAAAGGACGAGACTGGGGCCTCGGTAGTGGTCGAAAACTAATGTGTTTGAGTTAGAGAGGGGTTGTCACGAATCGGACGAATCAAGGTGTAATGCACACGTATAATCGTGGAACATGGTTCATGAGTTGAGTGCTAGATTGGGACGAGTGGTTCCAATTCTGTGTCAGACCAGACTCTGGTGGGTGAGTTTAGCTCTATCTGTGTGGAGGATGAGCAGGTTGGGATTTCGGGTTGATCTCATTCTGAGAGGGATGTGTTTTGTTTTCGTCTGATGTTTTAGACTTGAGAAGTCTAGTTTGTTGGTTTAGGAAGGACCGCGAGACACATCGAACTAGTGAGTAGTAGACGACAGAGGCCGGAGGTGAGGTAAATTCAGATGGGGTTGTAGTATTCGCTTGGGGTAAAGCGAACTTCGTGACTTGTGTGTCACGAAGGGCCGAGATAGTCATTGTCAGAAGGAAGCCGATAAGTCATTTTATTCGGCGTGCAGTAGGTAGCCTTTGGAGGTTCAACTATTGGGTCGAGAGTTGACCTGGTGCTCAATGTTGAAAAGGATATGAGAGAGGGAGCTGGGGCTTATGCTTATAGAGGTCCGAGGATACTTCTGAGCGGGATCGATCATTTTATTGTATTGAGAACAGAGTATTGGGGTTCGTTTTTTTAGATGGGTTCTGATAGCAGTGCAGTTGATGGGTCTCTGGTGAGATGTGACCCTTTCGTTCCTTTGGAGTACGATCTGGATCGACTGATATGTCAGGTATGAGTGTTCGGCAGTTGTTATTGTCACACCCCAAAACCGAGAACGGCGGAATACGTTCTGGGGTGGAGGACGTCATGTATAGTATCATAACAATGCATAATAGTAAAGACAAGCAACAACATCCATTGCATTAAGATAATAATTGTAATACAAGCGTGTTCTGTACAGTTTCAAGACACCAAAAGCATAATCAAAAGAAAAGATGGGTCTTGTATGTGCTCCATCTTCTCAAAAACTGCATCTGTACCTGACTACTGATGACCTGAGAATACAAGTTATTTTGAAAGAGTTTATCAGCATAAAGCTGGTGAGTTCATAAGTATTTAGTGTCATTGCTTGTATAAAAATGTTTACAACCATGTAGTATAATAGTTGATACCAACGTTTGAAAATAGTATGCTCCATAGAAAATCCTATATTTTCCAGTAAAAGTAGTCTTCTACCAAGACTCGGTTGGTTGCATGTTTGATCCTTTGAAAATGTAAAAGTTTTCCCAGTGAAACTATCAGTATGAAAATATAGTTTTAGACTTCATTCATATAAAGTAATTGGGAAAATAATGCTTTACCCCAGCAGTGTCACTGTCGGCTTAATGTAATGAAAATGCAGACTCCAGGTAGTATTAAATGTACAGTACACCTCGGGGAATCCGTTTTGCCTTTAATTCTTAAAGTGTTAATTAAAGGTCTGAATGTGAACTCGTATGTAACCATGCTGATTGACGATCGAATAATTGATGACCCTCCGAGTCATATGTAGTGATGTGACATTTTGTCACCCCTTGGCCTTTCAGCTGGGACTGTAGCTAGCAGTCGGGATGTGGGAGTGTTTGTCCCGTATAGATCTATACACACAATGCCCGCTCTCCCTCCATGAGACTCTGGTTACACGGTGATACCACTGTGAAGTGTCGTATCGAGAAGTAGTATGTCACATTCTAATTATAGTATATTCTCTTGTATATTGTATAATGTATTCTCTTGTATATTGTATAATGTATTCTCTTGTATATTGTATAGAGTGTTCCTCTTGTATAGTATATAGTATTCTCTTTGTATAGTATTTAGCATGTATTGACTCATAACTATACTGACTCTGGTAGGTGTCATGGTAATAGTAGTAATGAATAGTAATCCTTAACTATACCTATTATAGTTAAATAGTAATGTTGGTTGCATGCCTTTGTTACACAAATGTATCGAACTGAAGTGAAGACTTTTATATCTAACACAAATATATATGATATATAACTAAGAATTCAACGACAGTCGGACAAATAACCGAATACCCTAAGTCCACAACCAAACGAGGAACAGGAAATAAGGTGAGCTATCAGTCCTAAGTCCTTCAAGTCTTACTTATATAAATATATTAGTATAGATACGGGTTTGAAAATAAAATAAGTTTAAAAGAGTTTGAAAACAGTTTTGGCATTAAAAGAGTTTGAAACACTTGAAAACCCAAAGTTTGATGGAAATCTGAAAGTAGTAACAAATCATGTAGTCTGTTCTAGTTATTAATCACATGTGATTGATATCATAACTATAACAGTTCAACTTGTATTCCCCCCCC
Source organism: Lactuca virosa (assembly GCF_052849685.1). Taxonomy (NCBI): domain Eukaryota; kingdom Viridiplantae; phylum Streptophyta; class Magnoliopsida; order Asterales; family Asteraceae; genus Lactuca; species Lactuca virosa. The sequence continues at coordinate 417,176,215 of NC_136428.1, read as the reverse complement.
CCCCCCATAAAAGTATTCAAAATCATTTAAAAGGTTGATTTAGGGGTATGAACTCACCTGTAGTGAATAGAGTGGATGGAAGTGCCGGGTAGGATCCTAGGTGTCAAGTGAGGACTTGAACACACACACGGATCCTATGTAACATGTAGTGATACATAAATGTATCTAATTAGTTATTTAATCACTAATTAAGTAAGTAAAGACACACTAAATCAATGAAAACACTTTGTTTCAAGTGCTAGGAGTGCTAAGGGTTGCATCTAAGGAGAGTATGGCCTCACCTTGGAGTTTACTCCTCAAATGGGAACCCTATATGTGTTTACGGTTGTTGGGCCATTTCCCCCATGAGTTTTCCGCCGTAAACTCATGGTAATGGTGCATTTGTGTGTTTCAAGGTCCTATATCTAACAAGGAAGGGTTCTAAGTTCGAATCAAAGGCTTAGGAAGTGGTTAGGGCACAAAAGGACCCCTTGTTGGAGTTTACGGTCCTTGGACCATCCTTGAGAGTTTACAGTCGTAAACACTTGGGTTTACGGTCGTAAGCCCATGCGTTTACGGCCGTAAACTCATGTATGCCTCAACCTTTTCGTGTTTTGGTGTTTCTAGCTCATGCATGCAAGTTTCTAGCCCTTTATCCAAGCATTTGAAGGTGTTAGGGGCATCAAAACACCATTTGGGGGTGTTTACGGTTTTGGGAGATCCCCAAACCGTAAACACATATGTTCTTGGGGATTATGATGATTTTCCAAAGGATTAACAAGTATACTAAGTAAGTTACTAGATAGGAAGGGTACACTTACTTATATGAAGCTTGTAAGAGTGATTAGAGCCCAAACACACTAGTGTGTGTTCTTGGTGTTTTGAAGAACACTTGAAGATCTAAGTAAAAACCAAGAATCCATGGATGAAATGATGTATAAACACTAGATTAAGTGTTGTATGAACGAATTTAGGAAGGAAACACTTACATTTTGGCGGATTTGAAGAAATGAACATATGATACTTGAGAGAAAAAGCTTGGTGTTCTTGAGGTGGGAAGTGGAAAATGAGGAAAAGGTGTGTAAACTCATGCTATATGCATGAGTTCTTGGGAAAATGGTGTTTACGGCCCAAACACCTCTTGTTTGGCCGTAAACACCTAGCTAAGGTGTTGATTGTTTTCTTTGCTACACATCACTAATAACGACACTTCCTTTTATTTAATCGTTTGACGAAAAATAAAATAAAACACCCAAACGGACTTAAATCCGGCCAAAAATGTACTAAAATGTTTTTAAATATTATATGAAGTGTTTAACTGTAGAGATTATACAAATGAAAATTTTGGGTTGTCACATCATCCCCCTGTTAGAGGGAATTTCGTCCCGAAATTAGAGTTCAGGCAACTAAGTTATTACAAAATAACTAAGTAAAAAGATGAGGATATTTAAGTCTCATTTGATCCTCGCGCTCCCATGTGAATTCCGGTCCTCGTTTGGCGTTCCAGCGAGCCTTCACGATTGGGATGCGGCTTTGTTTCGTTCGTTTGACCTCGCGGTCCATGATCTCTACAAGTTCTTCCACGAAGTTGAGGCTCTCGTTGATCTCGATCTCGTCAAGTGGGATTACAAGAGTCTCGTCGGATAGGCACTTTTTCAAGTTTGAGACGTGGAAGGTAGGATGTACATTACTGAGTTCGCGGGGTAGGTTGAGTTTGTAAGCTACGGGGCCGATTCTAGCGAGGATCTCGAAAGGCCCTATGTATCTTGGATTCATCTTTCCACGCTCTCCGAAACGTATCAAGCCTTTCTAGGGTGAGACTTTCAAAAGGACTCGGTCTCCAACCTGGAATTCCAAAGGTTTCCTTCGTTTGTCTGCATAGCTTTTCTGTCGGTCTCTAGAGGCATTTAGTCGTTCACGAATCTGAACGATCTTCTCTGTCGTTTCCCAAATGATTTCCGGACCCGTGAGAGTGCTGTCAGGAACTCGTCCTTTAGCTAACTGAGTGTCACCCACCTCAGCCCCGCACAGAGGGGATCTGCACTTCCGGCCGTAGAGGGCATCGAATGGAGCAGCTTTGATGCTCGTGTGATAACTGTTGTTGTACGAGAATTCGACAAGTGGTAAGTGGGTATCCCATGCCTTCCCAAAGTCGATCACACAGGATCGCAACATGTCCTCCAAGGTTTGAATAGTCCCCTCACTTTGTCCGTCGGTCTGTGGATGGTAGGTTGTACTCATGTCCAGCCTCGTTCCTAGGGAGCTTTGTAATGACTGCCAGAATCTTGAAGTGAATCTACTATCTCTATCTGAGATAATAGATATAGGAACACCGTGCAACCGTACGATCTCCCTAATGTATGTTCTGGTGAGCTTCTCCATCCTGTCGGTTTCTGTGATGGGTAGGAAGTGTGCGGACTTGGTCAATCTGTCGACGATGACCCAAATGGTATCAAGTCCACCCGTTGTCTTGGGTAACTTGGTTATGAAGTCAATAGTGATCCGCTCCCACTTCCACTCAGGTATCTCCGGTTGTTGGAGTAGACCTGAAGGTTTCTGGTATTCAACCTTGACCTTCGCGCAAGTAAGGCATTTACTTACGAAGGTAGCAATCTCTGCTTTCATGTTAGGCCACCAGTATGACTTCTTGAGATCCAGATACATCTTATCTGAACCTGGGTGGACGGAATATCGAGTATTGTGCGCTTCCTTCATGACCAAGTCTCTGAAGCCACCGTGCTTCGGTGTCCAGATCCGGTCCATGAGATATAAGGCTCCGTCACCCTTGGCTTCCAGGTTCTTATCCTTTCCTCGCAGGGATTCTCCCGCTACATTTTCAGGTTTCAAAGCTTCGAGCTGAGCCTCCTTAATTTGTGCGGATAGATGCGAATGGATAGTCATTGTTAGTGACTTGAATCTTCGGCCAGAATATTCTTTCCGACTTAGGGCGTCTGCTACTACATTGGCTTTACCCGGATGATAACGAATTTCGCATTCGTAGTCATTGAGTAGCTCGACCCACCGTCGTTGTCTCATATTGAGCTCTTTCTGGTTGAAGATGTGTTGGAGGCTTTTGTGGTCGGTATAGATGGTGCTCTTCGTACCATAAAGATAGTGTCTCCAGATTTTTAGGGAGAACACAACCGCTCCTAATTCGAGGTCGTGCGTGGTGTAGTTGACCTCGTGTGTCTTCAACTGTCTTGAGGCGTAGGCGATGACCTTACCTCGTTGCATCAGAACACAGCCGAGCCCTTGGTTGGATGCATCGCAGTATACCACGAAGTCTTCTATCCCTTTGGGGAGGGACAGTATCGGTGCGGTGCATAAGGCTCACTTCAGAGTTTGGAATGCCTTCTCTTGTTTCTCTTCCCAGTCCAAGGCCACGCCTTTCTGGGTCAATGTAGTCAGGGGTTTCGCGATTCGAGAGAAGTTTTGAATAAACCTGCGGTAGTAGCCAGCGAGGCCTAGAAATTGACGAATTTATGTAGGCGTCTTTGGTGCTGACCAGTTCTCAATGGCTTTAATTTTGGAAGGGTACACGTGGATTCCTTCTTTGCTAACCACATGCCCTAAGAATTCGACTCTTTGGATCCAAAATTTGCACTTAGAGAACTTCGCGTATAGCTTCTCCGATCGTAAGGTTTCCAGGACTTGTCGTAGATGATTGCTATGCTTTTCCTTACTTAGAGAGTAGATAAGTATGTCATCAATGAAGACGATGACGAACTGATCCAAGTAAGGACGACATACCCTATTCATCAAGTCCATGAATACTGCGGGCGCATTGGTCAGTTTGAACGGCATTACTACGAACTCATAGTGTCCGTAACGAGTTCTGAAGGCTGTCTTCGGAACATCCTCCTCAAGCACTCGCAACTGCTGATACCCCAACCTCAGATCAATCTTGGAAAAGTAACTCGCCCCTTGCAGTTGGTCAAATAAATCGTCTATGCGAGGAAGAGGGTAACGATTTTTTATCGTAAGTTTGTTGAGTTCCCTGTAATCAATGCACATATGGAACGATCCGCCTTTCTTCTTCACAAACAAGACTGGTGCTCCCCAGGGTGAGAAGCTCGGTCTTATAAAGCCCTTGCTGAGAAGCTCGTTAAGTTGACCGGACAGTTCTTGCATCTCAGCAGGCGCTAGACGATAGGGCGATTTGGCTACGGGGGTGGCTCCTGGGATTAAGTCGATTCGGAACTCGACTTGACTTTGGGGAGGTAATCCCAGTAGCTCTTCCGGAAAGACGTCGGGGAAGTCACGTACCACAGGGAAGTCTTCCAGGTCTTTTGTTTTCTGGCTCGTGTCGACGATGTGTGCAAGGAACGCGTGATATTCCTTACGCAAATATTTCTGGACTTGAATACTTGAGATGATACGAAGGCTCGTACTGGGTTTGTCTCCGTAGATCAACAAGGTTTCGTTATTTGGTAGGTTCAGACGGATTGCTTTGTCGAAACACAGAATATCGGTACGATGGAGACTCAACCAGTCCATGCCCACAATGACATCGAAGCTCTTGATTGCTACTGGTATGAGGTCGATTGGAAACGAATGGTTATCTAGTGTGAGGGTACAACCTACGTAGATTTTGTTAGAAATCTCTGTTTTTCCGTTAGCCATTTCTACGAAAAAGGTTTCTTTTAGTGGTTGCGGTGATTGTTTAAGTAAGTGTTTAAAGTTTTGGTTTACGAAACTCCTCTCTGCCCCACTATCAAATAGGATACAAGCATAAAAGTTATCGAGAAGAAACGTACCCGTGACTACTGTGAGATCTGCTACTGCTTCATTGTGGCCAATAGCGAGTAGTCTGCCTGATCCTCCCGCATTCCCAGCCTTTGGATAGTTTCTTTTGAAATTTCCTACCTCGCCACATCCGTAGCAGGCCTGGCTTACTCCCGAACTGGGGACCTGGGAAATGGGTTTGGGTGGTGTTCGGCAAAACCGGGCGGTATGGCCCTTCCGGTCACAAGTAGTGTAGTGCATTTCCCGGCAGGGGCCGTTGTGATGGAAAGACCACTTGGTGCACTTGGGTAGACTCCATGCATATGTTTTGGCGGGTACAGGGGCAGCAGGAGTAGTGGCAGCATGGACAGCCACCGTTTGTTGGTTCTTTGAAGAGGATTGGGCTGGTTTACCCTTCTTTCGGTCCCACCGCTTCCTTTTGTTGTCGGATGTCTTGGTCAGTGCAGTGGAAACCGTTGTGGTTGCTGATGGAGTGTAAGGAACTTCATGATCTATCAACCTTTAGGCCAATTCCTTGGCATTGTCAAAGGTCGTAGGGTGTGATGCTAGAACGTTCCCTCGATACGGGGGCACTAAACCCCAGATGTATCTTTCAATTTTCTTGCCTTCGGTGGGGACCAGGTTAGGAAACAGAGTCACCAGGTCGCAGAACCTAGCTGTATACGTCACTATGCCGGTTCCCTTCATCTTGAGGTTCCAGAGTTCCTAGTCGGACGCTTGCGAGGTGGTGGTGGTGGAGTTTGACTTGCAGGCGTGTTTCTAGTCGGACGCTTGCGACGCGGCATCTTTTACTGCAAGTTTATAGAAACGATGATAACTGTAAGAATCAATTGTAAGTACAATGAGAGTGTTTCATGGACTAAATTTCCATAGTCCAACTGTTAGGTAGTGACATAACAATAGAGTAGGGAAACACAAGAGTAAGAACTTTCCAATAGATTAGATATCTGCCAATATTACTAGTATTACTGATGTAAAATGAGTTCAGGAAAGTTGACCTAAGAGTAGGTCTGACATCAAACCATCAGGGGAAAATGTTGGCAATTTAAAAGTATAGCTAGAGTACTTTTAAAAGTTAGGAATATTTTACAGAGTTAGTGATTATTGGTTAGTGATCATGTATACCCAAGTTACTATCACCTTTTGTTTAGAACAATGAGTTAGTGATTATTGGTATAATTAGATCATGTATTGTTCTTCTGCTATAGCATTTAGTATGTTCATTCTGTTATAGTATCTTAGTATGTTCTTTCTGTTATCGCGTATTGTATCTTCCTCCCTGTTTCTCTTTATAGTATGTTCTCTATGTTATCGTGCATTGTATCTACCTCCCTGTTTCTCTTTATAGTACGTTCTAGCATTTAGTATGAACTGAACCCCTAAACTATACCTACTATAGTTTACTAGCATGTTTACTTGAACTGTTATTGAAAAGACTCATTTATCTACTAAGTTATGATTGTACTTTAAAAATGGAGTTTTATAAACTATAAAGTAACATAACTTAAAAAGAGTTTTTGAAATGTTTTGATCACTTATAAAGGACATAAGTAATCTTTTGAAAGATGTTTATAACAAACATTAACACAATTATAATTGTGTTCAACTTGTATTCCCCCCCTTAAAAGCATTTAAAACAGTTTAAAAGATTCATTATAGGGGTATGAACTCACCTTATGTGGGTCATTCAAACGAATATGTGCGTAAGGATGAGAAGTTCCACGAATGAAGTCCCGAGACACAAACGAGTCCTAAATGACATATATTGACATATATTGGCATGAATATATTGTTTAGAAGCAACCACATGCAAGGAAACACCTCTAGGGACTAGGAAACACTTGGACCAAGTGTTAGAATCACATGTGATTCATCTAAGGGATGTTTATGGCCACCAATTGGTGTTTACGGCCATGGGTTTACAGCCATGGAGTTTACGGGCGTAAACTCATGGTAAAGAGTGCACAAAAGGGTGACTGAATTATAGGGAAGCTTGTGGTACTATGGCTCAAGAGGAGGATAAGCAAAACTAACCTTTTAGAAGGTTTTAAGGTGTTTACGGCCAAGATGGATGATTTTACGGCCAAGCAAGGAGTTTACGGCCGTAAACTCATGAACATTATGCACAAGATGGTGTTTTAAAGTCCTATCTATCATCCATTATGGGTTCAAGGTCTAATGCTTAGATATGAGAAGGGTTTGCGGCCAACATGTGACCAAAACATGGGTTTACGGCCAAGGGAGATTCCATGGCCGTAAACTCTTGATGTTTATGCTAAGGTGGTTGTTTCAAGATTATGATCTAGTGTTTAACTTGCCTGACTAGATGATAGATGGAATACTCACACTTTTGAGGGGCTTTGAGGAGTTTTCGGCCACCAAGAACATGTTGGATTAATGTCTAAGTCCATAACTATAATTGGTAAGACTTGACCCGACCCGACATGGTCCATTTGGGTTGCATGGCATCATGCATTTGGATAGACTATAATGAGAGAAATAACACTTAAGGTTGGTTAATATATTAATAAGGTTATTTAATTAGTATTAATCAAGAATTAATTTGGAATTAATTAAGTGATCAAAAGGAGACTAATTAAATATATGGGTTGATTGTGTAAATCATTCATTCTTATATATGTGGGCTTGTGATCCAAGATTCCTTATGTTGGACTAAGTCCATGGGGTGACCCATGGATATTCCATGGAGGTTAAAATCCATGGAGCATAAGGAATGGGTAAAGTTATGAGTTACATGGTGTAACCCTAATAGCCACCATATAAAAGAATCCCATGGCTCAAGAAATCATGCACTAATGTGTGAATATGAGGGCTAGACGATTTCAAGGAGTATTCCATTTCTCTCAAGTCATTCCATGTGCATTTGGTGTTGTGTGAACCATTTGAGGTGTCACACTTGGGGCACTAGGCACTCAAGCTTCATGGAGACAAGCTACATCAAACAAAGGTATGTATTCTATCCATTTGATTACCCAAGTATCAAGTATTGTATGCTAGATAGGGTAATACCTTGGAAAGTTCATAATTGGATGTATAATAGAGATAACATAGATCCAAGGTATTTAGGGTTGCATGTACACTTAGGAGTGTTAGAATGCTCAAAACCCATCAGTGGTATCAGAGCCTGGTTTCTTTTCTTGTTATACTTGCAAAAGTAGCTGAAAAATCGAGTTGGATGCATATATTCGATTGTTTTGGATGGAATTGGACTAGGAACATTACCCTAAGATGTTTTTGGATTTATAAACTTGTTTTTGATGTGGTAATGTTCATGCTAATCCAATTTCTAATATAATTTTCATAATTTCAACATTTGTATTAGTTTGTATGTTCATGCTAATTTCTTGAAGATTGATGATTTGAATTATCTTGTTCTTATGAGGTTCTTAGATTAATAGAAAAGTTGTGTGAAATAGTTGTTTTCAATCCATTTTAATCTAAGAGTTGATTCCAAAGTGTGTTTTTGTAACTTGTCCTCAAGTTATATGAAAAGTCACATTTAAGAATCATAAAATTCATAAAAAGTTGGCAATGGTTTCAAAAATGAAGAGTCTTGTCCTCATTAAATGGTTTTATGACTCCATAACTTGTCCTCAAATTATGGAGGTTCAAGAGTCACTTCATTAAATGATAAAATGTGTAACCTTAATTAGTTCTATAAGTTACAAAAATAAAGAAAAGTTACATTCTTTTATTAGTTTAAAGTCTTCCATACCTTGTCCTCAAGTTATGGAACTTGAAGAGTTTTTTTTTTAATTAAAACTACTTTAAACACATAAGTTATGGAATTAATTAGTTTTGAATATTTTCAAAACTTTCCCTCAAGTTTTGGAATTTGTAAAGTTTTCCCCATGAATACTTTAATTCCAAATTAGCCCTTAGAATTTTAAAAGTTAAAATTCAACCCTTATACTTTATAGTATTATAAGTTAATAATAAATATATGTATATGAGCAAGTCAGTCTTACCGTTAGTAGGCCTCATTCACGAAGCCGGTCTATAAGGGGGGTATAAGGTTACTGCCTATAAAATGGCAGTTTAATGGGTGTCCACTCTCACCCACCGCTTCCTTGACTGGTGGAGGGTCGTTAGCCGAACGGGTAGGACAAGGACTATAATTCTCCTTTCATTAAAAGTATTAATGATAAATACTAAGTAACTAAACTCTTATTAATACCCAATCTTAGTTACTTAGGAAAATGTGAATTTGGTGCTAACCCATAAAATTACACTTTGCACTTTGCTTAAGTCGTTAGTGGAGCGTGTGTGGTTAACCGGCACACTAACCTGGACTTAACAAGGTAGGCAAAGGGTAACTTAATATTTATCATAGTATCGGTGGAGCGTGTGTGGTTAACTGGCACACTGATTAAGGGGTAAATATTAAGGGTACCAAGTATATTTGCATGGTTATTCACACCTTGTTTTGTGATCCTCGGCATCCCAGTCACAAAACCTGAAGGGCACACTCGAGATTGAAACATGCCTTTGAACAGTTCAATGAATCTCAAAGATCTAGGACTTTCAAATCCAATTAAAACCTAATAAATTATTTCGTTTTTCATGGTGGAAATTGGTGAATCGTCATTCACCTACCTTCAAATATTTTATAGCTTGGATTACGGCATCCCTCTTCTAAGTTATAAAATAGTTTGTTGGGTCCTAGCCTTAATATTTCATATTGGGTGTCATATTAAGGACTTTAAATCAACTATCTTGAATATCTTCCAAAAAGATGTCTGGTCTAGACATTTATGATCTTCCCAAATCTCTTGAAACAAGCTTTCCTAAATGAAGATGATGTCCCATGGATATCATACTTCTTTCACCTCCTCCAATTATTCTCCCTAACCCACAAGTTCCTAAAAAGTTTAAGGTCACTCAAGCCCTATTGGCAAGGCAAGGTCTAGGTGTGATCACATCTTGGAGATGTAGTCACATATTGACAAGCCGGGAGAGTTGGGTGTCAAAGTCTTGAGAAAGTTGGTGGCTCAACTACTTTCTAAGTCACATAGTGAGTTCTTTTGGGAATCCTATGAAACAGACTAAGACAAGACCCTTAATGATCTTATCTATTTGCTAAGATCAACTTCCTAAAACGCTATGGACATTGAAAATGATGACATTGGATATCCAGTAAAGCTCTCTCTTCCCAATGGAAAGGGATCGGCCATAGTCAACTCGGTTGACCCAATGGTAAAGAGAGAGGCGAAGTCTGAGATAGTCCCATTATCAAGGGTCCATAGGTAACTATTGCCAAAGGAAGGGGCATTGGTTACGAAGCTGCCAAATTTACCTAAGGATGTTAAAGTCAATAATTTTGGCTCTACTTCAGGTAAAGTCCATTGTCTAACTCTATTAAGTACATGCTGATTCTGATCGCGAAGATGGATTTCAATCGCATGGTTCGGTGATCAGAATTTTGGGCTATTACTTAAGAGTTATGATATTTATATTGCTTAGGAATAGATAACAACAAGGTTTTCATATGGATGGTAAGGATAAGTTTTTCCGCAAAGTTTTAAAATAAAAGAAAAAGGTTTTGATTTTATTTATTTTAAGTATCCTTACAATGGCATTTGTGAAAAGTTGTTGCTTATAAGATTCCATTGATAGCAGTATTGGAAAAATGGATTTGATTCTTTCGGTTGTGGTAGTGTCTAATATTACCAAATAAGGAAAGATTCTCATCACCCAAGGTTCAATTGGACCGAAACTTGGAATCATGCAAGTTGTATAGTATGATGAATGAGAACTTTCAGCTTGGAAAATTAAGACTAATTCCTTATGTGAATAAGGAAAGGACTAAGGGATCGAGTACACATTCTTGTGCACTGGTCAAGTCCACCACAAAAGATCAAGAAGACCATTCGTCATGATTTACATAAGTTCAGTAAATATGGTTATACTTATAAGTTTAAGTATAAGTCTGTAGCATTGGATAAGTTTCAATGTGAGACAGAACGAATAAGAAGAATCAAAGAATGGCAGAAAGATAAAAGTTTCTCAAATCTGAAAAGATGGGAGAGTACTTTAGTATCATGTTTATGATCATCTTAATGATTAAGATACCATATCACAATTGGTCCTCTAAAGTCATCTTAGTGCATTCTTATGACTAAGAAGAGGAGTCATGAATTGTTGAAATGGTTAAATCAAAAAGATGAGTCATACTTTGTTCCAAAACAATTCTTAGAGTCATACTCCAAGATTGTAACTTGAGTGACATATCTTAAAGAGGGTTTGTTAACACTAGTCAAATGTAAGAGTAAAAGGTTATCTACTCTTGTACATTTGAAATTGGTAAGTTGTGATGTTTTGGATAAAACAGAGACCAACTTAGGCCAATTGTGTAAAGTGTTAGTCTTGATAAAGAATCCGCACTATCTCTTGAATATTTGACAAGCGAGTCTTATATGTCAAAAGGACAGTGGGAGTCTTAAAGCTCTTGAAAGTTTCAAGACTTAATCAAGAATAAAACCTAAAGTCCATCACTAGCACACGACTTGAGGTTTATAACCTATCGTGTTGAAATTTTTGTGCCTATTCAAGTTGGCTTTGCATAGGAGTTCTGAGAGTTCTCAATTGGTTGCACAACTACTTGGAAGCAATGGCAGGCACCTGAGCTGCCAAATGGCAAGAAGTTAAGATTACATAAGTTTAGTCCATATGAGTTTAGATTTGTCATTATCCTTGTCTTGTGACTATGGTTTTGACGATTCACATGGATAAGAACACATGCACCATAAAATCTAAGGGTCATAAGGTTTCTCTCCGATTCATGAAAATGATGGTGAGGAAACACTTCCACCAAGTAGATTTGAAGCAGATGGCAAAAGGTCTAAACAATTGAGACTATGATTACGGCATCCCTTTTCATAGTTCTGAAATTGTTTAGACACACATGCATGCTATCTAAGGAAAGGTGTATGATTTTGATAAAGTTTTATCAAAGCATGTCGTATCAGAAATCTGAACTTTGGTAAGGAAGTCAATAAAGTATTGATTTCTAGAAGTCCAGCTGATTTCTGAGTACATGTCAAAGCTAGTGGGAGCATAAGTGTTATGCTAATAATCATCATGTTAGTGGGAGCATGATAATTATTGTTAGTGTTGCAAGTTAGCAATGTTAATTATAGAAAACAAAAGTTTCAATTCGTGAGGCTGCAGGGATTGAAAAGGACAGTGGGAGTCTTAAAGCGCTTGAAAGTTTCAAGACTTAATCAAGAATAAAACCTAAAGTCCATCACTAGCACACGACTTGAGGTTTATAACCTATCGTGTTGAAATTTTTGTGCCTATTCAAGTTGGCTTTGCATAGGAGTTCTGAGAGTTCTCAATTGGTTGCACAACTACTTGGAAGCAATGGCAGGCACCTGAGCTGCCAAATGGCAAGAAGTTAAGATTACATAAGTTTAGTCCATATGAGTTTAGATTTGTCATTATCCTTGTCTTGTGACTATGGTTTTGACGATTCACATGGATAAGAACACATACACCATAAAATCTAAGGGTCATAAGGTTTCTCTCCGATTCATGAAAATGATGGTGAGGACACACTTCCACCAAGTAGATTTGAAGCAGATGGCAAAAGGTCTAAACAATTGAGACTATGATTACGGCATCCCTTTTCATAGTTCTGAAATTGTTTAGACACACATGCATGCTATCTAAGGAAAGGTGTATGATTTTGATAAAGTTTTATCAAAGCATGTCGTATCAGAAATCTGAACTTTGGTAAGGAAGTCAATAAAGTATTGATTTCTAGAAGTCCAGCTGATTTCTGAGTACATGTCAAAGCTAGTGGGAGCATAAGTGTTATGCTAATAATCATCATGTTAGTGGGAGCATGATAATTATTGTTAGTGTTGCAAGTTAGCAATGTTAATTATAGAAAACAAAAGTTTCAATTCGTGAGGCTGCAGGGATTGAAAAAGTTGTTTTGCTATAATTAAGGGAGAGGATATACTTCATTTCAGTTCTAAAGGCTTAGATTGAGACCTTAATCATCTTTAGTCAAGAATATATATATGAATTTCATGTTGGATTGGTTCAACTTAAGTAAATTCTATATATTGCGTTCTCAAAATTCGATTATGATTACGTCATCCCTCTTCATAGTCAAATTTTGAAAACATGGCAAATAAAAATATTGTAGCAAAAGACTGGTCTAGAATCATGTCTTTATGTGAGACATCATGAATCATGTACCATTTGCTTTGGGTACAGGATCGATTGCATGTGCTATAATATTTGTCATTTCTAAATTTTTCCAAATGCCCAGATGCATTAAGAAGGGAAAAGGTCTAGAATTGGATATGACTAAAATGATTAAGCAATTGTCGAGGACAATCTGAGGTTTACCAAAGATTGGTTGCTCAGGGACAGTTGGAAGTATAGTGCTAATTTTGGAATGACCATATTGACATATTCTGAAAAGAGGCATCTCTTATTCAGAAGTGATAGTCAAAATGAGAATATGGAGTTGTCTCCATAGGTGGAAGTTATCTGTGTAAGATTAGAAAACTTAATGCAAGAAGCATGTCCAAACCAATGTACTTTGAATATGAGACTTAGTTTTCATGGAGTTGATCTCCATTGGAATACCTTATAATGACTGTTGACAAGTCTTTGTGACTTTGTGCATATTCATTACAGGAGGGTCAGTGCATATAAGTTTAAAATCTAAACAGATTTCGATAAATGATAGGAATTTGAAATTCTCACATTTTTCGATAAGGATTTGGAAGTGTGAAATTAGAATCATTGAAATTATGTTCAATTGGTTTATTTCACAAAGTAAGGATCATAGACAAACATAGAGTGCATACTTGGTGTATGGCAAAGCTATTTTTTAAGAAAAGCATAGTGTACATGCTTGGAGCATGGGACAACTAGTGTTTTTAATTCAAGTATAAAGTTGATAAAACCGAAACAATGAATAATGAGTAATCAGTATGGTGATAAATAAAAGTGTTTATTTATATTCATAGGGTTTGATACCATATTTGATTCATTTATTCTTGTGTTTCACTTTGCATGTTTTGACTTCCAGAATAACTAAGTCACTCTTCCTGAATGATTAAGTTATTCAAACCATCCACAGTCAGTCATATGTTGGAAGTAGATATGAATCAAGACTGTCATGGGTTGGTTTGTAGAGGTCCAAGTTGGTGGACAAAGTGGTGCTACAACACTCATGAGTGCTCATAAGTTCTGAGTATTGGAATAAACCCGCGCTCATTTGAATCACTTCATGGATTTTATCACGAGTGATCATGAGACGATAATATCTTATATTCTTCAAACCTAGAGATATGAGTTGTTACTATGAGTTGGTTGTACATTGATTGCGCGAAAACGCATTCGGTAACTCGATGTTATAAAACGTGCCTTTGTGTATGATTCAACAAGTAGTAGAACAAGCCATATGAGTCGAAGTTTATCCATTCCTTTTACCTTCGGGATAAAAGCGATATCTGTGGGCCCCTCGATGAGTTAAAGATGATACATGTGAGTGTTTGGCCAAGCCAGGACTGATTTGATTTGTTCAATCAGTCAGTCATCATGAATCGGAAATCGGGAAACAACAAATGGACAGAGAGAATGATTGATAATCCATGTCTCAGTCCATATTATATCTAGAATGGAGGAATATATGATCCCTTATCTAATGGACAAGTCATTGACAAAGGTTAGAGTTCATCGACAAGGTCAGAGTTCGACAGAAGCTTTTGAGAGCTACGATTGGTGATCGGTTCCTGAAGTCATACGCAATAATAGTTTTAGACTTATCCAAGTGGGAGACTGTTGGATTAATGTCTAAGTCCATAACTATAATTGGTAAGACTTGACCCGACCCGGCATGGTCCATTTGGGTTGCATGGCATCATGCATTTGAATGAACTATAATGAAAGAAATAACACTTAAGGTTGGTTAATATATTATAAGTTCTAATATATTAATAAGGTTATTTAATTAGTATTGATCAAGAATTAATTTGGAATTAATTAAGTGATCAAAAGGAGACTAATTAAATATATGGGTTGATTGTGTAAATCATTCATTCTTATATGTGTGGGCTTGTGATCCAAGATTCCTTATGTTGGACTAAGTCCATGGGGTGACCCATGGATACTCCATGGAGGTTAAAATCCATGGAGCATAAGGAATGGGTAAAGTTATGAGTTACATGGTGTAACCCTAATAGCCACCATATAAAAGAATCCCATGGCTCAAGAAATCGTGCACTAATGTGTGAATATGAGGGCTAGACGATTTCAAGAACTGTTCCATTTCTCTCAAGTCATTCCATGTGCATTTGGTGTTGTGTGAACCATTTGAGGTGTCACACTTGGGGCACTAGGCACTCAAGCTTCATGGAGACAAGCTACATCAAACAAAGGTATGTATTCTATCCATTTGATTACCCAAGTATCAAGTGTTGTATGCTAGATAGGGTAATACCTTGGAAAGTTCATAATTGCATGTATAATAGAGAAAACATAGATCCAAGGTATTTAGGGTTGCATGTACACTTAGGAGTGTTAGAATGCTCAAAACCCATCAGAACAAGTGTGTGTTCTTGGTGAAAGATGATGATTATGGAGATGTAGACAAAAGAGTTGATTTTTGTGGATGAAATCAAAGGATGATACATAATTAATAAGAATAACAACTCAAAGATGGAAGAACACTTACGTTTTTGAAGATCTAGGATGAATGGCTTGATGATACTTGAGAGAGAATGGATGTTTCTTGAGTTGAAAGAAAAGTGAAGGAAATGAGACTTAAGAGGGGAGTTTATGTCCAACCTTGAGTTTACGGCTGTAAACTCATATGGTATGGTCGTGAACTCCTTTTGGTGGTGTTTAAGGCTTGAATGTTGTATAGTGACTCTAGCAGGTACTTCCTATTACTCATTCCTTGGATGTACTAGGCTTAAAACTCATTAGAATGACCCTTAACTAGGCTAGAAGGCAATAAACTTAAGTCTGACTTTTGGTTGATTGGCTTGACTTTACAAGGCAAAAAATTTCGGGTTGTCACAAGTTGCTCCATCAACTCGTCCAGTCCTAGATCTTGAAATCGTGATCTAACTCGTCGAGTCTCCCCATGACTCGTCGAGTTTCTAGGCTGCTCACAATTACGATCTTCCAATTTAACTCACCGAGTCCCTTCACCGACTCATTGAGTTCTACCTGAAGCTAAAACGGGACAAACCAAATCAACTCGTCGAGCCCCTCCATGGACTCGTCGAGTTCCCCTGTCTGATTGAGCCATATCAATGGATTAAGCTCCTACCCTTCAGATCCAAGCTCCAAACTTCATCTACACGCTGGGAATACACTTTTAAGGGTAAAGTTTCCAACTTTACCCGCTCTTAGTCCTTCATAATGGGTTTAGCTCAAACCCTAACTCTCTAGAACATAGATCTTGGTCCACAAGCCATAATACCCTAAACCAATGCACACTATACTAGATCTAGGCTCTGAACATCAGTTGGACACGTAAAGTTCCTAGCTTTCCTTCCATGCATGGCCTCTTAGGGCTAAAAAGGCCATATTAATGCTTAAAAGCTTGAATGGGACTTCCATGGTCATAAATTTGCACCTTATGCCATGGAACCCCTCCTAGATCCCAGATCTGAAATATAAGTCACTTGGTACGTCCAAATCCCAAAGTCCATGGTTCTTGAACCAAAACCCTCATAAAATGGAAGTAAATAGATCTAAGAAAAGAATGAACAAGTTAGAGACTTGATTACCATAAAATGTAGCAAATGGAGTGTAGCTTCTGGATCTACTCCTTCCCTCTTGATCCGTCTATCTTCTTCTTCTTCCACAAGCTTCAAAAGTGCACAAAGATCACTCAAAATGTCTCACACACTCAAGGAAAGCTCTAGGGTTTTGTAGTTTAGGGTTTGGGACAAGGAGGTTGTAAATGAGGCCAAGGGGTGGGGATTAAGATGCTTAAATAGGGTGCAAAACCCCGAAATTAGGGTTTCACTCTGCCAGGACTACTCGCCATGTCTAGAGCTCTTGACTCGTCGAGTAGGTGGCTGCATCCCGCGTCCAAGGCTAACTTCTACTCGACGAGTCTGGGACTTTCAACTCATCGAGTATCCTTTCAAACAAGAATAATTTGTAAATAAATGCGTACCAGAGTCCGGGCGTTACAATTAAGGTGGGTTGCACCTGCTTCCACACTGGCTGGGAAGGAGAACGAAACATCCTTATAAGGGGTGTGGATACCTTCCCTATCACAACGCATTTTAAAGCCGTGAGGGCAGCAGATCCCATAAGAACTCTGCAGTTAAGCGTGCTCGGGCGAGAACAATCCAGGGATGGGTGACCCTGGGAAGTAGTTCGCGCCGGGAGCCCGAAGCGGACAAAATTATGATACGTGCCAGAGGGGATGTTACAAATGGTATCAGAGCTGGGGCATGGGTTGATGTGGTCGACAGGGACATCGAACCCTATAATTGGGGGGTGAAGGTGGGTTGCACTTGATCCCGTAGCGGCTGGGAAGGAAAGCGAAACATTCCTTATAAGGGGTGTGGATACCTTCCCTATCACAACGTGTTTTAAAGCCGTGAGGGCAGGAGATCCCATAAGAACTCTGCAGTTAAGTGTTCTCGAGCGAGAACAATCCAGGGATGGGTGACCTCCTGGGAAGTTTTCGCGCCGGGAGCCCAAAGCGGACAATATTGTGATACGTGCCAGAGGGGGATGTTACAGACTATTTGGCCCATAAAGTTTAAAAGGAGCTGATTTTGTTCCTACCTGTAACTTAATTAACAAAATAGAAGAAATGATCTCATTAAAGTCAAGGTAATTTTAGCTTGAAGGAAGTAAAGAAGAAAGAAGGGAACCAGAAGCCCCATCAATATTGGAATGGGTCTGGGATTTTTCATCAACAAATAAAGCATAGAAGTCATGCATCACAAACAGATATCAATAAAACAATTAGATAACTTTATCGACCTCCACAATGAAATTCAATCATGTTATGTAATCAAAATACAAAAATTGAACGATCACCTATCCTATCAATTTACGAATGAAAATCTATACATTCTAATGAAAAAGCTCATCAGTATCAGCAAAATAAACCCAAAAATAACAGAGAGCATAGTTGAATTGCAAAGGCATTCCTTACACAACATATTGAGGTAACCTGAGAAACAAAAAAAATTAGTAATCGGCAACCATAACCATTAAAAAGTCTATCAAACTACATAAAACAATTTAAAAAGAAACTAAAGAAATGAGACACCAAAATTATTTTTTACATGTACTTGATAGACAACAACAAAAAAGCTCTAGAATGGAAATCGATGGAACAATAAATAATCTTACCTCCGCATGCCCCCTACCCTAACCATAACATAGAAAGAGGTGTACCTCGGTGGAAAATCAATCAAAATGGTAGAACTGAATAGAGATATGGCATGACTAAGCAGTCGACACCACAGAAGTCCTTCAAAAGAGAGCGGAAAAGAGTCGAATAGCTGAATGAATCTCACTTGCATCGGCCAATCTAAATCATGAACAAAGACTTAAGCTTATAACTAAAGATGCACAAATAAAGCCATCTAGGCCATCAATTCAAGAGCCTTCATGCACTTAAAACTAAGCACATGAGTTGTCAACATAGAAATTCGGAGAGGGTGAATCAGCCACCATCATGAGCAAAGGGTGAAGAATGGACCAGAAGCAATTACTTACATTGAGTAGAAGAAGAGAAGAAAAGTCGATTGGACAAACAACATCAAACCAAGGAAGCGAGGTCGTAGTGTGTGGACCGACAATGTGTGTTGCATGTGATTGATTTTATGTTAGAGAGAAGATAGAGGGTAGAAAATAGAGGGAGGAGCGTATCAGGTGTGTTCCAAAATGGATCTAGGGCTACAAGTGGGGGAAATTGAAATTGGGAAGGGGGAAATGAAATTAAGAGCGGTAACATGAAACTATCAATTTTAATTTTGAAAATTTGTAAAAACCTAAAATTTTCAAACTCTCAAAGTTCAAATTATCGTATTTACTTTAGAATATATATACAAAAACTAAAATTCATAAACTCTCAAAGTTTATAATTGATATATATTATTAAATAATTTTACAATAAAATAACCAAATATATAAGACACATAAGTGGAGAATATACTTTTGTTGGGATTAAAAATCAATATCAAATATATTCTTCTAGTCTTTAATACTTCACATATAAAAATATACCTCACATTTAGGTTGGGCAGTGTAGGAGGATAGGTGGAGTAGTTGAGTCTAAATTGGCGGGGCGTGTATATGTGGTTGTGGATGTTAGGATAGGTAACATAGGGGTGAGGTGGGTGGGGTAGGCATAGGTCGGTGGGTAGGTAGGTTTATGTTGAAATTTTAAATAAATATGAAAGAAAACACACATAAAATATAATAGTAATTAAATAAACTCAAAATATATAAAATTAAAATTGGTTATATATATATATATATATATATATATATATATATATATATATATATATATATATATATATATATATAACTCAACTTGAAGGGTTAAATATGACAATGAAACTCAAACCATATTTATAGAGTAATACATGTAGTTGTGGGTGTGAGTGTAAGGGTGGGTGGATGAGTGGGGTTGGTTAGTGTAAGGGTGGGGTGGGCATGTAGTTGTGGTTATGTGTATGTGTATGGGGAGGGTGGTAGGTGGTGGTATATAGGTTTTGTTTATCGCATGGAAATATGAGGCGAGTCAGAGGTAGGGCGGGTGGGTGGTGTATGGGTCATGCGTGTGGGTGGGAAGTGTAGTTTATATAGGGTGAGGGTGGGTGTGTGTGGGAATGTGGATATGGGGCGAGGTTGTAACATTCTGTTTGAAATTAAGTAATTAAATAATAAACCCTGAACCCCAACATGTAAATTTATATTTTATATTATTTTATAATAGACCTAAAATCCATAATAATTTAGGAGGGTGTTGGTTGCGGGAGTTAAAGGTCATAATTTTGCAATTTGGGGGTTAAAGTGTAATTTCCAGGGTGGTTTTTGTAAAGATTTTCAGAAGTCAGGGGGTGTTTGGTAACTATTGGACTTAAATTAAAAGGATTTTGGAATGCTGACGGTTGAATGGTTAGTTATGGATTTATGTTGAAAGGAATTAAGAGAGAGGGGCTAGAATTGTAATTATGAGATAAGTTTACAATTGGACGTGTATAAACCCGTCACCTTCTCCAAACCAAACCCTAACCCTTTCTTGCTCTAACTGCAGCTGCCACCTTATCAACCTCCAGCCGCCGCTATCGATTTTGGTCGCCTCCTAGCAACACTGAGCATCTATCGGCGGCCTTGTTGCCGACATTATCGAAGACCGACGGGAACCGAGAAGACGCTACATCAGTTGGAGATCGAAGGAGCAAGTCGACGTCCCGGTTTCCGCCGTCGTAATTCTCAGACACATCATCTTTGTTCCTCAGTTGCTACACCCTAGCCCATCTTCCGTCGTCGTCGTAGCTCCAAGCGGCCTCCTGTTTGATGTTCTCCAGTTGCACCTGCTACCCGAAGTGGCTGAGATGGGTACTTGTTTCTCGAGGAACTCATGTTTGTGTGTGTTGCGACTTCACCGTGAAGTGTATGTGGGTGCTCGTTTGGCCAGAAAAACGCGTGAAAACTATCATGGCTGCCAACCATGGTGGTTGTCGCCACTTCTACTCTTCTGTCGCCACCAACCGTCGTGTTGGGTGGTTGTGCGTATGAGTTAATGCGTGTGTGTGTGTTTTTTTGCATAAAATAATGAATTGGTGATTTATTTCCGGATTTTGACTCGAAAGCCACCACCACCACCTCGAGGTGGTGATTGCCACCGCGAACCGCCATTGACCACCACCACCCGAGATGGTAGTGGGTGGTGCCCGACTCATTAGACCGTAATTGACCTAGAGTAAGACCCTGGAGGGAGTCCACGACATCCGTATATATTTATATGCATGGCTTATGTGATTAATATGTTTTGTTTGGTTATGTGGATTATGTGGGGTATGTTATGGGGAACTCACTAAGCTTCGTGCTTACAGTTTTGTTTTTGGTTTCAGGTATCATTTGTTAGGAAAGGAAGGGTCCGACTTGATCGCAGCGCACACACCCGTGTTTTCTGCATTATGTGATTTTGGGATGTAACTCTGATAAATGTTTTAATTAAAAAATGTTTTTGAATGGTTGGATTAAGTAACATTTGTGTTTGACTATAATGAAAAATGAAATTTGTACCCTTGATTTTTGGGTGGTTACAAGTTGCTATCAGAGCCTTGGTTTGAGGGATTCAGACATACTTTCAGGTGTGTATGAACTCTAATTGGGGATCTATAAAGTTTTCAAAAGAAAGATGTTAGTTTTCTAAGACAAGAAAGGGTGTGGTGCATGCAATCGGCCGAGCTCAAGTATTTTTTCCCCATAATACCCATATTTGTATCTGTTATGGCTTGATTTATGAATCTGTGAATCGCATGCTAGTTAGGGCTAGGAGAGATGCCTCTGTATGTATGTTGTATGAGCTGGTAGACTTGCATGCTAGTGCTGATTAATCAGCAATAGATTGACCTGATATGTGATGCTTGTAGCCTTAGGGATACCGGATGCTATGATGTAATGGCAATGACTATTGGTATTACTAACTTCTAAGTGTATGCTTTAAAAATTGTATACGGTTAGGATCTTATAGCCTTAGAATAATTGATTTGGCCTTATTTCCAATTCCTTTTCTGGTTGTGGTCCTAGGGTAGAGTCTATTATTCGACAGTCTATTAGATCCTCTTATGTGTATATTTGCATGCATAAGGCAGCCGAAAGTGAGGGTGGATGTGGATAGCCTGAGTTGTGGTATGTGGGTTGAATGTTCTATGATAGTTTCATGGGTTGGAGAGTTACTGCACGAATGCTGCCTGCTTTGTTCTTTGTGGAACTCTTGAATGTTGGGATTCAGCTACTAAGTGAATATGACGATATTCAGGAGGTGGATGGTTGGCATTATGGGGAGTTCTTCAGCAGCTGATGGCAGGGTGAGGTTGGGAACCTAGGAAAGCCTAGGATATGATCCAGTTAGTTAGTGAGGCGGTTCGGTGAGGTTGGGAGCCCACGAGTTGCTTCGGTGGGTATCGTGTTGTTGTTTAGCGGATATTTAGTGCATCAGTGGAGTAGGTGACTTATAGGATTTGGGAGGATTGCTGAGGAAAGTATGGATAGGAATGAGGATGAGCATGCATGGGAAGGACCAGGGTTTGGTCCCAGCTCCAGTGGTGAGCCAGTTAGAGGAAGGATTGCCAAGGTTTTGAGTCAGCGGTGGATTAAGGATATGGAAAGTGTTTTCCATACTAGTTCCTATCCCTTGGGAGCTAAGGTTCGGTTCGCCTTGGAACTCTTGTATCGGGCGGCAAGAATTGATTGTGCGATCTATTGCACTTTCAGGATTGGAGACTATGTATTGGGAGTAGCTTGTAGCCCGATTTAGGGCAGAGGTTGCTTCTGCTACTGCAGTTCAGCCGTGGACGATTGAGCTGGTGAGTGTGTCAGGGTGCAAGACCCTGAATGATATGATTTCTAGAGATCGAGAGCGGGAGACAGATTTGGAGCACTTAGGAATGGGATCTAGATTTTGTCTTCGGCTCACGAACAGGACTTGGGGCAATCGATGCGCGATCGCGGGAGTTCATTCCATTGTATATTACTCGTAGAGTTTTGGAATGGACCTCGGTGGTCTTTCGTTTATCCAAGGAAGGGATTTTGGGAGCTCTCGATGGTCATTTCGGGGCCTTTCGGTCCGGAATTGTCGCGGGGCAGTTAGGGGCTCATTTGGAGCCCAAAACCTGTGTATCTCTAGAATCTTTCAGAAAGAAGGACCCTATTGTTAGTACTTGTCATTGTGATCAGAAGGGAGTATTGCACCATGTCCTCAGGATGGTCGAGGTAACTCAGGAGGAGGTGGTCAGGATTCGTTTAGATGTGTGCGGGTATGTTACCTTCTGCCACTTCAAGTGGATATCGGGAATTTGTATCGCTTTAGAATTTTGATTGAGTTTGAATAAGTTAGATCTCGGGTCAGTTCTCTGCTATTGTCTGAGTTATCAAGGATTGTCATATGCCATTATGCATGCCGAGGAGTCTTTGAGGAATCTTCAAATGGAAGTATCTTGCGGAGTGGATCCCGCGTGTACTGTTATTGTTCCGGGTCTTGTCGGAATCTGTTCAGGAGTATTGCACGTAGGATCTTTGTTCAGAAATTAGTGGGATAGTTCTCCAATGAAATAGGGGTTCAGTGGTTCTGTCATCTATTTGGGTATGATCGACATCTTCAAATTCAAGAACTTTGGAGTTCAAGGAACTACCGTTGCTAGGAAAGGAATGGTAGCATGAAGATGGTGGTTTTTATTGCGTAAGTTGTTTGATCATTGGATTTGTCAAGGGAATCGTACCTTTGCATGGACTGATGTTGGTTAGAGTTCAATGATTCCTTGAGGATAGAAATTAGTGTAAAGGTTCTTCAATACATGGCAAGAGTTATGGTTCTTAGTCGTCGGCATAAGAACTCAAGGAATTTGTATGGTATCATGGGAGGTGATTTGGATTATCGGACTGGTTAAGGTCTCAAGTGGAGCACTAGTTGGTAAGCGCTAGTTGTCATCGGTTCGATCGTTGTAATGTAAGAGGGAGTGGGAATCCTTCAACTCTCATGTGCATTGGGAATTTAGTCGATTCAAAGTGGGGGAGAATCATTCAGGTATTCTGGAGCAGGAGCGGTTATGAAACTAGGATGAGTTTTACATCCCCGTCAAGGAGGAGGGCGGCCCAAGTAGCTATTTGGTTTGAGGGTTGCGTGAGTTAGGAGTTCAGTAAAACTCCCCAACATGTGAGTCGCGTCTTCTTGGTGCTTGATAGCAGAATTTAGGGAATCAGGTTCGGGTTCTAGACACGAATTGAGTTCAGTTTGGGTGTTCGGTCGAGTGCGTGCTCGACTTTGAGTGTGTTTCGAATTAATAGATTAGGGGTAAGGCATTGGGTTGCGGTTGTGTTACGACAAAAATGTTGTAAGACTACGGGGGATCCATAGCATTCACTAATGGTCAGTTAGGGTGAAAGTGTTGTAATACTACGGGGGAGCCATAGCATTCACTAGTAGTCAGTTGGGGTGAAAGTGTTGTAAGACTATGGGGGAGCTGTAACATTCACTAGTAGTCAGTTGGGGTGGAAGTGTTGTAACACTACGAGGGAGACGTAGCATTCACTACTAGTTAGTTGGGGTGGGAAGTGTTTTAAGACTGTGGGGTAGCCGTAGCAATCACTGGCGGCCAGATAGTATGGGAAGAGTTGTGAGACTGGGGAATGACTCGTAGCATTCACGGGTTCTTTCATATGATTACGTCAGTTCGCATTATTGTGGCTAGACCACAGCATGATTGGAATCAGGAAACGGTAGCTCATTGGAGACCGGGCGTGATGTAAGACTACAGTTAATCTGGTAGCATTCAGTACTCGCATTAGATTCGGTGGCGACAGGTTGTCAGGCTATTATGATCGGATGGACCAGAAGGATTGATGGAGCCAAGAGTGGCGATATAGCTAGGGAAATTATTGCTAGTCGAAGTTTCCTTCGGAGGTCGCGTGGGGTGACTATAAGATTGCTTATTGGTTCAGCAACCGGGCAGGAATCCAGTATTCTGGATGTGGGCAGACAAGTTGGACCCAGGGAGGCCTCTGTTGCTAAGGAAAATAGCTAGGAGGCGGTGTGATGTTCTGAGTAGTGGTAGTGATTTGGGATCCTTATGGGAGTAGCTAGTGGACTAGGAGGTGCCAAGCCTCTTACAACAGGAATAAATCGTCTCGGAATACTTGATTTGACCCTATTGCGCAGATCTTGTCTGATTCTTAATCCTAGTAGGGATAACTCTCCTACTCGAAGGATTATCTGGGCTTTCTATCAAGTATAAGTGTACTGCAGGGAAATTTGGTCTGTGACTCTGTTTTCTAGTGGGAACCTCAAGTTATCAGAGGTGGAGTAGCCAGTTGGGAAGTAAGTGCAATGAATTCGGCAATGATTCAGTGTGAGCGGTCTGTCAGGGAGACAGACCATCTCGAGACTTAAGATATCATATTAAGTAAATGTGATCATGGTACAAGGAATTCGTTCATCTTTGGGTTTTAGAACCCTGCGAGGGTTGGTTTCGGTTCCCTTGGAAAGACTACGGTATGCTTGTGGTTGTGGCCGTGTTGCTCAAGTTGTTTGGCATTTCAAGAGTGGTAAGGATTGATGGAGCCAAGAGTGGCGATATAGCTAGGGAAATTATTGCTAATCAAAGTTTCCTTCGGAGGTCGCGTGGGGTGACTATAAGATTGCTTATTGGTTCAGCAACCGGGCAGGAATCCAGTATTCTGGATGTGGGCAGACAAGTTGGACCCAGGGAGGCCTCTGTTGCTAAGGAAAATAGCTAGGAGGCGGTGTGATGTTCTGAGTAGTGGTAGTGATTTGGGATCCTTATGGGAGTAGCTAGTGGACTAGGAGGTGCCAAGCTTCTTACAACACGAATAAATCGTCTCGGAATACTTGATTTGACCTTATTGCGCAGATCTTGTCTGATTCTTAATCCTAGTAGGGATAACTCTCCTACTCGAAGGATTATCTGGGCTTTCTATCAAGTATAAGTGTACTGCAGGGAAATTTGGTCTGTGAGTCTGTTTTCTAGTGGGAACCTCAAGTTATCAGAGGTGGAGTAGCCAGTTGGGAAATAAGTGCAATGAATTCGGCAATGATTCAGTGTGAGCGGTCTGTCAGGGAGACAGACCATCTCGAGACTTAAGATATCATATTAAGTAAATGTGATCATGGTACAAGGAATTCGTTCATCTTTGGGTTTTAGAACCCTGCGAGGGTTGGTTTCGGTTCCCTTGGAAAGACTACGGTATGCTTGTGGTTGTGGCCGTGTTGCTCAAGTTGTTTGGCATTTCAAGAGTGGTAAGGATTGATTTCGAGGACGAAATCTAATTTAAGTGCGGGAGAGTTGTAACATTCTGTTCGAAATTAAGTAATTAAATAATAAACCATGAACCTCAAGAATTAAATTTATATTTTAGATTATTTTATAGTAGCCCTAAAATCTATAATAATTTAGGAGGGTGTTGGTTCTGAGAGTTAAACGTCATAATTTTGAAATTTGGGGGATAAAGTGTAATTTCCAGGGTGGTTTTTGTAAATATTTTCAAAACTCACGGGGTATTTGGTAACTATTGGACTTAAATTGAAAGGATTTTGGAATGCTGAGGGCTGAATGGTAAGTTATGGATTTATGTTGAAAGGAATTAAGAGAGAGCGGCTAGAATTGTATTTATGAGATAAGTTTACAATTACACGGGTTTAAACCCATCACATTCTCCAAACCAAACCCTAACCCTATGTTACTCTAACTGCAGTCGCCAACTTATCAACCTCCAGCCGCCGCTATCGTTTTTGGTCGCCTCCTAGCACCACCGAGCGTCCACCGGCGGCCTTGTTGCCGACATTATCATAGACCGACGGGAACCGGGAAGACGCCACATCAGTTGGAGATTGGAGGAGCAAGTCGACGTCCTGGTTTCCACCGCCGTCATTCTTGGACACATCTTCTCCGTTCCGCAGTTGCTACGCCTGTGCTCCCGTTGCGCCTGCCACCCAAAGTGACTGAGATGGGTGCATGTTTCTCGATGAACGTGTGTTTGTGTGTGTTGTTGCTTCACCGTGAAGTGTATGTGGGTGCTCGTTTGGCTAGAAAAACCCGAGAAAACCATCATGGCTGCCAACCATGGTGGTTGTCGCCACTTCTACTCTTCTTCCGCCTTTTTCCGCCACCAACCATTGTGTTGGGTGGTTGTGCGCATGATTTAATTCATGTGTATGTGTGTGTTTTTCTTCATAAAATAATGAATTGGTGGCTTGTTGCTGGATATTGACTCGAAAGCCACCACCACCGCGAGGTGGTGGTTGCCGCTGCGAACCACCATTGACCACCACCACACGAGATGGTAGTTGGTGGTGCCCGACTAGTTAGAGCGTAATTGACCTAAAAACTAAACCAGTTGGCTAATTGGCTTGCGATTGGGTTGGAAACCCTAATTAGGGTTTATAAAACCCTAATTAGGGTTTATAAAACCCTAATTTTTGAGATGTGATTTTGGATTTGTCGGGACCTTCGTTTTGGACCATTGGATTGATGTTATGACTTATGCCTGATTACATTGTATGTCTGGCCTAGTGGGGTGATGGACTTAATGGATTGAGTCCTTAATGGGTTAACTAAGAACACTTAACCCTAGTCGTCATTTTATGTGAAAAACCCTAATTATGTTTGGTTTCTTGTTGGGCCATTTCTTGGACTAAGCTGTTGTGTGCCTTCGTGGGCCAGTTGGGAATAGGTTTATGGACTAAGGAAATTATTGGGCTTTAGGATAAGGCCCATTGGAAAGGCTTGGGCCCAAAACCATCTTAATGGGCCAAACTTTGGCCGAAATCACCCTTAATGGGTCATGGTTATGGCCGATATCATCCCTATGATCCCTTACAAATGTGATTTCGGTCTAGCGAAGGAATCAGATAAGAATAAGTTGACTTTGTAATAAGATATACCACCATTGTCCCATGTAGATTAATATTCATCGTATATCCAAGCAATTAACCACCAGATTGACAAGCAAGTATCAACTCACTGTATCTCTTTATCTTGAGCACGTTCACCTTAAATCATTCCACCATTTCATGTCTTCTTCCTAATTAACTCCAAATCCTCTCAAGAACAAGTCCAAGTTCCTCCAAGAAATTTCTTTCTTCAAGTTTATTCCTAGAATTTTGGTAAGCTTTCCTTGCGGATCTAGTGCTTTTAAACGTTTTTATGTAGGACTCACCCCATTTACACACATTGTTATGTATTAAAACTCTTAGGATAAGATCATTCCAAAAGAGATCATCAACAACATTCAATTGGTTAGGCTTGGAAATCTTCACACCATCTTCTCAAACAACCCACAAATCCACTCAAGGTGAGTTCATCCCCCAAATTTTCAATCTTTTTCACGTTTTTAGTGGGGAGGGGGAATACAAGTAAAACTTTGTTTATCACACAAATATTTACATGTTTTCATCTTTATGTTAAAAATAAGATATTATTTGCATAATCTATGTTATAAAATCATAAGAAATTTATGACTTGTAAAACTACATGATTCTTGAATCTTTTACTAAAATATAACTTTCATAACAAAGGGAGTATGTAACACCGGGTTCATGGTATGATTTTATTTAAGTTTTTATCTTATTTTTGCCACGAACTCG
This sequence comes from Lactuca virosa, assembly GCF_052849685.1. Lineage (NCBI taxonomy): Eukaryota > Viridiplantae > Streptophyta > Magnoliopsida > Asterales > Asteraceae > Lactuca > Lactuca virosa. The sequence continues at coordinate 417,148,116 of NC_136428.1, read as the reverse complement.
GCGAGTCTGCATCCCGACTCGCCGAGTAGCAGCAGGGTGGACACGGGATTTGAGCGGTGAACTTGGCGAGTCGATGCATGGACTCAGCGAGTCCACCTGTCTGGATGAAACTCTATTTTCCGACATTGCACCCTATTTTACCCATTCTAAAACACCCATTTTGTCCCATTCTCTTCCAGAAGAACTGGAGAGCGAAACCCTAGCCCATTTTGATCCTTGTGAGTGATTTTGGCTTGGTGAAGGAAGTTTGAAGCTTAAGAGAAGAAGGAGGAAGTTGGAGGGTGCAAGGAAGTGTGGTAGATCCGAAATCTACCCTGGGAGAAGCTCCTAACCAGGTAAGAAAGCTCCTTCTAAATCTTTGGTATAATAGATTCCCTTTTTGTCCCTTATATGTGGATTTCAAGACCTTAAACCTCCCAAACTCCATGTGTTTATGCCCTAGGAGCTTAGATTTATGGTTTGGAACCATTGCATGTCTCAGATTTGGCCAGAATGGGTGAAGAGTCGAAGGGTACTCGGCGAGTGCCAAAGTGCACTCGGCGAGTTCCATGAAGATGGTCGTAGACTCGGCGAGTTAGATAAACAACTCGGCGAGTCCTATGAAGATTGTCTGGTACTCGGCGAGTCGTTCTTCAAACTCGGCGAGTCATATGATCAGTCACTAGGATAAGAAGGGTTTAAGTGTAGGAGGTCCAACCCTCCGTAGTCGCACGTGGAATTAGCAATTTAACGTGTAGCCATAGTCCCAGAATCTCCAAACCTCCAAGGTTGATGTTCGGATGGAAGATTGGAGCGATTTGTGAGATCTGTTCGTCGGACTCGGCGAGCTCCCCCTTGGACTCGGCGAGTCCAGACGCGGGTTTGTTAGTTGTCCCCGTCTAGCGAGTCAGGCTGACTCAGTGAGTGGGAACAGGGACCCGATGAGTCAGTGTCGGGCTAGACACAGAAGGACTCGGTGAGTTCCAGTCAATCAGAAGGTTGACTTTGACCAAGGAGTTGACTTTGACCAGTCATTTGACCTTAGGGGTATTTATGATTACCTAATCCATGTTTACGGATTTATAGTCGGAGGGATTACCGGTGCGGCAGCCAGGCGTAGTCTGAGCAGGTTTTCGGCAGCTACTCTCGAGGTGAGTTTCCTTCCAGTAGGGACGGGTCTAAGGCACCAAGGCCGGCCCGTATAGACGATATGTTAGTATCAGAGTGTGGGCGGAGCCCGTATCTCATAGCTGAGTTTGATTGTGTTATATGCCAGTATGATAGAATTGCTTATACTTGTTGTCTGTGTGATACTTGTATGTTATGGTTTAGTAGCGGAGTGTGGGCGAGACCCGTATCTCCATGGATAGCAGAGTGTGGGCGAGGCCCGTATCTCTATGGGTGTGGGCGAGGCCCGTATCCCTTAGTTACTCATTATATGATTGCATGGTATGTGGCATTATGGGGGAACTCACTAAGCTTCGTGCTTACGTTTTATAGTTTTGTTTTCAGGTATCTCTTCAGCTAGGGAAAAGGAGCTGGCGCGGTAGCGGCATATCACACACACTCTTGATTCCGCACTATGGATTTTCTGGGATGTACTCTGAATATTTTACTATGATGTTACCGGTTTTCAGACATAAATTAATATTATGAATGTTTTGTAACGATGTTTTTATGTATTAACCTAATTTAAAAATGAAATTTTTAGTTGGTATTTTTCGGATGTTACAAGTTGGTATCAGAGCCCTGGTTTGAGGGATTCGGACACACCTTCGGGGGTGTCTGGACTCAAATCCAGGGATTAAAAGATTTTTATAAAAAAAATGATTTTCTAAAGACTAAGTAAAAGGGGTTTCTAGAAAGAAAAAGGTGTGTGATGTGCGCGACCGGCCGAGCTCAAGTAAGTTTTCGCCAAAGTACCCATACAAGTTTACGTTATGATTATCAGTTTCAGTTTCAGTAGAACAACATGCTAGAATAGGACTAAGGATCTAGGAATGATGCCTTATGTGCCTGCTTTATGTGTTTCGGCTTTTTGAGAATTGCATTGTAGTACAGATCAGATAGTATGATAGCCAGAGTAGTATATACTCGATTATGTGTACTCAATGCCCGAAAGCTGCTTGCTTTGTGCTATTAGGAGTTCTAGTCGTCTTTCACTAACTAGTGAACGAATATGCTAAGTTACATATTGCAAGGATTAAATAATTTCAGAAGGTTGGGTCTAGTCCTATTTTGCAGCTCTTGTTTGAGTCCAACCGTTGTAGGGTAGGACCTCTCATTCGAAGAATTATCTAGTTTGAGTAATATGTAATAGTATTCGCGAGCTAGTTAGGGAAAGAAAGCAGGGACTTCTTGTGCAGCTGATGGCAGAGAGTGGGATGGTGATTACTTAGGGCAAGCCTAGGGCGAGAGTAGCACGAGAACCGCAGTATTAGTAGAAAGGACTTGGTTGAATTGAGGAAATTCTTGAGGAAAGTACGGATAGACGTGGAAGGTAGTATGGGCCCGTACTACTGAAAGCGGAGGATCCGTACTCGATTCAAAAAGGGTCGAGACGAGACCGGGGACTTGTGATATGAATGTGAGCCTCGTTAGTGGAATATAGTATGATGGTGGTTATGCTATGTTTTGCAGCATGGTGACCACACGACAGGGAGCGGGAGGATCAGGATCAGGATCGGGTTCGGGTTCAGGGTCCGAACCAGTTGATGAGCGTCTACGCGAGTTCATTGCGTCAGAGATTACCAGGGGCATCCTTGAGTCGACTCCCATCATCTTCGGGTCGATCAAGGAGGGTATTGTAGAGTTGATGGAGGATCGTCTCAGGGCGTTCAGGAGTGATATGGCGGCTAGCCAGTCAGGACCACGCACACTGTCCTTTAAGGACTTCAGGGGCAGTGGTGCATCAGATTTCCATGGGGCAAAGGACCCCATTGCTGCCAGACGATGGATTGCAGACCTTGAGTCTGCACAGCTGATCAGCTTCTGCCCCGAGGGGTCGAAGGTACGATTTGCAGCAGGGTGTCTACGTGACAGAGCTAGAGATTGGTGGGAGTCGGTTTGTGACTCTTTGGGAGCCGCGGCCATTGAGGCTATGACATGGCCGGACTTTGTGACACGATTCAGGGCGGAGTTCGAGCCTGTGGTGGAGCTCCAGCAGTTGGCACGGGAGTTCTTGGATATGAGGCAGACGACAGAGACAGTGGCGGAGATCACTGCCAAGTTCCGGGAGAGGGCGTTACTGGTGCCCCAGTATGCAGGTGATGAGGATATGAGGAGGACCCGCTACCATGACATGCTGCGAGCCGACATTCGGGAGCATGTCAGTTTTTCAGCTTGCCCTACCCTAGATTCTATGATTGCTAGGGCGAGGGAGAGGGAGATAGATCTGGAGCACATCCGGAAGAGGAAGGCAGAGGAGGGACAAACGATAGGGGCTTCGGGAAAGAAGCCCAAGGGATCAGATGGTAGGCCGAAAGGCCATTCAGGACCGGGCCGCTGCAGGAAGTGCGGCAGGTCGCACGAGGGAGCGTGTAGATTAGGATCGACAAGCTGCTATAGGTGCGGCAAGACGGGACACTTCAGCAGGGATTGTACTGCCACTGCTCCGGTTATTCAGACATCTGAGTTGCTGTGTTTCCACTGCAACCAGAGGGGCCACAAGAGGGCCAACTGCCCCCAGTTGACAGCAGCAGCGCCAGTACAGGCGCCAGCTCCAGCGACCCTGCGGATTACAGATGGCCGACAGGACAAGGCAGAGGCTCCGGTGGTGAGGAGCCGGGCATTTCAGCTGACAGCCGAGGAGGCACGCGCTGCACCCGATGTGGTGACGGGTATGATTCTTTCCCTCTGACCTATTTATATGAGATTTATGATATTGATATGTGCTCTGTGTACATACGTTTAGGATCGTTCCATGTTAACGGTATTCCAGTCCAGGTGTTGTTTGATTCGGGGGCTACCCGATCCTTTGTTTCTCTTGCATTTAGCAAGAAGTTTCCTGAGTCCTCGGGCATGTTGGATTGCCCTTTAGAGGTCGAGATTGCGGATGACCGGTCGGTGCGAGCATCAGAGGTCTTCCGAGATTGTGTGTTAAGGTTGTTCGAAGAGCGGTATTTGGTTGACCTAGTTCCCATTCCATTGCAGGGAAACAAGGTCATTATTGGTATGGATTGGCTGAGTCCCAATGGGGCAGTGATAGATTGCGCGCAACAGTTAGTACGAGTCAGAGCCCCAAGTGGGGGAGAGTTAGTAATTCAGGGTGAGAGATCACAGCGAGGGCCAACCTTCTGTTCGGCAGCGAGGGCAAGGCGTTACCTTCAGCAGGGTTGCGCAGGATATGTCGCATATGTCATGGATACCCGGGAGGCGGGTAAGGCGACGGTGGGCGATGTGCCCGTAGTACGAGAGTTCGCGGATGTATTCCCCGAGGAGCTGCCTGGGATACCTCCAGAGCGACAGGTGGAGTGCAGGATCGACCTAGTCCCTGGTGCGGCTCCGATAGCCAAGGCACCGTATCGGTTGGCTCCTCCTGAGATGCAGGAGTTGTCTACATAGCTTCAGGAGCTGTTAGACAAGGGTTTCATTAGACCGAGCAGTTCACCCTGGGGAGCCCCGATTCTGTTTGTGAAGAAGAAGGACGGGTCGCATCGGATGTGTATCGACTATAGGGAGCTGAATAAGGTAACGGTGAAGAACCGCTACCTACTCCCAAGGATTGACGACCTCTTTGACCAGCTTCAGGGAGCATCTTCGTTCTCCAAGATAGATTTGCGTTCAGGGTATCACCAGGTGAGGGTCAGAGAGGAGGATGTGCAGAAGATGGCATTTCGGATACGTTATGGCCACTATGAGTTCGTGGTGATGCCTTTCGGGCTCACCAATGCTCCTGCCGCGTTCATGGACCTCATGAACCGCGTGTGTAGACCGATGTTAGACCAGTCGGTGATAGTATTTATAGATGATATCTTGGTTTACTCCAAGACGCGAGAGCAGCATGAGGAGCATTTGCGGGAGGTTTTGGAGACCTTGAGAAGGGAGAACTTGTATGCTAAGTTCTCCAAGTGTGAGTTCTGGTTGCGCGAGGTGCAGTTTCTTGGGCACCTTGTCAACCAGAACGGGATTTCGGTGGATCTGGCCAAGGTGGAGGCCGTGATGAGATGCGAGGTTCCGAAATCTCCATCTGAGATTCGGAGTTTCCTGGGATTAGCTGGCTACTATCGGAGATTCATCCAGGATTTCTCCAAGATAGCATTACCACTTACCAGGGTAACGAGGAAGGTTGTGGTCTTTCGTTGGGGTCCTGAGCAGCAGGCAGCATTCGAGACACTGAGACAGAGATTGTGCGAGGCGCCAATCCTAGCATTGCCAGAGGGCATGGAGGATTTTGTTGTATACTGCGATGCGTCCATCTCAGGTTTGGGCGCGGTATTGATGCAGAGAGGGCATGTCATCGCCTACGCGTCGAGGCAGCAGAAGCCTCACGAGGCGAACTACCCGACGCACGATTTGGAGTTGGGGGCTGTCGTGTTCGCCCTCAAGATTTGGCGTCATTACCTCTATGGGGTTCGCTGTACGATTTACACGGACCACAAGAGTTTGAGGTACCTCATGGACCAGCCAAATCTGAATATGAGGCAGCGTCGGTGGCTTGATGTGGTAAAGGATTATGATTGTGAAATCCTTTATCACCCGGGGAAGGCCAACGTGGTGGCCGATGCGCTTAGCCGCAAGGCGGCGCCGATCAGGGATATTTGCATGCGGATGACAGTGGTGACTCCGCTTTTGGAGCGGATTCGGGAGGCTCAACAGGAGGCTATAAAGGAGGAACATCGGAAGAGTGAGCGGATTGTGGGACAGGTTTCCTCCTTCGACTATGACAGCAGAGGATTATTGACATTACACTGCAGGGTGTGGGTTCCATATCTCGGAGGCGTGCGCCAGGTTCTGATGGAGGACGCGCACAAATCCCGATTTTCCATTCATCCAGGGGCAACGAAGATGTATAGGGATCTTCGTCTGGACTATTGGTGGCCCTGCATGAAGCGGGATGTAGCATGGTACGTTGAGCGGTGTCTGACCTGCAGGAAGGTCAAGGCCGAACACCAGAGACCGCACGGCAAGATGAAGCCGTTGGATATCCCGCTGTGGAAATGGGAAGACATCACGATGGATTTCATCACCAAGCTTCCCAGGACCGCGCGGGGAGTGGATTCGATATGGGTCATCGTCGATCGATTGACCAAGAGCGCCCACTTTATCCCGATTCAGGAGAGCATTTCGGCCGAGAAATTGGCCGATATCTACGTCAGAGAGGTGGTGGCACGGCACGGGGTGCCAGTTTCAGTGATTTGGGATAGGGATGTGCGGTTCACTTCCAGGTTCTGGAAGAAGTTTCATGACGAGCTGGGTACTCGTCTGCATTTTAGTACAGCCTTTCACCCGCAGACGGATGGCCAGAGCGAGTGGACCATCCAGACTCTAGAGGATATGCTGCGGGCGTGTGTTTTAGACTTCGGTGGTAGCTGGGATACCTATCTTCCTTTAGCCGAGTTCTCATATAACAACAGCTATCACGCGAGTATTGACCGCTCTCCCTTCGAGATGTTGTACGGGAGGAAGTGCAGGACCCCGATATGTTGGGGCGAGGTTGGACAGAGAGTCATGGGGAGCACCGAAGTAGTGCTCAAGACGACAGAGAAGATTCAGCAGGTCCAGAGTAGGCTTCAAACTGCTCAGAGTAGGCATAAGAGTTATGCCGATAAGCGCCGATCAGACCTGGAGTTCTAGGTCGGGGATATGGTTCTCCTGAAAGTGTCAACGTGGAAGGGAGTCATCCGATTCAGGAAACGGGGCAAGTTGGGTCCCAGGTATATTGGACCGTTTAGGGTTGCAGTCCGAGTGGGCAAGGTGGCATATCGGCTGGACCTTCCAGCCGAACTCAGTCAGATCCACAGCACTTTCCACGTCTCCCAGCTGCGGAAGTGCCTGGTGGACGATTCAGCAGTGGTACCTTTGGAGGACATCCAGATTGATGACAACCTGAATTATATCGAGCGGCCTGTGGCTATCCTAGACCGGAAGTCGAAGGAACTGAGGAACAAAAGGGTGGAGCTGGTGAAGGTGCAATGGCAGCATCGGAAGGGCTCGGAATGGACTTGGGAGCCCGCGGATGAGATGATGGAGCATTATCAGGAACTGTTCCGAAAGGGAGCGGCAGACTTCGAGGACGAAGTCTAAAATAAGTGGGGGAGATTTGTAACACCGGGTTCATGGTATGATTTTATTTAAGTTTTTATCTTATTTTTGCCACGAACTCGGCGAGTCTGCGTCCCGACTCGCCGAGTAGCAGCAGGGTGGACACGGGATTTGAGCGGTGAACTCGGCGAGTCGATGCATGGACTCGGCGAGTCCACCTGTCTGGATGAAACTCTATTTTCCGACATTGCACCCTATTTTACCCATTCTAAAACACCCATTTCATCCCATTCTCTTCCAGATGAACTGGAGAGCGAAACCCTAGCCCATTTTGATCCTTGTGAGTGATTTTGGCTTAGTGAAGGAAGTTTGAAGCTTAAGAGAAGAAGGAGGAAGTTGGAGGGTGCAAGGAAGTGTGGTAGATCCGAAATCTACCCTGGGAGAAGCTCCTAACCAGGTAAGAAAGCTCCTTCTAAATCTTTGGTATAATAGATTCCCTTTTTGTCCCTTATATGTGGATTTCAAGACCTTAAACCTCCCAAACTCCGTGTGTTTATGCCCTAGGAGCTTAGATTTATGGTTTGGAACCATTACATGTCTCAGAGTTGGCCAGAATGGGTGAAGAGTCGAAGGGTACTCGGCGAGTGCCAAAGTGCACTCGGCGAGTTCCATGAAGATGGCCGTAGACTCGGCGAGTTAGATAAACAACTCGGCGAGTCCTATGAAGATTGTCTGGTACTCGGCGAGTCGTTCTTCAAACTCGGCGAGTCATATGATCAGTCACTAGGATAAGAAGGGTTTAAGTGTAGGAGGTCCAACCCTCCGTAGTCGCACGTGGAATTAGCAATTTAACGTGTAGCTATAGTCCCAGAATCTCCAAACCTCCAAGGTTGATGTTCGGATGGAAGATTGGAGCGATTTGTGAGATCTGTTCGTCGGACTCGGCGAGCTCCCCCTTGGACTCGGCGAGTCCAGTCGCGGGTTTGTTAGTTGTCCCCGTCTAGCGAGTCAGGCTGACTCAGTGAGTGGGAACAGGGACCCGATGAGTCAGAGTCGGGCTAGACACAGAAGGACTCGGCGAGTTCCAGTCAATCAGAAGGTTGACTTTGACCAAGGAGTTGACTTTGACCAGTCATTTGACCTTAGGGGTATTTATGAGTACCTAATCCATGTTTACGGATTTATAGCCGGAGGGATTACCGGTGCGGCAGCCAGGCGTAGTCTGAGCAAGTTTTCGGCAGCTACTCTCGAGGTGAGTTTCCTTCCAGTAGGGACGGGTCTAAGGCACCAAGGCCGGCCCGTATAGACGATATGTTAGTATTAGAGTGTGGGCGGAGCCCGTATCTCATAGCTGAGTTTGATTGTGCTATATGCCAGTGTGATAGAATTGCTTATACTTGTTGTCTGTGTGATACTTGTATGTTATGGTTTAGTAGCGGAGTGTGGGCGAGGCCCGTATCTCCATGGATAGCAGAGTGTGGGCGAGGCCCGTATCTCTATGGGTGTGGGCGAGGCCCGTATCCCTTAGTTACTCATTATATGATTGCATGGTATGTGGCATTATGGGGGAACTCACTAAGCATCGTGCTTACGTTTTATAGTTTTGTTTTCAGGTATCTCTTCAGCTAGGGAAAAGGAGTTGGCGCGGTAGCGGCATATCACACACACTCTTGATTCCGCACTATGGATTTTCTGGGATGTACTCTAAATATTTTACTATGATGTTACCGGTTTTCAGACATAAATTAATATTATGAATGTTTTGTAACGATGTTTTTATGTATTAACCTAATTTAAAAATGAAATTTTTAGTTGGTATTTTTCGGATGTTACAGAGTACGTTCTAGTTAGTTACTATTATGTGGGTTACAACCCAAAACATAATGTTTTGACCTTACATTTTGAAACTCGACAAGATAATTACTACATATTTATATAAATGGTTATATAAATGTACTTAACAAAAAAAACACGTTAAACTATAATAGGTATATTTTATGGAACATACGCACTATTTCACTAAGTTCGGGATACAATACGGAAACAAACATATAAACTATAATAGGTATTGTTTATGAGACATACATACAGTTTATTCATTACAAAAAGGCTTTTCATTATTCTACACGTAACCGTAAATATAGCTTTGTGAAACACACTTCAAGTACTTATCTAAGTACGAACAAAAGACTTGACATTATAACCACTGGAGGGAAAGCGTGACACTTGTGTATAGATCTATACGGGACTGACAAACCCGCACCTAAACTGTTAGCTACAGTTAGGCCAGCAAGCCTATGGTCACAAATGCCATATCTTTTCCAACGCATGAAGAACGTCGTATCAGGCCATCCTAGGTCATCAAGCATGGTTATAATAACTCACAATTTGGTATTAACAATACGATTAGTGTGTGAATACATAAATAACTTTAATTAGTTTTATTTGATAATAAATTTACGATACAATATTTTACAGTACAGATGGTAAATCCAGTCACATACATTAAAAAGGATTACATACAGATACAATTACGGTATACTATTTTCTGGTACAGTGCAACTTACGTTTCTGATAGGACCATTATTGTTCTCTCTATGATTTCTTAGTGTAATAGTTAGGGTTATGTAAAATGAAGAACCAATAGGTAGTCGAATGTGTGATTTCCGCTTTACTTCATGTTCCCTGTTTGGTTGTGGGCTTAGGGCACAACCTTTCATTCGATTGTCCGCTCGATCTTAATTATATATAACGTGTATACACTAAGTGATAATAGAAGGAATTGGTAAGGGTTACACTACCTACTCGAATTTCATATTTCGTATTAAAAATTTTAAGCATAAGAATACTTGTACATTTTTGGTCTGAAGGTCTAAGACTACATTTCATTTACAAAAGAAAATATAGGATTTTCTGGAAGAACACACTTACATTTTCAAGGAATAAATGACAGATTTCATATACAAACATGCTTATGAAGTGTAACACCATAAATTTCCAAACAAATTTTTCATTTTTAAATCCCATAAAACTCATTATCACAATTTATCAAATCCCCAATGTATCAATTGTCAAAAACACAAATCAACAAAACAACTGTTAATATCCCAGAATCCTCAAACATAAATCCCGAACAGGTGTGTACAATCAAGTCGGTGCCTTCCCGCGATCCTGAGAAGTACCTGAAACACATATCACACAACACGGTAAGCACGAAGCTTAGTGAGTTCCCTAAAATACCATACGCAGATACTTAGCGTCCCATTGGTATATCTCTATAAGGACCCTCCGGTCCATGTGTCTCAGTGAGGACCCTCCGGTCTCAAAACTCGGGTTGAACCCTCCGGTCCTAACCAATAAAGCACAGAATAATATAAAACATAAATCACAAAGACAAATGCATAATATCACATAACTCAGCATAAGCATATAAGACACTCTAGTCATACTGTATTAGCACTCAGGAAAGTATAGTAAGAAGACTCACCACGTAAGTAAAGCAGGTATCATAATTAACTCTAATTAATAAACGACCCCCATAGATGCTAGGCTAAACCCACTACTAATTATTAGAAGGATAGAAGACCATTTTACCCTTCCATGGCCTCTAAATTCAAAAGTTTGACCAAACCCTAAAAGTCAACAAAAGCCAACAACAAGCGCGTACGTTGGGCGTACTACTTCGCCATGCATGCATCGGGAAACTTCGACGCTACGTTGCGCGTATCTGGTAGTACTCTCGGCGTACATCCCAGACTTACTTTTCCCACTCTCTTAGTCTTAATCCGTTAAGACCATTGCTATAATCTCATATCTGGACTCATTAAAGGCTAATACTCCATAAAGTTTGTGACTTTAAGCCTTTGCATGGCTGAGAAAGTCTAAACTCATAAACTCTCACTCCTTACTCACAAAAATTCTCATATATCATGCATGGGGAGATCTTGACGTCCAAGATCCCATTTTTATGAGTCCACTCCACAAGAGACACTTAAAGGGATTGATATTAGGCACTGGAGTTCAACAAACTCATAAAGCTTCAAGCTTTGGGACATAAACCATAAAATGAACCACAATATGCACAAATCAAAACAATGAGAAAGCTTTGAGCTTGATACCTCCAAATGATGCACCAACCACAGGGAAAATCAGATCCAAAGCTTGGACTCCAACACTACTCTCTTCAAAGTTATTTCTTCACCTAAACAATCCCACAAACAACACTCAAAAGCTCCAAATGGCCACTCAAGCTAAGAAAACGGAAATTAGGGTTTTGAGGGGAGTTGAGGATTGGAAATGGAGGCCAGAAATGAGGCTATCATGTTCCTTAAATAGGGACACACCACAAATTTAGGGTTTTCACTCTGAGCCTAGTATGGCCAGCGTATCCTCTAGTATGCCTAGCGTACCCTCTGGTACGCCCAGCGTACTAGGTGGCGTCCGTGTCCAAATAACGCACATGAGTACGCTGAGCGTACACATGCGTACTCCCTGTGTGCTCAGCTACCACCTTTTATCAAAAGAGGGCCAAACTTGACAACTACAATAAAGTAAGGGCTATTGAGATATACCTGGTCTCGGGATGTTACAATTCTCCCCCACTAGAATCAGACTTCGCCCTCGAAGTCATCTTCTAGAAATAAATTTGGGTACTGCTCGCGCATCTCGGACTCCGACTCCCAAGTACATTCCGACCCTCTATGATGCTGCCACTGAACCTGAACCAAGGGCACCTCATTATTCCTCAAGACCTTCACCTTCATATCCATGATCGCTATCGGCTTTTCAATGTAGTTCAGGCGATCGTCAATATGAATGTCCTCTAAATGGACCACTGCCGTCTCATCGGCTACACACTTCCTTAGCTGGGACACATGGAAGGTGTTATGAATCTGGCTCGAATCTGCAGGCAGCTCCAACCGATAAGTTACCTTACCCACTCGAGCGACCACCCTGAAAGGACCAATATATCTAAGGCCCAGCTTGCCCCGCTTCCTGAATCGGATCACCCTTTCCATTGGGATACCTTCAGGAGGACAAAATCTCCGACCGGAAACTCTAACTCTGAATGTTGCCGGTCTGCGTAATTCTTCTGGCGACTCTGGGCCATCAGTAACCTCTGTCTGACCTGCTGGATCTTCTCTGTCGTCTTGAGCACTATCTCAGTGCCCCCCCATCACTCTCTGCCCTACCTCTCCCCAACAGATGGGAGTCCAACACCTCCTCCCATATAAGAGTTCTGTTAGGTCATGTTTAGTTGGTTTGAGCTAGGCTTTCATTTGTATGGGTTGTGTTAGTATTTGTTCATGTGTTTGTATGGGTTTACGGTTGGGTGGTGTTTACGGTCCTTATGGTGTTTACGGCTGTAAATGGGTTTACGTCTGTAAACGGGTTTACGACTGTAAACGGGTTTACGACTGTAAACGTGTTAGCAGTCTCTGTTCCCTATAAATAGTGTCAGTAGATGTCAGATGAAAATAGCAGTTTACAGTCAAGTGTGTGTGTTTTCAGTCCATTGTACCTGACGATTGAGTTAATTGAAATCGTGTGCAATTTGGTTGTATTGGCTCCTATTCCTTCTTCTTTCATCATATTTTAGCTTGATTGTTTGATCAATAGTTGGTTATTCAGCTTTTGTGGGGCTTATTGTTTGAATTTAATTTTTATATTTTATTTTATTTTTATTTTTTATGTCTTCAAAATGTTTTTCATTTTAATTAAAATTGGATGTATTGGGTTTGGACTTAAAGCTTTTGGTTTGGAGCCCATGGGTTTTGGGTCGGAATTGGTCTAAGGTATTTAAGGGAGGATTTACGGCAGAAAACTCCACTTACCTCATCCTATAGTTTACAGTTGAAAACTCTTCTCTCCTTTTTCTCTCGAGTTCTGACATCGATTCATCACTTGTTCGTGTTTATATATGAAATTGAACCTCGACTCCTTAAGAACAAATGGCTGACTTGAATTTTTCTGAAAGCCACAACATTGTTGCATACTTCTCTGATCCTCTAGTGGGACATCAAGAGTTTAGGTCCATGGTCCATGGACTTAGAAATTGCAGACTTGGTCATGCTTTTCAATCGAATCCCATCATTTATCAGGAGTTAGTGAGGCAGTTTTGGGACAAGGCTTCAATTAATAAAGTAGAAAATGGAGAAAGCACAGTGGAATCCGTTATCAAATGAAGAAAGATTGTGGTGTCTGAACAGATTATCCGCGAAGTGCTTCAATTCAAGGACCATCCAGGATTTCCAACTGAAATTCCTATGGATAAGACCGAAGAGATTCTTGATAGAATGGGCTATGAAGGATTGTTCCCTCCTACTTTAAAGAAGATGTTGCCTCCGTATGGGCTTTTTCTAGCTCACTCCTTTTTGATTTGCATCTCTGGCAGGAAAACAAGTGCTGATGAAATTTCCCTACTGAATTCTAGCGCCATCGTTGCTCTAGTCAGGGATCTTGAATTCAAATTTTCAAGATTTGTGTTGAATGAAATGAAGAACAATTTACAAGGGCAAAGGAAGGACAAAATTTTAATGTATCCAAGGTTTCTTCAGATGATCTTTGACAGTCAATATCCGGATATAGAAAGGAAAGGTGAATCCTTGGATTTGAAGTCTCTAGGTGCAAACACATTTGGTCTAATGAAGCAAAACCGCAAAGGTACAAAATTTTTGTTTCAAGGAAAGCAGACGTTAGAGAAGTTTTGTCGGCTTCCTGAGATTAGTGAAGCCTCTGAAACAGAAAGTACCTCAAATGATGAAGATGATGATGTCACTGTTTCTGATCATGACAAAGATGTTGTTCCTCGTGTCGCAATTGTTACAGAGGAACATGTGTTAGTGACTAATGTAGATGACAATGATGATGATGATAATGATGAAGGTGATGATGAGATGGGTAAAGAGGATAATGTCTTAGATTTTGATGATGATGAGGATGATGATGGAGCTGAAATGGTTCAAGGTGATGGTTTATCAGGTTTAGATAATGATGATTTATGCTTTGATTTCGAGCAGAGTATTGATTTCGAGCCAAGAAATGATGACCTCAATTTGTTTTTTGATGACATCAATGATGTTTTAAATCCTTCAACGGAGACTGGGGGAGATGTTAATGTTCTTAAAGAACCACCTCCAACAACTGATCATATGGTCGATGTTATTTCTAATCTGGATTCTACTACGAGGATTTCTCCCCGAGCAGATGCTATTCCAGCCATTACGCCATCTGAGAGTGATCTTCACGAGACACAAGCCTCCCAGCCTCCACTTAAAAGGAGAAGAGCTGATCCAAGGCCGAGAGTGCTTATCAGGGAACAAGCTCAAGATATTCAACAGTCTGTTGCAACCGATACTCCAACCCAACCAACCGATTCTGACAGCCAAACAGTACATGAGGAGCCCAGCACTGTTTGCTCATTTTTTGAATTCGAGAGTTCTTCAGCTCCTAGTGGCTCATCAACTCCCCAACATGCGCACGATGTTGCCTCGAAGAGGCTTGCCAGGTTCGTAGCTCAACAGGATTTTGACCCTGCACCCCGAGGCAAAGGGATATCTATTGGTGCAGGGAGTTCCGGGGGAGGAGAACCATTAATTTTTAAGATCAAAGTAGAGATTGGAATTTTAAACCAGAAGATTATTGAGAAAGATGTTTTGATAGGAACTCTAGACGTTAGAGTTTCTGATCTTGAAAAAGAAAACTTTGAAAAATCACAACAAATTTCAGCTCTGCAACTCAATCTCGGCGCTCTCTCTGCTGGATACTTTCATCTGAAGAACAAGCTAACAAGTGAATTTGATGACAAATTCAAAACATCCAGCGGAGAGACAAGTGTGGCCGAGACTCCTCTCTGTGCCCCTGCCCCAACCATCTCAACAAGATCCACTTGATGATCCTCCACCTATCAGAGCCACTCGTATTGTTTACCGCTTTGAAGTCGAACCTGCTCAAGCTATTCCCAGAGTTACTCTGAAGCTAGCCTAGAAGTGAATCTCTACTCAAAAGAAAGGGAAATGCATCTTCATGAAGGATTCTGACAAGAATGTTCGTGGAGACCAGCCTCAATTAACCGTGACTGAGCTCGAAAACAAGCGGTTCGGAACTAAATATGGCGACCAGTCATGAATTCTGATATGGGGATTTCTTGATAAATTAAATATTTGGGTGGTAAAAAGAAAGAGCGGAAACTCGGAATACTATCGGCACAAAAATGATTTTGGTTCTTGGACAAAATAGATTTTACTGAACTTGCTAATGCTCCCTTCTACAACCCATCAAATGACCCTCGAGGGAGTGACTTCAAACTCTTTTTAGAGAATCAAGTAAAGAGAAAGTTTGATGGAATGAAGACAGCAAAATCTTTTGTGAAGAAATCGAAAGATGCTCTTGAGCCAAAAACCAACAAAACCATGAAAATTGTGATGTGGCCTCCTACAAGGAAAATGAAAGAAATTCCAATTATTCAGCATTTCCGTGATGGATCTCTTCACGATATGGAATATTGGGTTTTCGATGAGGCCACAACCACTGCTGTAATCAAATTCCCAACTGGTGTCTTTCTTGTTATTGAGGCGAAGGATCTCCTACAGTTTGGTGAATGTGACATTCACACTTTGGCTCAACATGAAATCGTGATCAAGAATGAGATTCTTGAGTCTGCCGCTAAATAGTTTACGAGTATGATAGCTGAGATTACTAACAAGAAGATGTGGTTGGGGGCCATGGGAAGATCTGACGTGGAGATCATTGAGAAATATTGAGTTCATGCTAGCCTCAAACCAAGGGGGAGACGGTTAAGTCATGTTTTGTTGGTTTGAGCTAGGCATTAATATGTATGGGTTGTGTTAGTATTTGTTCATGTGTTCGTATGGGTTTACGGTTGGATGGTGTTTATTGTAACATCCGAAATTCCAGGTATCATATTTTAATTATTTAGTTTGTGTCAAGAAGAGGGACTCGACAAGTCGATGCCTAGACTCGTCGAGCAGGATCGCGATTGCTGACCGGATTTAATGAATGCACTCGACGAGTCGGCAAGTTGACTCGACGAGTCAGCGCTTTGGACAGAAACCCTAAATCCTCGGGCCTGTGCCCTATTTAAGGGATCTTATGGCCCTCATTTCCGGCCAACTTCACCCTTGAGAGCACCAGAGAACCTGAGAGCATTGTGAGTGAGAAAAGAAGCCATTTTCATCATTTCTAGTGTGAACTTGCAAGAAAGAAGGAAGGAGGACAAGCTAGGCAGATTGAGGAGCTCATATCTACTACCATTTGATCAGAAGAGGCTGCTAGAGGTATAAATCTATGCTCATTCTTGTGTATATGGTGATCTACTTGAATCTAGGGTTTTATTATGCCTTCTTTAGCTTGGATTTCAAGCATATGAAGTCCCAAGGTGGAATTCTTCTTAGATCTGGACCTTAAGAGGTCCAGGGAGTCCTATCTATCCTGCTTTATGCTATTCCCTTGGGTATATGGACCTAGGTTGCCATTTTAGAAGTTATTTCACCAAAAGAAGCCCTATGAGTGTTGCATGAGTGTAAAGGTTGGACCTTTACGTGATTATTGTGTATTGGAAGGTTAGATCTATAGGGTAGAGAAGCAGATCTGACCTTAGAAGGTCAAATGAGTATTGCCATGGAAGAAACTCGCCGAGTCCATGAGCGGGCTCGACGAGTCGGATCGTGTTGCACCACGATTCGCGATCAGTGGTAACACGTCGAGGGAAAGGCTAACTCGACGAGTCAAGTGAGGCCTTAGGAGGATTCAGAAGACAAGCATGGACTCACCGAGTCACCCGAGTGCAGTCGACGAGTCTGGTCAAAGTTGGACCGTTGACTGAGGTTGACTTTTAGGGTTTGGTCAACATTTGGACTTTTGACCATTGGAGGGGTGAAATGGTCTTTTTCCCTTCTGGGAAATTATAGTAAGGGATTAGTCTAGCCTATGAGAATCGTGTTAATAAGAGATAAATTACTTTATGTGATTAGGCGGAGGTTAGATCGGGGATATCGAGCATGAGAGTTTACTAGACATCATACGAGGTGAGTCTTCTCACCATACCTTACCCTGAGTGGTAATTATGTGTGACCGGAAGGTCTTATGTGCTATGACGAGTATGTGATATATGGTTTTATGTGATATGTATATGTTATGTATGTTATGAGCAGTATGGTATGGACCAGAAGGTCAACAGGGTATGAACCATAAGGTCAGCAGTGTATGGACCGGAAGGTCAACATGGTATGGACTGGAAGGTCGACAGAGTAGGACCGGAAGGTCTACTCAAAGGGTGGGACCGGAAGGCCCCTGAGACACATTGACCGGAAGGTCTCGTAGAGTTATGGCCTTGGGTGGCTAGTTGTATGTACATGGTATTTTGGGGAACTCACTAAGCATGCGTGCTTACCGTTTATGTGATATGTGTTTCAGTACTCCATAGGACCGCGGGAAGGCACCGGCATGATTGTACACACACACACTATGTTTGGGAAGAGCTACTGTGGATCCTGGATTTTATGAGATGATTCGAAAACTTTGTTAAATGAATATTTGACGGTTAACAATATGATATATGTTTTTATGAATTAAAAATGAAAATTTTGGTTTGAATTTTTACGACGTTACAAGTTGGTATCAGAGCCTTGGTTTGAGGGATTCGGATACACCTTCGGGTATATCTGAAGTCAAACTGAGGATTTGAGAAAAGTTTTCAAGAGAAACAATTTTCTAAGATAAGTAAAGGATTTTCAAAAAGCGGAAAAGAGCAGTGTGTACAATCAGCCAGCGTCCGAACGGTGATTTCACAAAATACCCTTACATTATGTGTTATGAGATATGATATGTTATGCATGCTAGAGTAGGATAGGTATTCCTGTTAGGACTAGAGTGGCCTGATTTGTGATGCCTTAGCCTAGGAGATTACTACTGCTATGAGATGCTTCGAGAGTGAGTAGGTAGCAGTGAGGAGCTTATGAGAAGTCTACCGAAGGGTAGCCTACGCTTAGCAAGATGTAGAGTACTTGTGATCTGGGATCCTAGGAGGAGGACTTGGAATGAATGTTGATGCGGTGTGGAAGGTAGTATAGGGCCCGTACTACTGAAAACACCAGATCGGTGAGCAGTCCAAGTAAGAATCCTTAGGATACCAAAAAACAAGTAGGGTTGAGTATCAAGTGCGAGTATACTCGAGTGGGTCTATGACTTCTTTTGTGTTGTATTTCAGAGACATCATGGTTGGGATGCGCCACAACCCAGGAAGCAGTGGTACCAGTGGTACCAGTGATGAGGAGAACCGTAGGCTGATTCACGAGGAGGTGGCCGCAGCCATACGAGCCGAGATTCCTGAGATGTTTGGGTCTATCAAGACCACTTTCATTGATACGTTTGACGAGCGGTATGCTTCTCTTACCGAGGCTGCTGTTGCTGCAGCCACAACAGCCGTTACCGTTGCTACGCCACAGGGGGTGACTCGTTGCTGTACCGAGAGTTCAGCAACACGAAGCCACCAGAGTTTGATGGGACACAGGATCCGATAGCCGTGATGAGGTGGATCTCGGACATTGAGGGACGTTTCTACACTTGTTCCTGTCCGGAACATCTGAGGGTACGGTTCGCGCTGAACCAGCTTCGCTTGGGAGCGAAGGACTGGTGGAAGTTTGTGACGGCAGATTTTACTCCTGCAGAGCTTAACACGGTGACCTAGGAGATGTTTACAACTATGTTCAGAGAAGAGTATGTTCCCCCGGTGGAGAGGGAACGTTTGGCCCAGGAGTTCTTGTCCCTCAAGCAGGGGACGGAGTCTGTGACGGTGATCACGCGGATGTTTCATGAGAGGGCGTTGTTCTGCCCTGAGCACGTGTCTTCTGAGCAGTCACGCATGAGTCGATACTTGAGCATACTGAGGAGAGACATTCGGGAGTTCGTGGTGAACTCGACATACCAGACATTTGCCGAGCTCCAGGCAAATGCTCGGAAGCGGGAGATTGAGCTAGAGACTCAGGCTAGGGAGGAGGCCGAGCCTCAGAGGAGGGACAGGCGGCCGGTGCAGTCTCAGCCGACAGCCAAGCGGGCAAAGCCCGCCGATACGAGATCTGGAGGCCAGAAGGGCCGCACTTGTGGGAAGTGCGGTAAGGGACATGATGGAGTTTGTCGAGCAGGTGCTTACTACAAATGTGGCAAGGAGGGGCATATAGCCAAGGATTGCCCCAAGGGATTTATAGTTTGCTTTCATTGCAACCAGACTGGCCATCGAAAGGCTGAGTGCCCACATGTCACACCCCGCTAAAGCGGAAACACAGGGCGTGGCAGTACAAAGGGTTTCATCGCAAAAGTTAAAAGACAACACCAACCATAGTATTAAAAATCATTACAAATTCACAATGGGTTTGAACAACTTTTAAAAGAAATTACAATGTAAATTGAAATACAACACTTGCGAAAGCTCCTAAAAGTGAAGTGTCCCTAAGTGCCACTTACTCGATGATTCCTGAAAAAGCATGTAAAACGAGCGTCAACTATAAAAATAGTTGGTGAGTACTCACAGATAAACAAATAATACTGGTTCCATGAATTGAAATCAAAGTTTTGATAAAAGTTTCCAATAATAAAAGTATATTGTTAAGATGAGTAAATAAGTTTGTAAAAACAAAGTTCTTTGTCATCACGAGAGATAAGGTATGTTGCCCAAATAAGATGCAACATTCATATTTTCATGGAAGATAAAGTTCGTTACTCAAACGAGTAAACAAGTTTCATTGCTAAAATGAGCAATCAATTTCGTTGCTACAAGGAGCAAACAATTTCATTGCTAAAACATGTATATAAGTTTTCAGTAATAACAGTTCGTTGTTGTAATGAGAAACAAAGTTCATTGCTATAATTAATAAACAAGTTTATTGCTATAACAAGTAACGAGTTTGTATGTGTATGTGCAAACAATGAGTCTCAACCAAACCTATGACTGAAGCCCTATCAAGATCTATGCTTATCGTTCCATAGATGAATATGGTATCATGCACTCCAGCAATAGGGCGAGTGAGGAGTTGTCAATTCCTAATAGCGCTATCCATAATGACCATTGGCTCAAAGAGTTAATGGTTAGAGATAAGGGAAGGGCCTTAGTACGATAAGTTCTCATGTTCCGTGTTGCATAGACATACATAGAGAGACATAGAAATAAAATAGCAATCATGTTTGATACAAATCAATTTAAATACAACATTCAAATAATAGTTTTTCGGGACATGCTTTTCCACCCCAAAACATAAAAACTGAAAATAGGGGAGTGCGTGAATACTCACAACACGTTTAGATGATGCAAATGGTGCCTTGAACTACGTTCCACGTGTATCACTACCGATTCCTACAATAATGGTATTCGCTAGTGAGTCTCTAATCGAAATCTAACAGTAGTATACTTACTACTACAATAGAATTATGCCAATAATGTGTCAAAATTTAATATTGATAAGTTACAAACATTTTTCTGTGGAAATTAAGTTTCAAAGAATCAATTGTTATATAACAATTTAAGTGGAAAATTTCCATTATTGAAATGTTAATATTTAACATTTTAGAGGTGTTCCAATGATTAAATATTCAAAACTAAATCAATTTAGTTCTAAACTTTCCCAAACTTTGCATTTAAGTTTTAATTGAAGTCAAAGACCTTAAGATAAATTTTCTTGAATTTTTGATTTGTCTGACTATTTTTCACGATTTTAGTTTCTTGAATAACCATAAAATCATGAAAAATACTAAACAGTTAATAAAAATTACCAAACTTCAGATTTTGGTTCTAAATGTACTAACAGACTTCTAGATAAATTTTCATGGACTATGAATATGCATAACCATTTTTCATATATTTAATTCTCTAAATATATAAAAATTCATGAAAAATAGAAATCGGTTAAGAAAATGTCCCAAACTTTTTATAGTATTGTTATAACACATACTTAACCTGGGAAAAATAGAAAAATAGATTTCTAAACTATTTATCCCAATTTTATGATTTTTGTGTATTTATTTTAATAAAAATTGAAATAAATAGAAAATAGTTTCCAAAATTGCCCAAAATTTTTGTAACGCTGTTATTAGTCATTATTAATCTCGGAAAAATATAAAAATGAATTTCTAAACTGTTTATCCCAATTTTATGATTTTTGTGTATGTATTCTAATAAAAATTGGGTTTAAGTGTATTTAATCTTAGGAAAATAGAAGAAAAATAGTATACAGAAGAGAAAAATCATCAAAAAATTTATGTAGCATCCTAATGTACTACAAGGTGTTCTGGTAAATTTTCATAATTTTTGGATGAGTAAAACTATTTTTCCTGTTTTTAGTCCATTATAAATACAAAAATCGGAGAAAAATAGGGGTACATTATGAAAAAAATTCTGGAAATATTTTTCTAAGTCTTCCACAGAGAGTATAAGCTGCGAAAATTGTTAGATACCATTTTTATATTCCCTAATGTGGTTTTATGATTTATTAGAGCTAAACAAAAAGAAAATTCAAAACCATATTAAACAGTAACAAAAATCGATGAAACTTAATGGAAGATGTTTATTAACTTAAAGGATCATCCAAGAATTTTTCCAGAATTTATTTACTAGCTTAAGTATTTTATATGATTTAACACTCTATTTTCTTATTATTTTCATGTAAAAATAAAGAAAATATATATTGAGCTGAAAAATTCCAGAACACAGCTTCATACAATTTAATAACAATGAAAAATTGTTTTCTTATTTTTGATGTCGAAAAACATGCCTAAAGGCTCAACAAATTATAGAGAAAACTTGGTTCTTGTGATTTTGGTAAAGATTATTGATGTTACTTTGAGAATTTTTGCAACATGTTCCAAAGACTTTTAAATCAAGATCTTTTTGTACCTCTTAATATATGTTGTTAAGAGTTCAAAATAATTTTTGAATGATTTTTAGTGATGAATAAGTCCTTTGAACATGCAACACAAAACAAATGTTCATAAGGAAAGTGTTGTTTGAGCAACAGTTTTGTAAAAATTGATAAAAATCGAAATATTGGAATTTTCCAGTGAGGTCAGATGGGTTTGAAAGCTAACTCAAAATATTATATTTCAGAAAACGAATCACGAATTTTGGCTAAGAAATGAGTGAGATATGACAGTTTAAAGTCAGGTAAAGAAATCTGGCAGATTGCATACATGATGATTGGTTAGAAAAGTGGGTTTTCATCATTTCCTTGAGTAAATCTTTTCAAGTATTTAAAATATATCATGATAAACTCATATTTTAGTCATGTTTCCAGAGATCAAAAGATTAAAACTTATCAAAATGTATACATGCATTTATGAACAAAATTTTGTTTCTCAAAAACTCTTAACTTGAGTTTGATGTTTTAATCCTTAAAATCGATTTTTGCACTAAGATCATGAACATGCAACCTTCTTTATCATACATGCATGGTGTTAAAACACACCCATCATGTTTTAAAAACCATTTTAACAAAAAGAAAACAAGTTTGAAGAAGATGAAGAAGGAGAAAGTGTAAGAAAAGAGCAAAACTTGAAGGAAACGTGAAGTAGAAATCGATTTTACCTTCAAGAATACCACAAGATGATGAAGATTTCGAGTTTGAGGAGTGTTCTTGGGTTTGTTTTCTGGAAAATTTCTTGGTTCTTAGAGGGAGTAAGAGAGAATGGAGTGGTGTTTGGAGAGAAAGAAGAGAGATGTGTGTGTGTTGGAGAATAAGAGTGTGAGAGAGATATGGGGAGAGAGGGATCCGATTTTAGGGGAGGAGAGGCTCTCTCTCTCTTGTTTCTTTTATAAAAATTCAAATCTTTTATAAAAATATCCAACTTTTTATAAAATGTGCACCTTAACCTAGTTTTTATGCATAAAACTCTTGATTTTTGACTTATAAATCAAGGGTAAATGTTAATAACTAAATCTTTATTTTTCATTGAATTGTATTTCATAATAATTATTATGATAAGATAATATTATAAGGTTCATAATTGTTTTTATAGGATTTTTAAGGTTAAAGTTTATAAATATGAGTTTTTAGGGCTTTTAGGGCTTTGGAGTTTAATAAACTTTGAATATCAAAATAAATAGAATATTTGAGACTTTAAATTATCTTATGGTATTATAACTCTTTTATAGTTATAAATAATGTTTGTAATTTATTTTTATCGGTTTATTGGCATTCTATGTAGTGATTCCGAGATTCAAGCGAAATTGAGGAATCGAGTATACTAGTCCTAGTCTTCAACTTTGACTTAAGTTTCTATGAGACTTTGACCTAACTTCTACTTCTAGGTCAAGTGCATGATGTGTGTATATGATTTATGAAATGTTGTTCGAGTCAAAGAGTGACCCAAATATGGATAGTCACTATAGCTCGGTAGATGTAGAATTCACATATCAATGTGAAATCTAAGTACACTATCCATTGATTCTAATTGTTTCCAAGTTTCTAGTAGGTTATAACTTAGCTTCTAGTTACTAAGTCTAGTATGTGTAGTGCCTATATGTGCAACTAAGTCTAGTCAAATTTAGAACCGACTCGAATTTTGACGGTTGTCACAGTCTCCCCCGGTTGAAAGAATTTCGTCCCGAAATTCAATTCGTGACGCATTCTATTAGAAATTAGCCGAACACAATTGTATATTTGGAGAGATGGTGACTTGAAGAGCTCTTGATTATTTTGGGTTAATTCCTCAAGGGAAGAGCCCAAATCTTTAGCTATAATTAAATTAATGTTTCTCTAATTCGAGTTCTACAGTGTAGATTGTGGGAAATTGGGATCATGGAAATCATGATCCAAACATGGCGACCTAGTCGATAAAGATCATCTAGTTAGATATTATCTGAATTAAGAGAGCTATTAGTTTTGCTGAAGCACTAACTGCACTGAGCGTTAAATCCGCATTGATCCTTAAGTCGCGTTCTAAATTAGCACTAAGTGTAAATTCGCCGCCTAATAAAGAAGAGATTAGGAACAATTTGTTCACTTCCGGGTTGGCTACTACATCTGGAAAAGATATATTTTGAAATAAGAGGGGGTAGCATGAATGAAAGAGAAGCGATTGAGGGTAAGTTCCTAAAAATACGTACTAAGGGTAGGCAACGAAGTTTTGGTACATCTCAAATGTAAAGGCTAATTAAGTGTCGTCGACAAAATAAATTACGAAATGATTGAGCATCTCCGAGGCTATAATTACTACTACAGTTACTCTTACAATAATAAAACCTTATTCGAAGATTAAATATATTTAGAGAGTCATTGGTGCAAATGGAGGCGATGAAAATTTATGATAAATTAAATCACATTGAGTATATAGCATTTTAAGTGTTTAGAAGTGATTAAAAATCTAAGTGTTATCAAAATGTGTGTTTAGAAATGATAATTAATCTCACTATTATCAAAATGTGTAATAATTCCAAGATAATGAAGATACATGTGTGGTGATCCAACAAAGTAGTAAAATAATATAAAGATTAATTAAGGTTAAAGGTTTAAGTCATCAATAAGGGAATTTATACGAAAATATTTTGATTACTCTTTTGAAAAATTGTCTAATTCTTTAAGTCAGGACAAATTCAAGCTTATGAGTCAGAATATTTATAAAAACAAAGTTGAGAGTTTAGGAACTCACTGAAAATTACAAAGTAGAATGCTATTTTAAGAAATGTGTAAGAATATCGATCATTGAAAATAGTGGATTCTTAATTTAGTGTTTCTACAAAAACAATCATTTAGAGAATAGATAATCGTAAAATTCAAAACTTTTTGATGTATTTAAAAAAAAAGAAACATAAGGAAACATATCCTTCACATATATTTTATGAATTTAGAAAAATGATAAGAACAATGGTATTCTTCTTGTGTATTAATTGTAAGAAAAATACAATGAAAATTACATTTTAAATCAAGTTTCCGAATCTAGGACGAAAGAGCAATGTAAATAAGGATCACTTGTTTATAGAGATTTCAAAATAAAAACAAGATGTATATGATAAAAGGTGTAATTGAATATATCAGAGCTGACTAAATCAAAAGTATGCCTTACGACTATATACGTATTAATCGCTCAAAACGAAAGGGTAGACTTCTAGTCTTTATGTATACGAACATGATACCACGAAAAGCAAAATAGACAAAAACAAAGTTAGACAATGTATTATGTTACTATTATGGGCGTGCGAGATCTAAAATCAGAAGGAGAGCGAGAAATAAAGTTTGGGGGAAAGAAAAAGGAAGGTAGCAGCGACAATGATTCTTATTGTTAAAATTATAAGAACAATACTTATAGGTAGATCTAAAACCACGTTGACATATATTTCAAACTTCAATATTTGATGTATATTGATGACTAAATAGAAATGTAGAAGTTCTAAAGTGTTTTCTAAGTTTTGCTAAAAATCCACGAGTTATCTATTAAGTTAAACTCCATTTGTGAAAAAGAAGAAACACTAAAACTTGTAATTGAAAATCTGACAGTTTTGACCTTTTTGACTGGGATCCAACAATGGTTAAAACGGATAAGGTAAAGACTTAACATATTTAGATGAATAATTGTGCATTGTCAAAAGTACGTCGCTGGAAGTTTAAAAGTGAACACTAAGTTTTGCAATGTTGTAAGTTTTATAAACACGGATTATAAAACTAATTTGAAATAAAATAAACAAATGATGTGTGTTGGAAATTTAGGAATTAGATATATCTTAGAAACATGTGTGAAGTAGAAAGTTGTGAAAATATCATGTTGGGATTCAAGAAAACACATTTAAGTAAGGTACAATGCCTAAATCAGAAAGTGGTCAAAAGAGTCAAAACAAAAGTGGTTTGAAAGATCCGATGAAGCTTTTACACGTAATATGAACTTCAATGTCATATGTCTATGTTTTATAGCATAGAATTTAAACACTTTTATAAAAGAAAACGTTTCTAAGTTTTTTGAAAACGTGCCAAAATGGTAATCAAGGTTTAAAATGGTTTCTATGCCCTTTAAAAGCACATCTATCCATTGAAATGGATTTGAAATGAAATTGAAATAGCAAGGTAAAAACCAATATTGGTTAAGTTGAGTTTTGAAGAAAAGTGTTAAGTTAAAGCAAGTTGTCAAAAGAGTTTTAGCGAGAATATGGCTTAAATTGTTAGGAAATGTCTACTAAGTTGAATGAAGTGGATGTAAAATATTTTATCGATGATAATTAAAACCGATGAAGCGAAATAATTTTTCGATGGAAGGTTAAGAAGTAAGGAATAAGTATGTTAGTGTAGCTGATCGTACCTAAATACTAAGGCGAGTCTAAGGCGAGTGCCGGTGTCTTTTCCCCCAAGATAAAGGACAAGAAAAATTGTTTGAAAAACGTTTTATGGTCTCAATACAGTTTACGACCTTTTATAGAGGTCAAAGGGACATCCTATGTTAAGTTTTAAGCTCAAGGTGGAAACAACGTAGAGCTAAATCGTAGCGTAGTAATAAGGTCTCACGTATGGGTTAAACTTTCGTGTCTCCTCGTAAGTCGAATCTGGAATGCCCACCAATGGTATACAAGTGATTACTTAGTGGCGACTCATCTACCTCCTTACGCGATGCTCCAATTATCATTCGTGTCGATATCGAAACACTTTTTCATTGTTGTAACTCTAGTACGAAGACGATGAAGAGGTATTGAGGAATAATTGGTATAGGTTTCGACTTATGATTATTACTAGTGTTTATCTAGCTACTAACCTTACATCTAAAGTCAATAGCTACTGAGGAATACCCATTCGTAGTACTATGTGCATTGCTCCTAGAGTGGCTAGTGATATAACCTAAGTGGTTAACCTAGCACTTGATAAGGGACATGAATATTTCTAAATAAAGGCATTTTTATAAAAGTGCACTTAGTTTCTAAGTGTATCTAAATGAATGCCTATAATATGTAATGCCCGTACACACACCGAAAAATTTTGTTTTTCAAAAGTTTAAGTTGAAAATTGTTTTGAACATAATTCTACTATAACCGTTTCCAGCCTCACATTAACTTTCCTTAATTAAGCATAGTTGGCCAGGCTATACTTAATTAAAGTCCAATAATGCGTACTCGAATTAGTTATACCAGTAGTATGTTCTATATTTTAAAAACGTTTAGAAATTATTTTTTTTTGGCTATAGTTGTGGTTTTCCAAAGGAAAACCGGTATTGTCTATAACCTTCGGCTCTGATACCATTTTCTGTCACACCCCGCTAAAGCGGAAACACAGGGCGTGGCAGTACAAAGGGTTTCATCGCAAAAGTTAAAAGACAACACCAACCATAGTATTAAAAATCATTACAAATTCACAATGGGTTTGAACAACTTTTAAAAGAAATTACAATGTAAATTGAAATACAACACATGCGAATGCTCCTAAAAGTGAAGTGTCCCTAAGTACCACTTACTCGATGATTCCTGAAAAAGCATGTAAAACGAGCGTCAACTATAAAAATAGTTTGTGAGTACTCACAGATAAACAAATAATACTGGTTCCATGAATTGAAATCAAAGTTTTGATAAAAGTTTCCAATAATAAAAGTATATTGTTAAGATGAGTAAATAAGTTTGTAAAAACAAAGTTCTTTGTCATCACGAGAGATAAGGTATGTTGCCCAAATAAGATGCAACATTCATATTCTCATGGAAGATAAAGTTCGTTACTCAAACGAGTAAACAAGTTTCATTGCTAAAATGAGCAATCAATTTCGTTGCTACAAGGAGCAAACAATTTCATTGCTAAAACATGTATATAAGTTTTCAGTAATAACAGTTCGTTGTTGTAATAAGAAACAAAGTTCATTGCTATAATTAATAAACAAGTTTATTGCTATAACAAGTAACGAGTTTGTATGTGTATGAGCAAACAATGAGTCTCAACCAAACCTATGACTGAAGCCCTATCAAGATCTATGCTTATCGTTGCATAGATGAATATGGTATCATGCACTCCAGCAATAGGGCGAGTGAGGAGTTGTCAATTCCTAATAGCGCTATCCATAATGACCATTGGCTCAAAGAGTTAATGGTTAGAGATAAGGGAAGGGCCTTAGTACGATAAGTTCTCATGTTCCGTGTTGCATAGACATACATAGAGAGACATAGCAATAAAATAGCAATCATGTTTGATACAAATCAATTTAAATACAACATTCAAATAATAGTTTTTCGGGACATGCTTTTCCACACCAAAACATAAAAACTGAAAATAGGGGAGTGCGTGAATACTCACAATACATTTAAATGATGCAAATGGTGCCTTGAACTACCTTCCACGTGTACCACTACCGATTCCTACAATAATGGTATTCGCTAGTGAGTCTCTAATCGAAATCTAACACTAGTATACTTACTACTACAATAGAATTATGCCAATAATGTGTCAAATTTTAATATTGATAAGTTACAAAACATTTTTCTGTGGAAATTAAGTTTCAAAGAATCAATTGTTATATAACAATTTAAGTGGAAAATTTCCATTATTGAAATGTTAATATTTAACATTTTAGAGGTGTTCCAGTGATTAAATATTCAAAACTAAATCAATTTAGTTCTAAACTTTCCCAAACTTTGAATTTAAGTTTTAATTGAAGTCAAAGACCTTAAGATAAATTTTCTTGAATTTTTGATTTGTCTGACTATTTTTCACAATTTTAGTTTCTTGAATAACCATAAAATCATGAAAAATATTAAACAATTAATAAAAATTACCAAACTTCAGATTTTGGTTCTAAATGTACTAAGCGACTTCTAGATAAATTTTCATGGATTATGAATATGCATAACCATTTTTCATATATTTAATTCTCTAAATATATAAAAATTCATAAAAAATAGAAATTGGTTAAGAAAATGCCCCAAACTTTTTATAGTATTGTTATTGCACATACTTAACCTGGGAAAAATAGAAAAATAGATTTCTAAACTATTTATCCCAATTTTATGATTTTTGTGTATTTATTCTAATAAAAATTGAAATAAATAGAAAATCGTTTCCAAAATTGCCCAAAATTTTTGTAACGCTGTTATTAGTCATTATTAAGCTAGGAAAAATATAAAAATGAATTTCTAAACTGTTTATCCCAATTTTATGATTTTTGTGTATGTATTCTAATAAAAATTGGGTTTAAGTGTATTTAATCTTGGGAAAATAGAAGAAAAATAGTATACAGAAGAGAAAAATCATCAAAATTTTTATGTAGCATCCTAATGTACTACAAGGTGTTCTGGTAAATTTTCATAATTTTTGGATGAGTAAAACTATTTTTCCTGTTTTTAGTCCATTATAAATACAAAACTCGGAGAAAAATAGGGATAGATTATGAAAAAAATTCTGGAAATATTTTTCTAAGTCTTCCACAGAGAGTATAAGTTGCGAAAATTATTAGATACCATTTTTATATTCCCTAATGTGGTTTTATGATTTATTAGAGCTAAATAAAAAGAAAATTCAAAACCATATTAAACAGTAACAAAAATCGATGAAACTTAATGGAAGATGTTTAGTAACTTAAAGGATCATCCAAGAATTTTTCCAGAATTTATTTACTAGTTTAAGTGTTTTATATGATTTAACAATCTATTTTCTTATTATTTTCATGTAAAAATAAAGAAAATATATATTGAGCTGAAAATTTCCAGAACACATCTTCATACAATTTAATAATAATGAAAAATTGTTTTCTTATTTTTGATGTCGAAAAACATGCCTAAAGGCTCAATAAATTATAGAGAAAACTTGGTTCTTGTGATTTTGGTAAAGATTATTGATGTTACTTTGAGAATTTTTGCAACATGTTCCAAAGACTTTTAAATCAAGATCTTTTTGTACCTCTTAATATATGATGTTAAGAGTTCAAAATAATTTTTGAATGATTTTTAGTGATGAATAAGTCCTTTGAACATGCAACACAAAACAAATGTTCATAAGGAAAGTGCTGTTTGAGCAACAGTTTTGTAAAAATTGGTAAAAATCGAAATATTGGAATTTTCCAGTGAGGTCAGATGGGTTTGAAAGCTAACTCAAAATATTATATTTCAGAAAACGAATCACAAATTTTGGCTAAGAAATGAGTGAGATATGATAGTTTAAATTCAGGTAAAGAAATCTAGCGGATTGCATGCATGATGATTGGTTAGAAAAGTGGGTTTTCATCATTTCCTTGAGTAAATCTTTTCAAGTATTTAAAATATATCATGATAAACTCATATTTTAGTCATGTTTCCAGAGATCAAAAGATTAAAACTTATCAAGATGTATACATGCATTTACGAACAAAATTTTGTTTCTCAAAAACTCTTAACTTGAGTTTGATGTTTTAATCCTTAAAATCGATTTTTGCACTAAGATCATGAACATGCAACCTTGTTTATCATACATGCATGGTGTTAAAACACATCCATCATGTTTTAAAAACCATTTTAACAAAAAGAAAACAAGTTTGAAGAAGATGAAGAAGGAGAAAGTGTAAGAAAAGAGCAAAACTTGAAGGAAAAGTGAAGTAGAAATCGATTTTACCTTCAAGAATACCACAAGATGATGAAGATTTCGAGTTTGAGGAGTGTTCTTGGGTTTGTTTTCTGGAAAATTTCTTGGTTCTTAGAGGGAGTAAGAGAGAATGGAGTGGTGTTTGGAGAGAAAAAGTAGAGAGAAGGTAGAGAGAGTTTTCTAGAGAGAGAAAGAAGAGAGATGTGTGTGTGTTGGAGAATGAGAGTGTGAGAGAGATATGGGGAGAGAGGGATCCGATTTTAGGGGAGGAGAGGCTCTCTCTCTCTTGTTTCTTTTATAAAAATTCAAATCTTTTATAAAAATATCCAACTTTTTATAAAATGTGCACCTTAACCTAGTTTTTATGCATAAAACTCTTGATTTTTGACTTATAAATCAAGGGTAAATGTTAATAACTAAATCTTTATTTTTCATTGAATTGTATTTCATAATAATTATTATGATAAGATAATATTATAAGGTTCATAATTGTTTTTATAGGATTTTTAAGGTTAAAGTTTATAAATTTGAGTTTTTAGGGCTTTTAGGGCTTTGGAGTTTAATAAACTTTGAATATAAAAATAAATAGAATATTTGAGACTTTAAATTATCTTATGGTATTATAACTCTTTTATAGTTATAAATAATGTTTGTAATTTATTTTTATCGGTTTATTGGCATTCTATGTAGTGATTCCGAGATTCAAGCGAAATTGAGGAATCGAGTATACTAGTCCTAGTCTTCAACTTTGACTTAAGTTTCTATGAGACTTTGACCTAACTTCTACTTCTAGGTCAAGTGCATGATGTGTGTATATGATTTATGAAATGTTGTTCGAGTCAAAGAGTGACCCAAATATGGATAGTCACTATAGCTCAGTAGATGTAGAATTCACATATCAATGTGAAATCTAAGTACACTATCCATTGATTCTAATTGTTTCCAAGTTTCTAGTAGGTTATAACTTAGCTTCTAGTTACTAAGTCTAGTATGTGTAGTGCCTATATGTGCAACTAAGTCTAGTCAAATCTAGAACCGACTCGAATTTTGACGGTTGTCACAGTCTCCCCCGGTTGAAAGAATTTCGTCCCGAAATTCAATTCGTGACGCATTCTATTAGAAATTAGCCGAACACAATTGTATATTTGGATAGATGGTGACTTGAAGAGCTCTTGATTATTTTGGGTTAATTCCTCAAGGGAAGAGCCCAAATCTTTAGCTATAATTAAATTAATGTTTCTCTAATTCGAGTTCTACAGTGTAGATTGTGGGAAATTGGGATCATGGAAATCATGATCCAAACATGGCGACCTAGTCGATAAAGATCATCTAGTTAGATATTATCTGAATTAAGAGAGCTATTAGTTTTGCTGAAGCACTAACTGCACTGAGCGTTAAATCCGCATTGATCCTTAAGTCGCGTTCTAAATTAGCACTAAGTGTAAATTCGCCGCCTAATAAAGAAGAGATTAGGAACAATTTGTTCACTTCCGGGTTGGCTACTACATCTGGAAAAGATATATTTTGAAATAAGAAGGGGTAGCATGAATGAAAGAGAAGCGATTGAGGGTAAGTTCCTAAAAATACGTACTAAGGGTAGGCAACGAAGTTTTGGTACATCTCAAATGTAAAGGCTAATTAAGTGTCGTCGACAAAATAAATTACGAAATGATTGAGCATGTCCGAGGCTATAATTACTACTACGGTTACTCTTACAATAATAAAACCTTATTCGAAGATTAAATATATTTAGAGAGTCATTGGTGCAAATGGAGGCGATGAAAATTTATGATAAATTAAATCACATTGAGTATATAGCATTTTAAGTGTTTAGAAGTGATTAAAAATCTCAGTGTTATCAAAATGTGTGTTTAGAAATGATAATTAATCTCACTATTATCAAAATGTGTAATAATTCCAAGATAATGAAGATACATGTGTGGTGATCCAACAAAGTAGTAAAATAATATAAAGATTAATTAAGGTTAAAGGTTTAAGTCATCAATAAGGGAATTTATACGAAAATATTTTGATTACTCTTTTGAAAAATTGTCTAATTCTTTAAGTCAGAACAAATTCAAGCTTATGAGTCATAATATTTATAAAAGCAAAGTTGAGAGTTTAGGAACTCACTGAAAATTACAAAGTAGAATGCTATTTTAAGAAATGTGTAAGAATATCTATCATTGAAAATAGTGGATTCTTAATTTAGTGTTTCTACAAAAACAATCATTTAGAGAATAGTTAATCGTAAAATTCAAAACTTTTTGATGTATTTAAAAAAAAGAAACATAAGGAAACATATCCTTCACATATATTTTATGAATTTAGAAAAATGATAAGAACAATGGTATTCTTCTTGTGTATTAATTGTAAGAAAAATACAATGAAAATTACATTTTAAATCAAGTTTCCGAATCTAGGACGAAAGAGCAATGTAAATAAGGATCACTTGTTTATAGAGATTTCAAAATAAAAAACAAGATGTATATGATAAAAGGTGTAATTGAATATATCAGAGCTGACTAAATCAAAAGTATGCCTTACGACTATATACGTATTAATCGCTCAAAACGAAAGGGTAGACTTCTAGTCTTTATGTATACGAACATGATACTACGAAAAGCAAAATAAAGTGAGAGACTGGCAGAGATGTATGTGAGAGAGGTGGTATCGCGGCATTAAGTACCGATATCGATTGTGTCAGATCGATATGTACGTTTCACTTCCAGATTCTGGAAGAAATTCCATGAGGAGTTGGGTACGTGGTTGCATTTCAGCACCGCTTACCACCCACAGACGGACGGACAAAGTGAGCGGACGATTCAGACGCTCGAGGACATGCTTCGAGCCTTTGGAGGAAGTTGGGACACGTACTTACCATTGGCCGAGTTTTCCTATAACAACAGCCACCATTCGAGTATTGGTATGCCTCCCTTCAAGTTGTTGTATGGGAGGAGGTGTCGGACTCCCATCTGCTGGGGAGAGGTAGGGCAACGAGTACTGGGTAGCACTGAGATAGTGCTTAAGACGACTGAGCAGATACAGCAGGTCAGACAGAGGTTACTGACAGCCCAAAGCTGTCAGAAGATTTATGTGGATAGGCGGCGATCCGAGCTAGAGTTTCAGGTTGGTGACTTCGTACTCCTGAAGGTATCTCCTTGGAAAGGAGTGATCCGATTCAGGAAGAGGGGTAAGTTGGGCCCCCGATACATTGGTCCTTTCAGGGTGACCGCGAGGGTGGGCAGAGTAGCGTATCGTTTTGAGCTACCTGTGGAGTTGAGCCAGATACATGATACTTTCCCCGTGTCTCAGTTGAGGAAGTGTATAGCCGACGAGTCGGCGGTAGTGCCACTAGAGGATATTCAGGTGGATACGAGCCTGAATCATGTTGAGAGGCAGATCGCGATCCTGGATCGGAGGATAAGGGTTCTGAGGAACAAGGAAGTGCCCCTGGTTCAAGTCCAGTAGCAACATCAGAGAGGGTCCGAGCTAACTTGGGAGCCGGAGTTGGAGATGCGGGAGCAACATCCAGAGTTGTTCGTGTTAGGTTTTAGTATACTACAACATCCTATGGTGTACATGCAACCCTATAAACCTTGGATCTATGTTTTCTCTATTATACATGCAAATATTAACTATTCCAAGGTTTCATCCTAACTAGCATATTATGAAGCACCTATACTACAAAGTTCTAGTTAGATGACATACCTTTTGATGTAACTTGATGTCTTCAAGCTTTAAGAGCTTAGCCCCAATAGTATGGAAGCCTCAAATGGAATCACAAATCACCAAAACACCTTGGAAGAACTTGAGAGAATATGTATGCACACTAAAATCGGCCCACTCTTATTTTCACACACTTGTGCCAATTTTGTGAGCCAAGGACCCATTTATATATTATGGAGGATTAGGGTTACATCCATGTAAATCCTAATGCCCATGACCTTTCATTTACATAGGATCCATGGGTTAAAAGCTCCATGGACCATCCATGAAAGCTTCGCCCAACCTAAATGAACTTGGCCCATTCCATATATATAAGAGTCCATATTTAATTAGTTCTTTTTGATCACTTAATTAATTCTAAATTAATTCTTGATCAATACTAATTAAATAATATGATTCCATATTAATATATTAGAACTTATAATATATTAATATAAATCATAAATATACTATTCTCAAAAGACTATCCATATAAATTGTGCCGGTGAAGTGCAACCCAAATGGACCATGCCGGGTCGGGTCAAGTACATACCAAATATAGTTATGGACTTAGACATTAACCCAACAGTCTCCCACTTGGATAAGTCTAAAACTATTATTGAGTATAACTTTAAAACCTAACTGGCAATCGTACCTCTTAAAGCCGTTGTCGAACTC
The DNA here is from genome assembly GCF_052849685.1 of Lactuca virosa. Lineage (NCBI taxonomy): Eukaryota > Viridiplantae > Streptophyta > Magnoliopsida > Asterales > Asteraceae > Lactuca > Lactuca virosa. The sequence continues at coordinate 417,113,038 of NC_136428.1, read as the reverse complement.
TGACCTTGTCAATGACTTGTCCACTAGATAAGGGATCATATATTCCTCCATTCTAGATATCATATGGACTGAGACATGGATTATAATCATTCTCTCTGTCCATTTGTTGTTTCCCGATTTTCGATTTATGATGACTGACTGATTGAACAAATCAAATCAGTCCTGGCTTGGCAAAGCACTCCCATGTGTCATCGCTAAATCATCGAGGGGCCCACAAATATCGCTTTTATCCCGAAGGTAAAAGGAATCGATAAACTTCGACTTATATGGCTTGTTCTACTACTTGTTGAATCATACACAAAGGCACGTTTTATAACATCGAGTTACCAAATGACTTTTCATGCAATCAATGTATAACCAACTCATAGTAACAACTCATATCTCTAGCTTTGAAGAATATAAGATATTATCGTCTCATGATCACTCGTGATAAAATCCATGAAGTGATTCAAATGAGCGCGGGTTGAATCCAATACTCAGAACTTATGAGCACTCATGAGTGTTGTAGCACCACTTTGTCCACCAACTTGGACCTCTACAAACCAACCCATGACAATCTTGATTCATATCTACTTCCAACATATGACCAACTGTGGATGGTTTGAATAACTTAATCATTCAGGAAGAGCGACTTAGTTATTCTGGAAGTCAAAACATGCAAAGTGAAACACAAGAATAAATGAATCAAATATGGTATCAAACCCTATGAATATAAATAAACACTTTTATTTATCACCCTACTGATTACTCATTATTCATTGTTTCGTTTTTATCAACTTTATACTTGAATTAAAAACACTAGTTGTCCCATGCTCCAAGCATGTACACTATGTTTTTCTTAAACAATAGCTTTGCCATACACCAAGTATGCACTCTATGTTTGTCTATGATCCTTACTTTGTGAAATAAACCAATTGAACATAATTTCAATGATTCTAATTTCACACTCCCAAATCCTTATCGAAAAATGTGATAATTTCAAATTCCTATCATTTATCGAAATCTGTTTAGATTTTAAACTTATATGCACTGACCCTCCTGTAATGAATATTTACAAAGTCACAAAGACTTGTCAACAGTCATTATAAGGTATTCCAATGGAGATCAACTCCATGGAAACTAAGTCTCATATTCAAAGTACATTGCTTTGGACATGCTTCTTGCATTAAGTTTTCTATTCTTACACAGATAACTTCCACCTATGGAGACAACTCCATATTCTCATTTTGACTATCACTTCTGAACAAGAGATGCCTCTTTTCAGAATATGTCAATATGGTCCTTCCAAAATTAGCACTATACTTCCAACTATCCCTGAGCAACCAATCTTTGTTAAACCTCAGATTGTCCTCGACAATTGCTTAATCATTTTAGTCATACCCAATTCTATACCTTTTCCCTTATTAATGCCTCTGGGCATTTGGAAAAATTTAGAAATGAAAAATATTATAGCACATGCAATCGATCCTGTACCCAAAGCAAATGGTACACGATTCATGATGTCTCACATAAAGACATGATTCTAGACCAGTCTTTTGCTACAATATTTTTATTTGCCATGTTTTCAAAATTTGACTATGAAGAGGGATGTCGTAATCATAATCGAATTTTGAGAACGCAATATATAGAATTTCCTTAAGTTGAACCAATCCAACATGAAATTCATATATATATTCTTGACTAAAGATGCTTAAGGTCTCAATCTAATCCTTTAGAACTGAAATGAAGTATATCCTCTCCCTTAATTATAGCAAAACAACTTTTTCAATCCCTGCAGCCTCACGAATTGAAACTTTTGTTTTCTATAATTAACATTGCTAACTTGCAACACTAACAATAATTATCATGCTCCCACTAACATGATGATTATTAGCATAACACTTATGCTCCCACTAGCTTTGACATGTACTCAGAAATCAGCTGGATTTCTAGAAATCAATACTTTATTGACTTTATTACCAAAGTTCAGATTTCTGATACGAGATGCTTTGATAAAACTTTATCAAAATCATACACCTTTCCTTAGATAGAATGCATGTGTGTCTAAACAATTTCAGAACTATGAAAAGGGATGTCGTAATCATAGTCTCAATTGCTTAGACCTTTTACCATCTGCTTCAAATCTACTTGGTGGAAGTGTTTCCTCACCATCATTTTCATGAATCGGAGAGAAACCTTACGACCCTTAGATTTTATGGTGTATGTGTTCTTATCCATGTAAATCGTCAAAACCACAGTCACAAGACAAGGATAATGACAAATCCAAACTCATATGCACTGAACTTATGCAATCTTAACTTCTTGCCACCTGGCAGTACAGGGCCTGCCATTGCTTCCAAGTTTTTATGCAACCAATTGAGAACTTTTAGAACTCCTATGCAAAGCCAACTTTAACTGGAATGGGCACAGAATATGTCAACACGATAGGTTATAAACCTCAAGTCGTGTGCTAGTGAAGAACCTTAGGTTTTATTCTTGATTAGTTCATGAAATTCTTTTTAGGATCTTTAAGACTCCCACTGTCCTCTTGACATATAAGACTATCTTTCCAAATATTCAAGAGGTAGTGCGGATTCTTTATCAAGACAAACACTTCACACAATTGGCCTTAGTTGGTCTTTGTTTTATCGAAAACATCACAACTTACCAATTTCAAATGTACAAGAGTAGGACACTTTTACTCTTACATTTGACAAGTGTTTTAAACCTTTCTTTAAGATATGTCACTCAAGTTACAATCTTGGAGTATGACTCTAAGAATTGTTTTGGAACGAAGTATGACTCATCTTCCTGATCTAACCATTTCAACAATTCAGGACTCCTCTTCTTAGTCATAAGAATGCACTAAGATGACCTTTAGAGGACTAATTGTGATATGATTTCTAAATCATTAAGATGATCACAAACATGATACTAAAGTACTCTCCCATCTTTTCAGATTTAAGAAACTTTTATCTTTCTGCCTAATTTGATTCTTCCCATTCGTTCTGCCATACATTGAGACTTTTCCAATGTTTCAGAATTATACTTAAACTTGTAAGTATAACCATATTTACTAAACTTTAGTAAATCATGACGAATAGTCTTAACGAGCTTTGTGCTGGACATGAGTAGTGCACAAGAATGTGTACTCGATCCCTTTAGTCCTTCACTTGATTCACACATCCATGTGAACAAGTCTTAATTTTCCAATGCTTGAAAGTTCTCATTCATCATACTATTCAACTTGCATGATTCCAAGTTTCTATCCAACTGAAGCCTTGGGAATGAGAATCTTTCCTTATTCGGTAAATTATGACACTACCACAAACGAAAGAATCAAGTCTATTTTTTTCCAAATATTGCTATCAATGGAATCATATAAACAACTATTTTTCACAAATGCCATTGTAAGGATACTTAAAATAAATAAAACTAAACAATTTTCTTTTATTTCAAAAATTTGCGGAAAAACTTATCCTTACAATCCACATGGAAAATTGTTGTTATCTATTCCTTAGCAATATATCATAACTTCTTAAGCAACTGTTCAAAATTCTGATGCGATCGAAATCCACCTTCGCGATCAGAATCAGCATATACTTCCTTTAAGATTTCTCTCTATTCTTTGATTCTTAAAACATCAACATGTGACCCAGTCACATCATGTAATGAGGATCTCAGAATAGAACTTAAAAGAGTTAGATAATGGGCTCTACCTGATGTAGAGTCAAACTTATTGACTTTAACATCCTTAGGTAAATTTGGCAGCTTTGCAATCAACGCCCCTTCCATTGGCAAAATAAACATATGGACCCTTTGGTAATGGGACTATCTCAGACTTAGCCTTTCTCTTTACCATTTGGTCAACCGGGTTGACTATGGAAAATCTGTTTCCACTGGGAAGAGAATGCTTTTTCTGGATTTCCAGTGTCACCATTGTCACTGTCCATAAAGTTTTTGGGAAGTTGATCTTCTAATCAAATTTGCTTTACTATCGTTCCAAATCATTGTTGATTCAGCAGCACCAAGAAAATAGATATGATCATTAAGGTTCATGTCATAGTCTGTTTCATAGTAGTCCCAAAGGAACTCACTATGTGACTTAGAAAGTGATTGAACATCCAACTTTCTCAAGACTTTGACACCCAACTCTCCCGGCTTTTCAATATGTGACTTCATCTCTAAGATGTGATCACACATAGTCCTTACTTGCCATAAGGGCTTGAGTGACCTTGAACTTGTGGGTTAGGGAGAATAATTGGAGGAGGTGGAGGAAGAGAAGTATGACTTCCATGAGCCAAACTCGGGAAGTCATATTCATTAGGAAAGCTTGGTTTGGGAAGATCATTGTTGTCTAAACCAGACATCAACAATGGGAGAAATTCACGTAAAGTTGATTTAAGTCCTTAATATAACACCCAATATGATATATTAAGGCTAGGACCCAACAAACTATTTTATAACTTGGAAGAGGGATGCCGTAATACGAGTTATAAAATAGTTGAAGGTAGGTAAATGACGATTTACCAATTTCCACAATGAAAAACGAAATAATTTAATTAGGTTTTTACTTGGATTTGAAACTCCTAGATCTTTTGAGATTCATTGAACTTTTCAATTGCATGTTTCAATCTCGAGTGTGCCCTTCAGGTTTTGTAACTGGGATGCCAAGGATCACAAAACAAGGTGTGAAGTAACCATGCACATATACTTGGTACCCTTAATATTTACCCCTCAATCGATGTGCCGGTTAACCACACGAGCTCCACCGATACTATGATAAATATGAAGTTATCCTTTGCCTACCTTGTTAAATCCAGGTTAGTGTGCCGGTTAACCACACACGCTCCACTAACGGTTTAAGCAAAGTGCAAAGTGCAATTTCATGGATTAGCACCTTATTCACATTTTCCTAAGTAACTAAGATTGGGAATTTATAAGTGTTTAGTTACTTAGTATTTATCATTATGCTTATAATGAAGGGAGAATTATAGTCCTTATCCTACCTGTTCGACTAACGACCCTCCACCGGTCAAGGAAGCGGTGAGTGAGAGTGGACACCCATTAAACTGCCATTTTATAGGCAGTAACCTTATACCCCCCTTATAGACCGGCTTCGTGAATGAGGCCTACTAATGGTAAGACGACTTGCTCTTATACATATATATATTAAACTTTTAATATTATAATAGTATAAGGGTGTATTTTAGACATTTAAAATACTTGGTGATTTAATCTATTAATTAAACTAGACTTTTAATTTAATTAAACTCAAACCAAATATTTATGGATTAATAATACTCTTTTAATCAAACGCTTTAATTAACTATTAATAAAGTCCATAAGAGTTAATTTGAACTATTCAACAAAACATCATAATTCCAATTATTAAACTCAAAATTAAAACCATTTAATTAATTGTTTAAGTTATAAACCCAAGAGTTTTAGAATTCAATTCTTTTTTTCATAAAAAACTTTTCTCAAATTCCAAAACTTGAGGGCAAGTTTTGTAATTCTTGAAAACCTTTGGATTCCATAACTTATGGAATTAATGGTGTTTTATGATGAAACTTTCCATGTTCCATAACTTAAGAACAAGTTATGGAATTCTTTAAAACATTAACACCAAATTTTGTAACTCCATAAAAACTTTGAATCAAATTTTTTTTTTTTAAAAAAAACTTTCATATCCATAACTTATGGAAGTTTCAAAAACCCTTAAGATCACAACTTTAAAAAAAAAACTTTTTGGCTCCAAAATTTTATGACAAAATATGTAACTCCTTAAAACATTTAGATCAAACTTTTAAAACTAATAAAATAATCATATCATTTTATCTTTTACTAAATTTGACCTAATTCAACTCATATAACAAATGATTCAAATTTAACAAATAATTCGTTTTTCACAAAACAAGTAATTATCTTAAAATTTAACAAACGTCATGTTTTTTTTCCCTTTTTTTTCCAACTTGAAAATAAAACATTTGCATCAATATAACAGAAAACAACCCATGGCTTTGATACCACTGTTGGGTTTTAGTATACTACAGCATCCTATGGTGTACATGCAACCCTATAAACCTTGGATCAATGTTTTCTCTATTATACATGCAAATATTAACTATTCCAAGGTTTCATCCTAACTAGCATATTATGAAGCACCTATACTACAGAGTTCTAGTTAGATGACATACCTTTTGATGTAGCTTGATGTCTTCAAGCTTTAAGAGCTTAGCCCCAATAGTGTGGAAGCCTCAAATGGAATCACAAATCACCAAAACACCTTGGAAGAACTTGAGAGAATATGTATGCACACTAAAATCGGCCCACTCTTATTTTCACACACTTGTGCCAATTTTATGAGCCAAGAACCCCTTTATATATTATGGAGGATTAGGGTTACATCCATGTAAACCCTAATACCCATGACCTTTAATTTACATAGGATCCATGGGTTAAAAGCTCCATGGACCATCCATGAAAGCTTAGCCCAACCTTAATGAACTTGGCCCATTCCATATATATAATAGTCCATATTTAATTAGTTCTTTTTGATCACTTAATTAATTCTAAATTAATTCTTGATCAATACTAATTAAATAATATGATTCCATATTAATATATTAGAACTTATAATATATTAATATAAATCATAAATATACTATTCTCAAAAGACTATCCATATAAATTGTGCCGGTGAAGTGCAACCCAAATGGACCATGCCGGGTCGGGTTAAGTACATACCAAATATAGTTATGGACTTAGACATTAACCCAACAGTTCGCAGAGCGAGACTTCGAGGGCGAAGTCTGATTCTAGTGGGGGAGAATTGTAACATCCGGAATTCCAGGTATCATATTTTAATTATTTAGTTTGTGTCAAGAAGGGGGACTCGACGAGTCGACGCCTAGACTCGTCGAGTAGGATCGCGATTGCTGACTGGATTTAATGAATGGACTCGACGAGTCGGCAAGTTGACTCGACGAGTCCGCGCTGTGGACAGAAACCCTAAATCCTCGGGCCTGTGCCCTATTTAAGGGATCTTATGGCCCTCATTTGCGGCCACCTTCACCCTTGAGAGCACCAGAGAACCTGAGAGCATTGTGAGTGAGAAAAGATGCCATTTTCATCATTTCTAGTGTGAACTTACAAGAAAGAACGAAGGAGGACAAGCTAGGCAGATTGAGGAGCTCATATCTACTACCATTTGATTAGAAGAGGCTGCTAGAGGTATAAATCTATGCTCATTCTTGTGTATATGGTGATCTACTTGAATCTAGGGTTTTCTTATGCCTTCTTTAGCTTGGATTCGAAGCATATGAAGTCCCAAGGTGGAATTCTTCTTAGACCTGGACCTTAAGAGGTCCAGAGTGTCCTATCTATCCTGCTTTATGCTATTCCCTTGGGTATATGGACCTAGGTTGCCATTTTAGAAGCTATTTCACCAAAAGAAGCCCCATGAGTGTTGTATGAGTGTAAAGGTTGGACCTTTACATGATTATTGTGTATTGGAAGGTCAAATCTATAGGTTAGAGAAGCAGATCTGACCTCAGAAAGGTCAAATGAGTATTGCCATGGAAGAAACTCGCCGAGTCCATGAGCAGGCTCGACGAGTCGGATCGTGTTGCACCACAATTCGCGATCAGTGGTAACACGTCGAGGGAAAGGCTAACTCGATGAGTCAAGTGAGGCCTTAGGAGGATTCAAAGGACACGCATGGACTCGCCGAGTCACCCGAGTGCACTCCACGAGTCCGGTCAAAGTTGGACTGTTGACTGAGGTTGACTTTTAAGGTTTGGTCAACATTTGGACATTTGACCATTGGAGGGGTGAAATGGTCTTTTTCCCTTCTGGGAAATTATAGGAAGGGATTAGTCTAGCCTATGAGAATCGTGTTATTAAGAGATAAATTACTTTATGTGATTAGGCGGAGGCTAGATCGGGGATATCAAGCACGAGAGTTTACTAGACATCATACGAGGTGAGTCTTCTCACCATACCTTACCTTGAGTGGTAATTATGACGAGTATGTGATATATGTTTTTATGTGATATGTATATGTTATGTATGTTATGAGTAGTTTGGTATGGACCAGAAGGTCAACAGGGTATGGACCGGAAGGTCAGCAGTGTATGAACCGGAAGGTCAACATGGTATGGACCGGAAGGTCGACAGAGTAGGACCGGAAGGTTTACTTAAAGGGTGGGACCGGAAGGCCCCTGAGACACATTGACCGGAAGGTCTCGTAGACCTATAGCCTCGGGTGGCTAGTTGTATGTACGTGGTATTTTGGGGAACTCACTAAGAATGCGTGCTTACCGTTTATGTGATATGTGTTTCAGGTACTCCAGAGGACCGCGAGAAGGCATCGGCATGATTGTACGCATACACACATACTATGTTTGGGAAGAGCTACTATGGATCCTGGATTTTATGAGATGATTCGAAATCTTTGTTAAATGAATATTTGATGTTGAACAATATGATATATGTTTTTATGAATTAAAAATGAAAATTTTGGTTTGAATTTTTACTACGTTACATTTACGGTCCGTATGGTGTTTACGGCTGTAAACGGGTTTACGGCTGTAAACGTGTTAGCAGTCTCTATTCCCTATAAATAGTGTCAGTAGATGTCAGATGAAAATAGCAGTTTACGGTCAAGTGTGTGTGTTTTCGGTCCATTGTACCTGACGATTGAGTTAATTGAAATCGTGTGCAATTTGGTGCTATTGGCTTCTACTCCTTCTTCTTTCATCATATTTTAGCGTGATTGTTTGATCACTAGTTGGTTATTCAGCTTTTGTGGGACTTACAAGTTCAAAGGGAGGCATACGGATACTGGAATGATGGATGTTGTTGTATGAAAACTCATCCAAGGCCAAGTAAGTGTCCCAACTTCCCCCGAAGTCCATAACACAAGCACGTAGCATATCTTCAAGCGTCTGAATCGTCCGCTCGCTCTCCCGTCTGTATGTGGGTGATATGCGATACTGAAATGTAACCGGGTACCCAACTCCTCATGAAATGTTTTCCAGAACCTGGAAGTAAAACGCATATATCGATCTGACACTATCGATGTCGGCACCCCATGCCGTGCCACCACCTCTCAACTGTAGATCTCGGCCAACTTCTCCACAGAATAGCTCTCACTAATAGCCAGAAAGTGAGAACTCTTCAACCGATTTACAATCATCCATATCACATTGACACCTCACGCGGTCCTCGGTAATTTCGTGATAAAATCCATGGAAATCTGTTCCCACTTCCACTGGGGAACATACTTGGTGGCTCCCGGATGGATCGAGAATCTCGACCTATGGGCCATGTGGACGTTGGTGCTCCGCCTTGAACTGACGACAGGTCAAGCATCTCTTGACTACCCATGCCATATCTCTCTTCATACAGGGCCACCAATAAACCCTTTTTAGGTCCAAACACATCTTGGTGGCTCCCGGATTGATCGAGAATCTCGACCTATGGGCCTCCTCCATCAAAATACGGCGAGCTCCATCCGTATGTGGCACCCATATCCGCCCATGTAAGGTCATAAGCCCCCGACTATCTGTCCCAAACTTAGAAATCTGCCATATAACCCGCTCTCTCTTACGGTTCTCGGGTCTCACGGCCACCACCTGGGCCTCTCGGATGGTAACTAAGACTGGAGTCATCACCGTCATCCTCATACACATGTCTCGGATCGGAGCACTCACTACTCTGTGACTCAGGGCATCGACTACCACATTAGCCTTGCCAGGGTGATATAATATCTCACCGTCGTACTCTTTCACTACATCCAACCATCTCCTCTGTCTCATATTCAGGTTGGGCTGGTCCATAAGGTACTTCAGGCTCTTATGGTCCGTGTATATGGTACACCGGACACCATAAAGGTAGTGGTGCCAAATCTTGAGGGCGAACACCATCGCCCCCAACTCCAAATCGTAGGTGTGATACCTCTTCTCGTGAGGCTTCAACTGCCTCGATTCAGATGCTATCGCATGTCCCTCTGCATGAACACAACACCCATCCCTGATATAGATACATCACAGTAAACTACGAAATCCTCCACTCCCTCAGGAAGGGCTAACACTGGAGCTTCGCACAATCTCTAGCAAAGAGTTTCGAATGAGGCTTGCTGCTCGGGCCCCCAAGAAAAGGTGACACCCTTCCTGGTCAATCTGGTAAGCTGAATGACAATCTTGGAGAAATCCCTGATAAATCTCTGGTAGTAGCCTGCCAGGCCACAAAAACTCCTGATCTCGGATGGGGACCACGGCACCTCCCATCACATAACTGCCTCAATGTTGGCCGGGTCGACCTAATTCCTATTCTGGTTAACAAGGTGTCCGAAGAAATGGACCTCTCATAACTAGAAATCACACTTGGAGAATTTTGCATAAAGCCTCTCCGTCCTCAACACTCCAAGAATATCCCGAAGATGCTCCTCGTGCTGCTCTCTAGACCTCGAGTATACCAAAATATCATGGATGAACACAATCACTGACCTGTCCAACATGGGCCTGCACACCCGGTTCATGAGATCCATGAACATTGCCGGTGTGTTGGTGAGTCCGAAAGGCATCACCACAAACTTCTAGTGCCCATAACGAGTCCTAAAGGCCGTCTTCTGGATATCTTCCTCACAAACTCTCATCTGATGATACCCAGATCTCAAATCAACCTTGGAAAACCAAGATTCCCCCTGCAACTGATCGAATAAATCGTCGATCCTCGGTAGTGGATAACGGTTCTTGACCGTCATCTTGTTCAACTCCCTGTAGTCGATGCACATCCGGTGTGAACCATCCTTTTTCTTGACAAAAGGATTGGCGCTCCCCACGGTGAGCTTCTCGGTCTAATAAAACCCTTCCCTAGCAGCTCCTGGAGCTGCGAGGATAAATCATGCATCTCGGGCGGCGCAAGGCGATAAGGTTCCTTGGCAATAGGCACTGCACCCGGAATCAAATTGATCCAGAACTCCACCTGCCTCTCAGGAGGCACACCCGGAAATTCCTCGGGGAATACATCCGGGAACTCACACACTACCGGAACATCAGAGATAGAACTCGGCCCCTCAGTGCCAACTCTCGTATCCATCAAATATGCTAAGAAGCCCATGCACCCGTGCTGTAAGCTCTGCCTCGCCCTGGCGGTAGAACAGAAAGCTGATCCAGATGTGGTCCCCTCGCCATACACAGTAAGTACTCCCCCACTAGGGTCTCGTATGGTCACCATCTGACGCTCACAGTCAATCACAACTCCAAACCGGATCAACCAATCCATGCCCACTATGACACAGACATCACCCATCGCTATCGGCACCAGATCTATCACGAACTCAACACCGAAAATCTCTAATACACATCCTCGGAATACATCAGTGGCAAAAACCGCATGTTCATCGTCTATAGAAACCCTCAGTGGTCGACACAACGCCTCGCGTCTGACACTAACGTGACGACTAAAGGATAAGGACACGAAAGATCGACTCGCACCCGAGTCAAATAACACCAAAGGAAGCACAAAAGTCACAAGAAAACTACCTATATACAACACAGTATAAGTATAAACAAATCTCAAAATAACATAAGTAAGGAGATACGTACCAACAACAACATCAGGTATTGTGCGAACCTCCTTCGCAGTCAACTGGAAAGCTCTCCCACGAGCCCTCGGAATCTCGGCCTTCACCGACCAACCATAAGTAACGCGCAAAGCAGCATGAGTAGAAGTCTGGGATGATCCCTATGTGAGCTGAGGACATTCGGCCTTTCGATGGCTGGTCTGGTTGCAATGAAAGCAAACTGCAAATCCCTTGGGGCAGTCCTTCGCCATATGCCCCTCCTTGCCACACTTGCCACGAGTTATGCCCTTCTGTCCCCCAGCTCTCGTATCAGCGGGCTTAGCTCGCTTGGTCGCCGACTTCGATTGTACAGGTCTCCTGTCTCTACCATGAGACTCCTCCTCATCTCTAGTCTGAAGCTCTAGCTCAATCTCCCTCTTCCTGGAATTGGTCTGTAGCTCAGCCAATGTCCGATACGAAGAGTTCGCCATGAACTCCCGAATATCTCGCCTCAATATGCTTAAGTATCGGCTCACACGTGCATGCTCAGTGGACACGTGCTCAGGGTAGAACAGCGCCCTCTCATGAAACATCCTTATAATCTCTGTCACTGACTCTATCTTCTGCTTGAGAGACGGAAACTCTTGTGCCAAACATTCCCTCTCCACGTGGGGAACATACTCATCTCTGAATAACTTGTTGAACCTCTCCCAAGTCACTGCAGCATGATCTGCAGGGGTAAACTCAGTCGTTTCAAACTTCCACCAGTCCTTAGCTCCCGAGTGAAACTTGTTCAGCGCGAACCAAAATCTCAAATGATATGGACATGAACATGTATAGAAACACCCCTCAATGTCTGAGATCCATCTCATGGCAGCAATCAGGTCCCGGGTCCCGTCAAACTCTGTTGGCTTCATGTTGCTGAACTCCCGAAGGAACAACGAATCACTCCCCTGAGGCCTCGCAGCAGCTATAGTTGCGGTGGCTGCAGCAGCAGCAGCCTCTGTGAGAACAGCGTATCGCTCATCAAAAGTCTCAATAAGTGTGGTTTTAATAGACCAGAACATATTTGGTATGTCCTCTTTAATATTTGCGGACACCTCCTCATGAATGATCCTGCGGATCACCTCGTCACTGGTATCACTGCTCCAGGGGTTGTTGCGGGTAATCATCATAGTGTCTCTGAAACACAAACACAAAATCATCAGAGACTAGCTCAAACACTCACACACTCGATTACCCACCCCTACATGCTCCTTAGCATCCTAAGTTTCTTACTTGGGTCGCTGTAACACCCGGTTCCTGGTACGTATTTAAATTCAACTAAGTTCATGTTTTGCTCTGGGACTCGGCCAGTTGGAGGCCCAACTCGTCGAGTAGACTCGATATTGACCAAGAAGTTTAATGATCTATTCGACGAGTCGGTAGACCGACTCGACGAGTAGAAGCTGTCTGGATGAAACCCTGATATTTAGGGTTTGCACCCTATTTAAATGACTTATTCTGCCCCAACCAGCCCCCATCGTCCCTCCTAACCCAGAGAAAACCCTAACTCGAAACCCTAAGCCTTATTTGAGTGTTCTTGAGCTTTTTGGTGCCTTTTGTGTGTATTTGAAGTTGGAAAAGGAGAAGGAAGCTTCGGAGATCAGGAGAGAGCAAGTAGATCCAGAAGTCTTGGCATATTTCCTGCTCATTTGAGGTATAAAGGTAATACCTTGGCCATTCATTACTTAGATCTTGATTTGGGGCTATTTTCTACCCTTTTCTAAGCTTTAGCGAAGCTATACTCGGATTTGTCTGTATATTTGGAGTTGTACTTTAGATCTGGAACCATTAGGGTTCCCATGGCATAAATGCGCCAACTTTATGGCCATGGGAGACCCATGCAACATATAAACCCCTTTTTATGGCTTTTTGAGCCAAAAACCCCATGCATGGACATCAAGTTCGTAGCTTTACGTATAATATGGACCCTAGGAGGTCAGATCTATGGTTTGGATGCTTTTAGACCAAGTAAAATCGACTGTATAGTTTGGGACAAAGAGGGACTCGGCGAGTCGTTAATAGGACTCGGCGAGTCCGGACGTATTTTCCATTAAATCCTTTCTATTAATGGACCAGATGATAAGATTGAAGATCACTCAGTTGTCTAGGCTCATTAGGGACCTGGAAATCATAAAACTCGGCGAGTGTACGAGCTAACTCGGCGAGTTCAAGGCAATGTCCCAACCACATGAAGACGGACTCAACGAGTTCAGGGAGAACTCAGCGAGTCATAAACTAAATACCTTCAAACGGATGAAGATGAACTCGACGAGTTCATTGACGAACTCGGCGAGTCAGTTGAAGAAGGTCCCGATGTTTGTTAACGGAGAACTCGTTGAGCTCTTGCTAGACTCGACGAGTTGCAACGGGATTGTAGCATTTGTGGACGTGGTCTCTCGGCAAGTTGGTGGACCAACACGGCGAGTCGAGTCAACCAGATGTTGACTTTGACCAAAGTTGACTTTGACCAAGTTTTTGACCTTGACTTTGACTTGGACTTGAGTTGACCCTGGTAGGGGTTAAGAGTATGAATTGGTAACTTAGAAAGGATGTTGTGTAGGGATCGAGGAGACGAGAAGAGTTGATTTCCATACTGACGACGGTGCAGACACTACATGACATTGAGGTGAGTTACCTTCCAGTAGAAGTGGGTCTAAGGCACCAAGGCCGACTCACTAGTAGTTGATTACAGTTAAGATGATTGTCTTTGTGATAATTTGTCTGGTTTGCCATTACTTGATGTGTTCTATGTGCCATTATGATATGTTCTATGTGATAGTGGTAATAAGAGGGGAATAGTCCCCCGATTCGGTCGTTAGGGCCGAAGGGTAGGTCGGACACCCCAGATATGTCTAACAACATGATTATGATATGTTATTATGTGATAGTAGTAGGGGTGAAATAGTCCCCGTGATCGGGTGAGACAGACCAGAGGGTAGGAAGGCACCCCAGAATGGTCTGACACGGGTAGGTCAGCACCCTAGAATGGCTTGACATGGGTAGGTCAGCACCCCAGGATGGCTTGACATGGGTAGTTCGGGCACCCCAGAACTGCCCGGCAATATGTATAGTTGTGTGGTATGTGGTATGATGGGGGAACTCACTAAGCTTTGTGCTTACGATTTTCAGTTTTTGTTTCAGGTACCTCTTCATCTAAGGGGAAGGAGCCGGCAGGGTAGCAGCGCATCGCACACACATGATTCCGCATTGAGAACCCTAGGATTGTACTCTGACATTATACTATTTGACATGATGGTTTTTGAAACATGTAACTTTGGTTTTGTGGGCGAATGTGATATCAATAATGTTTGACTCAAACAGTTTTACAAGCATTATAATTAAAAACAAAATTTTTCAGTCTCAATTTTTAGGATGTTACAAGTTAGTATCAGAGCCTTGGTTTGAGGGATTCGGACACACCTTCGAGGGTGTCTGAACTCAAATCGAGGGCTTGAAAGATTTTTTACAAGAAAAATAGTTTTCTAAAGTTTAAAAATAAGGAGTTTTCAGAAAGAACAAGGTGTGTGATGCATGCGACCGGCCAAGCTCAAGTAAGTTTTTCCCCAAGATACCCATACATGATATGTTATGTTAGATGATATGATTATGAGAACTGTATGCTAGATTAGGGATAAGCATCTAGGGAGGATGCCTTGTATGCCTGTTATGTGATTATGAGAACTGCATGCTACATTAGGGATAAGGATCTAGGAAGGAGGCCTTATATGCATGTTGTATGAGTTTATTGAGCTACATGTTAGGGCTGGTTGGTCAGCAGTATGATAGCCTGATTAGGTTATGCTTGGTAATGGTTATTCAATGCACGAATGATGCTTGCTTTGTGCTTAGAGGGGTTCCAGCTAGCTTTAACTAACTAGTAAGCGAATATGTAATAGTATTCGCAAGCTAGTTAGGGAAGGGTGGTAGGGACTCCTGGTGCAGCTGATGGCGGAGAGTAGGTCGGAGAGTGCCCTAGGACAAGCCTAGGATGAGGTTAGTTTGGAAACCAGTATTAGTGAAAGGGACATGGTGAAGTCGAAGCAATCCTTGAGGAAAGTACGGATAGATGTGGAAGGTAGTATGGGCCCGTACTACTGGAAGCAGAGGATCCGTACTCGAATCAAGTAGGGCTAAGATAGAACCAGGGAACTTGGAGAGTGTGTGAGACCTCTCGAGAGTATGTGTGACCCTGAAGTTTATATGTCTTATTTCAAAATGGTGGTTACGCGTCATGGAGCAAGAGGTTCAGGGTCTGGATCAGGATCAGGATCAGGCTCGGGTGCGGGATCCGAGCAGGTTGATGACGGGCTACGCGAGTTCATCGCGTCTGAGATCACGAGAGGAATCCTTGAGGTGACCCAGTCATTTTCGGGTCGATCAAGGAAGGGATTTTTGAGCTGATGTAGGATCGCCTCCGGACATTCAGGAGTGACTTGGCGTCCAGCCAATCGGGTACACACAAACTGTCCTTCAAGGACTTCAGGGGGAGTGGAGTACCAGACTTTCATGGGGCGAAGGACCCCATTGCTGCCAGGAGATGGATCGCAGACATCTAGTCTGCGTAGTTGACGAGCTTCTGCCCGGAGGGGTCGAAGGTTCGCTTTGTTGCGGGTTGTTTGAGATACAGAGCTAGGGATTGGTGGAAGTCAGTTGGTGACTCACTAGGAGCCACAGCCATCGAGGCTATGACATCGTCGGACTTTGTAACAAGGTTAAGTGCTGAGTTTGCACCAGCTGTGGAGCTTCAGCAGCTGGCCAGGGAGTTTCTTAACATGAGACAAACTACGGAGACAGTGGCGAAGATCACCACCAAGTTCCGAGAGAGGACCTTGTTGGTACCTCAGTATGCATGGGATGAGGAGATGCGGAAGACCCGCTATCATGATATGTTGAGGGCTGATATTCGGGAGCATGTCAGCTACTCAGCCTGCCCGACCCTGGAGTCCATGATTGTCAGGGCGAGGGAGAGGGAGATTGATTTAGAGCACCTTAGGAATAGGAAGGCAGAGACGGAGCAGATTACTGGGTTCGGGGGAGAAACCCAAGGGATCCGACACTAGGTCGAAGGGCGAGCTGGGCCAGAGCCGTTGCAGGAAATGCGGCAGGCCGCTTGAGGGAGCTTGTAGAGCGGGATCATCAGGCTGCTACAAGTGCAGCAAGATGGGGTACTTTGGCTGGGATTGTACTGCCCCTGCCCCCACTGTTTAGATGCCAGACCTGATTTGCTTTCATTGCAATCAGAGGGGCCATAAAATGGCCAACTGCCCTAGGCTGACAACAGCAGCAGCAGCAGCAAGGCCAGTGGTGGTGCCAACTCTAGTGACTACACGGGTTACAGATGGTCGGAAGGTCAAGTTAGAGGCTCCAGTGGTGAGGAGTCGTGCTTTCCAGTTGAAAGCCAAGGAGGCACGCGCCACACCCGATGTGGTGACCGGATCATTCCATGTGAATGGTATCCCAGTTTAGGTGTCGTTTGATTCGGGTGCTACCCGATCATTTGTCTCTCTTGCGTTTAGCAAGAGGTTCCCTGAGTCTTCGTGCATGTTGGATTGCCCTCTAGAGGTCGAGATTGCAGACGACCGATTAGTGCGAGCATCAGAGGTTTTCAAGGATTGTGTTTTAAGGTTGTTCGAGGAGCGCTAATTGGTAGACTTGGTTCCCATACCATTGCAGGGGAACAAGGTTATTATAGGCATGGATTCGTTGAGCCCCAATGGGGCAGTGATCGACTGCGCGCAGCAGTTGGTCCGGGTAAGAACCCCACGTGGGGGAGAGCTGGTGATTCAGGGCGAGAGGCCACAACGTGGACCAGCTTTTTGATCAGCAGCGAGAGCTAGGCGTTATCTCCAACAGGGGTGCGCAGGGTATGTCGCCTATGTCTTGGATACCCGCGAGGCGGGTAAGGCGATAGCGAGTGATGTATCGGTGGTACAAGAGTACGCGGATGTATTTCTAGAGGAGCTTCCTGGGATACCTCCGGAGAGGCAGGTAGAGTTCAGGATCGACCTAGTCCCTGGTGCGGCTTCGATAGCCAAGGAACCGTATCAGTTGGCTCTTCCTGAGATACAGGAGTTGTCTACACAGCTGCAGGAGCTGTTAGACAAGGGATTCATCAGACTGAGCAGTTCACCCTGGGGAGCCCCGATTCTATTTATGAAGAAGAAGGACGAGTCGCATCGAATGTGTATAGATTACCGAGAGATGAATAAGATAACGGTGAAGAACCGTTACCCACTCCTGTGGATTGATGATCTCTTTGACCAGCTTCAGGGAGCATCTGGGTTCTCCAAGATTGATCTGCGTTCGGGTTATCATTAGATGAGGGTCAGAGAGGAGGATGTGCAGAAGACTGCTTTTCGGACGCGATATGGTCACTATGAGTTCGTGGTGATGCCTTTCGGGCTCACCAATGTTCCTGCCGCGTTCATGGATCCCATGAACCGCGTGTGCAGACCGATGTTGGATCGGTCTATGATAGTTTTCAACGCAGGAGCAGCATGAGGAGCACTTGCGAGGTGTGTTGGATACTCTGAGGAGGGAGAGCTTGTATGCCAAGTTCTCCAAGTGTGAGTTCTAGTTGCGCGAGGTGCAGTTTCTTGGGCACCTTGTCAACCAGAACGGGATTTTGGTCGACCCGGCCAAAGTGGAGGTTATGATGAGGTCGGAGGTCCCGAGGTCTCCATCTGAGATTTGGAGCTTCCTAGGATTGGCAGGTTACTATCAGAGATTCATTCAGGACTTCTCCAAGATAGTCGTGCCTTTGAGCCGGTTGACAAGGAAAGACGTGGTCTTTCGCTGTGGGCCTAAGCAGCAGGACGCATTTGAGACACTGAGACAGAGATTGTACGAGGCGCCAATCTTAGCCCTGCCGGAGGGCGTGGATGATTTTGTGGTGTATTGCGATGCGTCCATCTCAGGTTTGGGCGCGATATTGATGCAGAGGGGGCATGTTATCACCTACGCTTCGAGGGAGCTGAACCCTCATGAGGCGAACTATCCGACGCGTGAGTTGGAGTTGGGGGCAGTTGTTTTCGCCCTCAAGATTTGGCGTCATTACCTCTATGGGGTCTGCTGTACCATCTACCCGAACCATAAGAGTTTTAGGTACCTCATGGATCATCCAAATCTGAATATGAGGCATCGTCGATGGCTAGATGTGGTGAAGGATTACGATTGTGAGATCCTCTACCACCCGGGGAAGGCCTATGTTGTAGCCGATGCGCTTAGCTGCAAGGCAGCACCGATTAGAGATATCTGCTTGAGGATGACCGTGGTGACTCTGCTGTTGGAGCAGATTTGAGAGGCCCACCAGGAGGCTATGAAGGAGGAACATCATAAGAGTGAGCGTATTGTGGGTCAGGTTTCCTCCTTCGATTATGACAGTCGTGGATTGTTGACGCTACAACGTAGGGTGTGGGTCCCATATCATGGGGGTGTGCGCCAGGTATTGATGGAGGAGGCGCACAAATCCAGGTTTTCCATCCATCCCAGGGCAACGAAGATGTACAGGGATCTTCGTCTTGATTGTTGGTGGCCCTACATGAAGGGGGATGTAGCTTGGTATGTTGAGAGATGTCTGACCTGCAGGAAGGTCAAGGCCGAGCATCAGAGACCTCACGGCAAGACCCAGCCATTGGATATCCCGATGTGGAAATGGGAAGATATCACTATGGATTTCAGCACGAAGCTTCACAGGACGGCGCAGGGAGTGGATTCGATTTGGTTCATTGTGGATCGGTTGACCAAGAGCGCCCATTTCATTTCGATACTGGAGAGAATTTCGGCCGAAAAGTTGGCCGACATCTACATCCGAGAGGTAGTCGCTCGGCACGGGGTGCCAGTCTCGGTGGTTTCTGACAGAGATGTGCGGTTCACTTCCAAATTTTGGAAGAAGTTTCACGACGATTTGGGTACTCGTCTGCACTTTAGCACCGCTTTTCACCCACAGACGGATGGTCAGAGCGAGCGGACCATCCAGACTTTGGAGGATATGTTGCGAGCATGCGTTTTAGACTTTGGAGGTAGTTGGGATACTTACCTTCCTTTGGCAGAGTTTTCCTATAATAATAGCTATCAAGCGAGTATCGACCGTCCTCCCTTCGAGATGTTGTACGGGAGGAAGTGCAGGACCCCGATATGTTGGGGTGAGGTTGGACAGAGGGTCATGGGGAGTACCAAAGTGGTACTCAAGACAGCAGAGAGGATCCAGCAGGTTCGGATTAGGCTTCAGACTACTCAGATTCGGCAGAAGAGTTATACCGACAGGTGTCGTTCGGACTATCAGTTCCAGGTCGGGGATAAGGTGCTTCTGAAGGTGTCGCATTGGCAAGGTGTCATTCGGTTTAGGAAGCGGGGCAAGTTGGGCCCCAGGTACATTGGACCCTTCAGGGTTGTAGCCCGGGTGGGCAAGGTGGCGTATAGGCTGGATCTGCTAGCTAAACTCAGTCAGATTCACAGCACCTTTCACGTATCCCAGCTGCGGAAATGCCTGGTAGACGATTCAGCAGTGGTGCCTTTGGAGGATATTCAGGTGGATGAAAGCCTGAACTATATTGAGCGGCCAGTAGCTATCCTCGATAGGAAGTCGAGGGATCGGAGGAACAAGAGGGTGGAGCTGGTGAAGGTGCGATGGCAGCACCGCAAGGGTTCGGAATGGACCTGGGAACCGGAGGACGAGATGAGGGAGAACTACCCCGAGCTTTTTCCAGATTCGGCAGCAGACTTCGAGGACGAAGTCTAAAATAAGTGGGGGATATTTGTAACACCCGGTTCCTGGTATGTATTTAAATTCAAGTGAGTTCATGTTTTGCTCTGGGACTCGGCGAGTTGGAGGCCCAACTCGTCGAGTATACTCAATATTGGCCGGAAATTTTATTGATCTACTCGACAAGTCGGTAGACCGACTCGACGAGTAGAAGCTGTCTGGATGAAACCCTAATATTTAGGGTTTGCACCCTATTTAAACGACTTATTCTGCCCCAACCAGCCCCCATCGTCCCTCCCAACCCATAGAAAACCCTAACTAGAAACCCTAAGCCTTATTTGAGTGTTCTTGAGCTTTTTGGTGGCTTTTATGTGTATTTGAAGTTGGAAAAGGAGAAGGAAGCTTGGGAGATCAGGAGAGAGCAAGTAGGTCCAGAAGTCTTGGCACATTTCCTGCTCATTTGAGGTATAAAGCTGATACCTTGGCTATTCATTACTTAGATCTTGATTTGGGGCTATTTTCTACCCTTTTCTAAGCTTTAGTGAAGCTATACTCGGATTTGTCTGTATATTTGGAGTTGTAATTTAGATCTAGAACCATTGAGGGTTCCCATGGCATAAATGTGCCAATTTTATGGCCATGGGAGACCCATGCAACAGATAAACCCCTTTTTATGGCTTTTTAAGCCAAAAACCCCATTCATGGACATCAAGTTCATAGCTTTACGTATAAAATGGAC
The DNA here is from genome assembly GCF_052849685.1 of Lactuca virosa. Lineage (NCBI taxonomy): Eukaryota > Viridiplantae > Streptophyta > Magnoliopsida > Asterales > Asteraceae > Lactuca > Lactuca virosa. The sequence continues at coordinate 417,091,999 of NC_136428.1, read as the reverse complement.
CTTAGGAGGTTAGATCTATGGTTTGGATGCTTTTAGACCAAGTAAAATCGACTGTATAGTTTTGGACAAAGAAGGACTCGGCGGGTCGTTCATAGGACTCGGCGAGTCGGGACGTATTTTCTATCAAATACTTTCTGTTAAAGGACCAGATGATAAGATTCAAGATCACTCAGTTGTCTAGGCTCATTAGGGACCTGGAAATCATAGAACTCGACGAGTGTATGAGCTAACTCGGCGAGTTCAAGGCAATGTCCCAACCACATGAAGATGGACTCGACGAGTTCAGGGAGAACTCTATGAGTCATAGACTAAATACCTTCAAACGGATGAAGATGAACTCGACGAGTTCAAGGACGAACTCGGCGAGTCAGTTGAAGAAGGTCCCGATGTTTGTTAAAGCAGAAATCGTCGTGTAAGGGTAAATAGAGTTGTAATTAGTCGAAGGGTTTCATGTCTTCGAATGTACACAGTCTTCGTATCTTATGTAATCTATTTTACTAGGGCATTGTATTCAAAGCTTAACGTATAGTCCTTAGTATATTTTTTTGTACGCTTTCCTCTCCTATAAATAGGAGTGTTTACTAGAGTCATGGGAACGAGTCTTTACAGGATTGTCATTTGTACTCTGTAAAACTTGAGTTCGTAATAGAGCTGAAACAAGGTCATATTTACATCTGTGTTTAAATCTCACAATCCTACTTTGATCATTAAACTCTGATTCATTTCATACTCGATTCTTTGTTTCATCAATTGGTATCAGAGCAGGAATCATATCTCCGATCTGATTTTCATCTTTTCAAAAGTTTTTAAATCAACTTTTTGGTTTAAGAAATTCCGCACTTTTTGAAAGTGAAAAATTCATTGGATCTAAGTCAGTGATTCGATTCTGCACTTGAATCATTGAATCGAGTGTTCTACTAGTGATTCTGATTTGAATCATATAGTTTGTCGTCAAATTCTCAAAGTTTCTTCAAAAATTCTCAAGGATTTATTCCGTACATGAATGGCGTCTTTCAATCTTAATTCCATGACTTCATTTTCTCATCTTCTAGGATCATCCACCAAAATTCCTATGCTAATCCCTGAGTATTACGATCAATGGGCTGATCGTATGCAGGATTATCTCAACGGATTGGATGAAGAACTATGGAATTGCATTTCTGGCAATCTCAATCCACCAACGAATGTTCAACCAATTCGATCATCTTCTGGAAGTTCCGAAATTGAGAATCAGTCTGATCGTCTGAAAAAACTAGAGAAGAAATGCATGAGAGAGCTAAGAGGTGCTTTGCCTCCAGTTGTTTACAACTATGTGAGGAGTTGTACAACTGCAAAGGAGATCTGGAACATTCTCAAGGAGAAATTTCAGGGGAGTGAGAAGACAAAAGTTAACTCTGTGAAGCAATGCTTAGTGGAACTGAAGGACTTCAGACAGAAAGATGGTGAAACGATAGAAGTTTACTATGATCGTCTTAATGAATTAATCTATCGATGCAATCGATATGGTATCACCAGATCAGCCATGGAGTTCAATTTAATTTTTGTTATGGGTCTTCGTAAGGAGTAGCGTAGTGTGAGCATGATGGTTAAGAATCAACAGAGCTTTGATACGTCAACTTTGAATGACTTGTACAATCAGCTGAAGTCTCATGAAAGCGAAGTGAACGAAATTGCTGAAGAATCGAAGGCAAGTTTGGGAGGTCCACTAGCTTTGGTTTCGAAGATCTCTGAAAGGGAAGCTGAGAAAGATGTTTCAGACGAAGACGAAGGGTTCATCATGAATTCAGATGATGAGGCGATTGCTTTCTATTCAAACAATCGTGTGAAAAAGCTCTTCAAAAAGCCATTCAATCCGAAGGCAAAGTCATCTGAGACAAAAGGGAATTTTATGAGTAAAAGTGCTGGGGATGAGAAGAAGAAGGAAGAGAAGAAAGATACGAAGTTTGTTGAGGGAAAAACAGAGAAGAAGTTAAAGGGAGATGCTGGGATTGATTGTCATTATTGCAACGGGGCTAATCATTTAGCTAATGATTGCATGCCGAGGAAGAAAGATGAGAAAAAGAATAAGACGAAGGATGAAGCGTACTATGTGGAAAAGTTGCAGGAGGTGTGTGCGAAGGCAAAGAATCTTTCATTAGTTGCTCGTGGTGAACAAGAAGAAGATGTAACTTATCAAATTTGGTCATCTGGATCAGATGATGAGGAGATGCGAAATCCAACCCATGGAGCAATGTTTGCAAAGATGGAAGAAGAATCAGATAAGGAGGCATACGAAGTTCATGGGAGATGCTTCGTATCAAATGCCGCTGACAAATCTCCGATGACCACGAAGGTACGTAATATTCTTGAATCTTTCAATATTCCAGTACATGCTTATAATTCTGAATTAGTATCTTTTGATGAAATTGTTACTTATTTTGATTCAATTGTGGTATCTGCTAGCAATGAGGCTAAGAAGCTGTCTATATAGTTGCTAGAGACACAGAAGAAACTAGATTCGAAAATTACTAAGATAGATTGTTTAGAACTTCAAATAACTAATATCATGGTTGATAGGGATAACTTGTCTAGTGAATCTAAACTGTTGTTAGCTCAGAGGAACATTTACTGTAATTCGGCTAAAAGATTGTATGGGAAATTAACTGAGCTACATCATTCGTGCGAAATCAGTAAAGAACAACATAGAAAATTGCTGCCATTTTTAGCTTATGAAAGAGCTACGGTAGACAACATTTCGTATGACTGTGAAAAAGAAATAGCTGATTTTAACAAAGTTATGAATGATAAGTATAGATATGGAATAGTCAAAGTAGATGAATGTCTTGATTCAACTGAACTGGTTAAAATTGTAAATGACACTTTGACTAAGTCTGAACAAATTCACATCTTGAAAAAGACTGAGAATTCAACATCTGATTCTCAATCTAATTTTGCTGATATTGAGGATAATTCTGACAATATTAGTGAAATCAGTGATATTGAGGATGTTGATTGTTCTCAGTTGTCTACTATAAATGTTGCATCATCATTTAAAGGAAAAGAAAAAGGTAAGGATTTGTTGGTTGAGATTAACACTGATCAACCCTCAACTTCGAAAGTTTGTGATGTGGACTTTGTGGAAGTCAGAGACAGCCAAACAGATGATAGTGATGATGAGAAAGAAGAGAAACAAACGAAGAAAAAGGAAGTTACAAAGGAAAAAGAAATTCCTCGTATAGTTGTTGACCAAGTGTATGGAGATACACAAAAGTTCGAAAAAGTGCTGACTGAACAAGGTGCTCATTACCTAGAAGCGAATACAATGGTTTACCCGATTTTCAAGTGTACTGATGATGTTGTTTTTCCAAACCAAGTCCTCGTAACTACTGGAAATGTTGAAAATATCAAACCCGAATTAAAGAAGTTAGTTGAGGAGGATAATTCAAAAACAACTGATGAAGGCTTTTTCACAAATCAAAACACAGTTGAAAACAACTTAAAAAAGAATTTGTATGTGTTTCAACGACAAAAACCACAAAGCCAATGGGTTGAAAAATCAAAAATTGAAAAAGAAAATACAAAACCTGTTGAAAAGGAAAATGAAAAAGTTGTCAAACTAAACTCTAAGGAATTTAAGGATCAAATTGACAAATTTTCAAAGGAAAACAACATTTCAAAACGACAAGCAAGAAAGAAAATATTTTGGCAAAATGTTGAGTCTCAAAAGATGTCTGAATCACAATCAAACCAAAAATGTTTTCAAAGCTAAAAATTCCTCGTTTTCAACAAAAACCCAACATTCATCTCAATCAACTCATACAAGGTCTGAAGTGAATAAGCAACCAAAGTTTTCGAAAGTTTCTGACACTAACAAATCAAGAGCATTTTCAAATAAATCTAATTCAAATCAACAAGTCTTTCAACATCAACATTTTAAATCAACTGTTGATACATCATATGCTCATTTTTCTCTAACAAATCCCAAAGTTAATTTTGTTCCTCAAAAGCCAAATTTTCCTAATCATACGAAGAAACAAACACTAAAGGCTTCGCATGAAAAAGGCATTACTTCAAGGAAAAATATAGATCACTGGCTCGAAGGACGAGGAAAAGTTTATCAATCCAACAAATACTCGGAAAAACAAATCAACGAAGCTTATGAAAAGTATGTCAATACTTCTTCGAATGGAAGTTCATCCTCAAAAGATTCGAACATCTCCATCAAAGCTTGGAAACCAGTCACAAAAGCGAAGACAGTTCAGTCGCAAACTCAAAATGCGAAGGGTAAAGTCAGTGTACATCCGAAACCAACAAAATCTTATGTTTCGGTTCCTACAAATGATGATGTGGACATTATTGATAGTCTCAAAACTAAAGTTTGTGACTGGGTCAAAAATTCTTCATTTAATTCCATGTTGAAATCTAATTTCCAAGGACCCAAAAAGTCTTGGGTACCTAAATTTTTCCACTGATTGTAGGTACTATGTGATGAGCAATATGATAACAAGTGGTACGAGATTTTCGAAGGAAAATTTACGAGATTTTACGAGATTTTCGAAGTCTCAAAAATGCTGGAGTAGTAAAATTTAGGAACAATCAAAAATGTCAAGTTAAAGGATATGGGAAGATCACAAATGGACAATTCACAGTGAATCGTGTTGCATATGTTGAAGGTCTCCAACATAACTTGATAAGTGTTTCTCAACTTGTTGTGGGCACTGGCAATCAAGTTCTCTTTAATGAAGAAGGAAGTATTATTTCGAATGTCAACACAAACGAAGTGTTACTGAAATCCAAAAGGAAAGGTGACATGTTCACTCTGGACATCAATCCTATTGTAGGCAAACCTGCTGTATGCCTTCTTTCGAAATCCACATCTGATCTAAGCTGGCTATGGCATCGAAGACTTTCACATCTCAACTTTCGAAACATCAATAAACTGGTGGTACAAGATCTGGTAAGAGGTTTACCTATACTTAAATTTGATAATGATTCTTTATGTGCAGCTTGTGAAGTTGGCAAGCAACATAAACAAGGTCATCCAATTACGATAGATTCGAAAATTGTTGCACCTCTGGAGCTTTTACATATTGATTTGTGTGGTCCTTCGACTGTTTCAACTCTCAACAAGAAACGGTACATTTTAGTTATTGTTGATGATTTTTCCAGATTTACGTGGGTTTATTTTCTTAGGCTTAAATCCGAAGTTGCACAAATCATGATTGATTTTATCAAAAAGATGGAAACAACATTAAAGAAGATTGTTCGAAAAATCAAGAGTGATCATGGAACTGAATTTAAGAACAATGTTCTTGATTCATTTTTGGTGGACAAAGGGATTTCGCATAATTTTTCATCTCCATACACACCACAACAAAATGGTGTTGTAGAACGAAGGAATCGCTCACTGTGCGAAGCAGCAAGAACCATGTTGGCATATGCGAATTTACCTCAATATCTTTGGGCTGAGGCAATATCCACTGCATATTTTACTCAGAACAGATCTTTCATACACAGGCGTTTTAATATTACACCATACGAAATTTTGAATATTCATAAACCTAATGTGAAATTCTTTCATGTTTTCGGATGTAGGTGCTTTATTATGAATCTCAAGGATCATCTTTCGAAATTTCAAGCAAAAGCTGATGAAGGGATTTTTCTTGGATATTCGCACAATTCTGTCGCATATCGTGTGTTAAATAAGCGAACACGAAAAGTGGAAGAAACTTTCAATCTCACATTTGATGATTACTATGTTAAACAAAATGAGCATAAATTTGCAAATCATCCAATTTTACAAGACACACAAGTTGAAACTGAATCTTTACAAATGGATGATATTGATTATGATTTGATTTTTGGAATTTCAGATCATGCATTCGATGCTGAAATTCATGCTCCTGATAATCACATACCCGAATTTGCGAAGTTTACTGATGAATCAACATCAACTCCTCAAGAAATAAACAAAAGTATACAAAACAATCCAGTGGAGGGGGAGCACTTGGATTCGAATACATTAGATAATGATGAGCATTCTTTCGAGGGGGAGAAAGAAACATTAAATGATGATGTTGAGGGGGAGCATAATGTTGAGGGGGAGCATATAGAAAATATTGAAAATAATAATGATTTTGATGATGTTTGTTCGATTGCAGATTCTGAGAATGATGATATATACGAAGATGCACCTTTGGAATTTGATCCAGCATATCCACCAACGGAAAAATGGACAAGAGATCATCCGAAGGATCAAGTAATTGGGAATCCACAAGAGGGAGTTTTAACAAGAGCTCAAATTCGTGCAAAGAATGAGGTATTGAATACTCATCAAGAATTTTGCATGTTCAATGCTTTCATATCTAAAATTGAACCAAAAACAATTAAGGTTGCAATGGAACACTCAGATTGGGTTGTTGCAATGCAATCCGAATTGTCTGAATTCGAACGAAACAAGGTTTGGAGATTAATTCCTAAACCTGAAAATGTTTCGATTGTCGGGTTAAAATGGATTTTCAAAAATAAAACTGACAAAGATGGAAACATTATTCGAAACAAAGCCAGACTTGTTGTTAAAGGATATTCACAACAAGAAGGAATCGACTATGAAGAAACGTTTGCCCCTGTCGCAAGACTCGAGGCTGTTCGAATATTTCTGGCTTATGCAGCTCATAAAGATTTTGATGTTTATCAAATGGACGTGAAGTGTGCATTCTTAAATGGAGAGCTTGAAGACACTGTTTATGTGGAACAACCCCCAGGTTTTATTAACGAAGAATATCCAGATCATGTTTATATTTTAGATAAGGCAGTTTATGGTTTAAAACAAGCACCAAGAGCATGGTATGCCACTCTTACTTCGTTTTTGAAACAATCTAAATTTAAACAAGGATCTGTTGACCCCACATTATTTCGAAAGAAAGTTGGGAATCATCTAATGCTTGTTCAAATTTATGTTGATGATATTATTTTTGGCTCAACTGACCCTGCTTTGTCTAAAGAAATCGAAGATTTGATGAAAAGTAAGTTCGAAATGAGCATGATGGGCAAAATCAATAATTTTCTTGGATTGAGTATTCGTCAAAACAGAGAAGGGATTTTCATCAATCAAGAAAAATATACGAAGAATCTGCTCGAAAAGTTTGGATTGACAAATAACACGAAGTTACGTGTTCCAATGGCAACAGGCATAAAGTTGACACCATCGTTAGATAAATCTGCCGTTGATATAACTCATTATCAAAGCATGATTGGTTCATTACTTTATCTCACAGCAAGTAGACCTGATATCATGTTTTATGTGTGTAATTGTGCCAGGTATCAGTCTAATCCACGAGAACCACATCTCACTACTGTGAAGAATATCTTTCGTTATCTTAAAGGAACAATTTCGTTAGGATTGTGGTATCCTTCGAAAACTGGGTTCTTTGTACAATCATATTCGGATGCAGACTTGGGTGGTTGTAATCTTGATCGAAAAAGTACAAGTGGTGGATGTCAATTTCTTGATGGCAAGTTAGTGAGCTGGCAATCGAAAAAGCAAACATGTGTATCAATCTCAACAGCTGAAGCAGAATATGTGGCTGCTGCTGCTTGCACTTCACAAATAATATGGATTCAAAGTCAATTACGTGATTATGCAATTAATATGAAAAAGATTCCATTATATTGTGATTCTCAAAGTGCAATACGAATTTGTCATAATCCTGTGCAGCATTCGAAGACTAAACATATAGCTCTTCGTTACCACTTCATCAAGGATCACGTGGAGGATGGAAATATTGAAGTACATTTCGTGAAAACAACTGATCAGTTAGCTGATATTTTCACGAAAGCGTTAGATGAAAAATCTCTTCTAAGAATTATAGAAGGACTTGGAATGATCGATGGAAATTCTGTTCCATGCGAAAAAGAAGAAGAGTGACTGATCGAGAATGGTTCAGAGGCTCTGAATCAATGATCACGTGTCATCGTTCAGTGTTCAGAGGTTACTGTTCATAGTCAACTCTTCGAACGCTTCGAATTCGTATGATTGTCACTTTTCAGTGAATTGGTAAAATGTAGTATGTTTGCAACAAGTACTTTCGTTTATTTGAGTAATTTCGTTTTCGAAAAATCAAAAACATCAAAAATATTTTCATTTTCTTTTGTTCTTCGTTTTCGAAAAATCAAAAACATCAAAGAGATTTTCACTTTATTTTGTTCTTTATTTTTGAAAATTCAAAACAACAAAAAGATTTTATATTTTTTTTCCTTTAAGAACTTTGTTGCAGATCTTTCTGAACATACGAAGAGGCACATGCTTGCAGATCTAAGGTCAGGTAAATGAATCTTACAACTCTTTACATTTTACTTATTTTGAACTAGTTAAGATGTCCCTAGAAGCATGCTGCTGCATGTTGTCCAAAAGCCTCCAATGACTCAATGTGTGTGTACAAAAACCTTAATGAACTTTTCATACGAAGATTTCTTCCCAATCAGGCTTGTATTCATATTAGTCTCCTGAGCTACCTGACTCTTCTCATATGAGTAAAGAGTTTACTGTTTTGTCCAAATATAACAGAGGTACACTTCGTGTCTTCACCAATCTTTTTCATCTAAAATTTCTTTCACAATCACACACAAAGACATATGTCCGACAGGTATCTGATCAAACCAATCGAGACTTAGACATATCAACAATCTGTGTTAATGATCTTACATCATGAGACCGTGATGAAAGTGAAACCCAAATTTCTTGAAAATTAAGGAATTAACGGGGAACTATGTTCCAGATTTTACGAAACATTTGTTTCAGTACCTATTTTCAAAACTCCAAATCATATTCATTTCATATGAGTGATCTTGATCAAACATTCGAAACCCACGATGTTTGTTACCCAACAAGATCCAGCACAAATTTTTTTCATGATTATGATTTCCGTGCGAGTTTACTTCGAATCCCAAAGTTACTTTAAACATTTTTCAAAACACACTTGTAACTGACTACACTGGTCAAACAAGTAATTCCTGTTACAATTACTCACCTTATGTTAAGGCTGATATGTAACGAAATTTATTAAGCCACCTATGTAGCCTTACAAAAGATGCCCTTCGAAACTTCTCTACAAGTTTTCGATTGTAATTCACGGGAACATACACAAGCTGTTGATCATCTCTCTTGATGATTAACGAAGCAACCTTTGCCCGGGGTTTAACTGCATTCGTGTCAAATTAAATTTTTGACATCACAAAATCCCAAAATTTTTATTTCATTGTTTCTTGTCTAACTTTCTTTGGAACACTGCACTCACGAAATCCTTGAGGTTCTGAGTAACACTAACTCAGGTTGATGATTTCAAACATCTGGCATATGACTTCGCTTTTCATCCCAAAAGTGAAAGAGCCTAACTTCCATCCGAAGGGGTCCGACGATTATAATTCTCTTGGGGCAAACAAAACAGGTTGTATATCAATGACGTATGATATCGTGTCCGGGTTTTACAGCGATGGGACAGTTACTTTTTGATGCATGGCTATTTCTACGGAGTAGTGGTCCGGTTTTCAAGGTGCCACGTTGGCAGTCATTAAATGCACCTCCCTCTTTTAATTCAAACAGGAGGGCTACATATAAAAGGGGATTCAAGGGTCTTTTGTCACTTTACGCATTCAAAGATAATTCCCAATTCTCTCTGAATTTTCAAGCTTTCAAAACCCTAACAATGGCGAATACTGCTAATGTCAATGCTGAACCTTCTCAAACTCCAGAAGATATTACTTCCATGCCTATTATGAAGATCCAGGGTACCAACTATCAAGTTGAAGCTGATGTATCTAAGTACCCTGAAGAATTGAAGATGCTCGTGATTGCCTTGAAGAATTCTGTTTTATCCAAGGCAATGTTCAATTCTTTCTCTGTACCGATTTCGTGGTTATCTCAGGCGGGATCAACAGCTTCAATCGCTAAATCCTTTGATGCAGTCACGTTTAACCTAATCAATGACAAGAAGGTTAGACTTACAAAGAAACTCTTCTGTCAGATTCTTGATAGTCCAAATTCTCCACCGTATGAGGATTTTACTTATCCTCAAATTGTCCACATGTTCAACGAGATGGGACATCAACCACCACTATCCAAAATCAGTGATTTCAAGAAGTCAGGTCTTCCTAAGATTTGGAATTTTCTTTTTGGAATCTTTTTACCTTGCTTAACTGGTAGAACAGTGGGGTTAGACAAAGGAAGAATGGAGGTATACGCCATAGTTGCAGGGCTATACTATGATTTACCGGTGGATTATGCTTCGCAGTTATGGAAGGAGTTCAAGAAAAGTGTTGACAACACGGACGTTGTACATGGTATTTCGTGTGCAAGATACTGGAGTTTGATCTTGCAGTACTTCTACAACAAAGAGGGTATTTTAGTAGCCAATGACGAAGAAAAAGTCACTTTTCATGTATATAGCAGTCCAAAGGAGGTGATTGATGATGCTGATGAGTTCCCAAGTGTTGCTCGTATTCCTGATGCAATGCTAAAAAGAGTTGATCCTACGAACTTAGTTTTGTTGGCTTATCTGCAAACAATAGATACCACAGTGAAAACTGGTGTTCTATTGGAAAAAGAGAAGAAGAAATCGAAAAGGGGGAAGAAGAATGAAACTGGTTCTTCTGCAAAAATCGGTGAAGGAAACGAAGCCCAAGAAATCATCTAAGAAGAAACCCGTAATAGTTGAACAAATTGTTCAAACAAATGTGTCTATCGCTGTTAAAGAACCAGTTACTTCACCTACTGTTGAAGAAACCCAAGAAAAAGAAATAATCCCTTCGAAGACTGGGGTTTTTCGTAGATTTAAGATGAGGTCTCGAAAATCTTCACCCCACGTTGTTCGTAAACCACAACATACACATCAAGGTGTATTATTCAGGAAAGTTCCAGCACCTGTTTCTCCATCATCAAAGAAACGAAGGGCTGAAGATGTGGCAAAACAGTTGACAAAAAAGAAAACGAAGAAGTCCAGAAAACTTATCATTGCCACTACTTCAACAGAAGACGAAGAAAGAATTCCTGAAACTCCAGAAGTTGATCTTGTCAAAGAAAGTTCGATTCCTGAAAACATAAGTCTTATTCCACCCGAAGTTTCGCATGTCAAGTCATCTAATGAGGAGACACGATCTTCTGACATCACTGTAGACGTATCTAATACGGATACAAATGTTAACATGGGTGAAGAAGGTGCGAAGACTGATGCTCAAGGTAATCTTAATGTCACTTCTGATATTGTCGTATCTTTACCTCCAGTAACTTCTACAACAGATTCACCCACATTCAACAACATAATCAATACCCCTTTCACTTCCATCTTTTCTTCACAATCTACTGATCCACCCAAACCTACTTTACCTGTCGATGATACAATGATGCTGGAGAATGAAACTGATAACGAAGGTTTTGGAGGAACTTTTGAAGATCTAAAGTTTGATGAAGAAGAAGAAAATTTTCCAGATCATATGTTGATGACCATGAAGCAGTACAAAATTTTGAATACGAAGTTGAATGCTATCATTCAATCTCAAGCTGATTTTGGGGGAGGTTCATCAGTATCAAGTCTGGAAGTTGATACTATGTTAAAGATGATGGAATCACGGATAATCAGCAAAGTCTCCGGAATGGTGAAAGATTCCGAGTCCGTTATTTTGGAGAAGGTTGACTACACTGATCAGAATAACGAACTTCGTGTTAAATCCAACGATCTGATTTTATGGGTGAGGTCAAGGATCTGAAAAGCACCACAAAAGAACGGCATGTTCTTTTTGTTCAAGAAGTTAAGAAGGTACGCGAAGATGTCAACATGCAAATTCGTGAACTTCGTGAAGACATGCAGAGAGAAGTTCAAAGTGTTCAACAAAGTTATACTTCAATCCATCAGAAGGTTGACATTATTTGTGACGCTGTCACCAAATTTGTTAAATTATACGAAAGAATGAGTCCTCAACTTACTCATCTTTCTGAATTGGAGAACAAGAATTTTAGCGAGTTGATTGTTTTGCTAAAAGAGTTGAAGGAGTTGTCTGTGAAACCAGTGTTCGCTTCGTTTATCACTCCAAAATTTTTATCTCAAAAATTCATCCAGTTCGAAGCTATTCTTCACAAACAATTATCTCCTCTTACTCGCATTTCAAGTCTTCTTCCAACAGTATCAGATGCCCCACCTGCTTTCACAGGGGTGCAAGGGGGAGAAAAGATAGATGAATCTAAGAAGACTGGTGAAGAACTAAAGGCGAGTAAAGAAGATTCGAAGGTGGTGGGAAAAGTGTTTCCTTCGAAGATTCCAACTACAAAGCCTGTTATTGTATCTGCTGGTTCAGTTACTTCAACTGTGGTCACAACGGTTCCGATGACCAGATCAGTTATTAAAGGTGTTGTGATTGGAGAAGCTGTTGGAAGTGCTTCGAAACCAAAGATTGTGGTGGGAGAGTCTGAGTCTAAAGATAAAGGTAAAGCTAAGATCATAGAAAAGACTAAGGAAGAAAAGAAGGCTGAAGTGGATGAGGAGTTGGAAAGATGAGGCGTATTCAAAGTGATATGGCTCTTCGTGAACAAGACCCTGTGGGTTTGGAAAAAGGAGATCCTTCGAAGCAATACAACTATGAAACAATTGAGGCAAAAGTCATGTTTGATCATATGTATTCATTCGAAAAGGTGCCAAAACAGAGTTATGTGGTTTCAAACACTGATGCAAGTCAGCTTGACTTTCCTATAAATGAAATGATGTTCATCATGCCTCAGTTTAAAGCAGAAATTATGTGTAAAGACAAAGAAGAAGGGAAGAAGATAAAAATTCGTTTTCATTCAGTGTTGGCGAAAGCACCTGAAGAAGTCTGGTCACTATTAAAAATCAAGAAAGTTATAAGCATCAAAAGAGACATGGTTTTCGAAAATGTTATTCAGAATCTCAAATACACAGTGATCAGATTAAATGGAAAAGTTTATGAGTTTACCATTGCTGATTTTCCGATAATGAACTTGTATGATCTTATACAAGTTGCATTAATCCTAAAAGACAAGTCATTCTCCTTTCTACAAGAAACAGAGCCAGATGTTTTCCAACTGGGAGTCAAACACATCAAGATCTTTATTGAAAATTATTTTGAGTGTCTTGCTCAAACTGATGTGGAATTGGCTACTGCGAAAGGTATTGAAATTACTGCACCAATGGCTCCTACGAAGAAACAAGTAGATCTGAAGAAATATGAAGATGGTGAAATGTGCTTAAAACCATTGGGGATTGTCTTCGCAGGAAAAGACAAAGCTGGTAGAGCAAAGCGGTTTTTGTTCCAAACGTGCGAAGTGGAGAGATATGCAACTTCTCAGTATACGAACTTAATTGTTCGTATGAACCAATGCAGGAAGAATAATGAAGGAGATAAGAAGGAGATTAAGAAGGTCATTGCATGGTACACAGAGATACGAAGAGTGATGATGTATTCAATTCAACTACTTACAAGTTGAAGACTTGGACTTTGATTACAAAGGGGGAGATTGTAAGGGTAAATAGAGTTGTAATTAGTTGAAGGGTTTCATGTCTTCGAATGTACTGAGTCTTCGTATCTTATGTAATCTATTTTACTAGGGCATTGTATTCAAAGCTTAACGCATAGTCCTTAGTATATTTTTTGTACGCTTTCCTCTCCTATAAATATGAGTGTTTACTAGAGTCATGGGAACTAGTCTTTACAGGATTGTCATTTGTACTCTGTAAAACTTGAGAGCGTAATAGAGCTGAAACAAGATCATATTTACATCTGTGTTCAAATCTCACAATCCTACTTTGATCATTAAACTCTGATTCATTTCATACTCGATTCTTTGTTTCATCACGTCGAGCTCTTGCTCGACTCGACGAGTAGGGACGGGATTGTAGCATTTGTGGACGTGGGGACTCGGCGAGTTGGTGGACCAACTCGACGAGTCAAGTCAACCAGATGTTGACTTTGACCAAAGTTGACGTTGACCAAGATTTTGACCTTGACTTTGACTTGGAATTGAGTTGACCCTAGTAGGGGTTAAGTGTATGAATTGGTAACTTAGAAAGGATGTTTTGTAGGGATCGAGGAGTCGAGAAGAGTTGATTTCCGTACCGAGGATAGTGCAGACACTACACGACATTGAGGTGAGTTACCTTCCAGTAGAAGTGGGTCTAAGGCACCAAGGCCGACCTACTAGTAGTTGCTTATAGTTAAGAAAATTGTCTTTGTGATAATTGTCTGGTTTGCTATTACTTGATGTGTACTATGTGCCTGTATGATATGTTCTATGTGATAGTGGTAATAAGAGGGGAATAGTCCCCCGATTCGGTCGTTAGGGCCGAAGAGTAGGTCGGACACCCCAGATATGTCTGACAACATGATTATGATATGTTATTATGTGATAGTAGTAGGGGTGAAATAGTCCTCGTGACCGGGTGAGATAGACCGGAGGGTAGGCAGGCACCCCAGAATGGCCTGACACAGGTAGGTCAGTACCTCAGAATGGCTTGACATGGGTAGGCCAGCACCCCAGGATGGCTTGACATGGGTAGGTCGGGCACCCCAGAACTGCCCGGCAGTATGTATGGTTGTATTTATATGGGGTATGATGGGGGAACTCAATAAGCTTTGTGCTTACGGTTTTTAGTTTTGATTTCAGGTACCTCTTCATCTAAGGGGAAGGAGTCGGCAGGGTAGCAGCGCATCACACACACATGATTCCGCATTGAGAACCTTGGATTGTACTCTGACATTATACTATTTGACGTGATGGTTTTTGAAACATGTAACTTTGGTTTTGTGGGTGAATGTGATATCAGTAATGTTTTACTCAAACAGTTTTACAAGCATTATAATTAAAAACAAAATTTTTGCGGTCTTGATTTTTGGGATGTTACAGTCGCATACAGATATGGTGCTTTCAGTAGTACGGGACCAATACTACCTTCCACACCAACCTGTAGTCGTCCCAAGTCCTCCTCCTAGGATCCTATTTCACAATACTCTATCTCTCACGGATATCAAACTACTATCTCGGTAAATTCCTCACTGCTCATCAACGTATCTCTCCTAGATTACTCTGAACTCTCTCTAAAAGATTCATGCTATGTTTCTCCGTACTCAGTACACACACAGAGCATATAGCAGATAAGAACAATCGATAGCATACCCTAGGCTAAGGTATCCTGAATCAGGCAACTCTATCCCTAATTTCTGAAATACCTAGCCTATCCTCTAGCATGCAGTTCTAATATCTCATAAGTATCTCATAATATAAACAAAATAATGGTATTTTCGGAAATCACCGTTCGGGCTCTGGCTGATTGCACACAATGCTCCGTCTCGTTTTCTCTTTAAAACTCTTACTCGTTTTTTTTTTAAAATCATTTATTTTTAGAAAAAAAATTTCTCAAATCCTTAGTTTGAGTCCATACATAACCAAGAGTACATTTGAATCCCTCAAACCAAGGCTCTGATACCAACTTGTAACACCGTAAATTTTCAAACAATTTTTTCATTTTTAAACCCCAATGTATCAATTGTCAAAAACACAAATCAACAAAACAACTGTTAATATCCCAGAATCCTCAAACATAAATCCTGAACAGGTGTGTACAATCAAATCGTCGCCTTCTCACGATCCAGAGAAGTACCTGAAACACATATCACACAACATGGTAAGCACGAGGCTTAGTGAGTTCCCCAAAAGTCAACAGCAAGCGCATACGTTGGGCGTACAGCCCTTTACGTTGGGCATACTACTACGTCATGCATGCATCAGGAAACTTTGACGCTACGCTGCACGTATCTGGTAGTACGCTCAGTGTACGTCCCAGACTTACTTTTCCCACTCTCTTGGTCTTAATCTGTTAAGACCATACCTATAATCTCAGATCTGGACTCATTAAAGGCTAATACTGTTGGATTAGTGTCTAAGTCCATAACTATTTTGGTATTTACTTGACCCGATTGTGAGCATGGTCCTTTTGGGTTGCCTTCACACTGGTGACTAGACAGGATGACAGTTGAGGAGAGAGGTTGATTAGGGCATAAATATGATTTATTTATTATATTATATGATTAATATAATAATTTGGAATCATATTGTTAATTAGTATTTAATCAGAAATTAATTAGGAATTAATTTCGGGATTAAAGGAATTAATTAAAAGTACAGGGGCTGTTTTGTAATTATTTGATAGTTGAGACTTTGGGCTATTGGATCACTTTTATTAAGGCTTGAACGAAAATCCTAGAAGGATCTAGGAGTTTTTGTCCAAGGGCTTAAGGAAAGGAGTCCATGGACTTGCTTAGGCCCTAAGCTAAGGGATTAGGGTTTCCACCTTGAAACCCTAGCTAGCCTCAAGTATAAATAGCACCCTAAGGCACTAGAATTCGTCCAAGCCTTGGGAAACCCTAAAAGGGACGAATTTTAGGGCAAGATATCCTTCTCTCCTCTCTCCCATATTCATCCTTTCACCTAGTGTGTTTGTGAGCCATTAGAGGTACTACACTTGTGGTGCTTGCTTTCAAGAGCTAAGGAAATTCAAGGAACTAGTTGTTATTACTACATAACAACAAAAGGTATGTATTCTATTCTCCTATGTCAATTTCGAAAATAGTAGATGCATGCTAGGGTTCTTTTGTGTTCATAAAGTTGTATAACTAATAGTGAAAACATAGATCCAACTCTAGGGTTGCATGCACACATAGGATTGTTTGTATAAAACCCATCAGTGGTATCAGAGCCATTGGTTTTTGTTTTCAATTAGCTTTATTCAAATATATGAACTTGACATATTAGGGTTTATGGCTAATAAACCCTGGAGGCTTGATTTTCGAAATTAGGGTTTCTAAACCCTAGATTTCGAAATTTTTGGTAAGATTTCCTAAACCTTTTTTTTCTTTGGCCCCAAGATTTCGATTTTAGGGTTGTCTAACCCTAGAATTTCGAAATTGCCTCTTTCCCCATGATTAGATCCTAAATTTCAGGGATTTGGATATTGCCATATCTTGTAATTATCCTTTAAATGTTTAAATTTGGTAATTAAAGATTTTGAATATCCCATCCCATAATTTCGAATTCTAGGGGATTTAAGGGATTAGGTTAAATTAATTGTTTAATTTAAGGGATATCCTTACCAAAGTAAAAGATAATTGTCAAATTAATTAGATAATCATTTCTTTATGTGATAAACTTGATTTATTTGAATTATTTGATAGATTATCTTGCAAGAAATTGAATTAGGTCATATTAAGATAATTACTAATTAATTGGTTAATTATTATTAATAATTTGATCTAGAATGTTCTTGCTTATGTTTTGAAAAGTTTCAAAACTTGCCCTCAAGTTTTGGAATTTAAAAGTTGATTAAAAGTTTAATTTTGAAATGTTAAATTCTAAAACCCTCGTATTTTGAATAAGTTCAAATTACACCCTTATGGTTTTGGAAAGTTAATAAAACCACCTAGTATTTTAAAAGTATAAAATACACCCTATACTATATATGTAACATTAAAAGTCTAATATTATATATATGAGTAAAAGTCAGTCTTACCGTTAGTAGGCCTCATTCACGAAGCTGGTCTATAAGGGGTGTTTAAGGAAATTGCCTATAAAATGGCGATTGAATGGGTATCCACTCTTACCCACCGCACTCTTGACTAGTGGAGGGTCGTTAGCCGAACAGGTAGGATAGGACAGAAACCTTCCATTATAAGTATAATGAAGTACAAAGTAACTAAATGCTTTTACAAATTCCCAAATCTTAGTTACTCTAGGATAAAATGTGAAAGTGATGCTAATCCATGGAATTACACTTTGTGCCCCTGTCAATCGTTGGTGGAGCGCGTGTGGTTAACCGGCACACTAATTTGGGATTGACATTGGCGACAAAGGGTGGCTCGATGTTTTATCATAGATCAATGGAGCGTGTGTGGCTAACCGGCACATTGATTAGGTGATGAAGACATTGAGTGCACCATGTTGGTTCGCATGGTTATTCACAAACTTGTTTGCGATCCTCGGCATCCCAGTCGCAAAATTTGAAGTGCATATCGAGATTTAAACATGCCATTGAAAGGTTCAATGAATCTCAAAAGATCTAGGAGTTTTCAATTCATTTAAAACTTAAATTTCTTTTTCGTTTTTCATGGTGGGAATTGGTAAATCGTCATTTACCTACCTTCAAATATTCTGCAACTAGATTACGGCATCCCTCTTCTAGGTTGTAGAGTATTGTGTTGGATCCTAGCCTTGATGTTTCATTTGGGTGTCACATCAAGGATTCTAATCAACTTAACTTGGATTTTCTCCCGTTTTGTAGATGTCAAAGTATGACAACTATGGTCTTCCCAAATCCCTTGGAACAAGCTTTCCAAATGAAGATGATGTTCCACGATACGATCAAGGAAATGAGAGTCATGCTTCACTTCCTCCACCTCCTCCAATTATTCTCCCTAACCCACAAGTTCAAAGGCTTGAAAAGTTCAAGCTCACTCAAGCCCTTATTGGCAAGTAAACACGAAGATGGGAAACTTGTGTGTGCACACATCTTAGAGATGAAGTCACACATTGATAGGTTAAGGATGATGGGTGTCGATATCTCAGAAATGTTGGCTGTTGACTGGGTTCTTCAGTCACTTCCTGAATCATATAGTGAGTTCGTTAGAGAGTACTATATGATGGACCATGACGTGACCCTCATTGATTTGACCTATTTGCTTATAGCTGCTGAATCAGAAATGATTTGGCGTGCTAATCGAGTAAATTTGTCTAGCAAATCAAACTCTCAAACTTCAATGGAAATTGAAAATAGTGACATTGGAAATCCAGAAAAGGTAAATTCTGAGATAGTTCCTTGTGCCATTTCAAAAGAGTCCATCTGCTTCTACTGCCAAGAGAAGGGGCATTGAAGACAAAGTTGCCCTTTTTACCTGAGAGATCTAAGAGATGGGAGAGTCAAGACGTATGGCTCTACTTCAGGTAAAATCCAATAACTAACTCTATAAGTTCCTATTCTTTGATTTTCAATACATGATGTGATAAGATTACATTTTAATGTTTTGTAGGATCGAAGAAAAGAGAGGAAGCTTAAGGGAAGAAGTAAGCTGAATCTGATCGTGAAGAAATGGATTTCGATCGCATTGCTTGAAGATCGGATTTTTGAGCTACTACTTTAGAGTTAGAATAGATTGCTTAGAAATTGAAATAGCATAGTTTTCATTTGAATTGCATTGTAAGGACAAGTTTTTCCGCAATAGAATGAATTTTGATTTCGTCCTATTTATTTATCCTTGCAATGGCATATGTGAAAATGGATGTTTATGTATTTCTAATTTTAGCAATGTTGAATTGGATGTGATTCTTGATTATGTTATTTGTGAAATGTCGAGGATTTGCCAAATAAAGGAAGATTCTCATCACCCAAGTTTCAATTGGACAGAAACTTGGAATCATACAACTTGGTTGCGTGATGAATGAGAAACTTCATATTTTGGAAATTAGACTAATTCTTTGGCAAAGTGTCAAGAGAAGGACCAGGAGATCGAGTACACTAGGTTGTGCGTTGATCAAGTCCACCACAAGAGTGATAAAGATATTCATCATGATTTACTAAAGGTTAGTAAATATGATTATACTTATAAGATTAAGTATAATTCTGAGTTGATTGAAAGAGTTTAAATCAATAGCAGAACGAATAAGAAGAATCAAGTAGGCAGAAAGATAAAAGTTTCTCTATTCTAAGAAGAAGGGAGAGTACCTTTTATTGTGTTTTATGATAAGTCTTAATGATTAAGAACCATATCTCAATTGATCCTCTAAGTGAGTCTTAGTGCAATTGCATGTCTAAGAAGAGGAATCAAGAATTGTAGAAATGGTTAAATCAAGAAGTCAATCATACTTTGTTTCAATATCAAGTCTTAGAGTCAAGATTCTGACATGAGTGACAAGTCTTAAGTAGGTTTATAACACTCGACAAATGTGGAATTTGGAAAAGTTTTCTTATTCTTGCACATTTGAAATTGGTAAGTTGTGATGTCTTGGATAAGACAAAGACCAACCAGGACCAATTGTGTGAAGTGTTGAACTTGACAAAAGGCTACACTAACTCTTGAATATTTGTTTGTCAAGAAATGGTTCTTGACAAGAGAATCTTATATGTCAAGGAGTCAGTGGGAGTCTTAATGGTCTTGAAAAGTTTCAAGAACAAATCAAGAGTAAACCTAGTTGATCATCACTAGCACACGACTTGAGGTTTAAAGCCTATCGTGGATGACATACTCTTTTTCTGTGCCATTCCAATTGAGTTAATTATGCGTGTGAGTTATATGAGTTCTCATTTGAATGCATAAAGACAAAGCACCTCGATCAATGGAAAGTACATTGATATGAAAGGGTGAGTTGCTTGGAAGACATGGTGGGCATTCATGTTACCATGAGGCAAGAAATCAAGATTGAACAAGTTCAGTCCATAATGTTTTGGATTTGTCGCAAACTTTCGTTTTGACAAATTCACATGGATAGGAACACATACATCATAAAATCTAAGTGTCATAAGGTTTTCCTCCTTCATGAAAATGATTGTGAGGAAATGCTTTCACTAAGAGAGATTTTAAGAAGATAGCAATTGTGAAAATTGTATTCTCAAATTCGATTATGATTACGGCATCCCTTTTCATAGTTCGAATTGTGAGATTTGGCAATTGATCTGAACATTTGGGACTTAGTAACATAAATTCTGAATTCTTTAGACACACATGTGAGCTATCTAAGGCAAAGGTGTATGAGCTTAAAAAGCTTAGATAAAGGCTTATCAAAGCATTAGGTATTAGAAATATGAACTTAAGGAATTCAATAAGCATTGTTTCTAGAAGTCCAATTGTTTTCTGAATACATGTCAAAGCTAGTGGGAGCATAAGTGTTATGCTGGTAAGAAAATAATCATCATGTTAGTGGGAGCATGATTATTATGGTAAGTATTGCAAGTTAGCAATATTAATTATAGAAAACAAAGATTCACTTTGCAAAGTTGCAAGGGTTGAAAAGTTGTTTTGCTATAATTAAGGGAGAGAATATTATACTTCGTTTCAAAATTCTAAAGCTTAGATCGAGAAATGTTAATAAATTTAGTCAAGGATACATAGTGCATTCTCAAAATTCGATTATGATTACGGCATCCCTCTTCATAGTTCGAATTGCGGGAACATGGCACATAAAATATTATGGCAGAAGGCTGATAAAGTATCACGTCTTTATATGAGACATTATGCATCGTGTCTAATACGCTTCGGGTATGGGACCGATTGCATATGTTATAATATTTGACCATTCTAAATTTTCCAAATGCCTAGGGCATTAAGAGGGAAAAAGGACTAGAATCGGTTTTGACTAAAATAATTAAACAACTATCAAAGGACGGTCTGAGGTTCACTGAGGATTTGTCGCTTGTGAGTAGTTGGAAGTATAGTACTGGATGGACTATATTGACATTATTATGAATAGATAAGATTCTATTAAGAATAAGTTGTCATATAGCAAATATGGAAATGTTTCCATTAATGGGAGTTGGATATTAAGACTCTATGTAGATTAGAAACTTTTATGCAAAAGGATGTTCAAAGGAATGTACTTTGAGTGAGAGACATCACATCTATAAAATTGTTTTGTAACAATTTCTGATAGAGAACTTAGTAATTTCATTAGCCGGGTCTTGGTGACTTTTGTGCTATGACATTACGAAAGAATCATTGCATAAAGTGTTAGAATCTGACATATTCTAAAAGTGGCAAGAATTTGGTATTCTTATACTAATAATAAAAAAAAATTGGGGATTGTGAAATGAGTTTCATTGGGAAAGTTTTTCAATTGATCTATTTCACAGAGTATGGACCATAGGAAACCAAAGTGTGCATGCTTGGAGCATGGGACAATTGTGGTTATAATTCGAGTAATAAGTTGATTGTCTGAAACAGTAAACAATGAATAATGAGTAATCAATATGGTGTTTAAATAAAAGTGTTTTTATTTACGCTCAAAAGTTTTGGGGCCATATAGGATTAATATTATTATTGCGTTTCACTTTGCATGTTTTGACTTCCAGAATAACTAGGTTATTCAAACATCCACAGTCGGTCATACGTTGGAAGTAGGTATGAAGGAAGACTGTCATGAATCTGTCTGTAGATTGTCTAAAGTGTTTAGACATAGCACAAGTTTGCTGCAGAGTTCATGAGTGCTTTGATAAGATTAGAGTATTGGATTAAACCCACGCTCATTTGAATCACTTCATGGTTTTATCACGAGTGATTGGTGAGACGATAACATTGTATATTCTTGAAACCGAGACGTGTGAGTTGTTATTTGCTGGTCGGTTGCACATTGACAATAAGTAAACGTACCAGTAACTTGGTGTTATAAAACTTATTGTTGTGTGTGATTCGATTAGTAGGTGCAAGCAAGCATTTGAGTCGAAGTTTATCCATTCCTTTTACCCAAGGTGGGATAAAAGCGATATCTGTGGGCCCCTCGATGATTTAGTGATGACAAAGGAAAGTGCTCGGCCGGGCCAGGACTGATTTGATTTGTTCAATTAGTCAGTCGTCATAAATCGGAAATCGGGAAACGACACATAGACTGAGAGAATGATTTCAATCCATGTCTCATGTCTATACGATATCTTGTAGAATGGAGGAATATATGATCCCTTATCTAAAGGACACGCGTATCTGATAAGATCAGAGTTGACAGCGCTTTTGGAAGCTACGATTGCTGATCAGGTTCTGAAGTCATACGCAGAATAGTTATTAGACTTATCCAAGTGGGAGACTGTTGGATTAGTGTCTAAGTCCATAACTATTTTGGTATTTACTTGACCCGATTGTGAGCATGGTCCTTTTGGGTTGCCTTCACACTGGTGACTAGACAGGATGACAGTTGAGGAGAGAGGTTGATTAGGGCATAAATATGATTTATTTATTATATTATATGATTAATATAATAATTTGGAATCATATTGTTAATTAGTATTTAATCAGAAATTAATTAGGAATTAATTTCGGGATTAAAGGAATTAATTAAAAGTACAGGGGCTGTTTTGTAATTATTTGATAGTTGAGACTTTGGGCTATTGGATCACTTTTATTAAGGCTTGAACGAAAATCCTAGAAGGATCTAGGAGTTTTTGTCCAAGGGCTTAAGGAAAGGAGTCCATGGACTTGCTTAGGCCCTAAGCTAAGGGATTAGGGTTTCCACCTTGAAACCCTAGCTAGCCTCAAGTATAAATAGCACCCTAAGGCACTAGAATTCGTCCAAGCCTTGGGAAACCCTAAAAGGGACGAATTTTAGGGCAAGATATCCTTCTCTCCTCTCTCCCATATTCATCCTTTCACCTAGTGTGTTTGTGAGCCATTAGAGGTACTACACTTGTGGTGCTTGCTTTCAAGAGCTAAGGAAATTCAAGGTACTAGTTGTTATTACTACATAACAACAAAAGGTATGTATTCTATTCTCCTATGTCAATTTCGAAAATAGTAGATGCATGCTAGGGTTCTTTTGTGTTCATAAAGTTGTATAACTAATAGTGAAAACATAGATCCAACTCTAGGGTTGCATGCACACATAGGATTGTTTGTATAAAACCCATCAAATACTCCATAAAGTTTGTGACTTTAAGCCTTTGCATGGCTGAGAAAGTCTAAACTCACAAACTCTCACTCCTTACTCACAAAAGTTCTCATATATCATGCATGGGGAGATCTTGACGTCCAAGATCCCATTTTTATGAGTCCACTCCACTAGAGACACTTAAAGGGACAGATATTAGGCTTTGTAGTTCAACGAAATCATAAATCTTGAAGCTTTGGGACATAAACCCTAAAATGAACCACAATATGCACAAATCAAAACAATGAGAAAACTTTGAGCTTGATACCTCCAAATGATGCACCAACCACAGGGAAACTCAGATCCAAAGCTTGGACTCCAACTCTACTCTCTTCAAGCTCATTCTTCACCCAAAGAATCCCACAAAGAACACTCAAAAGCCTCAAATGGACACTAAAGCTAAGATAACGGTAATTAGGGTTTTGAGGGGAGTTGAGGTCTGGAAATGGTGGCCAGAAATGTGGCCATCATGTTCCTTAAATAGGGACACACCACACAATTAGGGTTTTCACTCTGAGCCTAGTACGCCCAGCATACCCTCTGGTACGCCCAGCGTACTAGGTGGCTTCCGCGTCCAAATCATGCACATGAGTACGCTGAGCGTACACATGCGTACGCCCTGCGTACTCAGCTACCACCTTTTCTCAAATAAGGACCAAACTTCACAACTACAATAAAGTAAGGCCTATTGAGATATACCTGGTCTCGGGATGTTACATGAACTCACCAACTTAATTGTTGACACTTTTTTTTCAAAATCAATTGTATTCTCAGGAAACCAGTAGACAGGTATTCAACCCTTATTGAGGGTCGGCGTCGTCATTTCATGTTTTCTACTTTTTTTGTTATTTTTATTTATCTTTGAACAAACAAGGTGTTGTAAACAATGTAAACTTGAATCATCAATGTAGGAATGTTTGTGTTGCTATGTTTCAATTATATTCAATTGTGATGATACTGTACATGAAGTCACTCCATCCGCCCCCAGACATTTCCGCCGTTCTGGTTTGGGGGTGTGACAGATTGGTATCAGAGCATTGTTTATAGTGAACTGGTATATCAAAGTATCAAACCACACAAGATATACAACTATAAATACAATGGGACTAAAACACTCTGACCAAGAGTTATACTTTTAAATATAATAATATTTTGTAGAAGTATACATACATACATACATATATACATACTATAACAGTTTCATAATAAGAAAAAAACAAAAGTATTAAGATAAGTTGGACACTACGATAGTTGTGGTGAGCAACAAGTCTAAACCTTACCTACTCTATATACCAAGAAACTCTAGAACCAAACATAAAGCTTAAAATAATATAGGAGTATTTTTATGATACTATAAATAATTCAAATGAAAACTAAAGACTTTATAGACTTAGAATTTGTGATTTCGCTCTACTTCCTATTCCTTGTTTGGTTCTCGTCTTAGAGTAGAATCACTTATTTGAAGGTCTATTCGATCTTAGTTATATACAACTCGTATACACTACGTGATTATAGGAGGACCCGGTAAGGATCACACCATATAAATTTTTCGTTATAAATGTTTCTATTAATCTCATAGATTTTTATATACCACTATTCTCGCACAAACTACATATCTAGACATCACCACCACACTACACAATACTCCATACCCTAGCACCCACAAATCAAGCGTCATCACTGATTGTACCATGACAGGCCCGCTTAGACATTTGGGTTCAGGCTTTCCATCGCGAAGTAATGGAGATCAGTGGCAAAGCCCGGAACATGACGATTCAAATCCACCACACCCATGAAGAACAAAGAGCACCATATGGATGTCATGCCTAAAAGTATATTAGGAAAACAATACGGACCACCTACACTATTTAGAGGAAAAGTTAATCATCATGAGACAACAAATCCTTACAGCTAAAACTAGGACAATCATAGCAGAACAGAGAGCAGAGGATACAACTCACAGGACATGCAAGACGGCAGGACACCTTACGTGTCACCTTAATAACTAATAAACTAATATAACCTAGTAGATTAGTGGCTACATTACTCACACTATGTGTTAGGCTTATCGCACCTTACGTCACAACTAATAATGGTAAATCAAATCATAGAATTTCATTGAGGTATTACAACCAGAATTCATAAGTTTATCATTACATAAACTCCTATTATGAATTGGTTACAAAATACTTTTAAGTCGGAACATGATGCGTGTAGAAACTAATATAGTTAGTTCAATAACACCCGACTTATAGCCACTACTGAAGACTTACCACCTTTCCATCCTTAACTTCTTTGACAGGAAGATGTCGCCACGTAAATCAAACAGGCATTTCAACAACACACCACCAACCCCACCACCGCCACCACCTCCACAGTATGACCCTGCTGTTTTCCAAGCAGCAGTAACAGCCGTCGTGGCAGCTACCATAACGCAAATCAAAACAAGTAGTGCTAGTAGGGCGGGTAGTGGTGCCAACAATTCTAACCACTGGGAAAGTCACGGACACCCAAGGGAATGTTCCTATAAAGACTTCACGAATGCCAAACCCAAATCCTTTTCTGGAACCGGAGGTGTCATTGCTCTAACACGCTGGTTCGAGAAGACAGAATCAGTGTTTGAAATCTGTGGGTATCCCAAAGCAAGCAAACTCAAATTTGCAGCTTGCACTTTCATGGATAGAGCCCTCTCCTGGTGGAACGGCTATGTCAAAGCATTGACTCTCCCAGTCGCCAATGCCATGAGCTGGGAAGACTTAAATGTCCTAATGCTAGCAGAATACTACCCGAGGGGCGAGGTGCAAAAGCTAGATCAAGAACTTTGGGATCTGACGAGAAAGGAATCTGACATTTCAGCTTACACTGCTAGATTTAGTGACCTGGCTATTCTATGCCCCGAGATGGTTAGACTGAAACGTAAGAAAGTGGAAAGGTACATTTGGGAGCTATCTACTCAGATACAAGGAAACGTGATAGCTGCAAACCCAGTTACTTTTGACAATGCCAAACGTCTGGCACAAGCACTCGTGTATCATGGAGTTCGCCAAGGGTTCATGACAGTCACTCCCGAGCAACCCAAGGAAGGTAACAACAAAAATAAATTTTGGAACAATACGAAGGACAAATCGTCACAAGAGTCCCCAAAGAAGCAACAAACCGTGGTAGTCCACGTTGCTACTGTTCCTGCTGTTGTTCCTGCTACTCCAGCACCCCCCAATCGATATGCTGGAAACCTTCCAAAGTGTAACAAGTGCAACTTCCATCACACCGGAGTTTGTTGAGAAATACACCACAAAAACTGCAACAGGAAGGGGCACACCGCTCGTTTTTGTAAGGCACCAGCACAACCCATCACCCAAATCCCCGATGTAGGAGTAAGCCCGGCTTGTTACGAGTGTGGTGAAACTGGACACTTCAAGAGAGATTGTCCAAGAGCAAGGAATGTTGGTGGTGATGGAAGGGTACTTATGATCACTGCAGGAGAGACTCTCCCGGAACCACCTGTGAATATCGGTACGTTTCCCTAACAACAATGTTTAATACCTAAATTTTTACTAAAACTAGTGCCAATTAAAGTTTATTAACCATAGATCTCGAAACGCGACAAATCACAGTCATAAATTGCCCAATCACTTGAATAAATCACATCATTCATATAAAAACTAAGGACTCTTACAGGTGATATATGATGGCTGGTCTAAACGCAGGGTCATATATAATTAAGACTCTACAGACTTAGAATGTGTGATTCTGCCTTACTTCATGTTCCTTGTTTGGTTGTGGGCTTAGGGCAGAGTCACTCATTCGACTGTCTTTTCAATCTTAATTATATACGACTAGTTTACACCAAACGATTATAGAGGTACCTAGTAGGGATCATACTACGAAATTTCATCACTATTTATCGAAGCACTCGTACTGGTGGTACTCACTAATTACGGTACAAAGTATTCGCAGTAGTAATAACAAGGATAAACCTGGAAGCATTAAATACATATACATAGAATACACTATCGTTCTAAACAATCACCCCCCCTTCCAAATCGACTTAACACCTGTTACAATAAGAATTTCCAACGTCGTCCTTTGAAATAGAATGGCTTGGTCCTCACCATACAAATTTCATGAGCCACGAAAATACCCTCCGCTTTAACTGACTGACTAACAAAACCCTTTCAATCTATAACGAAAAATCCGACACAAACCTCCAAATTGCCTCTCGCTTCAAAACCCAGAAGTACCCACACGAGGGGTATTATGCCTCCCCAAGCCATGAAGTAGATGAGAAACAAGAAGCAAAAAACATCAAGGATGTTCCGGAAGTCCGTAACCTCCCCGAAGTGTTCCCAGCAAGACCTCCCGGGAATACCACACATATAACAAGTCAAGTTCAAGAATAAAGACTAAGGACCCATGCAGTTCACCTATCACTACTAGGTGTATACGTGACGGATGCATATAACTAAGATTCTATGGGCTTAGGGAAGAATCACCTGTTCAACTGTCTTTTCAATCTTGATTATATACGACTTGTATACACAGAGCGATGATAGATGAACCAGGTGTGATTCCTACCATGAACTTTAGAACAAAGCTGCCCAAGTCTACTAGTGGACACGTTACCATTTGGGTAAACGTAGGAAAATAAACCAAACTCACACACTCCCTACCGATCAAAGCAACATGTGAAACAGAGAATCTGACATGATCATATCGCAAAGATGTGGTGAGACTGCATAATATACCACTATCAATTAGCACGGATAAGGGACAGTCGATTCGGCTCGCGCCCCTGATAGTCGTTACAGGAGTCTTTTAAGACCCAACTCATCTGGAGTACATCTTGCCATCCCTAAAACAAACAGTAAGAGTAACCAAAACAAAGCCGCATACCAAAAGTGAAGGTCTGATGGAATTCCAAGCAAGGACCCGAGTTCACTTGGGAACGAGAATTAGATGAGACGGAAATACCCCCCAACTTTTCCTTAGGAACTCGTTCAAGATACAAATTTCGGGACGAAATTCCCTCTAACAGGGGGATGATGTGACAACCCGAAAGATTTGGATCAAGAAAGGTCTAGATTGTAGCCATGTGAATTCACATTCTAACCTTGTTACAATAAAACCTTGAAAGCCAAAAGGACATAGGTATATATAAGTATATATACACTTTGGAAATCATATTTATAATAACCTCTTGAAAGTAAACATGTTATAACAATGCAAGACTAGTCAAATAGTTGGAATAGGAATCATGAATCTAAAACATTGTTTTATAGTATTTGGCCTAGTACCCGACCCACCCTAGAACACCCCTAAACCGAAATCAACACTCTAGAATACCCTAAAACCGAAAACACCTCCATGGAACACTACTAAGGCCGAAAAACACCCAAGATCCAAAGCACTAGGACCGAAATCATATTAATGGGCCACACTTTGGCCGAAATTACCCTTAATGGGTCATGGTTTTAGCAGAAATCATCCCTAGGATCCCTTACAAATGTGATTTCGGTCTAGGGAAGGAATCAGATAAGAATAAGTTGACTTTGTGATAAGATATACCACCATTTTTCCATGCAGATTAATACTCACCGTATATCCAAGAAATTAACCACCAGATTACCAAGCAAGTATCAACTAACTGTACCTCTTTATCTTGAACACGTTCACCCTAAATCATTCCACCATTTCATGTCTTCTTCCTAATTAACTCAAAATCCTCTCAAGAACAAGTCCAAGATCCTCCAAGAAATTTCTTCCTCCAAGTTTATTCCTAGAATTTTGGTAAGCTTTCCTTGTGGATCTAGTGCTTTTATACAATTTTATGTAGTATTCACCCTTTTTACACACATTATTAGGAGTTAAAACTCTTTGGATAAGATCATTCCAAAAGAGATCATCAACACCATTCAAGTGGTTAGGCTTGGAAATATTCACACCATCTTCTCAAACAACCCACAAATCCACTCCAGGTGAGTTCATACCCCCCCCCCACATTTTCAAGGTTTTTCATGTTTTTAGGGGGGGGATACAAGTAAAACTTTGTTTATCACACAAATATTTACATGTTTTCATCTTTATGTTAAATATAAGATATTATTTGCATAATCTATGTTATAAAATCATAAGAAAATTATGACTTGTAAAACTACATGATTCTTGAAGCTTTTACTAAAATATAACTTTCATAACAAAGGGAGTACATTCTAGTTAGTTACTATTTTGTGGGTTACAACCCAAAACATAATGTTTTGACCTTACATTTTAAAACTAGACAAGATAATTACTACATATTTATATAAATGGTTATATAAATGTACTTAACAAACAAACACGTTAAACTATAATAGGTATAGTTTATGAAACACACGCACTATTTCACTAAGTTCGGGATAGAGTACGGAAACACACATATAAACTATAATAGGTATTGTTTATTATACATACATACAGTTTATTCATTATAGAAAGGCTTTTCATAATTCTACATGTAACCGTCAATATAGCTTTGTGAGACACACTTCAAGTACTTATCTAAGTACCAAAAAAATACCTGACATTATAACCAGAGTTTCCTGGAGGGAGAGCGTGACACTTGTGTATAGATCTATACGTGACTGAAAACCCGCACCTAAACTATTAGCTACAGTTAGGCCGGCAGGCATGGGGTGACAATTGTCGTATCTTTTCCGACGCCTGAAGAACGTCGTATCAGGCCATCCAAGGTCATTAAGTATGGTTATAATAACTCAGAATTTGGTGTTAACAATATGATTAGTGTATGAATACATAAATAACTTCAATTAGTTTTATTTAATAATAAAACTACAATACAATATTTTATAGTATAGATGGTAAATCTAGGCACATACATTAAAAAAGATTACATACAAATACAATTACAATATACTATTTTCTGGTACAGTGCAACTTACGTTTATGATAGGACCATTATTCTTCTTTCTATGATTTCTTAGTGTATGCGTTAGGGTTATGTAAAATAAAGAACCGATAGGCAGTCGAATGTGTGATTTCCGCTTTACTTCCTATTCCTTGTTTGGTTGTGGGCTTAGGGCAGAACCTTTCATTTGACTGTCTGTTCGATCTTAATTATATATAACTTGTATACACTAAGTGATCATAGAAGGAACCTGTAAGGGTTAGACTACCTACTCAAATTCATATTTCGTATTACAAATTTTAAGCATAAGAATACATGTACATTTTTGGTCTCAAGGTCTAAGACTACATTTCATTTACAAAAGAATATATAGGATTTTCTGGAAGAACACACTTACATTTTTAAGGAATAAATGACAAATATCATATACGAACATGCTTATGAACTCACCAACTTAATTGTTGACACTTTTTTTCAAAATCACTTGTGTTCTCAGGAAACCAGTAGACAGGTATTCAACCCTTCTTGAGGGTCGGCGTCGCCATTTCATGTTTTCTACTTTTCAGTTATTTGTATTTAACTTTGAACAAACAAGGTGTTGTACAAAATGTAAACTTGAATCCTCAATGTATGAATGTTTGTGTTGCTATTTTTCAATTATATTCAATTGTCATGATATTGTACATGAAGTCACTCCATCCGCCCCCAGACGTTTCCGTCGTCCTGGTTTGGGGGTGTGACATCACCCCACCCCACCCCTATCCTCACCCTCACCCTCAACATAACAACCACACATCCCTACCTACAAACCAACAAATACACCCTACCATATCTCAAATCCTAATATCCACCCACCCCTACCCAAACTCACATTTATATACATGTACACCCATGCACTCATCCATATGCCATTTACTCATACCCACACACATGTACATATATAAGAGGGAGAGGGAAAGCTTGGATAAATAATTTTATTTTTGGAAACATTAAATATGGTGATGAAGATAACTGATGACATTGGGTATGATGACAAATAATTAAAAAATGTTTAAAAGTTTTTTTTAAATTTGTCAAAAACAACCAAACAATAAGTTGAAATAACAAAAACAAACATGTAAACGTTTTTATAATTGTTCTCAACACATGAATTCTAGCAAACCATAGAAAAATCATATAACTTTATCTGTTTTATATAATCAATATTAATCAATATTTTTTCTAATTATATTACTTAATATATCTTTTTTTAAGAATATTTAATTGTTACAAATTTTGACTAAGAATTAAAAATCCCACACTTATTTTTCATCTTCCCTCTTTTTTCCTCGCTTCCTCCGTCTAGCCAAGCATGCCCTAACTAATTATATCTTTCTTTCTCTATACAACTTTGTAGTCTCCCTCGCCTTAATCACGCTACCTCACTAGTGACAGACTACCATGGCCATCACCGACGACCTAATTCCTTTCATATACGTCTCAAACGTTGTCGTCTTTCTCGTACATATCAGACCTCACCATCACCATCCCACAACTCATTCCTTGACCTCTCTGCCATAAATATCAAACCTCTTCGTTGTTGTCACATTGATCGTCGACATTCATCAGAACTCCTACTTGTCATCAAACATCCTATTGACATCTACATCTCTATCAGTCATCAGATCAACATACATGTTCTCGTCTTCTTTTTCCTTGACCCAGGTAATTACTAACAAAGCTCTCTTGACTTGATTTTTTTCGTAAGTAGATCAAGACACAAACAAATCCAATAATAATAATGGCGCTGACGTATATAGATGGACAAAAAATACATGGTTCATGATGTTTGTAACATCCCAATTTTCGAGGCCAAAAATTTCGTTTTTAAATTACTTAATTCACAAATCAGTTTACCAAAACATCATCAATCTCATATTACTTGTAAAAACATAATGTCATGTCTCAAAACCATATAATCAAGAACAGTGTAAATCATAGTACAATCCTAGAAATTCGGTGCGGAAACCATGTATGTGTGTGAATGCGCTGCTACACCACCGACTCCTTCCCCTTAGACGAAGAGGTACCTGAAACCAAAACTGAAACTGTAAGCACAAAGCTTAGTGAGTTCCCCCATCATACTCATAGCACAAATCTTCGGTATCTTGTAATCGGTAACCGGGAGCTACCCTCCCCTTCGGTATCTTTCAACCGGTACCCGGGAACTAACTTCCCATTCGGTATCTTTCAACTAGTAACTGGGAACTACCCTCCCCTTCGGTATCTTTCAACCGGTACCCGGGAACTAACATCCCCTTCGGTATCTTTCAACCGGTAACTGGGGACTATTTCACCCCCTATCCCAATCACATAATCCATAGCATAAACATATTGGTTTCATGATAACATAACATAAGCATACTGAATCATACAATAACATATCCTATACATACTACTATGCAAGCGTGGATTCTGTCCACCCCTTCGGTATCTTTCAACCGGTAACCGTCTTCGGTATCTTTCAACCGGTAAGTAGGGACTAGTGCGCCCTACTACTACTAGTACATATCTCTGCATAGTCATAACGACCAGATAATTATCACAAAGATAATCACCTCAACCATAATCACCTACTGGTAGGCCGACATTGGTGCCGTAGACCCACCCCTACTGGAAGGTAACTCACCTCGTAAGGCCGACTGCTGAAATGCTGATCGGGAAATGTCTGACTGCTACTCCGGTAACTCCCCGACTGATATTCCCATAAAGACTCTTAATCAAACACTGCTAACTAATCTTTGGGTAAAGTGACTAATTTACCCCTGGTCAAGGTTAAAGCCTTGGTCAAAGTTAAAGCCTTGGTCAAAGTCAACTTCCAGTCGACCTGACTCGCCGAGTTGGGCCGCCAACTCGTCGAGTCCCTTTCCTTTCATCTGACCCCCTCCCGACTCTATTCGTCGAGTTTAGCAAAGACTCGACAAGTTCCCCTTCTATAACATCATCGAATGAACCTTTATCCGACTCGCCGAGTTGTATGAACAACTCGTCGAGTTCACCTTCATCCTATGAACAAGTGCAGTCTATGACTCGCCGAGTTGTATGAACAACTCGTCGAGTTCATCTTCAAAAGTTGGGAGATTGCCTTGGACTCGCCGAGTCTGTTCATACACTCGCCGAGTCCTATGATTCCCAGGTCCCTTTACGAGTCTAAACATTTACGGTACTTCCTTCCCAACCCACTGGTCCAACCACAGAAGGGATTGAGTGGTCATTGCACACCGACTCGCCGAGTTCCAAGAACAACTCATCGAGTCCCTTCTTGACCTTTACTATACAGTCGATTTAAATGGGTCTTAAGACGTCAAAACCATAGATCTGGCCCCCTAATGTCCATTTTATACGTAAAGTTCCAAACTTGGCGCACATGCATGGGGTTTTTGGCTCAAAAGTCCATAAAAGGTGCTCTACAATGTGCATGGGGCTATCATGGCCATAGAGTTGGCACCTTTATGCCATGAGACCCCTCCAATGACTCAGATCTGAAAGTAGAACCCCATAAATCACTTCAAAAATCCGAAAATGGCTTAGAAAGCCCTAAATGCACTCAAAATCTAAGCCCTAAAGATGAACAACCAAAAGGAAGACCAAAACAGGGGACATTTACCTTGGTTGAGCTGAAGATGGAATAAGATCTCTGGATCTACAAGCCCCAACTCCAATTCCCAAGCTTTCTTCCTTCCTTTCAAGCTTCACAAACCACCCAAAAGCACCAAAAATGGCCTTAGATCACTTAAAGCGGCTAGGGTTTCGATAAGGGGTGTTCTGGGAGCATAAGGGGCAATGGAGGCTACAATAAGACGTTTAAATAGGGTGTAAACCCTCAAATTTAGGGTTTCACCCAAACAGCACCTACTCGCCGAGTCAGTCTCCGACTCGTCGAGTAGGTCACTTAACTTCCCGCGGATCCCGTCCCTACTCGACGAGTTGGGCCACCAACTCGTCGAGTCCCAGAGAAAAATACATAAAATTCTTGAATTAAAGACATACCAGGAATCGGGTGTTACAATGTTCTTGATTTTGATGTAGGTTCATTAGGATTTAAGCAACACAATCCCATGATATTTTTAATTTCAAGAATGTGGATATTTCGAAGTGTTTCTAACAACCAACATTCCATGGGAGTGGATTATTAACACAATATTGAACAAGTTGTCAATATTAGACATTGTTGTGGTTCAAGTTCAAACCAACAAACGATGGAGAGTTTCTTGGAGCATAAAGGGGCGATGGAGGCTGTATAAGGTTGTTTAAATAGGGTGCAAACCCTCAGATTAGGGTTTTGTCCAGTCAGAGCCTACTCGTCGAGTCCGGGACCCGACTCGACGATTCCATCACTTAAATCCCGCGTCCCATCCCGCTTCTACTCGGCGAGTTGGTCCTTCAACTCGCCGAGTCCAGGGCCAAAAATGCAAAATACTTAAATAAAAATACATACCAAGAACCAGGTGCTACAATCTAAATTTGTTATATATTTCAATCAACTTATTATTTTAACTTATGATTTTACATATATAATTTCATTGAAATATTTCTACATGAATTACAAAATCCAAGTACTCCCGAGTATTCGCTAATCGACAGTCGGTCGAACTGGTACCGAGTAATGAGTTCTACAACCTTTGAGTAGAATAAACAAAAGATTTACAATGCAATAAAAAAAATAATACCTAAGTAAAAAAATTTAAAATTATGAATAATCGCAAAAATACTACATGATTTAGAAAAGGAATGTACTGAACGATGTTGCTAAAGGCTGGCATCCATCCTTCCATTTGATCAAGGGCATTGGACTACGCTGGCTTTGGGATGCCATGCTTGATGCTTGAAGAAAGTTCCAAACCAATGTCTGGCACTTGGTAAAGATTTGTGATTTCCGGGTGACGACAAGTAACTCGTGAATGTCTATATTCAACTACGGCTATTGAGCGTCGAGATGCTTTACCACGCGAGATCCTTTCCTCACGCACGGTACACGCCGAGACAACTCTCCTTCAAGTTGACCTAATGCACTTGTAGCTTTCTCGAGCGCTGTAAAGGATCTAAAATGCCACAAAAGCACACAACGAAATCAAGAAAAACAGTAATATCATAAACCAATCATAGATCTATATTTAACCAATCAATTGCAACTAAAACTAAACGAGAAGGTAACTACAATACATACCTTTGTATTCATTGAAACCTTCGTAGATCTTGATCGAATGGTGAGTGCTAAGAAGCCAATGGAGAGGTTCTCTTTCATTGTCGCACCCAAGGAATAGAGTTTGAATTCACCACATAGACGAACACCTTGAATGCCTCAAACCAAAATATGAAATTGATAGCTACGTGTCGCGTAAAAACCCTACACGCCGCGTAATCGGCTTAGGTTTAAGGTTTCATGATTTGGTGGAGACTGCCGAATACTAGGGTTTTTCTAGAGAGAATTCTATCATCATATCCAGCCTAGGACCAATCTATTTACAGCGAAGAAATTAAACCCTTAAAGGATAAATATCTTCTCACATAATAATTATCCTTATTTTTGGAAATTATCTGACTTCACTAGTACAAAAATGATCTACGGTCACATTTTTTTAAAAACGGCATGTCACACTTTTATTAAAACTGTGACCAAAGGTCAATAAAAAAATTTAGATACTGTTTTTGGATACATTTAAATTAGTTTGTGTGACCATTGTATAGATAATTAAAACTTTAACCACATTTAATTATAACAAATATGAAAATTATTAGCTACAGTCAGACAATCTAGTCATATGTTACCATCAGACACGTGTACTGATTAACATTGTGATATTTTTTTTATAAGAGACAATAGATAAATATATGGTCACTTGAGGCAATTGCATATCCTGGTGCGATTTTAGACATATGAAATCCAATGTAGCTAACACGTGATACATATGGGCACATCAGAACTCCTACTTGTCATCAAACATCCTATTGACATCTACATCTCTATCAGTCATCAGATCAACATACATGTTCTCGTCTTCTTTTTCCTTGACCCAGGTAATTACTAACAAAGCTCTCTTGACTTGATTTTTTTCGTAAGTAGATCAAGACACAAACAAATCCAATAATAATAATGGCGCTGACGTATATAGATGGACAAAAAATACATGGTTCATGATGTTTGTAACATCCCAATTTTCGAGGCCAAAAATTTCGTTTTTAAATTACTTAATTCACAAATCAGTTTACCAAAACATCATCAATCTCATATTACTTGTAAAAACATAATGTCATGTCTCAAAACCATATAATCAAGAACATTTTAAATCATAGTACAATCCTAGAAATTCGGTGCGGAAACCATGTATGTGTGTGAATGCGTTGCTACACCACCGACTCCTTCCCCTTAGACGAAGAGGTACCTGAAACCAAAACTGAAACTGTAAGCACAAAGCTTAGTGAGTTCCCCCATCATACTCATAGCACAAATCTTCGGTATCTTGTAATCGGTAACCGGGAGCTACCCTCCCCTTCGGTATCTTTCAACCGGTACCCGGGAACTAACTTCCCATTCAGTATCTTTCAACTAGTAACTGGGAACTACCCTCCCCTTCGGTATCTTTCAACCGGTACCCGGGAACTAACATCCCCTTCGGTATCTTTCAACCGGTAACTGGGGACTATTTCACCCCCTATCCCAATCACATAATCCATAGCATAAACATATTGGTTTCATGATAACATAACATAAGCATACTGAATCATACAATAACATATCCTATACATACTACTATGCAAGCGTGGATTCTGTCCACCCCTTCGGTATCTTTCAACCGGTAACCGTCTTCGGTATCTTTCAACCGGTAAGTAGGGACTAGTGCGCCCTACTACTACTAGTACATATCTCTGCACAGTCATAACGACCAGATAATTATCACAAAGATAATCACCTCAACCATAATCACCTACTGGTAGGCCGACATTGGTGCCGTAGACCCACCCCTACTGGAAGGTAACTCACCTCGTAAGGCCGACTGCTGAAATGCTGATCGGGAAATGTCTGACTGCTACTCCGGTAACTCCCCGACTGCAATTCCCATAAAGACTCTTAATCAAACACCGCTAACTAATCTTTGGGTAAAGTGACTAATTTACCCCTGGTCAAGGTTAAAGCCTTGGTCAAAGTTAAAGCCTTGGTCAAAGTCAACTTCCAGTCGACCTGACTCGCCGAGTTGGGCCGCCAACTCGTCGAGTCCCTTTCCTTTCATCTGACCCCCTCCCGACTCTATTCGTCGAGTTTAGCAAAGACTCGACAAGTTCCCCTTCTATAACATCATCGAATGAACCTTTATCCGACTCGCCGAGTTGTATGAACAACTCGTCGAGTTCACCTTCATCCTATGAACAAGTGCAGTCTGTGACTCGCCGAGTTGTATGAACAACTCGTCGAGTTCATCTTCAAAAGTTGGGAGATTGCCTTGGACTCGCCGAGTCTGTTCATACACTCGCCGAGTCCTATGATTCCCAGGTCCCTTTACGAGTCTAAACATTTACGGGACTTCCTTCTCAAGCCACTGGTCCAACCACAGAAGGGATTGAGTGGTCATTGCACACCGACTCGCCGAGTTCCAAGAACAACTCATCGAGTCCCTTCTTGACCTTTACTATATAGTCGATTTAAATGGGTCTTAAGACGTCAAAACCATAGATCTGGCCCCCTAATGTCCATTTTATACGTAAAGTTCCAAACTTGGCGCACATGCATGGGGTTTTTGGCTCAAAAGTCCATAAAAGGTGCTCTACAATGTGCATGGGGCTCTCATGGCCATAGAGTTGGCACCTTTATGCCATGAGACCCCTCCAATGACTCAGATCTGAAAGTAGAACCCCATAAATCACTTCAAAAATCCGAAAATGGCTTAGAAAGCCCTAAATGCACTCAAAATCTAAGCCCTAAAGATGAACAACCAAAAGGAAGACCAAAACAGGGGACATTTACCTTGGTTGAGCTGAAGATGGAATAAGATCTCTGGATCTACAAGCCCCAACTCCAATTCCCAAGCTTTCTTCCTTCCTTTCAAGCTTCACAAACCACCCAAAAGCACCAAAAATGGCCTTAGATCACTTAAAGCGGCTAGGGTTTCGATAAGGGGTGTTCTGGGAGCATAAGGGGCAATGGAGGCTACAATAAGACGTTTAAATAGGGTGTAAACCCTCAAATTTAGGGTTTCACCCAAACAGCACCTACTCGCCGAGTCAGTCTCCGCCTCGTCGAGTAGGTCACTTAACTTCCCGCGGATCCCGTCCCTACTCGACGAGTTGGGCCACCAACTCGTCGAGTCCCAGAGAAAAATACATAAAATTCTTGAATTAAAGACATACCAGGAATCGGGTGTTACAATGTTCTTGATTTTGATGTAGGTTCATTAGGATTTAAGCAACACAATCCCATGATATTTTTAATTTCAAGAATGTGGATATTTCGAAGTGTTTCTAACAACCAACATTCCATGGGAGTGGATTATTAACACAATATTGAACAAGTTGTCAATATTAGACATTGTTGTGGTTCAAGTTCAAACCAACAAACGATGTTGAGTATATAATTTGCTCAAAATAAACAAGAAATGCCCTTTAATAGTTGAATTGTCTAGATTAGGAATGTAGCATTTTGTAATGAGTCTGAGGCAATTGCAGGTCTGATGTTGTAATGTCTTCATTGTCTTGGCCTAGAAAGTAGGATGATGTAATAAAGAACCTCATTGAATGATGAATTTATGATGTGGGTCTGATGTTTGTCTCTTAATCGAACTCCCAACGTGTCATTTACTCTGAACCAGAACAAGTTACCAACTTGAAATTTACTCTGAAGAAGACTTCTCCGACCTTTGATTCTTCTTTTCAGATTTGTATACTTTATGACTAGTATTGTATCATTGATTTACTAATTATTTAAATTATAATATAATTAAAACAATGTAACCACAAAATCTTCATAGATATCTAAATATTTAATTTTGTATTGTCAAGATCATACAAAAATATAAGTTCTACAACCATGTATATAACCTGCTATCGATTTTTTGTAGTGAAAACGAAGATCAACAGCCCCCACAACCAAGTCTCGAGGATGGTGGACACAACCATGTCTCGAGGCTGGAACCATATGTGAAGAATACTCTATATGTGGTCATTTTGCTTGATTTGATCAAATTTTAAACTAGAAAAATAGTATTTTGCTCATTTGCATCTTTACATTTCAAGTTTTTTTCTCATTTATCATTTTTTGTGTTAAATTACTAATTCGTTCTTGGGCATATGCAGGTATTCATAGGCTTGTAAAACTCCTTCCATGCCCTTCAATCCCTCAACATTCATGCATTCAAGCTCATAATTTTTGTTGTTTGGTGCTCGAAACACCAAAGTTAGTTGCTTAAAAGTGAAAAAAGGTGTATTGGAAGTTTTCCTGGAAATGTAGGATAGTAGCTACCAGTTCATCCATGGAAAAATTGACAATTGGTTGATGTCAATTTAGAATTCGAACTCCTTTGTATGATTGGTGTTTTTCCAAAAACTGACAATACTACCCTTATTACTTTTTTAGTTAAAAAAATTGGTACATATATATATATATATATATATATATATATATATATATATATATATATATATATATATATATATATATATATATATATATATATATAATTATAAGATTTTAGTATATGTTTATATCCTTTTAATTGTACTATTTCTAGCACATTGCTGCTAATTCATATTAATTACAATTTATCTACATAATCATTGGCTTTTTCATTGTTTTTTTTTGAATTATATGATCATAAGTCAAAAAAGTGTCCTTTAAAGTTGAACGCTATTGCTGGTATTCTCTATGAGAAACTGTTTTGGTTTGGATTTTAAGTCTAAAACGAATATAAGAAATTGGGACCGTTTACTTCAAAAAGGGAAATATGGTCTTTTACATTTTTTGGGGTTCTGATGCAGAAATTGGTACAAAACCTATAACGATTTATGTCCCCCTATAGAGGGTATTTTGGTCGACTTAAAGGAGCCCTTCAGATGCAACTTTAACCATTTTTTTGTACATGTTGACATCACTCCAACTGTTATATGATGAAAATAGGTCCTAAAAGTCAAACTGATATATGACCGAAACTCATTTGATGTAGGCAATTCAATAGTCTTCAAACGAACAACATGACATATTTTTTTTGCAAAAACTGTCCCAAAGTCTAATAATATGTTATGCAGTTTGGGTGGGACTCAATTGCTTTATATAAGTCAAATAGTTGACTAGTCAATAAAGGGTATTTTGGTGAAGACTATTCTTTAACTTTAGGCATATACTAGTACCAAAAGAATGACCATTATACTGATAAGACATTTAATGACCATACTATAACTAGATTTACCTATAGACACACATAATAATTGTAACCATAACCAAATGCTACTTACACTTACAATATTTTTTTCCAAAGCCAATTCATCATATATTGACTCACATAAGAAAAAGCACATATTAAAAGGCACATGACAATAAACCACTAAAAGTAACTTGTTTTCTTGCTTTTACTAAGTCACTAGTAAACACCACCATATGGACACACAAATATTTAATGTGCCCATATGTCTCACGTGTTAGCTACGTTGGATTTCATATGTCTAAAATCGCACCAGGATATGCAATTGCCTCAAGTGACCATATATTTATCTATTGTCTCTTATAAAAAAAATATCACAATGTTAATCAGTACACGTGTCTGATGGTAACATATGACTAGATTGTCTGACTGTAGCTAATAATTTTCATATTTGTTATAATTAAATGTGGTTAAAGTTTTAATTATCTATACAATGGTCACACAAACTAATTTAAATGTATCCAAAAACAGTATCTAAATTTTTTTATTGACCTTTGGTCACAGTTTTAATAAAAGTGTGACATGCCGTTTTTTAAAAAATGTGACCGTATATCATTTTTGTACTAGTGAAGTCAGATAATTTCCAAAAATAAGGATAATTATTATGTGAGAAGATATTTATCCTTTAAGGGTTTAATTTCTTCGCTGTAAATAGATTGGTCCTAGGCTGGATA
This sequence comes from Lactuca virosa, assembly GCF_052849685.1. Taxonomy (NCBI): domain Eukaryota; kingdom Viridiplantae; phylum Streptophyta; class Magnoliopsida; order Asterales; family Asteraceae; genus Lactuca; species Lactuca virosa. The sequence goes on along the minus strand of NC_136428.1, from coordinate 417,050,326 downwards.
TGATGATAGAATTCTCTCTAGAAAAACCCTAGTATTCGGCAGTACCCACCAAATCATGAAACCTTAAACCTAAGCCGATTACGCGGCGTGTAGGGTTTTTACGCGACACGTAGCTATCAATTTCATCTTTTGGTTTGAGGCATTCAAGGTGTTCGTCTATGTGGTGAATTCAAACTCTATTCCTTGGGTGCGACAATGAAAGAGAACCTCTCCATTTGGGTTCTTAGCACTCACCATTCGATCAAGATCTACGAAGGTTTCAATGAATACAAAGGTATGTATTGTAGTTACCTTCTCGTTTAGTTTTAGTTGCAATTGATTGGTTAAATATAGATCTATGATTGGTTTATGATATTACTGTTTTTCTTGATTTCGTTGTGTGCTTTTGTGGCATTTTAGATCCTTTACAGCGCTCGAGAAAGCTACAAGTGCATTAGGTCAACTTGAAGGAGAGTTGTCTCGGCGTGTACCGTGCGTGAGGAAAGGATCTCGCGTGGTAAAGCATCTCGACGCTCAATAGCCGTAGTTGAATATAGACATTCACGAGTTACTTGTCGTCACCCGGAAATCACAAATCTTTACCAAGTGCCAGACATTGGTTTGGAACTTTCTTCAAGCATCAAGCATGGCATCCCAAAGCCAGCGTAGTCCAATGCCCTTGATCAAATGGAAGGATGGATGCCAGCCTTTAGCAACATCGTTCAGTACATTCCTTTTCTAAATCATGTAGTATTTTTGCGATTATTCATAATTTTAAATTTTTTTACTTAGGTATTATTTTTTTTATTGCATTGTAAATCTTTTGTTTAGTCTACTCAAAGGTTGTAGAACTCATTACTCGGTACCAGTTCGACCGACTGTCGATTAGCGAATACTCGGGAGTACTTGGATTTTGTAATTCATGTAGAAATATTTCAATGAAATTATATATGTAAAATCATAAGTTAAAATAATAAGTTGATTGAAATATATAACAAATTTAGATTGTAGCACCTGGTTCTTGGTATGTATTTTTATTTAAGTATTTTGCATTTTTGGCCCTGGACTCGGCGAGTTGAAGGACCAACTCGCCGAGTAGAAGCGGGATGGGACGCGGGATTTAAGTGATGGAATCATCGAGTCGGGTCCCGGACTCGACGAGTAGGCTCTGACTGGACAAAACCCTAATCTGAGGGTTTGCACCCTATTTAAACAACCTTATACAGCCTCCATCGCCCCTTTATGCTCCCAGAAACTCTCCATAGCAAACCCTAAGTGTTTTGGTGCAAGATCTAAGGCTTTTGAGTGATTTTTGTGGGTTTTGACCTCAATTAAGGAGGAAGAGCATAGAAGGATCAAGAGGAGACTGAAGGATTCGAGTTTGGTTCATCATTTGCAGTCTTTGAAAGGTATAAAGTCTGTACCTTGCTTGCTTGTTTGTTAGATCCCTTTTTGGGGAAGATTTAGGGCTTTTTAAGCCATATGAGGTAGCCAACCATGATTGCAAACATGGTTGGGGGTCAAGACTTCGGATCTAAGTCTTGGGAGGGGTCACAAGGCAGATTTGGGTTGCTTTTGCACTCAAGGAAGGCCCCATGCAACATAAGAGCCATTTAAGAGCCTTTTAGGCTCAAAAGTCCCATGCATGCACGTAAAGTTCGAAACTTTACGTGCTAGATCGAGCTTAGGGGCTTGGGTCTATCTTTTGGTCAAAGGTAGTACATCAGAAATCGAGGATTTAGGGTGTGGACGTTATCGACTCGGCGAGTCCGTTCTTGGGACTCGACGAGTCCAAGGCATAAAGTCCCATGTTTGTTGAGGGTCAAAAGAACTCAGTTGGGTGTTAGAAAGGTTGTAGAGGGTCCGAAGGAGTGACCCAATGTATTGGACTTAGCCTTAGACCTAGAGTTCATGGGACTCGACGAGTGCTAGAACAGACTCGGCGAGTCCAAGGTAATCTCCTTATGGTTGAAGATGAACTCGACGAGTTGTTCATACAACTCGGCGAGTCAAGGTCAGAACTTGTTCATCAGATGAAGATGAACTCGATGAGTTGTTCATACAACTCGGCGAGTCGGATGAAGGTTCATTCGATGTTCATATCGAATAGGAACTCGTCGAGTCGTCGCTAAACTCGACGAGTAGAGTCGTGGATGAGGACAGTTGAAGAGATAGGGACTCGACGAGTTGGCAGCCCAACTCGGCGATTCGGGTCAACTGGAAGTTGACTTTGACTTTGACTTGGACTTGGTCAGGGGTAAAATGGTCATTTTACCCTAAGAATAGATTTCAGACTCTGATTAAGTGTTTTGTGGGGATTACAGCCGGAGGATTTCCGGAGCAGCAGCAGACAGAGATTTCCCGCACAGATTATCAGCAGCTACTCGTTCGAGGTGAGTTACCTTCCAGTAGCGGTGGGTCTACGACCACAATGCTGGCCCACCAGTAGGAGTTGTATGTTAGATGATTGTCTTTGTGATATTCATCTAAGTTTGCTACTACCTGATATGTTATATGCTAGCATGATATGTATATGTGACGGTAGTAGAGTCCGGTTGTTAGGACCGGAGGGTAGGTCAGACACCCCAAATATGTCTGACAGTATGTGAGGATATGATTATATGCTGGCATGATATGTTATATGTGATAGTGGTAGTAGGGAGGGAATAGTCCTCAAGTTCAGTTGTCAGGACCGAAGGGTAGGTCGGACACCCCAGAAACGTCTGACAGTATGTTTACGTTATGATATATGTGATAATAGCAGTAAGGGGTGGAATAGACCCCGTGGTTTGGTTGATAGGACCGAAGGGTAGGTCAGCACCCCAGAATGGCTTGACATGGGTAGGTCAGCACCCCAAAATGGCTTGACACGGGTAGGTCGGCACCCCAGAATGGCCGTACTGGGTAGGTCGGGCACCCCAGAATTGCCCGGCAGTATGTATGCGATATGTCTGTATGGTATGTGGTATGATGGGGTAACTCACTAAGCTTTGTGCTTACAGCTTTAGTTTTGGTTTCAGGTACCTCTTCGTCTAAGGGGAAGGAGCCGGCAGTGTAGCAGCGCACCACACACACACATGATTTCCGCATGGAGTTTTCTGGGATTGAACTCTATATGTTATTATTTTATGACTTGGGTTTTCAGACATGATGCATTGTTTTATGAGATGATGTGTTTTCACAGTATTTTCTTATGAATGTTTTTATGAGTCAGTTAATTAAAAAGAAATTTTTGGACTTGAAAATTGGGATGTTACAAGTTGGTATCAGAGCCCTGGTTTGAGGGATTCGGACACACCCTCGGGAGTGTCTGGACTCAAACCGAGGGATTTAAAAGATTTTTACAAAGAAAATGGTTTTCTAAAATCTGATTCAAAGGGTTTTGAGAAAGAACAAGGTGTGTGATGCGTGCGACCAGCCGAGCTCAAGTAAGCTTTCCCCAAGATACCTATACTTGTTATAATAAGTTATATGATATATGATTCTGAGAACTGCATGCTAGATTAGGGCTAAGAATCTAGGAGGATGCCTTGTATGCCTGATGTATAGGATTCTGAGAACTGCATGCTAGAGTAGGACCAAGGATCTATGAAGGATTCCTTATATGCATGTTGTACGAGCTGTATGCTAGGACTATTTAGTCAGCAGTAGGATAGCCTGATTAGGTTATGCCTGATGCGGTTACTCGATGCACGAATGTTGCTTGCTTTGTACTTAAGGGGTCCTAACTAACTTTAACTAACTAGTGAGCGGATATTTATCAGTACTCACAAGCTAGTTAGGGAAGGGAAGTAGGGACTCCTAGTGCAGCTGATGGCGGAAAGTAGGTCAGAGAGTGCCCCAGGAAAGCCTGGGATGAGACTAGATTGAAAGGGATATTGGTTAAGGGACCTGGTGAAGTCGAGACAGTCCTTGAGGAAAGTACGGATAGATGTGAAAGGTAGTATGTGTTGGGTTATGAGGATTCTAACACTCCTAAGTGTACATGCAACCCTAAATACCTTGGATCTATGTTTTCTCTATTATACATACAATTATGAACATCCAAGGTATTATCCTAATCTAGCATACAAAATAATAAATATAACAAGATAGAATACATACCTCTTTGATGTAGAATGTCTTCATGAAGCTTGAGTGCCTAGTGCCCCAAGTGTGACACCTCAAATGGTTCACACAACACCAAATACACTTGGAATAACTTGAGAGAAACTTGAACACTCCTTAAAATCGTCTAGCCCTCACACTCACACATTAGTGTACGATTTCTTGAGCCATGGGATTCTTTTATATGGTGGCTATTAGGGTTACACCATGTAACTCATAACTTTACCCATTCCTTATGCTCCATGGATTTTAACCTCCATGGAGTATCCATGGGTCACCCCATGGACTTAGTCCAACATAAGGAATCTTGGATCACAAGCCCACATATATAAGAATGAATGATTTACACAATCAACCCATATATTTAATTAGTCTCCTTTTGATCACTTAATTAATTCCAAATTAATTCTTGATCAATACTAATTAAATAACCTTATTAATATATTAGAACTTATAATATATTAACCAACCTTAAGTGTTATTTCTCTCATTATAGTCTATGCAAATGCATGATCCCATGCAACCCAAATGGACCATGCCGGGTCGGGTCAAGTCTTACCAATTATAGTTATGGACTTAGACATTAATCCAACAGTCTCCCACTTGGATAAGTCTAAAATTATTATTGCGTATGACTTCAGGAACCGATCAGCAATCGTAGCTCTCAAAAGCTTCTGTCGAACTCTGACCTTGTCGATGAACTCTGACCTTTGTCAATGACTTGTCCATTAGATAAGGGATCGTATATTCCTCCATTCTAGATATCATATGGACTGAGACATGGATTATCAATCATTCTCTCTGTCCATTTGTTGTTTCCCAATTTCCGATTCATGATGACTGACTGATTGAACAAATCAAATCAGTCCTGGCTTGGCCAAGCACTCACATGTATCATCTTTAAATCATCAAGGGGCCCACAGATATCGCTTTTATCCCGAAGGTAAAAGGAATGCATAAACTTCGACTAATATGGCTTGTTCTACTACTTGTTGAATCATACACAAAGGCACGTTTTATAACATCGAGTTACCAATGCGTTTTCGTGCAATCAATGTATAACCAACTCATAGTAACAACTCATATCTCTAGGTTTGAAGAATATAAGATATTATCGTCTCATGATCACTCGTGATAAAATCCATGAAGTGATTCAAATGAGCGCGGGTTGAATCCAATACTCAGAACTTATGAGCACTCATGAGTGTTGTAGCACCACTTTGTCCACCAACTTGGACCTCTACAAACCAACCCATGATAGTCTTGATTCATATCTACTTCCAACATATGACCGACTGTGGATGGTTTGAATAACTTAATCATTCAGGAAGAGCGACTTAGTTATTCTGGAAGTCAAAACATGCAAAGTGAAACACAAGAATAAATGAATCAAATATGGTATCAAACCCTATGAATATAAATAAACACTTTTATTTATCACCATACTGATTACTCATTATTCATTGTTTCGGTTTTATCAACTTTATACTTGAATTTAAAACAATAGTTGTCCCATGCTCCAAGCATGTACACTATGTTTTCTAAACACTAGTCATGCCATACACCAAGTATGCATACTATGTTTGTCTATGATCTTTACTTTGTAAAATAGATCAATTGAACATCACTCCAATGATCCTCTTTTCACAGTCCCAAATCCTTACTGCAAATGCAAGAATTCCAAATTCATGCCATTTACTGAAATCTGTTAGATTCTAAACTTATATGCATTGATCCTCTTAATGATTATGCACGAAGTCAGAAAGACTTGACAACAATCATTACAGAGCATTCCAAAGGAGATCAGCTCCTTGGAAACATCCTTCTTTCATTAAGTTTCCTAATCTTACACAGATTGAATAATTTCTAACTTTGAAACATTTCCATATTCCATTTTGACTATCACTTCTGAACAAGAGTTGCCTCCTTACAGATTATGTCAATATGGTCCTTCCAGAATTAACATTATACTTCCAACTGTCCTTGAGCAACCAATCTTTGGTAAACCTTAGATTGTCCTCGACAATTGCTTAATCATTTTAGTCATATCCAATTCTAGACCTTTTCCCTTCATAATGCCCCAGGCATTTGGAAAATTTTAGAAAGGATGAATATAGCACATGTAATCGATCCTATATCGGAAGCATATGGGACACGATTCATGATGTCTCACATAAAGACTAAACCAGTCTTTTGCTATAATATTTCCATTTCAATTTGCCAAGTTCTCAAAATTCAGATTATGAAAAGGGATGCCGTAATCATAATCGAATTTTAGAACGCAAATAATGGACCCATATATAGAATTTCCTTATGTTGAGTCATTCCAACATGAAATTCATATATATATATCCTTGATTAAATACGATTAAAATCTCAATCTAAGCTTTTAGAATTGAAATGAAGTATAATTTCCTCTCCCTTAATTATAGCAAAACAACTTTTTCAACCCCTGCAACCTCACGAATTGAAACTTTTGTTTTCTATAATTAACATTGCTAACTTGCAACCTTTGTCATAATTATCATGCTCCACTAACATGATGATTATTAGCATAACACTTATGCTCCCACTAGCTTTGACATGTACTCAGAAATCAGCTGACTTTCTTACCAAAGTTTAGATTTCTAATACTAGATTGTTTTGATAAAACTTTATCAAAATCATACACCTCTCTTAGATAGCTCACATGTGTGTCTAAACAATTTTAGAACTATGAAAAGGGAAGTCGTAATCATAGTCTCAATTGTTTAGACCTTTGCCACTTCTCACAAGTCCATGTTAGTGTGCCGGTAAACCACACACGCTCTACTAACGACTTTGAGAATGCAAATATCACAATTGCTATGCAGCTAAAATCTACTTAGTGAAAGTGTTTCCTCACCATCATTTTCATGAATCGGAGAGAAACCTTATGACACTTAGATTTAATAGTGTATGTGTTCTTATCCATGTGAATTTGTCAAAACCATAATCACAAGACAAGGTTAGTGACAAATCCAAACTCATATTGATTAAACTTGTGCAATCTTAAATTCTTGCCATTTGGCAGCTCAGGTGCCTGCCATTGCTTCCAAGTAGTTGTGCAACCAATTGAGAACTCTCAGAACTCCTATGCAAAGGCAACTTGGATAGGCACAAAAATTTCAACACGATAGGTTATAAACCTCAAGTCGTGTGCTAGTGAAGGACTTTAGGTTTTATTCTTGATTAAGTCTTGAAACATTCAAGAGCTTTAAGACTCCCACTGTCCTCTTGACATATAAGACTCCCTTGTCAAATATTCAAGAGATAGTGCGGATTCTTTATCAAGACTAACACTTTACACAATTGGCCTAAGTTGGTCTCTGTTTTATCCAAAACATCACAACTTACCAATTTCAAATGTACAAGAGTAGATAACCTTTTACTCTTACATTTGACTAGTGTTAACAAACCCTCTTTAAGATATGTCACTCAAGTTACAATCTTGGAGTATGACTCTAAGAATTGTATTGGAACGAAGTATGACTCATCTTTTTGATTTAACCATTTCAACAATTCATGACTCCTCTTCTTAGTCATAAGAATGCACTAAGATGACTTTAGAGGACCAATTGTGATATGGTATCTTAATCATTAAGATGATCATAAACATGATACTAAAGTACTCTCCCATCTTTTCAGATTTGAGAAACTTGTATCTTTCTGCCATACTTTGATTCTTCTTATTCGTTCTGTCTCACATTGAAGCTTCTCCAATGCTACAGACTTATACTTAAACTTATAAGTATAACCATATTTACTGAACTTAAGTAAATCATGACGAATAGTCTTCTTGATCTTTATGGTGGACTTGACCAGTGCACAAGAATGTGTACTCGATCCCTTAGTCCTTTCCTTATTCACATAAGGAATTAGTCTTAATTTTCCAAGCTGAAAGTTCTCATTCATCATACTATACAACTTGCATGATTCCAAGTTTCGGTCCAATTGAACCTTGGGTGATGAGAATCTTTCCTTATTTGGTAATATTAGACACTACCACAACCGAAATAATCAAATCCATTTTTCCAATATTGCTATCAATGGAATCTTATAAGCAACAACTTTTCACAAATGCCATTGTAAGGATACTTAAAATAAATAAAATCAAAACCTTTTTCTTTTATTTTAAAACTTTGCGGAAAAACTTATCCTTACAATCCATATGAAAACCTTGTTGTTATCTATTCCTAAGCAATATAAATATCATAACTCTTAAGTAATAGCCCAAAATTCTGATCACCGAACCATGCGATTGAAATCCATCTTCGCGATCAGAATCAGCATGTACTTAATAGAGTTAGACAATGGACTTTACCTGAAGTAGAGCCAAACTTATTGACTTTAACATCCTTAGGTAAATTTGGCAGCTTCGTAACCAATGCCCCTTTCTTTGGCAATAGCTACCTATGGACCCTTGATAATGGGACTATCTCAGACTTCGCCTCTCTCTTTACCATTGGTTCAACCGAGTTGACTATGGTCGATCCCTTTCCATTGGGAAGAGAGAGCTTTACTGGATATCCAATGTCATCATTGTCAATGTCCATAGCGTTTTAGGAAGTTGATCTTAGCAAATAGATAAGATCATTAAGGGTCTTGTCTTAGTCTGTTTCATAGGATTCCCAAAAGAAATCACTATGTGACTTAGAAAGTAGTTGAGCCACCAACTTTCTCAAGACTTTGACACCGAACTCTCCCGGCTTGTCAATATGTGACTACATCTCCAAGATGTGATCACACCTAGACCTTGCGTTGCCAATAGGGCTTGAGTGACCTTAAACTTTTTAGGAACTTGTGGGTTAGGGAGAATAATTGGAGGAGGTGAAAGAAGTATGATATCCATGGGACATCATCTTCATTTAGGAAAGCTTGTTTCAAGAGATTTGGGAAGATCATAAATGTCTAGACCAGACATCTTTTTGGGAGATATTCAAGATAGTTGATTTAAAGTCCTTAATATGACACCCAATATGAAATATTAAGGCTAGGACCCAACAAACTATTTTATAACTTAGAAGGGGGATGCCGTAATCCAAGCTATAAAATATTTGAAGGTAGGTGAATGACGATTTACCAATTTCCACCATGAAAAACGAAATAATTTATTAGGTTTTAATTGGATTTGAAAGTCCTAGATCTTTGAGATTCATTGAACTGTTCAAAGGCATGTTTCAATCTCCAGTGTGCCCTTCAGGTTTTGTGACTGGGATGCCGAGGATCACAAAACAAGGTGTGAATAACCATGCAAATATACTTGGTACCCTTAATATTTACCCATTAATCAGTGTGCCGGTTAACCACACACGCTCCACCGATACTATGATAAATATTAAGTTACCCTTTGCCTACCTTGTTAAGTCCAGGTTAGTGTGCCGGTTAACCACACACGCTCCACTAAAGATTTAAGCAAAGTGCAAAGTGTAATTTCATGGGTTAGCACCAAATTCACATTTTCCTAAGTAACTAAGATTGGGTATTAATAAGAGTTTAGTTACTTAGTATTTATCATTAATACTTTTAATGAAAGGAGAATTATAGTCTTTGTCCTACCCGTTCGGCTAACGACCCTCCACCAGTCAAGGAAGCGGTGGGTGAGAGTGGACACCCATTAAACTGTCATTTTATAGGCAGTAACCTTATACCCCCCTTATAGACCGGCTTCGTGAATGAGGCCTACTAACGGTAAGACTGACTTTACTCTTATACATATATATAAATATTATTAACTTATAATATTATAAAGTATAAGGGTTGAATTTTAACTTTTAAAATTCTAAGGGCTAACTTGGATTTAAAGTATTCATAAGTGAAAACTTTTCAAATTCCAAAACTTGAGGGCAAGTTTTGAAACTATTCAAAACTAATTAATTCCATAACTTATGAGTTTAAAGTAGTTTTAATTAAAAAAAAAAAAAAAAAAAAAAAAACCCTTCAAGTTCCATATCTTGAGGACAAGTTATGGAAGACTTTAAACTAATTAATAAAAATAATAACTTTTTTTTATTGTAACTTATGGAACTAATTAAGGTTACACTTTTTTTTTTTAATTTAATGAAGAGACTCTTGAACCTCCATAACTTGAGGACAAGTTATGGAGTCATAAAACCATTTAATTAGAACTAGACTCTTCATTTTGTGACCTTTGCCAATTTTTATGAGTTTTATGATTCTTAAATGTGACTTTTCATATAACTTGAGGACAAGTTACAAAAACACACTTTGGAATCAACTCTTAGATTAAAATGGATTGAAAACAACTATTTCACACAACTTTTCTATTAATCTAAGAACCTCATAAGAACAAGATAATTCAAATCATTAATCTTCAAGAAATTAGCATGAACATACAAACAAATACAAATCTTGAAATTATGACAATTATCTTAGAAATTGGATTAGCATGAACATTACCACATCAAAAACAAGTTTATAAGTCCAAAAACAACTTAGGGTAATGTTCCTAGTCCAATTCCAGCCAAAACAATCGAATATATGCATCCAACTCGATTTTTCAGCTACTTTTGCAAGTATAACAAGAAAACAAGCCTAGGCTCTGACACCACTGTTGGGTTATGAGCATTCTAACACTCCTAAGTGTACATGCAACCCTAAATACCTTGGATCTATGTTTTCTCTATTATACATACAATTATGAACATCCAAGGTATTATCCTAATCTAGCATACAAAATAATAAATATAACAAGATAGAATACATACCTCTTTGATGTAGAATGTCTTCATGAAGCTTGAGTGCCTAGTGCCCCAAGTGTGACACCTCAAATGGTTCACACAACACCAAATACACTTGGAATAACTTGAGAGAAACTTGAACACTCCTTAATTATCGTCTAGCCCTCACCCTCACACATTAGTGCCCGATTTCTTGAGCCATGGGATTCTTTTATATGGTGGCTATTAGGGTTACACCATGTAACTCATAACTTTACCCATTCCTTATGCTCCATGGATTTTAACCTCCATGGAGTATCCATGGGTCACCCCATGGACTTAGTCCAACATAAGGAATCTTGGATCACAAGCCCACATATATAAGAATGAATGATTTACACAATCAACCCATATATTTAATTAGTCTCCTTTTGATCACTTAATTAATTCCAAATTAATTCTTGATCAATACTAATTAAATAACCTTATTAATATATTAGAACTTATAATATATTAACCAACCTTAAGTGTTATTTCTCTCATTATAGTCTATCCAAATGCATGATGTCATGCAACCCAAATGGACCATGCCGGGTCGGGTCAAGTCTTACCAATTATAGTTATGGACTTAGACATTAATCCAACAGTTTTTGCCCTCAAGATTTGGCGTCATTACCTCTATGGTGTTCGTTGTACCATTTACACGGACCACAAGAGTTTGAGGTACCTCATGGATCAGCCGAACCTGAACATGAGGCAGCGTCGATGGCTGGATGTGGTGAAGGATTATGATTGCGAGATCCTCTACCACCCGGGGAAGGCCAATGTGGTGGCCGACGGGCTTAGTCGCAAGGCAGCGCCGATCAGGGATATCTGTCTGAGGATGACAGTGGTGACTCCGCTGTTGGAGCAGATTCGGGAGGCCCAGCAGGAGGCCATGAAGGAGCAACATCGGAAGAGCGAGCGGATTATGGGGCAGGTTTCCTCCTTCGACTATGATAGCCGAGGGTTATTGAATCTTCACCATAGGGTGTGGGTCCCTTATCATGGAGGCGTGCGCCAGATCCTGATGGAGGAGGCACACAAATCCAGATTTTCTATCCATCCCGGAGAGACGAAGATGTATAGAGATCTTCGTCTTGATTATTGGTGGCCCTGCATGAAGCGGGACGTAGCATGGTATGTGGAGCGGTGCTTGACTTGCAGGAAGGTCAAGGCCGAGCACCAGAGGCCACACGGCAAGATGCAGCCGTTAGATATTTCCATGTGGAAATGGGAAGATATTACCATGGATTTCATCACCAAACTTCCCAAGACTGCACGGGGAGTGGATTCGATTTGGGTAATCGTGGATCGGTTGACCAAGAGTGCCCATTTCATACCGATCCAGGAGAGCATCTCGGCCGAGAAGTTGGCCGACATCTATATCCGAGAGGATTTCAGACTCTGATTAGGTGTTTTGTGGGGATTATAGCTGGAGGATTTCCGGAGCAGCAGCAGACAGAGATTTCCCGCACAGATTATCAGCAGCTACTCGTTCGAGGTGAGTTACCTTCCAGTAGCGGTGGGTCTACGGCCACAATGCCGGCCCACCAGTAGGAGTTGTATGTTGGATGATTGTCTTTGTGATATTCATCTAAGTTTGCTACTACCTGATATGTTATATGCTAGCATGATATGTATATGTGACAGTAGTAGAGTCCGGTTGTTAGGACCGGAGGGTAGTTCAGACACCCCAGAGATGTCTGACAGTATGTGAGGATATGATTATATGCTGGCATGATATGTTATATGTGATAGTGGTAGTAGGGAGGGAATAGTCCTCAAGTTCGGTTGTCAGGACCGAAGGGTAGGTCGGACACCCCAGAAACGTCCGACAGTATGTTTACGTTATGATATATGTGATAGTAGCAGTAGGGGGTGGAATAGTCCCCGAGGTTCGGTTGATAGGACCGAAGGGTAGGTCAGCACCCCAAAATGGCTTGACATGGGTAGGTCAGCACCCCAGAATGGCTTGACACGGGTAGGTCGGCACCCCAGAATGGCCATACTGGGTAGGTCGGGCATCCCAGAATTGCCCGACAGTATGTATGTGATATGTCTGTATGGTATGTGGTATGATGGGGGAACTCACTAAGCTTTGTGCTTACAGTTTTAGTTTTGGTTTCAGGTACCTCTTCGTCTAAGGGGAAGGAGCCGGCAGTGTAGCAGCGCATCACACACACACATGATTTCCGCATGGAGTTTTCTGGGATTGTACTATGATATGTTATTATTTTATGACTTGGGTTTTCAGACATGATACATTGTTTTATGAGATGATGTGTTTTCACAGTATTTTCGTATGAATGTTTTTACGAGTCAGTTAATTAAAAAGAAATTTTTGGACTTTAAAATTGGGATGTTACATAGATACATTGAATACACAAAAACTGAAAAGCACAAAATGATCTCACTTTGTGAATAATTATAGAAAATTTAAGATATATGTAGTAATAATCTCATATGTGTGTGGTAAATATTAAATAATTAAATACTTTATATATATCAACACTGCTCGATTCAGTAAGGGGCCGATCGGAGAGTACTTAGATTCTGTAACTCGCTTCGGTAAGGGTCAAATAAGGAATATTCGAACGACTAATCGGCCCACTCGGCGAGTTTTACAAAACTGGTCTACTCCATTGCCGTTTCTTCGTGGTGCTTATTGAACTTACTACTTATAGAGAATTCAGTTGTATATGCTTTTGTAATGAAAACCATGTCACTTTCAGAGTTGTTGCAGTTTTCGATGAAGTTTATGAATTTCAGTCTATTGTGAGTAATTTTGCATGCTTCTCAAAAAAAGAAATTTTGCTGGGTGAACATATGTGAAACAATAAATTAAAACCATAAAACCTTAACAATAAATTCGATCAATAAAAGCTAAATAAGCTAAATGTCAAATTTGAAGACTACCTAAAACAACATAGTTTAGTTTGTATCGTACTAGGAAAAAGAGCAGTGTTATTAGATGGGTGGGTTTAGGTTGCAGTTTTTTACTTTTTTATAGAGTAAATTACAGAAATAGTCCCTGTACTTTACGTTTTTTGATTAAATCCAATATTTTCAACTGTAACTCACATCACGTCCTCCCTATTATTATTATTATATTTCTTTATCACGTTTTCGTCCTTCTAGTAAGGGGCTCTAGTCCCATCTAAAATGACAAATCTGACCCAATACCAATTCAATATACTGGCTATATATACACTTTTTCATTCTCCATGGTAATGCAGTGTCAACGAAGTGAGGAGGCAATGAAGATATCAGATGGTGGCAAGCATGAGAACGATGAAGAGAAAGTGAGTCAAAGATGTAAGGTACGGTTAAATTTGTAGCACTGTAATTTTTTTCCCCTTCATGCATGTATTTGAACTTTGAACAATGTGTTAGTCAAAACTTGGTTTTCTCTGGAAAATGAAGAAAAAAATATTGAACTTGTAGTTTATATAGCTCTAATGTTTTATACCAGATTAGTTGTTTCTTCTAAAAGAAACATTGACATTTGAACTTGTATATGTTTGATGATTCGATCTATTGCCACCAGGGGAGTGGGGAAGTTGTCATAAATGTAGATGCCGATTTCACAATTAGTTTTCTTTATTGGACATGTGGTTTTTAGATGGGATCTTTCACTGTATGAGGAAGATAAACAGTGGGCCCTTTTATAATAATGATTATAAATAAAAATCTAACATTATAATAAAATGAACTTTAAAAGAATTAGTTTTGTTATAAAAAATAGTAAGCAACGCAGTTTGTTGTCGGTTTATATTTATGTAAAACCAGAGTAACGTTAATTTTATAGGAAAATAACACTAAATTTTACATGGTGTTAGAGTTATTAACGAAGATCGTATGAGCAGAACTCAATAGGGACGATGACGGTTATTATTAAAAAAATGGACTTGATTCAAAAAAAACATATAGTCACAGGGACCATTTCTGTAATTTAGCTTTTCTTTTTATTATAGTACACCCATAATAGGGTACCGGCTGGACAATCTATCAACTCAACCTACCTAAGTAATTAGCTATTCTTGGGCCTATGTTGTTTTTGACTATTTTTTACCCCCCTATCCCTTAGACTCCCCTACTTTTATTATTTTATACACTTGATTCTTTGCTTTTATTCTCTCATTCATCATCCAACTTCCCAAAGAAAGAAAGAAAGCGTTTTATAGTCTCTCTTGTAAGTTTCCTTTTCCTTCATCATCATATATAAAGTGCATCTATTTGGTCATGTACCTTTTTGGATCTCTTTCTTCTTTCGTACTCAGAAATCCTATGGTTTGGTTATAGAATCTGTAAGTGTTTCAGATTTGTGTTTGGTTGATGGATCTTAAATCATAATTTGCTTGAATGGGCAAAGGAACAAAGATTCAAAAGATTCATTAGGTTTTGTGGTTTTCGTTTGAAAAGGTCTTTTTTAGTTCAAGAATTAATCAGGGCTTGAGGTTTTTGCTTCTTTGATGTATATTTATATGATAAAGATTCACTTTTGAGATGGGTTTGAATACCATTTAAGCTACAAGCACGGTGAATTGAAGATTTTTTTTTTTTTTTAACGACAAGAAATTTTGATGAATTGAAGAATTGATTGGGTTTTCTGGTTCTTGCTAACTAGTTTGATAATAACATCAAGAGTTCAGTTTCTTCAATTTGAACAATGCTCTTCAAGATGCTCTCACTTCCGTACACTCTTCAAGCTCCAAGTATGATATCACTCATTCGAGTTTGTCAACTTAACCGAATAATTGATAAGGGGTTTGAGTTTATTGTTTGTTTGGTGGATCTTGATCGCTTACAGTTTATTGTCCATTTGAACTCTTTGAATCGGAAAAGGATAAAGATTCATAACATACGATTTACAATATAAAAATTACCTTTTTTCATTATAAAAACACTTTTATTTTAAACATCTTAGATCTTCTACATCAAAGAGTTTATGCAAAGCGCCCTTCACATAAAACATACATTTTCCTTTCTTCGGTATAATCAACCGTGGAACCGAACCTGTCTCTAATTCAGAAAGTTTATTATGTCAGGTTGTATACCAACCAAATTACAAACTTGATAACGGAATAAGTTGACATAAAATTGAAAATTTTGGTTGTTTGGTGAGTCATGATCACATCAAGATTGCATTTTTATTAGATTTGGAGTGGAACACACAACCTAATTATACCATAATTACCATCATGCATGAGACATTTTACCATCAACTGTTACACGATTTATGGCTTCTCTTTTTCTTTAACTTAAGATATACACAAAACCATGTTCATGTTTCTAGGGTTTTTGGTCACGAATTTCCTTTTTTTATTAGATTTGAAGATGGTGAGAGGGAAGACTCAGATGAAGAGGATAGAGAATGCCACAAGCAGACAAGTTACTTTCTCCAAGAGAAGAAATGGTTTGTTGAAGAAAGCCTTTGAGCTTTCTGTACTTTGTGATGCTGAAGTTGCTCTCATCATCTTCTCCCCAAAAAGCAAACTCTATGAATTTGCAAGCTCAAGGTTTCATATATGTAGTGTTATTCATTTTAATTCACGGGTTCTTTCTTTAATTAACTTGATTTATTGCATGAATACAACAGTTACACACACATATACCCAAAAAGTAAACTCTATATTAATTTGCAAGCTCAATCAAGCTAGGTTTCATTTATGTAGTTTTTATTGATTTTAATTTATGGATTCTTTCTTTAATTAACTTTTTTATTGCATGAATACAATAGTTACACACACATCTATCAACTTGCAAGCTCAATGTGAGACTAATGAGATTTTGTGAGACAAAAGGTATGTTTTTGGGCATATATTTTGGACTCAATATTAAAACTTTTATTACTTTATGTAAAATAATCAATATTAGCAATTGACAAGATATGTCGTGCATGTGGCCGTATACAAAATCGTGTGGTTGTGAATGCATTTCCTTATTTTTTTTTTGTAGGTCGTACTGATAAAATATTTATAAATAATCACAATAATGATTATAAAAAACTAATTAAATATTAACAAACCGTATTATTGTTATTATATTCATATCTTGTTTAAAATACATGTGCTTTGTATCTATTGACATAGCACAAACTTATAATATAAGTATTTTTTGCACAAAAAAATACGGTATATATATGTAGGCAAATATATTATATAAGTTTAAAAAATGTACGTAGTCCATCTAGTCTTCAAATGAAGAAAAGAGAATCGCTCTTAATTGCATCCTTTTTCCCAATTTCAATGTCATTAGCATGAAGGAGACTATTGAACGCTATAGAGATCATGTAAAAGATATGCCAACTCAGGATTCTATGCGTGCAGAAGATGTCCAGGTTTGATATGTTATTGTTCTATATTAATTTCAAACGTTCTTGCTTCTTCATTGAAGATCTTGATGTTTTGCTGTCAATCTTCTAAACCATCTTTATATGATCTTTGTAATTTGTCGAAGATCTTGATATGTTCTTCCGTTTTTGTAAAAGAATTTGGATTTGTTCTTTGATCTTCACTGAAGACCGTGATGTGCTATTAATCTTTTGACTTATATTTTGTGTGCATATAATTCCATGACAGCGTATGCGACAGTTAGCAGCAGGTATGGCAAAACAAATAGAGCTCTTAGAAGTTGCAAAAAGGTGCGTTTTTGTTTTATATTAGCTAATTCTGTAATTACCAAACTCATATACGGTGAATATATTCGATCAAAAAACCGTATTTGAGAAGACAAAGAGTTGCATAAACGACATTAATACGTGTTTTATAATGCATTAACAATTTGAAGCTCTAGTTAAGGGAAAAAATGGTTATGACGTCAAAATTAATTTGTTTTTTAATTGGATTTATATAATACAGGAAAATATTGGGAGAAGGTATAGGATCTACTACCATGGAAGAACTACTACATATTGAACAACAGTTAGAAAGGAGTGCACGCATTATCAGAGCAAGAAAGGTTAACTTTTAATATAGAAAATTAAATCCATTCTTTTCCTTCGAATTTTTTGACTGGTAACTTGGACATTTTCTTTTACAAGTTTGGTTTTCATATTTTGATTCTTGCTTCAAGATGTTCTTTTGTGGGGGGTTTTGGACTCGTTTAAACTATTTATTTGTGTACTTGATGTTATAGATGCAAGTTTACAACGAACAAGTTGAGCAATTACAAGCAAAGGTAATACTAACACAAGTCAACTTTCAACCTTTCACTTTCAAGCTTGTTTGATAGGATTCTAACGTAGTCTTTTTAGTGACAAATAAAAAATTTTAATAACTATTGACAAATTAATTCATTTATTAATTTAGGAGAAAAAGTTGGCAACTGAAAATGCAATATTAAACGAGAAGGTAAATTTGTTTATCGTTCTAATTTCCTATTTTTTTTTTACCATTAGATCCTGTGGTGGAGAGTCTAACATAACTCATTAATTGTGCCTATTGTGTTTCAGTGTCGACTTCAATCAATAGAGACAAAAGAAAGGGAGTCAATTTTTCTATTGTTGGAAGATGGTCATGAAGATAAAACATCAGATGTGGAAACAGAATTGTTTATTGGACAACCAAAAAGGAAAACCAAGAAAGATCGATCAAAGTAGTGTATGCCATGTCTAGGTTATGCTTGAATATGAGGTAACTTTCGATAAATAAAACATAAAAAGAATCATTCCGTGATATGACACACATACACATGGACTCAAAAGATTTGTATATAGGGATGACGTACACTTTCATAAGCATTATTCATCGGTGATATCTCAAATGCTATATATTCATTTTCATATATTTGAAGTGATTATATGCAAGGATTAAAGTAATGGAAAATCCGTTTGTAACAATTCTTGTAAATATTAGACATTTTGGTGTTGTATTAATTTGCTACAAGTCGATTTAAATTAATAAATCTTGGTTACAACTTGCATGGTTTGTTTGCAACGATTTATGAGTCTATAAAAACAAATCTCATGGATAAAACTTACAATAAAGGCTTCGCAACCATGTCACCATGTGGGATAGTGCATGGTTCTTTAATCTACTCCATTAGATTGAAAGCGGTGTATTCATGACCACGTGATAAGCATCATATTTATAATATATTTAAGGGAAATTGAGTAATCTAATCATTATAAATGATTTTTTTGACAAAAATAATATTTTTGTCTTCGTAAAGTAACCATATTTTCTGGAACACATTGTTCCGGGGAGATCTCTGGAATTCCGGAGTATGATTTCGGACATTCGTTCCAAAATATATTTGACTTTTTTTATTTCATGTAAGTTTTGTTTTCATAAAATGTAATACATCTTTCCGAAACACATATGTAATATATGGTTCTAGAGTATAATGTATAAGTTTTGGTTTCATAAAATATATAACTTTTGGTTTTATAAAATATAGAATGCAATTAAAATGAACAAACAACTAATAAATACTTAGATTAAATAAATGATATGTGTGTATGTCACATTACAAATACGATATTCAAATTATCATTGTCCTTATACCATAAAATATTTCTGCTACTCATTTTGTATAACTCATAGCCCATAGACCAGTGTTTTTACTCTCTATAGAAATTGATTTCTTGATGATCAACGCCTCCAGGAACCAACACAAAAATACCCCACAATCCCCTCTGCTGTCAATCTGTTGTCGTACGTCTGGGGCCTTTTCGAGGGTCATCTTAAAGCTCCCGAGTGGCATTAAATCAGTTGGTTCGGTACCCCACTAGTTGACTCTGAATAGCAGTTTGTCGATGCGGCACTCATACCTATAAATCAATCCTTATTTTTCGAACAGTAGCCGCCTTTCTAATGACTATCGTATATAGTCATTTGGAATGTCTTTTAATCCAAAGCACCTAAAAAACATTGAGAATGTGTTATATTGATTGAAATGTAAAGCTACAAAAAAATGTTAGAAATAACTAATTATTATATAAATACTTAGGTAATGTAATTTAATCAAAATTATATCGTATCACACACTGCCCTAGTTGGGTAAACGGATCCGTCTTCCATGTCACTCCAGTCAAATGTATTAGTGTTGAAAGTTGACGACACAACCATCGATCGAGCATCATCCGCTCTACATTGTACCAACAATAAGATCTACATCATGATGTGCTGCCATATAGTTTTTTTTTTTTGCAGTAAAGTAGGTATTATCAGTAGAAGCGTATTATGTAATAAGAAAATTATTATATTACTTACATCATATGACAACCATCCTCCATGACTATTCGCGTATAACCGTGTCTGAAAATCAAACGTAGCAAAACCGGTCAAATAATTGTTAACAAACAACAGCGATCCATCACGTTCTTTATAAACAGTGTGTACGGTAGGATCTAAGATTTTGTCCAACGGTGTTGGTTGTTTCCGTGTAACACCCTTCCTCTTTATTTGTATTCATGGCGACTTATACGTTATGGACATAACTTTTTGGCACTTAGAACACCTAAGAGGTGTTGGCGACAGCATTTTGTATTCATACCACATAATCTCTTTTACATCCGATGAGTGAATAACCAGAGACGGCTGCTCAGGTCCGTAATATAAGCAGGCTATTCAATATAAATAAAGAGACAAGGAGAAGATACTAACGGGTTTTAGTATACCACAACATCCTATGGTGCACATACAACCCTAAATGCTTTGGATCTATGTTTTCTCTAATTATACATGCAATATTGTTTCCAAAGCATTAAGCCTACAACTAGCATACAATTGATATAAACAACATGGAATTGAGTTATAGAGTTACCTATTTGTTGTAGCTTGTAGAACTTCTTGAGTTTGGCCCTTAAGAACTTAGTGCCCCAAGTGTTGCACCTCAAATGGAATCACAACACACCTTGGAAAAAGGAGACTATTGAGAGAGTATTTCTTGCACCAAAATCGACTCATGGAACTCCAAGGATCACTAGTGTGTCGTTTTGGATGCTAAGGGGCTTCTTATATAGTGTGGCAAGATTAGGGTTACACCATGTAAACCCTAATGTGCATGAACATCCATATTCCTTAGGCTCCATGAGTTTAAACCTCCATGGATCATTCATGGGTTGTCACATAGGTTTAGCCCAACCTAAGGAAACATGGATCATTGGCCCACACCATAAGAATGAATGATTTACCAATCGATCCCCATACATTTAATTAGTCTCTTTTGATCACAAAATTAATTCCAAGTTAATTTTTGATCAATACTAATTAAATCATATGATTTCATATTAATATATTAGAACTTATAATATATTAAAAAATCATAAATAACCTCTTCTCAAAAGTCCATCCTATCAATTTGTCCTGGTGATATGAATCCCAAATGGACCATGCTACTCTCGGGTCAAGTACATACTAATTATAGTAATGGCCTTAGACACCTAATCCAATAGTCTCCCACTTGGATAAGTCTAATAACTATTATTGCAAGTACGACTTCACAACCCGACTAGCAATCGTAGCTCTTAAAAGCCGCTGTCGAACTCTGACCTAGTTAATGACGCGTCCATTAGATAAGGGATCATATATTCCTCCATTCTAGATATCGTATCGACTGAGACATAGATTATAATCATTCTCTCTGTCCATCTATTGTTTCCCGATTTCCGATTTATGACGACCGACTAATTGAACAAATCAAATCAGTCCAGGCTTGGCCAAGCACTTCGGGGTGTCATCACTAAATCATCGAGGGGCCCACAAATATCGCTATTATCCATATGGGGTAAAAGGAACGGATAAACTTCGACCCAAATGCTTGCTTGTACTTACTCATCAAATTACACACAACGATATGTTTTATAACACCAAGTTACTGGTGCGTTTACATATGTCAATGTGCAACCGACTTGCAACTACAACTCACACGCCTTGGTTTCAAGAATATAAGATATTATCGTCTCACAATCACTCGTGATAAAATCCATGAAGTGATTCAGATGAGCGTGGGTTGAAACCAATACTCGAATCTTATTCCAGGAGTACTCATAAACACTGCAGCAAACTTGTGCTATGCCTAAACGCCTTTAGACAAATCTACAGACCCATTCATGACAGTCTTGCCTCAATACCTACTTCCAAAGTATGATAGGCTGTGGATGGTTTGAATAACTTAGTTATTCGGGAAGTCAAAACATGCAAAGTGAAACACAAGAATAATCGAATCCAATATGGTCTCAAAACTTATGAATATAAATAAAACACATTTTTTTTAATCACCATATTGATTACACATTATTCATTGTATAATGTTTTGATTTATCAACTCAATACTTGAATTAAAACAATAGTTATCCCATGATCCAAGCATGCACACTATGTTTGCCTATGGTCCTTTCTTTGTGAAATAGATCAATTGAATACATCTTCAATGATGCTCATTTCACAATTCCAAATCCTTCTCGTAAATGTAAGAATACAAAATTCTTGTCATTCACTGTAATATGTTAGATTTTAAACTTATATGCAATGATGCTCTTGTAATGACTATGTAACAACGTAAATTTTCAAACAATTTTTCATTTTTAAAACATAATTCCTTCATAACAAAACCCATTGTATCACATAATATCTCAATGAACAACCCCAGAATCTCAAGTACATAAATCTTCATCAGTGTGTACAGACCATGCCAGCGCCTTCCCGCGATCCTCGCTAGTACCTGAAACACATAACACAACAACTGTAAGCATAAATGCTTAGTGAGTTCCCCAAATACCACATACAACACATACACCTTTCCAGGCCATATCTCTATGGGATCTTCCGATCCAAATGTCTTAGGGGACTTGCGACAACCCGATATTTAAAGTCAATATAATGACCTAAAGTCAAGTATTATAATCTATTTTTGGAATCAATAAAAATAGCGACAAAAACGAATTGTTCAAAAATCTCAATTGGGTTGCATAAAATGATAGATATCGTGTCAAGGTTTTTAGAAATATAAAGAACACTCAAATCCGAATTATAACGAAGAAGTTATGACCAATCAAAGATCCGCGTCAAAACCGGTAAAACACTGTTTAGCGTAAAACGCGAAATTTCAATAAAATACCTTTTAGCCTTAGGTATCTAAATGAAAGTAGTAGATATCACTAAACCATAAGCTTACATAAAAAGAACGTCAAAATCTGATTTCGTATGACGAAGTTATGATTTTTCTAAGTTTCGGATATAGCAGTAGACAGCTAAAAACTCGAAATAGAGATCGAGCGACTTTTGGCCGAAACAATCTAAACGAGAATCGAAGATCTCGACAATAATAGTACAACGGTAAAAAGATAGACGAAAACGGACATCAGATGAAGAAGTTATGGATTTTTGACGATGTTTTCCTGTCCCGACCTACTAAAAATAAATATAATAAAATTTAAGGTCAAAATTAGCCGACGAAGTCTAAACGAGAGTTGTAGAGCATAATCTTACCTTCGCGTCGATATAAAGAACGTCGAAAACGAAGTTCGTATGCGAAAGTTATGAATTTCTGAAGTTCGGGGCGCGAACCCCAACACTGTGTCAGAGTTCACGACGTGAAAAAGAGGTTCACGACGTGAACTCAGTGCTGACGACTTCTGGAGCCTGACAGACTGCTGTCGCGATGACGCACCGGATGACTACTGAACTCACGACGTGAATATGTGAAATTCACGACGTGAGTCCCGAAAATTCACCCTATAAATAGAAACCGAGGGTTTCGGTTTTACCTGCTCATTTATCTCCTCTCTCTCACTTCTACTCTACGTTTAGCACCCCGAGACGACCCCGAAGCCCCAGTAACACCCCTAAAACACGAGGCGAGTCCCGACGCCCCGAAGTTCCCGAGAAAAACATTCTTTCCAGTCGAAGTGCTGCCCGCGTGAAGCTCGTTTCTTCGCCAGAAACCTGCGGTTACGTCAAGAAAGATCATTCCTAGACACGACACACTGCCCGAGTCACCACTTATCAAGTGAGTTCGTACCCCTTATTTTCACGTCTTTTCTATGTTTTAGGGGGGGGGGGGAAAGACAAGTTAAACACAAGAAAAACTTACGTTGAAATACTTATAAGTTCAAATGTTTTACCTACATCTTATGTATAAATGTTAAATACATAAAATAACGTAACTACTAAAGTTAAAGACTACTTTTCATGCAAGGTTGGTAATATACCAAAGTTTTTCATCCTAACGGAACACCCTTTTTAAAACTATAATGGGTATAGTTACGAGATATTCATGATATTTTTACATACTATAAACAAAAGAGGAAATACTTATATTCACAAGGAAAATAGACTTTTCATACGTAAACCTGTGATACCAAATTTTGTGAGATATCTGAATTCATCGAACCGTTCAGTTCGCAGATTAAGTCCTGTTTTATAAGCCATAATCTCTTGTAGGGAGAGCGTGATATTTGTGTATAGATCTATAAGGGACTGACAATCCCGAACCTAAACTGTTAGCTACAGTTAGACCGGCAGGTCTGGGGTGACAAACGTCATATCATTCCAACGCCTAAACAACGTTGTTACAGGCAGTCTGGGTCAATAGCACGGTTATAAAAACTCACATGGGGTATTAATACATCTCGGTTTACGGGGCTGTTAAACGCCTTAGTGATTACATATATACTTATATAAATCTACTTATACTAATTCAAGTATGGAAAACACTTATACATTCAGTCTTTTAGAACTTTTTCAAACTACCACACATGAATGGAAAATATTGGATTTTCTAGGAACAAACTCTGTTATTTTACACTGAAAAGGATACTATTCTTATACAAAAACGCTTATGAACTCACCAACTTAATTGTTGACACTTTTTTTCAAAACTACTTGTATTTCTCAGGGATTCAGTAATACAGGTAAATCATCAGCTTTTGGGGAAGGGACGTTAAGACGTCAGTCTTAAAACTTATTAAATCATCATATTGTAATTTATATATCTGACCTTCCCAAGCATGATAATCACGAAAAGGTTCGAACTTTAGGCCCATGCATCACACTATCACCTTTACATGCCAAAATAACCCTTAAAATGATAACCTAAGCCCCAAACTCATAAAGGACTACATAACGCTGGAGAATAGGGACTCTCTGGACCTGTCAAGGTCCAGATCTGATGATATTAACACAAGGGGACATCACATACACTAGATCTCTTACCAAAAAGAAGAGAAAAAGCCCTAGATTCATGAAATCTATTACTCAATGAAAATGGACATGAATGCTTACCTCCCACAGCAGCTCTGCACCAAATGATGGAAGATTTGAGTCCTACAAGACTGCCTAGCTCGAAATCCTCCCTTCCCTTTGCTAAAACACACCAAATAATGATGAATTAGCCTTCCTCTTGCACCACAAACGATCTCTCTTCTCTCTAGGGTTTCTCAGGGGTGAAGTGGCCGCAAATGGAGGCCATAAAGGCCTTTAAATAGGGCACAGACCCCGAGAATTAGGGTTTCAATCCACAGCGCGGACTCGTCGAGTCCACCCTTTCCGACTCGTCGAGTCCATTCATTAATCCAGTCAGCACATGCGATCCTACTCGACGAGTCTACGCCTCAACTCGTCGAGTCCCTCCCTTTTACTCAAAAGAATAAATGATCAAACATAATACCTGGAAATCCGGATGTTACAATTCTCCCCCACTTAAATTAGATTTCCCCCTCGAAATCGCTCCACCACATACAGATCGAATCCCATAACCAAATGGCACCATCGATAGGATCTCATGCCACACAGCTTCCATCCTCTCTGGACACCTGGATCCCAACAGGGATTCCCAATCCCGGAGGAAAACCAACCCTTCAGATTCTCTCCCGACATAATCCAACAATCGGCTACCGATCCCTCATACAAAACATAGCAACCATCCGAATCACGACCCAAGAAACGGGAGGGTTCACGTCCAAGCAGGGATCATCCACTGAACTGCTACCGGAACCCAACCGGACAAAGAATTATCAACTCTCTACCCTCAAACCCTAAGGAAATAATCGTGCTCGCTCTGAAGTGTCCTTAGACATCAAAAAATCAAAAGCCTCAGCTCCATTCCTCGTATCCCTTTTTAACACCGAGTACCAGGTCTAATCTCGACCTAATAGATGAACCTCCAGGGTCATCCGTTGCATTATCCCAACCGTCTTCATGGTTTCCTTTTTACTAACCACATCGGCCCAATGTGACCCTCGAGTAATGAAGTCCGCTTAACTCTAAGCGAATGCTACCTTCCCAACTGATGATCGACTCGACCCCGACCTCTGTCATCTGTTACTCATAGTTCTAAGCAACTTGCGATGCCTCCCGTATCCGAGTACTGACCCACACAGGTCTAAGACATCCGATGACAAATACTACTCCTCAACATGGAACCCACCTCAGAATCCAGAACCTCATCTCGCCTATCCAAAGCACCACCAGAGCCAAACTCAAACTCGGGAGTTTGGTCCGACCCAGAGTTGGAACCACTCATCCCAACGAAGCACTCAACTCAGAACTCATTTCCCGCACCCCATGCGTACCTCACTTATCCTATTCTTTTGGATTGCAATGACCACACCTTACTCAGAACATAATGATCCCCTAACATTGAGGAGACCCCGATCTCGCCCGTGGTCCGACCACCAGGTTCCCAAAAACTCAGCAATCAGGGCCACCCCATGCCTAAAACTCTCTGCGCCATGCTCTGATCAAAGAGTACTTTATCATAACAACTTCTCGCTAACTAGTGTGTACTACGTCTTCACGTAGCACCACATCAACCTCTCACTGACTGGTGAGTACTACGGCTTCCCGTAGTATCACCACAACCTCTAACTGACTGGTGAGTACTACGGCTTCCCGTAGCATCACAACAACCTCTGACTAGTGAGTACTACGGCTTCCTGTAGCATCACAACAACCTCTGACTAGTGAGTACTACGGCTTTCCGTAGCATCACAACAACCTCTAATTGACTCACACACTCCGCGGACCAATCATATATAGGTGCATGCACTTACCCAAATTATGCATCACTATATCTGGCAGAAATCGCCATAATAAAAGACCCTTCTCTGCTGCAATCCATATTCTTGGACAATCTCACTTTCTGACATTAACCGAAAGGACTCCCACGGGAATTATAGATGCTTGACCTACCACCTGCCATCTCCACTCAAGAATAAAAATCATCCGAAATCCAATGCATTAAATTCGGATACCTCGATACACCACCATAGAACCTCACGACATCTCGTATCATCCACTGATCTTCCCGTTCCACAACCTAGATTTGGTTGTCTAATCAACTTCTGCCCTTCCCAAGCTGACTAACAGCCACATCATTGAACCATAATTTCTCAACCGCCGAACTCACCCTACGAGCCAACCATCTCGAATTCACCCTTTTGACCTCGAAGAATTTCCGTTCACCCCAAGGTCTCCGACCAACGGCCGATTGCCGTGGAGACACTCATCCTTTTCAAACATCACACATCCGTTATCTCGCTCTGCACCTCGTCTTAATCACCAATAACCCTGGGCTCATGAGTTCGCACTGCCGATCTCTCCGTATCCAGATCTCTAACCATTATCGATCGAATCTCTAATCCCCTCAATAAAATACCCAGTTCTCCCCCACTTAGGGTTCGAACCAACCCCAATCGGCGTACCAACAACCTATCACACCGACTGTTTCCACCAGAAATCACCGCACCTACTCTTGGAAGGTGCTACGCAACGCTCGATGATCTCCCGACAGAGATCGAGCAGCTCCAAATGCCCCGAAACTCAGATGAAATCCTCAGAACTTTCCACCATGACTGCCTCTAGTCATTCAGAGTCTCACACCATTCCATCACCGGACCTCCCAACTGTCCAGTATTGACCCTGACTCTTAGTCTGGAAGTAATGATCTACCGTACTACTCATCATCGACTCCTCAACCAACGTTCCATCACGTCACTTATCATAAGAGCAGAAACCATATTTCCGCCCTTAACACTCATCAAAGTCAATAAGGGTCACCGCCCTGTTATACTCCTCTTGATCATCCGACGCTGCAGCTAACACAGGCCCTACTATACTCAAATAGGGTGTATCCTGGTCCTGGACCATCTCAGTCCCCACTGACGACCTGTTCAAGTTATATCTTTACCTCGTGGCAGACCTACTGCTATAAACTCTGGTTGGAGATCACCATCCGTGCAATCCCACAGGGCTCACCCCCAAACTCAAAAACCTAAATCTCATCACCTCTTACGTCTCCCCCAGGAAACGGAAATAACACTACTCGGGTCTCAGAAAGTGACCTCTCCACTATCGGACGGTCGCCCAGCCCAGACCGTATTCTCCCGTAATGCACTATCCCTACTCATCCTTGAGTCTTGCGACTCCAACTGGCATAACACCCACAATCCCTCGGAGCTCACTCGATTTCCCTTTTCAAGGGATGCTCCACTAAAACTTGTTCATCAAGGCCTTCTGGCCCCATACTCATTCACCTCTTATCTCAGTCTAGACAATCCCCACGGAATGACCGGTAAAAACCAGAAATACTAACCGCCACACGTCATGGTACTCAAACCGTGTGGCCAACTCTCGATCTGCTATGAATCATGGTACCTGCACCATGCTATCTCCTCTTAATCTTTTATGAATCATGGTGCTCGAACCATGTTCCCTCTTCTCATTCCACCTCACATCATGGCACTCGAACCATGACATCACCTCTCGACCTGTTACAACTCATGGGACTCGACCCATGACATCACTTCTCAATCTGCTACTTATCATGGTACTCGAACCATGACATCACTTCTCAATGCTCAAATACTGGCTCATGCGTGCCTGCTCAGACGACACGTGCTCAGGGAAAAACAACGCCCTCTCGTGAAACATCCGTGTAATCACAGTTATGGACTCCGTCCCCTGCTTGAGGGACAAGAACTCCTGTGCCAACCGTTCCCGCTGTAACGGGGGAACATACTCGTCTCTGAACATGGTGGTGAACCTCTCGTAGGTCACCTCCGAAGTCTCTTGCAAGAGTGAAGTTCGCCGCCACGAACTTCCACCAGTCCTTCGCCCCCAAGCAAAACTGGTTCAGTGCAAACCAAACCCTCAGATGCTCTGGACACGAACAGGTGTAGAAGCATCCCTCGATATCAGAAATCCATCTCATCGCAGCAATCGGATGTTGCGTCCTATCAAACTCCGGTGGCTTCGTGTTGCTGAACTCCCGGAACAGCATCGAGTCACCCCCCCTGAGGTCTAGCAGCAGCCACAGCTGTAGTAGCTGCAACAGCCGCAACCTCAGTAACCGATGCGTATCTCTCGTCGAACGTCGCAATCAAAGTGGTCTTGATAGACCCAAACATCCCCGGTATCTCTGTGCGGATAGCCGCAACCCCTTCGTCGTGGATCATCTGACGAAGCTCCTCGTCACTCACGCTACTGGTCTTTGGTCTGTGGCTTGTCCCAACCATGATGTCTCCGAAATACAACATAAAAAAAAAATCAGAGACTCACTCGAGTGTACTCGCACTCGATAACTCAGCCCTACTTGTTCCTTAGTACCCTAAAGATTCTTACTTGGACTGCGCACTGATCCGGTGTTTTCAGTAGTACGGGCCCAATACTACCTTCCACACCGCATCAGCATACATTCCAAGTCCTCCTCCTAGGATCCCAGACCACAAGTACTCTATATCTCGCTAAGCATAGGATACCCTTCGGTAGACTTATCATAAGCTCCTCACTGCTACCTACTCACTCTCGAAGCATCTCATAGCAGCAGTAATCTCCTAGGCTAAGGCATCAAAAATCAGGCCACTCTAGTCCTAATATGAATACCTAGCCAACTCTAGCATGCATAACATATCATATCATATCTCATAACACATAATGTAAGGGTATTTTGGGAAATCACCGTTCGGGCGCTGGCTGATCGTACACACTGCTCCGTTCTGCCTTTCTCAAAATCTTTTACACTTTTAGAAAAATTGTTTCTTTTCTGAAACTTTTTACTCAAATCCTCAGTTTGAGTTCAGATACGTCCGAAGGTGCATCCGAATCCCTCAAACCAAGGCTCTGGTACCAACTTGTAACAACGTAAATTTTCAAACAATTTTTCATTTTTAAAACATAACTTATTCATAAAAAAACCCATTGTATCACATAGTATCTCAATGAACAACCCCAGAATCTCAAGTACATAAATCTTCATCAGTGTGTACAGACCATGCCGGCGCCTTCCCGCGATCCTCGCTAGTACCTGAAACACATAACACAACAACTGTAAGCATAAATGCTTAGTGAGTTCCCCAAATACCACATACAACACATACGCCTTTCCAGGCCATATCTCTATGGGATCTTCCGATCCAAAAGTCTCAGGGGACTTCCGTCCCGAATTCCGGTAGACCTTCCAGTCCTACCCGTATCGACCTTCCGGTCCGTAACCTCTTGACCTTCCGGTCCATATCATCTTGACCTTCCGGTCCTTATCATACATAACATACATAACACATACATATCACATAACAACATACAACTCATACATCTCATAGCATATAAGACCTTCCGGTCACACATAGGTACCCTTCAAGGTACAGTATAGTGAGAAGACTCACCTCAATGAAGTCGGATAAACTCTCGAGCTCAACGTCCCGACTTAGCCTCCTCCTATTATACAAATAACATTCACGATCAATATTCTCTCATAGCTCTATTTCTAAAGATTGGGTAGAAGGCTATTCTACCCCTCCCTGAACTCCCTTGAATCAGACTTGACCAAAACCCTAAGGTCAACGGAAGTCAACGGTCAAACTTTGACCCGACTCGTCGAGTGCACATGGGCGACTCGGCGAGTCCATGCGGGTCCTCTAAATCCTTCCAGCCTCTCTTGGCACGTCGAGTCATCCCTCCACTCGACGGGTTCCTCCTGTCACGAATCGCGGGGCAACCCCGACTCGAGTCGTCGAGTCCACTTATGAACTCGGCTAGTTGCTTCCATGCTCACACTCAAATGACCTTCTGAGGTCAGATCTGCTTCTCCAATCTATATATCTGACCTTCCCAAGCATGATAATCATGAAAAGGTTCGAACTTTAGGCCCATGCATCACACTATTACCTTTACATGCCAAAATAACCCTTAAAATGATAACCTAAGCCCCAAACTCATAAAGGACTACATAAAGCTGGAGAATAGGGACTCTATGGACCTGTCAAGGTCCAGATCTGATGATATTGACACAAGGGGACATCACATACACTAGATATCTTACCAAAAAGAAGAGAAAAAGCCCTAGATTCATGAAATCTATTACTCAATGAAAATGGACATGAATCCTTACCTCCCACAGCAGCTCTGCACCAAATGATTGAAGATTTGAGTCCTACAAGACTGCCTAGCTCGAAATCCTCCCTTTCTTTTGCTAAAACACACCAAATAATGATGAATTAGCCTTCCTCTTGCACCACAAACGATCTCTCTTCTCTCTAGGGTTTCTCAGGGGTGAAGTGGCCGCAAATGGAGGCCATAAAGACCTTTAAATAGGGCACAGACCCCGAGAATTAGGGTTTCAATCCACAGCGCGGACTCGTCGAGTCTACCCTTTCCGACTCGTCGAGTCCATTCATTAATCCAGTCAGCACATGCGATCCTACTCGATGAGTCTACGCCTCAACTCGTCGAGTCCCTCCCTTTTACTCAAAAGAATAAATGATCAAACATAATACCTGGAAATCCGGATGTTACAATTCTCCCCCACTTAAATTAGATTTCCCCCTCGAAATCGCTCCTCCACATACAGATCGAATCCCATAACCAAATGGCACCATCGATAGGATCTCATGCCACACAGCTTCCATCCTCTCTGGACACCTGGATCCCAACAGGGATTCCCAATCCCGGAGGAAAACCAACCCTTCAGATTCTCTCCTGACATAATCCAACAATCGGCTACCAATCCCTCATACCAAACATAGCAACCATCCGAATCACGACCCAAGAAATGGGAGGGTTCACGTCCCAGCAGGGATCATCCACTGAACTGCTATCGGAACCCAACCGAACAAAGAATTATCAACTCTCTACCCTCAAACCCTAAGGAAATAATCGTGCTCGCTCTGAGGTGTCCTCAGACATCAAAGAATCAAAAGCCTCAGCTCCATCCTCGTATCCCTTTTTAACACCGAGTACCAGGTCTAATCTCGACCTAATAGTTGAACCTCCAGGGTCATCCGTTGCATTATCCCAACCGTCTTCATGGTTTCCTTTTTACTAACCACATCGGCCCAATGTGACCCTCGAGTAATGAAGTCCGCTTAACCCTAAGCGAATGCTACCTTCCCAACTGATGATCGACTCGACCCCGACCTCTGTCATCTGTTACTCATAGTTCTAAGCAACTTGTGGTGCCTCCCGTACCCGAGTACTGACCCACACATGTCTAAGACATCAGATGACAGATACTACTCCTCAACATGGAACCCACCTCAGAATCCAGAACCTCATATCGCCTATCCAAAGCACCACCAGAGCCAAACTCAAACTCGGGAGTTTGGACATGAATCCTTACCTCCCACAGCAGCTCTGCACCAAATAATGGAAGATTTGAGTCCCACAAGACTGCCTAGCTCGAAATCCTCCCTTCCCTTTGCTAAAACACACCAAATAATGATGAATTAGCTTTCCTCTTGCACCAGAAACGATCTCTCTGCTCTCTAGGGTTTCTCAGGGGTGAAGTGGCCGCAAATGGAGGCCATAAAGGCCTTTAAATAGGACATAGACCCCGAGAATTAGGGTTTCAATCCACAGCGCGGACTCGTCGAGTCCACCCTTTCCGACTCGTCGAGTCCGTTCATTAATCAAGTCAGCACATGCGATCCTACTCAAACGAGTCTACGCCTCAACTAGTCGAGTCCCTCCCTTTTACTCAAAAGAATAAATGATCAAACATAATACCTGGAAATCCGGATGTTACAGACTATGCACAAAAGTCACAGAGACTTGGCAACAGACATTACAAAGTATTCCAATGGAGAACAATTCCATGGAAACGAAGTCTCAAATTCAAAGTACATTCCTTTGAACATCCTTCTTGCATAAAAGTTTCCAAGTTTCTCATGTATTATTAATCTCCAACTCCCAATATGGAAACATTCCATATCTTGCCATACAACTCATTATTAATAAAATCTTGTCTATTCATAATAATGTCAATATGGTCCATCCATTATTATACTTCCAACTGTCCTTAAGCGACCAATCTTTGGCGAACCTTAGATTGTCCTTTGACAGTTGTTTAACCACTTTAGTCATATCCAGTTCTATTCCTTTTTCCCTCTTAATGCCCTAGGCATTTGAAATATTAGAACACGAGAATATTATAGCATATGAAATCGATCCTATACCCGAAGCATATGGGATGCGATTCATAATGTCTAACATAAAGACATGATACTTGATCAGCCTTTTGCTATAATATTTCTATTTGCCATGTTCTCACAATTCGAATTATGAAGAGGGATGTCGTAATCATAATTGAATTTTGAGAACGCAATTAACATTTCAATATAGAATTTCCTTATGCTGAATCTTTTCAACATAACATTCATATATGCCCTTGGCTAAATTTGATTAAAACCCAATCTAAGCTTTTAGATTTGAAATGAAGTATAATATCCTCTCCCTTAATTATAGAAAAACAACTTTTCAAATCTACAACTTTGCGAATTGAAACTTTTGTTTTCTATAATTAACATTGCTAACTTGCAACACTTACCACAATAATTATGCTCCCACTAGCTTAATAATTATTATCTTATTATCATAACGCTTATGCTCCCACTAGATTTGACATGTACTTAGAAATCAGCTGGACTTCTAGAAATCAATACTTATTGAATTTCATTACCAAAGTTCAGATTTTTGATACGAGATGCTTCGATAAGACTTTATCTAGGCTTCTCAAAATCATACACCTTTCCTTAGATAGCTTCCATGTGTGTCTTAACTATTTAGAATTTACGAAAATAACTTCCAAATGTTTAGACCCTTTTGCTATTTCTCACAATTCAAACTATGAAGAGGGATGTCGTAATCATAATCGAATTTGAGAATGAAAATATCACAATTGCTAACTATTTAAAATCTACTTAGTGAAAGCGTTTCCTCACAATCATTTTCATGAATTGGAGAGAAACCTTATGACACTTAGATTTCATGGTGTATGTGTTCCTATCCATGTGAATTTGTCATAACCATAATCACAAGACAAGGTTACTGACAAATCCAAACTCATATGGACTGAACTTGTTCAATCTTAATTTCTTGCCACTTGGCAGCAGAGGGCCTGCCATTGCTTCCAGGTTGTTATGCAAACAACTGAGAACTCATAGAACTCACATGCATAGTCAGCCAACTGGATTGGGCAGAAAAACAAGAATATGTCAACACGATAGGTTATATATCTCAAGTCGTTTGCTAGTGTTTTACAATAGGTTTACTCTTGATTAGTTCTTGAAACTTTCAAGATCTTTAAGACTCCCACTGACCTCTTGACATATAAGATTCACTTTGTCAAGGAACATTACTCGACAAACAAATATTCAAGAGTTAATGTGGTTTCTTATCAGGACAAACACTTCACACAATTTTCCTTAGTTGGTATTTGTCCTTACCAAGACATCACAACTTACCAATTTCAAATGTACAAGAGTAAGAAACATGTTACTCTACATTTGATGAGTGTTATAAACCTTCCTTAACAATATGTCACTCAAAGCTCAATCTTGGAGTGTGACTCTAAGATTTGATTTTGGAAGTATGATTCTCCTTTTAACTTAACCATGTTAACAATTCACGATTCTTCTTCTTAGCCATACAAATGCACTAAGATGTCCTTAGTGTTAGATAAGGTGTCTAAGTCCGTAACTATATTTGGTATGTACTTGACCCGACCCGACATGGTCCATTTGGGTTGCACTTCACCGAAACAATTTGTATGGATAATCTTTTGAGAATAATATATTTATGATTTATTAATATATTATAAGTTATAATATATTAATATGAAATCATATTATTTAATAGTATTGATCAAGAATTAATTTGGAATTGATTTAGTGATCAAAAGGAACTAATTAAATTTTGACTCTTATATATATAGAATGGGCCAAAGTTCATTTAGGATGGGCTAAGCTTGCATGGATAGTCCGTGTAGTTTTTAACCTATGGATCCTATGGAAATGAAAGGTCATGGGTATTAGGGTTTACATGGATGTAACCCTAATCCACCATACTATATAAAGAGGTCTTTGGCACATGAAATGGCACTAGTGTGTGAGTGAACAAGAGTGGGCCGATTTCTACTAGTGCATAATATTTTCTAAAGCTTTCCAAGTTGGTTTGGTGATTTGTGATTCCACTTGAGGCATCCACATTATTGGTGATAGGCTCTCAAGACTCCAAGCAATCAACCACAAGAAAAGGTATGTTATTCTACTAAGTTTTTATGTTACAAGTACCCCATAACATGCTAGTTAGGTTGAGAACCTTGGAAAATCAAATTTGCATGTATAATAGAGAAAACATAGATCCAAGGTTTATTGGGCTGCATGTACACCATAGGAGTGTTAGAATGCTCAAAACCCTTCAGTGGTATCAGAGCCTAGGCTTGTTTTCAATTATACTTGATGGTACATGTTTTTCAAAGTTGAAATTCTGCCATTTTTTTGCATTTGACTGCTCACCACGACGTGGCAGTCTTTACCATGATGTGGTGATGCCCCTGTATGCAGAATTTCGGGGTTTTGCTTGGTATTGGATGATGATCATTACCCTAAATTGTTTTTTGAACCTAGAAACCTGTTTTTCCAGAGGGTAATGTTATTGCTTGTCCACTTGAAAGGTGATTGTCAAAATTTCATACTTTGTTTTAGTTTATATGATTAATCTAAATTACATGGAATTTGTTTGATTTGAATTACCTTAATCATATGAGTTTAATTTAGAACTTGAACATTCTTGTCAGTTGAATTGTTGTTCTTGATGATTTTAATAGACTCCATAACTTGTCCTCAAGTTATGGAATTCCAACAGTTTTCTTTTAAATGGATAATTAAAAGTCATAGGTTATAAAAAAAATGAAGAGTCTCATTTTCAAGAACCGTTAAACTCAGATGTTATGAAGTTGAAAAGTTTTGAAAAATTTCAAAAACTTGCCCTCAAGTTTTGGAATTTGTAAAGTCTCACACACACTTTAATTCCAAAGCCTAGAGTTTTAAAAGTTAAAATTCAACCCCTATACTCTATACTATTATAAGTTATATATATATATATATATATATATATATATATATATATATATATATATATATATATATATATGTAACACTCGTGTTTCTAGGCAAGGCATTAATATTGATGTAATAGTCTAGGTCAACCTTTGTAACTCATTCTGAAGGAATGAAAAGGAATTATGTGAATATTATGTGAATTATGCCTAATTACTAGGATTTAATTAATTAAGAATAAAAATGAGCGTCGAAAATAAATATTAGATAAAGCTGATATCTATTAAGGAAGTTGTAGTGGTCGTGACAAGGATTACGGATATATAAAGAAT
The DNA here is from genome assembly GCF_052849685.1 of Lactuca virosa. Taxonomy (NCBI): domain Eukaryota; kingdom Viridiplantae; phylum Streptophyta; class Magnoliopsida; order Asterales; family Asteraceae; genus Lactuca; species Lactuca virosa. The sequence continues at coordinate 417,013,892 of NC_136428.1, read as the reverse complement.
ACCGAAATCCGAGTTATAACGAAGAAGTTATGACCTGTCGAAGTTTCGCGACAAAACCGGCACGGTGTCGAATGACGTAAAAAGTGAGTTTTTGATAAACTACTTTTTAGCCTTAGCGATCTAAACGAAAGTCGTAGTGTTCATTAAAACGAGAGTATGTATAAAAAGAACGTCCAAATCTGACTTCGTATGAGGAAGTTATGATTTTTCCAAATTTCAGCTTAGCAGTAGACAACTAAAAACTCGAATTTTAGATCGAGTGATTTTTAGCCGATACAACCTAAACGAGAATCGAAGGTATCGTCATAAGTAGTACAACGGTAAAAAGACTGACGAAAACGGACGTCGGATGAAGAAGTTATGAATTTTTAACAGATTTCCTGTCCCGGTCTGTTAAAAATAATAATATAAAAATTAAAGTCAAAACTAGCTGACAAAGTCTAAACGAAAGTTGTAGAGCGTAATTTTACCTATGCGTACATATAAAGGGCGTCAAAAACGGAGCCCGTATGCGAATGTTATGGATTTTAGAAGTTTTTGCACAAAAATCGAGAAAAATGTCAAATCCGAGGAATTTCGCATGGTGGGACTTCAGCCACGTCACCCGGAATCTCGCATGCATGCCACGTGCTCGCTGCTGATTCGACCGAAGGGAGGCCCAACCGAAGCAGTCCGCGTGTCGCCTCGTGTCCGAAGGAGCTTAGTCATCGATGCGTTGTGCAGCCGAGAGTCCGACGCGTGCCCTTGCTTGGGGTGTCCGAGCTTCGCACCAAGCGCCATGACCGAACCCTCGGACCTAGACCTCGGTCCAATCAGGAGGTTACACCAGTACCCTCGCACGTGCGAGCCATGTGCTTCCGCTTCGGATCTGTTGACGCGTGAAGACTTCTCAACCCTTGGATCAGGAGCCTCGCCCCTATAAATAGAAGGGTGCGAGACCTCCCATGTATATTTTGAAAACTTGTCATTTTTAACCCCCTTTTCAATATTTCTTTCATTCCAACTTCCCCCAAAGCCCTGGTATTATACCAAACACCCGAAACACGTCCCGAAGTGCCCAAGAAGCCCGAGAAATTTATTTTTTTGGTTTTGAAGCCCAACCCTCGCAGAGCCCGGTTTCTCAATAAAACTCCCGGTTTTATTAGAAACGATCGTTTTAGGAAACGAAGTGCTGCCCGATTATCATTAAATCATGTGAGTGTGTAGTCACTTTAATCTTACACCTAGATATGAAGTATTTTCTATAAAATACGTGCTATGTGTAATTATATTAATTGTTTATTTGAGGTGACTGTTGAATGGATGTTTTATACAAGTTTTAAACTGTATATGTAATTTATCTGCAAATATGTTGGGTAAAACATGGGTAGAAGAAAAAGTCGATGGGTGTTAAAATGATGAGAGGCCTCGATGTTGTTGTTGTTGTTGTTGTTGTCGTCTAGCGGAGTATAGATGACGACCACAGACCTTTCTAGATAGTCCAGTGGAACACTAGCAGGTTCGCAACTTGTAGGTGTTGGTGAACTAAATGTTCATTGGCGTACTCCATTCCCCTCATGGTTGCCGTTAGGACATGTATTGCTGAGGAGTCCCCTTAGCAGTAGTGTCCATCCCGATGATATTCCTTAGGCTAGGTCCCTTGTGATAGGTGTTTAGGGACGTAAAGTGAGGATAACGGGAATGGGTAATTAGGGTTATTGTTGATTGGTGAACTTAATAAGTTATTATTATTATGGGTTGAAAACCCTATATGCTCACCAGGCTCCCAAGCCTGACCCACTCAGCTTTTTATTAGTACAGGTAGTGGACCCCGAGCATAGTCGGAGGATGATGAGAAAATTCTGGATTATAGGCCTGTAGTTGTAAATAACTGTTGTAAGGGTTATAATGTCTTGTTTATGCTTTTGATCTGTATCGGAACATGACATCCCGAGGTTTTGATATGAAATGAAATTATATATTTCTTAAAGGAAGGTTTTGATAAACTTTTATCGTGTTTTGTTTTGGCGACCAATTCCGCAAGATCATTTAAAAGGATTTCTCTGATTTTATTTTAAAAAGCATCAATTAAATCGGTCTTTTCTGGCCGAGAAATTAGGGGATGTCACAGTTGGTATCAGAGCATTAGTTTAAGCGAACTAGGAATTTGTAGGATTTGTAGACTTAAACTTAGAATGCTAAGTGATGATTGTGAGATGAGTGTCTACCATATTTTAGACACGAGCACTAGTTTATTTTAGGAAAGATGCCTAAAATGCTTTTATGTGCTAAATGCTATATGTGTGACAATCGTCAATTTCCGGTCAAGTCAAAGTCAAACAAAGTCAAACAAAGTCAACAAGTCAAACCGGTCAACTCAGTTGACCCTTGTATGTTAGGGTTTACTCTATGTAATTACTAAACAACCCGCTATTTTAATGAGAAAACATCATTTGGAAAATTCGTGTGTTTAATTTTTCTTAGCCTTGATAATGCTAAACAATGAACCAAAGAGATAAAACACTATTGCACACTCATCGGGAGTGTGTAGGACACTAAAACATGACTTAACGGGGTTTACGGACTTTGCATTGCGAAGCCGGACACTCAAAAAGGTCACAAACGAAACCTCCCTCAATCGTTTTCACTCTATCTCCTTCTATTTGAAATCTCACCAAGAATGTCAAATCTCTCCCAAATCTCTCCAAGAACGTGAAATCTCTCCAAAATCTCTCTCTGTAGAAGAAATCTCTCCAAGAACGTCAAATCTCTCCCAAATCTCTCTCAAAACCTCTTTTGGTTTTTTTTTTCGTAATCAATTGGGGCGTCCCGACACTTGACTTGGTGAAAAACCATGCAAAACGGGAAGATACCTTGGAAAATAGCCTCTTAGGGCCGGAGCCCTTCTATAGGGATCAAACCCTCCTTGAACCGGAGTCTCCTTGAGGAGCCGCAGCCAGCAAGCCACAGCCAGCAGCCGCCGACCGCAGCCACCGACCGCAACGGCATGGAGCCCGCATCCGATGTTCGCTTCCGGTTCTCCTGACTTCGGACCGCAACCTCTTAACTTCGGACCGCAACGCCTTCCTTCTGCATCCGCGACTGAGCTCCACTTCGGGTCCACTTCAGCGACCAAGACCGGAATCACCTCCTGACTTCGGATTTTGCGTTTTTCTACCCGGTTTTCGACCCCGACTCAATTTTAAGCCCGTCTTTAATTATTTTAACGAGGGATTTCCACCCAAAACTTTATTTTAACATATTAAGACCCATATGTCTTAATTAATCACGTTTTTAATGCAAATCTTATCCAAGATTTAGTGGTTGGAGTAATTAAGGTGGAGTGTTGACCTTGCTTTACTTTATGACACAAGCAACCCCCCCCCCCTCACCCACTCTATGGCCAGCTACTCCTGCCACCCTACCCTGGTCATGTCAAGGTACTTTCTCATCATTTTTCAGCCATTATCTCGTCCAAAGAGCTGAAAGACTCCCACTCTCTCTCTTCATTTCACCCACTTCACTCATTTCCACCAAAGATCAAACACAACTTTTCTCTCCAACTTTCTCTCTCAATTTCGGGATTTCAAGGCTGATCATCAAGTTTTCTTCCACTCTTGGTAAGTATAACTCATCCTCCTTGTGATTATTACACTTCATTCCACTCAAATCATGGGTTGCTCACACAAATTCCATCCCTTTGGTGTTAGATTCTCGAAATCTTCAAGACTTCTTCAAGTGTTCTTGAGTTGAACACTTCCCTTCTCCAACACTCACCCACTGAAATCACACAAGGTGAGTTCATACCCCTACATTTTCATGTTTTCTTATGTTTTAAGGGGGGAATACAAGTTAAAACACCAAGAACACAACTTAATTCTTCTAACAGCTTTCATCAGAAACGTTGGACTCCATTCACGGACTGTTTTGGTCAACTTAAACATTTTTGTTTTCATAACTGTACAAGGAGCAAGTATTTCAAGTTCTTAGCTTTAAAATGGCTACTTGCACATCTCCATAAGATTTTTCTACAATTTATGGTGATTTTTACAAAACTGCCTATCATTTCAAGAACCAATCCGGACCAGTCTGTGATTATGGACGTTTTCACCTAAGTTGGAGGTCACTAAAAATCGTGAGAAAATTTATGAACAAACTAGACTCATTTTCCAAACTCTCAGAATTTACGGATTCTGATTTGGACCTTTGATGATTTTTCTACAAATTTTCTAAGAACAGTAATAGAAATTGTTAACAACAGAAAAATGCTATCAATTTCATTACACCTTGTAACATGTTGAGCAAGGTGTATATCTTTATGTGATTATATGTTATTGCATTATATTGCATTTTGTCTTAGTATAAGGACATACAACAGTTAACAAATGGATTTTGCTAGATAAAGCATAGAAATAACAAATTGTTATGATCAAAGTACATCCATTACATACAAACATTTGGATAAACTATGTTAAGTGTAGTTTACATACATTACTACTACTACCCTTGTTTTGATAAACTATAATAGGTATAGTTTATGATATATTACATAATACATACATTTCAAAAGGGTACATTTATACAAAGAGGATTTTCATTACACAACACGTAATTCCGTTAATGACTTTGTGAGACATTCGCTTCACTTTACAAATAAGTCTTGTATTGTAACCAGAGTCTCCTGGAGGGAGAGTGTGATAGTTGTATATAGATCTATATTGGGTTTGACAAACCCACACCTGAGCTGCATGCAACAGCTAGACCGGCAGGTCTGAGGTGACAAATGTCATAACATTTCCGACCCCTAAAGAACGTCGTTTCAGGCCAACTAGGTCATAGCATGGTTATAATAACTCACAGAAAGTATTAACAAACATAGAATTCACGGGGATTTCATTGAAATCAAACGAGTTTATGTCAATTTAAACTTGCATTGTTTTACTATAAATATGACAAATTAATTGTACATTCTGGTCTTTGGGTTTTAAGACTACATTTACACATTAAGGAAAATATTGGATTTTCTGGAACGGACACTACTTTTACAAGAAAAAGGTTTTCATAATTGCATACAAAAAAAAACTTATGGACTCACCAACCTTTGTGTTGACACTTTTTCAAACCAACTTGTATTCTCAGGAAATCACTAAACATGTAACCAAGTGCTTTTGAGGATGGGACGTTAAGGCGTCAAACATTTCACGTTTTGTCAACATATTGTAATTGGTTTGGAAACATGTAATTCATACAATAATGTAACTCTTTCAATTATATATATGTTGGTTGTGTTTACTTTGATCACTAATGCAAAATGTTGTTATGATACTATACATGAAGTCCTCCACCCCCGGACGTTTCCGCCATCCTTGGTTTAGGGGTGTGACAGATTGGTATCAGAGCACGGTTTATAGTGAATTAAGTATATCAAACCACATAAGATATACAAACTATAAACACATTTGGGACTAAAAGTCTCTGATTTTAAAACATTTTAATGGGATATACTTTTAGAAAATAAATAGTTTTCTCGTTTAAAGTATACATACATGCATTACATACTCGCGTAGTGTCATAACTAGGAGAACATAAAGTAAAAGAAGAGGAGTTGTACCCTATGAGTATGCTTTAGTATATGTGAATCAAGTCTGGGAGGGATATAGCTTGATAAACTATATCTGTCCGAGAAGTGACTTACACATACCGGGGGATAGTCGTAATGGGCAACAAATCTAATAACCTAACTTCACTCTACAAAGAATGCTCTAAGAACCAAATCTAAACATTTAAAATACTATAGGAGTATCTGTATGTTGCTACAGCGCAATATTAATATTATTAACCGTTACATGCTTCTTACGCCCCCATTCTCGCACAGACGACATGGCAGGATTCCACTTACCAGGAGACCCATACTTTCCCAATCAGGGAAACGCCGGCTGGATCGAAGAAGAGCCCGAAGAACTGATCGAAGAGGATCCCGAAGAGGACCCCGAAGAGGAACCCGAGGAGGAACCGGAAGAAGAAGAAGAAGAGGAAGACATTGAGGCAGACATGGATGAAGACGAAAGTGAAGAAGAACCAGAGGTCATCAATCCTCCCTACATAGCCAGAGTTCCCGCCAACCGATACGACTTCTTCGGACCCGTACCTCGATGGGCGACCACAATTGAGGGATGGGGTCGCCGTCAACGACAACGATCACCTTACGGAGGTCAACGAGGTTTCTATGACCTCAGCCACGGAGGACCAGCCGATAGAGCCCTCCCAGTCATGACTCAACAGATAGCGATTATGGATGATCGCGGTAGAATGACGACCGATTAGGTCCGGGAACTAAGTGTCATCATAGAGTCTACCACTGCTCGCACCAGAGACCTAGAACGAGACTCCCACTATAGAGATCAACTCATTCAGGACCTTCTCGCTGCTCGAGCAGAAGCAAGGGAGTATCGGGAAAGATACTTGGCGCTTGAGGAGAGAATGGTTGCAACCGAACGGAGATTAGCAGAACTGCAAGGCGCATCGACATCATCCCAAGCTCCATCAGGGAAGGATCGTCGTGAGTAGGATTCATTACTACTCACACAACTTCGTAGTATAGGTTTATGAGCATGCGTTGGTGCTACTCTTTTGTATGTAGGTTGACCCTGCGATTAAGTCATTACACTATTCAAGGGGCTTTTGTGCTGTCGAAACTATCTTTTACATTGATGTAATGTAGACCCTTATGAGGTCAAATTTTCTCCAAAACAATATGTACTAAAAGTTTATCAATGAATTTGGCATGCATTTTACTTCATTGGATGTTGACATTAGATTTTACTATGTGGTATTACAAACAATTTACAACTGATAACTCTAAGATTTTTTAAGTGTACCTCGTCGTTATGTGTAATTAAAGAAGTAATCGACCTAGAAATGGTGAGTCCGCCTTAGGACATGTTCCTTGTTTGGTTGTGGACTTAGGGCAGACTCATTAGTATCAACAACTTATTAAAATTTTAATTACACATAACTGGGGCACATTGAGCGATTCTTAGGAGTGGGTCAGACACTGAACCGAACACATGACTCCGTTTGAGTCACCACTATTCAATTTATAAGTTTAATTGCATAAACTTTCTCCATGAATTACTTGCTAATGCAATAAAGTCGGAATATAATACAAATGAGAGAAAACAAGTGACACTCGACTCGTATTAATATTGAAGTCCTTACCGACTTGTCATTTTAAAAACTTGTGACAGAACTATGCCGCCAAGGAGAAGACCAAGACCTTCCAGCAGCACAGCACCACCTCTTCCGCCGCCGCCTCCGCAATTTGATCCGACAATGTTCCAGGCTGCAGTAGCAGCAGCTGTGGTGGCAGCTATGTCGCAAATCGGCACTAATGGCAATGGTGGATCTGGATCTGGTGCTACACCCTCTAACCAGGGTGACAGTTCGGGGCGCACAAAGGAATACACCTACAAGGACTTCACCAATGGCAAACCTGATACCTTCAATGGGAGCGGGGGCGTCATCACATTGATGCAATGGTTCGAAAGGACCGAAGCAGTCTTCGAAATCTGTGCTTGTCTCGAAGCGAGCAAGGTCAAGTACGCGGCATTCACTTTCACCGGTAGGGCTCTCACTTGGTGGAATGGCCGAGTTAAATCACTTACTCCAACAGTGGCTAACTCCATAAGCTGGGAAGACCTAAAAGCGTTGATGCTAAAGGAGTATTGCCCGAGGGGTGAAATACAAAAACTCGAAGAAGAACTCTGGAACCTCAGAATGTCAGGCACAGATCTTGAAACTTACACTGCATGCTAAAGGAGTATTGCCCGAGGGGTGAAATACAAAAACTCGAAGAAGAACTCTGGAACCTCAGAATGTCAGGCACAGATCTTGAAACTTACACTGCCCGATTCAATGACCTAGCACTCCTCTGTCCAACAATGGTCACTCCAGAGGAGAAAAAGGTGGAACGATACCTCTGGGGGCTATCATCCCAGATTCAAGATAGTGTACTGGCCTCGAAACCCGCTACCTTTGAAAGTGCCAAGGGATTGGCACAACAACTTATCGATCACAGGGCCAGCTGTGGTACTGTGATCACCACCACTGACCAAGCAAAAGGAGGGAACAACAAGAGGAAGTTCTGGAACAATAAAAAGAAGCAACCGACACAGGACCCCACCAAGAAGCAACAAACTGTGGCTGTCCGTGCTGCCACTACAGCTACCACCCCAGCACCACTGAAGCAATATGCTGGAAATCTCCCTAAGTGCAACAAGTGCAACTTCCACCACACTGGTGCTTGTCGGGAAATGCACTGCAAAAACTGCGACAGGAAGGGGCATACCACTCGTTTCTGTAAAGCGCCAGCACGACCGATCAACCAAGTTGCCAATGCAGGGGCAAGCCAAACCTGCTATGGATGTGGTGAAGCAGGACACTTCAGGAGAAACTGCCCCAAAGCACAAGCCCCAAATGCTGGTGGCGTGGGGAGAGTCCTGGCGATAGGACATGGGGAAGCAGTCAAGGATCCTACAGTGGTTACCGGTACGTTTCTCCTCAATAACTCTTATGCATGTGTACTATTTGATAGTGGAGCGGAGAGGAGTTTTGTGAGCCACCAATACAAACAATTACTTGAACAAAATCCCCAGTCATTAAAAGATTCATACGTCGTAGAAATGGCAAATGGAAAAGTAGAGCGCACTGATGATATATACTCAGGGTGTACCCTCACTTTAGACAATCATTCATTCAAAATTGACCTAATGCCAGTCACAATAAAAAGTTTCGACATAATTATGGGTATGGATTGGTTAAGTTCTCATCGTGCCGACATTCTATGTTACGAAAGGGCCGTTCGCCTAAATCTGCCAAATGGCGAAACCCTTCTCATTTATGGTGATAAACCCAGTGCAAATTTACAAGTCATCTCTTATGTCAAAGCCCAAAAGTATCTCCGAAAGGAATACCGCGCCTTCTAGTCCCACATAGTAGATAAGAAACAGGAGGTGAAGGACATCAAAGACATTCCCGAGGTGTGCAACTTCCCCGATGTATTCCCAGAAGATCTCCCAGGCGCACCGCTAGCGCGACAAGTCGAATTCCGAATCGACTTAATTCCCGGAGCTACCCCCGTCGCCAAAGCTCCATACCGCCTAGCACTAGCAGAAATGCAAGAGCTGTCCAGCCCGTTGAATGAACTGTTGAGCAAAGGGTTCATTAGACCGAGCTTCTCACCTTGGGGAGCACCAGTCCTTTTTGTAAAGAAGAAGGACGGATCCTTTCGCATGTGCATTGACTATCGGGAGTTAAACAAACTTACCATCAAGAATCGATATCCCCTACCCCGAATCGACGACCTCTTCGACCAACTTCAGGGAGCAAGCTACTTTTCGAAAATCGACCTGAGGTCGGGTTATCATCAGCTGCGAGTTCAAGAAGAAGATATCCCCAAGACGGCATTCAGGACTCGCTATGGACACTACGAGTTTGTAGTGATGCCATTCGGATTAACAAATGCGCCTGCGGTGTTCATGGATCTGATGAACCGAGTGTGTCGACCCCTCCTAGACAAATTCTTGATCGTATTCATCGACGATATCCTGGTCTATTCACCAAGCAAAGAAGAACACAACCAACATCTGCGACTAGTATTGGAGGCTCTAAGAACGGAGAAGCTTTGTGCTAAATTTTCGAAGTGCGAATTTTGGCTCCGAGAAGTGGGATTTCTTGCCCACGTGGTTAGCAAGAAAGGAATACACGTGGATCCCTAAAAAATCAAAGCAATCAAAAACTGGTCAGCACCAAGAACGCCGACAGAAATCCGACAATTTTTAGGGCTCGCCGGCTACTACCGAAGATTCATACAGAATTTCTCCAAGATTGCCAAACCACTCACCACCTTGACTCAGAAAGGTGTGATGTTTAAGTGGGGAGATAAACAGGAAGCCGCCTTCCAAACGTTAAAACAAGACCTGTGCAGCGCACCGGTCTTGTCTCTTCCAGAAGGAACTGATGACTTCGTGGTATATTGCGATGCTTCAAGTCAAGGCCTCGGATGCGTGCTCATGCAGAGAGGGAAGGTCATCGCTTACGCGTCAAGGCAACTTAAGACACACGAAGTTAATTATACTACCCACGGCCTCGAGCTGGGAGCAGTAGTGTTCGCCTTAAAGATCTGGAGGCACAACCTCTACGACACAAAGTGCACCATCTTCACCGATCACAAAAGTCTTCAGTATATCCTCAATCAAAAAGAGCTCAACATGCGACAAAGAAGATGGGTAGAGCTGCTAAGCGACTATGAGTGCGAAATCCGCTACCATCCGGGCAAGGCCAATGTAGTGGCCGATGCCCTAAGCAGAAAAGAATATTCGAGCCGCCGAGTAAAATCCTTAACCATGACAATCCATTCATACCTAACCGCACATATCAAGGGAGCACAACTAGAAGCCTTGAAACCAGAAAATGTGGCAGGTGAGGCAATAAGGGGAATGGATAAGAACTTAGAAGTCAAGGATGATGGAGCTCGTTATCTCATGAACCGAATCTGGACACCGAAGTTTGGTGGATTCCGTGACGTTATCATGAATGAAGCACACAAGACTCGATACTCCATCCATCCCGGATCAGATAAGATGTATCTAGACCTCAAAAAGCTATACTGGTGGCCAAACATGAAGGCTGAGATTGCTACTTATGTGAGCAAGTGCCTGACTTGCGCCAAGGTCAAAGTAGAATACCAGAAGCCATCAGGACTACTACAACAGCCGGATATACCCGAGTGGAAGTGGGTACGGATAACCATGGACTTCATAACCAAGCTGCCTAAGACATCGGGTGGGCTTGACACCATATGGTTAATTGTAGACAGATTGACCAAGTCTGCGCACTTCCTGCCGATAAAGGAAACCGACAAGATGGAGAAGTTAACCAGGACGTACATCAAGGAGATTGTGCGACTGCATGGTGTACCAATATCCATTATCTCCGACCGAGATAGTAGATTCACCTCACGATTTTGGTAGTCCTTACAGAAATCTCTAGGAACTAGGCTTGACATGAGTACGGCCTACCATCCACAAACCGACGGGCAGAGCGAGCGAACCATACAGACATTGGAAGACATGTTGAGAGCCTGTGTGATAGACTTTGGTAAGGCATGGGATACCCATTTACCGCTTATAGAGTTCTCCTAAAATAACAGCTATCACACTAGTATTAAGGTCGCCCCATTCGAAGCTCTCTACGGCCGCAAGTGTAGATCACCACTGTGTTGGGCTGAAGTGGGGGATACACAGCTAGCTAGAGAGCAAGTCTCTAATAGCACCCTCACTGGTCCTGAAATCATAAGGGAGACCACAGAAAAGATTGTTCAAATTCGGGAAAGAATGAAAGCATCCCGAGATCGGCAAAAGAGTTACGCGGATAAACGACGCAAACCCTTGGAGTTCCAGGTCGGAGATCGGGTACTACTGAAGGTTTCCCCTTGGAAAGGAATGATACGTTTCGGTAAACGTGGGAAACTGAACCCGAGGTACATCGGACCGTTCGAAATCCTTGCCAGGATTGGTCCCGTGGCGTACAAACTCCGATTACCACAAGAACTTAATAACGTACATCCCACATTTCACATATCGAATTTAAAGAAGTATCTGTCTGATGAGACACTCGTAATACCACTCGACGAAATCGAAGTTAACGAAAATCTCCACTTCGTGGAGGAACCAGTCGAAATCATGGATCGAGAGATCAAAAGAACAAAACAAAGTCGTATTCCCATCGTTAAGGTCCGTTGGAACGCTAAACGAGGACCTGAGTTCACCTGGGAACGCGAAGATCAAATGAAACAAAAATACCCGCATCTCTTCCCAAACTCTTGAAGTCCCAGCCAAAATGTAAATTTCGGGACGAAATTCCCTCTAACGGGGGGATGATGTGACAATCGTCAATTTCCGGTCAAGTCAAAGTCAAACAAAGTCAAACAAAGTCAACAAGTCAACCCGGTCAACTCTGTTGACCCTTGTATGTTAGGGTTTACTCTATGTAATTACTAAACAACCCACTATTTTAACGAGAAAACATCATTTGGAAAATTCGTGTGTTTAATTTTTCTTAGCCTTGATAATGCTAAATAATGAACCAAAGAGATAAAACACTATTGCACACTCATCGGGAGTGTGTAGGACACTAAAACATGACTTAACGGGGTTTACGGACTTTGCATTGCGAAGCCGGACACTCAAAAAGGTCACAAACGAAACCTCCCTCAATCGTTTTTACTCTATCTCCTTCTATTTGAAATCTCTCCAAGAATGTCAAATCTCTCCCAAATCTCTCCAAGAATGTGAAATCTCTCCAAAATCTCTCTCTGTATAAGAAATCTCTCCAAGAACGTCAAATCTCTCCCAAATCTCTCCAAGAACGTCAAAGAACGTCAAATCGCAGCGACATGGAGCCCGCATCCGATGTTCGCTTCCGGTTCTCCTGACTTCGGACCGCAGCCTCTTAACTTCGGACCGCAGCGCCTTCCTTCTGCATCCACGACTGAGCTCCACTTCGGGTCCACTTCAGCGACCAAGACCGGAATCACCTCCTGACTTCGGATTTTGCGTTTTTCTACCCGGTTTTCGACCCCGACTCAGTTTTAAGCACGTCTTTAATTATTTTAACGAGGGATTTCCACCCAAAACTTTATTTTAACATATTAAGACCCATATGTCTTAATTAATCACGTTTTTAATGCAAATCTTATCCAAGATTTAGTGGTTGGAGTAATTAAGGTGGAGTGTTGACCTTGCTTTACTTTATGACACAAGCAACCCCCCCCCTCACCCACTCTATGGCCAGCCACTCCTGCCACCCTACCCTGGTCATGTCAAGGTACTTTCTCATCATTTTTCAGCCATTATCTCATCCAAACAGCTGAAAGACTCCCACTCTCTCTCTTCATTTCACCCACTTCACTCATTTCCACCAAAGATCAAACACAACTTTTCTCTCCAACTTTCTCTCTCAATTTCGGGATTTCAAGGCTGATCATCAAGTTTTCTTCCACTCTTGGTAAGTATAACTCATCCTCCTTGTGATTATTACACTTCATTCCACTCAAATCATGGGTTGCTCACACAAATTCCATCCCTTTGGTGTTAGATTCTTGAAATCTTCAAGGCTTCTTCAAGTGTTCTTGAGTTGAACACTTCCCTTCTCCAACACTCATCCACTGAAATCACACAAGGTGAGTTCATACCCCTACATTTTCATGTTTTCTTATGTTTTAAGGGGGGGAATACAAGTTAAAACACCAAGAACACAACTTAATTCTTCTAACAGCTTTCATCAGAAACGTTGGACTCCATTCACGGACTGTTTTGGTCAACTTAAACATTTTTGTTTTCAAAACTGTACAAGGTGCAAGTATTTTAAGTTCTTAGCTTTAAAATGGCTACTTGCACATCTCCATAAGATTTTTATACAATTTATGGTGATTTTTACAAAACTGACTATCATTTCAAGAACCAATCCGGACCAGTCTATGATTATGGACGTTTTCACCTAAGTTGGAGGTCACTAAAAATCGTGAGAAAATTTATGAACAAACTAGACTCATTTTCCAAACTCTCAGAATTTACGGATTCTGATTTGGACCTTTAATGATTTTTCTACAAATTTTCTAAGAACAGTAATAGAAATTGCTAACAACAGAAAAATGCTATCAATTTCATTACACCTTGTAACATGTTGAGCAAGGTGTATATCTTTATGTGATTATATGTTATTGCATTATATGACATTTTGTCTTAGTATAAGGACATACAACAGTTAACAAATGGATTTTGCTAGATAAAGCATAGAAATAACAAATTGTTATGATCAAAGTACATCCATTACATACAAACATTTGGATAAACTATGTTAAGTGTAGTTTACATACATTACTACTACTACCCTTGTTTTGATAAACTATAATAGGTATAGTTTATGATATATTACATAATACATACATTTCAAAAGGGTACATTTATACAAAGAGGATTTTCATTACACAACACGTAATTCCGTTAATGACTTTGTGAGACATTCGCTTCACTTTACAAATAAGTCCTGTATTGTAACCAGAGTCTCCTGGAGGGAGAGCGTGATAGTTGTATATAGATCTATATTGGGTTTGACAAACCCACACCTGAGCTGCATGCAACAGCTAGACCGGCAGGTCTGAGGTGACAAATGTCATAACATTTCCGACGCCTGAAGAACGTCGTTTCAGGCCAACTAGGTCATAGCATTGTTATAATAACTCACCGAAAGTATTAACAAACATAGAATTCACGGGGATTTCATTGAAATCAAACGAGTTTATGTCGATTTAAACTTGCATTGTTTTACTATAAATATGACAAATTAATTGTACATTCTGGTCTTTGGGTTTTAAGACTACATTTACACATTAAGGAAAATATTGGATTTTCTGGAACGGACACTACTTTTACAAGAAAAAGGTTTTCATAATTGCATACAAAAAAAAACTTATGGACTCACCAACCTTTGTGTTGACACTTTTTCAAACCAACTTGTATTCTCAGGAAATCACTAAACAGGTAACCAAGTGCTTTTGAGGATGGGACGTTAAGGCGTCAAACATTTCACGTTTTGTCAACATATTGTAATTGGTTTGGAAACATGTAATTCATACAATAATGTAAATCTTTCAATTATATATATGTTGGTTGTGTTTACTTTGATCACTAATGCAAAATGTTGTTATGATACTATACATGAAGTCCTCCACCCCCGGACGTTTCCGCCATCCTTGGTTTGGGGGTGTGACAATATGTTTGCCATATATGCCATTATTTGTTCGGATTTATGGTCTGTTGCCGACCGGATCTGGAAACCTTATGTGTGTAGGATTTTAAGCGTACGATTACGATATTAGAACTAACATGTAAACGTTTCATAGTGATAAGGGAATTGAAATATCTATCAAGGATAAAGACCTAAATTCGCCTTATCGGTATATAGAGTATAATGGCAAGAACTCGAAGTAGAGCGGGAAATGCAAACAGAAACCAACAACCTCAACCCCAAGTGGTGGAACAGGTGCCTATAGTAGGAGCTTCACCAGAACCCATCACCATGGATGGAGTACAAGCTATGATTCAGACCATGATGGCTGAACAAATGGAGGAATTGAGGAAAATGTTGCTGAAGAACAGGGATGAACCTTCAATTCCTGTTAAACAACGTGAATTGAATGACGATCGATCTGAAGAAGGAAACAACAGTAGATCTGTTGATCAAACTGATCCGCTTGTGGTTGGGAGAAATAACCACGAAGATAGAGTGGAGAAAAATGGGTGCAAATATAAAGACTTTATGACTTGCAAGCCATCAACTTTCACTTGGAAAGAAGATCCTATCGGAGTATTTGATTGGATCTCGGAAATGGAATTGGCTTTCATGGCTTGTGGTTGCCAAGGCAAGTTACAAACCACATTTTCAGTGCGTCAATTCAGGGGTAGTGTTGCTCGTTGGTGGAACACTATGGGGAAAACCCAAAGCCCTAATGAGCCACTGCAACTGACTTGGACAGAGTTCTTGGTGCACTTCAAGCGCAAGTACTGCTCGTCCCAAAATGTGATAGAGCTAGAAAACCAATTCCTGACGTTGAAGAAGGGTTGTATGACCGTTGATGAATACACAAACAACTTCACAGACAAAATGGAGTTTGCTTTGCGTATTGTCCCAGATGAGCTGACAAAAATTGACAGATATGCAAATGGACTTCCATGGGAGTATGCGGTGCCAGTACGTCAGGCACTTACTTTGGAGGCAGCTGTCTGGGCTGCCAAATCTGTTGAAGACATGATTAAGGGGAGAGCCGCCAGCAAGGTTGAAGTTGGCGAAAATAGAAAGTGTGAAGGAACTTCAGGTTACAATAAAAAGAACAAGTTCTCGAAGACTGGTTCGAGGAAATTCGGAGGAGGAGCCGAAGCCAAATGGTGTGACAAGTGTAAGAAGAAGCATGCTGGGAAATGCAGCGAGGAAGTCACTTGTTACAAATGTGGAAAGCGTGGGCATTATGCTAATGAATGCACCTTCAATAAGAACGTCTGTTTTGGGTGCCATGAAGAAGGGCAGATTTTGAAGGATTGCCCGAAGAAGAAGGATGCAGTAAAGCCCAATCTTCCACCAAAGCCGAAGGCGAGAGCCTTTCAGATGACACTTGAAGCTGCGAAAGAAGAAGCCGATGTCGCTTCAGGTACCTTTCTCATAAACGAATTGCCTACCCAAATTTTGTTTGATTCTGGAGCCAATTACTCCTTTATTTCGCATGAATTTGGTAGAAAACTAGCTTTGTCTATAGATAGACTAGTTAATGCTTTAATAGTCGAGGTTGCTAGTGGCAAGTTTATACCTGTTAGCCATCGTATGAAAAACATCCTCATTGACTTAAATGGGAATAAGTTCCACGAGGAATTATTACCTATCGAGTTAAATGGTTTCGACATAGTTTTAGGAATGGATTGGCTTAGCGCCAATGATCCCGAAATATTGTGTGGGAAGAAGATAGTAAAAGTAAACCCGCCAGGGAAAGAGTCGTTTATGGTGTATGGAGACAAACGCAGAGTAAACTCTGGAATCATTTCCCTAATGAAAGCCAGAACGTGTTTGGCCAAGGGATGTACATCATATCTAGCCTTCGTGATCGATGCTAAGAAGGAAAAGAAGGAGGTGCAGAATATTCCGGTGGTGTGTGACTATCCGGAAGTCTTTCCCGAAGATCTTCCCGGATTGCCCCCTGATCGACAAGTAGAGTTTCGTATCGACCTGCTACCAGGAACGACGCCGATAGCAAAAGCACCTTATCGATTAGCACCAACAGAGATGAAAGAACTTATGACACAACTTCAGGAGTTATTGGACAAAGGTTTTATTCGACCTAGTTCATCACCCTAGGGAGCCCCGGTGTTATTTGTAAAGAAGAAAGACAGGAGCATGAGAATGTGCATCGATTACAGAGATCTTAATAAAGCGACAATAAAGAACAAGTATCCGTTGCCGAGGATCGATGACATGTTCGATCAGTTGCAAGGTTCGAGCTATTTCTCGAAGATCGATCTTAGGTCAGGATATCATCAACTAAAGGTAAGAGAGCAGGATATCAAAAAGACTGCGTTCAAAACAAGATATGGACAATATGAATTTTTGGTTATGTCGTTCAGACTAACCAATGCTCTAGCAGCTTTCATGGATTTGATGAACAGGGTTTGTAAACCATACCTTGATAAATCCGTGATAGTATTCATAGATGATATATTGATATATTCAAAAAGCAAATAGGAGCATGACAAGCATCTGCGTGAAGTGCTAGAAGTTCTGAAAAAGGAGAAGCTGTATGCAAAGTTCTCCAAATGTGAATTTTGGATTCAAGAAGTCCAATTTTTGGGTCATGTGGTTAACCAAGAAGGGATAATGGTTGACCCAGCGAAGATTGAAGTTGTGATGAAGTGGGAACAACTAAAAAGTCCTACGGAGATCCGAAGCTTTTTAGGATTAGCTGGATATTACTGAAGATTTATCCAAGGCTTTTCTTCGATCGCTACTCCATTAACAACTTTGACCCACAAAGGAGCTACTTATACATGGAATGAGAACCATAAGGAAGCCTTTGAGAAGTTAAAGAAGAGATTGTGTGAAGCACCGATTATTTCGTTACCTGAAGGAGTTGATGACTTCGCAGTTTATAGTGATGCCTCTGGAGTTGGGTTAGGTTGTGTTCTGACCCAAATGGATTAAGTGATAGCGTATGCATCAAGGCAATTGAAAGAGCATGAAAAGAACTACCCCAATCATGATCTGGAGTTGGCAGCGGTAGTATTCGCCTTAAAGATATGGAGGCACTATCTTTATGGTACTAAATGCAAACTTTTCACTTATCATAAGATTCTTCAATATCTCTTTAATCAGAAGGAATTGAACATGAGGCAACGACGCTGGCTAGAGTTACTCAAGGACTACGACTGTGAGATACTTTACCACGCTGGTAAAGCAAATGTTGTTGCTGATGCTCTCAGTCGGAAGGTAAAACTTGAAAAGAAAAGGCCAAGAGCGTTGAGAATTGAAGTTGTCTCGACAATTGTGGAAAGTATAAACAAAGCTCAAGAGAAAGCTTTAGAGAAAAATGACCAAAAGGAAGAACGTTTGGGCAAAACGTTAGTATTCGGTACAAACAATCAAGGATTGAAGGTATTCGGGATGAGTAAGAGATCTTCTGATGGAAGAAGCTCACAAGACCATGTACTCGATTCATCCCGGCAGCACAAAAATGTATAGGGATCTAAAACCCTATTACGGGTGGCCGACGATGAAGCTCGATGTTGCTAAGTATGTGGCCGAGTGTGTAACATGTGCTAGGGTTAAGGCACAACATCAGAAACCGTATGGGAGTTTAGAACCTTTACCTGTACCCATGGGTAAATGGGAAGACATCACCATGGATTTCATGACTAAACAGCCCAGAACAAAGAACGGTCACGACATGATTTGGGTGGTCGTTGATCGCTTCAGTAAGAGTGCACATTTCATAGCAGCCAAAGAGAAATGGTCTATGGATAAACTTGCGAATTCTTACGTGAAGGAAATTATGAGGCTTCACGGTGTTCCTTTAACGATTGTATTAGATCGTGACAGCCGATTTACCTCAAGGTTTTGGAGGAGTCTACAAGAGGAGTTGGGTACCAAGTTGTGTTTGAGTACAACTTACCATCCGCAAAATGATGGCCAGAGCGAACGAACAATTCAAACACTGGAGGATATTGTAACATCCCAATTTCCAAGCCCAATTTTTTTTTAAATTAAGTAGTTCTCAACATAGTTTACTAAAACATTTCCCATGCCATATCATTTGCAAACAAAACTATAACAATGTGTCTGAAATCATAATGTCAAAGTAAAATCAATCAGAGTACAATCCCAGATAACTGCATGCGAAAATCATGTGTGTGTGTGTGATGCGCTGCTACACTGCCGACTCCTTCCCCTTAGACGAAGAGGTACCTGGAACCAAAACTAAAACTGTAAGCACAAAGCTTAGTGAGTTCCCCATCATACACATACCATACAGACATATCACATTCATACTGCCGGGCAATTCTGGGGTGCCCGACCTACCCAGTACGACCATTCTGGGGTGCCGACTTACCCGTGTCAAGCCATTCTGGGGTGCTGACCTACCCATGTCAAGCCATTCTGGGGTGCTGACCTACCCTTCGGTTCTATCAACCGAACCTCGGGGACTATTCCACCCCTACTGCTACTATCACATATATCATAACGTAAACATACTGTCAGACGTTTCTGGGGTGTCCGACCTACCCTTCGGTCCTAACAACCGAACTTGGGGACTATTCCCTCCCTACTACCACTATCACATATAACATATCATGCCAGCATATAATCATATCATCACATACTGTCAGACATATCTGGGGTGTGTGACCTACCCTCCGGTCCTAACAACCGGACTCTACTACTCTCACATATACATATCATGCTATCATATAACATATCAGGTAGTAGCAAACCTAGATGAATATGACAAAGACAATCATCCAACATACAACTCCTACTGGTGGGCCGGCATTGTGGCCGTAGACCCACCGCTACTGGAAGGTAACTCACCTCGAACGAGTAGCTGTTGATAATCTGTGCGGGAAATCTCTGTCTGCTGCTGCTTCGGAAATCTCCGACTATAATCCCCACTAAACACTTAATCGGAGTCTGATATCTATTCTTAGGGTAAAATGACCATTTTACCCCTGATCAAGTCCAAGTCAAAGTCAAAGTCAACGTCCAGTTGACCCGACTCGCCGAGTTGGGCCGCCAACTCGTCGAGTCCCTATCTCTTCCACTGTCCTCATCTACGTCTCTACTCGTCGAGTTGGGCCGCCAACTCGTTGAGTCCCTATCTCTTCAACTGTCCTCATCCACGACTCTACTCGTCGAGTTTAGCAACGAGTCGACGAGTTCTCCTTCTAACACCACCCCGGATGAACCTTCATCCGACTCGCCGAGTTGTATGAACAACTCGTCGAGTCCATCTTCATCCTATGAACACGTCCTGACCTCGGCTCGCCAAGTTGTATGAAAAACTCGTCGAGTTCATCTTTAATAGTTGGGAGATTGCCTTGGACTCGACGAGTCGACTCATGCACTCGCCGAGTCCTATGAACTCCAGGACTATGGCTTATCCCGATACGTTTGGGTCACTCTCCTGGACCCTCTAAAACCTTTCTCTCACTCAACTGGGTCTCTTGGACCATAATTCTTACGTGATCGCTTCAGTAAGAGTGCGCATTTCATAGCAGCCAAAGAGAAATGGTCTATGGATAGACTTGCGAATTCTTACGTGAAGGAAATTGTGAGGCTTCACAGTGTTCCTTTAACGATTGTATTAGATCGTGACAGCCTATTTACCTCAAGGGTTTTGGAGGAGTCTACAATAGGAATTGGGTACCAAGTTGTGTTTGAGTACAGCTTACCATCCGCAAACTGATGGCCAGAGCGAACGAACAATTCAAACACTGGAGGATATTGTAACATCCCAATTTCCAAGCCCAAATTTTTTTTAAATTAAGTAGTTCTCAACATAGTTTACCAAAACATTTCCCATGCCATATCATTTGCAAACAAAACTATAACAATGTGTCTGAAATCATAATGTCAAAGTAAAATCAATCAGAGTACAATCCCAGATAACTGCATGCGAAAATCATGTGTGTATGTGTGTGATGCGCTGCTACACTGCCGGCTCCTTCCCCTTAGACGAAGAGGTACCTGAAACCAAAACTAAAACTGTAAGCACAAAGCTTAGTGAGTTCCCCATCATACACATACCATACAGACATATCACATTCATACTGCCGGGCAATTCTGGGGTGCCCGACCTACCCAGTACGGCCATTCTGGGGTGCCGACTTACCCGTTTCAAGCCATTCTGGGGTGCTGACCTACCCATGTCAAGCCATTCTGGGGTGCTGACCTACCCATCGGTTCTATCAACCGAACCTCGGGGACTATTCCACCCCTACTGCTACTATCACATATATCATAACGTAAACATACTGTCAGACGTTTCTGGGGTGTCCGACCTACCCTTCGGTCCTAACAACCGAACTTGGGGACTATTCCCTCCCTACTACCACTATCACATATAACATATCATGCCAGCATATAATCATATCATCACATACTGTCAGACATATCTGGGGTGTCTGACCTACCCTCCGGTCCTAACAACCAGACTCTACTACTCTCACATATACATATCATGCTATCATATAACATATCAGGTAGTAGCAAACCTATATGAATATGACAAAGACAATCATCCAACATACAACTCCTACTGGTGGGCCGGCATTGTGGCCGTAGACCCACCGCTACTGGAAGGTAACTCACCTCGAACGAGTAGCTGCTGATAATCTGTGCGGGAAATCTCTGTCTGCTGCTGCTCCGGAAATCCTCCGGCTATAATCCCCACTAAACACTTAATCGGAGTCTGATATCTATTCTTAGGGTAAAATGACCATTTTACCCCTGATCAAGTCCAAGTCAAAGTCAAAGTCAACTTCCAGTTGACCCGACTCGCCGAGTTGGGCCGCCAACTCGTCGAGTCCCTATCTCTTCCACTGTCCTCATCCACGTCTCTACTCGTCGAGTTGGGCCGCCAACTCGTCGAGTCCCTATCTCTTCAACTGTCCTCATCCACGACTCTACTCGTCGAGTTTAGCAACGAGTCGACGAGTTCTCCTTCTAACACCACCCCGGATGAACCTTCATCCGACTCGCCGAGTTGTATGAACAACTCGTCGAGTCCATCTTCATCCTATGAACACGTCCTGACCTCGGCTCGCCAAGTTGTATGAACAACTCGTCGAGTTCATCTTTAATTGTTGGGAGATTGCCTTGGACTCGCCGAGTCGACTCATGCACTCGCCGAGTCCTATGAACTCCAAGACTATGGCTTATCCCGATATGTTTGGGTCACTCTCCTGGACCCTCTAAAACCTTTCTCTCACTCAACTGGGTCTCTTGGACCATAATAGAAAAAGAAGTCAAGCCTCGGACTCGCCGAGTCCCAAGAATGACTCGCCGAGTCGATACAATCCCAAGTCTATTCCTTCGATTTCTGGTGTACAACTCTTGTCCAAATGATAGATCTAGGCCCCTAAACTCGATCTAGCACGTAAAGTTACGAACTTTACGTGTATGCATGGGACTTTGAGCCAAAAAGGCTCTAAAAGAGGCTCTTAAGTTGCATGGGGGCTTCCATGGGTGCAAAAGCAACCTTTTTTTGCCTTGTAACTCTTCCATGGGCCTAGATCTGAAGCCTCAACCCCCAACCATGCTTGCAAGCATGGTTGGTTACCAAGAATGGCTTATAAAAGCCCTAAATCTCCCCAAAAAGGGATCAAACGAATAAGCAAGCAAGGTAGAGACTTTATACCTTTCAAACACTGCAAATGATGCACCAAACTCGAATCCTTCAGTCTCCTCTTGATCCTTCTATGCTCTTCCTTCTTCCTTGTGATCAAAACCCACAAAATCACTCAAAAGCCTTAGATCTTGCACCAAAACACTTAGGGTTTGCTATGGAGGGTTTCTGGGAGCATAAAGGGGCGATGGAGGCTGTATAAGGTTGTTTAAATAGGGTGCAAACCCTCAGATTAGGGTTTTGTCCAGACAGAGCGTACTCGTCGAGTCTAGGACCCGACTTGACGAGTCCCATACTTAAATCCCGCGTCTCATCCCGCTTCTAGTCGGCGAGTTGGGCCTTCAACTCGCCGAGTCCCAGGCCAAAAATGCAAAATTACTTAAATAAAATACATACCAGGAACCAGGTGCTACAGATATGCTGAGAGCATGTACCCTGGAATTCCAAGGTAACTGGGATGAACACTTACCTCTAGTAGAATTTTCCTATAATAATAGTTTCCACTCGAGCATCAAGATGGCACCTTATCACGCTTTGTATGGAGAAAAGTGTGGAACGCCGTCATGTTGGCTGGAAGCTGGGGAAAAGCAGTTTATGGGACCTGAAATAGTCCATCCGACTGCTGAAAAGTTGAAAGTAATTAAGGAAAGGATGTTAGCAGCTCAAGATCGACAAAAGAGCTATGCTGACAAGAAAAGACAACCGATATCATTCGAAGTTGGAGATTCGGTTTTACTTAAAGTCTCGTCGTGGAAGGGACTTATAAGATTTGGTAAGAAGGGAAAATTGAGTCCAAGGTTTATTAGGCCGTTTCAAGTTCTTCAGAGGACCGAGAATTAAGCTTACAAGCTAGAATTACCGGAAGAACTAGAGGGTATTCATAACACCTTTCATGTGTGTTATTTGAGAAAGTTCACGGGAGATGTGCCCGACATAATTCCAATTTCTGAATTGAGGTTGGATGAAAACAAGAGGTTAATCGAAGAACCTGAGGCAATCGTTGACCGTAAGACTAAGAAGTTGCGACGCAAAATGGTTGATTTAGTGCTTGTGCGTTGGAAACATACAAATGGGCCAAATCTCACCTGGGAAACGGAGAGTGACATGATGAGTCGCTACCCGCAGTTGTTTGTTGATGTGTGATTCCGGCGACGGAATCATCCTAAGGGGGAGAGAATTGTAACACCCGTGGTTCTAGGCAAGGCATTAATAATGTAATAGTCTAGGTCAACCTTTGTAACTCATTCTGAAGAAATGAAAAGGAATTATGTGAATATTATGTGAATTATGCTTAATTACTAGGATTTAATTAATTAAGAATAAAAATGAGCGTCGAAAATAATTATTAGATAAAGCCGATGTCTATTAAGGAAGTTGTAGTGGTCGTAACAAGGATTACAGATATATAAAGAATGCCGAAATCCGAGTTATAACGAAGAAGTTATGATCTGTCGAAGTTTTGCGACAAAACCGGCACGGTGCCGAATGACGTAAAAAGTGAGTTTTTTGATAAACTACTTTTTAGCCTTAGTTATCTAAACGAAAGTCGTAGTGTTCGTTAAACCAAGAGTATATATAAAAAGAACGTCCAAATCTGACTTTGTATGAGGAAGTTATGATTTTTCCAAGTTTCAGCTTAGTAGTAGACAACTAAAAACTCGAATTTTAGATCGAGTGATTTTTAGCCGATACAAGCTAAACGGGAATCGAAGGTCTCGTCAATAGTAGTACAACGGTAAAAAGACAGACGAAAACGGACGTCGGATGAAGAAGTTATGAATTTTTAACGGATTTCCTGTCCCGGTCTGTTAAAAATAATAATATAAAAATTAAAGTCAAAATTAGCCGACGAAGTCTAAACGAAAGTTGTAGACAATAATTTTACCTACGTGTGCATATAAAGAACGTCAAAAACGGAGCCCGTATGCAAAAGTTATGGATTTTAGAAGTTTTGCACAAATATCGAGAAACAATGCCAAATCCGAGGAATTTCGCATGGTGGGACTCCCGCCACGTCACCCGGAATCTCGCATGCATGCTACGTGCTCGCTGCTGATTCGACCGAAGGGAGGCCCAACCAAAGCAGTCCGCGTGTTGCCTCGTGTCCGAAGGAGCTTAGTCATCGATGCGCTGTGTAGCCGAGAGTCCGACGCGTGCCCTTGCTTGGGGTGTCCGAGCTTCGCACCAAGCGCCACGACCGAACCCTCGGACCTAGACCTCGATCCAATCAGGAGGCTACACCAGGACCCTCGCACGTGCGAGCCATGTGCTTCCGCTTTGGATCTGCTGACGCGTGGAGACTTCTCAGCCCTTGGATCAGGAGCCTCGCCCCTATAAATAGAAGGGTGCGAGACCTCCCGGGTAGATTTTGAAAACTTGTCATTTATAACCCCTTTTTCAGTATTTCTTTCATTCCAACTTCCCCCAAAGCCCCGATATTATACCAAACACCCGAAACATGTCCCGAAGTGCCCGAGAAGCCCGAGAAATTTATCTTTTCGGTTTTGAAGCCCAACCCTCGCAGAGCCCGGTTTCTCAATAAAACTCCAGGTTTTATTAGAAACGATCATTTTAGGAAACGAAGTGCTGCCCGATTATCATTAAATCATGTGAGTGTGTAGTCACTTTCATCTTACACCTAGATATGAAGTATTTTCTATAAAATACGTGCTATGTGTAATTATATTAATTGTTTATTTGAGGTGACTGTTGAATAGATGTTTTATACAAGTTTTAAACTGTATATGTATTTTATCTACAAATATGTTGGGTAAAACATGGGTAGACGAAATAGTCGATGGGTGTTAAAATGATGAGAGGACTCGATGTTGTTGTTGTTGTAGTCGTCTAGCGGAGTATAGATGACGACCACGGACCTTTCTAGATAGTCCAGTGGAACAGTAGCACGTTCGCAACTTGTAGGTGTTGGTGAACTAAATGTTCATTGGCGTACTCCATCCCCCTCATGGTTGCCTTTAGGACATGTATGGCTGAGGAGTCCCCTTAGCAGTAGTGTCCATCCCGATGATATTCCTTAGGCTAGGTCCCTTGTGATAGGTGTTTAGGGACGTAAAGTGAGGATAACGGGAATGGGTAATCAGGGTTATTGTTGATTGGTGAACTTAATAAGTTATTATTATTGTGGGTTGAAAACCCTATATGCTCACCAGGCTCCCAAGCCTGACCCACTCAGTTTTTTATTATTACAGGTAGTGGACCCCGAGCATAGTCGGAGGATGATGAGAGAATTCTGGATTATAGGCAAGTAGTTGTAAATAACTGTTGTAAGGCTTATAATGTCTTGTTTATGCTTTTGATCTGTATCGGAACATGACATCCCGAGGTTTTGATATGAAATGAAATTATATATTTCTTAAAGAAAGGTTTTGATAAACTTTTATCGTGTTTTGTTTTGGCGACCAATTCCGCAAGATCATTTAAAAGGATTTCTCTGATTTTATTTTAAAAAGCATAAATTAAATCGGTCTTTTCTGGCCGAGAAATTAGGGGATGTCACAGTTGGTATCAGAGCATTAGTTTAAGCGAACTAGGAATTTGTAGGATTTGTAGACTTAAACTTAGAATGCTAAGTGATGATTGTGAGATGAGTGTCTACCATATTTTAGACACGAGCACTAGTTTATTTTAGGAAAGATGCCTAAATGCTTTTATGTGCTAAATGCTATATGTGTGACAATCGTCAATTTCCGGTCAAGTCAAAGTCAAACAAAGTCAAACAAAGTCAACAAGTCAAACCGGTCAACTCAGTTGACCCTTGTATGTTAGGGTTTACTCTATGTAATTACTAAACAACCCGCTATTTTAATGAGAAAACATCATTTGGAAAATTCGTGTGTTTAATTTTTCTTAGCCTTGATAATGCTAAACAATGAACCAAAGAGATAAAACACTATTGCACACTCATCGGGAGTGTGTAGGACACTAAAACATGACTTAACGGGGTTTACGGACTTTGCATTGCGAAGCCGGACACTCAAAAAGGTCACAAACGAAACCTCCCTCAATCGTTTTCACTCTATCTCCTTCTATTTGAAATCTCTCCAAGAATGTCAAATCTCTCCCAAATCTCTCCAAGAACGTGAAATCTCTCCAAAATCTCTCTCTGTAGAAGAAACATGACTATAATTCTCATTAAAAGCATAATGATAATGATAAAGTAACTAAACCTTTTATAAATTCCCAATCTTAGTTACTTTAGGAAAATGTGAATTTGGTCCTAACCCATGAAATTACACTTTGTACATTACCAAGTCGTTAGTGGAGCATGTGTGGTTAACCGACACACTAACATTGACTAGTAAGTGTGGCAAAGGGTAACTTAATGTTTATCATAGATTGGTGGAGTGCGTGTGGTTAACCGACACATATATTAGGTGATAGAGTTAAGGGTACCAAGTTAATTTGCATGGTTATTCACACCTTGTTTGTGATCCTTAGCATCCCAGTCACAAACTTGAGAGGGCATAATCGAGATTTAAACATGCCATTGAAAAGTTCAATGAATCTGAAAAGATCTTGGAGTTTCAATCCAATTAAAACCTAATATCTATTTCTTTTTTCATGGTGGAAATTGGTGAATCGGCATTCGCCTACCTTCAAATATTTTATAGCTTGGATTACGGAATCCCTCTTCCAAGTTATAAAGTATTGTGTTGGGTCCTAGCCTTAATATTACATTTGGGTGTCTTATTAAGGATTATATATCTAATCTAAACTTATCTTTCTTCTTTTTCAGATGTCTTCCAACAATGCTGCTTCTGGATCAAACCCAACAGACTCCTTCTCTCTCATGAACCTTTGTGGGAGAGTCATCTTTAATGGTTCAAACTTTAATGATTGGATCAGGAACATCAGGATGGTCACACGTTACGAGGACAAGGAATATGTCCTTGACAAGGAGCTGAAAGAAATTGATGAGTCTATTGCTACTCCACAGGAGATCGCTGACTTTAGGACTTGTGAGAGAGATACTACCAAGGTGGCATGTATCATGTTGGCCACAATGACAGATGAACTCCAGATGTCCTATCAGGACGTTTACCCTTTTGAGATGCACATGGACATGATGGACAGATACCACCAGAGTGCTCGTCAAGAGAGGTATGAAATCATCTCTTCCACGATAACAACCCGAATGAAGGATGGTGAACCCATCATGGGCCACATGTAGAAAATGCAAAGGTTTGTGGACCGTTTACTGAAGTTGAATGTGAACTTCCCCGAGGAGTTGGCTATTGACATCATACTGCACTCCTTACCTCCATGTTATGATCAGTTCCGAATGACCTATCATATGAACAAAGAGGAGGTCACACTCAGCAAGCTTCAAGGACTTTTAAAGACCGCCGAAAGTGGTCTCAAAGGTAAATCGGTTGTTACTACTCCTACTCCTAACACCGCCCGTGTTCTGGAAATCGGGCAAAGTAGAGGGAAAAAGGGGAAGACCCCTTCGAAGGGTACCAAGGGAAAGTCTCTTGATGGCTCCTCTTCGAGTGGAACCAAAGGTGGCTCTGTCACTCCTTCTTCCAACCCAAAAGAAGCTGAATGCTTCTATTGTCATGATAAGGGGCACTGGAAACGAAACTGCCCCAAGTACCTGCAAGATGTTAAGGATGGGAAGGTCAAACCTACCCATGCAGGTATTTACACTATATTGTCTAATAACTCACTGCATACTAATTTTTGGGTCCTTGATACAGGTTGTGGTATTCATATATGTTCTGATTTGCAGGGCCTAAGAACAAGTGATGATGTGGAGCACGGAAAGATAAACTTGATCATGGGGAATAGGAAAGCTTCACCTGACACCAAGATTGGAGTTTATTCTTTGTTGCTAAGTAGTGGGTTAATGTTAGATTTGAATAAGTGTTGTTAATCGTCTGAAATGGCGAGAAATATTATTTATTTTCACGGTTTGTACAAACAAGGATTTAATTTTTCATTTGATAATGAATGTGGTGGTATTAATTCTTTTTATAATAATGTTCTTTATTTTAAAGCATTACCTTGTGATGGTGTATATGAAACTATGTCGGTTGTAGACAACTTAGGAATAATGTGTTGCATATCGATTCTTCCACTAGTTTGGATAAGGAATCCTTGTGGCATTGTCGTCTTGGACATGTCAACAAGAAGCGCATAGGCCAAATCCAAAAGGCTGGAGTCTTGGAGTCATTTGACTTAAGTTCAGATGATAGTTGCGAATCTTGTTTACTTGGAAAAATGACTAAGACACCCTTCACTGGTACTTGTGCTAAGGGTGAAGGTTTGTTGGACCTCATACACACAGATGTGTGTGGACTCTTCAGAACCGCCACAAGGGATGCTAACCGCTTCTATATGACTTTTACTGATGATTACAGTAGATATGGTTATGTCTACTTAATCAAGCATAAGTCTGAAACCTTTGAAAAGTTCAAAGAGTTTAAACAGGAAGTGGAGAATCAATTGGTCAGGAACATTAAGATGCTTCGATCCGATCGAGGTGGAGAGTATCTTAGTACAGGTTCCTTGACTATCATAAGGAATGTGGAATTGTTTCACAATTAACACCTCCCAGAACACCACAACTTAATGGTGTGGCTGAGAGGCGCAATCGAACCTTGTTGGACATGGTTCGTTCGATGATGAGTCGAGCTTCATTACCAATCTCATTCTGGGGGTATGCCTTAGAAACTGCCGCCCATATCCTTAATCTAGTCCCTACCAAGAAGGTTGCCAAAACACCTCACGAGATGTGGACTGGAAAAGTTCCCAATTTAGACCACATATAGATTTGGGGTTGCGAGGCTTTCGTGAGGCACGAGACTCACGACAAGCTCGAACCTCATAGTGAGCAGTGTATTTTCATCGGTTACCCACATAAATCCTTTGGTTACCTCTTCTACAGACCTAGTGATAATATGGTCTTTGTAGCAAGGAGAGGAGTATTTCGTGAGAGAGAATTCATAAGCCAAGGAAACAGTGGGAGGCAAATTGACCTTGAAGAGCTTCAAGAGTCAAGTGGTGAAGGAACGTCAAACCCTAGCAATCATCCTGAGGAGGAAACTCCTGTTGAACCAACTGGCGATTCTGTACCTCTAAGGCGTTCCACTAGAGTTAGGAATGCACCTGGGCATTACTATGGTTTCCATATTACTGTTGAAGGTGATACATTTATCAGTGATAGTACACTGGTAAATTTGGATGAAACTAACAGCTACAGGGAAGCCATGGCAGGCCCTGAGTCTGCTAAATGGAAAGAGGCTATGGACAGCGAGATTCAGTCCATGTATGACAATCAAGTTTGGAACTTGGTTGACAATGTACCGGGCCGTAAGACAGTCGGGTGCAAATGGATCTTCAAGAAGATGACCGACATGGATGGAAAAGTGCACACTTATAAGGCGCGACTGGTTGCGAAGGGCTTCACCCAAACTAAGGGAGTTGACCATGATGAAACCTTCTCACCAGTAGCTAAAATTAAGTCTATTAGGGTTATGCTAGCCATTGTTGCATTTTAGGATTATGAAATATGGCAAATAGATGTTAAAACCACTTTCCTTAATGGAAAGTTGGCTGATGATGTTTACATGAGTCAGCCAGAGGGTTTTGTCAATGCAGAGTACCCTGATAAAATGTGCAAGCTTGAGAAATCCATTTATGGATTGAAACAAGCATCTCGCAGCTGAAATCTTTGTTTTGATGAGAAAGTCAAAGAGTTTGGTTTTTCGAGAACCGAAGATGAGTCCTGTGTATATGTCAGATCTAGTGGGAGTATAGTTAGCTTTTTGGTACTGTATGTGGATGACATACTACTCATAGGAAATGACATCCCAACTTTGCAGGAGATTATGTCCTGGCTTGGGAAGTGTTTCACTATGAAGGACCTTGGAGAAGCTGCCTATATCTTAGGGATAAGGATATTAAGAGAAAGGAGTAAAAGACTAATTGGACTTAGTCAGAGCACCTATGTGGACAAGGTGTTGCAAAGATTCAACATCCAGAATTCCAAGAAAGTTTATTTACCGATCCAAAGCAATGCCAAACTGAGCAAGGCTCAGAGTCCGAGTACAGAGGCTGAGATAGCTGAGATGAGTCGATTACCATATGCTTCCACAGTTGGCTCGATCATGTATGCTATGAATTGTACCCGCCCTGATGTGGCTTTTGCTTTGGGCATGGTCAACAGATATCAGGGGAATCCTCGCAAGGCTCACTGGACTGCGGTAAAGAATATTCTCAGGTACATGCGGAGGACTAAGGACTGGGTCCTTACCCTTGGTCGGAGTGATGATCTGAGAGTAGTGGGGCATAGTGACGCTAGCTTTCATACTGATAGGGATAATTTCCGCTCTAAGTCGGTATGGGTCTTTACCATGAATGGAGGAGCAATTACTTGGAAAAGTTCCAAGTAGGAGACAGTAGCTGATTCGACATGTGAATCAGAGCACATAGCAGCGAGTGTAGCGGCAAAGGAGGCGATATGGCTGAGGAACTTCATTGGAGACCTTGGAGTTATACAAGCTATAAAGGATCCTAAGTACATTTTTTGTGACAGCAATAGTGCGGTTGCCTTAGCCAAGGAACCGAGAGATCATGGCAGATCCAGACACATTGACAGAAAATATCACTTCATAAGACACAAGATAGAAGAAGGACTCCTCGTGGAAAAGAGGGTATCGTAAGAAGGGAACCCAACAGATCCCCTTACGAAGGGACCGACTAGGGTTAGGCATTTGCAGCATGCGAGGCGCATCGGGCTGAATGACGATATTAGTTTTACAGATTAGATAGCTATTTCTGAAACTTGTAAAATGTAATTGACATTTGATGATTAAATAAAAGTTGTTGTTTATTTATAAGTAAGGTGTTGCTATCTTGTGTCAATCCTTTACTATTGTTTAACCTTTGCATGTTTTGATTTCCAGAATAATTACTTTCTTCAAACTCTCCACAATTAGTCGTACTTTGGAAGTAGGTATGAATCAAGACTGTCATGAATTGGGTTTGTAGATGTCTAAGGTGTTAGACATAGCAAAAGTTGCTACAACATTCATGAGTGCTCATAAGTTCTGAGTATTCGATTAAACCCACGCTCACTTGTATCATTTCATGGAATTTATCTCGAGTGATCGTGAGAGGGTAATATCATATAAGTCTTCAAACCTAGAGATATGAGTTGTTGACTCTGAGTTGGTTGTGCATTGATTGCACGAAAACACATCAGTAACTTGATGTTATAAAACGTGCCTTCGTGTATGATTCAACAGGTAGTTAGTACAAGCATATGAGTCGAAGTTTATCTATTGCTTTTAATCCGTGGAGGATTAGAAGCGATATTTGGGCCCCTCGATGATTTTTTTTACCTATGTGTCGGGCCCGGTCAGAACCAAATTGATGTGTTCAGTTTAGTTCTATGTCAAACAAATTGGAAATCAGGAAACAAACTGCTGGACAATATGTATGACATTGTTCCATGTATTTGTACGGCTGATATCAAAAACAGAAGATTATATGATCACTTATCTAAAATGACACTTCATAGTTCAACAGAGTTTTGAGATCTACGATTGTTGGTTGGTTCCTGAAGTCATACTTGCAACTATAGTTACCATACTTATCCAAGTGGGAGACTGTTGGATAAGGTGTCTAAGTCTGTAACTATATTTGGTATGTACTTGACCTGACCCGGCATGGTCCATTTGGGTTGCACTTCACCTAAACAATTTGTATGGATAATCTTTTCAGAATAATATATTTATGATTTATTAATATATTATAAGTTATAATATATTAATATGAAATCATATTATTTAATTAGTAGTGATCAAGAATTAATTTGGAATTGATTTAGTGATCAAAAGGAACTAATTAAATATGGACTCTTATATATATAGAATGGGCCAAAGTTCATTTAGGATGGGCTACGCTTGCATGGATAGTCCATGGAGTTTTTAACCCATGGATCCTATGGAAATGAAAGGTCATGGGTATCAGGGTTTACATGGATGTAACCCTAATTTACCATACTATATAAAGAGGTCTTTGGCACATGAAATGGCACTATTGTGTGAGTGAACAAGAGTGGGATGATTTCTACTAGTGCATACTATTTTCTCAAGCTTTCCAAGTTGATTTGGTGATTTGTGATTCCACTTGAGGCATCCACATTATCGGTGCTAGGCTCTCAAGACTCCAAGCAATCAACCACAAGAAAATGTATGTTATTCTACTAAGTTTTTATGTTACAAGTACCCCATAACATGCTAGTTAGGTTGAGAACCTTAGAAAATCAAATTTTCATGTATAATAGAGAAAACATAGATCCAAGGTTTCTAGGGTTGCATGTACACCATAGGAGTGATAGAATGCTCAAAACCCTTCACTTAGAGGATCAATTGTGATATGGTTTTCATAATCATTAAGATGATCATAAAACACGATACTGAAGTACTCTCCCATCTTTTCAGATTGGAAAAACTTTTATCTTTCTGCCTAATTTGATTCTTCTCATTCGTTCTGCCATACATTGAAACTTTTCCAATGTTTAGAATTATACTTAAACTTGTAAGCATAACCATATTTACTAAACTTTAGTAAATCATGACGAATAGTCTTATCGTTCTTTGTGGTGGACCTGACCAGCGCACACCCAGTATACCCGATCCCCTAGTCCTTCACTTGACTCACATATACATATGAACAAGGAATTAGTCTTAATTTCCCAAAGATGAAGGTTCTCATTCATCACACAATAGAAGTTGCATGATCCCAAGTTTCTATCCAACTGAAACTTGGGTGATGAGGATCTTTCCTTACTTGGTAAATTATGACACTACCACAACCGAAAGAATCAAATCCATTTCCAATATTGCTAGAAACATACATAAACATCAATTTTCACAAATGCCATTGTAAGGAAAAATAAAACAAAATAAAAATTTTATTTATTTATAAAACGAGGAAAACTATTCCTTACAATGCAATTACAAGTGAAAACTCTGTTTATAAATATTTCCAAGCAATTTATTATAACTATGAAGCAGCAACTCACGAATCTGATCATCGAACCATGCGATCGAAATCCAGTTCTTCGCGTTCAGACTCAGCTTACTCTTTTTTAAGCTTCCTTTGATTCTACAAAACATCAAAATGTAATTGCATTACATCATGTATTAAGAATCTCCAAATAGGAACTTAATAGAGTTAGACAGTGGACTTACCTGAAGTAGAGTCAAATATTTTGACTTTACCATCCATGGATCTTTCATGTAAATGTGGCAGCTTCGCAACCAATTCCCCTTCTCTTGGCAATAGAAACATATGGACTCTTTGGGAATGGCACACAAGACTATCTCAGACTTAGCATTTATCTTTACCATTCGGTCAAATGACTTGACCATAGCCAATCCCTTTCCAATGGGAAGAGAAATCTTTTCTGGACTTTCAATGGTACCATTGTCAATGTCCATGGAAGTTTGGGAAGTAGATCTTCCAATCACATTTGCTTTACCTGTGCACCAAATCATTGTTGATTCAGCAGCAACAAGCAAATATGTTAGATCAATAAGGGTCATATCATGATCTCCCATATAGTAGTCCTTAAAGAACCCGCTATATGACTTAGGAAGTGATTGAAGAACCCAATCAACAGCCAACTTCCTTGAGACTTCGACACCCAACTCTCCCAGCTTGTCAATATGTAACTTCATCTCCAAGACGTGAGCACATACAAACTTTCCTTCCTTCCAATAGGGTTTTGAGTGACCTTGAACTTGTGGGTTAGGGAGAATTATTAGAGGAGGTGGAGGAAGTGAAGTTTCACTACAGCACAAAGAAGGGATTAATCTTTCACCTTGATCGCCTTGTGGAAAATCATCTTTATAATGAAAACTTTTTCTAAAAGGATGAGGAAGACCATAGTTGTCAGAACTAGACATCTATTTGGGAGAAATTTAAGTTTAGCTGATTTAAGTCCTTAATATAACACCCAACATGAAATATTAAGGCTAGGACCCAACACAGTATTTTACAATTCGGAAGAGGGATGCCGTAATCCTAATGCAAAATATTTGAAGGTAGGTAAATGACGATTTACCAATTTCCACCATGAAAAACGAAATTGATTATTAAGTTTTAAATGGATTGAAATTCCTAAATCCATTGAGATTCATTGAATTTTTTCAATGGCATGTTTAAATCTCGATTGTGCCCTTCAAGTTTGTGACTGGGATGTCGAGGATCACAAACAAGGTGTGAATAACCATGAAAATTAGCTTGGTATACCCAATGTTACAACCACCTAATCAATGTGCCGGTTAACCACACACACTCCATTGATCTATGACTAACATCAAGCTACCCTTTGCCATGCACTGTCAGTCCCAGATTAGTGTGCCGGTTAACCACACACGCTCCACTAACGACTTAACAAGGTGCAATGTGCAATTTCATGGGTTAGCACCAAATTCACATTTTCCTAAGTAACTAAGATTGGGAATTTATAAGTGTTTAGTTTCTTAGTATTTCATTATACTTTAAATGAAAATTATTGTCCTGTTAAACCCGTTCGGCTAACGACCCTCCACCAGTCAAGGAAGCGGTGGGTGAGAATGGACACCCAGTAAACTGCCATTTTATATGCAGTAACTTTATACCCCCCTTATAGACCGGCTTCGTGAATGAGGCCTACTAACGGTAAGACTGACTTTGTTCTTATACATATATATAAATAAATATTAAACCTATAATATTATAATAGTATAAGGGTTGAATTTTACACTTTTAAAATTCTAGGGTTTGCAACTAAATGTTTCAAAGTGAGACTTTGCATTTATAAATTCCAAAAATTGAGGGCAAGTTTTGAACTATTCAAAACTTTTGGTATCCATAACTTATGAGTTTAATATAGGGTCTATGAAAAGACTCTTGACATTCCATAACTTGAGGACAAGTTATGGAGTTCATAAAAACATTTATGTAAAAGACTCTTCAAGGTCCATAACTTGAGGACAAGTTGTGGAAGACTTAAAACCGTTTAAGATGACATTTAAATAGAGACTTTTCACTTTTCATAACTTGAGGACAAGTTATGGATTTCACCAAAAACAATTAGATCAAAAAATACAACTACCAAAATCAACCAATTTGCCTATGATCTAATTCAACTCATAAGTTAAGATAATTCATATCAAACAAGTTACAAAAAATTAGCCTAATCATATAAACTAATACAAATCATGAAACTTTGACAATTATCTTTTATTTGGATGAGAATAATCATTACCATATCAACAAAATCAGATTTTATGAACTAAAACATTTGGTGGTAATGATTCTAATCCAAAATAGGCCAAAAAAACTCGGAAAACTGCCCACTGGAGCACCAACTCGGCGAGTACATGAACTTGAATCGTCGAGTTGGACTTTATCTGAGTGGAATCGGCGAGTCACCTAGTGGACTCGGCGAGTTCACTGTCCAGAATGCAGAAAATTCAATTTTTTTGCTTTGAAAACCAATAAAACATCAAGTATAGTGGAAAACAATCCTAGGCTCTGATACCACTGAAAGGTTTTAGTATACTACAACATCCTATGGTGCACATACAACCCTAAATGCTTTGAATCTATGTTTTCTCTAATTATACATGCAATATTGTTTCCAAAGCATTAAGCCTACAACTAGCATACAATTGATATAAACAACATGGAATTGAGTTATAGAGTTACCTCTTTGTTGTAGCTTGTAGAACTTCTTGAGTTTGACGTTTAACAACTTAGTGCCCCTAGTGTTGCACCTCAAATGGAATCACAACACACCTTGGACAAATGAGACTTTTGAGAGAGTATTTCTTGCACCAAAATCGACTCATGGAACTCCAAGGATCACTAGTGTGTCATTTTGGATGCTAAGGGGCTTCTTATATAGTGTGGCAAGATTAGGGTTACACCATGTAAATCCTAATGTGCATGACCTTCCACATTCCTTAGGCTCTGTGGGTTTAAAACTCCATAGATCATTCATGGGTTGTCACATGGGTTTAGCCCAACCTAAGGAATCATCGATCATTGGCCCACACCATAAGAATGAATGATTTACCAATTGATCCCCATATATTTAATGAGTCTCTTTTGATCACAAAATTAATTCCAAATTAATTGTTGATCAATACTAATTAAATCATATGATTTCATGTTAATATATTAGAACTTATTATATATTAACAAATCATAAATAACCTCTTCTCAAAAGTCCATCCTATCAAATTGTCCTGGTGATATGCAACCCAAATGGACCATGCTACTCTCGGGTCAAGTATATACCAATTATAGTTATGGGCTTAGACACCTAATCCAACAGATACATACACGTCACCACATTAGGTATCACACGAGCCTCCTCGGCCGTCAGCTAAATAGCCCTGCTCTTCACCATAGGCGTATCCACCTTGCCCTGGCGGCCATAGGTGATCCTCAATGTTGATGGAGTGGATGCTACCACTGGTCCCGCTGCTTCCAAACTCAGACAATGAGCCTTCTTGTGGCCCCTCTAATTACAATGGAAGCAAATCAGATCAGATACTGGGGTGGTTGTAGTAGTAGCAGTATAATCCCTTCAATATGACCCGTCCGGCCGTACATGAAGCAACCAGAACCACCCACCCTGAACGACCCATCGTGCGTCCTACCGCATTTGCCACCGCAGCTTCGGCCTTGCTGGCCTCTCGATCCAGAATCAAATACCTTGGGCCTCTTGCCCAAACTCCCTGAAACCCGAGCCTTATCTGGCTTCCTCTTCCTCTCCATCTGAAGATCAATCTCACTCTCCCTAGTCCTCGCTATCATATCCTTCAATATCGAGAAACTGGATCGGCTCACAAATTGTCGAATGTCACTCCTCAACATCTCGTGGTACCTTGCATTCTTCATCTTCTCATCTGCCGCATATTGTGGAACCAATAGCGCCTTCTCAAAGAACATTGCGGTGATCTCCGCCACCATCTCGATAGTCTGGAAAAGGTCCTGAAAATCCCTCACCAGCTGCTACAACTCAATCACTGGTGCGAACTCAGCTCATAATTTATTTGTAAAATCATCCCATGTCATCGAATCAACAACCTCATCACCAACACAACCTCCTCCCACCAGTCTCAGGCTTTGTCTTTTAGAAAATAGGAATCAAGTCTGACCTTTAACCCATTGGTACAACTACTTGTCAGGAAGGCGTTAACAACATCCGCTAACCAAGGATGACAGGTGTCTGCTCAAGTATGTTGCGGGTAATCTCAGATGAAATCAACTTCCACATTTGATCATCCAACTTCCTGACTCCAGAACCTGAGCCCGAGCCCTCATCAGCACCAGAACCACCACCTGGTCTGCGTCGTAGAGTCACCATACTAAAATAGACCATATAAACCATCAGATACACATCA
The DNA here is from genome assembly GCF_052849685.1 of Lactuca virosa. Lineage (NCBI taxonomy): Eukaryota > Viridiplantae > Streptophyta > Magnoliopsida > Asterales > Asteraceae > Lactuca > Lactuca virosa. The sequence goes on along the minus strand of NC_136428.1, from coordinate 416,975,975 downwards.
ATATATATATATATATATATATATATATATATATATATATATATATATATATATATATATATCAATGAGTCTTATAGTCTACAACCTCCTTGGTTTCATCGCAATTCTCCTTGACTTGAGTACGAATCCTCTTAATCCAGTAGTACGGGCCAATACTACCTTCCACATCTATCTGTACTTTCCTTAAGGATCTCTTTGATTCCTCCAAGTCACTCCCTATCCACATATAAAACCCTCCACAAAACAAGGCTTTCAACATTACATCTCTTCCTAGGTTTTCCCTAGGGCAAACACCATACCACTCTCCGCCATCAGCTGTAGAACGAACTCCTACCAGCACCCTCTAACTAGCTTATGAATACAATTATATATCACTGACACCAGATAATTCTACAAATTAAAGGTCTCAGATTACAATGGATGGACTCAAACAAGAGCTGTGCAATAAAGTTAAAACCTAACCTTCTAAAATTATTTAGTTTTCGAAATATGTAACTTATCATATTCGCTTACTAGTTAGCTGATGTTAGTGAGAATTCCCAAAAAGCAAAAAGCAAGCAGCATATGAGCATCGGTTAATCGGAATCAAGCATAAAGTAATCAAGTCAGCGTATCACTGATTGATCAGTACTAGCATGCAATTCTACAAGCCCATTCAGTAGTAATAAAAATGTATGTCTCTTAGAGTTCTATCATGCAAATCCTAAGCACATACTTAGCCCTAACTAGCACTCGATTCACAGATTCGTAGATCAAAGCATATCATAAATCATGTGTGGGTATTTTGGGAAAACTTACTTGAGCTCGGTCGATCGCATGCACCACACCCTTTTCTTTTATTAGAAACTCTTTTTATAAAACATATGTTTTTAAAATTTTACCAAACCCTTAGTTTGGTTCATACATACCCGAGAGTACGTCTGAATGCCTCAAACTAAGAATCTGATACCAACTTGTAACATCCCAAAAATTAACAACAAAAACATTCATTTTTAAGTTAATAAAACTGTAATCCAAACATCATCATAAAAACAAGATAGAACAAAGTGTGTCAAATACATCATGAAACATTAGAGTAATCATAAAATACGGAACGAGGTGGTGTATGCATTGCAATCTTCCCAGGCCTTCCCTTTCAAACCAGATTACTTGAAACATAAACTGAAAACCGTAAGCACAAAGCTTAGTGAGTTCCCCAAAATACCACATACCATTATAAACATATAAACATATAATTATACAACACATGCAATAATCACGAAGATAATAGTATACATAATAGTCATCGGGCCCCACCTGGCATCGGGCCTTTCCTAGTAAACATACAAGCACATATCACATACAAGTGTCACACAGACATCTAGGACCCTAACATAATAAACCATGGGTCGGCATTAGTGCCTTCGACCCGTTAAACATAGGGAGGAAACTCACCTCTAGGTGCTGAATCAATCAACTGAATCTCTGACTGTTGGCCCGGAAAATCCTTGCGCTATCAAAATCAATAAAATCCAATTATTAATTAGATTCTGACCTATAACCAAAAGTCTAACCCATTTGGACCATAACCAGGGTAAAAGACCATTTTACCCATTATCTAACTTGGTCCCAAGCCAAGGCCCAACTTAGCTATTCAAAAGGCCCAAATCCTAAAGCCCAACTCATGGCCCAATCATCCAAATTGGGCGCAATAACTGTCATAGGCCTAAAACCCAACGAAGACCAACATGCTAGCCCTAAGCCCAAAACAAAGGTCTAATGGCCTAACCAGGACCAAACTTTCAAATCCAACTATGGCCTAAAACCGAAAATGGCCAAGCCCAAAACAGCCTCTAGTGAGTACACGGAGCGTACTTAGCTTGCACGCCCAACATACTCCCATGTCCTCAAGTATTCTTTATTGAACACTTAAACAGTTAATACTTTTCTCCAATAATAAATTAAATAAATGGTTTATTAACCTGTTATAAAATAATATATTAAGTAGAATTCATAGTATTTTATTAATAATTAATCGTAAATTAATTAGAATTAATTTTGGGATTAATTTATTTAATTAAAAGTCTTGGACTGTTTAGTTATTTATTGATAGTTGAGAAAGGAAAGCACTAGAACCTCATAGAATGAGGTGGCAAAAATATCTAGGGAAAGCCTAGGAGATGTCGTCCAAGGCGCCTTAGATAAGGGGATTGGGCTGCTTTGTCACCAAGCAATGGAATCTCGGGCTTATCCCTTAAACCCTAGCTTTGGCACCAAGTTTCCAAAACTATATAAGGAACCTCCTGGCTATCGTTTTCGTCCAACCCTTCCCTCTACAAGCCTTGGAAGAAATTTTTCTCCCCTCTCCTCTCTTTTATATTATGCTCTTGTTACCTTGGGTGTCATTCCATTAGAGGCACGACACTTGTGGTGCTTTCTTTCAAGAGATCAACAAAGGAGAACTTTAGTTGTTTGCTATAACAACTAAAAGGTATGTAATTCTCAAACAATCTCATCTAAATTTCGAAAATATCCTAGGGTTTCGAAGGTTATTTTTGATGTTCTTAGTTATTGGTTCAATAGAGAAAACATAGATACTATTTAGCTTGCATGCAAACTTAAGGGTTTTATTTTTGTTTGTTTACCTAAATCCTATCATATATATGGTTTGGTAAAGGTAAGGTACTGCAGTACACCATCTAGGCTGCGATAAAGGGAAGGATCGACGACTGGTTTCCCATCGATATTGAACTTGTGAAATGGTTTCATAAGGCGTGTGGCAAGGGTTGCATTTCAGCATGTTTACACGCCGAAGGATGTCAGTGGCATACTTTTCTTGAGAAAGAAACTCGCCGTGAGTGTCGCGAGTGGCTCATATCCAAAGAAAATAGTTTAGAGGTCAGAGATCTGTTATGGAAAACTCTTTCCTCATGAGAGAGATAATTTTTTATAGGATAGTTGTGGAAGGTCCTATAGGAATGATGTCATCAACATATAGAAGAATATAAGAAGTGTGTTCAATACAGCGGTACACAAAAAGAGAAGCATCTATACGACTGTGAATAAAGCCAACTTAAAAGCATGAGCTGCAAATATGTGATACCGGGCTCAGGGAGCCTATTTGAGACCACAAAGAGAGTGACGGAAGAGACATACGTGATCCTAGTGACGATAGTCACAATACCCGGTGGATTAGTGCATGTAAACCGTCTCCTGAATACCACCATAAAGAAAAACATTATTCACATGAAGCTGATGAATAGGCCAATGACGAGAGATAGCAAGACTGAGATTGGTGTGAATGGTGGATGGTCTGACAACTGAGCTAAAAGTCTCTTCACATTCTATACCCTATTGTTGGATGCAACCATTTGCTACAAATATTGATTTGGAGAGAGAGAGAGAGAGAGAGAGAGAGAGAGAGAGAGAGAGAGAGAGAGAGAGAAATAAAGAAAGACACCCACCAGCATTGAACTTCTATTTAAACAACCACATGGGATGCACAATGTCCACCCCAGCTGGTCTTAGAACCAAGGTCCAAGTGTCATTTGACATAAGTGCATGGTATTCTTCTTTCATTTCTTGGTGCCAGTTAGGGTCCCATAATACATGTACATATGACAGAGGGACAAGGGAAAGGGATGTCGTGCTGTGGTTAAGATGCTAAATGTGTTTGTAAATGCCATTTTTAGAGTGAGTGGTCATGGGATAAGAGGGAGGAGGTTGGTTGTTTATAGGAGGAGGGGTGGGGTGATTCATGGTTTTGGTGAGGAAAGGTGTAGGGGGGTTGTATGATAGCCAAGAAGGAGGAGGGTCGAGGGCGGGTCGTTTTGATGTAGAGGAGGTGTTGGAGTGGTAGGAGAAATAGTATGAGGAGTATGAAGGTGATGAAATGAAAAAAGAGATGTGTCGCTGTTATATTTATGAAATTGATATGACGGTGCTTGAGTAGGTAAAGCCGGTCTCCTAAAAAATATCATGATGAGAGATGATAATTTTTTAGATGATAAGTCATAGCATCGGAAACTGGTATGAAGAGTTGGAAAACCTAGAAGAAAAACCAGGAGTGGTGCGAGGTTGAAGTTTGTGGGATGTGGTGATATGCGGGTAGCAAAGACAACTAAAGACATTAAGGTTGGTATAGGATGGGGTGATATTTAGAAGATAAACAGCTATATGAAGCACCTCGACCCAAAAATAAGGAGGGAGGTGGGATTGGAAAATATTAGTTCGAACAACATTGTTTATGGTTCGAAGAATATGCTCGGATTTACCATTTTTTTGAGAGGTGTGGGGCAAGAGAAACAGAAACAGATGTCATTTTTGGTGAATAAATCATGAAATAAGTGATTGTCATACTCCCCTAATATCACTTTTTTGTTTTAAAGGGTAGACCCACATAAAATGAGAGTAGTGGTCTAAGAAAATAACATAATAACAAATACCACTAGAGCTAGAAATTAGAGAAGTCCAAATATTCAAATGAATAACGTCAAACATATCATGAGCAATAGAATTCGAATTATGAAATACTAAATGAACAATTTTTCCAAGTTGACAATGTTCACAAAGAACACTAGAATTGTCTTTATTACACGAAAATAAATTTATTGGAAATTAAAGACTTCAACACTTGATGGCCAGGATGACCCAAATGTTGATGCGAAAGGGAAGAACTTGAAGAATCGAACAATTGTGGGGTTACAAGAGTGACATCATAAAGAGGACCAACGCTATCACATCATATAAGAGTTTGTTTGTTCATGTAATCCTTGACAGTAAAACCAAATTCAATTGAAAATTTATTTTGACGAGTGAAGGAACGAGCATAAATGAGATCTTTAATTATATTGGGAGTTATAAGAATATTATTAAGATGAAGAGTACAAAACGGAATTGAAATGGGGAAAGTGGTGTGACCGGTCATACTTATAGGCATTTTAGAATGATTACCAACGTAAATAAAAGGAGTACCATGATTAGTCGATATCGTTCTGATAATTCCTTTGTTCGAGAGAACATGATCGTTGGCACCCGAATCCATAATCCAACCTGTGTTTCTAGGATCATTTAACGTGAATATACTAAACATTTGTGGGAATTAGTAGGACCATCTTCATAAATCTGCCATGCTTGAGAAAAGGGAACAATGGGTGGATTTTGTGACATACAGTTGGATGTGTGAGAAGTCACATGCACCAGTTTTGGTGCTCCTGCGGCCTGGGAAAACTGCCCATGTAGGATGATCTACTGATGTTTTTTACAAGGTGGAGGAGGCGGCCCAAAAGACGAGGCATGTTGTTTTGTTGCTGCTCATTGGGCCAGCTTTGTGAGCGGAAGAAATCAGACTGCCAAGGGGCATGATATGCGCTAGAAATGGTAGCGTTTTGCTGTTGTTGATGGAGACCTGGTGGTGGTTGGATAAACACCTAACTATATTATTGTTGAGCGAGAGTTTGTTGGTCCAGCTGGCGGCAGTGCTGGTTGGGCTGTCAGTGATCGTTCCGGAGGAGGTGGTTGCGATTGTTTCCTCCATTGTTGGGAGAATTTCCCGATGAATGAAAAAGAACGTTAGAACATGCATGATCGACATGAGAGGCTTTTGGGATGATCTGTTGTAGGAGATTTTATTCTTCAAGAGTAGTGATGTTGTGGGTATCCGATAAAGATAGGAACAGAGAGTGATGACGCATGATGCATCCACCATGGTGGTATTTGGGTGATAGACCATTTATTGCATAAATCACGAGGTTCTTGGTGGGGACCTTGGAACTGAGATTTTTAAGTTGATCGATTGCTTTGATTTTCCTGAAGTACAATGCAACGGAGAGATCACCCACGGTGATGTTTAGAAGTTGGTTCTCGAGTTGTATGGCTCTTGAGTTCTTGTTGGAATGGAAAATGTTTTTGATTGCAACCCAAATGTCCCTTGCGGATTGACCTTCTTTCAAGACCATGTTGAGAACATTCCGAGACGTGGAACAATACAACCATAATGAGATTATAGATTCGGTTTCTTCCCACTATGCATCGGTAGGTTTAGGATTTGACTCATCAATGTGTGGTGAAGAGAGATCTCCACAGGTTATAGTTGAATCGGTCGATATCTAGGATAGGAGGTATGTAGGTTTTTATATCGGTGATGTCGAAGACCTTATTTAGAGGAAGAGAGGTGGTGTTTCTGGATCCATGCATGATGAAATTCAGAGGAGAGATGCTTTGGGAAGAACAATCTGACGGTAGTAGGGTTGTTCTACGGGTGATCAACACTCACGAAAGGTAAGAGAATAATTGTTAGTGAGAAGAAAAGGAAATAAGAGGATATTAAGGGAAGATATAAGGAAAGGAGAATAATTCAAAAGTGAGCTTTGATACCACGAAATTAAATATTATTCTCATATGTCTCAATAATGAACCATACAATAGAATATATATACATACGAAATAGAATATATATACATACGAATACAACTGAGGGTTATATGAGCTAAATGACTAATCATATACAAAGAGAATGTGGGCTAAACTAATAATCTACAATCCACTGACATACAACTGTAATCATTTCAAAATAACCTAACTGCTTTTTTTAATTAGTTCAACTAAAACCAAACTTATGGTTTATTATAGCGTTTTTCTAACCGGAAACTGGTTTTTTTACTGTTTTTTTCCAAAAAATGAATACGAACCGCTTTTAAAACCGAAAAAACTGATACTTTAACAAAATTTTGTTTCATAAAAAACCAAAAAGGCAGAACCAATTATAACTAAAATCGGTTTTTCTATAAGTTGTATATAACAAAACCGTTTTTTAACCGGAAACGGTTTAAATCAGTGTTTGTACACCTATGCTTCCAAGTTCCATAGTTGAACCACTTCGAACATCCCAACATGTAAACCTAAATATGAGTTTGTATGGACCATTCTTTTAAAAAAGCAAATCACATGTTTAAAATCATGTAAGCTCGTCGTGAACGCCTAACCCAAAATAATTGGATAACAACCCGTCTTTTAACATTTGTTTTCATAAGGGAAAATAACGCAACGGCCCTACGATGTATTATAACTTTGCCCATTAAGTCCCTAAAATTTTTTCGTGCCTTCTAAGGGAACAAAATGGTTTTTGTCAGGTCGATTTTGTCACTTTGGACAAAATGAAGGGGTAAACTACTTACCCCTTTACCACATAAACCTTGACTAATCACTCTTGGTTCATTTGACCTGTCTTTCTTTCTTTCTTTCTCTCTATCTCTCTCTCTCTCTATGGATTGATGGAAGTGGAGTCTACATACAGTTTGCTTGCGATTTCAACAGGCAGTGGGAAGTGGATTTCACCTATTTATCATCTATTTCTTGTGTGTTTCGATCGTTTGTGTTCAGTTACAGTCGAACGCGAACGATGTTGTTGTAATGCAAACTATGAAATCGATTCTCAGTCTACCCAAACCACTCGATTAGTCCGCTCCTAATCCATTTGAATTGAAGTAATTAAGTGCTCAATTTACAACCAGGTTACTAGGATCCACACCGGTTTCTGAAACAAAATGATTTGTACAACAATGGTGAACCAAAAAAACAAGATCCATCTTCATCTCTATCAAATCTGGCTATTTTTCTACCAATCATTTGGGTTCTTGAGACCTATCCAAAGTAAGAGGAAGGGTTCGATGAGATCCGTAAAATCTATTCACAAGGGTTCGTATGGAAGATCAATCTTCGGTGATATCTTCGACCCCAATACACACAAAAGAAAAGGACGAAGGTTTTGCTTTAATGTATAGATCCAAAAAAGGGAGATTTTTCAGAACCTCTTCTCCGACTGTAACCTTTTCTCATGTAGTTACGCAACATGATTATTTCTGGAATACTTCACAGGAAACATAAGTCGAAACCCATGAATCAATTTAGTTTCAGATATTGATACCTAAAAACTCAAATATGATGATGGTTACTGAATGGTTTGCTCATGTGGTGATTATTTAGTTTCATCTAGTCCCCTTAACCTTTTTTAATTAACATCAAGCCACCTACATCTATTAACCGGGAAAAAAAGGCTTAGGGGACTAGATGAACAGGTCACTAAACATGTTGTTCCCTTAAAAGGTTCGAAAATAACTTTAGGTGCTCGAAATATATAGTAGCGCTAATGTGTAATTTTCCCTTTTTATAAATAAGAAGTTCCCCAAGTAGTAAAAAATTAAAAAACACACTACAATTTTAAGACGGGTTATTATTATCAAAATTATAAATCAAAAAGTAATTAAAAAGTACATGTCATATAACATATATAATTATGAAAAACAATATTCGATGATAAATAATTTTAAACAAAATAATAAATTTAGTGCGGGGTTCAAACGCTCAATTTATAATTATAATTTCATCTAAATAATGTATTAAATTTCATATTTTTAGAAAGAAACTAGTCACTAATGTTAAAAACTACCGAAATCAATAAAATGTGAACATAATCAAGTAAAATCGACAATTTTTATCTTGTGGAAGAAACAACAAAAATAAATATTAGAAATGCGCAAAACCCGACATTCCTTTAATATATATATTAGAAGAAAAAGATTGGATAAAATATGATATTACCATATTGGATTGTGTATAATCTAGAGAGGATAAACCCTAATTCTTGTTTGGAAATATTGGATTTCGGATATCTTGTTGATTAGATTTATCAGGTAATTTTTGTAATTATCCGACTTTTTTAGATAAAAATATGGCTACATTCTCTCCACATGGGATCTTTTGTAAAGTTGATATGGGGTTCTACATATATTTATATTTACATGGTATCATAGTCGGAGTCTTACACCCCCATGGCTCAGCACATCACTGCCTATCCTCATTGAGCCTCCGACTTTGAGGGGGAGTATTAGTGTATCCCACATCGGTATGACACATCTTATAAGTAGCTATATATGTTGGAGTCTCCCTTCTCTCTACAAGGGATCTTTTGAAGAGTTAATAATGGGTTCCACATATATTTACAACATTTTCTTGTTATACACCCATTTGGGATTGCCATAGTTAATCCTAAGAAAATCATTAGTGAATCTTAGGAATAACCCCTAGTAAGTCTTGAGAATATCCCTGGAAAAGCCCAGATAAATTGCTAAGTAATATCAACAGGAATCCTTAATGGAGAAGTAATGATTCAAACAAGGATTACAAAGGAATGCAAGCAAGAAATCACATGAAGATTGCAGTATGGATGAACAGCTATGATTTTGTCGAGATTAGAATCTGGTTTTATCATACCAAAATTTATTATTGTTCAGTCTCATTTAATTATTTCCATCATGGTTGTGTATATTATACAAAACATCCCTCAATCATTTAAAACCTATCTAAAAGTATTCCCTACTATTTTCCTTAGAAAGGTTTAATACCTCTACTAATCAGAATTTGGTTTTAAAACATCATCCTGAATTATCTCCTAATTAAGATGAAAATTCTTGGTTTGTTTCCAAACCTCATATCTCAATTTTTTTAACAAGCCAAAATTCCAAATGCATGATTGTCACAACTAGGAATTTTGATGCTTTGTAACAACAACAATGATAACAATTGTAAACCAACAATGTGAAAGCATGCATGATGCTTATTCAATAATAACAAAAACTTCCATCAAACACTTTATACAAGCACTACAAATAGTCAACAAAGAATTGGAAACCCTAGAAATCCCGGTTTAAGTCCATTTTGGACTAGGATTTCCTTATTGGGCCTAATGGACCAATAAGCTTCCAATTTAACTATCTTGAACATAGAACTCTCAAATGGGCTCTAATTGGACCCATATACATGAAACTTAATATTTTGAGCCTTATAAGCCTAAAATGAACTAGGTTATCTTTAATGGGCCTTATTGGACCATAACAAATCTAATTAGCCCTAGTTGGATTACTCACTTAATCCAACTACCAACTACAAATGACCCTTAGAGGTGCCGTCCGTTATTACTCACTTAATCCAAACCAACTTGATTACTATTGATTAACGACCTGAGCCAGTTTACTTTGATTACTCACAAGCCTTAGCAACCGAGAAAAGAGGAGTATGAAGTCCTACCACTTTCGTGAGTTACTTTAGGCTGTCGGGGATGCGAAGAACACGTTGGCCCATCTCGCATTTGATTACTTTGACACTACTAGCAATACTAATGGACCACTAGGGCCCAATAGCACATAAAAGCCATTGAAGGTCCCTTTATACGGAATTGGGTCCTAGGAGGCCCAATAACATATAATCGTTTTCCCTTGGGCCCCAAAGATCATGTTAATGGATTTGCAAGATCCAAAAAGCATGATTTGAAACTTTTAAGCCCAAGTGTCGAATGTTTACTTGTCTTAGGTATCGCATAACTACTGGAGGGTTCGATTGAACGATTTGTTATTTTTATATCGACTCGAGACCGAGCGATTTGTTTATAACGGTATTTGGAGTTATACGTGTATTTGTCTTTTGATTTTGTAAGCCGTAGATTAGTATTTTTGTCTGAATATTCTATAATTAAAATAAGTGGTTTAAAATAGTCGTTTGACCATTTCAGCCCCTTTCTCTTTATAAATAACAATTTTAGTCCTTTATATAAAAGAAAAGTCATTTTAGGCCCTTAAAACATTTTCTTGACACTTTTGCATCATAGACTTGTTTAAATGATATTTTTAACTCAAGACTTATTCTTTGGCAGTTTCAGCCCTTCCAGAATAGTGTTTTTCGGTTAAAACCGAAATTTTTGCAATTTTTACAATTTTAGCCCAAAATCTACAAACTTTGCATTTTTGATCCTTTTTGGAAAAGAAAAGCATTTTTAACCCTTGAAATAGTTTTGTTACACTTGTTATCCCCTGTTTTGAAGAATTTACCATTTCAGCCCCTTTAAATGTCATATTTTCACAACTTTGGGCTTGTTGGGCCGAAAAGCCCAAAATTTAGCCCATTAAGCTAATATTTACAATTTAAGTCCTTTGGAGGTTATAATGTTCATAAAAACAATTATTGTAACTTGTTTGACTCTTTTGACCTTTAAGAAACCGTGATTTGGCAATTTTTAACCCAACTTTTGTATTTTTGACAATTTAAGCCCAAAAATGGGTTTTATGTTGAAATATGTTTATCACAATCTTGTAAGTTAATATTCTTGACTTGATTAGTGTAATCTAACTTAGATCATGTTTGTTTTCCTTCTTAGGACATAGATCTCAAGATTTCTTCCCTTTTTGTTTACATATTCAACACAAAAACACATAAAATCACACATACATGCATAAAATCATACATAGCATACACATACACATAGATCTACACATTTTACTTGTATTCTCCCCCATAAAACTTATGAAAACCAAAAAGAGAGGGGTATGAAGCTCACCTTCAGTTGTGGGTTCGGTTTTTGAAGAAGAATGGAAGCAAGTGATGTGATTTTCAGCTTTAGCAAGCTTTCTTGGAAGATCTCGAACTTAAAGAGATTTCTAGGAGTATGATCACCAAAAACTTGTTTAGAAGGAAGGATCTTACAAGAGAGAAGATTTATATATCTTAGACATGTAAAAACTTACCAAAGAATGATGATTATCTTGTGAAAACCTCTTGAAACATAAGCAAAAGTCTTGTGAATTTTTGGATGAAGAAATGGATGAGTTTAGAGAGACTTAGAGAGAGTTTGTTGTGATATGTGTGTGTTTTGGGAGGCTCTCGGCCGAGAGAAAAAGAGAGAGGAGAAGAGAGAGACATTTGAGTTGACATGCATGAAAACATGAGATTTTGCATGGGTTTCCAATGGGTAAATGTGAGGTGGCAAGTGGAAGTCAAGTCTCTTCCATTTTTGAGTAGTTGGGCCGAGAAGAGGAGAAAGGAAGAAAGAAAATTGGGCCTTATAACCAGTCATTATCAGGCATAGTTATAACGACTCACTAGAATTGATAATCTCCGACACCACCCGAGTAATCAAGGAAGAGTAATCAAAAATCATTCGTTGTGAGAGTGTATAAATGTAAACCACCTTGATTACTCACTTAATCCAACTACAAACGACCCTTAGAGGTGCCGTCCGTTATTACTCACTTAATCCAAACCACCTTGATTACTATTGATTAACGACCTGAGTCTGTTTACTTTGATTACTCCCAAGCCTTAGCAACTGAGAGAAGAGGAGTATGAAGTCCTACCACTTTCGTGAGTTACTTTAGGCTGTCGGGGATGCGAAGAACACGTTGGCCCATCTCGCATTTGATTACTTTGACCTTACTAGTAATACTAATGGACCACTAGGGCCCAATAGCACATAAAAGCCATTGAAGGTCCCTTTATATGGAATTGGGTCCTAGGAGGCCCAATAACATATAATCGTTTTCCCTTGGGCCCCAAAGATCATGTTAATGGATTTGCAAGATCCAACAAGCATGATTTGAAACTTTTAAGCCCAAGTGTCGAATGTTTACTTGTCTTAGGTATCGCATAACTACTGGAGGGTTCGATTGAACGATTTGTTATTTTTGTATCGACTCGAGACCGAGCGATTTGTTTATAACGGTATTTGGAGTTATACGTGTATTTGTCTTTTGATTTTGTAAGCCGTAGATTAGTATTTTTTTCTCAATATTCTATAATTAAAATAAGTGGTTTAAAATAGTGGTTTGACCTTTTCAGCCCCTTTCTCTTTATAAATAACAATTTTAGTCCTTTATATAAAAGAAAAGTCATTTTAGGCCCTTAAAACATTTTCTTGACACTTTTGCATCATAGACTTGTTTAAATGATATTTTTAACTCAAGACTTATTCTTTGGCAGTTTCAGCCCTTCCAGAATAGTGTTTTTCGGTTAAAACCCAAATTTTTGCAATTTTTACAATTTTAGCCCAAAATCTAAAAACTTTGCATTTTTGATCCTTTTTGGAAAAGAAAAGCATTTTTAACCCTTGGAATAGTTTTGTTACACTTGTTATCCCCTGTTTTGAAGAATTTACCATTTCAGCCCCTTTAAATGTCATATTTTCGCAACTTTGGGCTTGTTGGGCCGAAAAGCCCAAAATTTAGCCCATTAAGCTAATATTTACAATTTAAGTCCTTTGGAGGTTATAATGTTCATAAAAACAATTATTGTAATTGTTTTGACTCTTTTGACCTTTAAGAAACCGTGATTTGGCAATTTTTAACCCAACTTTTGTATTTTTGACAATTTAAGCCCAAAAATGGGTTTTATGTTGAAATATGTTTATCACAATCTTGTAAGTTAATATTCTTGACTTGATTAGTGTAATATAACTTAGATCATGTTTGCTTTCCTTCTTAGGACATAGATCTCGATATTTCTTCCCTTATTGTTTACATATTCAACACAAAAACACATAAAATCACATATACATGCATAAAATCATACATAGCATACACATACACATAGATCTACACATTTTACTTGTATTCTCCCCCATAAAACTTATGAAAACCGAAAAGAGAGGGGTATGAAGCTCACCTTGAGTTGTGGGTTCGGTTTTTGAAGAAGAATGGAAGCCAGTGATGTGATTTTCGGCTTTAGCAAGCTTTCTAGGAAGATCTCGAACTTAAAGAGTTTTCTTGGAGTATGATCACCAAAAACTTGTTTAGAAGGAAGGATCTTACAAGAGAGAAGAGTTGTATATCTTAGACATGTAAACACTTACCAAAGAATGATGATTATCTTGTGAAAACCTCTTGAAACATAAGCAAAAGTCTTGTGAATTTTTGGATGAAGAAATAGATGAGTTTAGAGAGACTTAGAGAGAGTTTGTTGTGATATGTGTGTGTGAATTTTTGGATGAAGAAATAGATGAGTTTAGAGAGACTTAGAGAGAGTTTGTTGTGATATGTGTGTGTTTTGGGAGGCTCTCGGCCGAGAGAAAAAGAGAGACGAGAAGAGAGAGACATTTGAGTTAACATGCATGAAAACATGAGATTTTGCATGGGTTTCCAATGGGTAAATGTGAGGTGGCAAGTGGAAGTCAACTCTCTTCCATTTTTGAGTAGTTGGGCCGAGAAGAGGAGAAAGGAAGAAAGAAAATTGGGCTTTGTATGCTTAAGCCCATATTATGATTCAATTAGAGGATTTTTGGCCCAAAATAAGTCAAGGAATGATTTTTATGATCCATTAGGGCTAATTAGATTTGTTATGGTCCAATAAGGCCCATTAAAGATAACCTAGTTCATTTTAGGCTTATAAGGCTCAAAATATTAAGTTTCATGTATATGGGTCCAATTAGAGCCCATTTGAGAGTTCTATGTTCAAGATAGTTAAATTGGAAGCTTATTGGTCCATTAGGCCCAATAAGGAAATCCTAGTCCAAAATGGACTTAAACCGGGATTTCTAGGGTTTCCAATTCTTTGTTGACTATTTGTAGTGCTTGTATAAACTGTTTGATGGAAGTTTTTGTTGTTATTGATAAAGCATCATGCATGCTTTCACATTGTTGGTTTACAATTGTTATCATTGTTGTTGTTACAAAGCATCAAAATTCCTAGTTGTGACATCATCCCCCCGTTAGAGGGAATTTCGTCCCGAAATTCTTTTGAAAGCTAGATTTGAAATTGCGAGAACAGGTGAGGGTACTTCTGCTTCATTTGGTCTTCACGTTCCCATGTGAATTCCGGTCCGCGTCTTGCGTTCCATCGAACTTTCACAATCGGAATGCGACTTTGCTTAGTACGCTTCACCTCCATGTCCATGATTTCGACTGGTTCCTCAATGAACAGGAGATTCTCATTGATTTCGACTTCTTCTAATGGAATGACGAGAGTCTCGTCGGATAAGCACTTTTTCAAGTTGGAAACGTGGAACACGGGGTGTACACTGCTGAGCTCAGCGGGTAGCTGCAGTCTATAAGCCACTGGACCGATTCGGGCAAGAATCTCGAAGGGTCCAATGTATCGAGGGTTCAGTTTTCCCCGCTTTCCAAAACGAATCACCCCTTTCCAAGGAGAGACTTTTAATAACACCCTATCCCCGACTCTAAATTCCAAGGGCTTTTGCCGTTTGTCAGCGTAGCTCTTTTGTCTGTCTCGTGATGATTGCAGTCGGGTCCTGATCTGAATTATCTTCTCGGTCGTCTCGCGTATGATTTCCAGTCCCGTTAAGGCATTGTTTGACGTTTGTCCTCTTGCTAGCTGGGTGTTTCCTACCTCAGCACAACATAACGGTGATCTACATTTACGCCCGTACAATGCTTCGAAATGAGCGACTTTGATGCTCGAGTGATAGCTGTTGTTGTATGAGAACTCGATCAGAGGCAAGTGGGTATTCGACGATTTTCCAAAATCTATCACACACGCGCGAAGCATATCTTCGAGCGTTTGAATGGTTCGCTCGCTTTGACCATCCGTTTGTGGGTGGTAGGCAGTGCTCATGTCAAGTTGTGTTCCCATAGCTTTCTGAAGCGATTGCCAAAAGCATGACGTAAACCTACTATCTCTATCTGAGATGATAGATACGGGCACTCCGTGGAGTCTCACGATTTCTTTGATGTAGATTCTTGTCAGGCGCTCCATCTTGTATGATTCTTTTATTGGTAGGAAATGAGCGAATTTTGTTAATCTATCAACTATTACCCATATGGTATCCAAACCATCCGTCGACTTGGGTAGTTTGGTCACAAAATCCATGGTAATCCTTTCCCATTTCCACTCGGGAATTACTGGTTGCTGATCCATGGTAATCCTTCTCCCTGACCCATAGCTAGCACCCTTCCTGTTCCTCCCTTCCCAGGGTTGTTGGTGTTGGGGCAGTTTCGATGGATATGTCCAGTCTTTCCACATCCATAACAGGTGGGGCTTGATCCTGTGTTATTGCCGCTATTGTTGGTGTTGTTGTTGTTGCTGTTGTTGTTGTTGCGGTTGTTGTTGTTCCCTTGTTGTTGGTTCTGTAGAGGATAGGTTCTGCAATACCTTCCTGTGTGACCCTTCCGATTGCAACTGGTGCATTGCATTTCCTTGCACTTGCCATTATGATGGAGACTGCACTTGTTGCATTTTGGGAGATTCCCAGAATACTGCCTAGGAGTGCTTGGATTAGCTGAGGCTGGAGCATGTGGTGTGGAGGGTACTTGGGTGGTTGCAGCGTTGACTGTCACTGTTTGTTGCTTCTTTGTCGACTCCGAGCCTTGTCGCCATTTTCTCTTGTTGTTCTTTCCTTTCTTGTTGTCACTCTCTTTCTTGCCTTCACTTTCCGCTGGCTTCTCGCCCTTCTTGTTGTTGTGGTCGTATAGTTTCTTGGCTAACCTCTTGGCATTGTCGAAGGTTTCAGGATTTGCAGCGATTACATTTCCTTGAATTGGGGAGGCCAATCCCCAGATGAATCATTCGATTTTCTTTCCTTCTGACGTAATCATGCCAGGGCACAACAATGACACCTCGCTAAACCTTGATATGTATGCATCAATATCAGAGTTTCGGACGGTGAGATCCCACAGCTCTTGCTCCATTTTCTGAATTTCGCCACGAGGGCAGTACTCAGCCATCAGCATTTCCTTCAACTCCGTCCATGGCATAGCGTTGGATACGGGGAGAGTCATGGCCTCTACATGTCCATTCCACCAAGTGAGAGCTTGGTCAACGAATGTGCATGCGACGAACTTCACTTTCACCTCCTTGGGACATTCACATATCTCGAATACCGATTCCACTTTTTCCATCCACCTCTTTAGGGTTATCATTCCACCCGTGCCATTAAAGGTTCGTGGCTTGGCGTTGGTGAAGTCCTTGTAGGAACTTAAAGAGTGATGTGATTTTCAGCTTTAGCAAGTGATGTGATTTTCAGCTTTAGCAAGTGATGTGATTTTCAGCTTTAGCAAGTGATGTGATTTTCAGCTTTAGCAAGCTTTCTTGGAAGATCTCGAACTTAAAGAGTTTTCTAGGAGTATGATCACCAAAAACTTGTTTAGAAGAAAGGATCTTACAAGAGAGAAGAGTTGTATATCTTAGACATGTAAAAACTTACCAAAGAATGATGATTATCTTGTGAAAACCTCTTGAAACATAAGCAAAAGTCTTGTGAATTTTTGGATGATTACCAGAACATGTTCCTACAAGGACTTCACCAACGCCAAGCCACGAACCTTTAATGGCACGGGTGGAATGATAACCCTAAAGAGGTGGATGGAAAAAGTGGAATCGATATTCGAGATATGTGAATGTCCCGAGGAGGTGAAAGTGAAGTTCGCCGCATGCACATTCGTTGACCAAGCTCTCACTTGGTGGAATGGACATGTAGAGGCCATGACTCTCCCCGTAGCCAACGCTATGCCATGGACGGAGTTGAAGGAAATGCTAATGGCTGAGTATTGTCCTCGTGGCGAAATTCAGAAAATGGAGCAAGGGCTGTGGGATCTCACTGTCCGAAACTCTGATATTGATGCATACATATCAAGGTTTAGCGAGCTGTCATTGTTGTGCCCTGGCATGATTACGTCAGAAGGAAAGAAAATCGAACGATTCATCTAGGGATTGACCTCCCCAATTCAAGGAAATGTAATCGCTGCAAATCCTGAAACCTTCGACAATGCCAAGAGGTTGGCCAAGAAACTATACGACCACAACAACAAGAAGGGCGAGAAGCCAGCGGAAAGTGAAGGCAAGAAGGAGAGTGACAACAAGAAAGGAAAGAACAACAAGAGAAAAGGGCGACAAGGCTCAGAGTCGACAAAGAAGCAACAAATAGTGACAATCAACGCTGCAACCACCCAAGTACCCTCCACACCACATGCTCCAGCCTCAGATAATCCAAGCACTCCTAGGCAGTATTCTGGGAATCTCCCAAAATGCAACAAGTGCAGTCTCCATCATAATGGCGAGTGCAAGGAAATGCAATGCACCAGTTGCAATCGGAAGGGTCACACATCAAGGTATTGCAGGACCTATCCTCCACAGAACCAACAACAAGGGAACAACAACAACCGCAACAACAACAACAGCAACAACAACAACACCAACAATATCGGCAATAACACAGGATCAAGCCCCACCTGTTATGGATGTGGAAAGACTGGGCATATCCGTCGAGACTGCCCCAACACCAACAACCCTGGGAATGGAGGAACATGAAGGGTGCTAGCTATGGGTCAGGGAGAAGCGGTTCAGGATCCCCTTTTGTTACCGATATGTTTCTCCTAAACCACACTTATGCATGCATCCTATTTGATACCAGGGCAGAACGAAGTTTTGTGAGCAATAAATTCAAACACTTATTAAAACAACAACCCCAGAAGCTTAATGAAACCTTCACGGTGGAAATGGTTAATGGGAAAACAGAATCCACTGCGGAAATCTACATCAGATGTACCCTGACCTTAAATCATCACGTCTTTCAAATAAACTTAATGCCTGTTTCCATTAGGAGTTTTGATGTGATTATCGGCATGGATTGGTTAAGCCCCCACCATGCTGAAATTATGTGTCACGAGAAGGCCGTTCGCCTTCATCTCCCAAATCACGAAACCCTAGTTATTTACGGAGACAAACCCAACACGAACCTTCGTCTCATCTCGTGCATTAAGGCACAAAAGTACCTACGAAAGAAGGACTTGACGTTTCTAGCTCATATAGTGGATAAGTCTAATGAAGAGATCAGTATTCGAAACATCCCTGTGGCTTGTGATTTCCCGGATGTCTTTCCGGAGGATCTTCCGGGGATACCCCCAGAAAGACAGGTCGAGTTTTGAATTGATCTAGTGCCAGGAGCTACTCCCATCGCCAAATCACCCTACCGATTGGCTCCTGCGGAGATGCAAGAGTTGTCCAGTCAACTCAGCGAGCTTTTGGACAAAGGATTCATCCGACCCAGCTTCTCACCTTGGGGAGCTCCGATTCTCTTTGTCAAGAAGAAAGACGGTACCTTCAGGATGTGTATCGACTACAGGGAACTTAATAAGCTTACCATCAAAAACCGCTATCCACTTCCGCGAATCGACGATCTATTTGACCAGCTCCAAGGAGCTAGTTACTTCTCAAAGATAGATCTGCGATCTGGATACCACCAGCTCAAAGTCCGGGAGGATGATATTCCTAAAACCGCCTTCCGAACTCATTACGGACATTATGAATTTGTCGTAATGCCCTTCGGTCTAACGAATGCTCCTGCCGCATTCGTGGACCTAATGAATCGAATTTGCCGACCGTTCCTCGATAACTTTGTCATCATTTTCATCGACGACATCCTCGTCTATTCTCGAAGCGAGGAAGAACACGGACGACATCTCCGACAAATCCTGGAAACCCTGCGAACCGAAAAGTTATACGCAAAACTCTCTAAGTGCGAGTTTTGGCTCCGTAGTGTGAACTTTTTGGGACATGTTGTTAGTCAGGAAGGAATTCATGTGGATCCTTCTAAAATCCGAGCCATCGAAGGATGGGCGATCCCAACAACACCTACCGAAATTCGCCAATTTTTAGGCCTCGCAGGCTAATACAGGTGATTCATTCAAAACTTCTCCAAAACAGCAAAGCCACTTACCTCGCTTACACAAAAGGGCGTACCCTTCGAACGGACGGACAAGCAAGAAGCTGCATTCCGAACCCTAAAACAAGCACTCTGCAGTGCGCCGGTGCTGTCACTACCAGAAGGAACAGGACTTTATAGTTTACTGTGATGCGTCAAATCAGGGTTTAGGCTGTGTACTCATGCAGCGTGGAAAGGTGATAGCTTACACGTCCCGAAAACTAAAGACGCATGAGGTAAATTACACCACTCATGATCTAGAACTGGGAGCAGTAGTCTTCGCCCCGAAGATTTGGAGGCACTACCTTTATGGTACTAAGTGCACCATCTTCACCGACCACAAGAGTCTCCAGCACATTTTGAACCAAAAGGAGTTGAACATGAGGCAACGAAGATGGGTTGAGCTGCTGAACGACTATGAGTGTGAAATCAAGTACCACCTACGCAAGGCTAATGTGGTAGCTGATGCCTTGAGTCGGAAAGAATACTCTTATCGTCGTTTGAAGACTCTCTCCATAACCATTCGATCCCACCTAACCTCTCAAATCAAGGCAGCCCAGCGCGATGCCATGAAGGCAGAAAACAAAACAAGCGAAGCGTTGCGTGGAATGGAGAAGAACTTTGAAGTGAAGGGAGACGGAACAAATTACTTCATGAACCGCATTTGGGTCCCTAAACTTGGGGGATTCAGAGAAGTAGTCATGAACGAAGCCCGCAAGACGCGATACTCCATCCATCCGGGTTCAGACAAAATGTACTTGGATGTTAAGCAACATTATTGGTGGCGTAACATGAAGGCAAAGATTGCCACTTACGTTAGCAGGTGCCTCACATGTGCTAAAGTAAAGGTGGAATATCAGAAGCCCTCCGGATTACTACAGCAACCAGTAATTCCCGAGTGGAAATGGGAAAGGATTACCATGGATTTTGTGACCAAACTACCCAAGTCGACGGATGGTTTGGATACCATATGGGTAATAGTTGATAGATTAACAAAATCCGCTCATTTCCTACCAATAAAAGAATCATACAAGATGGAGCGCCTGACAAGAATCTACATCAAAGAAATCGTGAAACTCCACGGAGTGCCCGTATCTATCATCTCAAATAGAGATAGTAGGTTTACGTCACGCTTTTGGCAATCGCTTCAGAAAGCTATGGGAACACAACTTGACATGAGCACTGCCTACCACCCACAAACGGATGGTCAAAGCGAGCGAACCATTCAAACGCTAGAAGATATGCTTCGCGCGTGTGTGATAGATTTTGGAAAATCGTGGAATACCCACATGCCTTTGATCGAGTTCTCATACAACAACAGCTATCACTCGAGCATCAAAGTCGCTCCTTTCAAAGCATTGTACAGGATCACCGTTATGTTGGGCTGAGGTAGGAGACACCCAGCTAGCAAGAGGACAAACGTCAAACAATGCCTTAACGGGACCAGAAATCATACACGAGACGACCGAGAAGATAATTCATATCAGGGCCCGACTACAATCATCACGAGACAGACAAAAGAGCTACGCTGACAAACGGCGAAAGCCCTTGGAATTTAGAGTCGGGGATAGGGTGTTATTAAAAGTCTCTCCTTGGAAAGGGCTGATTCGTTTTGGAAAGCGGGGAAAACTGAACCCTCGACACATTGGACCCTTCTAGATTCTTGCCCGAATCGGTCCAGTGGCTTATAGACTGCAGCTACCCGCTGAGCTCAGCAGTGTACACCCCATGTTCCATGTTTACAACTTGAAAAAGTGCTTATCCGACGAGACTCTCGTCATTCCATTAGAAGAAGTCGAAATCAACGAGAATCTCCTGTTCATTGAGGAACCAGTCGAAATCATGGACAGGGAGGTGAAGCGTACTAAGCAGAGTCGCATTCCGATTGTGAAAGTTCGATGGAACGAAAGACGCGGACCGGAATTCACATGGGAACGTGAAGACCAAATGAAGCAGAAGTACCCTCACCTGTTCTCGCAATTTCAAATCTAGCTTTCAAAAGAATTTCGGGACGAAATTCCCTCTAACGGGGGGATGATGTCACAACTAGGAATTTTGATGCTTTGTAACAACAACAATGATAACAATTGTAAACCAACAATGTGAAAGCATGCATGATGCTTATTCAATAACAACAAAAACTTCCATCAAACAGTTTATACAAGCACTACAAATAGTCAACAAAGAATTGGAAACCCTAGAAATCCCGGTTTAAGTCCATTTTGGACTAGGATTTCCTTATTGGGCCTAATGGACCAATAAGCTTCCAATTTAACTATCTTGAACATAGAACTCTCAAATGGGCTCTAATTGGACCCATATACATGAAACTTAATATTTTGAGCCTTATAAGCCTAAAATGAACTAGGTTATCTTTAATGGGCCTTATTGGACCATAACAAATCTAATTAGCCCTAATGGATCATAAAAATCATTCCTTGACTTATTTTGGGCCAAAAATCCTCTAATTGAATCATAATATGGGCTTAAGCATATAAGGCCCAATTTTCTTTCTTCCTTTATCCTCTTCTCGGCCCAACTACTCAAAAATGGAAGAGAGTTGACTTCCACTTGCCACCTCACATTTACCCATTGGAAACCCATGCAAAATCTCATGTTTTCATGCCTGTCAACTCAAATGTCTCTCTCTTCTCCTCTCTCTTTTTCTCTCGGCCGAGAGCCTCCCAAAACACACACATATCACAACAAAATCTCTCCAAGTCTCTCTAAACTCATCCATTTCTTCATCCAAAAATTCACAAGACTTTTGCTTATGTTTCAAGAGGTTTTCACAAAATAATCATCATTCTTTGGTAAGTTTTTACATGTCTAAGATATACAACTCTTCTCTCTTGTAAGATCCTTCCTTCTAAACAAGTTTTTGGTGATCATACTCCTAGAAAACTCTTTAAGTTCGAGATCTTCCAAGAAAGCTTGCTAAAGCCGAAAATCACATCACTTGCTTCCATTCTTCTTCAAAAACCGAACCCACAACTCAAGGTGAGCTTCATACCCCTCTCTTTTTGGTTTTCATAAGTTTTATGGGGGAGAATACAAGTAAAATGTGTAGATCTATGTGTATGTGTATGCTATGTATGATTTTATGCATGTATGTGTGATTTTATGTGTTTTTGTGTTGAATATGTAAACAATAAGGGAAGAAATCTTGAGATCTATGTCCTAAGAAGGAAAACAAACATGATCTAAGTTATATTACACTAATCAAGTCAAGAATATTAACTTACAAGATTATGATAAACATATTTCAACATAAAACCCATTTTTGGGCTTAAATTGTCAAAAATACAAAAGTTGGGTTAAAAATTGCCAAATGACGGTTTCGTAAAGGTCAAAAGAGTAAAAACAGTTACAATAATTGTTTTTATGAACATTATAACCTCCAAAGGACTTAAATTGTAAATATTAGCTTAATGGGCTAAATTTTGGGCTTTTCGGGCCAACAAGCCCAAAGTTGCGAACATATGACATTTAAAGGGGCTGAAATGGTAAATTCTTCAAAACAGGGGATAACAAGTGTAACAAAACTATTTCAAGGGTTAAAAATGCTTTTCCTTTCCAAAGAGGATCAAAAATGCAAAGTTTTTAGATTTTGGGCTAAAATTGTAAAAATTGCAAAAATTTGGGTTTTAACCGAAAAACACTATTCTGGAAGGGCTGAAACTGCCAAAGAATAAGTCTTGGGTTAAAAATATCATTTAAACAAGTCTATGATGCAAAAGTGTCAAGAAAATGTTTTAAGGGCCTAAAATGACTTTTCTTTTATATAAAGGACTAAAATTGTTATTTATAAAGAGAAAGGGGCTGAAAAGGTCAAACCACTGTTTTAAACCACTTATTTTAATTATAGAATATTGAGACAAAAATACTAATCTACGGCTTACAAAATCAAAAGACAAATACACGTATAACTCCAAATACCGTTATAAACAAATCGCTCGGTCTCGAGTCGATACAAAAATAACAAATCGTTCAATCGAACCCTCCAGTAGTTATGCGATACCTAAGACAGGTAAACATTTGACACTTGGGCTTGAAAGTTTCAAATCATGCTTGTTGGATCTTGCAAATCCATTAACATGATCTTTGGGGCCCAAGGGAAAACGATTATATCTTATTGGGCCTCCTAGGACCCAATTCCGTATAAAGGGACCTTCAATGGCTTTTATGTGCTATTGGGCCCTAGTGGTCCATTAGTATTACTAGTAAGGTCAAAATAATCAAATGCGAGATGGGCCAACGTCTTCTTCGCATCCCCGACAGCCTAAAGTAACTCACGAAAGTGGTAGGACTTCATACTCCTCTTCTCTCGGTTGCTAAGGCTTGTGAGTAATCAAAGTAAACAGACTCAGGTCGTTAATCAATAGTAATCAAGGTGGTTTGGATTAAGTGAGTAATAACGGATGGCACCTCTAAGGGTCGTTTGTAGTTGGTAGTTATAACCATTCATTATCAGGCATAGTTATAACGACTCACTAGAATTGATAATCTCCGACACCACCCGAGTAATCAAGGAAGAGTAATAAAAAATCATTCGTTGTGGCGGTATAGAAATTAGTAATCAAGTATATCTTTCGTCATCGGAAAACATCGGGTTTTTCGGGGAATTCAACAACACTCGCTCGTAATCTAAATAATTGTAATACAAAACTCCCTTTTTATACACGTTATGAAATCATTCATGCATCAACTTATGGATCTTCACACTTTGATAAACTATTGTCTTTTCAGAAACTATCGGATTTTCTGGGTTTTACGAACTACACAAATCATTTTTATCACAACATTGCTTATGAACTCACCAACATTTCATATGTTGACGTTTTCCAAAATAACTTGTATTCTCAGGTAACAGGTAAGCGGAAGGGTAATATCAAGTAATGTTTGGACGTTATGTTTTTGAAAACTCTCAAACAATTTATGTTATGAGTGTGTAATATTTAAAACAATGTACTTGATGTAAACAATATCAGTTGTAATGTATTGATGCATGGTGATGTTTATGTTATGATTCATGTATATTCATTGTGATGGTACTCAATTTAAGTCACGCGAGCCCCCAGACATTTTCGCCGTCTGGTTTCGGGGGTGTGACAATGATTTTCTCCACAACATTCTAGTTTCTTGAGAGCTTTTCTACACCTTATATTTTTTGAAATCTCTAATCGATTCTTATTAAGATTCTTAATAACTGTATTTAAAATCCTTGGTAAGATCAATATTTTTCAACAAAAACATAAGATGTGTTTAACTATTAAACGCAAAGAAAACTATAAAAAAATAAGCATCATTAAAAAGGCCACCAAAAGATTAAACAAAAAATTTCTTAAACACCAAGGGCATAAACCAAAAACCATTGACGAAAAATTAAAATCAATTCAACAAAACCCTCGAGGGCCTAAAATCTAACCATACGTAAAGCAATCATATTCTTAAATCTTCCCATTGGTTGTCTCTCTGTCACCTTCCTTCTTTGCGTCGTCCCCCTCAGTATCGTTGCCAACATTTGCAACCGCATCCTCCATAACTGTTGGTGCCTCCTCTTGTCCTTTCTTCTCCTTCTTCCTCTTAATATTTCTCTTAGTAGGGCCTTCGCCCATGTCCATCAACAAATTTTCTAGAGTCTCTTGCCATGCCTCTACATCCCACTCCTCTTGCTTCCTAACTTCAAGATCCTCAACCATCTTCAGACGTGCTTAAAGGACTGTTACTGCTGCAGAACCCTTGGCATCCTCAGTAGCCTCTTTGGATTCCTCCTCAAGTTTAGCCTCACATTTGAATAGTTCTATGTTTAAATAAAGAATGTCATCCCTCAGCTCTTGGTTTTGCAATATCATCATTTCCTCCGTTTCTTTGGCTCTTTGGCTTATTTTCATCTCTTTCCTCGACAATGTTAATAAAATGAGGCGTAAGCTGCAAGAAATTAAACAATGACAATTAGGAATCGATTCAAAAATAACTTGTAGAACATAAAATTACTTGCCGATTGAATTGTTATATCCACCTTTTTTCTTGAGCTCTCTAGGTTCAATGCCATGAAAGATCTCAACATCGATTACCTTAATGTCTACTTTCCTCTTCTTGCCCCCAAATCAACTTGGCTTGAACCTTCCTTCTTCACCATGATCCATTTACCATCTTTCTTGACAACCAATAAATCATCAGTATTGGAGAGTCTAAAGTGTGAACGGGATCGTGTGGACCTATAAATTATACGCATGTTTAAAATTCATCTTAAAATGTTTGGATAAGATAAAATTGATAAAGAGATCAATCTTACTAAAAAATATACATGTTCACAATTTGACGATGTTGGTGGTCCTTGATTTTCATTCCTCTTTCAATGGCAGGAATTTTTAGAAACTCCTCAATATTTTCCTTAGAACTTGTCTCTGCAGGAAAATAACTTCAAACTTGGGAACTGCAAAAAGCAAAGATGTAACATCCCAAAAATCATGATAAAAAAATTATTTTTCATAAATAATTTTCAAAAACCATATGACATAAAAAACATTATCTTAAAACGTAGTCATAAAAATCAGAGTATCTAAAAACATCTCTCAACATAAATCCCAAGATGATGTGTACAATCACGCCTTCACCTTACTTCGATCATCTGATGTACCTGAAACCACGAAATCAATGATTGTAAGCCCAAACTTAGTGAGTTCCCCAAAAAGACCCCACATAGCAAAATACATGCAATGCACAAAAACAAGGCTTACAATACAAGGTTGGACAGCCACCGAGCCTTCAATTATAAGTTGGACTGCTCCTGATCCTACAACATAATCTGGAACGCTCCCTTAGCCTATAGTATCAAGTGGACCGATCGAGTATCTTACCCTTCACCATAAAGCAAGACCGCCTCAACCTAAGCACAATATGTCTACATATGCACATAAACAAAAAACCAACTAGCATAGGTCATCACACAGTTCAACCAATCCAACAGATCACTATAGGATAGCAACATCCTATACATAAAGATATATACCACAATCTAGTGGGCCGGCATTGGTGCCTTCGACCCACGAGTACAATAACGAAAACTCACCTTAAAGTCTAGAAGATAACTGAACTGATCACTGCTCCAAATACCGGCTCTACAGGTCACCTATACAAGAAACAGGGACCATGCCTCAATTTACCACTCAAAATACCCCAAAATAACCAAGCGTCAAACTGAGTCAAAGTCAACAGTCAAAAAAGCCAAAAATGAACATTCATCCAGATTACGCCATGCGTAATAGCTCTACGCCCTGCGTAGATCCTAAGGGGAAAATCGAGGGAAAATAAGGTTACGCACTGCGTAGCCAGAGTTATGCCCCACATATTGAGCCACATCCCAACTTAATCATTAAGCTCATAATACAGAAGCTTAAACCACCAAATTTCCAGTTGTACACTAGATGGACATCCTATTGGATTAAGTATCTAACTTTATCCATTTACATGCATACCAAGGGCACAAACAAACAATCTAAGTCCAAAAGGTCGTTCAAAGATCAAAAACACATGCATGGATAGATAAGAGTGACCAAGCTCTCATTTTTATTTCCTAAAAACCCTAAAAATGTATAGAAATTACTCTTCAATGGTCAAGAGTAGCTCTTACTCATAAACACCATGGTTATGATGACAAAAAGCTTGAAAACCTAACACTAAACTAGATCTTTGATAAAAACTCATAAATATGGAGACTTTATGCCTCCAAGAGATAGATGAGGGAAAGGAACTTCTAGATCTAATGTTAAGTCAAGCTTCTAAGCAACTCTACTACCTTCTTCTTTCTTGAAAAAGAACAAAAAAACACACTTAAGCTCACAAATACACCAAAAGGAAATTCGTGATTCGAAGGGGATGTTTGGGAAGATGGAGGTTGATGATAGAAAGGCCTCATGGGGGTTACAAACTTTAAATAGGGCTCATAATCTCGAAATTAGGGTTTTGGTAATGGGCTGCTTCACGTTAGGTAGCTTCATCTATGCAGGCTGTAGATTATTAAGTCCCTGCATCAAGTTTCCCTCCTACACTCTGCGTAGTAGGCTGCATTACGCCATTTGTAATGACTAAAACTCTACACTTAAACTTCTAAATAAGGAAAGAAGTTTTCCGAAAGGACCATGTGCTAGAAAAGAAATAAATAACGAGCTTAACTTAAGGACCCTAAAATAAGAGGAGAATAAAATCCTACCCTTCACAACCCAGTCTTGTGGAATTTCATCAACATTTGGGAGAGAATCCTTCCTAACAACGGAAAATCTATTTTTCCACTCAATATCATGGTGAGTAGCCTTAAGAATCAAATAATCTTGTTTTGGTTTGATTTTCAACAGGAAGTGATAAGAGAAAAAGTTTGCAACTCATACATAAAGCAATCTCGGAAGACCCAAGTTCGTAAATCGAAATATGCAAGAATACTCCTTATCACGAGCATTGATAGGCTATAAGCAATACCATAAACCCTAAAGAACTCGAAAACAAGCTAATGAAAGGGGACTTTTAGACCTATAGTGAAGGGATATTCAGGAAAACAAACCCATGCATGTGAGAATGAATCAAATCTCAAATGAGGGTCGAAGGCCATAAAGATTGTAAAAGTTGGAAATAGTACTCTTTTTAGGCACTTCCTCCTCAGGATTTTCTAGGAGACCTTGATCAATTCAATCTTCAATGATCTTAATCTTGCATGGAACATTCTTTTCTAGCACTCTCACAGAGGAATCAAAGGAAAAGCTGAAGAAAGACGTACCTTAGGAAGAATGCAAGATATATGTTCAAGATAAAGAAGCGTTGTTAAATGTGACTCGAGCATTTGGATCATGTTCATGGAGAATTTGGAGAACTTGTAACTCAATCTTATTCTTGCGCCAAACTACTCCCTGTTGCGCCATGGAGTATGTTGTTGCACCAAGCATGGTCTTGTTGCGCCATGCATGTTGTTGTTGTGGAAAGATGGTGATGTTGCTCCAACCTAGAACTTCTTGCGCCACAATTGAAGCCTGTTTCACCATCCTTGCACATGTTGTGTCATAATGGTTCAAGATGGGCCATTTTGGTTCCTTGATGAGCCATGGTATCCCTGATGAGCCAAGTATGCGATGAACTCCTCTATGATGCTCAAGCTCATTCACAGATGCTCTAAAGTTGGTATTGCTCAAGGATTACACCATGTTTTACCACCATGATGGATGTTGGGCCATTAGTGTTCATGGTGCACCAATTGTACATCATGATGATCCACTATGGTACAAGGTGCCCCATCATGTGTGTTGTTCATGCTCATGGGTTGTATGACATGGAAGGATGTTCTAGAAGATGTTGCATGGCGGAATATGATTGGTTTTCATCATTCATGGGCCTGTGGGTCAATGGGCTTGGCCTATTAGGGTTTTAGGTCTGATGTCTCAATTATAAATAGGGATGCACGCATAGTCATTTAAGGTTTCTTGTGTCTTGTATCTTGTATTCTCAGTAAGGAAGACGAATCTCTAGTGAATTGCACTTGTAACATCTGTTTGAGAACTCTGAATAAAGAATACTCCCCTCCTGCCCGTGGACGTAGGTCACCTTGACCGAACCATGTAAATACTATGTCTTGTGTGCTTATAGTTTTGCTAGTTATCCGCATTACTTCCTAAGAAGGGTCATCAGAACTTGGCAAGGGGCATCATATTCGTTCTGAGTCTTGACAAGTATCACATGTTTTCGCTAACAAGTAGTATTAGAGTTGTGGTTGGTGTTCTCTTGATTGAAGATGGCATCTCACAAGTTCGATTTGGAGAAGTTCAATGGTTCGAATGATTTCACTTTGTGGAAGGTGAAGATGAAGGTTCTTCTAGTTCAACAAGGATGTGCAGCGGCACTGGACGGAGAAGCTAAACTGGCAAGGATATGGCGGCTGGAAGGAAGGTGGATATTCTTGAAAGATCGTATAGCACTATTTGGTTGATTTTGACAGATGAATTAATGAGAAAGGTCATGGATCAAACGAGTGTTGATGGGCTTTGGGAGAAATTGTGTGACAAGTATCAAAACAATTCTCTGACGGCTATATTAGAAGAAACGTTTGTATTCTGTTAGGATGTCAAAAATCACCCAAGTGAAGGATCATTTGGATAACTTCAACATGATCATCTTGGACCTACAAGGTGTGAATGTAAAGATTGAAGATGAAGATGAAACACTTATCCTCTTATGTTCACTGCCGAATTCTTATGGGAATTTCATTGATACCATGTTATATGGTAGGATAAGGATCATTGTGAATGATGTGAAGGAGTCTTTGATGTCCATGGAACTGAAAATAAAAGTTTCAGTTGGAGAAGAAATTTCCAGTTCCGGTTTGTTCGTAGGAAGATGAAGAACATCAGATAGAGGTGGAGATAAGAATGGGAAGTTAAGTTCTGAATCTAAAGCCAACATCAAATCTTATAACTGCAAGGAAAAGGGGCACTTCACAAGAGATTGTCCATTGCTAAAGAAAGGGAATAATGGTGTTGGACTAAGCAACAACAATATTGTTGTGGTTCAAGGAAATTCTGATGAAGGGCATAATGGTAATGTTTTGAGAGTTTGTACATCTAGTTTTGCTGATGTTTGGGTCTTGGACTCAGGAGCATCCTATCATATGATATGCAATCGCGATTGGTTCACTCCTTCAAAGAGTGGAATGGCACAGTCAAGATGGGTGATGATTAGGTGAGTAGTATCAAGGGCAGTGGCACGGTGCAAATCAAGATGCATAATGGTATGTATAGGAAACTTGATTGCTGGTTTGTCCCAGAACATCGAAAGAATTTGATTTCTATTGGCACTTTGGCGAAGGATGGATTGAAATATTTTGGATATGGTGTAGGGTTAAGAGTCTCCAAGGTTGCTCTTATAGTTATGAAGGGAAGGATGAATCCTCATGGGATTTATATTATGGATCGTTGTACGTGATAGGTTTTTAGTATAACAACATTCCTATGTGTTCATGCAACCCTAATGCTTTGGATCTAAGTTTTTTCTTTAGTTATACATGCAAATAGAAGTTCCAAAGCAATAACGTTAATACTAGCATACAAAACTCAAGATCTATATGAAAATATGGTTAGAATGTTACCTTGCTTGTTATCTCGTAATAACAAGTAATCCACGGATGATCTTGACTCTTGAAAACTTGAGTGCCTCACGTGTTGTACCTCTAATGGATTCACAAACACCAAAAGCAAAGGATGAGTGAGACAGAGGCAGAATTGGATATGGTTTCTCCTTGTGAAGCAATGGTCGATTTCAAGAGGTCTAGGGGCCTTTATATATTTGTGGCTGCTAGGGTTTCCAGGTGAAACCCTAATTCCTTACTTAGGCTCCAAGCAGACCATGGACTTCCTTCTAGAAGGGTTTGGACGATTTCTATAGGGCCTCCTATAGATTTCGTCCAACCTATTCCAAGGAAGTCCAGTAACCCAGTTTGCAATTATCAATGATTTGCATAACCAGTCCCCTTACTTTTAATCAGTTCCTTTAATCCCAAAATTAATACCAAATTAATTTATGATTAAATACTAATTAAATAATATGATTTCCAATTAATATATTGTTCTCATAATATATTAATAAATCATTAAATAACCTCTCTCTCCAAAAGTCATCCTGTCAAGTTCTTATGGTGAAGGCAACCAAAAAGGACCATGCTACTATCAGATCAAGTATATACTAATTATATTCATGGGCTTAGACACCTAATCCAATAGTCTCCCACTTGGATAAGTCTAACAACTAAAATTGCAAGTATGGCTTCATAATCTGATTAGAAATCGTAGCTTTCAAAAGCCGCTGTCAAACTCTGACCTAGTCAATGATGCGTCCTTTAGATAAGGGATCATATAATCCTACGTTCTGTAAGATATCGTGTGGACAAAGACATGGAACAGAATCATTCTCAATGTCCATCATTTTGTTTCCCGATTTTTGATTTGTTTGAAAATGAACTTAATTGAACACATCAATTCAGTCCTGACCGGGCCCGACACATAAGTCAACACAAAATCATCGAGGGGCCCAAGATATCGCTTTTCCCGTTAGGGAAAAAGGAACAGATAAACTTTCACTTATATGCTTGTACTATTTACTCATCAAATCGTACACAACAATACGTTTTATAACATCAAGTTACTGATGCGTTTACGCATTATCAATACATAACTAACTCGTAAACAACAACTCATACATCTTGGTTTAAAGATTATACGATATTATCGTCTCACAATTGCTCGTGAGAAATTACATGAAGTAATTCAAATGAGCGTGGGTTTAATCCAATACTCAAATCCTATTTCAGGAGTACTCGTGAATGTTGTAGAAAACCTTTGCTATGTCTAAGCACTTAGACAATCTACAAGCCAATTCATGACAGTCTTGCCTTATTACTTACTTCCAAAGTATGATCGACTGTGGATAATTTGAATAATCCAATTATTCTAGAAGTAAAACATGCAAAAGTGAAACAATAGTAAACAATTGACACAAGATAGTAAAAATGACTCGTAAATAAATCTCTATTATTTAATCATCAATTGTTAATTACATTTATCTATTACAAGTTTCTAAACATCTATCTAATCACTAAAACTAATATCGTTCTTCAGGCTAATGCTCCTCGCATGCTGAACGTGCTTGATCCTACTTAGACCCTTTGTGAGGGGATCCGTAGGATTCTCTTCTGACGATACCCTCTTGACCACGAGGAGTCCTTCTTCTACACGATGTCTGATGAAGTGGTATTTTCTGTCAATAGGTCTAGATCTGCCATGATCCCTTGGTTCCTTGGTTAAGGCAACCGCTCCTTCATTATCACAGAAAATCTCCATGGGCTCCTTTATGGCTGGCACAACTCCAAGGTCTCCAATGAAGTTCTTTAACCATATAGCCTCCTTCGACGCTTCGCTCGCAGCTATGTACTCTGATTTGCACATTGAATCAGCCACGGTCTCTTGCTTGCAACTCTTCCTAGTCACTGCTCCTCCATTTGGGGTAAACACCCAACCTGACTGAGAGCGGAAGTTATTTATGTCGGTCTGAAAGTTGGCGTTGCTATACCCTGTCACTCACAAGTCATCACTGCCACCAAGTATAAGGACCCAGTCCTTAGTCCTTAGTCCTTCGCAGATACTTAAGAATGTTCTTAATTGCTATCAAGTAAGCTCTACCCGAGTTTCCTTGATACCGGCTTACCATGCTCAACGTAAAAGCCGCACCAGGACGAGTACATGTGATAGCGGACATGATCGAGCCAACGGCGGAAGCATATGGCACTTGACTCATTTCTGCTATCTCGGCATTGGTACTCGGACTCTAAGTCTTACTCAGCTTGGTATTTCACTTGATTGGTAACTCCCCTTTTGTTGGAATTGTCCATGCTAAAACGTTTTAACTGCTTTTCCAAGTAAGTACTTTGATTAAGTCCAATTAGTCTTTTAGTCCTGTTTCTCAAGATCCTTATCCCTAGAATATAAGCAGCTTCCCCTAGATCCTTCATAGGGAAACAACTCCCAAGCCAGGACTTAACTTCCTGCAAGGTTGGAACGTCATTTCCTATGAGCAGTATGTCATTGACATACAATAATAGAAAGCTAACTATACTCCCACTAGCTTTGACATACACACAGGACTCATCCTCACTTCTAGAGAAACCAAAATCTTTGACTTTTTCATCGAAGCAAAGATTACATCTGCGAGACGCTTGCTTCAATCCATAAACGGTTTTCTCAAGCTTGCACACTCTATTGGGGTATATAGCATCCACAAAACCCTCTGGCTGACACATGTAAACATCTTCAGCTAGCTTCCCATTAAGGAAAGCGATTTTAACATCCATCTACCATATTTCATAATCATGAAACGCAGCGATGGCTAACATAACCCTAATAGACTTGATCTTGGCCACTGGTGAGAAGGTCTCATCATAGTCAACCCCCGGGGATTGAGTAAAGCCCTTCGCAACCAGCCGTGCCTTGAATGTGTGCACCTTTCCATACATGTCGGTCTTCTTCTTGAAGATCCACTTGCACCGAACTGTCTTTCGACCTGGTACATTGTCAACCAAGTGACAAACTTGATTGTCATACATGGATTGGATCTCGCTGTCCATTGCCTCTTTCCATTTTGTAGACTCAGGGCCCGCCATGGCTTCCTTGTAGCTAGAAGGATCATCCAAATTTACCAGTGTACTATCACTGTTAAACGTATCACCTTCCGTAGTAGTATGGAAACCATAAGACTCCGGTGCCATTCTAACTCGAGCAGAACGCCTAAGATGTAACGAATCGTCAATGGGTTCAACAGGAATCTCTTTTTCAGGTTGAGCCCTAGTGTTAGAGGTTCCTTCACCGCTTGATTCTTGAATCTCTTCAAGATCAAATGTCCTCCCATTGTCCTCTTTGCATATGACTTCCCTCTCGCGGAAAACTCCTCTCTTTGCTACAAAGACCACGTTATCACTTCGTCTGTAGAAAAGATATCCAAAGGATTTATGTCGGTAACCGATGAAAATAAACTGCTCACTACGAGGTTCAATCTTGTCGTGATTCTCTCGTCTTACGAAAGCTTCACAACCCCAAACCTTGATATGTACCAACGAGGGAACCTTCCATGTCCACATCTCGTGAGGTGTTTTAGTAACCTTCTTAGTTAGGACTAGATTAAGGATATGGTTGGCAGTTTCTAAGGCATACCCCGGAATGAGATTGGTAGCGAAGTTCGACTCATCATGGAACGAACCATGTGCAACAAGGGTCGATTGCGCCTCTCAGCTACACCATGAAGTTGCTGTATCCTAGGAGGTGTCAATTGTGAAACAGTTCCACATTGCTTAAGATAGTTGTGGAACTCGATACTAAGATACTCACCACCCCTATCCAATCTGAGCATCTTTATCTTCCTGCCCAATTAATTATCCACTTCTTGCTTAAACTCTTTGAACTTTTCAAAAGTTTATGACTTATGCTTGATTAAGTAGATATATCCATATCTACTATAATCATCAGTAAAAGTCACATAGAAGCGGTTTGCATCCATTGTGGTGGATCTGAAGGGCCCACACACATCTGTATGTATGAGATCCAACAATCCCTCACCTCTTTCACAAGTACCAGTGAAAGGTGATTTAGTCATCATTCCAAGTAAAAAAGATTCGCACGTGTCATCTGACTTTAGGTCAAATGACTCCAACACTCCATCCTTTTGGAGTTGGGTTATGCGCTTCTTGTTGACATGTCCAAGACAATAATGCCACAAGCATGCCTTTTCTAAACCATTAGACGAATCAATATGGAACACATTATTACCTATGTTATCTACAACCTGAAGGGTTTTGAGCATCCTAACAACTTAAGGTGCACATACAACCCTAAATGCTTTGGATCTATGTTTTTTCTAATTGTACATGCAAAATGATTTTCCAAAGCGCTATCCTAACTAGCATACAAACATGGGTTCTTGTATAATAAAAACTAGTTAGATGACATACATTTTCTTGTAGCTTGATTCCTTGGACCTTTAAGAGCCTAGCACGCCAAATGTGATGCCTCAAATGCTTCAAACAACACCACCAACAATGGAGGACTTGAGAGAGATTGTCTTGCACAAAAAATCGGCTATAGCTCTTCCAAAGACTACTAGGTGCCGATTTTAGGAGCCAAGGGGTTTCTTATATAGTGTGGCAAAACTAGGGTATACCATGTAAACCATAATGTGCATGACCTTCCATATTCCTTATGCTCCATGGGTTTAAACCTCTATGGACCATCCATTGGTTGTGACATTGGTTTAGCCCAACTTAAACAACTATGGATCATTGGCCCACATTATAAGAATCATTGATTTACACAATCAATCCCCATATATTTAATTAGTCTCTTTTGATCACAAAATTAATTCCAAATTAATTCTTGATCAATACTAATTAAATAATATGATTTCATATTAATATATTAGAACTTATAATATATTAATAAATCATAAATAACGTCTTCTCAGTTGTCCATCCTTCAGATTGTTCTAGTGCCATGCAACCCATATGGACCATGCTACTCTCGGGTCAAGTACATACAAATTATAGTTATGAACTTAGACACCTTATACAACAGTCTCCCACTTGGATACGTCTAATAATTATAGCTGCAAGTATGACTTCAGGATCCGACTAGCAATCGTAGCTCTTAAAAGCCTTTGTCGAACATAGACACACCATTTTCTCTAAGTGATCATATAATCCTCTATTCTCAAGATATCAACGGGACAAATACATGGAACAACGTCATACTTATTGTCCAGCTGTTTGTTTCTTGATTTCCGATTTGTTTGACATAGAACTTAATCGAACACATCAATTTAGTTTTGACCGGGCCCGAAACATAAGTCAAAACAAAATCATCGAGGGGCCCAAGATATCGCTTTTAATCCTCCAAGGACTAAAAGGAACAGATAAACATCGACTCATATGCTTCTACTAACTACTCATCAAATTGTACACAACAACATGTTTTATAACATCAAGTTACTAAAGCGGTTTCATACTATCAATGTACAATCAACTCATAGTCAACAACTCATATCTCTTGGTTTGAAGACTTATATGATATTATCGTCTCACGATCACTCGAGATAAATTCCATGAAGTGATACAAGTTAGCGTGGGTTTAATCCAATACTCAGACCTTATGAGCACTCATGAATGTTGCAACAAACTTTGCTATGTCTTATACAATTCATACAATCTACAAGCCAAATTCATGACAGTCTTGCCTCAATACCTACTTCCAACGTATGATCGACTGTGAATAGTTCGAATAATATAATTATTGTAGAAGTTAAAACATGCAAAGTGAAACAATAGTAAATGATTGACACAAGATAGTAACATTACTTATCAATAAAAA
This sequence comes from Lactuca virosa, assembly GCF_052849685.1. NCBI lineage: Eukaryota > Viridiplantae > Streptophyta > Magnoliopsida > Asterales > Asteraceae > Lactuca > Lactuca virosa. Next base: position 416,939,579 of record NC_136428.1, on the reverse strand, counting down.
ACACATTTTATTTAATCATCGAATGTCAATTACATTTCAACTATTACAAGTTTCAAAACTATCTAATCATTAAAACTAATATTGTCCTTCAGCCCGATGCGCCTCGCATGCTGTAAGTGCTTAATCCTACACAGTCCCTTCGTGAGGGGATCTGTTGGGTTCTCCTTTTACGATACCCTCTTTGCTACGAGGAGTCCTTCTTCTATTCGATGTCTTATGAAGCGATATTTTATGTCAATGTGTCTAGATCTGCCATGATCCCTTGGTTCCTTGGCTAAGGCATTTATACTCTCGCTGAAATAGAAAATCTCCATAGGATCCTTTATAGCTGGTACAACTCCAAGGTCTCCAATGAAGTTCTGCAGCCATATTGCCTCCTTCGCCGCCTCTCTTACTGCTATGTACTCTGATTCGTACGTTGAATCAGCTACTGTCTCCTGCTTGGAACTTTTCCAAGTTATTGCTCCGCCATTCAGGGTAAGTACCCAGCCCGACTGAGAGCGGAAATTATCCATGTCGGTCTGTAAGCTGGCGTCACTATACCCCACTACTCTCAACTCATTACTCCTACCGAGGGTAAGGACCCAATCCTTAGTCCTCTGCAGGTACTTGAGAATGTTCTTTACCGCAGTCCAGTGAGTCTTAACAGGGTTCCCCTGATATCTGTTGACCATGCTCAAAGCAAAGGCCACACCAGGGCGAGTACAAGTCATAATATACATGATCGAGCCAACAACGGAAGCATATGGTATTCGACTCATCTCGGCTATCTCAGCCTCTGTACTCGGACTCTGAGTTTTACTCAGTTTGGCATTGCTCTGGATCGGTAAGTCACCTTTCTTGGAATCCTCCATGCTGAATCTTTTGAACACCTTATCCAATGTGACAACCGTCAAAATTCGAGTCGGTTCTAGATTTGAATAAACTTAGTTGCACGTATAGGCACGACACATACTAGACTTAGTAACTAGAAGTTAAGATATAACTTATTAGAAACTTGGAAACAATTAGAAACAATGGATAATGTGCTTAGATTTCACATTGATATGTGAATTCTACTACTACTTAACTGTAGTGACTATCTATATTTGGGTCACTCTTTGACTCGAACACCTTTTCATGAATCATATACACACATCATGCACTTGACCTAGTAGTAGAAATTAGGTCAAAGTCTCATAGAAACTTAAGTCAAAGTCAAAGACTAGGACTAGTATACTTGATTCCTCAATTTCGCTTGAATCTCGGAATCACTACATAGAGTGCCAATAAACCAGTAAAAATAAATTAGAAGCATTATTTCTAACTTGAATAAGAGTTAGAAAACCCAAAAATAATTTGAAGTCTCAAAAATTTAATTAATTTTGATATCCAAAGACTTACATACTCTCAAAAACCCTAAATGCCCTAAAAACTCACATTTATAAACTTTAACCTTAAAAATTCTATAAAAATAATTATGAAGCTTCTAATATTATCTTATAATAATTAAAATTATGAAAATGCATTTAAGGAAAATAAAATTTAACTCATTAACATTTACCCTTAATTAATAAATCAAAAATCAACACTTTTATGCATAAAAACTAAGTTAAGGTGCACATTTTATGAAAGGTTTGATATTTTTATAAAATATTTGAATTTTATAAAAATGGAAGAGGGGGAAACCCTATCTTATTCCCCTAAAATCGGACACCCTCTCTCCTCTTTCAAAATTCATCTTTCCAACACACTAAATGACTTATTCTCTCTCACACTCCATCTTCTCTCTCACTCTATCTCTCATTCTCTCTCACACTCTTCATCACCACCACTCCATTTCTCTCTTCATCTCTCTACACTCACAAAAATTTCCAGAAAACAAACCCAATAACACTCCTCAAACTCGAAATCTTCATCATATGTAGTGTTCTTGAAGGTAAAATCGATTTCCCTTCATTTTCCTTCAAAGTTTTGTTATTTTTCACACACTTTCTTTTTATTCTACTCCATTCTATTGTAAAATCATGAACACTTGCACCTACTCACGGTTTTGATGATGATGGTGGTAGGATTTCATCCAAAAACAACATGCATGTTGTAAATGGTGAAATCCAAGGACCTAAACCTAAGTCAAGATCATGAAAATGCACTTTTCTACAAGTTTTGGTGTAAAATCACCACATGCACTCTAAGTTTTCTTTCACAAATGATTTTTGAACATTTCAAACTCATGAATGGTCTTCAAACAAACATACATGTGATGATCTTCAAGCTTAGATGCTAGATCATCAAAGTATGTTGTTAAAAGCTTTCAAATATGTTTATGAAGGATTTATTTCCAAATAAATATCTAAAACTCCTTTTCTGACCAAATCCGATTTTTCCCAGATTCCCATCAACAAAATAAGATGCTCTGTAAATTTCCAGAAGATAATTCATTTATCTCGAATTACTATAATTAATGCAAGAAAATAGGGCAACAAATCATATAAAATACTTTCTGGGGTCTATAAATCCTAGTTAAATTCGTGGATTACCCCTATTGTAAATAATGATCCCTCATTAAGTTTCATCGATTTGTGCTACTGTTTAATATGGTTTTGAATTTTCTTTTTGTTTGGCTCCAATAAATCTTAAAAGCACTTTAGAAGATCTTAAAATGATATATAACAATTTTTGCAGTTACTACCAGAGGTATCAGACTCAGAAAAATATTTTCAGAATTTTTCATAATGCATTCCTATTTTCCCCGATTTTTGTATTTATAATGGCCTAAAAATAGAAAAAAATAGTTCTGCTCAACCAAAATTCATGAAAACTTACCAGAACACTTTGTAGTACATTAGAATGCTACATAAAAATTGTGATGATTTTTCTCTTCTGTATACTATTTTTCTCCTATTTTCTAAGATTAAATACACTTAAATACACAAAATCGGATTTCAGCATATAAAAACCACATTTGGTATTTTTCCCAGATTATTTACTCTGTAAATAAAGTGTACAAAAATTTTGGTAATTTACTTTAACTGTTTAATAATTATTCTCCAATTAATGATTATTTAAGAGGATAAAACAAAAAAAAATAGAAAGACTAACTGAAAAATATCTTTTATATTTTTCACAGCTTCTACATGTATAATAAAAGTGTTACAAAACTTTTTGGGTAATTTTGGAAACTTTTTCCTATTTATTTCAATTTTTATTAGAATAAATGCTCAAAAATCATAAAATTTGGTTAAACAGTTTAGAAATCAATTTTTATATTTTTCCCAGCTTAATAATGTTAAATAACAGTAATACAAAAAGTTTGGGTAATTTTGGAAACTGATTTCTATTTTTCATGAATTTGTATCTATTTAGAGAATTAAATATATGAAAAATGGTTATACATATTCATAATCCATGAAAATTTATCTACAAGTCTTTTATTACATTTAGAACCAAAATCTGAAGTTTGGTAATTTTTATTAACTGTTTAGTATTTTTCATGATTTTATGGTTATTCAAGAAACTAAAATCGTGAAAAATAGTCAGACAAATCAAAAATTCAAGAAAATTTATCTTGAGGTCTTTGACTTCAATTAAAACTAAAATGAAAACTTTGGGAAATTTTAGAACTAAATTAATTTAGTTTTTGAATATTTAATCATTGGAACACCTCTTAAAATGTTAAATATTAGCATTTCAATAATGGGAAATTTCCACTTAAATTTTTATATAACAATTGATTCATTGAAATTAAATTTTCACAGAAAAATGTTTGTAACCTGTCAATATTAAATTTTGACACACTATTGGCATAATTCTATTATAGTAGTAAGTATACTAGTGTTAGATTTCGATTAGAGACTCACTAGCGAATACCATTATTGTAGGAATCAATAGTGGTACGAGTGGAGCGTAGTCATGGCACCATTTGCATCATCTCAATGCATATTGTGAGTATTCACGCACTCCCCTATTTTCAGTTTTTATGTTTTGGGGTGGAAAAGCATGTCCCGAAAAACTATTATTTGAATGTTGTATTTAAATTGATTTGTATCAAACATGATTGCTATTTTATTGCTATGTCTCTCTATGTATGTCTATGCAACACGGAACATGAGAACTTATCGTACTAAGGCCCTTCCCTTATCTCTAGCCATTAACTCTTTGAGCCAATGGTCATTATGGATAGCGCTATAAGGAATTGACAACTCCTCACTCGCCCTATTGCTAGAGTGCATGATACCATATTCATCTATGGAACGATAAGCATAGATCTTGATAGTGCTTCAGTCATAGGTTTGGTTGAGACTCATTGTTTGCTCATACACATACAAACTCGTTTCTCGTTATAGCAATAAACTTGTTATTAATTATAGCAATGAACTTTGTTTCTCATTACAACAACGAACTTTTATTACTGAAAACTTATATACATGTTTTAGCAATGAAATTGTTTGCTCATTGTAGCAACGAAATTGATTGCTCATTTTAAGCAATGAAACTGGTTTACTCGTTTGAGTAACGAACTTTATCTTCCATGAGAATATGAATGTTGCATCTTATTTGGGCAGCATACTTTATCTCTCATGATGACAAAGAACTCTGTTTTTTTTTTACAAACTTATTTACTCATTTTAACAATATACTTTTATTATTGGAAACTTTTATCAAAACTTTGATTTCAATTCATGGTACAAATATTATTTTGTTTATTTGTGAGTACTCACCAACTATTTTTATAGTTGACGCTCGTTTTACATGCTTTTTCAGGAATCATCGAGTAAGTGGCACTTAGGGACACTTCACTGTTAGGAGCATTCGCATGTGTTGTATTCCAATTTTCATTGTAATTTCTTTTAAAAGTTGTTCAAACCCATTGTAAATTTGTAATGATTTTTAATACTATGGTTGGTGTTGTCTTTTAACTTTTGCTATGAAACCCTTTATACTGCCACGCCTCGTGTTTCCGCTTTAGCGGGGTGTGACAGAAAATGGTATCAGAGCCGAAGGTTATAGAGAATACCGGTTTTCCTTTGGAGAACCACAACTACAGCAAAAAAAAAAATTTCTAAGCGTTTTTAAAATACTGAACATACTACTGGTATAACTAATTCGAGTACGCATTATCAGACTTTAATTAAGTATAGCCTGGCCAACTATGCTTAATTAAGGAAAATTAATGCGAGGCTGGAAATGGTTATAGTAGAATTATGTTCAAAACAATTTTCAACTTAAACTTTTGAAAAACCAATTTTTTTTCGGTGTGCGTACGGGCATTGCATGTTATAGGCATTCATCTAGATACACTTAGAAACTAAGTGCACTTTTATAAAAATGCCTTTATTTAGAAATATTCATGTCCCTTATCAAGTGCTAGGTTAACCACTTAGGTTATATCACTAGCCACTCTAGGAGCAATGCACATAGTACTACGAATGGGTATTCCTCAGTAGCTATTGACTTTAGATGTAAGGTTAGTAGCTAGATATACACTAGTAATAATCATAAGTCGAAACCTATACCAATTATTCCTCAATACCTCTTCATCGTCTTCGTACTAGAGTTACAACAATGAAAAAGTGTTTCGATATCGACACGAATGATAATTGGAGCATCGCGTAAGGAGGTAGATGAGTCGCCACTAAGTAATGACTTGTATACCATTGGTGGGCATTCCGGATTCGACTCACGAGGAGACACGAAAGTTTAACCCATACGTGAGACCTTATTACTACGCTACGATTTAGCTCTACGTTGTTTCCACCTTGAGCTTATTACTACGCTTTCGTTTTGAGCGATTAATACGTATATAGTCGTAAGGCATACTTTTGATTTAGTCAGCTCTGATATATTCAATTACACCTTTTATCATATACATCTTGTTTTTATTTTGAAATCTCTATAAACAAGTGATCCTTATTTACATTGCTCTTTCGTCCTAAATTCGGAAACTTGATTTAAAATGTAATTTTCATTGTATTTGTCTTACAATTAATACACAAGAAGAATACCATTGTTCTTATCATTTTTTTAAATCCATAAAATATATGTGAAGGATATGTTTCCTTATGTTTCTTTTTTTTAAATACATCAAAAAGTTTTGAATTTTACGATTATCTATTCTCTAAATGATTGTTTTTGTAGAAACACTAAATTAAGAATCCACTATTTTCAATGATCGATATTTTTACACATTTCTTAAAATAGCATTCTACTTTGTAATTTACAGTGAGTTCCTAAACTCTCAACTTTGTTTTTATAAATATTCTGACTCATAAGCTTGAATTTGTCCTGACTTAGAGAATTAGACAATTTTTCAAAAGAGTAATCAAAATATTTTCGTATGAATTCGCTTATATATGACTTAAACCTGTAACCTTAATTGATCTTTATATTATTTTACTACTTCGTTTGATCGCCACACATGTATTTTCGTTATCTTGCAATTATTACATATTTTGATAATAGTGAGATTAATTATCATTTCTAAACACACATTTTAATAACAGTGAGATTTTTTTTATTCACTTCTAAACACTTAAAATGCTATCTACACAATGTAATTTAAAATATCATAAACTTTCATCGTTTCCATTTGCAACAATGACTCTCTAAATATATCTATTCTTCGAATAAGGTTTTATTATTGTAAGAGTAACTGTAGTAGTAATTATAGCATCGGAGATCCTCAATAATTTCGTAATTTATTTTGTAGACGACACTTAAATAGCCTTCACATTTGAGATGTACCAAAACTTCGTTGTCTACCCTTAGTACGTATATTTAGGAACTTAACCTCGATCGCTTCTCTTTTATTTGTGCTACCCCTTCTTATTTTGGAATATACCTTTTCCAGATTTAGTAGCCAACCCGGAAGTGAACAAATTGTTCCTAATCTCTTCTTTATTAGGCGGCGAATTTACACTTAGTGCTAATTTAGAATGCAACTTAAGGATCAATGCGGATTTAACGCTCAGTGTAGTTCGTGCTTCTGTATAACTTGTACCGCTCTCTTAATTCAGATAATATATAACTAGATGATCTTTTTTCGACTACGTCGCCGTGGTTGGATCATGATTCCATGAATCAAATTTTCCATAATCTAGAAGAAAGAACTCGAATTAAGGAAACATTAATTTGACTATAGCTAATGAATTGGGTTCTCCTTTGAGGAAATAAACCCAAAATAATTAAAGAACACTTCAAGTCACCACCTCTCCAGCTATATAATTGTATTCGACTGAGTTCTAATAGAATACGTCACGAATTGAATTTCGGGGCGAAATTCTTTCAACCGGGGGAGAATGTGACAACCGTCAAAATTCGAGTCGGTTCTAGATTTGAATAAACTTAGTTGCACGTATAGGCACGACACATACTAGACTTAGTAACTAGAAGTTAAGATATAACCTATTAGAAACTTGGAAACAATTAGAAACAATGGATAATGTGCTTAGATTTCACATTGATATGTGAATTCTACTACTACTTAGCTGTAGTGACTATCTATATTTGGGTCACTCTTTGACTCGAACACCTTTTCATGAATCATATACACACATCATGCACTTGACCTAGTAGTAGAAATTAGGTCAAAGTCTCATAGAAAATTAAGTCAAAGTCAAAGACTAGGACTAGTATACTTGATTCCTTAATTTCGCTTGAATCTCGGAATCACTACATAGAGTGCCAATAAACCGGTAAAAATAAATTAGAAGCATTATTTCTAACTTGAATAAGAGTTAGAAAACCCAAAAATAATTTGAAGTCTAAAAAATTTAATTAATTTTGATATCCAAAGACTTACATACTCTCAAAAACCCTAAATGCCCTAAAAACTCACATTTATAAACTTTAACCTTAAAAATTCTATAAAAATAATTATGAAGCTTCTAATATTATCTTATAATAATTAAAATTATGAAAATGCATTTAAGGAAAATAAAATTTAACTCATTAACATTTACCCTTAATTTTTAAATCAAAAATCAACACTTTTATGCATAAAAACTAAGTTAAGGTGCACATTTTATGAAAGGTTTGATATTTTTATAAAATATTTGAATTTTATAAAAATGGAAGAGGGGGAAACCCTATATTATTCCCCTAAAAGCGGACACCCTCTCTCCTCCTTCAAAATTCATCTTTCCAACACACTAAATGACTTATTCTCTCTCACACTCCATCTTCTCTCTCACTCTACATCTCATTCTCTCTCACACTCTTCATCACCACCACTCCATTTCTCTCTTCATCTCTCTACACTCACGAAAATTTCCAGAAAACAAACCCAATAACACTCCTCAAACTCGAAATCTTCATCATATTGTAGTGTTCTTGAAGGTAAAATCGATTTCCCTTCATTTTCCTTCAAAGTTTTGTTATTTTTCACACACTTTCTTTTTCTTCTACTCCATTCTATTTTAAAATCATGAACACTTGCACCTACTCACGGTTTTGATGATGATGGTGGTAGGATTTCATCCAAAAACAACATGCATGTTGTAAATGGTGAAATCCAAGGACCTAAACCTAAGTCAAGATCATTAAAATGCACTTTTCTACAAGTTTTGGTGTAAAATCACCACATGCACTCTAAGTTTTCTTTCAAAAACGATTTTTAAACATTTCAAACTCATGAATGGTCTTCAAACAAACATGCATGTGATCATCTTCAAGCTTAGATGCTAGATCATCAAAGTATGTTGTTAAAAGCTTTCAAATATGTTCATGTAGGATTTATTTCCAAATAAATATCTAAAACTCATTTTCTGACCAAATCCGATTTTTCCTAGATTCCCATCAACAAAATAAGATGCTCTGTAAATTTCCAGAAGATAATTCATTTATCTCGAATTACTATAATTAATGCAAGAAAATAGGACAATAAATCATATAAAATACTTTCTGAGGTCTATAAATCCTAGTTAAATTCGTGGATGACCGTTATGATAAATAATGATCCCTCATTAAGTTTCATCGATTTGTGCTACTGTTTAATATGGTTTTGAATTTTCTTTTTGTTTGGCTCCAATAAATCATAAAAGCACTTTAAAAAATCTTAAAATGATATATAACAATTTTCGCAGTTACTATCAGAGGTATAAGACTCAGAAAAATATTTTCAGAATTTTTCATAATGCATTCCTATTTCTCCCCGATTTTTGTATTGATAATGGCCTAAAAATAGAAACAAATAGTTCTGCTCACCCAAAATTCATGAAAATTTACCAGAACAATTTGTAGTACATTAGAAGGCTACATAAGAATTGTGATGATTTTTCTCTTCTGTATACTATTTTTCTCCTATTTTCTAAGATTAAATACACTTAAATACACAAAATCGGATTTCAGCATATAAAAACCACATTTGGTATTTTTCCCAGATTATTTACTCTGTAAATGAAGTGTACAAAAATTTTGGTATTTTACTTTAACTGTTTAATAATTATTCTCCAATTAATGATTATTTAAGAGGATAAAACAAAGAAAAATAGAAAGACTAATTGAAAAATATCTTTTATATTTTTCACAGCTTCTACATGTATAATAAAAGTGTTACAAAACTTTTGGGTAATTTTGGAAACTTTTTCCTATTTATTTCAATTTTTATTAGAATAAATGCTCAAAAATCATAAAATTTGGTTAAACAGTTTAGAAATCAATTTTTATATTTTTCCCAGCTTAATAATGTTTAATAACAGTAATACAAAAAGTTTGGGTAATTTTGGAAACAGATTTCTATTTTTCATGAATTTGTATCTATTTAGCGAATTAAATATATGAAAAATGGTTATACATATTCATAATCCATGAAAATTTATCTAGAAGTCTTTTAGTACATTTAGAACCAAAATCTGAAGTTTGGTAATTTTTATTAACTGTTTAGTATTTTTCATGATTTTATGGTTATTCAAGAAACTAAAATCGTGAAAAATAGTCAGACAAATCTAAAATTCAAAAAAATTTATCTTGAGGTCTTTGACTTCAATTAAAACTAAAATGAAAACTTTGGGAAATTTTAGAACTAAATTAATTTAGTTTTTGAATATTTAATCATTGGAACACCTCTTAAAATGTTAAATATTAGCATTTCAATAATGGGAAATTTCCACTTAAATTGTTATATAACAATTGATTCATTGAAATTAAATTTTCACAGAAAAATGTTTGTAACCTGTCAATATTAAATTTTGACACACTATTGGCATAATTCTATTGTAGTAGTAAGTATACTAGTGTTAGATTTCGATTAGAGACTCACTAGCGAATACCATTATTGTAGGAATCAATAGTGGTACGAGTGGAGCGTAGTCAAGGCACCATTTGCATCATCTCAATACATATTGTGAGTATTCACGCACTCCCCTATTTTCAGTTTTTATGTTTTGGGGTGGAAAAGCATGTCCCGAAAAACTATTATTTGAATGTTGTATTTAAATTGATTTGTATCAAACATGATTGCTATTTTATTGCTATGTCTCTCTATGTATGTGTATGCAACATGGAACATGAGAACTTATCGTACTAAGGCCCTTCCCTTATCTCTAACCATTAACTCTTTGAGCCAATGGTCATTATGGATAGCGCTATAAGGAATTGACAACTCCTCACTCGCCCTATTGCTGGAGTGCATGATACCATATTCATCTATGGAACGATAAGCATAGATCTTGATAGGGCTTCAGTCATAGGTTTGGTTGAGACTCATTGTTTGCTCATACACATACAAACTCGTTTCTCGTTATAGCAATAAACTTGTTATTAATTATAGCAATGAACTTTGTTTCTCATTACAACAACGAACTTTTATTACTGAAAACTTATATATATGTTTTAGCAATGAAATTGTTTGCTCATTGTAGCAACGAAATTGATTGCTCATTTTAAGCAATGAAACTGGTTTACTCGTTTGAGTAACGAACTTTATCTTCCATGAGAATATGAATGTTGCATCTTATTTGGGCAACATACTTTATCTCTCATGATGACAAAGAACTCTGTTTTTTTTACAAACTTATTTACTCATTTTAACAATATACTTTTATTATTGGAAACTTTTATCAAAACTTTGATTTCAATTCATGGAACCAATATTATTTTGTTTATTTGTGAGTACTCACCAACTATTTTTATAGTTGACGCTCGTTTTACATGCTTTTTCAGGAATCATCGAGTAAGTGGCACTTAGGGACACTTCACTGTTAGGAGCATTCGCATGTGTTGTATTCCATTTTTCATTGTAATTTCTTTTAAAAGTTGTTCAAACCCATTGTAAATTTGTAATGATTTTTAATACTATGGTTGGTGTTGTCTTTTAACTTTTGCTATGAAACCCTTTATACTGCCACGCCTCGTGTTTCCGCTTTAGCGGGGTGTGACATCCAAGTAGGTACTTTGACTAAGTCCAATTAGTCTCTTACTCCTGTCTCTCAATATCCTTATCCCCAAAATATAGGCAGCTTCTCCGAGGTACTTCATAGGGAAACACTTCCCAATCAAGGACTTAACCTCCTACAAGTTTGGGATGTCATTTCCTATAAGTAGTATGCCATCCACATACAACACCAGAAAGCTAACTATGCTCCCACTAGCCTTGACATATACACAGGACTCATCCTCGTTTCTCGAAAAGCCAAACTCTTTGATTTTCTCATCGAAACAAAGATTCCATCTGCGAGATGCTTGTCTTAATCCATAAATGGATTTCTCAAGCTTACACACTCTGCTAGGGTTCTTTGCATTGACAAAACCCTTTGGCTGACTCATGTAAACATCCTCAGCCAACTTTCCATTAAGGAAAGTGGTTTTGACATCCATTTGCCATATTTCATAATCATGAAATGCAGCTATGGCTAGCATAACCCTAATAGACTTAATCTTCACTATTGGTGAGAAGGTCTCATCATAGTCAACTCCTGAAGTTTGAGTAAAGCCCTTCGCAACTAGTCGCGCCTTATAAGTGTGTACCTTTCCATCCATGTCGGTCTTCTTGAAGATCCATTTGCACCTGATAGTCTTACGACCCGGTACATTGTCAACCAAGTTCCAAACTTGATTGTCATACATGGACTGAATCTCGCTGTCCATTGTCTCTTTCCATTTAGCAGACTCGGGGTCTGCCGTGGCTTCCTTGTAGTTGTTAGGTTCATCCAAATTTATTAATGTGCTATAACTGATAAATGTATCACCTTCTGCAGTAATATGAAAGCCATAAAACTCAGGTGGAACTCTAACTCTACCAGAACGCCTCAGAGGTACAGACTCGTCAATCGGCTCAACAGGAGTTTCCTCCTCATGTTGATCGCTAGTGTTTGAGATTCCTTCACCGCTTGACTCTTGAAGCTCTTCAAGGTCAATTTGCTTCCCACTGTCTCCTTAGCCTATGAGCTCTCTCTCTCTCTCTCGCAAAAGACTCATCTCCTCGCAACGAAGAGAACATTGTCACTCGGTCTGTAGAAGATATAACCAAAAGATTTTTGTGGGTAGCCGATGAAAATACACCAATCACTTTGAGGTTCGAGCTTGTCATGAGTTTCACGTCTCACGAAAGCCTCGCAACCCCAATCCTTGATGTGTGACAACAAGGGAACTTTCCCTGTCCACATCTCGTGAGGTGTTTCGGCAACCTTCTTAGTTGGGACTAGATTAAGGATATATGTGGCAGTCTCTAAGGCATACCTCCTGAATGAGATACGTAACGAAGATCGATTCATCATGGAAAGAACCATGTACAACAAGGTTCGATTGTGCCTATCAGCCACACCATTAATCCATGGTGTCCTAGGTGGCGTCAACTGTGAAACAATCCCACATTCCTTAAGATAGTCCAGGAACTCGATACTAAGTTACTCACCACCCCGATCATATCGGAGTATCTTTATCTTCCTGCCTAGCTGATTCTCCACTTCTTGTTTAAAATCTTTGAATTTCTCAAAGGTTTCTGACTTATGCTTGATTAAGTAGACATATCCATATCTACTATAATCATTAGTAAAAGTTGCATAGAAGCGGTTAGCATCCGTTGTGGCGGTTCTGAAGGGCCCACACACATCGGTGTGTATGAGATCCATCAAACCTTTACCCCTTTCACAAGTACCAGTGAAGGGTGACTTGGTCATCTTTCCAAGTAAGCAAGATTACAATTGTCATCCAACCTTAAGTCGAATGACTTCAAAACTCTAGCCTTTTGGAGTTGGCCTATGCGCTTCTTGCTAACATGTCCAAGACGACAATGCCACAAGCATGGCTTATCCAATTCATTGGAAGAATCAATGTGCAACACATTATTTCATAAGTTGTCTATAACCATCACAGTTTCATATACACCAATACAAGTTAATGCTTTAAAATAAAAAACACCATTATAATAAGCATTAATAGCACCAATTTCATTATCAAATGAAAAACTAAAACCTTGTTTGTACAAGCCATGAAATAAAATAATATTTCTCGCCATATCAGACGAGTAGAACCAATTATTTAAATCTATTTCTAACCCACTACTAAGCAATAAAGAGTAAACTCCAATCTTGGTGACAGGTGAAACCTGCTTATTCCCCATAATCAAGTTTATCTTCCCGTGCTCCACATCCTTACTTCTTTTTAGGCCCTGCACATCAGAACAAACGTGAAATCCACAACCTGTATCAAGGACCCAAGAGTTAGAATGTGATGAGTTTTTAGCAAACGGTCCACAAACCTTTGCATTTTCTGCAAGTGGCCCATGATGGGTTCACCATCCTTCATCCTTGTTGTTACATGAAAGAGATGATTTCATACCTCTCTTGACTAGCACTCTGATGGTATCTTTCCATCAGGTCCTAGTGCATCTCAAAAGGGTAGAAGTCCTCATAGGACATTTGGAGTTTAGCTGTCATGGTGGCCAACATGATACAAGACACATTGGTGGCATCCTTCTCATGAGTCCTAAACTCAGCGATCTCCTCAGGATTAGGACATATTCCTTGTCCTCATAGCAGAAGACTCGTCGATTTCCTTAAGCTCCTTGTCTAGGACATATTCCTTGTCTTCATAGCGAGTGACCTTCCTGATGTTCCTAATCCAGTCATTGAAGTTGGAACCATCAAAGATGACTCTCCCACACAAGTTCGTGAGAGAGAAGGAGCCAGTAGGCTTTGAGCCAGAAGCAGTGTTGGAAGACATCTGAAAAGAAAGAAAGACAAAGGTTAGATTAGATAAGAGTCCTTAATATAACACCCAAAATGAAATATTAAGGCTAGGACCCAACACAATATTTTACAATTTGGAAGAGGGATGTCGTAATCCAACTTGCCAAATATTTAAAGGTAGGTAAATGATGATTTACCAATTTCCACCATGAAAAACGAAATTGTTATTAAGTTTTAATTGGATTGAAATTCATAGATCCTTTGAGATTCATTGAACAATTCACTGGCATGTTTAAATCTCGATTATGCCCTTCAGGTTTGTGACTTGAATACCAAGTATCACAAACAAGGTGTGAATAACCATGCAAATTAACTTGGTACACTCGATGTCATTTATCACTTAATCGATGTGCCGGTTAACCACACACGCTCCACTGATCTATGAAAAACATCAAGCTACCCTTTGCCACCCTTACTAGTCCAATTTAATGTGCCGGTTAACCACACACGCTCCATTAACGACTTGGCAAGATGCAAAGTGCAATTTCATGGATTAGCATCAATTTCACATTTTCCTAAAGTAACTAAGATTGAGAATTTAATAAAATATTTAGTTACTTTATTACTATCATTATACTTTTAATGAGAATTATAGTCCTATCCTACCCGTTCGGCTAACGACCCTCCACCAGTCAACGAAGCGGTGGGTGAGAGTAGACACCCATTAAACCACCATTTTATAGGCAGTAACCTTATAACCCCCTTGTAGACTGGCTTCGTGAATGACGCCTACTAACGGTAATATTGACTTGTCTTATACATATATATAATTATTAAACTTGTAATATTATAATAATATAAGGGTTGAATTTTAAACTTTTAAAATTCTAGGGTTTGGAATTAAAGTATTCTTTAGTGTGACTTTACAAATTCCAAAACTTGAGGACAAGTTTTGACACTATTCAAAACTTTTCATTTTCTTAACATATGAGTTAATGACTTTTATGAAAAAGACATTTGGTTTTCCAAAGCTTGAGGACAAGTTATGGAGTCCATTAAAAGGCATTTAGATCAACAATTAAACTAACAAGAAGTGTCAAATAATATCTATGATCTAGCTAAACTCATAAGCAAAGATAATTCACATCAACAATTTTCAAGAAATTAGCTAATCATATAAACTAATACAAACCTTGAAACTTTGACAATTATCTTTTAATTGGACAAGCATGATCATTAACTTATGAAAAAAAACAGGTTTAATGGTTCAAAAAAAAACAGTTTGGGGTAATGATCCTAATCCAATTTCTGGCTAAAAGTCGAAAATCTGCCCACTGGAGTACCAACTCGGCGAGTACATGAACTTGACTCATCGAGTTGGGTATTTTCTGAGTGGACTAGGCGAGTCACCTAGTGGACTCGGCGAGTTCAATGAACAGAATGCAGAAATTCGAATTTTCCAACTTTGAAAATCAATAAAACATCAAGTATAATAGAAAACAATCCTAGTCTCTGATACCACTGAAGGGTTTGAGCATCCTAACAACCTTAAGGTGCACATACAACCCTAAATGCTTTGGATCTATGTTTTCTCTAATTATCCATGCAAAATGATTTTCCAAAGCATTATCCTAACTAGCATACAAACATGGGTTCTTGTATAATAAAAAATTGTTAGATGACATACCTTTTCTTGTAGCTTGATTCCTTGGAAGTTTAAGAGCCTAGCACCCCAAATGTGATGCCACAAATGCTTCACACAACACCACCAACAATGGAGGACTTGAGAGATATTGTCTTGCACACAAAATCGGCTATAGCTCTTCCAAAGACTACTAGGTGTCGATTTTAGGAGCCAAGGGGTTTCTTAGATAGTGTGGAAAAACTAGGGTTACACCATGTAAACCCTAATGTGCATGACCTTCCATATTCCTTATGCTCCATGGGTTTAAACCTCCATGGACCATCCATGGGTTGTGACATTCGTTTAGCCCAACTTAAAGAACTATGGATCATTGGCCCACATTATAAGAATCATTGATTTACACAATCAATCCCCATATATTTAATTAGTCAATTTTAATCACAAAATTAATTCTGAATTAATTCTTGATCAATACTAATTAAATAATATGATTTCATATTAATATATTATAACTTATAATATATAAATAAATCATAAATAACCTTTTATCAGTTGTCCATCCTTCAAATTGTTCTGGTGCCATGCAACCCAAATGGACCATGCTACTCTCGGGTCAAGTACATACCAATTACAGTTATGGACTTAGACACCTTATCCAACACAACCATCATAGCTTCATATACACCATTACAAGGCAATGCTTCAAAATAAAATAAACCATTATAATAAGCATTAATAGAACCAATTTCATTATTAAACGAAAATCTAAAGCCTTGTTTGTACAAACCACGAAAGGAAATAATATCCCTCCTCATCTCTGACGAGTAGCAACATTCATTCAAATCTAATCCGAACCCACTATTAAGCACTAAAGAGTAAACTACGATCTTGGTAACAGGAGACGACTTCCTATTGCCCATTATCAAGTTCATCTTCCCATGCTCCACATCCCTACTTCTTTTTAGCCCCTACAAATCAGAACAAATGTGAAAACCACATCCTGTATCAAGGACCCAAGAACTAGCTTGTGATGAGTTATTAGATACAATAGTGTAAATACCTGTGAAAGAGGGTTTTATCTTCCCATCCTTGATGTCCTGCAACTATTTCGGGCAACTTCTCTTCCAATGCCCCTTATCATCGCGGTAGAAGCACATTGCTTCTTTAGGATAGGAGGAGGGAGTGGCAGAACCGGTTTTTGCTTTAGATCCACTAGTTATTGATCCATCATGAGACTTTCTCTTCCAGTTCTTCAAGGGAGCTTTACTCTTCTTCCCTTTTCCTTATCTAATAGCAAGGACAGAGGAAGCAGCAGGAGTAGGAGTGGATTCGACACTTTTCCCTTTTAATCCACTTTCGGTGGTTCTTAGCAAACATTGGAGCTTCCTTAATATGACTTCGTCATTTCTCATATGATAAGTCATCGTGAACTGATCATAGCAAGGATGCAAAGAGTGTAGGACTATGTCAATAACCATTTCTTCGTCAAAGTTTACATTCAACTTAAGCAAACGATCCACATACCTCTACATTCTTTGTAGTTGGGTCGTGATGGACTCTTCATCGCTTATTTTGGTGGTGATGAATGAGGTGACTATATCGTACCTCTCTTGACGCGCACTTTGATGGTACTTTTCCATCAAGTCCTTTCACATCTCTTAATGCCAATAGTCCTCGTAGAACCACTGCAGCTCAAGAGTCATGGTGGCTACCACAATACAGGACACCTTATTAGCATCCTTGTAGTGAGCCCATACTCAACTATTTCTTCGGGAGTAGCTTTGGACTCATCAATCTCGTTCAACAGGTTGTCAAGGACATATTATTTGTCCTCGTAATGCAAGGCCATACGAATGTTCCGAATCCAATCATTGAAGTTGGAACCATCAAACGTAATCCTCGCACAAATGTTCAAGAGTGAGAAAAAATTGTTGGAGTTGTTGTTGGAGGGAGCAGAAGCGTTGTTTGAGGTAGACATCTGCAAAAGAAGAAAGACAAAGTTTTGATCAGATAAGGAATCCTTAATATAACACCCAAAATGAAATAATAAGGCTACGACCCAACACAATAATTCAAATTCGGAAGAGGGATGCCATAATCCAATTGTAAATTATTTGAAGGTAGGTAAATGACGATTTACCAATTCCACCACGAAACACGAAATTAAGAGAATTAGGTTTTAATGAAATGAAATTCCTAGATTCTTTTGAGATTCATTGAGCTTTTCAATGGCATGTTTAATCACGATTATGCTCTTCAAGTTTGTGACTGGGATATCGAGGATCAAAAACAAGGTGTGAATAACCATGTAAATTAGCTTGGTACTCTCGATGTCATTTATCATTTAATCAATGTGCCGGTTAACCACACATCCTCCATTGATCTATGATAATTTACGAGCTACCCATTGCCACCCTTGTTAATCCAAGTTAGTGTGCCGGTTAACCACACATGGTCCACTAACAACTTGACAAGGTGCAATGTGCAATTTTATGGACTAACATCAAATTCAAATTTTCCTAATGTAACTAAGATTGAGAATTTATAAAAACATTTAGTTACTTTATATTTATCATTATACTTATATAATGAGGGAATTAATGTCCTATTCTACTCGTTCGGCTAAGGACCCTCCACTAGTTAAGAGTGCGGTGGGTAAGAATGGATACCCAATGGCGGTCATTTTATAGACCGCTTCCTTAAACACCCCTTATTGACTAGCTTCGTGAATGAGGCCTACTAACAGTAAGACTGACCCATCTTATATATATATATATATATATATATATATATATATATATATATATATATATATATATGTATTAATCTTTTAATATTATTTTAGTGTAGGGGTGCATTTTAGACTGTTAAAATACTAGGGTTTAGAATTTATTATTTCAAAATTAAACTTTTATTTAAATTTTAAATTCCAAAACTTGAAGGGTGCAATTTGAAACTTTTCAAAATTAGTAGATCAAATTTTAAATAATTAATTAATCATATAATTTGGCATTATCTTAAAATTTGACCAAATCCATCTATTTAGATAAGGAAATCAGATTACCATTTAACAAAATCAATTTATGGTGATAAAAACGATTTATTGTAATTTTTTTAATCCAAAATAGATCAAAAATTCGAAAAATCTGCTAACTGACGAGTCAACTCGTCGAGTCAGGTCATGGAATCGTCGAGTTTATCCAACTCGTCGAGTTCAACAGGTAGAAAATGGTTTCTACTATGCATTCGATTTGGACAGTTCACTATTGCATCAAATATAACAGAAAAACATCTTAGGCTCTGATACCACTGATGGGTTTTGAGCATAACAACATTCCTATGTGTTCATGCAACCCTAATGCTTCGCATCTAAGTTTTTCTCTAGTTATACACGAAAAAAGAAGTTACAAAGCAATAACCCTAATACTAGCATACGAAACTCGAGATCTATATGAAAATAGGGTTATAATGTTACCTTGCTTGTTATCTCGTAATAACAAGCAATCCACAGATGATCTTGACTCCTGAAAGCTTGAATGCCTCATGTGTTGCACCTCTAATGGAATCACAAACACCAAAAGAAAAGGATGAGTGAGAGAGGGGCAGAAATCAGCTAGGGTTTCTCCTTGTGAAGCAGTGGTCAATTTCAAGAGGTCTAGGGGCCTTTATATACTTGTGGCTGCTAGGTTTTCCACGTGAAACCCTAATTCCTTACATAGGCTCCAAGTAGCCCATGCACTTCCTTTTAGAAGGCCTTGGACAATTTCAATAGGGCTTCCTATAGATTTCGTCTAACCCATTCCATGGTAGTCCAGTAGCCCAGTTTGCAACTATCAATGATTTGCATAATCAGTCCCCTTACTTTTAATCAGTTCCTTTAATCCCAAAATTATTACCAAATTAATTTATGATTAAATACTAATTAAATAATATGTTTTCCAACTAATATATTATTCTCATAATATATTAATAAATCATTAAATAACCTCTCTCTCCAAAAGTCATAATGTTAAGTTGCTATGGTGAAGGCAACCCAAAAGGACCATTCTACTCTCAGATCAACTATATACCAATTATAGTTATGGGCTTAGACACCTAATCCAACAGTACGATTGGGGGAACAGTGACTGTATCCCAATCCTTGGATTAGTATGAAGATGAAAGCAATTTGAAGCATCATTAGTTGGAACATGTGAGAAAGAACATGTTGTTTGGTGGAGATGCAATTGGAAAAGCAAAACCTGGTGAAGCTTGTGTTTAAGAGATACAAAGCATGGTGAAGTTCAGTTCGGTTCAAAACTAAAGCAAGGAGATTATCGAGTATGTTCACTCGGATCTATAGGGTCCGTCTCATGTGAAGTATCATGGTGGATGTCATTGTTTGGGCGGTTCAAGGAGTGGAAGACGATGGTTGAGAAAAAGACCAGGAACCTTGTCCAGTCACTTAGAACAGAAAATGGGTTGGAGTTCTACAAGGCTTCATTTGAAAAGTTCTGCAAAACAGAAGGTACAGTGAGGCATCGTATTGTACGGCTAACACCACATCAAAGCGGAGCAGCAGATTAGATGAACCAAACAGTGTTGGAGTATGCTCAGTGCATGCAATTATTTGTTGATTTATCAGAGTAATTTTGGGCAGAAGCAGTCAACACTGCTTGCTCTCTGGCGAATAGATCTCCATCAACTGCAATTCATTGTAACACTCCTCAAGAGGTGTGGTATGGGAAACCCTTTGAGAACACTAGTTTACGAACGTTTGGATGCTCTGCTTATGCCCATGTGAATGACGGTAAACTGGAGCGTAGGGAATGAAGTGCATATTTCTAAGATATGCATCTGGATGGAATGGTCACCATTTGTGGTGTACAACAGATCAAACTCCAAAATTCGTTATTAGAAGATATGTGACCTTTGAATATGCTATGTGTAACCATTATTGAAATGTTAAAATTTAACATTTTAGGAGGTGTTCCAATGATTAAATACTCAAAAACAAAATCAATTTAGTTCTAAAATTTTCCAAACTTTGTATTTCAATTTCAAATGAAGTCAAAGATCTTAAGATAAATTTTCTTGAATTTTTGATTTGTCTAACTATTTTTCACCATTTTAATTCCTTGAATAATCACAAAATCATGGGAAAATAGTAAATGATCATGAAAATTTCTTAGAATGTTTTTGTAACTGTTTTAAAGTGTACATAATCTGGGGAAATTATTGAATGTCATTTTTAAATAGTAAATCCCTATTTTTAGAATTTAAGTGTGTATAATACTAAGAAAATAGAAATGAATAGTAAACAGTTAAGATAATCCTAAATTGTTTTTATTTCTGATTATAATGTAATAAGCGATTTCCTAGTAAATTTTTACGATTTTTGGATAAGATTAATATTTTTCCCTTAATTAATACTTTTAATATACATTAAATCTTGGAAAAATAGCAAAAGGTTGTGGAAAACCTTGGATCTATGTTTGTCTAAAATACATGCAAAATATGATTTCCAAGGTTCATAATCCTATCTAGCATACATGGGAACTTTTGATCTAAAAGATGGCTAGAATTACATACCTTGTAGTTGATTTGATTCCTTGAAAACCTTGAGAGCCTAGCACCCCAAGTGTGATGCCTCAAATGCTTCACACAACACCAAATGCTTTTGAATAACTTTAGAGTATGTATAACACTTGTATAAATCGGCTTGCCCTCTCTTGTTCTTAGTGTAGCCGATTTTGCTGAGTATCATGTTCCTTATATAGTGTGTCACATCTAGGGTTAAACCATGTAAACCCTAATGTGACATGACTCTTCATTTCCATGACCCATGGGTTTGTAACTCCCATGGAGCATCCATGGAGCATCTTATGGGTTTTACCCAACTTGATAATCCATGGAGCCTTTTAGCCCACTATACAAGTTATGGATGATTTACATAATCAACCCATATATTTAATTAGTCATCTTTTGATCACTTAATTAATTCTTGATCAATACTAATTAAATAATACTATTAATATATTAGAACTTAATATATTAATAAACCACAAGTGTTATTTCTCTCATTTTAGTCTATCCAAATGCATGATGCCATGCAACCCAAATGGACCATGCCTGGTCGGGTCAAGTACATACCAAATATAGTTATGGACTTAGACACCTTATCCAACAGTCTCCCACCTGGATAAGTCTAATAACTATAACTACAAGTATGACTTCAGGAACCGATCAGCAATCGTAGCTCTTTCAAGGTCTCTCGGAACTGAGAAGATGATGATACGCCATTTAAGATAAGTGATCATATAATCCTCTATTCTAGATATCAGCCGGACAAATACATGGAACAATGTCTTACTTATTGTCCATCAGTTTGTTTCCCGATTTCCCGATTTGTTTGACATAGAACATAATTGAACACATCAATTTAGTTCTGACCGGGCCCGGTACATAGGTCAAAACAAAATCATCGAGGGGCCCAGATATCGCTTCTAATCCAAGAAGGAACAGATAAACTTCGACTCATATGCTTGTTCTACTACTTGTTAAATTACACACAAAGGTACGTTTTATAACATCGAGTTACCAATGCGGTTTCGTACGATCAATGCATAACCAACTCATAGGCAACAAGACATATCTCTAGGTTTGAACACTTATATGATATTACTGTCTCGCGATCACTCGAGATAAATTCCATGAAGTGATACCAGCGAGCGTGGGTTGAATCCAATACTCAGAACTTATGAGCACTCATGAGTGTTGATGCCATGTCCAACATCTTAGACCTCTACAACCAACTCATGACAGTCTTAATTTATATCTTCTTCCGACATATGAACGACTGTGGATAATTTGAATAATATGTAAAAGACAACATAAATATTCTGGAAGTCAAAACATGCAAAAGAAATAATAGTAAACGATTGACAAAAGATAGCAACACTTTACTCATAATAAACACAACTTTTATTCATCATCAAATGTCAATTACACTTTACAAATTTCAAAGTTATCTAACTACTAAATCTAATATCATCCTTCAGCCCTATGCTCCTTGCATGCTGGAGATGCTTAACCCTGCCCAGTCCCTTTGTGAGGGGATATGTCGGGTTCTCATCTGATGATACCCTCTTTGCCACGAGGAGTCCTTCTTCTATTCGATGTCTGATGAAATGGTATTTTCTGTCAATGTGTCTGGATCTCCCGTGATCCCTTGGTTCCTTCGCTAAGGCAATTTCACTTTCATTATCGCAGCAGATTTCCATAGGCTCCTTTATAGCTGGTACAACTCCAAGGTCATTAATGAAGTTCTTCATCCATATTGCCTCCTTTGCTGCCTCGCTTTCCGCTATATACTCTGATTCTCAAGTTGAATCAGCCACTGTCTCCTGCTTCGAATATTTCCAAGTAATTGCGCCTGCGTTTAAGGTAAAGACCCAGCCCGACTGAGAGCGGAAATAATCCCTATCAGTCTGGAAGCTAGCATCACTATACCCTACGACTCTCAAGTCATAACCCCCACCGAGGGTAAGGACCCAGTCCTTAGTCCTCCGCAGGTACTTGAGGATATTCTTTACCGCAGTCCAGTGAGCCTTACCAGGGTTCCCCTGATATCTGCTGACCATGCTCAATGCAAAGGCCACATCCGGACTGTTGGGTTATGAGCATTCTAACACTCCTAAGTGTACATGCAACCCTAAATACCTTGGATCTATGTTTTCTCTATTATACATACAATTATGAACATCCAAGGTATTATCCTAATCTAGCATACAAAATAATAAATATAACAAGATAGAATACATACCTCTTTGATGTAGAATGTCTTCATGAAGCTTGAGTGCCTAGTGCCCCAAGTGTGACACCTCAAATGGTTCACACAACACCAAATACACTTGGAATAACTTGAGAGAAACTTGAACACTCCTTGAAATCGTCTAGCCCTCACACTCACACATTAGTGCACGATTTCTTGAGCCATGGGATTCTTTTATATGGTGGCTATTAGGGTTACACCATGTAACTCATAACTTTACCCATTCCTTATGCTCCATGGATTTTAACCTCCATGGAGTATCCATGGGTCACCCCATGGACTTAGTCCAACATAAGGAATCTTGGATCACAAGCCCACATATATAAGAATGAATGATTTACACAATCAACCCATATATTTAATTAGTCTCCTTTTGATCACTTAATTAATTCCAAATTAATTCTTGATCAATACTAATTAAATAACCT
Source organism: Lactuca virosa (assembly GCF_052849685.1). NCBI lineage: Eukaryota > Viridiplantae > Streptophyta > Magnoliopsida > Asterales > Asteraceae > Lactuca > Lactuca virosa. The sequence goes on along the minus strand of NC_136428.1, from coordinate 416,915,588 downwards.
TATTAATATATTAGAACTTATAATATATTAACCAACCTTAAGTGGTATTTCTCTCATTATAGTCTATCCAAATGCATGATGCCATGCAACCCAAATGGACCATGCCGGGTCGGGTCAAGTCTTACCAATTATAGTTATGGACTTAGACATTAATCCGAAAGTCTCCCACTTGGATAAGTCTAAAACTATTATTGCGTATGACTTCAGGAACCGATCAGCAATCGTAGCTCTCAAAAGCTTCTGTCGAACTCTGACCTTGTCATTGAACTCTGACCTTTGTCAATGACTTGTCCATTAGATAAGGGATCATATATTCCTCCATTCTAGATATCATATGGACTGAGACATGGATTATCAATCATTCTCTCTGTCCATTTGTTGTTTCCCGATTTCCGATTCATGATGACTGAATGATTGAACAAATCAAATCAGTCCTGGCTTGGCCAAGCACTCACATGTATCATCTTTAAATCATCGAGGGGCCCACATATATCGCTTTTATCCCGAAGGTAAAAGGAATGGATAAATTTCGACTCATATGGCTTGTTCTACTACTTGTTGAATCATACACAAAGGCACGTTTTATAACATTGAGTTACCAATGAGTTTTCGTGCAATCAATGTATAACCAACTCATAGTAACAACTCATATCTCTAGGTTTGAAGAATATAAGTTATTATCGTCTCATGATCACTCGTGATAAAATCCATGAAGTGATTCAAATGAGCGCGGGTTGAATCCAATACTCAGAACTTATGAGCACTCATGAGTGTTGTAGCTCCACTTTGTCCACCAACTTGGACCTCTACAAACCAACCCATGACAGTCTTGATTCATATCTACTTCCAACATATGACCGACTGTGGATGGTTTGAATAACTTAATCATTCAGGAAGAGCGACTTAGTTATTCTGGAAGTCAAAACATGCAAAGCGAAACACAAGAATAAATGAATCAAATATGGTATCAAACCCTATGAATATAAATAAACACTTTTATTTATCACCATACTGATTACTCATTATTCATTGTTTCGGTTTTATCAACTTTATACTTGAATTTAAAACAATAGTTGTCCCATTCTCCAAGCATGTACACTATGTTTTCTAAACACTAGTCATGTCATACACCAAGTATGCATACTATGTTTGTCTATGATCTTTACTTTGTAAAATAGATCAATTGAACATCACTCCAGTGATCCTCTTTTCACAGTCCCAAATCCTTACTGCAAATGCAAGAATTCCAAATTCATACCATTTACTGAAATCTGTTAGATTCTAAACTTATATGCATTGATCCTCTTAATGATTATGCACGAAGTCAGAAAGACTTGACAACAATCATTACAGAGCATTCCAAAGGAGATCAGCTCCTTGGAAACATCCTTTGAAACATCCTTGGAAACATCCTAATCTTACACAGATTGAATAATTTCTAACTTTGAAACATTTCTATATTCCATTTTGACTATCACTTCTGAACAAGAGTTGCCTCCTTACAGATTATGTCAATATGGTCCTTCTAGAATTAACATTATACTTCCAACTGTCCTTGAGCAACCAATCTTTGGTAAACCTTAGATTGTCCTCGACAATTGCTTAATCATTTTAGTCATATCCAATTCTAGACCTTTTCCCTTCATAATGCCCCAGGCATTTGGAAAATTTTAGAAAGGATGAATATAGCACATGTAATCCATCCTATATCCGAAGCATATGGGACACGATTCATGATGTCTCACATAAAGACTAAACCAGTCTTTTGCTATAATATTTCCATTTCAATTTGCCAAGTTCTCAAAATTCAGATTATGAAAAGGGATGCCGTAATCATAATCGAATTTTAGACGCAAATAATGGACCCATATATAGAATTTCCTTATGTTGAGCCATTCCAACATGAAATTCATATATATATCCTTGATTAAATATGATTAAAATCTCAATCTAAGCTTTTAGAATTGAAATGAAGTATAATTTCCTCTCCCTTAATTATAGCAAAACAACTTTTTCAACCCCTGCAACCTCACGAATTGAAACTTTTGTTTTCTATAATTAACATTGCTAACTTGCAACCTTTGTCATAATTATCATGCTCCCACTAACATGATGATTATTAGCATAACACTTATGCTCTCACTAGCTTTGACATGTACTCAGAAATCAGCTGACTTTCTTACCAAAGTTCAGATTTCTGATACTAGATTGTTTTGATAAAACTTCATCAAAATCATACACCTCTCTCAGATAGCTCACATGTGTGTCTAAACAATTTTAGAACTATGAAAAGGGATGCCGTAATCATAGTCTCAATTGTTTAGACCTTTGCCACTTCTCACAAGTCCATGTTAGTGTGCCGGTAAACCACACACGCTCCGCTAATGACTTTGAGAATGCAAATATCACAATTGCTATCTAGCTAAAATCTACTTAGTGAAAGTGTTTCCTCACCATCATTTTCATGAATCGGAGAGAAACCTTATGACACTTAGATTTAATAGTGTATGTGTTCTTATCCATGTGAATTTGTCAAAACCATAATCACAAGACAAGGTTAGTGACAAATCCAAACTCATATTGATTAAACTTGTGCAATCTTAAATTCTTGCCATTTGGCAGCTCAGGTGCCTGCCATTGCTTCGAAGTAGTTGTGCAACCAATTGAGATCTCTCAGAACTCCTATGCAAAGCCAACTTGAATAGGCACAAAAATTTCAACACGATAGGTTATAAACCTCAAGTCGTGTGCTAGTGAAGGACTTTAGGTTTTATTCTTGATTAAGTCTTGAAACTTTCAAGAGCTTTAAGACTCCCACTGTCCTCTTGACATATAAGACTCCCTTGTCAAATATTCAAGAGATAGTGCGGATTCTTTATCAAGACTAACACTTTACACAATTGGCCTAAGTTGGTCTCTGTTTTATCCAAAACATCACAACTTACCAATTTCAAATGTACAAGAGCAGATAACCTTTTACTCTTATATTTGAGTAGTGTTAACAAACCCTCTTTAAGATATGTCACTCAAGTTACAATCTTGGAGTATGACTCTAAGAATTGTTTTGGAACGAAGTATGACTCATCTTTTGATTTAACCATTTCAATAATTCATGACTCCTCTTCTTAGTCATAAGAATGCACTAAGATGACTTTAGAGGACCAATTGTGATATGGTATCTTAATCATTAAGATGATCATAAACATGATACTAAAGTACTCTCCCATCTTTTCAGATTTGAGAAACTTTTATCTTTCTGCCATACTTTGATTCTTCTTATTCGTTCTGTCTCACATTGAAACTTCTCCAATGCTACAGACTTATACTTAAACTTATAAGTATAACCATATTTACTGAACTTAAGTAAATCATGACGAATAGTCTTCTTGATCTTTTGTGGTGGACTTGACCAGTGCACAAGAATGTGTACTCGATCCCTTTGTCCTTTCCTTATTCACATAAGGAATTAGTCTTAATTTTCCAAGCTGAAAGTTCTCATTCATCATACTATACAACTTGCATGATTCCAAGTTTCGGTCCAACTGAACCTTGGGTGATGAGAAGCTTTCCTTCTTTGGTAATATTAGACACTACCACAACCGAAAGAATCAAATCCAATTTTCCAATATTGCTATCAATGGAATCTTATAAGCAACAACTTTTCACAAATGCCATTGTAAGGATACTTAAAATAAATAAAATCAAAACCTTTTTCTTTTATTTTAAAACTTTGCGGAAAAACTTATCCTTACAATCCATATGAAAACCTTGTTGTTATCTATTCCTAAGCAATATAAATATCATAACTCTTAAGTAATAGCTCAAAATTCTGATCACCGAACCATGCGATTGAAATCCATCTTCGCGATCAGAATCAGCATGTACTTAATAGAGTTAGACAATGGACTTTACCTGAAGTAGAGCCAAACTTATTGACTTTAACATCCTTAGGTAAATTTGGCAGCTTCGTAACCAATGCCCCTTCCTTTGGCAATAGTTACCTATGGACCCTTGATAATGGGACTATCTCAGACTTCGCCTCTCTCTTTACCATTGGGTCAACCGAGTTGACTATGGCCGATCCCTTTCCATTGGGAAGAGAGAGCTTTACTGGATATCCAATGTCATCATTGTCAATGTCCATAGTGTTTTAGGAAGTTGATCTTAGCAAATAGATAAGATCATTAAGGGTCTTGTCTTAGTCTGTTTCATAGGATTCCCAAAAGAACTCACTATGTGACTTAGAAAGTAGTTGAGCCACCAACTTTCTCAAGACTTTGACACCCAACTCTCCCGGCTTGTCAATATGTGACTACATGTCCAAGATGTGATCACACCTAGACCTTGCCTTGCAATAGGGCTTGAGTGACCTTAAACTTTTTAGGAACTTGGAGGAGGTGAAAGAAGTATGATATCCATGGGACATCATCTTCATTTAGGAAAGCTTGTTTCAAGAGATTTGGGAAGATCATAAATGTCTAGACCAGACATCTTTTTGGGAGATATTCAAGATAGTTGATTTAAAGTCCTTAATATGACACCCAATATGAAATATTAAGGCTAAGACCCAACAAACTATTTTATAACTTAGAAGAGGGATGCCGTAATCCAAGCTATAAAATATTTGAAGGTAGGTGAATGACGATTCACCAATTTCCACCATGAAAAACGAAATAATTTATTAGGTTTTAATTGGATTTGAAAGTCCTAGATCTTTGAGATTCATTGAACTGTTCAAAGGCATGTTTCAATCTCGAGTGTGCCCTTCAGGTTTTGTGACTGGGATGCCGAGGATCACAAAACAAGGTGTGAATAACCATGCAAATATACTTGGTACCCTTAATATTTACCCCTTAATCAGTGTGCCGGTTAACCACACACGCTCCACCGATACTATGATAAATATTAAGTTACCCTTTGCCTACCTTGTTAAGTCCAGGTTAGTGTGCCGGTTAACCACACACGCTCCACTAACGACTTAAGCAAAGTGCAAAGTGTAATTTCATGGGTTAGCACCAAATTCACATTTTCCTAAGTAACTAAGATTGGGTATTAATAAGAGTTTAGTTACTTAGTATTTATCATTAATACTTTTAATGAAAGGAAAATTATAGTCCTTGTCCTACCCGTTCGGCTAACGACCCTCCACCAGTCAAGGAAGCGGCGGGTGAGAGTGGACACCCATTAAACTGTCATTTTATAGGCAGTAACCTTATACCCCCCTTATAGACCGACTTCGTGAATGAGGCCTACAAACGGTAAGACTGACTTTACTCTTATACATATATATATAAATATTATTAACTTATAATATTATAAAGTATAAGGGTTGAATTTTAACTTTTAAAATTCTAAGGGCTAACTTGGAATTAAAGTATTCATAAGTGAAAACTTTTCAAATTCCAAAACTTGAGGGCAAGTTTTGAAACTATTCAAAACTAATTAATTCCATAACTTATGAGTTTAAAGTAGTTTTAATTAAAAAAAAAACTCTTCAAGTTCCATAACTTGAGGACAAGTTATGGAAGACTTTAAACTAATTAATAAAAAAAAATAACTTTTTTTTATTGTAACTTATGGAACTAATTAAGGTTACACTTTTTTTTTTAATTTAATCAAGAGACTCTTGAACCTCCATAACTTGAGGACAAGTTATGGAGTCATAAAACCATTTAATTAGAACTAGACTCTTCATTTTGTAACCTTTGCCAACTTTTATGAGTTTTATGATTCTTAAATGTGACTTTTCATATAACTTGAGGACAAGTTACAAAAACACACTTTGGAATCAACTCTTAGATTAAAATGGATTGAAAACAACTATTTCACACAACTTTTCTATTAATCTAAGAACCTCATAAGAACAAGATAATTCAAATCATCAATCTTCAAGAAATTAGCATGAACATACAAACAAATACAAATCTTGAAATTATGACAATTATCTTAGAAATTGGATTAGCATGAACATTACCACATCAAAAACAAGTTTATAAGTCCAAAAACAACTTAGGGTAATGTTCCTAGTCCAATTCCAGCCAAAACAATCGAATATATGCATCCAACTCGATTTTTCAGCTACTTTTGCAAGTATAACAAGAAAACAAGCCTAGGCTCTGACACCACTGTTGGGTTATGAGCATTCTAACACTCCTAAGTGTACATGCAACCCTAAATACCTTGGATCTATGTTTTCTCTACTATACATACAATTATGAACATCCAAGGTATTATCCTAATCTAGCATACAAAATAATAAATATAACAAGATAGAATACATACCTCTTTGATGTAGAATGTCTTCATGAAGCTTGAGTGCCTAGTGCCCCAAGTGTGACACCTCAAATGGTCCACACAACACCAAATACACTTGGAATAACTTGAGAGAAACTTGAACACTCCTTGAAATCGTCTAGCCCTCACACTCACACATTAGTGCACGATTTCTTGAGCCATGAGATTCTTTTATATGGTGGCTATTAGGGTTACACCCTTTAACTCATAACTTTACCCATTCCTTATGCTCCATGGATTTTAACCTCCATGGAGTATCCATGGGTCACCCCATGGACTTAGTCCAACATAAGGAATCTTGGATCACAAGCCCACATATATAAGAATGAATGGTTTACACAATCAACCCATATATTTAATTAGTCTCCTTTTGATCACTTAATTAATTCCAAATTAATTCTTGATCAATACTAATTAAATAACCTTATTAATATATTAGAACTTATAATATATTAACCAACCTTAAGTGTTATTTCTCTCATTATAGTCTATCCAAATGCATGATGCCATGCAACCCAAATGGACCATGCCGGGTCGGGTCAAGTCTTACCAATTATAGTTATGGACTTAGACATTAATCCAACACGGACGAGTACAAGTCATAACATACATGATCGAGCCTACAGAAGAAGCATAAGGTACTTGACTCATTTCTGCTATCTCAGCCTCGGTACTCGGGCTCTGAGTCTTACTCAATCTGACATTAGTCTGGATGGGTAACTCTCCTTTCTTGGAATCTTGCATGCTGAACCTCTTCAGCACCTTATCCAAGTATGTACTCTGACTAAGTCCAATTAGTCTCTTACTCCGATCTCTCAGAATCCTTATCCTTAGGATATATGCAGCTTCTCCAAGGTCCTTCATAGCGAAACAGTTCCCAAGCCAGGACTTTACTTCCTGCAAGGTTGGGATGTCATTTCCTATAAGTAGTATGTCATCCACATACATTACCAAAAAGCTGACTATACTCCCACTAGCCTTGACATATACACAAGATTCATCTTCACTCCTCGAAAATCCAAACTCTTTGACTTTCTCATCGAAGCAAAGATTCCATCTGCGAGGTGCTTGTTTCAATCCATAGATGGATTTCTCAAGCTTACACACTTTATTAGGATACTCTGTGCTAACAAAACCCTCTGGCTGATTCATGTAAACATCCTCAGCCAACATTCCATTAAGGAAAGCGGTTTTGACATCCATTTGTCATATTTCATAGTTATGAAATGCAGCAATGGCTAACAATACCCTAATAGACTTAATCTTGGCTACTGGTGAAAAGGTCTCATCATAATCAACTCCCGGAGTTTGAGAAAAGCCCTTTGCAACCAGTCGCGCCTTATACGTGTGTATATTACCATCCATGTCTGTCTTTTTCTTGAAGATCCATTTGCACCCAACTGTCTTACGACCTGGTACATTGTCAACCAAGTCATAAACCTGGTTGTCATACATGGACTGTATCTCGCTGTCCATTGCCTCTTTCCATTTAGTAGACTCAGGGCCTACCATGGCTTCCGCATAGCTGTTAGGTTCATCCAAAATCACCAGTGTCGCATCACTGATAAGTGTCTCACCCTCCGCAGTAATATGGAAACCATAGTAATGCTCAGGTGCATTCCTAACCCTTACGGAACGCCTCAGAGGTACAGACTCGTCAATTGGATCAACAGGAGTTTCCTCCTCAAGTTGATTGCTAGGGTTTGAGGTTCCTTCACCACTTGACTCTTGAATTTCTTCAAGGTCAATTTGCCTCCCACTGTATCCTTGGCTTATGAACTCTCTCTATCAAAAGACAGCCCTCCTTGCTACAAAGACCACATTCTCACTAGGTCTGTAGAAGAGGTAACCAAAGGATTTCTGTGGGTAGCCGATGAAAATACACCTCTCATTTCGAGGTTCGAGCTTATCGTGAGTCTCGCGTCTCACGAAAGCTTCGCAACCCCAAATCTTGATGTGGGCTAGATTAGGAACTTTTCCAGTCCACACCTTGTGAGGTGTTTTGGCAACCTTCTTTGTAGGGACCAGATTAAGGATATGGGCGTCAGTGTCTAAGGCATACCCCCAAAATGAGATTGGTAGCGAAGCTCGACTAATAATTGAACGAACCATGTCCAACAGGGTTCGATTACGCCTCTCAGCTACACCATTCAACTATGGTGTCCTGGCAGGTGTTAATTGTGAGACAACCCCACATTCCCTAAGATAGTCGAGGAACTCTGTACTAAGATACTCATCACCACGATCGGATCGAATCATCTTAATGTTTCTACCCAATTGATTCTCTACTTCCTGTTTGAACTCTTTAAACCATTCGAAAGTCTCTGACTTATGCTTAATTAAGTAAACATATCCATATCTACTATAATCATCTGTAAAAGTCACATAATAACGATTAGCATCCCTTGTGGCGGTTTTGAAGGGTCCACACACATCCGTGTGTACTACATCCAACAAACCTTCACCCTTAGCACAAGTACCTATGAAGGGTGACTTTGTCATTTTTCCAAGTAAGCACGATTCACAACTATCATCTGACTTTAGGTCAAATGACTCCAAGACTCCATCCTTTTGGAGTTGGCCTATGCGTTTCTTGCTTACATGTCCAAGACGACAATGCCATAATGATGCTCTATCCAAGTTATTATCATTAGTAGAATCAATACACAACACATTATTTCCTAAGTTATCTACAACAAACACAACTTCATACACACCATCACAAGGTAATGCTTTAAAATAAAACACATTATTAAAGAAAGCATTTATTCCACCAACTTCATTATCAAAAGAAAAGGTAAACCCTTGTTTGTACAAAGCATGAAAGGAAATAATATTTCTTGCCATTTCAGGCGAATAACAACATTTATTCAAATCTAAAGAAAACCCACTACTTAGCAACAAAGTATAAACTCCAATCTTGGTGACAGGTGAAGCTTTCCTATTCCCCATGATCAGTTTTATCTTTCCATGCTCCACATTCTCACTTCTTCTTAGTCCCTGCAAATTACAACAAATATGAATATCACAACCGATATCAAGGACCCAAGAGTTAGAATAGGGTGAGTTATTAGATAATATAGTGTAAATACCTGCATGGTTGGCTTTTACTTTCACATCCTTCAAATCTTGCTGGTACTTTGGGCAGTTTCGCTTCCAGTGCTCCACATTCTCACTTCTTCTTAGTCCCTGCAAATTACAACAAATATGAATATCACAACCGATATCAAGGACCCAAGAGTTAGAATAGGGTGAGTTATTAGATAATATAGTGTAAATACCTGCATGGTTGGCTTTTACTTTCACATCCTTCAAATCTTGCTGGTACTTTGGGCAGTTTCGCTTCCAGTGCGCCTTTTCATGGAAATAGAAGCATTCAACCTCCTTGGGGTCAGAATAAGGAGTACCGAAACCTTTCTTGGTTCCGCTTGAAGAGGATCCATCAAGGGTCTTACCCTTGGTACCCTTCGAAGTGTTCTTCCTTTTCTTCCCACTACCTTTCCCGATTGCCAGCACATGTGAGGAGTTTGGAGTAGGAGTAGGAGTGGTAACAACTGACTTACCTTTAAGACCACTTTCGGTGGTCTTCAAGAGTCCTTGAAGTTTGCTGAGGGTGACTTCTTCCTTGTTCATATGATATGTCATGCGGAATTGATCATAACACGATGGTAAGGAGTGCAAAATGATATCTATTGCTAACTCCTCAGGAAAGTTCACATTCAGCTTCATTAAACGGTCCACATACCTTTGCATTTTCTGCATGTGGCCCATGATGGGTTCACCATCCTTCATTCGGGTTGTTATCATGGAGGAGATGATTTCATGTCACTCTTGACGAGCACTTTGATGGTAGCGGTCGATCAGATCCTGGTGCATCTCAAAAGGATAGTAGTCCTCATAGGACTTTTGGAGCTCGGCTGTCATAGTGGCCATCATGATGCATGCCACTTTCGTAGCATCTCTTTCATGTGCCTCATATTCAGCAAGCTCTTCAGGAGTAGCTGTTTGCTCGGGTACCTTAAGCTCCTTGTCGAGAACATATTCTTTGTTCTCATACCGAGTGACCATCCTGATGTTTCTGATCCAATCTGTAAAGTTGGATCCATCAAAGATGACTCTCCCACAAAGGTTCATGAGAGAGAAGGAGCCGGTAGGGTTTGAGCCAGAAGCAGCATTGTTGGAAGACATCTAAAAAGAAGAAAAACAATTTTAGTTTAGATATAGAGATAGTACTTAATAAAACACCCAAATGTAATATTAAGTCTAGGATCCAATCACAATATATTATAACTTAGAAGAGGGATGCCGTAATCCAAGCTATACCATATTTGAAAGGTAGGTGAATGACGATTCACAAATTTCCACCGTGAAAACGAAATATAGATTATTAGGTTTTTATTTGGTTTTTAGAAACTCCTAGATTCTTTTGAGATTCATTGAACTTTTCAATGACATGTTTCAATCTCGAGTGTGCCCTTCATGTGTTGTGACTGGGATACCAAGGATCACAAAACAAGGTGTGAAGTAACCATGCAAATTACTTTGTACCCTTAATGTTTTTTCACTTAATCGATGTGCCGGTAAACCAGACGCGCTCCACCGACCTATGAAAAACCTTAAGTCACCCTTTTCCTACCTTGTTAAGTCCAAGTTAGTGTGTCGGTTAACCACACACGCTCCACTAACGACTTAATCAAAGTGCAAAGTGTAATTTCATGGGTTAGAACATTATTCACATTCTCCTAAAGTAACTAAGATTGGGAATTTATAAAAACATTTAGTTACTTTATAGTAATCATTATACTTTTAATGAGAATTTTAAGTCATTGTCCTACCCGTTCGGCTAACGATCCTCCACCGATCAAGAAAGCGGTGGGTGAGAGTGGACACCCATTAAGCTGCCATTTTATAGGCAACAACCTTATACCCCCCTTATAGACCAGCTTCGTGAATGAGGCCTACTAACGGTAAAACGACTTTGTTCTTATATATATAATAATTATTAAATTTATAATATTATAAAGTATAAGGGTTGAATTTTAACTTTTTAAAATTCTAGGGGTTGGAACTTAAAGTTTTAAAAATGACTTTACATGTTCCAAAACTTGAGGGCACGTTTTGTAACTTAACAACACTCTTCAATTCATAACTTATGAGTTATTAAAATGAAGACTCTTCATTTTTGTAACTTATTTGTTCGTTTAATGGGTATAAAACAAAGAGGCTTTTGGTTATCCATAACTTGAGGACAAGTTATGGACTCCATTAAAACACATAAAGATCATGAATTAATCATTAAACAAGTAATTCCTGTGATCTATCAAGAACTCATAAGAACATCAATATTCATATCAAAATTTCAAGAACATATGAACACATATAATCATGTAATTTTGATATTAGCAATTGTAAATGGATTAGAACAATCATTACACCATCTAAAACGAGTTTTACAACACCAAAACAGTTTAGGGTAATGTTTCTAGTCCATTTCCAGCAGCAAAGCTCCAAAAACTGTTCACTGGATGACAAACTCGTCGAGTTCATCAAGGAACTCGTCGAGTTCATGCAATAACACATAAACTCGGCGAGTTTTTGGCCGTCGAGTTTTCTTGTCTGGACAGTTTTTGGCTTTTGAAAAACAAGTTTGCATCAAGTATTTAACAAACAAGCCTAGGCTCTGATACCACTTATGCGTTATGAGCATTCTAACACCCCTAAGTGTACATGCAACCCTAGAAAACCTTGGATCTATGTTTGTCTAAAATACATGCAAAATATGATTTCCAAGGTTCATAATCCTATCTAGCATACATGGGAACTTTTGATCTAAAAGATGGCTAGAATTACATACCTTGTAGTTGATTTGATTCCTTGAAAACCTTGAGAGCCTAGCACCCCAAAGTGTGATGCCTCAAATGCTTCACACAACACCAAATGCTTTTGAATAACTTTAGAGAATGTATAACAGTTGTATAAATCGGTTTTCCCTCTCTTGTTCTTAGTGTAGCCGATTTTGCTGAGTATCATGTTCCTTATATAGTGTGTCACATCTAGGGTTAAACCATGTAAACCCTAATGTGACATGACTCTTCATTTCCATGACCCATGGGTTTGTAACTCCCATGGAGCATCCATGGAGCATCTTATGGGTTTTACCCAACTTGATAATCCATGGAGCCTTTTAGCCCACTATACAAGTTATGGATGATTTACATAATCAACCCATATATTTAATTAGTCATCTTTTGATCACTTAATTAATTCCAAATTAATTCTTGATCAATCTAATTAAATAATACTATTAATATATTAGAACTTATAATATATTAATAAACCACAAGTGTTATTTCTCTCATTTTAGTCTATCCAAATGCACAATGTCATGCAACCCAAATGGACCATGCCGGTAAGGGTCAAGTACATACCAAATATAGTTATGGACTTAGACACCTTATCCAACAGAATCAAGTCAGTGTTCTTAAGAACCACTTTGGTGCTTCCCATGACTCGATGGCGAACCTCACCCCAACAAATCGGAGTCCTACATCTCCTTCCATACAACAACTCGAAATGGGGTCGGTCAATACTAGCATGAGAGTTGTTGTTTTACGAAAACTCTACTAGTGGGAGGTAAGTATCCCAACTCCCTCCGAAGTCTAACACACATGCTCGAAGCATATCCTCGAGCGTTTGGATAGTTCGCTCACTCTGACCATCAGTTTGGGAGTGGTAAGCAGTGCTGAAATGCAACTGAGTACCTAACTCCTCATGAAACTTCCTGCAAAACTTGGAGGTGAATTGAACATTGCGATCCGAGACCACCGATATCGGTACTCCATGTCTGACTACCACTTCCCTCAAATAGATATCTACTAATTTCTTGGCGGATATACTGTCACACCCCGCTAAAGTGGAAAACAGGGCGTGGCAGTACAAAGGGTTTCATAGCAAAAGACAAAGACAACACCAACCATAGTATTAAAAACCATTACAAATTTACAATGGGTTTGAACAACTTTTAAAAGAAATTACAATGTGAATTGAAATACAACACATGCGAATGCTCCTAAAAGTGATGTTTCCCTAAGTGCCACTTACTCGATGATTCCTGAAAAAACATGTAAACGAGCGTCAACTATAAAAATAGTTGGTGAGTACTCACTTGTTTATAACATAATATAGTTTGAAATCATGATAATCAGAATATTGATAACAATTTCCATAAACAATGTTCATTTTTAAAATAAGTAAATAAGTTTTCATGAATAGAAGTTCGTTGCTAAAGCGAGTAATAAAGTTTCCATAGATACAAATATATTGTAAAAATTAATAAATAAGTTTGCATAAACAAAGTTCGTTGTCATCATGAGAGATAAAGTATGTTGCCCAAATGAGATGCAACGTTCATATTCTCAAGGGAAATAAAGTTTGTTACTAAAACGAGTAACAAGTTTCATTGCTATAATGAGCAACCAAGTTCGTTGCTAAGACAAGTAAATAAGTTTCCAATAATAAAAGTTCGTTGCTATAATAAGTAAGCTAGTTTCGTTGATAAAATGAGTATACAAGTTTCGTTGGTCAAATGTGTATACAAGTTTTGTTGATAAAATGAGTATACAAGTTTCGTTGATAAAATGAGTATACAACTTTCATCGCTAAAATGAGTATTCAAGTTTCGTTGATAAAATGAGTGTACAAGTTTCATCACTAAAATGAGTATACAAGTTTCATTGCTCAAATGAGTATACAAGTTTCGTTGCTCAAATAAGTATACAAGTTTCGTTGCTAAAATGAGTATATGAGTTTCGTTTCTCAAATGAGTATACAAGTTTCGTTGCTCAAATAAGTATACAAGTTTCGTTGCTAAAATGCGATGTAAGATTTGTATATGCATGAAGTTTCCATTCATGAGTTCACAACCCAAGCCTAATGACCGAATCGTGCCCTATTTACTACTATGTGTATCGCAAACATAGAGAATAAAATGGTAAAATGCACTCAAGCGAATCGTACGAGTTAGGAGTTATCTACCTCCTGATAGCGCTATCCATAATAATCATAGGCTCAAAAGAGTTAATGAGTTGTGCCGAATGATTCTAGGGACTTAACCACGATACAGCCCTCATGAAATAACGTAACATACACATACCTACAAAATATAGCAACCAAGTTTCATACAAGTCAAAATAAATACAACGAACATAAATAGTTTAGGACATGCTTTTCCACCCCAAAACATTAAAAAAACCGAAAATAGGGGAGTCGTGAATAGTCACAATGCATTGAGATGATGTAAATGATTCCTTGATCTAAGTTCCACTTGTACCACTACCGAATCCTACAATAATATTACACACTAATGAGTCTCTAATTGAAATCTAACACTAGTATACTTACTATTACAATAGAATTATGCCAATATTGCGTCGAAATTTAATATTGTTAAGTTACAAAAAATTTTCTGAAATGGTGAAATTTTATAACTCATGTGATTAAGATAATTTTGGGTATTATTTTCCAGATTTTTGTAATATTAATTGGGCTTATTTCAATACATTTAAAGGTGTTTTTAAACTCCTAAAAATCCAAAAATATTATCAAACAGTTTCCAAAATTCATCAAATTTTACATTTTCGTTCCAAATCCAGTAGAGGTCTTTCATAAATTTTCCCTTGAAATTTTGATATGATTAACTATTTTTCCAGATTTTTAAGCCTTCATAACAATATAAATTCGTGAAAAATAGTATCCAGATGATACAAATTCCCAAAGTTTTTATAATACTTCCATTAAACGTACTTAAGCTAATAAAAAAAATGGGTTTCTAAACAGTTTAACCCGATTTTATGATTTTTGTACATTTATTCTAACAAAAATGGAAATAAATATAAGACGGTTTGCAAAATTGCCCAAACCTGTTGTAACACTGTTATTATACATATAGAAGCTGTGAAAATATAAAAGATATTTTTCAATTAGTTTTGCTATTTTTCTTTGTTTTATTCTCTTGAATAATCATTAATTGGTGAATAATTATCAAACAGTTTAAGTAAATTACCAAAGTTTTTGTAAACTTCATTTACAATGTAAATAATCCGGAAAAAATACCAATGGTGATTTTTATATAATGTAATCCGATTTTGTAGATTTAAGTGTATTTAATCTTAGAAAATAGAAGAAAAATAGCATACTGAATAGAAAAATCATCCAAATTTTATTTGGAGTTGTAATATATTATAAGATTGTCTGATAAATTTTCATGAATTTTGGATTAGTAGAACTATTTTTTCCGTTATTAGTCCATTATAAATACAAAAATCGGGGAAAAATATGTATGCATTATGAAAAATTATAAAAATATTTTTCTAAGTATTCCACATGAGTTAGGGTCTGCGAAAAATATTATATAGCCTTTTCACATTCCCTATAATGGTTTTATGATTTATTTTAATTAAACAAAAAGAAATTTCAAAACCATACCAAACAATTACCAAAATCGATGAAACTTACTGAGATGTCATCATTTACTTTAGGGGTCATTCATACCTAGGATATATAGACCTCAGAAAGTATTTTATATGAATTATTGCCCTATTTTCTTGAAATAATAATAATAATTCGAGAAAAATGACATATTTTCTGAAAATTTGTAGAACATCTCATTTTGTTGGTGGAATTCTGGGAAAAATCGTATTTGATCAGAAAAGAAGTTTTAGATATTTATTTGAGAATAAATCATTCATGGACATATTTGAAAGCTTTTAACAACAAACTTTGATCATCAAGCATCTAAGCTTGAATATCATCACATGCATTTTGTTTTAAAGGCCATTCATGAGTTTGAAATGGTCAAAAATCGTTTTGGAAAGAAAACTTAGGGTGCATGTGATGATTTTCCACCAAAACTTGTAGAAAAGTGCATTTCCACGACTTTGACTTAGGTTTAAGTCATGGGACTTCACCATCTACAACATGCATGGTGCTTTTGGGTGAAATCCTACCACCATCATCATCAAAACCATGACTGTGTGTGTGTGTGTGTGTGTATGTTTATGTGTTCATGATCTTTTATTAGAATGGAGTAGAAGATGGATAAAATCCAAGAAAAATAGTAAACGTTGAAGGAATAATGAAGTAGAAATCGATTTTACCTTCAAGAACACCACAAGTTGATGAAGATTTCGAGTTTGAGGAGTGTTCTTAGGTCCTATTTTCTGGAAATTTCGTGGTTTAGAGGGTGGAGAAGAGAGAAATGGAATGGTGAATGTAGAGAGAAATGAGAGAGAATGAAGGAGAAGGTGGAGTGTGAGAGAGAAGAAAAAATGATTATGTGTATGTTGGGAAGAGAGGGAGTGTCTTGGGAGAGGGGATGACGAAATATTGGGTGAGTGAGGCTTCCTCTCTCTTGTTTCTTTTATAAAAATTCAAATCCTTTATAAAAATATCCAACTTTTTATAACATGTGCACCTTAACCTAGTTTTATGTATAAAACTCTTGATTTTTGACTTATAAATCAAGGGTAAATGTTAATAACTTAAATTTTATTTTCCTTGATTGTATTTCATAATAATTATTATGATAAGATAATATTATAAGGTTCTTAATTATTTTTATAGGATTTTTATGGTTAAAGTTTATAAATATGAGTTTTTATAGCTTTTAGGATTTTGGAGTTTAATACACCTTTGGATATCAAAATAAATTGAATCTTTGAGACTTCAAATTATTTTTGTGTTTCCTAACTCTTATTCAAGTTAGAAATAATGTTTGTAATTTATTTTTATTGGTTTATTGGCATTCTATGTAGTGATTCCGAGATTCACGCGAAATTGAAGAATCAAGTATACTAGTCTTAGTTTTCAACTTTGACTTAAGTTCCAACGAGACTCGGACCTAATTTCTACTACTAGTTCAAATTCATTATGTGTGTATATGATTCATGAAAAGGTCTTCAAGTCAGGGAATAACCCGAATTAGAATAGTTGTTACAGTTAAAGTAACTATAGAAGTCACGTATCAATGTGGAATCTAAGTACACTATCCTTCAATTCTACTTGTTTTCCAGTTTCTAGTAGGTTATAACTTAGCTTCTAGTCACTAAGTCTAGTATGTATCGTGCCTACACGTGCAACTAAGTTTATCAATTCTTGAACCGACACGAATTTTGATGGTTGTATCATATACTCTCGACAATCGGAATAAAATGAGCACTCTTGGTCAACCTATCCACAATAACCCAAATAGAATCAACACCTTGCGCTGTTCTGGGTAGCTTCTTGATAAAGTCCATGGTAATCTCCTACCATTTCCACATGGGAATGGGTAATGGCTGAACCTTACTGTGAGGCCTCTGATGCTCGGCTTTGACCTTACTACAGGTCAAACGCCGCTCAACAAACCAAGAAACTTCCCGCTTCATGCAGGGCCACCGGTAGCTCAATCTCAAGTCTCGGTACATCTTTGTGGCCCCGAATGGATAGAAAACTTGGATTAATTCTCCTCCTCCAAAATCTTTTGCCTCACTCCTCCAAAATCTGGAACTAAAACCCTACCACATTGAGTCAATAATCCCCGATTGTCTTGAACAAACAATGGAATCTGCCCCCTAATCCGCTCAGTCTTCCAATTCTCCTTTTTCAATCCCTCTTCCTGTTCCCCCTTGAGCATATCCATCAATGGGGAGGTAACTATCATCCTCAAGCAAACATATGGGGTCAAAGCACTCGCCGCTTTACGCCTCAAAGCATCGGCCACCACATTGGCCTTCTCGGGATGATACAAAATCTCACAGTCATAATCCTTCATGTGACATCCCCAATTTCACGGCCAGAAAAGACCGATTTTGTTTATGCTTTATAAAATCAGAGTATCTCTTTTTAATAAAAATGTTGCGGAATTTGTTCCCAGAAAAACATGATAAATACATTATCAAAAGCATTTCCGAAGAAATGTATTTTTATTCCTTTTAAAACCTTGGGATGTCATCGTCAATACAGAAACATAAGCATAAACAGAACTTACATTCATTTACACTAGTGATCTACATCTCTTTTAAATCTCTCAGTGTAAAGTAGCTTCGTATCGACACATGTGATACAAATAAGCTTGAGTGGGTCAGGTTGGGAAACCTGGTGAGTACATAGGGTTTTCAACCCACAATAATATAATTATTATGTTTAAACATCAAACAATCAACCCAATTACCCATCCCCATTATCTTCTTTACTCTTAAGGGTCTACCCTAAGAATCAACAATTTCTCGTTCATTCATTCCTAAGGATTATCCAATGGAATACGCACAAAGTCCATCGTTACCAGGGTTTATGCATTACAACTGGTGAACACTTAGTTCTAAAATACCTAGTGAACACACTCAGTTCAAAATACCTAGTGAACACACTCAGTTCAAAAATGCCTAGTGAACACACTCAGTTCAAAATACCTGGTGAACACTTAGTTCAAAAATACCTAGTGAACACACTCAGTTCAAAATACCTGGTGAACACTTAGTTCAAAAATACCTAGTGAACACACTCAGTTCAAAATACCTGGTGAACACACTCAGTTCAAAAATACCTAATGAGCATCTAATTCAAGAACACCTACAGGTTACGAGCCTGCTAGCGTTCCATTGGACTGTCTAGTATAGTCCGTGGTCGTCATCTATACTCCACTAGATGACTGGATCACTGTCAACCTTGAGGTCTTTCATCGTGTTATCACACAACAACTATTTCATCTACCCATGTTTTACCCAACACATTTTGTAGATATAAAATACATATACAGTTTAAAACATTTAAAACATGTATAAAAAAATATTTCACCCAACATAGACATCAAATATTCAGACAATATGCACACATAACACGTAATTTATATTAACTACTTCATATCTATATGTAAGATGAAAGGGACTATGCACTGACTTTATAAGGTGGTGACTCGGTACTCGGACAACGCTTTGTTTACTTTAAAATAATTTCCTTCGACTAAACCTAGTATTATTACCACTAGATTTTAGTCTAATATTTACCGTGACTAATTATTAGTCTTATTATTACTATTATTATATAAGCGTTTAAACAATACTTTCCAACCACTATGTACAGACAGGGGCAGACATAAAATACCGGAGGGTAGGACCATTTCTGCATATAGCACTTCTAAAATCCAGCAACCTATGCGACCCTTTAAACCAGATCCCCGTACCACGAGTAGTTAAAAAGATATTATAATGACACTTATATAAGTCATAATAATACCTCAAATATTTCTTATAAGTTCATAATAAAAGTACTAATTTTAAATATAAGCTATATTAAAATAGGGTAACCATAACTTACTTACAAGGGGGTTTTAGTTAGGAGTCGGGCTCTGCAGGGACAGAACTTCGTTGCTGAATCTTTCTAAGAAAGATTTGTGCAACGCTTCAGCGCTCACCTTACTATATTAAAACTACAGAAAGAGAAGTCGAATCACGAGTGACCGAAATGCGCGGGGGATAAGAAGAGAAAGACTTTTGAATCAAGAGAATGGTGCAAGAAATATGAGAGCCCAAGCCTCTTATTTATAGTAATTGAATTTACAAAAACTACCCTCCATAATTACTTAATGACCTTATAGTTATGTAAATGACTAAACACCCCTTCATAATACTATTTTAAATATATTTAACGATATTTGTACTAAACTAATGTTGAAAGTACTCACCACTAGTCTTATAATAACCGCATCGTCGATACCTTTCTAATGATATATACATTTGTATATATATATATATATATATATATGTGTGTGTATGTATATCTGATTTATACTTTATTTTAATACGTAAATATGCTATTATAATTTGTAACTCGTTCATACGAACTCCATTTTTGACGTTCTTTATATCCACGCGTTGGTATTTACGAGTACTACAACTTTATTTAGACGCCGTCAGCTAATTCTCATTCTATCTCAGATTTACAAAACTGTATCGAATTTATCGCGCTCGAAGAGTAGGGAGGAAGTTTTGTCCATATCATTAACATACGAGCTCTACTCTCGACATTCTTTATATCCACGTGTAGGTAAAAACAAGATCTAAAACTTTCATTTAGACTCCGTCGGCTAATTCTCGACCGATCTTAAATTTAACAGTAGGAGGAGATTATACTGTTAAATGTCCGCGTAAAATTTATAACTTCTACATACCGACTCCGTTTTCGTCTATCTTTTTACCGTTGAGTTCCTATTAATGAGATCTTCAACTCTCATTTAGGTCGCGTAAGCCAAAAACCGCTCGAACTAAAATTCGAGTTTCGGGTTGTGCACTGTTATGCCAATTTTTTCGAAA
Organism: Lactuca virosa; assembly: GCF_052849685.1. Taxonomy (NCBI): domain Eukaryota; kingdom Viridiplantae; phylum Streptophyta; class Magnoliopsida; order Asterales; family Asteraceae; genus Lactuca; species Lactuca virosa. The sequence continues at coordinate 416,894,949 of NC_136428.1, read as the reverse complement.
ATTCATAACTTCCTCATACGAAGTCAGATTAGGGCGTTCTTTTTTTGTATGTTCTCGGTTTAACGTATACTACAAATTTTGTTTAGATTACTAAGGCTAAAAAGTCCTCTACCGTAAATTCACTATTTACGTCTCCCAGTGCCGTGCTGGTTTTGCTGTAAAACTTCGACGGACCATAACTTCTTCGTTATAACTCGGATTTCGGCGTTCTTTATATGTACGGAACCCTTGTAACATAAACTACAACTTGGTTAAGATTAATCCTTCTAAATAATCTTCCATAAAAAACTCATTTTTGATGCCCATCGTCTCTAAATTGACTAGCCCGGATCTGCGGGCGTTACACTTCACCACGTCTAACCACCTCCTCTGCCGCATATTCAAGTTCGACTGATCCATCAAATACTTCAAACTCTTATGATCGGTGAAGATCGTACATCGGATCCCATGTAAATAATGCCTCTAAATCTTGAGGGCAAATACCACCGCCCCCAATTCTAAGTCATGCGTGGGGTAATTCACCTCGTGAGGCTTCAGCTGCCTCGAGACGTAAGTAATCACGTGTCCCCTCTACATAAGGACAACCTACAAACCCGAAATACAAGCGTCGCATTATTCCACAAAATCATCCAATATCTCGGGTAACGCCAGAAACGGGCCTCACACAATTTATGTCTCAAAGTCTCGAAGGCCAGCTGTGTTGGATAAGGTGTCTAAGTCCATAACTATTGCTGGTATGTACCTGACCCGGTTGGCATGGTCCATTTGGGTTGCATGGCGTCATGGTAATTGGATAGATAAAATGAGAAGAAGGACACTTATGATTTGTTAATATATTATAAGTTATAATATTTTAATATGAAATCATATTATTTAATTAGTATTGATCAAGAATTAATTTGGAATTAATTTTGTGATCAAAAAGAGACTAATTAAATATATGGGGATTGATAGTGTAAATCATCCATTCTTATATAGTGGGCTAATGATCCATGGTTTATTGGATTGGGCTAAAACCTATTGGGTGCTCCATGGATGCTCCATGGAGGTTAAAACCCATGGATCATGGAGGAAATGAAAAGCCATGTCAATTAGGGTTTACATGGTGTAACCCTACTGGTGACACACTATATAAAGACCCCATAGGCTAGCAAAATCGGCACATAGATAAGAACAAGGAGGGCTAGCCGATTTTGAGTGATAGTGTGCTTATCTCAAGTTATTTCAAGAGTTATGGTGTTGTGTGAAACATTTGAGGCATCACATTTGGGGTTCTAGGCTCAAAAAGTTCTTAAGTAATCCAAGCAACAAGAAAGGTATGTATTCATCTAGCTTTATATTACAATGTCCCCCCATGCCATCCTAGTTAGGATAAGAACCTTGGAAAAATCAAATTTTCATGTATCTTAGTAAAACATAGAACCAAGGTTTCTAGGGTTTCATGTACATCATAGGAGTGTTAGAATGCTCAAAAACCATCAGTGGTATCAAAGCCTAGGCTTGTTTTCTTGATACTTGACGCAAATGCTTGAAAAATTCGATTTTTCTGTTCACTGTGCACTGGACTCGCCGAGTCCATGGGGGGGACTCGACGAGTTCAAGTGTAAAATCATCCTACTCGTCGAGTAGGTTCTTGCACACGACGAGTAGAAGGCCATGTGTGCAGATTTTCGAGTTTTGCTGCTGGAAATGGACTAGATCATTACCCTAAACTGTTGTGGACTTGTAAAACCTGTTTTTGGTGTGATAATGATTATGCTAATCCATTTTCAATGGTTATTATCAAAATTTCAAGTTTTATATGTGCTTATATGATTCTTCAAATTGTTGATATGAATGTTCATACACTTATGAGTTTGGTAGATCATAGGAATTATTTGCAAATTGTTTGCTAGTTTAATTCTTGATCTAAATGTGTTAATGGAGTCGATAATTTGTCCTCAAGTTATGGATTACCAAAAGTCATTTCTTTTAAAGTCCATTAAAGAACACATAGGTTACATAAAATGAAGAGTCTTCATTTTAATAAACCATTAACTCATAAGTTATGAAGTTGAAAAGTTTTCAATAGTTACAAAACTTGCCCTCAAGTTTTGGAACATGTAAAGTCACTTTAGAAAACTTTAGTTCCAACCCCTAGTTCAACCCTTATACTTTATAGTATTATAAGTTAATAATATATATACGTATAAGAACAAGTCGTTTTACCGTTAGTAGGCCTCATTCACGAAGCCGGTCTATAAGGGGGGTATAAGGTCGTTGCAACTGGTTGAGGGTTGTTAGCCGAACGGTTAGGACAGTGAATTTAATTCTCATTAAAAGTATAATGATTATTATAAAGTAAATAAATGGTTTATAAATTCCCAATCTCAGTTACTTTAGGAAAATGTGAATTTGGTGCTAACACATGAAATTACACTTTACACCTTGCTTAAGTCGTTAGTGGAGCGTGTGTGGTTAACCGGAACACTAACTTGGATTTAACAAGGTTGGCAAGGGGTGGCTTAAGGTTTATCATAGATGTCACACCCCAAAACCGGAACGGCGGAAACGTTCAGGGGTGGAGGACGTCATGTAAAGTATCATAACAGTGCAAAGTAGTAAACAAGCAACAACATCATCCATTGCATTAAAAGTAAAGTTTTAATACATGAGTGTTCTTTCATAGTAATAAGACACCAAAAAATGTAATCAAAATAAAAGACGAGTCTTGTCTGTGCTCCGTCTTCTCAAAACCTGGTCATCGTACCTGTCTACTGGTGACCTGAGAATACAAGTTATTTTGAAAGCGTAGATCAGCATAAAGCTGGTGAATTCATAAGTATTATGGTGTCATTGATTTGAAAAGCTGTTATGAAAGACTTGTAAATATTTGATGAAACATTTAGTATAAGTGTGAAAACCCTAGAAAATCCCATATTTCCTACTAGTATAAAAGGTAGTCTTCTACGAAGACCTAAATGCTTTGAAAGTTGTATTTCTGTATCAATGAAAGTTTTTCCCCTATGTGACTATTATTATAAATATATAGTCTACCTCATAGTTTATGTGAATGTGTCACAAAATAAAAGTAAAAGGGAAATTATATAATCATTTAAGTATTATCCTTTGGTACTAGGATAAACACGGCATAGTAATTGCCGAATAGTGTTAACCGTTGACATCCGTCGATGTGCATTTTCCCTCTGTAGCTAACAGCTGGGTGTAGAATGGTTAGTCTCGTACATATATAATAGTATCTACACATATAATATGTAATAGTATCTCATCATATAGTATCTATGTAATAGAATTCATGTAAAAGTATCCCTGTAATGGTATCTGTCACACCCCGCTAAAGCGGAAACACGAGGCATGGCAGTATAAAGGGTTTCATAGCAAAAGTTACAAGACAACACCAACCATAGTATTAAAAATCTTTACAAATTTACAATGGTTTGAACAAATTTTAAAAGAAATAACAATGTAAATTGAAATACAACACATGCGAATGCTCCTAACAATGATGTGTCCCTAAGTGCCACTTACTCAATGATTCCTGAAAAAGCATGTAAAACGAGCGTCAACTATAAAAATAGTTGGTGATTACTCACAGATAAACAAAAAAATACTGGTTCCATGAATTGAAATCAAAGTTTTGATTTCAAGTTTCCAATAATAAAAGTATATTGTTAAGATGAGTAAATAAGTTTGTAAAAACAAAGTTCTTTGTCATCATGAGAGATAAGGTACGTTGCCCAAATAAGATGCAACATTCATATTCTCATGGAAGATAAAGTTCGTTACTCAAACGAGTAAACAAGTTTCATTGCTAAAATGAGCAATCAATTTCGCTGCTACAAGGAGCAAACACTTTCATTGCTAAAATATGTATATAAGTTTTCAGTAATAACAGTTCGTTGTTGTAATGAGAAACAAAGTTCATTGCTATAATTAATAAACAAGTTTATTGCTATAATAAGTAACGAGTTTGTATGTGTATGAGCAAACAATGAGTCTCAACCAAGCCTATGACTGAAGCCCTATCAAGATCTATGCTTATCGTTCCATAGATGAATATGGTATCATGCACTCCAGCAATAGGGCGAGTGAGGAGTTGTCAATTCCTAATAGCGCTATCCATAATGACCATTGGCTCAAAGAGTTAATGGTTAGAGATAAGGGAAGGGCCTTAGTACGATAAGTTCTCATGTTCCGTGTTGCATAGACATACATAGAGAGACATAGCAATACAATAGCAATCATGTTTGATATAAATCGATTTAAATACAACATGCAAATAATAATTTTTCCGGACATGCTTTTCCACCCCAAAACATAAAAACTGAAAATAGGGGAGTGCGTGAATACTCACAATGCATTGAGATGATGCAAATGATGCCTTGAACTACGTTCCACGTGTACCACTACCAATTCCTACAATAATGGTATTCGCTAGTGAGTCTCTAATCGAAATCTAACACTATTATACTTACTACTACAATAGAATTATGCCAATATTGTGTCAAAATTTAATATTGATAAGTTACAAACATTTTTCTGTGAAAATTAAATTTCAAAGAATCAATTGTTAAATAACAATTTAAGTGGAAAATTTCCATTATTGAAATGTTAATATTTAACATTTTAGAGGTGTTATAATGATTAAATATTCAAAAACTAAATCAATTTATTTATCATCCTAACATATTATAAGAAAAATAGAAGAAAAATAGCATACAGAAGATAAAAGTCAATTTATTTATCATCCTAACATATTTAAGTGTATTAAATCTTGGGAAAATAGAAGAAAAATAGCATACAGAAGATAAAAATCATCAAATTTTTATTTATCATCCTAACATATTATAAGAGTTTCTGGTAAATTTTTATTAATTTTGGATGAGCAAAACTATTTTTCCTGTTTTTAAACCATTATAAACACAAAAATCATGGAAAAATAGATATACATTTTGAAAAATTCCCAAAATATGTTTCTGAGTCTTAAACGCAGGGTACAAGCTGCGAAAAATAAGAAATAATATTTTCACATTCCCTAAAGTGGTTTTATGATTTATTAGAGCTAAATAAAAAGAAAAGTAAAACCCATACTAAACAGTAACAAAAGTCATTGAAACTTCATGGGGAATGTTTATTAACTTAAAGGATCATCCAAGAATTTTTCCAGAACTTATTTACTAGTGCAAGTATTTTATATGATTTAACACTCTATTTTCTTATTATTTTCATATAAAAGTAAAGAAAATATATATTGAGCTGAAAATTTCCAGAATGCATCTTCATACAATTTAATAACAATGAAAAATTGTTTTCTTATTTTTGATGTTGAAAACCATGCCTAAAGGCTCAATAAATTATAAAGAAAACTTGGTTCTTGTGATTTATGTAAAGATTATTGATGTTACTATGACAATTTTTGCAACATGTTACAAAGACTTTTGAATTAAGATCTTTTTGTACCTATTAATACATGATATTAAGAGTTCAAAATAATTTTTGAATGACTTTTAGTGATGAATAAGTCCTTTGAACATGCAACACAAAACAAATGTTCATAAGGAAAGTGCTGTTTGAGCAACCGTTTTGTAAAAATTGGTAAAAATCGAAATATTGGAATTTTCCAGTGAGGTCAGATGGGTTTGAAAGCTAACTCAAAATATTATATTGCAGAAAAAGAATCACGAATTTTGGTTAAGAAATGAGTGAGATATGACAGTTTAAATTCAGGTAAAGAAATCTGGCAGATTGCATGCATGATGATTGGTTAGAAAAGTGAGTTTTCATCATTTCCTTGAGTAAATATTTTGAAGTATTTTAAATATATCATGATAAACTCATATTTTAGTCATGTTTCCAGAGATCAAAAGAATAAAACTTATCAAAATGTATACATGCATTTATGAACAAAATTTTGTTTCTCAAAAACTCTTAACTTGAGTTTGATGTTTTAATCCTTAAAATCGATTTTTGCACTAAGATCATGAACATGTAACCTTGTTTATCATACATGCATGGTGTTAAAACACATCCATCATGTTCTAAAAACCATTTTAACAAAAATAAAACAAGTTTGAAGAAGATGAAGAAGGAAAAAGTGTAAGAAAAAGAGTAAAACTTGAAGGAAAAGTGAAGTAGAAATCGATTTTACCTTCAAGAATACCACAAGATGATGAAGATTTCGAGTTTGAGGAGTGTTCTTGGGTTTGTTTTCTGGAAAATTTCATGGTTCTTAGAGGGTGGAAGAGAGAATGGAGTGGTGTTTGGAGAGAAAAATTAGAGAGAAGGTAGAGAGAGTTTTCTAGAGAGAGAAAGAAGAGAGATGTGTGTGTGTTGGAGAATGAGAGTGTGAGAGAGAGATATGGGGAGAGAGGGATCCGAATTTTTTAGTATAATACCCCTTTCTCATTCATTTTCTTTTATAAAAATTAAGTTCTTTTATAAAATATCTCAATTTTTATATAAAATGTGCACTAAAATCAAGTTTTTATTCATAAAACCTTGATTTTTGATTTATAAATTAAGGGTAAATGTTAATGAGTTAAATTTTATTTTCCTTGATTATATTTCCCTGAATTTAATTGTTTTAGGATAATATTATGAGTTTCATAACTATTTTTATAGAATTCTTGATGTCAAATTTTATAAAATTTAGGTTTTAGGGTTTTTAGGGTTTTTAGGGTTTTGAGAATTAATAAATCTTTAGATATCAAAATCAATAGAATCTTTTAGACTTCAATTTATCTTATGGTATTATAACTCTTTTATAGTTATAAATAATATTTGTAACTTATTTTATCGGTTTATTGGCATTCTATGTAGTGGTTTCGAGATTCAAACGAAATTGAGGAATCAAGTATACTAGTCATAGTTTTCAACTCTGACTTAAGTTTCTATGAGGCTCCAACCTAATTTCTACTGCTAGGTCAAGTGCATAATGTGTGTATATGATTCATGAAAAGGTGTTTGAGTCAAAGAGTGACCCAAATATGGATAGTCACTACAGTTAAGTAGTAGTAGAATTCACATATCAATGTGAAATCTAAGTACACTATCATCCGATCCTACTTGTTTCCAAGTTTCTAGTAGGTTATAACTTAGCTTCTAGTTACTAAGTCTATTATGTGTCGTGCCTATATGTGCAACTAAGTTTATTCAAATCTAGAACCGACTCGAATTTTGACGGTTGTCACAGTATCCATGTAATAGTATCTCTTCATATTGCATGTAATGTATTAGTATAGACTCATGAATAAACTGACTCTTGTGTAATTCCTTGTAATAGGAATAGTAGTTTGTATCCCCTAAACTATACGTATAATAGTTTACTGGAATGTAAATTGAATGTCCAAGTAGGTTTATACACCCTTGCTACACAAGAGTGTTGGAACGGAAGAAAGAATGAAAGCTCTCATATCAATACATATGTGTATGAAACATAAGTGTATAGATATGGTTTTTAACAATAAGTTGAAAGAGGTTTTGTAAAACATTTAAGAGTTTTGAACAATAAATAATAATGACTGATGTCAGTTTATAAAAAGATTCAAAAGTAAATCATTTGATAACAAAGTATAAAACAGCCGGAAACTATTGTATTTATCACATTTTGAAGTATGTGAAATCAGTTGGTTGAAAACACAGTTATAAATCACATGTGATTGATTCTATAACTTCCTGTTTTCTACTTGTATTCCCCCCCCCATGAAAGCATTTAAAATCATTTAAAAGATTGATTAAGGGGTATGAACTCACCTGTAGTGGGTGGTTGTGGATGAACTGAATGATGTAGGATCCTAAGTGTCAAGTGAAGACTTGTACACACACAATGATCCTAGTTAACATATAATCACATATATGTATCCAATTAGTCATAAAACAACTAATTAACCATGATTAAGACATCCTAAGACATGTAAAACACTTGATTTAAGTGCTATAAGTCATAAGGATTGCATCTAAGGGTGGTAGGACCTTGCTATTGAGTTTGGGGTTCAAGGGTAAACTTCCTTGGAGTTTACGGTTTTGTGACCATAACTCCTTGAGTTTACGGTCGTAAACCCATGAGTTTACGGCCGTAAACTCATGTTTCTTGACCATTTTGTTTTCTGTAAACTCATGTTTCTTGACCATTTTGTTTTCTGAAGCCTTAAAGATCACAAGAAGCATTCCTACTTCATGTTTAAGCCTTAGGAAGAGGTTAGGGCACCATTTCACTCCTTTTTAGGAGTTTACGGTCCTTGGACCATTTCCCTTTGGGTTTACGGACGTAAACCCAAATGGTTTGTGGTCTTTTGATGTTTTCAAGTCCTAAACACATTAAGGAAGGGATCTAGGCTAGTTTCCAAGGCTTAGAAGGGACTAGGGCACACTTTGGCACCCTTTTTAGGGTTTACGGTCCAAGGTGTTCTTGGACCGTAAACAGCTTTGATCCTTGGTTTCCTTGGTGTTTTCTTGATGTATAGAAGTGTAACAAGCCTTATTATACTCTAGGATAGAAGTACTTACAAGATAGAGGCTTGAAAAGGTGCTAAAAGTCCAAGAACACTAGTGTGTGTTCTTGGTGTTCTTGGTGAAACTTGAAGATCTAACCTTTTGGAATGATTTCACGGATGGAAGTGTGTTAAATCACTAGATTAAGTAATATATCAACTTATTAGGGCTAGAAACACTTACAAGTTGAAGATCTTGAAGAATTGTTGGATGATACTTGAGAGAGAATTTGATTTTGGATCTTAAAAATGTGAAAAGTGGTAAAATATGACTAAGTGTCATATTTATACCCCCTTTTAGGGTTTACGGCCGTAAACACCCTTGTTTAGGCCGTAAACTCCAAACTCTTGGAGTTTTGGAATATTATTGTTGCACAATAAACCCTAGGGAATCCTCTCTCCTTATATCTCCTGAAGTACTAACTTAAAAACACTCCAACTTATTCCTAAAAGCTTGAAAGTTAGCAGAAACAGTTCTGACTTCTACTGAAGTGAATGGTTGTACAGAATAGAAAATTCGGGTTGTCACATCATCCCCCCGTTAGAAGGAATTTCGTCCCGAAATTAGAGTTTAAGCAAATAAGTAGTTACAAATAACTAAGTAAAAAGATGAGGATATTTCAGTTTCATCTGATCCTCTCGCTCCCAAGTGAATTCAGGTCCTCGCTTGGCGTTCCAACGAGCCTTCACTATCGGGATACAGATTTGTTTCGTTTGCTTGACCTCCCGGTCCATGATCTCTACTGGTTCTTCCACAAATTTGAGGCTCTCGTTGATCTCGATCTCGTCGAGTGGGATTTCAAGAGTCTCATCGGACAGACACTTTTTCAAGTTCGAGACGTGGAAAGTAGAATGTACGTTACTGACTTCGCGTGGTAAGTTACGTTTGTAAGCTACAGGGCCGATTCTTGCGAGAATCTCGAAAGGCCCTATGTACCTTGGATTTAGCTTTCCATGCTTTCCGAAGCGTATCAAGCCCTTCCAGGGTGAGACCTTCAATAGAACACGGTCTCCCACCTGGAATTCCAACGGTTTCCTTCGTTTATCAGCGTAGATTTTCTGTCGGTCTCTAGAGGCTTTTAATCGTTCACGAATCTGAACTATCTTCTCTGTCGTTTCCCAAATGATCTCCGGACCTGTGAGAGTGCTTTCAGGAATTCGTCCTTTAGCTAACTGGGTATCACCCACCTCAGCCCAGCACAGCGGGGATCTGCACTTTCGGCCATAGAGGGATTCGAATGCAGCAGCCTTTATGCTCGTGTGATAACTGTTGTTGTAGGAAAATTCGACAAGGGGTAAATGAGTATCCCATGCTTTTCCAAAGTCAATCACACAGGCTCGTAACATATCTTCCAAGGTTTGGATAGTTCTCTCACTTTGTCCGTCGGTCTGTGGATGGTAGGCTATACTCACGTCTAGCCTAGTTCCTAGGGAACTTTATAGCGACTGCCAGAACCTCGAAGTGAATCTACTATCTCTGTCTGAGATAATGGATGTGGGAACACCGTGCAGTCGTACAATCTCCCTAATGTAGGTTCTCGTAAGCTTCTCCATCTTGTCTGTTTCTTTGATAGGCAGGAAGTGTGCGGACTTGGTCAATCTGTCGACGATGACCCATATGGTGTCAAGTCCACCCATTGTCTTGGGCAACTTGGTTATGAAATCCATAGTGATCCGCTCCCACTTCCATTCCGGTATCTCTGGCTCTTGTAGTAGACCGGAGGGTTTCTGGTATTCGACCTTAACCTTTGCGCAAGTAAGGCATTTACTTACGAAGGTAGCAATTTCTGCTTTCATGTTAGGCCACCAGTATAGCTTTTTCAGATCCAGATACATCTTATCTGAACCTGGGTGGACGGAATAATGAGTGTTGTGTGCCTCGGTCATGACCAAGTCTCTAAAGCCACCGCGTTTCGGTGTCCAGATCCGATCCATGAGGTATAAGGCTTCGCCACCCTTGACTTCTAAGTTCTTATCCATCCCTCTTAGGGTTTCACTCGCCACATTTTTAGGTTTCAAAGTGTCGAGCTAAGCCTCCTTAATTTGCGTGGACAAGTGTGAATGGATAGTTAGAGTCAAAGATTTGACTCTACGACCAGAGTATTCTTTCCGACTTAGGGCATCAGCCACTACGTTGGCTTTACCCGGATGATAACGAATTTCGCATTCGTAATCACTGAGTAGCTCGACCCACCGTCGTTGTCTCATGTTGAGCTCCTTCCGATCGAATATATGTTGTAGGATTTTGTGGTATGTAAAGATCGTGCTTTTTGTACCATACAGGTAGTGTCTCCAGATCTTCAGAGCAAACACAACTGCTCCTAGTTCAAGATCGTGGGTGGTGTAGTTGACTTCGTGTGTCTTCAGCTGTCTCGAGGCATAGGCGATGACCTTACCTCGTTGCATCAGAACACAGCCGAGCCCTTGATTTGAAGCATCACAATAGACAACGAAGTCTTCTATCCCTTCGGGGAGGGATAGTATAGGTGCGGTGCACAAGGCTCGCTTGAGCCTTTGGAACGCACTCTCTTGCTTCTCTTCCCAGTCAAAGGCCACGCCCTTCTGGGTCAGTGTGGTAAGAGGTTTCGCAATGCGGGAGAAGTTCTGAATGAACCTGCGATAGTAGCCAGCGAGACCTAGAAATTGGCGAATTTCTGTAGGTGTCTTCGGTGCTGACCAGTTCTCAATGGCCTTGATTTTGGAAGGGTCCACGTGAATTCCCTCTTCACTAACTACGTGGCCCAAGAATTCGACTCTTCGAATCCAAAATTCGCACTTAGAGAACTTCGCATAGAGCTTCTCTGATCATAATGTTTCTAAGACTCTTCGTAGGTGTTGACTATGTTCCTCCTTACTTCGAGAGTAGATGAGTATGTCATCGATGAAGACAATGACGAACTGATCCAAGTAAGGACGACACACCCTATTCATTAAATCCATGAATACAGTGGGCGCATTTGTTAATCCGAATGGCATCACTACGAATTCGTAGTGCCCATAACGAGTTCGGAAGGCTGTCTTGGGAACATCCTCCTCTAACACTCGTAGTTGGTGGTATCCGTATCGTAGATCTATCTTTGAGAAGTAGTTGGGTCCTTGAAGTTGATCAAATAAATTGTCAATTCGGGGTAAGGGATAACGATTTTTAATGGTAAGCTTGTTGAGTTCCCTGTAGTCGATGCACATACGAAACGATCTGTCTTTCTTCTTGACGAACAAGACCGGTGCTCCCCATGGTGAGAAGCTTGGCCTAATGAATCCCTTCTTGAGAAGTTCGTTAAGTTGACTGGAAAGTTCCTGCATCTCCGCCGGTGCCAGACGATATGGAGATTTGGCTACTGGAGTAGCCTCTGGCACTAAGTCGATTCTGAACTCGACTTGGCGTTGTGGTGGTAATCCCAGAAGTTCTTCTGGAAAGATGTCGAGAAAGTCGCGTACTTATGGGATGTTCTGAATATCTTTCACTTCTTGACTCGTATCAACGATGTGAGCGAGAAATGCATGACATTCATTTCGTAAGCATTTCTGAGCCTGGATGCACGAAATGATGCGAAAACTCGTACTAGGTTTATCACCGTAGATAATTAGAGTTTCGCTGTTATGAAGGTTAAGACGAATTGCTTTTTCAAAGCACAAGATGTCGGCGCGATGAAGGCTCAACCAATCCATGCCGATAATGACGTCGAAACTTTTAATTGGGACCAGCATGAGGTCTATCTCAAAAGTATGTCCATCTAAAGTTAGAGTACAACCTACGTATGTGCAGTTAGTACTTTCCGTTTTCCCGTTTGCCATTTCTACAGTGAATGATTTATCTATTGCACGTGGTTTTTGTTTAAGCAGGTGTGCAAATTTCTGGTTTACGAAGCTTTTCTAAGCTCCACTGTCGAAAAGTATGCAAGCATATGAGTTATTGAGGAGAAACGTACCAGTAACTATTGTAGGATCAGCTACGGCTTCCTCGTGGCCTATGGCCAGAACTCTTCCTACTCCGCCAGCTATCCCTGCCTTAGTGCAGTTCCTGTTGTAGTGGCCCACTTCGCCACAACCGTAGCAAGCTTGGCCCACCCCGACGTTAGGAACTTGAGCGGTCGGCCTTGCTGGAGTCTTGCAGAAACGGGCAGTATGCCCCCTTCTGTTGCAGTTAGTGCACTGCATTTCCCGGCAAGGTCCGTTGTGATGGAAGGTGCATTTGTTGCACCTCGGAAGATTACCGGCATAAGGCTTCGCTGGTAAGGGATTAACAGGGACAACAGGAGTTACTGTGGCAGCATTGATTGTAACTAGTTGTTATCTCTTTGAGGATTCTTGCGAAGCCCCGCTTTTCCTCTTGTTACACCCCTTTTCTTGTTGTTGTTGTTTCCCTTTTGTTGCTCCGGTGTAGAAATCGATGGGTTTTGGTGGTTTCCGTGATCTATAAGAGATTGTGCCAGCTCTTTGGCGCTGTCAAAAGTAACAGGCCTGGATGCTAACACACTTGACTGGATCTAGGGCGACAGTCCCCAAATATATCTCTCTATTTTCTTGCTGTCAAATGCAACCATATCAGGGCAAAGAATTGCCAGATCATAGAATCTATTAGTATAAGTTGATACGTCAGAACCAACCATCTCAAGACCCCAGAGTTCCTGTTCGAGTTTTTGAATTTCCCCTCGTGGACAGTACTCTCTCATCAGCATGGCTTTCAAGTTTTCCCAACTTATCGAATTTGCCACTATTAGAGTCAGTGACTTAACGTGGCCATTCCACCAAGTTAAAGCCCTGTCAGAAAAGCTACAAGTAGCAAACTTGACCTTATTGTTCTCCGGGCAGGCGCAGATTTCAAAGACTGCTTCTGTCTTTTCGATCCACTGCCTTAAGATCATAACCCCTCCAGTTCCATTGAAATTTCTGGGTTTGGCATTCGTAAAATCCTTGTAGGTGCATTCTCGGGGATGCCCATGACTCTCGCCATGGTGGGAAGGAGGTGCACCTGTTCCCGATCCACTAGGGACAGGAGTATTCATGTGTGACATGGCAGCCGCTACGGCCGTTGTGACAGCTGCTTGGAACATAGCAGCGTCGAACTGAGGAGGTGGTGGAGGTGGTGGTGGTATCGGTGTTTCGTTATTATTGTTACGCCTCGGATTTCTGCGAGGAGGCATCTTTTAACTATAAGTTTAGAAAGATGAAGAAATTGATAAGAATTCAATAGGAAAGTTGATGAAAATGACTCATGGACTAACTCTTCATAGTCCAACAGCATGATTAAATGTAGCTCTAGAACTAACAGGTGATAGCATTTGGATAATAATTTCCATGAGATTAGGTACCTGTCAATATTATTGGAATTACAGATGTAACAACTTCGGGAAAAATGGCCTAGTAGGAGGCCTTACATCAACCAAGATGGAAAACTTTGACAGGACTACGACCTAATCAAGTCCTAACAGGTCTAAGATTTACAGAGATAGGAAATTAGACCAGAGTTTTATATAACTAGGTTATATCCAAAAGAGAAGTCGATGAGATTCTATCAGCGACGAGAACTACTAGAGTGAGTTCTTGATTCCGACAGAAGGAGTTCTATGTCCCTCACACGCCTGTCCGATCTTATTTGCTGAGCTCGAAGTTCCCTGACTTCAGCTTGGGTTCCAGCAAGTTCTCTCTGCAGAGCTGCATTGTGGACCAGAGTCCTTTCATGAGCAGACTCTAGTTGCCGAATGCGGACTGTGTGAACGCCAGAGTTGGCGTCAATGTCCATGACTCGGTCGATAGCAGCTCGACCCTGTTCGGTGTTCCGAGCAATCCTACGGACCATTATGGGTAGGACCCTGTCAGCTGAACCTCCCTCAGTGAGGTTGTAGAAGCTTCTGTCTCCATTGTAGGGTATGGGTTGACCCTATTCCTGACTCCATCTATTCAAGTTTGTGGCCCACAGAGGTGTGGGTCCTTGAAATGCTGGACGAGGGTTTGGGTCATGAGCAGCTGGGGGTAGATTGTTGACTTCTGGTTCTGAGTCGGAACTATCAGAGAAGCCTTCAGCTTCATGATCATCCAAGGGAATTGGGTGATCATTCTCTAGCTCTTCTACGAGCCATCGAGCATTGTCGTGGTTAGGGTAGTACGGGTCGCCGTGGGGATGGAATCCAGCCATGATATCTACGCGACAAAAGGGATATAAGAAGAAATTAATAGACGTACTAACTAAGATAATTATAAGATGATCTTTATCAGTTACTTCAATACTTGTTTAGTGCATACCAGTTATATGTACTCAGGACAGGATAGACCTTCGAATAAGTGACCCTAACTCTAAGCCTACAACAAAACAAGGACAAGAAGTAAAGCAAAGATTCACAGATTCTAAGTCTATGACGTCCTAGATACATATAATCTTAGTGTATCCACTCAGCAACTATTGACCTAGTGATAAAGACCTTTTAGTTCTCAAATAAGTAATTATAGTAACACCAAATACCCCTATGGTATTTCATTGTGGTAATGTTGGTAAGTTTTTAGACTTGTTGCCATATCACAACCATTCTTGGGCATGTGCTAATCACTCCTCGGACCAGCATAGTTGATCAGGCTATGCCACTCCCAGGACTGACCATACATCCCCGAGCTTACTTGCGATATTCAACAATCGTAATACTTTTGTTCTTGTCATTGTGACACTGATTTTAGTATGAATGCAGGCATGTACACTTAGTTAAATATTTTATTATTTAAAAGTATAAACTCTTGGTCAGAGTATTTTACTCCCAATGTATTTATAGTATGTATATCTTTTATGGGTTGATATACTCAATTCACTATAAACAAAGCTCTGATACCAATCTGTCAGACCCCAAAACCGGAACGACGGAAACGCTCAGGGGTGGAGGACATCATGTAAAGTATCATAACAATGCAAAGTAGTAAACAAGCAACAACATCATCCATTGCATTAAAAGTAAAGTTTTAATACATGAGTGTTCTTTCATAGTAATAAGACACCAAAATATGTAATCAAAATATAAGACGAGTCTTGTCTGTGCTCCGTCTTCTCAAAACCTGGTCGTCATACATGTCTACTGGTGACCTGAGAATACAAGTTATTTTGAAAGCGTAGATCAGCATAAAGCTGGTGAATTCATAAGTATTATGGTGTCATTGATTTGAAAAGCTGTTATGAAAGACTTGTAAATATTTGATGAAACATTTAGTATAAGTGTGAAAACCCTAGAAAATCCCATATTTCCTACTAGTATAAAAGGTAGTCTTCTACCAAGACCTGAATGCTTTGAAAGTTGCATTTCTGTATCAATGAAAGTTTTTCCCCTATGTTACTATTATTATAAATATATAGTCTACCTCACTGTTTATGTGAATGTGTCACAAAATAAAAGTAAAAGGGAAATTATATAATCATTTAAGTATTATCCTTTGGTACTAGGATAAACACAGCATAGTAATTGCCGAATAGTATTAACCGTAGACATCCGTCGATGTGCATTTTCCCTCTGTAGCTAACAGCTGGGTGTAGAATGGATAGTCCCGTACATATATAATAGTATCTACACATATAATATGTAATAGTATCTCATCATATAGTATCTATGTAACGGAATCCATGTAAAAGTATCCATGTAATGGTATCCATGTAATAGTATCTCTTCATATTGCATGTAATGTATTAGTATAGACTCATGAATGAACTGACTCTTGTGTAATTCCTTGTAATAGGAATAATAGTTTGTATCCCCTAAACGATACCTATAATAGTTTACTGGAATGTAAATTGAATGTCCAAGTAGGTTTATACACCCTTGCTACACAAGAGTGTTGGAACTGAAGAAAGAATGAAAGCTCATATCAACACATATGTATATGAAACATAAGTGTATAGATATGGTTTTTAACAATAAGTTGAAAGAGGTTTTGTAAAACATTTAAGAGTTTTGAACAATAAATAGTGATGACTTGATGTCAGTTTATAAAAATATTCAAAAGTAATTCATTTGATAACAAAGTATAAAATAGCCGAAAACTATTGTATTTATCACATTTTGAAGTATGTGAAATCAGTTGGTTGAAAACACAGTTATAAATCAAATGTGATTGATTCTATAACTTCCTGTTTTCTACTTGTATTCCCCCCTCCCCCCCATGAAAGCATTTAAAATCATTTAAAAGATTGATTAAGGGGTATGAACTCACCTGTAGTGGGTGGTTGTGGATGAACTGAATGATGTAGGATCCTAAGTGTCAAGTGAAGACTTGTACACACACAATGATCCTAGTTAACATATAATCACATATATGTATCCAATTAGTCATAAAACAACTAATTAACCAAGATTAAGACATCCTAAGACATGTAAAACACTTGATTTAAGTGTTATAAGTCATAAGGATTGCATCTAAGGGTGGTAAGACCTTGCTATTGAGTTTGGGGTTCAAGGGTAAACTTCCTTGGAGTTTACGGTTTTGTGACCATAACTCCTTGAGTTTACGGTCGTAAACTGTAACAACCCAAAATTTTCCATTGCTTTGAAAGCTCAGCCAGTCAACCCAAATAGTGTGAGACTTATTCCTGCTATCATTTTGCACAATTTAGAGTCTATTAGAGCGTTCCGAGCCTTGTACACTTAAGGGATAAGTGTCGGGGACTATCTGCCGAAGCTATAGCACAACGAACGGGCCTGAAACACCTTGACCTGGAGTTCACGGCCACCACATGGGAGTTTACGGCCGTAAACTCCATGTGGGCCGTAAACTCCACCTTAAATGGTGAAATGTGGCCATTTGTTTCATTCCTTCATTTCCTTTGGCTGAAATCCTCTCAACTATCATCCCGATCTTCGTCCCCGATCTTCAAATCTCATAAGTTCCTTCTTCTAACTAGTTGATATGTTACTTGGTCCAGTGATCTTACATGATTTCATCCATGAAATCATTCCATTTGTGTAGATCCTCAAGTTTCACCAAGAACACACACTAGTGTTCTTGGCCAAAATCGACTATTTGAGCTCCTAGATCGTAAGTACTCTTGTTCTAACTCGTTGTATACTAGGTTTAACATGTTTAGGGCTTAGAAACAACAAGAATCCATGGAAGAATGAGAGTTTACGGCCAAGGCATGTTCTTGGGCCGTAAACTCCCTTTAAGTGTGCAATGATGCCCTTTCTTCCTTCCTTATGCCCAGAACTTAGCCTAGAACCAACCACCATTGAACTAGGGACCTTAAACATCAAAGAAATCATGTCCACATAGAGTTCACGGCCGTAAACACATAAGGAAATGGTCCTTAGTCCGTAAACTCTATAAAGGGGTATTATTGTGCCCCTAACACCTCCTATGGCTTGTATAAATGACTAGAACCTTGCATGCTTAACCTAGAAACACCAAAACACGAAATGAGTGGGCAAACATGAGTTTACGGCCGTAAACTCATGTGTTTACGACCGCAAACTCCACCAAGGGTCCATTTGGAGCCCTAGTCACTTTCTAAGCCTTTGATTCGAGTCTAGCTTACTTCTTTGAGTAGTATAAGACTTTTGACACCCAATGGCACCACTTCCATGAGTTTACGGCCGTAAACTCATGGGGGAAGTGGTCCAGAAACCGTAAACACCCCTATGGGCCACCATTTGAGGAGTAAACTCCAATGTGAGGCCATACTCTCTTTATATGCAACCCTTGGTACTCTTTGCACTTGTATCAAAGTGTTTTCATGCATTAGGATGTCCTTACTTGCATAATTAGTTATTAAATGACTAATTAGATACTTAAATGTATCATTACATGTTAAATAGGATCCGAGTGTGTGTTCAAGTCCTCACTTGACACATAACATTCTATACCATCCGTTCATCCGAAATCACCCACGTCAGGTGAGTTCATACCCCTGAATCAACCTTTTAAATGATTTTAAATGCTTTTATGGGGGGGGATACAAGTTGAACTATAGGGTTATTATATCAATCACATGTCATTAATAACCGTATAGCAAATAGATTTTTCCATGTTAAACTGTTTTATCCAGCTTAAGGTTTTCAAATCCTGTTTTCAAATCTCTTTTAAAGTATGAAATCCCTTTTTAGATTATTATAGCTTTTTCAAAGGTTTTACCAAAACTTCTTATATGCTTTTATATTGTAAAATGCATGTCTATATATCTATAGTTATATAAGTAATGTTTGAAGGACTTAGGAAGGCTAGCTCGCTTTAATTCCTTTTCCTTGTTTAGATGTGGCTTTACATGTCTATATATGTATAGTTATACACTAGGCCACATTTTAAATCTTTAAACAAACCAACTTAGGATTAAAGGTTCTTTTAGACTTTGCTAGACGTATTGCTCATTTGATACCGTCTGGAGTCTGTACTTCATTATTTTAGACTTTGCTAGACGTATTGCTCATTTGATACCGTCTGGAGTCTGTACTTCATTCTTTTAGACTTTACAAGACGTATTGCTCATTTGATACCGTCTGGAGTCTGTACTTCATCCTTTTAGACTTTGCGAGACGTATTGCTCATTCGATACCGTCTCGAGTCCGTACTTCATTCTTTTAGACTTTTCGAGGCGTCCCGCCTGGAGTCTATGTTTTATTTACTTTTAAACCAGTAGTGTTACTGCTGAGGAAAAATATTATTTTTCCCCATTACTTTTGCATGTGATTTCCACACATATTCTTTAAGGTAAAAACTATATTTTGATAAAGATAGTTACCTTTAGGGGAAATTACTCCTTAAACATAAAACAATAGGGTCTTGGTAGAAGACTACTTTTATTAAGAAAATATGGATTTTCTGGAAGGAATTCTAATACTCTGTAAATTCTAAACCACCATCTTTTATGAGTTTATTTAGAAGAAAAACATGTATTTATATCAATGCCATTAAATACTTATGAACTTACCAGCATTGAAATGTTGATACTCGCTTTCAAAATAACTTGTATTCTCAGGTCATCGATAGACAGGTACACTCTGGAAGCTTTTGTGAAGACAGCCTTGTACCAAGCTACATCTTATGTTATTCTCTGTATTTACTTTTGATGTTGTTGCTAAATGTAACCTATGTAAAATTATTACTATTAATGCAATGGTTGTTGTACTTTGATTACTATGCTACATATGTTGTGATACTTGACATGACGTCCTCCACCCCAGAACGTTTCTGCCGTTCCGGTTTTGGGTTGTGACAGATTGGTATCAGAGCATTGTTTATAGTGAGCTCAGTATATCTAATCATAAAAGATATACGACCTCTAAATGCATTGGGATAAAATACTCTGACCAAGAATTATACTTTATATATATAACCGTATTTTACAAAAGTATAAGAACATCCAGAATCTAAAACACCCGAACAAAGTATCACAAGAGGAATAAGAATAAAAGTGTTTGGATGTTGACCATTACCGTCAAACCTGGGCAGCTATGTAATCGTAAGCTGGAATAAATATAACCAGATCAACTATATTTATTCGAGATGCGACTAACGTGTGCTTGGGAGTGATAGTGGTGTTGCAACAAATCTGAAACTTACCAAATAGGAATGCTAGAGCCAAACATAAAGTTTAAAATACTATGGGAGTATTTTAGGATACTAAAAGACTCACAATAAACCCAGAAGCATGTTCAGAAAATAAGAATCAAGCATGTAATTAAAATACCATAGGGGTATTTTAGGAACCATAAATAACCTTGCGTGAGAACTAAAAAGATCCTTATTGATAGACCCATGATTGCAAAGTGTATACTTCCAAGATTATATATAGTAAGGATCTCATAGGCTAAGAATGTGTGGCTTCGCTCTACTTCCTTTTCCTTGTTTGGATGTGGATATAGAGTAGTATCACATATTCGAAGGCCTATCAGATCTAAGTTATATATGATTCGTGTAGGCTGTGTAATTGCAGCAGGACTCGATATGGATCACCTAATGAAATGTTTTAATAATCTCTTATGATTCTTTAGACATTTCCATTCTCGCACGAACCCCTTTAGAAAACCCTATCCTCTTCAGTAATCGGCAGAAGAGTCAATACAGACCCAGAAGAAGTTCATTGAAAAGGTTTCCAATTAGGAAATAAATGAACAGGGACGAGACTATTGAAACCACCATGTGCCTATGCCTTTTAGGGACATCAGTGGGAAATTCGCCTGAACTT
This sequence comes from Lactuca virosa, assembly GCF_052849685.1. Lineage (NCBI taxonomy): Eukaryota > Viridiplantae > Streptophyta > Magnoliopsida > Asterales > Asteraceae > Lactuca > Lactuca virosa. Next base: position 416,874,312 of record NC_136428.1, on the reverse strand, counting down.
CCGAGATTCCAGTCATCCATTGCGGGATGATGACACTCAGAGTCAGAATCAGAAGTAAGGCGGAGCAGAAATTTAATATGTTTGCAAGAGAAGAGAACCCTAGGAAAATACCCAAAGAAAACCAACGCCTGTTCCACTCAAGGATAAGAGGTGGACAGAGGGAGCCAATACATGGAACCCGAGAAATGTCTTTTCCTCGTTATCGTCACGCTAATGAATCCATAAAATAATACAATTTAGTGAGTTAGTGATTACACTGCTCACACTAGGTGTTAGGCAAATCGTCTTTCCCGTCGCAATTAATACGAATAGATCGGATCTCAAAACCTCGATAGAGAGTGTTTAGCCATAAGTTTTCATGAGCCTTTTCTTCTATGATCTTCGTTCCGAACTTCTCTCAAATCTTTTCAAGACCGGAGAGTGAACCTCTCCAATGTAAAGATAACTTAGTAGGAACGACACCCATTTTATGGCTTTCCGATACACATACTCCCACCCTGTTACCCAGACTGCATCATAGGGATGTAGGTCGGCACTCAGATAACCATACATCAAGGCGCGGGAAAATTTGTGCCTATCATAGTAAGGAAGATACGTCTAGGGTTAACCATCGTCTCTCATCAGCTTGTCTTCCTTTTCTTGTGGGAAAAACCATGCCTTCGAAGAAACGTAACCAACCCGCTGGTAAGGCACCGATCCTTCAATTCGATGAAGCTACGTTCCGAGCTGCAGTCACAGCAGCCGTAGCAGCTGTCATGGCTCACCTGAATGCTAACAACGCCGATGTTAGCAAGAGCCCTATCGGGAATCCCGATCTTAGCAATGGACAGCAGCAACCAACGCCTGTGTACCCAGCCACCCAAGAACCCCAACCAAATCCACTGAAGAGAAAGTTTAAGAACGAGGAGGGAAGTACCTCGACTCAAGGACCTCCCAAAGGGCAATGAACTGAGGTAGTCAATACCCCTGTCAACCCTTCCGTCTCGACTACAAGAAGACCATACCTAGGAAACCTCCCCCATTGCAGCAAGTGTAGCTACCATCATCATGGTATCTGTCGAGAATTCCTTTGTGTCAAATGCAACAGGAAGGGGCATACCTCTCGTATCTGCAGAACCCCGATTGAGTTCATTACATCAACCACCAATGTTGGGACCAGTCCAGTATGCCACTTATGTGGTGAAATTGGGCAGTTCAAGTGGGACTGCCCAACTGAAAGAAATGACCAGGTCGCAGGAGGAGTTTAACCCTAATGCCTAGGGGGAACATCATGGAACCCGGTAGAATTCTGGTACGTCTCTCGATCCTGAGTAACTAGCCGAAAACATTAAATAGTCAATTCTAATTGTAATTACTCCCTCGTTAAGGCGAAAGTCGCAGCACTATTATAACACTTGAAAATCCATCAAGTAAAGCTATGATGGCTTGATATATACGTTAAGGCCATTTATAATTAAGATTGATAGACCTCGAGTGAGTGATGCTGCCTTATCTCCTGTTCCTCGTTTGGTTGTGGATTTAGGGCGGAGTTGCTTAGTCAACAGTCCTCTTAATCTTAATTATACATGACTAGTGTATACTAGGCGATTATAGAGAGGCCTCGTGAGAAATCTATTCATGAAAAGTACATTACTCCAAAACATCAGGACCCCCTAGAGTTCCGCGTCAATTCTATCGGTCCAAGTATCCGCGATAGTGATACCATGGACGAAACCCGAGACGCTAAGAACTTGTGTGCCCTGTTCAGCACATGGTCCTATCAATCTCCATTCCATATCATGTCGATGTTTGTTAAATTCGACACTGCCGTCCATCATGGTTCGACTTGGTGCGACCATGTGAAAATTCCTAGTGCTGTGTAAAGAGAACTTTCACCATAGCCTATGCGTCAAATAAAGGTTCTTCCGAACCTAATAAGAAAACCTAATGCGATCCGTCAGTCGTCTCTCTTATCCAAACCTTCCGAAGTACCCAGGAGAAGGGTACCACGTGCTGTTAACCAACCCATCTTTAGACATTAAAACCAGAAGCGGAAGACACCGCAGATTCTCCAGAAGACACCAACCGCCCGAAACCTACTCGATAGATCCTCCAAAAAGGTCGTCCGCACCGCACAATCAGGTTCGTGAATCAAGAGAAAGAACTCATGGGATTAACTTACTACTAATGAGTATATGCATAAGAGTGGTATATAATTTAGATCAATAAGATTTAAGATGTGTGCTTCCTCCCTACTCCCTGTTCCTCGTTGGGTTGTGGGTCTGGGGTGGGGCCACACATCTGAACATCCCGTCAAATCTCAATTATATACGACTTGCATACACCGAGTATTAGTGATTAAGCCGAGTATGAGGTCGACCGCGAACCTTTTAATAAGACCCTTCATCCTATCCCATAGAAAAGGAACTGGAGTCAAGAGAACCACTGCGGGTTGAGCTACTAAAATGACCACAAATTCGAAATTTGTAGTCATCCCGGTTAAGCCAACATAGTAGCTAACACCCTCAGTTAGGAAAGGTAACTCAAGTCGTAAGAGTCAAAACATTAACTACGACCATCCATTCACGCTTAATCCCACAAATTAAGCATCTCCGTAGTGAGCCCAGAAACCAGAAAGATTCGACAGGTTAAACTATGGGGAGAATGGATGAAGAAATTAGAGGTTCTGTGTAGCAGAATCCATTTCTATCTAGATTAAATCTAAAAGGAGAATCCCGGTAACACCGGAAGAGTAGTTGCAAGGGAAACTCGCACTACTCAGGCACTTCATCCATCCAGTTACAGACGAATAGTGCCTAGGACACACCGCCTCCTCATGCGAGAAAAGTCACCGTCGCCCTTTAGACGATAGACTGCATTCTCCGAAGTTAATACTAGGACGCTAAGAACCACATAACCACCTCCGCAACCAAGAATACTTGAATAAAGTAAAATGGTATGTTCCGTTAAGCCTTATAACCCGGATCATAAAGAGATTGTAGACTCGACACCAGTCTAGGTGTTAGTCGAGGGGTTATGCAAGAACACGCGCTTCCTACAAACTGGAGGGATCCAACTCATTGAGAATAGGGCATGTCGTAGAGATTTGTTGGACTACTAGGTGTCCAAGGAATACTATCCCTAAAGAGATAGTAGAACCACCTCCTGAAATAGTCCAGCACTCCAAAAAAAATATCTAAGGGCTAAGATAGCCCTGACCAGAGAATGATATCCATGAAACAGTGAAGCGAGTAAGAGAATGATTCTTTCCAGTTAGGAATCATATTGTGAAAGCATCGTCTGGTAAAACCCCCTATCTCACCGACTTTGAGCGTTTCCGTTAGAAACACCTCGAGAGTCAGAAGTGCAGGTCCATTTTTGCACTGGGTCGAGATAGATGTCCCGTAACCAATAGATGCCAGTGTATAACCAACACCCCCAATGATCCAGAAGACCTCCGAAAGCCAATCAGTAGCAGATACGAATCCGAAGATGACCTGAGCCTTCTAAGAACCAACCCGGGAACTACACCCTCAGTAAGAGAGAACTTTTGGAACTTCAAAATGGCGATCACGCCAGTGATGATCTCACCATAGAAGTACATTATGTTCTAAGTACTGGAAAGCTCTATCTTCCCAAGAGCGTAGGACCATCCGAGATTCTTGATAAGAATTGGTCCATTATCCGCCACACCTCAACTACTTTTGGAATTCCATAAATTCCACCCAAATCTATCCACGTCTTAGATTTGGAAAAGTACTTGTCCGATGGGACCCTCGAAACCCCACTCGTCGAGATTGAAACCATTGAGAACCCTAACTTCGTGGAAGAACCCGTAGAAATCATGGACCGAGAGGCCAAGCAAACGGAACGAATCCGCATCCCAATCGTGAAGGTTCACTGGAACGCCAAGTGTGGACCGGAGTCACTTGGGAGCGCGAGGACCGATCGAATAGGAAGTACCCTCATCTCTTTACTCGATTTTTCATACCCACTTCCTTGCCTAAACTCTAATTTCGGGACGAAATTCCCTCTAACGGGGGGATGATGTGACAACCCAAAATTTTCCATTGCTTTGAAAGCTCAGCCAGTCAACCCAAATTAGTGTCAGACTTATTCCTGCTATCATTTAGCACAATTTAGAGTCTGTTAGAGCGTTCGGAGCCTTGTACACTTAAGGGATAAGTGTCGGGGTCTATCTGCCGAAGCTACAGTACAACGAACGGACCTGAAACACCTTGACCTGGAGTTCACAGCCACCACACAGGAGTTTACGGCCATAAACTCCATGTGGGCCGTAAACTCCATGTTTACGACCGCAAACTCCACCAAGGGTCCATTTGGAGCCCTAGTCACTTCCTAAGCCTTTGATTCAAGTCTGGCTTACTTCTTTGAGTAGTATAAGACTTTTGAACACCCAATGGCACCACTTCCATGAGTTTACGGCCGTAAACTCATGGGGGAAGTGTTGGGTTTTGAGCATTCTAACACTCCTAAGTGTACATGCAACCCTAAATACCTTGGATCTATGTTTTCTCTATTATACATGCAAATATGAACTTTCCAAGGTATTCATGCTAACTAGCATAATAACACTGATTCAAATGAATATCTCAAGTTAGAATTACATACCTCTTTGATGTAGAATGTCTTCATGAAGCTTGAGTGCCTAGTGCCCCAAGTGTGACACCTCAAATGGTTCACACAACATCAAATGCACATGGAATGACTTGAGAAAAATTGGAACACTTCATAAAATCGGCTAGCCCTTTTTCCTCACACACATAGTCACCGATTTCTTGAGCCATGGGATTCTTTTATATGGTGGTTATTAGGGTTACACCATGTAACTCATAACTTTACCCATTCCTTATGCTCCATGGATTTTAACCTCCATGGAGTATCCATGGGTCACCCCATGGACTTAGTCCAACATAAGGAATCTTGGATCACAAGCCCACATATAAAAGAATGAATGATTTACACAATCAACCCATATATTTAACTAGTCTCCTTTTTATCACTTAATTAATTCTAAATTAATTCTTGATCAATACTAATTAAATAACCATATTAATATATTAGAACTTATAATATATTAATAAACCTTAAGTGTTATTTCTCTCATTTTAGTCTATCCAAATGCATGATGCCATGCAACCCAAATGGACCATGCCGGGTCGGGTCAAGTCTTACCAATTATAGTTATGGACTTAGACATTAATCCAACAGTCTCCCACTTGGATAAGTCTAAAACTATTATTGCGTACGACTTCAAGAACCGACTGGCAATCGTAGCTCTCAAAAGCTTCTGTCGAACTCTGACCTTGCCGATGATCTCTAACGTTTGTCAATGACTTGTCCATTAGATAAAGGATCATATATTCCTCCATTCTATATATCATATGGACTGAGACATGGATTATAATCATTCTCTCTGTCCATTTGTTGTTTCCCGATTTCCGATTTATGACGACTGACTAATTGAACAAATCAAATCAGTCCAGGCCCTGCCGAGCACTTACATTTGTCATCACCAAATCATCGAGGGGCCCAAATATATCGCTTTTATCCCGAAGGTAAAAGGAATGGATAAATTTCGACTCATATGGCTTGTTCTACTACTTGTTGAATCATACACAAAGGCACGTTTTATAGCATCGAGTTACCAATGCGTTTTCGTGCAATCAATGTATAACCAACTCATAGTAACAACTCATATCTCTAGGTTTGAAGAATATAATATATTATCGTCTCATGATCACTCGTGATAAAATCCATGAAGTGATTCCAATGAGAGCGGGTTGAATCCAATACTCAGAACTTATGAGCACTCATGAGTGTTGTAGCACCACCTTGTCCCACATCTTAGACCTCTACAAGCCCAACCCATGACAGTCTTGATTCATATCTACTTCCAACATATGACCGACTATGGATGGTTTGAATAACTTAATCATTCAGGAAGAATGACCTAGTTATTCTGGAAGTCAAAACATGCAAAGTGAAACACAATAATAATCGAATCCAATATGGTATCAGAACTTATGAATATAAATAATACACCTTTTATTTATCACCATATGATTACACATTATTCATTGTATACTCTTTCAAACTATCAACTTTCTACTTGAACTAAAACAATAGTTTTCCCATGCTCCAAGCATGTACACTATGTTTTCTAAACACTAGTCATGCCATACACCATGTATGCATACTATGTTTGTCTATGATCTTTACTTTGTGAAATAGATCAACTGAACATAACTTCAATGATTCTCTTTTCACAGTCCTAAATCCTTACTGTAAATGCAAGAATTCCAAATTCATGCCATTTACTGAAATCTGTTAGATTCTAAACTTATATGCATTGATCCTGTTGTAATGATTATGCACAAAGTCACAAGGACTTGACAACAAACATTACAGAGCATTCCAAGGAGATCAACTCCTTGGAAACATCCTTCTTGAATTAAGTTTCCTAATCTTACACAGATTGAATAATTTCTAACTTTGAATATTCCATTTTCACTATCACTTCTGAACAAGAGTTGCCTCCTTACAGATTATGTCAATATGGTCCTTCTAGGATTCACACTATACTTCCAATTGTCCTTGAGCAACCAATCTTTGGTAAACCTTAGATTGTCCTCAACAGTTGCTTAATCCTTTTAGTCATATCCAGTTCTAGACCTTTTCCCTTCTTAATGCCCCAGACATTTGGAAAATTTAGAAAGGATGAATATAGCACATGTAATCGATCCTATATCCGAAGCATATGGGACACGATTCATGATGTCTCACATAAAGACTAAACCAGTCTTTTGCTATAATATTTCCATTTCAATTTGCCAAGTTCTCATAATTCAGATTATGAAAAGAGATGTCGTAATCATAATCGAATTTTAGAACGCAAATAATGGACCCATATATAGAATTTCCTTATGTTGAGCCATTCCAACATGAAATTCATATATATATCCTTGACTAAATACGATTTAAAACCTCAATCTAAACTTTTATATTTGAGATGAAATATAATTTCCTCTCCCTTAATTATAGCAAAACAACTTTTTCCTAATTGAAACCTTTTGTTTTCTATAATTAACATTGCTAACTTGCAACCTTTATCATAATTATCATGCTCCCACTAACACGATGATTATTAGCATAACACTTATGCTCCCACTAGCTTTGACATGTACTCAGAAATCAGCTGAACTTCTAGAAAAACAATACTCTATTGACTTTCTTACCAAAGTTCAGATTTCTGATACTAGATTGCTTTGATAAAACTTTATCAAAATCATACACCTTGCCTTAGATAGCACACTTGTGTGTCTAAACAATTTTAAGAACTATGAAAAGGGATGCCGTAATCATAGTCTCAATTGTTTAGACCTTTGCCACTTCTCACAAGTCCATGTTAGCATGCCGGTTAACCACACATGCTCCACTAACGACTTTGAGAATGCAAATATCACAATTGCTATCTAGCTAAAATCTACTTAGTGAAAGTGTTTCCTCACCATCATTTTCATGAATCGGAGAGAAACCTTATTACACTTAGATTTAATGGTGTATGTGTTCTTATCCATGTGAATTGTCAAAACCATAGTCACAAGACAAGGATAATGACAAATTCAAACTCATATGGACTGAACTCAATCTTAATTTCTTGCCATCTGGCAGCTCAAGAGTCTGCCATTGCTTCCAAGTTGCTGTGCAACCAATTGAGAACTCTAAGAACTCATATGCAAAGCCAACTTTAATTGGAATGGACAGAAAAATAGTCAACACGATAGGTTATAAACCTCAAGTCGTGTGCTAGTGAAGAACTTTAGGTTTTACTCTTGATTAGTTCTTGAGACTTTCAAGGCCTTTTAAGACTCCCACTGTCCTCTTGAGATATAAGACTCTCTTGTCAAATATTCAAGAGATAGTGTGGATTCTAATCAAGAAAAACACTTCACACAATTGGCCTTAGTTGGTCTTTGTTTTATCCAAAACATCATAACTTACCAATTTCAAATGTACAAGAGTAGAAACCTTTTACTCTTACATTTGACAAGTGTTTTTTAAACCTTCTTTAAGACATGTCACTCAAGTTACAATCTTGGAGTATGACTCTAAGAATTGTTTTGGAATGAAATATGACTCATCTTCTTGATTTAACCACTTCAACAATTCATAACTCCTCTTCTTAGCTACCAGAATGCACTTAGAGGATGAATTGTGATAAGGTCTCTTAATCATTAAGATGATTATATAACATGATACTAAATTACTCTCCCATCTTTTCAGATTTGAGAAACTTTTATCCTTCTGCCTAATTTGATTCTTCTCATTCGTTCCGCCATACACTGGAATTTTTTCCAATGCTTCAGAATTATACTTAAGCCTGTAAGTATAACCATATTTACTAAACTTTAGTAAATCATGACGAATAGTCTTATCGATCTTTTGTGGTGGACTTAATCAATGCACAAGAATGTGTACTCGATCCCTTAGTCCGTTACTTGACTCACACATCCATGTGAACAAGTAGTTAGTCTTAATTTTTCCAATGCTTGAAGGTTCTCATTCATCATGCTCTACAAATTGCATGATTCCAAGTTTCGGTCCAATTGAAACTTGGGTGATGAGAATCTTTCCTTTTTTGGTAAATTTAGACACTACCACAAATGAAAGAATCAAATTCATATTTCCAATCTTGCTCTTAATGGAATCTTATAAGCAACACAGTTTTTCACAAATGCCATTGTAAGGATATTTTAAAATAAATAAAATCAAAAGATTTACATTTTATTTTAAAACTTTGCGGAAAAACTCATCCTTACAATCCATATGAAAACTTGTTGTTATCTATTCCTAAGCAAAATATCATAACTCCTAAGAAGTAGCTCAAGAATCCGATCTTCAAACTATGTGATAGAAATCCATCTACGCAATCAGATTCAGCATATTCTTTCTTTAAGTTTCTTCAATTTTTCTTTGATTCTTAAAACATCACCATGTGACCCAGTCACATCATGTATCAAGAATCTCAGAATAGAAACATAGCAGAGTTAGATAGTGGACTTTACCTGAAGTAGAGTCAAACTTATTGACTTTAACATCCTTAGGTAAATTTGGCAACTTCGCAACCAATGCCCCTTTCTTTGGCAATGGACCCTTGATAATGGGACTATCTCAGACTTAGCCTTTCTCTTTACCATTTGGTCAACCGAGTTGACTATGGCCGATCCCTTTCCATTGGGAAGAGAGAGCTTTACAGGATATCCAATGTCATCATTGTCAATATCCATAAAGTTTTAGGAAGTTGATCTTAGCAAATAGATAAAATCATTAAGGGTCTTGTCATAGTCTGTTTCATAGGAGTCCCAAAGGAACTCACTATGTGACTTAGAAAGTGATTGATCATCAGCTCCCTCTAGACTTTGACACCCAACTCTCCCGGCTTGTCAATATGTGACTACATCTCCAAGATGTGATCACACATAGACCTTTTCTTGCCAATAGGGCTTGAGTGACCTTAAACTTTTCAGGAACTTGTGGGTTAGGGAGAATAATTGGAGGAGGTGAAAGAAGTATGATTTCCATGGGACATCATCTTCATTTTAGGAAAACTTGTTTCAAGAGATTTGGGAAGATCATCTTTTGGGAGATATTAAGATAGTTGATTTAAAGTCCTTAATATAACACCCAATATGAAATATTAAGGCTAGGACCCAACACAATACTTTTATAACTTGGAAGAGGGATGTCGTAATCCAAGCTATAAAATATTTGAAGGTAGGTGAATGATGATTCACCAATTTCCACCAAGATAAACGAAATGTATTATTAGGTTTTAATTGGTTTTGAAACTCCTAGATTCTTTTGAGATTCATTGAACTGTTCAATGGCATGTTTCAATCTCGAGTGGGCCCTTCAGGTTTTATGACTGGGATGCCGAGGATCACAAAACAAGGTGTGAATAACCATGCAAATATACTTGGTACCCTTAAGTGTTTACCCCTCAATCGATGTGCCGGTTAACCACACACGCTCCATCGATACTATGATAAACATTAAGTTACCCTTTGCCTACCTTGTTAAATTCGAGTTAGTGTATCGGTTAACCACACACGCTCCACTAACCGACTTAAACAAAGTGCAAAGTGTCATTTCATGGGTTAGCACCAAATTCACATTTTCCTAAGTAACTAAGATTGGGAATTTATAAATGTTTAGTTACTTAGTATTTATCATTAATACTTTTAATGAAGGGAGAATTATAGTCCTTGTCCTACCCGTTCGGCTAACGACCCTCCACCAGTCAAGGAAGCGGTGGGTGAGAGTGGACACCCATTAAACTTCCATTTTATAGGCAGTAACCTTATACCCCCCTTATAGACCGACTTCGTGAATGAGGCCTACTAACGGTAAGACTGACTTTCTCTTATACATATATATATATATATATATATATATATATATATATATATATATATATATATATATATATATATTATTAACTTATAATATTATAAAGTATAAGGGTTGAATTTTAACTTTTAAAATTCTAAGGGCTTAACTTGGAATTAAAGTATTCATAAGAGACAACTTTTCAAATTCCAAAACTTGAGGGCAAGTTTTGAAACTATTCAAAACTAATTAATTCCATAACTTATGTGTTTAAAGTAGTTTTAATTAAAAAACTCTTCAAGTTCCATAACTTGAGGACAAGTTATGGAAAACTTTAAACTAATGAAAGAATGTAACTTTTCTTTATTTTTGTAACTTATGGAACTAATTAAGGTTACACATTTTATTGCTTAATGAAGTGACTCTTGAACCTCCATAACTTGAGGACAAGTTATGAAGTCATAAAACCATTCAATGAAGACAAGACTCTTTATTTTGTAACCTTTGCCAACTTTTATGAGTTTTAAGAAACTTTAATGTGACTTTTCATGTAACTTGAGGACAAGTTACACAAACACATTTTAGAATCATCTCTTAGATTAAAATGGATTGAAAACAACAATTTCTAATAATTTTTCTATTAATCTAAGCAACTCATAAGAACAAGATAACTTAATCAAACTTTTTCATGTAATTAGACTAACCATTAAAATAATACAAAACATGAATCTATTGACAATCATCTTTGAAATTGGATTAGAATGAACATTACCACATCAAAAACAGGTTTATAGGTTCAAAAACAGCTTATGGTAATGTTCCTAGTCCATTTCTAGCCAAAAAACTCGAAGATATGCTGACAGGAGCTCATACTCGTCGAGTGTATGAACCTACTCGACGAGTAGGATGATTTTCTTCATGGACTCGGCGAGTTCATCAGTGATCTCGGCGAGTCCAGTGCCCAGAATGCCCGAAATTCGACTTTTTCAGCATTTTTCAGCAATTTGCATCAAGTATAATTGAAAACAAGCCTAGGCTCTGATACCACTGTTGGGTTTTGAGCATTCTAACACTCCTCAGTGTACATGCAACCCTAAATACCTTGGATCTATGTTTTCTGTATTATACATGCAAATATGAACTTTCCAAGGTATTCATGCTAACTAGCATAATAACACTGATTCAAATTAATATCTCAAGTTAGAATTGCATACCTCTTTGATGTAGAATGTCTTCATGAAGCTTGAGTGCCTATTGCCCCAAGTGTGACACCTCAAATGGTTCACACAAAATCAAATGCACATGGAATGACTTGAGAAAAATTGGAACACTTCATAAAATCGGCTAGCCCTTTTTCCTCACACACATAGTCACCGATTTCTTGAGCCATGGGATTCTTTTATATGGTGGCTATTAGGGTTACACCATGCAACTCATAACTTTACCCATTCCTTATGCTCCATGAATTTTAACCTCCATGGAGTATCCATGGTTCACCCCATGGACTTAGTCCAACATAAGGAATCTTGGATCATAAGCCCACATATAAAAGAATGAATGATTTACACAATCAACCCATATATTTAATTAGTCTCCTTTTGATCACTTAATTAATTCTAAATTAATTCTTGATCAATACTAATTAAATAACCTTATTAATATATTAGAACTTATAATATATTAATAAACCTTAAGTTTTATTTCTCTCATTTTAGTCTATCCAAATGCATGATGCCATGCAACCCAAATGGACCATGTCGGGTCGGGTCAAGTCTTACCAGTTATAGTTATGGACTTAGACATTAATCCAACAGGAAGTGGTCCAGAAACCGTAAACACCCCTAAGGGCCACCATTTGAGGAGTAAACTCCAATGTGAGGCCATACTCTCTTTATATGCAACCCTTGGTACTCCTAGCACTTGTATCAAAGTGTTTTCATGCATTAGGATGTCCTTACTTGCATAATTAGTTATTAAATGACTAATTAGATACTTAAATGTATCATTACATGTTAAATAGGATCCGAGTGTGTGTTCAAGTCCTCACTTGACACATAGCATTCTATACCATTCGTTCATCCGAAATCACCCACGTCAGGTGAGTTCATACCCCTGAATCAACCTTTTAAATGATTTTAAATGCTTTTATGGGGGGGATACAAGTTGAACTATAGGGTTATTATATCAATCACATGTGATTAATAACCGTATAGCAAATAGATTTTTGCATGTTAAACTGTTTTATCCAGCTTAAGGTTTTTAAATCCTGTTTCCAAATCTCTTTTAAAGTATGAAAATCCCTTTTTAGATTATTATAGCTTTTTCAAAGGTTTTACCAAAACTTCTTATATGCTTTTATATTGTAAAATGCATGTCTATATATGTATAGTTATATCAGTAATGTCTGAAGGACTTAGGAAGGCTAGCTCGCTTTAATTCCTTTTCCTTGTTTGGATATGGCTTTAGGGTATCGGTTATCCATCCGAAGGTCGTTTAAATATTAGTTATATATCATGTATACATATATAGTCATAAAAAGTTCTATCAGCCAGTTCATCACCTTTGGGTAGCAAAGGCACCTAGATAACCTCTCAAGTAAACTATAATAGGTATAGTTTAGAAACCAACCATAACATTCATGAAGGAGAACTTTGTACTTTTAGTAAAAGAAAGGTATATAGATTTCAAAACACGAGATACATCCTCAAACTCGGATTTCACCATTGTCGAGTGGTAACCAGAGTCTCCTGGAGGGAGAGCGGTCATTGTGTGTATAGATCTATACGGGACAGACACTCCCACATCCTGACTGCTAGCTACAGTCTCGGCCGACCAAGCCAAGGGGTGACAAATCTCACATTCATTCCGACGCCAGCAGGTCGTCAAGTATTCGATTGTCAATCAGTATGGTTACGAGTATCTTTATAGTTACCTTATAATTCATGGCTTTAAGGTAATAAGTGTCATCATGGTATTTTCTATATATAAAATTATCATTATATATATCTTCCTAGTTATACACTAGGCCACATTTTAAATCTTTAAATAAACCTACTTAGGATTAAAGGTTCTTTTAGACTTTGCTAGACGTATTGCTCATTTGATACCGTCTGGAGTCTGTACTCCATTCTTTTAGACTTTACTAGACGTATTGCTCATTTGATACCGTCTGGAGTCTGTACTTCATTCTTTTAGACTTTACAAGACGTATTGCTCATTCGATACCGTCTGGAGTCTGTACTTTATCCTTTTAGACTCTGCGAGACGTATTGCTCATTCGATACCGTCTGGAGTCCGTACATCATTCTTTTAGACTTTTCGAGGCGTCCCACCTGGAGTCTATGTTTTATTTACTTTTAAACCAGCAGTGCTACTGCTGAGGAAAAATATTATTTTCCCCATTACTTTTGCTTGTGATTTCCACACATATTCTTTAAGGTAAAAACTATATTTTGATAAAGATAGTTACCTTTGGGGGAAATTACTCCTTAAACATAAAACAATAGGGTCTTGGTAGAAGACTACTTTTATTAAGAAAATATAAGATTTTCTGGAAGGAATTCTAATACTCTGTAAATTCTAAACCACCATCTTTTATGAGATTATTTTGAAGAAAAACATGTATTTATATCAATGCCATTAAATACTTATGAACTCACCAGCATTAAAATGCTGATACTCGCTTTCAAAATAACTTGTATTCTCAGGTCATCGATAGACAGATACACTCAGGAAGCTTTTCTGAAGATAGCCTTGTACCAAGCTGCATCTTATGTTATTCTCTGTATTTACTTTTGATGTTGTTGCTAAATGTAACCTATGTAAAATTATTACTATTAATGCAATGGTTGTTGTACTTTGATTACTATACTACATATGTTGTGATACTTGACATGACGTCCTCCACCCCAGAATGTTTCCGCCATTCCAGTTTTGGGGTGTGACATAAACCCATGAGTTTATGGCCGTAAACTCATGTTTCTTGACCATTTTGTTTTCTGAAGCCTTAAAGATCACAAGAAGCATTCCTACTTCATGTTTAAGCCTTAGGAAGAGGTTAGGGCACCATTTCACTCCTTTTAGGAGTTTACGGTCCTTGGACCATTTCCCTTTGGGTTTACGGCCGTAAACCCAAATGGTTTGTGGTCTTTTGATGTTTTCAAGTCCTAAACACATTAAGGAAGGGATATAGGCTAGTTTCCAAGGCTTAGAAGGGACTAGGGCACACTTTGGCACCCTTTTTAGGGTTTACGGTCCAAGGTGTTCTTGGACCGTAAACACCTTTGATCCTTGGTTTCCTTGGTGTTTTCTTGATGTATAGAATGTAACAATCCTTATTATACTATAGGATAGAAGTACTTACAAGATAGAGGCTTGAAAAGGTGCTAAAAGTCCAAGAACACTAGTGTGTGTTCTTGGTGTTCTTGGTGAAACTTGAAGATCTAACCTTTTGGAATGATTTCACGGATGGAAGTGTGTTAAATCACTAGATTAAGTAATATATCAACTTATTAGGGCTAGAAACACTTACAGGTTGAAGATCTTGAAGAATTGTTGGATGATACTTGAGAGAGAATTTGATTTTGGATCTTAAAAATGTGAAAAGTGGTAAAATATGACTAAGTGACATATTTATACCCCCTTTTAGGGTTTACGGCCGTAAACACCCTTGTTTAGGCCGTAAAATCCAAACTCTTGGAGTTTTGGAATATTATTGTTGCACAATAAACCCTAGGGCATCCTCTCTCCTGATATCTCCTGAAGTACTAACTTAAAAACACTCAAACTTATTCCTAAAAGATTGAAAGTTAGCAGAAACAGTTCTGACTTTTATTGAAGTGAATGGTTGTACAGAATAGAAATTTCGGGTTGTCACAATAGATCGGTGGAGCGTGTGTGGTTAACCGACACATCGATTAGGTGATAAACATTAAGAGTACCAAGTTAATTTGCATGGTTATTCACACCTTGATTTATGATCCTCGGCATCCCAGTCACAAAACTTGAAGGGCACAATCGAGATTGAAACATGCCATTGAAAAAGTTCAAAGAATCTCAAAAGAATCTAGGAGTTTCAAAAAAACCAATTAAAACCTAATAATACATTTCGTTTTCATGGTGGAAATTGGTGAATCGTCATTAACCTACCTTCAAATATTTTATAGCTTGGATTACGGCATCCCTCTTCTAAGTTATAAAATATTGTGTTGGATCCTAGCCTTAATATTACATTTGGGTGTCTTATTAAGGACTAAATACATATCTAATCTAAACTTGTCTTTCTTCTTTTTCAGATGTCTTCCAACATTTCTGCTTCTGGCTCAAACCCTACGGGCTCCTTCTCTCTCATGAACCTTTGTGGGAAAGTCATATTTGATGGGACTAATTTCAATGATTGGATTAGGAACATAAGGATGGTCACTCGCTATAAGGACGAAGAATATGTCCTCGACAAGGAGCTGAACGAACTTGATGAGTCTTCTGCTACTCTAGAGGAGATCGCTGACTTCAGGACTCATGAGAGAGATGCCACGAAAGTGGCATGTATCAGGATGGCCACGATGACAGCCGAGCTCCAAAAGTCTTATGAGGACTTTTATCCTTTTGAGATGCACCAGGATTTGATGGAAAGATACCATCAGAGTGCTCGCCAAGAGCGATATGAAATAATCTCCTCCATGATAACAACACGAATGAAGGATGGTGAACCCATCACGTGCCACATGCAAAAAATGCAAAGGTTTGTGGACCGTCTGATGAAGTTGAATATGAACTTCCCTAAGGAGTTGGCAATTGACATCATATTGCACTCCTTACCTTCTTCTTATGATCGGTTCCGAATGACCTTTCATATGAACAAGGAGGAGGTCACACTCAGCAAACTTCAAGGACTTTTGAAGACCACTAAAAGTGGTCTTAAAGGTAAATCGGTTGTTACCACTCCTACTCCTACCACCGCCCATGTTCTGGCCATTGGGCAAGGTAAAGGGAATAAGAGGAAGAGCCCTTTGAAGGGTACCAAGGGAAAGTCTCTTGATGGCTCCTCTTCAAGTAGAACAAAAGGTGGTTCTGTCACTCCTTCTGCCAACCCTAAAGAGGCTGAATGCTTCTATTGCCATTAAAAGGCGCACTGGAAGGGAAATTGCCCAAAGTACTTGCAAGATGTTAAGGATGGGAAAGTGAAACCCAACCATGCAGGTATTTACACTATATTGTCTAATAACTCACCATATTCTAATTCTTGGGTCCTTGATACAGGTTGTGATATTCACATATGTTCTGATTTGCAGGGACTAAGAAGAAGTGAGAATGTGGAGCATGGGAAGATAAAGTTGATCATGGGGAATAGGAAAGCCTCACCTGTCACCAAGATTGGAGTTTATTCTTTTTTGCTAAGTAGTGGGTTAAGATTAGATTTAAATAAATGTTGTTACTCGTCTTAAATGGCGAGAAATATTATTTCCTTTCACGGTTTGTACAAACAAGGATTTACCTTTTCATTTGATAATGAATGTGGTGGTATGAATGCTTTTTATAGTAATGTTCTTTATTTTAAAGCATTACCTTGTGATGGTGTATATGAAACTGTGTCGGTTGTAGATAACCTAGGAAATAATGTGTTGTGTATTGATTCTTCCACTAACTTGGATAAAGCATCATTATGGCATTGTCGTCTTGGACATGTTAGCAAGAAACGCATAGGCCAACTCCAAAAGGATGGAGTCTTGGAGTCATTTGACCTAAAGTCGGATGATAGTTGTGAATCTTGTTTACTTGGAAAAATGACAAAGTCACCCTTCACTAGTACCTGTGCTAGGGGTGAAGGTTTGTTGGATCTCGTACACACAAATGTGTGTGGACCCTTCAGAGCCGCCACAAGGGATGCTAACCGCTTCTATGTGACTTTTACTGATGATTATAGTAGATATGGCTATGTCTACTTAATCAAGCATAAGTCAGAAACCTTTGAAAAGTTGAAAGAGTTTAAACGGGAAGTGGAGAATCAGCTGGGCAGGAACATTAAGATGCTTTGATCCGATCGAGGTGGTGAGTATCTTAGTATAGAGTTCCTTGACCATCTTAAGGAATGTGGGATTGTCTCACAATTGACACCTCCCAGAACACCACAGCTTAATGGTGTGGCTGAGAGGCATAATCGAACCTTGTTGGACATGGTTCGTTCCATGATGAGTCGAGCTTCGCTACCAATCTCATTTTGGGGTATGCCTTAGAGACTGCCGCCCATATCCTTAATCTAGCCCCTACCAAAAAGGTTGCCAAAACACCTCACGAGATGTGGACTGGGAAAGTCCCCAATTTGGACCACATCAAGATTTGGGGTTGTGAGGCTTTCGTGAGGCGCGAGACTCACGATAAGCTCGAACCTCGAAGTGAGAGGTGTATTTTCATCAGCTACCCACAAAAATCCTTTGGTTATCTCTTCTGTAGACCCAGTGATAATGTGGTCTTTGTGGCAAGGAGAGGAGTCTTTCGCGAGAGAGAGTTGATAAGCCAAGGAAACAGTGGGAGGCAAATTGACCTTGAAGAAATTCAAGAGTCAAGTGGTGAAGGAACCTCAAACCCTAGCAATCAACTTGAGGAGGAAACTCCTGTTGATCCAACTGACGAGTCTGTACCTCTAAGGCGTTCCACTAGAGTTAGGAATGCACCTGAGCATTACTATGGTTTCCATATTACTGAGGAAGGTGATACACTTATCAGTGATAGTACCCTGGTAAGTTTGGATGAACCTAACAGCTACACGGAAGCCATGGTAGGCCCCGAGTCTGCTAAATGGAAAGAAGCAATGGACAACAAGATACAATCCATGTATGACAATCAAGTTTGGAACTTGTTTGACAATGTAACAGGTCGTAAGACAGTCAGGTGCAAATGGATCTTCAAGAAGAAGACTGACATGGATGGGAATGTACACACTTATAAGGCGCGACTAGTTGTAAAGGGCTCTTTTCAAACTCCGGGAGTTGACTATGATGAGACCTTTTCACCAGTGGCGAAGATTAAGTCTATTAGTGTTATGCTTGCCATTGCTGCATTTCATGATTATGAAATATGGCAAATGGATGTCAAAACCGCTTTCCTTAATGGAAAGTTGGATCAGGATGTTTACATGAGTCAGCCAGAGGGTTTTGTCAGTACAGAGTACCCTAATAGAGTGTGTAAGCTTGAGAAATCCATCTATGGATTGAAACAAGCAACTGGCAGATGAAATCTTTGTTTCAATGAGAAAGTCAAAGATTTTGGTTTTTCGAGGCGCAAAGAAGAGTCTTGTGTATATATCAAGGCTAGTGGGAGTATAGTTAGCTTTTTGGTATTGTATGTGGATGATATACTACTCATAGGAAATGACATCCCAACTCTGCAAGAGGTGAAGTCCTGACTTTGGAAGTGTTTCGCTATGAAGGACCTTGGAGAAGTTGTCTATATCCTAGGGATAAGGATTTTGAGAAACGGGAGTAAGAGACTAATTGGACTTAGCCAAAGTACCTACTTGGATATGGTGCTGAATAGGTTCAACATGCAGGATTCCAAGAAAGGGGAGTTACCGATCCAGAGTAACGCCAGACTGAGTAAGACTCAGAGCTCGAGTACTGAGGCTGAGATAGCTTAGATGAGTCGAGTACCGTATGCTTCCGTTGTAGGCTCGATCATGTACTCTATGACGCATACTCGTCCTAATGTGGCCTTGGCCTTGAGCATGGTCAGCAGATATCAGGGGAAACCTGGCAACGCTCACTAGACTGTGGTAAAGAACATTCTCAATTACCTGAGGAGGACTAAGGACTGGGTCCTTACCCTTGGTGGCAGTGATGACTTGAGAGTAGTGGGGTACAGTGATGCTAGCTTCCAGACTGATAGGGATAATTTCTACTCTCAGTCAGGCTGGGTCTTTACCTTAAATGGAGGAGCATTTGCTTGGAAAAGTTCCAAGCAGGAGAAAGTGGCTGATTCAACTTGCTAATCAGAGTACATAGCAGCAAGCGAGGCAGCGAAGGAGGCGATATGGCTGAAGAACTTCATTGGAGACCTTGGGGTTGTACCATCTGTTAAGGAGCCTATTGAGATTTTATGTGATAGTGAAAGTGCAGTTGCCTTAGCCAAGGAACCAAGGGATCACAGGAGATCCAGACACATCGACACAAAAAACCATTTCATTAGACATCGAATAGAAAAAGGACTCCTTGTGGCAAAGAGGGTATTGTCATATGAGAACCCAGCAGATCCCCTCACGAAGGGACTGAGTAGGGTTAAGCATGCGAGGCATGCGAGGCGCATTGGGCTAAAGGATGATATTAGTTTTAGAAATTAGATAGCTTTTGAAATTTGTAAAGTGTAATTAACATTTGATGATTAAATAAAAGTTGTTATTTATTTGTAAGTAAAGTGTTATTATCTTCTGTTAATCGTTTACTATCATTTCAATTTTTGCATGTTTTGACTTCCAGAATAATTATGTTATGGTATATCATATTATTCAAACCATCCACAGTCAATCATACTTTGGAAGTAGATAATGAGGCAAGACTGTCATGAATGGGTCTGTAGTTTGTATGGGACAAAGGGGCTGCAGTGTTCATGAGTACTCATGGAATAGTGATTCGAGTATTGGATTCAACCCACGCTCACTTGTATCACTTCATGGAATTTATCTCGAGTGATCGTGAGACGATAATTTCATTTAAGTCTTCAAACATAGAGATATGAGTTGTTGACTATAAGTTGGTTATACATTGATTGTACGAAAACGCATTGGTAACTCGATGTTATAAAACGTCCTTTTGTGTATAATTCAACAAGTAGTTAGCAAAAACATATGAGTCGAAGTGCATCTGTTACTTCTAGTTCTTGGAGTATTAGAAGCAATATCTGGGCCCCTCGATGATTTTGTTTTGACCTATGTATCGGGCCCGGTCAAAGCCAAATTGATGTGTTCAGTTTAGTTCTATGTCAAACAAATCGGAAATCGGGAAACAAACTGCTGGACAATAAGTACGACATTGTTCCATGTATTTATCCGGCTGATATCTTGAGAGCAGAGGATTATATGATCACTTATCTTAAATGGAAGGTCATCTTAGTTCCTCAAGACTTTGAAAGAGCTACTGATGTGTATACAAATGCACTGGTTTTATCCTACTTTTAATTATGAATTTGATACACAAAAGGCAGTGGACCTGTCAATTGGTGGTATAAATTAGCAAGAAGGGTATCAAACTCAGGGAACAGAAATTAATCTAAGTACTAGAATTATCTAAAACAATTAGTAAAATGGAAGGGTTTTCTCTAGTTTTGCAAGACTATAAACTTAACTGAAACTTAACTAACACTTAACTAACAGCTAAAAGCAAGTAAAAATCAACTAAATTCAATAATCAAAAGGGTTTATGTTTAGGTTCGATTCATTTACTCCTATGGTTAATTTTATGGCAATGTATTGGATTAATTGTTATTGGTTACCGACTAAAGTGATTAGATTAACATCCGCTATTACCAATCCTTAGGAACCGAATTAATTTAAGCAGTGATCAAGTGACTAAACTAATGAATTTCCTAGTTTAATTAATTCGGGTTAAGTAAGACTTGTAATGTTTAATTAAATTAATAATTCACTTAACCTCTTGTTGATGGTTTATCACACAAGCTCACACATTAATTTACCTATTTTCTAATTAATCCTAGTTTCACATTCGCTATTCCTAGGCACATAACAATGTGTTCACATAAATCACATGAGTTAAGCAATTAAGAGATGTTCATGTAGCTTAATTACTTAGCAATTAACAGAAAATAGTTGTGGTTAATGCATAAGGGTCTTTAACAAGCTTAATTTAACAAAAATTCACCAAATAACAATCAATCCAAACATAAATTAATCCATAGGAGCAAACTTATCTACCCTAAACAGAAACTAACAAAATTAGTTCATAATTACAGCATATAAAAACCTAAAAAGGAATTCAATCAATCCAAACATGGTTCTATTCAAAGATAAAGTGGAAAAGTAAACTTATGTTGCCTTAATCTTCTTAGAATTGAGGATTAGGGTTCTTCTCACGCTTCTCAGGTCTCCAGTAGTCTCCTTAGTCGCCAAGTAATCTTCCCTAAAGATAGTAAAAAAACGCTTTCTCTCTCTACCCTTTCTCTCTCTACAATTCTCTCTGATCGGCGGTGCGTTTTTGCTTGATTCGTCGTTGTTGCTTCACTGGTGAGATTTTTCGTCTCATTGCTGAAGTATTTTCTCATCATTTCCGTTGTTGCGATGGGAGCTTCTTCTAAGCAGGATCGATTGAAGGATGTGAAGGTTAAGCCTCCTGATAAAGGTGCGGTGGGTCGATTTGTGCGAACTGAGGTTGATTTAAGCGATGTTATTCCTCCTGGGGTTGTTGCTCAGTCTTCGGCTACTATCTATCGTACTCGATGAAAACCAAGTGCTACTGGAGCTTTTGTGTCGGGTATTGGGAAAGCGGAGTGGAAATTGGAGGGTTTGAATAAAGCTAGGAAACCAAATCGGGGCGATTCTCTTCTCAGAACTCCCATGGATGCTGAGGATTACTATGTGGATGATGTTACAGAAGAAGAAAGGGAGGATGCTTCGGAATCTGATGGTGTGTGGGAATCCGATTCTAGTGCTTCTAGGGTTGCTTGTCAACCTTCGATCAAGGGTTCTAGTTCAAATCTTATGGATAAAGTGACCAAGGTTTTGCCTCCGATCATTCTAGAGGATTCTATTCCTTCAGGTAACACTGCAAATTTATCTAAGAATTGGGAAATTCTTAAGGATTCGGTTGTGTTTTCTAGCCCTAATTCTGATGTTAATTATGTGAAGAGTCATATGATTAATGTTAGTCCTCCTATTGCTGTTAGTATTGATTCTTTGCCTGAGATGAATAAGAATGGTGTTCAGGTTGAGGTTTTTGGTATTTTTGTAAAGAGTAAGGAGATGAATGAAGAGGAAAAAGGGACGGATGATACAGAGAATGAGTTTATACCTGGTATTGGGTTTAAATTTCTAAATGATGAGACTATGGAAAGGGAGATTTCAGTTGCAAATAATGGGGATTTAGATTATCTGAATAAATCTTATAAATGGGATGATAGTGGTAATTTGGTGGTTGATTCTGATGTTGATTGGAGTAAAGAAGAAGGGGAGATCAAGGATAATGGTCCACAGAATTTAGACTCTGATATGCATTTGTCTTTGAAGAAGACTGCCACGGTTATTAATAGCATCAACCTGGAGCCTTTTATTCTAGGTGATGCTAGTAAGGGAAGGCAGGATATGCATGCTTCTAATTATGAAGGAGAGAAAATTTGGATTGATGTTAAGGATAAAGTTGATTCTGGTCAGAAGATATCATATCCAGGAGCTCTAAATGGTAGAACTCATAAAGGGAAGTTGCAAGTTAAGTTTATTCCTCCGATTGATGGATCTGATGAGGGGCCTGTTGTTTTGCCAATTGATAATCTGAAGAAGGCTAGTATTCCTTTTATGAATACCTTGTATGGTTATTTGTTTGACAAGAAGATTGGGTTTCCAGTGATTAGTGCATAAGTTAGGAAAATGTGGAAGAATATGGGTCTTAAAGATGGTTTCATGAATAGTAAAGGTTTCTTATTATTTAAATTCAACTCAGAACAAGGAATGAGGCAGATATTAGATAATAGCCCTTGGATTATTCTCAATAAATATCCCTTGTTTATTCAGCGGTGGCGACCGGGGTTGGCTCTCACTAAGGAATCCCATAAAAGTGTTCCTGTTTGGATCAAGATTTTTGATCTTCCACTGGAAGCGTGGAGTGCTGAGAATCTTTGCATCATTGCTAGTAAGATTGGTATTCCTTTGGCTTTTGATTCTTTCACTGAGGATATGTGTATTGAGCATAAGGGGAGAAGTGCTTATGCGAGGATCCTAGTTGATATGTAGGCTGATAAACAGTGGAAAGATAGTATTGATGTTGGTACTTGGGATTTTGATTTGGATAAAGCTGTTATTCAAAATTTGTTGTTGAATATGCGTGGCGACCTTCACGTTGTTCCTCCTGTAAAGTATATGGGCATGATGATTCTATCTGTTTGGCTGTTATAAATGGAAAAAACGATGCTGTCAAGAGTGATATTCAGGATGTGATTGATAAAGATGGTGAGGGGTACACTATCATCACGAAAAAATCTGCAAATGCAGGGACTGCTGCTGTGAAGGGGTATGGTACAGGTGATGTTCAAGTCAATGTTTCTGGAACCAAAGGTAGTAATTGGAATGGTGCGAATAACAAAAGAGGAAGCTATAATAGTGGTAATAAGGGTAATAAAGGCTGGAATAACAGAACTCATAGTGGGAATTGGAATAGGGGGAGTGTTGGCCATTGGAATCATCAAAAGAACCAGGAGTTTGTTGCTGCTAATAACAAACCTTTCATTGTAGATAAGCAGGGGCATAATGGGAAAGAGAGTGTGGATTCTGGGAAAAAAGAGGAAAAAGTGGTGAAGGGAAAGGGTATGAAGGGTAGCTAAAAGGAGAACAATTCTGTTAATACAATGAAGCGGTTTGTTGTTTTATGTGATATTACTAATAAAATTGTGGACAGGTTAGAGGATGATTTCATGAGCCAGCGAGTTGATTCTTCTAAGTCTGATTCTGGTGGGCTGGAAAGTTCAATTCATATTGATCCAGGTCCGAGTATGTTAATTCTCATGGGGTTAATTATGTCATTAACTCCAAAGGAGATTCTAAAATGAAGAAGTTACCCTCTGAAGTTAGTAATAAGAAGTTGGAGGGTGAGGGGATGGAATGTTCTAATCAGGTTCGTGATGGGATTAGTCCAAAAAATATGGTTATCTCTCATGATGCGTGATCTGTTTGGTAGAGGTGTTGTGCAATTTTGGATAGGGCTGTTGGAGCTTTGTTGGTGGTTAAATAATTTGGTTTGGTGGTACTACTCCCGTTTTTTAAGGTTATGTATTTGGTTCCGTATGAGGAAGTATTTTTATATTTGGTTTATGCCTTCTGTTTTATGGTCTCGTAGATTGAGTCTTTTTTGGGATTGTCTTATTGAGTTGTTTTTTGTTTGGTTTAGGAGTTTGGTGTTTGGGAACTTTGTTCTCGAGATAGGTGGTAGAGTGGTTTGTCTTATGGTTGAGGAGTTTGTTTGGGCTAAGGGTTTCTTTTTTTGGGCTAGAGTTCGGTATGTTGGCAGTAGTAGGAAATGGCTAAGCTTGTGGATTTGGATAGGTTGGAGTGGGTTTAGCCTTTGGTTTGGTTTCTTTGGGTTATAAGTGGTTTTTATTTTTTCGTTGTAATTCTTTTATTCTTTATTAATAAAGTTTGCCTGAGACTTTTGTCTCTTTAAAAAAAAAGTAATCTTCCCCAAAAGCCAGAGAGGGTTTTGGACTCGGAATTCACCTCTATTTATAGTTTTCAGAAAACAGAGGCTACTCGTTGAGTAGCAAACCGACTCGCCGAGTCCCTTCGTAGAATCCGTATACGGCAAGGACTTTGCGTATTGCTTCGCGAACATTCGTGCCTACTCGTCGAGTAGACGTCCCTACTCGCCGAGTACTTCAGGATTTTGGCTCTTTTTCTTCTTTCTTCAATTCCCGAGCTTCCGAATGCATCTCCTGAGTCCTTTTGCTTCTGAGCATATCTTTTGGACTGAAAATACAATTTAAACACAGTTAAGAACCTTTTGTCCATAAATTGCAAATAATTAGCCAATAAATAATAAAAACCTATACTAAATATATAGCTAAATATGCACATATCAAAATACCCCACACTTGACTTTTGCTTGCCCCCAAGAAAAACTGAATTTTAACATACTAATACTACATAAGATAATCCCAATTAAACCCAGCCATTATGCCAAGACCGCAACACATGCATTTGTGTCTAAAGTTTTTCCTAAGGACCCCCTCAATTCTAAATACTCACAATCCTCATAAACACTCGCCCATTTCTTTTGAACAATGCTCATTTTATGCATCCCTCCGAATCCATCTGCAAAAAACCTCCTAGCCTCAAGGTATTTTTGGTTGAGCAACCCAAGCATACATAATCTAGAAAATTACAACTTTTTCGATACCACTATGGAGCTCTTTTTGGAATTCTTCACTTCTTGGATATTTGATCTTGATTTCTTTGAATTCACCACTTTTTGATTTTTGGTATCTTCAACTTTGGAACTTTGGAATTTTTTATCTTCAAATTTACACTTTAATAACTCCAAAACTCTTTCAACTTTTTCTTGTAATTCTCTCTCTTTTTTAATTTTTTTAATGTACCTCACTTTTTTCTCTCAAAACCTACATGCTTAAGCAAGGGCGCTCAACATCAACCTTTATTGGTTAAAGTATTAGTCTAAGTGCAATGACTACCTAAGCATTCCTGGATACATTTCTGGTACACGATGCTAAACATGTTGCGATCCTCAAACTAAGCGAGGTTGTGTTTTTGTCCCATGATTTCACTAGAATAAAGGGGGCCACAAATGCATTATAAGGTTTATTGGCTCAACTAAACATTTGGGTCTTCATGCAATCATCAAACATAAAACTTAGCATGATTTCCTAATTGCTTTTACCAATATTTTCTAAATTAGTCCTAGCAATTTTCATTTATGCAAAAATTTCAAAATTTTAACTAAAATTATGTAACCAACCCCTCACCCCATACTTAATTTATGCAATGTCCCCATTGCATACTATGCATGATAAAGAACAATAAAATAAAGAGGCAATTGGAACAAACTCCCCTGGGATAGTAGTGTCGAGGTTGATCTTCTTCATGTTAAGCTCCATCTTCATTATTTGAGATAAAATTAACATAAAGCACTAAGATCATGCATAATTTTTATGACTAAATAAGCCCATTTGAATCATTTATTCCTATGGTTGATTTTATGACAAGTGCAATGGATTAATTGGCATTAGCTACCGATTAGTGTGATTAGGTTCACGTTCGCAATTACTAATCCTTAGAAAACAAATTAATTCAAGCAGTGATCAGTTGATTAAACTAATGAGTTTCCTAGTTTATTGATTCGGGTTAAATAAGACTTGTAATTAGTTAATCAAATTACTAATTCAATTAACCTCTTGTTGATGGTTTGTCACACAAGCTCACACATTAATTTACCCACTTTCTAGTTAATCCTAGTTTCACATTCGCTAATCCTAGGCACATAACTATGTTTTCACATAAATCACATGAGGTAAGCAATTAAGAGATGTCCATGCAGCTTAATTAGTTGATAATTAACAGAAAATAGTTATGGTTAATGCATAAGGTTCTTTAACAAGCTTAATAAAACAAAATTACCAAATTAAATTAATCCAATCATAAAATCAAACCATATTCATAAAGTCATCTATCCTAAATAGAAGTTATGAGTTTTAGCTCATGATTACAGCAGAAACAAGCTCAAAAATGAAATCAATTGGTAAAAACATAGTTCAAACAAGAGATTAGGTAAAGAGTAAACTTGATTTTTCCTTGATTCTCCTTAAAATTGAATGTAGGGTTGATTCCTTAGCTTCCCACGCTCCAGCAGCACCTTCAGTCAACAATTGGCCTCCAAGGGTTAATCTATATGCTAGCGTATCGGGCAGGAATGCCCTTTGTATAGATTTTCACAAAACAGAGGTGACTCGTCGAGTCTAGTGACCGAATCGGCGAGTCCGTCACTTAAAACCCGTGCACGGCAAGTCAGCGTCCAAAATCGCAAAAGTTCGACGTGACTCGTCGAGTTGAGGCCCAACTCGTCGAGTCCGTTTGGAATCAGCACTTTCTCAAAACAGGAAAGTCGTCCATAATTCTGTCTAGTTTTTAGAACATTTTGAATCTAGTCAATCGGAGTTACGGTTCATGAGATATGACCAAAACACTGACGAGGGGTCAAGCTGACCAACAACATCCTTCTTTCTTCAAAATCCAAGATCAAAGCTTCCAATCGCCAATTCCGCTTCCTTTTCCTTCCGAGCATGTCATTATTGCTGAAAATGAAAATTTTAAGTTAGGTAAGTACCTTTTGTTCATTACTTGATGTGTGTAAAACGAACTAGTTTTTATCCTACTAACTTAGACACATAAACAAACACACGAAAGGCAGTGTACCTATCGATTAGCAGTTTTAATCTCCGACAACAGCGCAAAAAACTTTATGTGTGTGGAATGCACTAGTTTTAATCCTACTAACTTAGACACAAAATATGCACACGAAAGGCAGTGTACCTATCGATTAATAATATAGTTCAAGCAAGTAGGGTATCGAACACAGGGAACGGTAAACAATTAAAATAAATGCTAATATTATCTAAATAAAACAACTAATAGAAAGGGGGTTTTCTCTTGGTCTTGTGGGTCGATTGGAATTTGAAAATATCCCGAAAAGCCAACGAGAAAACAATAATATAGATGACCGGAGAGCATTTCGAGCATTTGATCTATGAATGACAATGGAAAGTGATCCTTGGATGTGGCATCAGTTAATTTTCTGTAGTCAATGCAAACACGCCACCCGGTTACTGTTCTTGTTGGAATTAACTCGTTATTTTCATTGGCCACCACCGTCATTCCTCCTTTCATTGGTATCACTTCCACCAGACTCACCCATGGGCTATCGGAGATTGAGTAAATGATTCCGGCATCTAGTAGTTTAAGCACCTCCTTTTTCACAACTTCTTGCATGTTCGGGTCAAGTCTTCGTTGGCATTGTACTACAACTTTAGCTCCATCTTCTAAGTTAATCTTGTGAGAACAATAAGCTGGGCTAATTCCTTATATGTTGGTTATTTGCCCTGCTATAGCACCTTGCCTCTTCCTTTGTACACCCACAAGACTTTCTTTCTCACGTTTGGCCAAATCAGCGGCTATAATTATAGGTTTTTTGTTGGCCATACTCAAGAAATGCGTACTCCAAGTGATCTGGTAGTGCTTTAAGCTCAACTTTCGTGTTCTTAATGCTGAACAGGTCGAGTCTAGTGAGGGGACTCGTCGAGTCCTGGGTAAAATTCACGACTGACCGGGCTTCTTCGAATAGACTTGTCGAGTCGACCGAGACTACTCGGCGAGTCGGGTATTCTGTACTTCTGATCAGATCATTATATTCAGCTTCCTCGAGCAATCTCTCTATTTCCAGCAGGTCTCTTTCAGCATCAAATTCTTCTTCACGGATGACGGTGGACTTGTTTGGCTCATCTTCATTCCATTTCTCCATTAACTCTTCCAACATATCAACCGAAAATGTCGTGTCATCGCTATTCCTTGAATGCTTCATGGCTTGATCAACCCCAAAAGTGACTGATTCGTCTCCCACCCGAAGAGTAAGTTTAGAATCTTGCATGTCAACTATGGCACTAGCGGTGTTTAGGAAAGGTCTTCCAAGTAGGATTAGGACTTGAGGGTTTGCTTCCAATAGATCTTCGCATATTTCTCTTGGGAATGTGACCGTTTTATTTGCTAGGTGAATTGCCATCCGAATGGGCCTTGGCTCCGGAAGATCTAACTTCTTGAAGAATGAGTACGGCATGAGATTTACACTTGCCCCCGAATCTGCCAGTGCATAAATGGTAGCTAAGTTCGCGAATTGACAAGGCAAGGTTAAGCTTCCTGGATCACCCTTCTTCTTAGGTAGCTTATTCAACATGGCAGCTGAACAGTTATCATTTAGTACCACTTTCTTCACTTCTTCCATCTTTTTTCTATTCGTTAGAAGCTCCTTGAGAAATTTTACGTATTTGGGCATTTGTGCAACCGCCTCTATGAATGGCATATTAATTTGAAGAGCCTTTATGTGTTCCAGAAACTTCTGGTAGTCAACTTCATTCTTTTCTTGTCTAGCTCGGGCTGGATATGGAAGTGGACGCCGATATGGCTTCACAGGAGGGTTTCTGTTCTGTTCAGGTGGGGGACTCGTCGAGTCCGTAAGGGCGACTCGGCGAGTCGGATTGGGAATTTGTGATTCTTCTTTTTCTGCTTCTTCCTCTTGCACCAGGTTAGGATCTTCTTGCTGAATAGGGGCCAGAGGAGTTATAATCTTCCCACTCCTAGTCGTCACGATATTTATATCTGTACCTTTTGGATTACTTTTTGTATTACTAGGAAGTCCACCCGGTCGTCTCTCATTCACTTGTTGTGCAAGTTGGCCCAGCTGCTTTTCTATGTTGAGAATGGATGACTGCTGATTTCTAAGCAGAGCTTGTTGATCTTTCATCATAATTTTGTGTTCTCTCAACATATTTTGTTGATCATTGATTGCAGCATCGGTATCACAATGTCTTTTCTCGGACGCGACTACGAATCTTGTAAGCATATCTTCCAAATCTGATTTTTTTTCATACACCGGTTCCTCCTTTTGATAAGAGCCTCTATCTTTTTTCTTAAAATTTTCCTCCCTTGTGTTTTCATACTCTTCATATGGTAGCCATTCTTTCTTGGGTTTTCGCCAATTGTCATCATACCTATCACCACTTGAATAGCACACTTGCACTTTCCGGTTATCGTTTTTATCAAGGTCACAATCTTTAGTAAGGTGAGGCCCTCTACAATTTTCACATCCCACTCTAATGGCATGGATGGATTGGTCCATCTTAGTCATTCTTCGGTCCATACTTTCCAATTTTTCCATCATTGCCGCCATGTCATCAGTAATAGAATTCACCGCCCCACGAGTTAAGTCATTCCTTGGGTTGTGATATTCTCTAGAGTGCTTAGAGAATTCTTCAATTAGGGCCTTTATCACCGGGGGTGCTTTCTTTGTGAGTGGTCCTTGCGAATCAAGGAATTGCCTAGTTGTCACATTTACTCCATCATAGAAAATGGAGACTTCTTGTTGGCTATTTAGATCGTGATGTGGGCAATTCCTTAGTAAGCCTTTGTACCTTTCCAATGCCTCATATAGTGACTCTCCAGCTTGTTGCTCAAAGTTTGCTATGGCCTTCTTCAACTTGGCTATTTTTGAGGGAGGCAAAAATTGGTCTATAAATTATTCTTTCATTTTAGTCCAAGTAGTGATGGCTCCGGGAAGGAGTGATTTCAGCCAATCTTTCGCGGCTCCCTTGAATGTGACAGGTAGCATACAAAGCAAGACAGTGTCGCGAGCCACATTAGGGACATTGAAGTAGTCGGCTATGTCATTGACCTTGTCAAGATGCTTGTATGAGTCTTCATGATCCTTCCCGTAGAATGGAATCTCCTTAAGTTGAGCAAGTATGTGGCCTTTAAGTTCAAAGGTGACAGTTGCGAGAATCGCGGGTTCACGAGTCTCGGGCCGGTGTCGTCACGCATCCTTTTCTTCCATTCATCCATGGGAACTTCATCGATGTTAGCCATGTTGTTAGGTAGTTCGCCCTATATGTCGCTTCCTTCTCCAAATTCACTTTCTTCCTTTTCGGATTGGTACACGATATCATCCTTCTTCGGGTCTTCGTCCGCCTCTGAAAAGATGCTGGATTCTCCCACTTTCTTGTCCTTTTTCTTACTAAAAACAGATTTGAGATTCTTCAACGGTGAATTCTTCGAAGTTGCGGTTTCTCCTACGGTTTTGCCTTTGTTTTTCCTCAAAGTTGCTTCCGGGTCTTCAAGTGGTGGAATCAAAGGTGTACCTCCTCTTCTGGTCATAAACGACTGCAATCAAAATAGAAAAAAATAAACGCGTAAAAAGAACAAAAATAAACTAAAAACGAAACTATGTATTCAACAATGGACTCGTCGAGTAGCTTCAATTGCACTCGGCGAGTTCAAGGCTAAAACAGAACAAAAATTAAACAAAAACTATAAAAACAGAAAAACTTAAAACTTATCCTAATAATTAAATTACTAAAGCAGTAACTTTGTGCAAGATAGATCTCACAGCAAGGGTCTATAATACTAGAAATTAGGATTAATTTTTGAACCGTTCCCCGGCAACGGCGCCAAAAACTTGATGTGTATAAAAATGCACTGGTTTTATCCTACTTTTAATTATGAATTTGATACACAAAAGGCAGTGGACCTGTCAATTGGTGGTATAAATTAGCAAGCAGGGTATCGAACTCAGGGAACGAAAATTAATCTAACTACTAGAATTATCTAAAACAATTAGTAAAATGGAAGGGTTTTCTCTAGTTTTGAAAGACTAGAAACTTAACTGAAACTTAACTAAGACTTAGCTAACAGCTAAAAGCAAGTAAAAATCAACTAAATTCAATAATCAAAAGGGTTTTGTTTAGATTCGATTCATTTACTCTTATGATTAATTTTATGGCAATGCAATGGATTAATTGTTATTGATTACCGACTAAAGTGATTAGATTCACATCCGCTATTACCAATCCTTAGGAAACGAATTAATTTAAGCAATGATCAAGTGACTAAAATAATGAATTTCCTAGTTTAATTAATTCGGGTTAAGTAAGACTTTTAATGGTTAATTAAATTAATAATTCACTTAACCTCTTGTTGATGGTTTATCACACAAGCTCACACATTAATTTACCTATTTTCTAACTAATCCTAGTTTCACATTCGCTATTCCTAGGCACATAACAATGTGTTCACATAAATCACATGAGTTAAGCAATTAAGAGATGTTCATACAACTTAATTACTTAGCAATTAACATAAAATAGTTGTGGTTAATGAATAAGGGTCTTTAACAAGATTAATTTAACAAAAATTCACCAAATAACAATCAATCCAAACATAAATTAATCCATAGGAGCAAACTTATCTACCCTAAACTGAAACTAACAAAATTAGTTCATAATTATAGCAGATAAAAACCTAAAAACGAATTCAATCAATCCAATCATGGTTCTATTCAAAGATAAAGTGGAAAAGTAAACTTATGTTTCCTTAATCTTCTTAGAATTGAGGATTAGGGTTCTTCTCACATTTCTCAGGTCTCCAGCAGTGTCACACCCCGCTAAAGCGGAAACACAGGGCGTGGCAGTACAAAGGGTTTCATCGCAAAAGTTAAAAGACAACACCAACCATAGTATTAAAAATCATTACAAATTCACAATGGGTTTGAACAACTCTTAAAAGAAATTACAATGTAAATTGAAATACAACACATGCGAATGCTCCTAAAAGTGAAGTGTCCCTAAGTGCCACTTACTCGATGATTCCTGAAAAAGCATGTAAAACGAGCGTCAACTATAAAAATAGTTGGTGAGTACTCACAGATAAACAAAATAATACTGGTTCCATGAATTGAAATCAAAGTTTTGATAAAAGTTTCCAATAATAAAAGTATATTGTTAAGATGGGTAAATAAGTTTGTAAAAACAAAGTTCTTTGTCATCATGAGAGATAAGGTATGTTGCCCAAATAAGATGCAACATTCATATTCTCATGGAAGATAAAGTTCGTTACTCAAACGAGTAAACAAGTTTCATTGCTAAAATGAGCAATCAATTTCGTTGCTACAAGGAGCAAACAATTTCATTGCTAAAACATGTATATAAGTTTTTAGTAATAACAGTTCGTTGTTGTAATGAGAAACAAAGTTCATTGCTATAATAATAAACAAGTTTATTGCTATAATAAGTAACGAGTTTGTATGTGTATGAGCAAACAATGAGTCTCAACCAAACCTATGACTGAAGCCCTATCAAGATCTATGCTTATCGTTCCATAGATGAATATGGTATCATACACTCCAGCAATAGGGCGAGTGAGGAGTTGTCAATTCCTAATAGCGCTATCCATAATGACCATTGGCTCAAAGAGTTAATGGTTAGAGATAAGGGAAGGGCCTTAGTACGATAAGTTCTCATGTTCCGTGTTGCATAGACATACATAGAGAGACATAGCAATACAATAGCAATCATGTTTGATATAAATCGATTTAAATACAACATGCAAATAATAGTTTTTCGGGACATGCTTTTCCATCCCAAAACATAAAAACTGAAAATAGGGGAGTGCGTGAATACTCACAATATGCATTGAGATGATGCAAATGATGCCTTGAGCTAAGTTCCACTTGTACCACTATCGATTCCTACAATAATGGTATTCGCTAGTGAGTCTCAAATCGAAATCTAACACTAGTA
The DNA here is from genome assembly GCF_052849685.1 of Lactuca virosa. Lineage (NCBI taxonomy): Eukaryota > Viridiplantae > Streptophyta > Magnoliopsida > Asterales > Asteraceae > Lactuca > Lactuca virosa. The sequence goes on along the minus strand of NC_136428.1, from coordinate 416,840,865 downwards.
TACTTACTACTACAATAGAATTATGCCAATATTGTGTCAAAATTTAATATTGATAAGTTACAAACATTTTTCTGTGAAAATTAAATTTCAATGAATCAATTGTTATATAACAATTTAAGTGGAAATTTCCCATTATTGAAATGCTAATATTTAACAATTTAAGAGGTGTTCCAATGATTAAATATTCAAAAACTAAATTAATTTAGTTCTAAAATTTCCTAAAGTTTGCATTTCAGTTTTAATTGAAGTGAAAGACCTCAAGATAAATTTTCTTAAATTTTTGATTTGTCTGACTATTTTTCACGATTTTAGTTTCTTGAATAACCATAAAATCTTGAAACATACTAAACAGTTAATAAAAATTACCAAACTTCAGATTTTGGTTCTAAATGTACTAAAAGACTTCTAGATAAATTTTCATGGAGTATGAATATGTATAACCATTTTTCATATATTTAATTCTCTAAATAGATACAAATTCATGAAAAATAGAAATCAGTTTCCAAAATTACCCAAACTTTTTGTATTACTGTTATTAAACATTATTAAGCTGGGAAAAATATAAAAATTGATTTCTAAACTGATTAACCAAATTTTATGAGTTTTGAGCATTTATTCTAATAAAAATTGAAATAAATAGGAAACAGTTTCCAAAATTGCCCAAAATTTGTGTAACACTTTTACTATACATGTAGAAGCTGTGAAAAATATAAAAGATATTTTTCAATTAGTCTTTCTATTTTTCCTTGTTTAATCCTCTTAAATAATCATTAATTGAATAATAATTATTAAACAGTTAAAGTAAATTACCAAAAATTTTGTACACTTCATTCACAGAATAAATAATCTGGGAAAAATACCAAATGTGATTTTTATATACTGAAATCCGATTTTGTGTATTTAAGTGTATTTAATCTTAGAAAATAGGAGAAAAATAGTATACATAAGAGAAAAATCATCAAAACTTTTATGTAGCATCCTAATGTACTACAAGGTGTTCTGGTAACTTTTTATGAATTTTGGATAAGCAGAACTATTTTTCCTGTTTTTAGTCCATAATAATTACAAAAATTGGGGAAAAATAGAAATGTATTATGAAAAATCTTGAAATTATGTTTATGAGTCTTCCACCTCTGGTAAGAGGTGCGAAAATTGCTAGATGGCATTTTCACACTCCCTAAAGTGGTTTTGTGATTTATTGGAACCACACAAAAAGAAAATCAAAAGACACATCAAACAGTAACAAAAATCGATGATATTTTATGAGGGGTCATTATTCACCATAAGGGTCATCCACGAATTTTTCTAGGATTTATAGACCTCAGAAAGTATTTTATGTGATTTATGCCCTTGTTTTCTTGTAACAAATTTAATAAATCAAAGAAATGGTAAAAACTCTTGGGATTTTCCAGATATTCATATTATCTTAATGGGAATCTGGGAAAATTTTTATTTCGAACAGAAAGAACTTTTAGATATTTTTTATAAATAAAATCATTTACATGCACTATTAACAATGTACTTTAATCATCAAGCTCTTTAGCTTGGTGTTCATCACATGCATCACGGTTTGAAGACCATGCATGGACATATGTTGGTCATAGTGATGTTTTCAAAGGAAATACTTGAATGCATAAGGTATATGAACCTTCAAAACTTGTAAAAATCCGTATTTTAGTGTTTAACATAGGTTTTGGTCTTTGGATTTCACCATTTACAACATGCATGTTGTTTTTGGTTGAAATCCTACCACCATCATCATCAAAACCATGAGTTTGTGTGTGTGTATGTTTATGTGTTCATGATCTTTCATTAGAATGGTGTAGAAGAACAAAGAAATGCAAGAAAATCCATGAAAACTTGAAGGAAAATGAAAGGAAATCGTGTTCTACCTTAATGAACACCATTAGATGATGAAGATTTTGAGTATCTTGAGTGTTCTTGGACATGTTGGCTGTAAAATTTCGTGGTTCATAGTGGGAGGAAGAGAGAAAATGTGTGTGAGAGTGTGAGAGAGAAATGAGAGAAAATGAGGGAATATGGAGTGTGAGAGAGAAGAAGAATCATTTTGTGTTGGGAAGAGGAGAGGCATCTTGGGAGGAGGGAGTCCGACTTTGGAGTGGAGAGAGGGTCTCCCTCTCTTAAATTTTATAAAATTATAACTTTATTTTATAAAAATATCAAGTTTTTATAAAATATGCACCTTATTTTAATTTTCATTCACAAAACCTTGATTTTTTTTTGCATAGAAAATAAGGTTAAAAACTAATGACTTAAATTTTTTTTAATGCATTCTCATAATATTTATTATTATAAGATCATATTATAAGTTTCATAATTATTTTTATAGAAATTTTTAAGGTTAAAGTTTATAAATATTCAAGTTAGAAATAATGCTTCTAATTTATTTTTACCGGTTTATTGGCACTCTATGTAGTGATTCCGAGATTCAAGCGAAATTGAGGAATCAAGTATACTAGTCCTGCTCTTCAACTTTGACTTAAGTTTCTATGAGACTTTGAACTAACTTCTACTTCTAGGTCAAGTGCATGATGTGTGTATATGATTCATGAAATGTTGTTCGAGTCAAAGAGTGACCCAAATATGGATAGTCACTACAGCTCAGTAGATGTAGAATTCACATATCAATGTGAAATCTAAGTACACTATCCATTGATTCTAATTGTTTCCAAGTTTCTAGTAGGTTATAACTTAGCTTCTAGTTACTAAGTCTAGTATGTGTAGTGCCTATATATGCAACTAAGTCTAGTCAAATCTAGAACTGACTCGAATTTTGACGGTTGTCACAGTCTCCCCCGGTTGAAAGAATTTCGTCCCGAAATTCAATTCGTGACGTATTCTATTAGAACTCAGCCGAATACTATTGTATAGTTGGAGAGGTGGTGACTTGAAGAGCTCTTTGATTATTTTGGGTTAATTCCTCAAGGGAAGAGCCCAACTCTTTAGCTATAATCAAATTAATGTTTCCCTAATTCGAGTTCTACAGTCTAGATTGCGAGAAATTAGGATCACGGAAATCATGATCTGACAATGGCGACCTAGTTGAAAAAGATCATCTAGTTAGATATTATCTGAATTAAGAGAGTGGTATAAGTTTTGCTGAAGCACCAACTGCACTGAGCGTAAATCCGCATTGATGCTTAAGTCGCATTCTAAATCGACACTAAGTGTAAATTTATCGTCTGATAAAGAAAAGATTAGGAACAATTTGTTCACTTCTGGGTTGGCTACTAAATATGGAAAATATATATTTTGAAATAAGAAGGGGTAGCATGAATGAAAGAGAAGCGATTGAGGGTAAGTTCCTAAAAATACATACTAAGGGTAGGCAACAAAGTTTTGGTACATGTCAAATGTAAAGGATAATTAAGTGTCGTCGACAAAATAAATTACGAAATTATTGAGCATCTCCGAGGCTATAATTACCACTACGGTTACTCTTACAATAATAAAACTTTATTCGAAGAATAAATATATTTAGAGAGTCATTGGTGCAAATGGAGGCGAAGAAAATTTATGATAAATTAAATCACATTGTGTATATAGCATTGTAAGTGTATAGAAGTGATTAAAAATCTCACTGTTATCAAAATGTATGTTTAGAAATGATAATTAGTCTCACTATTATCAAAATGTGTAATAATTCCAAGATAATGAAGATACATGTGTGGCGATCAAATAAAGTAGTAAAATGATATAAAGATTAATTAAGGTTAAAGGTTTAAGTCGTAATTAAAGGAATTTGTATAGAAATATTTGTATTAAACTTTTGAGAAATTGTCCAATTGTCTAAGTCAGGACAAATTCAAGTTTACGAGGAGTCGGAATACTTATGAAAACAAGTTTGAGAGTTTAGGAACTCACTGAAAATTGCAAAGTAGAATACTATTTTAAGAAAGGTGTAAAAATGTTAATCTTTGAAAATAGTGCATTCATAGTTTAGTGTTTCTACAAAAACAATCATTTAGAGAATAGATAATCGTAAAATTCAAAAATTTTGATGTATTTAAAGAAAAGAAGAAACATAAGGAAATATATCTTTCACATATATTTTCCGGATATAGAAAAATTATAAGCATAAGAGTTTCATCTTGTGTATTACTTATAACGAAAAATACAATGAAACTTGCATTTTAAATCAAGTTTCCAAATTTAGAACAAAAGAGCAAATGTAAATAAGGATTACTTGTTTATTGTAGATTTCAAAATAAAAAAAAGATGTATATGATAAAAGGTGTAATTGAATATATCAAAGTTGACTAAATCAAAATTATGTCTCACGACTATACACGTATAAATCGCTCAAAACGAAAAGGGTAGACTTCTAGTATGTATGTGTACAAACATGATACTAGGAGAAGCAAAATAGAAAGAAACAAAATTAGACAATGTATTATGTTACTATTATGGGCGTGCGAGATCTAAAATCATAAGGAGAGCAAGAAATCAAGTGCGGGGGAAAGAAAAAGGAAGGTAGCGGCGGCAATGATTGTTATTGTTAAAATTATAAAAACAATACCTATAGGTAGATTAAAAACCAAGTTGAGATATATTTCAAACTTCAATATTTGATGTATATTGATGATTAAATAGACGTATGGGAGTTCTAAAGTGTTTGATAAGGATTGCTAAAAATTCATAAGTTACATATTAAGTTAAACTCCATTTGTGAAAAAAAAAGAAGCCCTACAAATGGCAATTGAAAATCTGACAATTTTGACTTTTTTTTTACTGGGGTCCAACAATGGTTAAAACGGATAAGGTAAAAACTTACATATTTAGATGAATAATTGTGCATTGTCGAAAGTGCGTCACTGGAATTTTAAAAGTGAGCACTAAGTTTTCAAATGGTATAAATTTTAAAAACGTTATAGATTATAAAACCATATTGAAGCAAAGTACACAAATAAGCTATGTTTTGAAATACAAGCATTAGAGATGTCTTATAAACATGTTTGAAGTAGAAATTTTCATAAATATCATGTTGGGTTTCGAGAAAACACATTAAAGTAAATTACAATGTCTAAATGAGAAAGCTGTTAAAAAGTCAAATAAAAGTGTTTTGAAGATTCAATGAAACTTTTTCACATAATATGGACTTCAATGTCATATGTTTAAGTTTTATAGCATAGAGTTTAAACACTTTTATAAAAGAAAATGTTTCTAAGTTTTTCGAAAACGTGTCAAAATGGTAAGCAAGGTTTAAAATGGTTTATATCCCCTTAAAAGCATATCTATCCGTTGAAATGGATTTGAATTGAAATTGAAATAGCAATGTTAAAAAAAACCAATATTGGTTAAATTGAGTTTTGAAGAAAAGTGTTAAGTTAAAGCAAGTTGTCAAAAGATTTTTATCGAGAATATGGCTTAAATTGTTAGGAAAGGTCTAGTAAGTTGTATGAAGTGGTTATAAAGTATTTTATCGATGATAAATAAAACCGATGAAACGAAATAACTTTTCGATGGAAGATTAAGAATTAAGGAATAAGTAGATTAGTGTAGCTGATCGTACCTAAATACTAAGGAGAGTATAAGACGAGTATAAGGTGAGTACCGATGTCTTTTTCCTAAGATAAAGGACAAGAAAAATTGTTTGAAAAACATTTTATGGCGTCAATGCAGTTGACGACCTTTTATAGAGGTCAAAGGGATATCATATGTTAAGTTTTAACCTCAAGGTGGAAACAACCTAGACCTAAATCGTAGCGTAGAAATAAGATCTCACATATAGGTTAAACCTCCGTGTCTCCTTGTGAGTCGAATCCGGAATGCCCGCCAATGGTATCCAAGTGATTATTTAGTGGAGACTCATCTACCTCCTTACGCGATGCTCCAATTATCATTCGTGTCGGTATCGAAACGCTTTTTCCTAGTTGTAACTCTAGTACGAAGAGGAAGAAGAGGTATTGAGGGATAACTGGTATTGGTTTCGACTTAAGATTATTACTAGTGTATATCTAACTACTAACCTTATATCTAAAGTCAATAGCTACCGAGGAATACCCATTATCAGTACTATGTGCATTGCTCTTAGAGTGGCTAGTGATATAACTTAAGTGGTTAACCTAGCACTTGATAAGGGACAAGAATATTTCTAAATAAAGGCATTGTTATAAAAGTGCACTTAGTTTCTAAGTGTATCTAGATGAATGCCTATAATATGCAATGCCCGTACGCACACCGAAAAATTTTGTTTTTCAATAGTTTAAGTTGAAAATTGTTTTGAACATAATTCTACTATAACCGTTTCCAGCCTCACATTAAGTTTCCTTAATTAAGCATAGTTGGCCAGACTATACTTAATTAAAGTCCAATAATGCGTACTCGAATTAGTTATACCAGTAGTATGTTCTATATTTTAAAAACGTTTAGAAATTTTTTGGCTATAGTTGTGGTTTTCCAAAGGAAAAACCGGTATTCTCTATAACCTTCGGCTCTGATACCATTTCCTGTCACACCCCGCTAAAGCGGAAACACAGGGCGTGGCAGTACAAAGGGTTTCATCGCAAAAGTTAAAAGACAACACCAACCATAGTATTAAAAATCATTACAAATTCACAATGGGTTTGAACAACTCTTAAAAGAAATTACAATGTAAATTGAAATACAACACATGCGAATGCTCCTAAAAGTGAAGTGTCCCTAAGTGCCACTTACTCGATGATTCCTGAAAAAGCATGTAAAACGAGCGTCAACTATAAAAATAGTTGGTGAGTACTCACAGATAAACAAAATAATACTGGTTCCATGAATTGAAATCAAAGTTTTGATAAAAGTTTCCAATAATAAAAGTATATTGTTAAGATGGGTAAATAAGTTTGTAAAAACAAAGTTCTTTGTCATCATGAGAGATAAGGTATGTTGCCCAAATAAGATGCAACATTCATATTCTCATGGAAGATAAAGTTCGTTACTCAAACGAGTAAACAAGTTTCATTGCTAAAATGAGCAATCAATTTCGTTGCTACAAGGAGCAAACAATTTCATTGCTAAAACATGTATATAAGTTTTCAGTAATAACAGTTCGTTGTTGTAATGAGAAACAAAGTTCATTGCTATAATTAATAAACAAGTTTATTGCTATAATAAGTAACGAGTTTGTATGTGTATGAGCAAACAATGAGTCTCAACCAAACCTATGACTGAAGCCCTATCAAGATCTATGCTTATCGTTCCATAGATGAATATGGTATCATGCACTCCAGCAATAGGGCGAGTGAGGAGTTGTCAATTCCTAATAGCGCTATCCATAATGACCATTGGCTCAAAGAGTTAATGGTTAGAGATAAGGGAAGGGCCTTAGTACGATAAGTTCTCATGTTCCGTGTTGCATAGACATACATAGAGAGACATAGCAATACAATAGCAATCATGTTTGATATAAATCGATTTAAATACAACATGCAAATAATAGTTTTTCGGGACATGCTTTTCCACCCCAAAACATAAAAACTGAAAATAGGGGAGTGCGTGAATACTCACAATATGCATTGAGATGATGCAAATGATGCCTTGAGCTAAGTTCCACTTGTACCACTATCGATTCCTACAATAATGATATTCGCTAGTGAGTCTCTAATCGAAATCTAACACTAGTATACTTACTACTACAATAGAATTATGCCAATATTGTGTCAAAATTTAATATTAATAAGTTACAAACATTTTTCTGTGAAAATTAAATTTCAATGAATCAATTGTTATATAACAATTTAAGTGGAAATTTCCCATTATTGAAATGCTAATATTTAACAATTTAAGAGGTGTTCCAATGATTAAATATTCAAAAACTAAATTAATTTAGTTCTAAAATTTCCCAAAGTTTGCATTTCAGTTTTAATGGAAGTGAAAGACCTCAAGATAAATTTTCTTGAATTTTTGATTTGTCTGACTATTTTTCACGATTTTAGTTTCATGAATAACCATAAAATCTTGAAAAATACTAAACAGTTAATAAAAATTACCAAACTTCAGATTTTGGTTTTAAATGTACTAAAAGACTTCTAGATAAATTTTCATGGAGTATGAATATGTATAACCATTTTTCATATATTTAATTCTCTAAATAGATACAAATTCATGAAAAATAGAAATCAGTTTCCAAAATTATCCAAACTTTTTGTATTACTGTTATTAAACATTATTAAGCTGGGAAAAATATAAAAATTGATTTCTAAACTGATTAACCAAATTTTATGAGTTTTGAGCATTTATTCTAATAAAAATTGAAATAAATAGGAAACAGTTTCCAAAATTGCCCAAAATTTGTGTAACATTTTTACTATACATGTAGAAGCTGTGAAAAATATAAAATATATTTTTCAATTAGTCTTTCTATTTTTCCTTGTTTAATCCTCTTAAATAACCATTAATTGAATAATAATTATTAAACAGTTAAAGTAAATTACCAAAAATTTTGTACACTTCATTCACAGAATAAATAATCTGGGAAAAATACCAAATGTGATTTTTATATACTGAAATCCGATTTTGTGTATTTAAGTGTATTTAATCTTAGAAAATAGGAGAAAAATAGTATACAGAAGAGAAAAATCATTAAAACTTTTATGTAGCATCCTAATGTACTACAAGGTGTTCTGGTAACTTTTTATGAATTTTGTATAAGCAGAACTATTTTTCCTGTTTTTAGTCCATAATAATTACAAAAATTGGGGAAAAATAGAAATGTATTATGAAAAATCTTGAAATTATGTTTCTGAGTCTTCCACCTCTGGTAAGAGGTGCGAAAATTGCTAGATGGCATTTTCACACTCTCTAAAGTGGTTTTGTGATTTATTGGAACCACACAAAAAGAAAATCAAAAGACACATCAAACAGTAACAAAAATCGATGAAATTTTGTGAGGGGTCATTATTCACCGTAAGGGTCATCTACGAATTTTTCTAGGATTTATAGACCTCAGAAAGTATTTTATGTGATTTATGCCCTTGTTTTCTTGTAACAAATTTAATAAATCAAAGAAATGGTAAAAACTCTTGGGATTTTCCAGATATTCATATTATCTTAATGGGAATCCGGGAAAGTTTTTATTTCGAACAGAAAGAACTTTTAGATAATTTTTATAAATAAAATCATTTACATGCACTATTAACAATGTACTTTAATCATCAAGCTCTTTAGCTTGGTGTTCATCACATGCATCACAGTTTGAAGACCATGCATGGAGATATGTTGGTCATAGTGATGTTTTCAAAGGAAATACTTGAATGCATAAGGTATATGAACCTTCAAAACTTGTAAAAATCCGTATTTTAGTGTTTGACATAGGTTTTGGTCCTTGGATTTCACCATTTACAACATGCATGTTGTTTTTGGTTGAAATCCTACCACCATCATCACCAAAACCATGAGTTTGTGTGTGCGTATGTTTATGTGTTCATGATCTTTCATTAGAATGGTGTAGAAGAACAAAGAAATGCAAGAAAATCCATGAAAACTTGAAGGAAAATGAAAGGAAATCGTGTTCTACCTTAATGAACACCATTAGATGATGAAGATTTTGAGTATCTTGAGTGTTCTTGGACATGTTGGCTGTAAAATTTCGTGGTTCATAGTGGGAGGAAGAGAGAAAATTTGTGAGGCCGGAAGGCTCAACAAGACCGGACCAGAGGGTCCAACGAGCTAGACCGGACCTAAGGGTCCAACGAGCTACGGGACTGGAGGGTCCCGCTGAGACACATGGAGCAGAGGGTCCTACAGAGTATAGCCTCGAGTGGCGAATTTGTTGTATGTGGTATTTTGGGGAACTCACTAAGCTTCGTGCTTATCGTGTGATGTGTTATGTGTTTTAGGTTCTTCTCAGGATCGCGGGAAGGCACCGGCTTGATTGTACACACCAGTGAGAGAGTTACGTTTTGAAGATCCTGGATTTTAACTGAGCAATTATAATGTTATGAGTTGTAAACTTAATAAAAGAGATTTTTGTGAAATACATCTTGAGAGTTACGTGATTTAAAATGAAAAATTTGTTTTGAAAATTTACGTCGTTACAAGTTGGTATCAGAGCCTTGGTTTGAGGGATTCAGATGCACCTTCGGGTAAATCTGGACTCAAACTGAGGATTTGAGAAAAAAATTCAAGGAAATGATTTTTCTAAAACGAGCAAGAGTTTCTAAGAGAATACGAGAAGGAGCAGTGTGTACAATCAGCCAGAGCTCGAACGGTGATTTCCCAAAATAACATGTTTGTGCTATGAGATATTTTGTGATATTCTGCATGCTAGAGGATAGGCTAGGTATTTCATATTTTAGGAGTAGAGTGGCCTGATATGTGATGCCTTAGCCTAGGAGTTGTTGTTATCTGTGATGTGCTTCCGAGTATGTGCTGAGTAAGAGTATCCAGCAGGAATATTACAGAGATAGAGTTTCGAGTAGAGGAGTAATCTAGGAGAGACACCTAGATGAGCATTGGAGGAACCTAATGAGAGAGTAGCTAGATGCCTGCATGGGGTAGAGTTTCCTGAGTTCGGTGACACCTGTTGAGTATGAGCAGAGCAATAGAGTTGTAACCTAGAGTGGGTTTTACGTGTTTAGTCGATGCCCGAATGCTGCTTGCTTCGTGGTTTGTGGAACTCCCGATGATGGGAGTCAGCTACCAAGTGAATGTGACGATATTCAGAAGGTAGATGACTGGAATCATAAGGAGTTTCTCAGCAGCTGATGGCGGAGAAATGTGAGAACCTAGGAAGAGCCTAGGGAGTGACTATGGTCAGATGAGTGTGCTGGCAGAGTAGAGCATTTCGCTGGGGAGCAAGCACGCACAACGGGATTGGTGATTGAGAAGGTTGAGCAGCTACTTAGGAGCTCTGGGATGGTCCATGTAGAAAGTATGGGTAGATGTGGCAGGTAGTATGGGCCCGTACTACTGAGAGCAGAGGACCCATACTCGATGCAGGGAGTATTCCATATGATCTAAGTAGCAGATTGAGTAGTGATGTCATGGTTCGAGTACCATGCTAAGTAGAAGTTTGAGAGTGATGTCATGGTTCGAGTACCATGCTAAGTAGCAGTTTGAGAGGTAATGTCATGGTTCGAGTACCATGATAAGTAGCAGATTGAGAAGTGATGTCATGGTTCGAGTACCATGCTAAGTAGCAGTTTGAGAGGTGATGTCATGGTTCGAGTACCATGATAAGTAGCAGTTTGAGAAGTGATGTCATGGTTCGTGTACCATGCTAAGTAGCAGTTTGAGAGGTGATGTCATGGTTCGAGTACCATGATAAGTAGCAGATTGAGTAGTGATGTCATGGTTCGAGTACCATGCTAAGTAGCAGTTTGAGAGATGATGTCATGGTTCGGGTACCATGATTTGTGGCAGATCGAGAGGTGATGTCATGGTTCGAGTACCATGCTAAGTAGCAGATTGAGAAGTGATGTCATGGTTTGAGTACCATGCTTTGTGGCAGATTGAGAGGTGGTGTAGTGGTTCGAGTACCATGATTTGTAGCAGTTAATGCTTGTGTTTTTCAGTTATTCCGTCGTGATTGATTAGGTGGAGATCGGATGCGATAGATTATGAGGCCAGAGGGCCATGTTGAACGAGTTTCCACGAAGCATCCCTTGTGGGGGAAGTCGAGATGATTCCAAGGTATTTTTGAGAGAGATGTCAGACGAAGTCGCGAGACTCAAGGATGAGTAGAGATGGCGTTTATGGAGGATTGCGGATTGAGTTGAGCAATCATCCAATAGTGGAGATGTCACATTCTATGACCTGAGTGGTGCTATTTCCGTTCCTGTGGGAAAACATAAGAGGTGTTGAGATTTCCGTTTCTGAGCTTGGGGGTAAACCCTGTGGGGTAGCATTGATGGCGATCTTCCACCAGAGTATTTAGGTAGTATGTCTGCCGCGGGGTAATGATATGGCATGAGCAGGTTGTCAGTGGGGTATAGTAGGGTATGTATAGTAGGGCATATATAGTAGGGCAAGGATACACCCTATTTGAGTATAGTAGGGCATGTATTAGCTGCAGCGTCGGACGATCAAGAGGAGTATATCAGGGCGGTGGATCTTTTGTCTATGATGGGTATCGGGTGTGGTAATGAGGTCTCTACTCTTATGAGAATTCACGTGATGGAACGTTGGTTGACGAGTCAAGGATGACAGGTATGATAGTTCATTATTTCCAGACTAAGGGACAGGGTTACTACTGGATAGTTGAGATGTCCGGTAATGGGATGGTATGAGATTCTGATTGACTAGAGACAGTCATGATGAGAAGTTCCGTAGGATTTCATCTGAGATTCGGGGTGCTTGAAGTTGCTTGATCTCTAGTGGGGAGATTATCGAGCATTGCGTAGCATCTTCCAAGAGTAGGTGCGATGTTATGGGTAGAAACAGTTTGTGGGATAGATTGTTAATGCGCCAATCGGTGATGGGTCGAACCCTAAGTGGGGGAGAACCGAGTATTTTATTGAGGGGATCAGAAATGTGTTCGAGAAAGGATGAGGGTCTCAATGGCAGGTGGCTGTTGATCGGAGACCTTGTGGTGGTCAGGAAAATTTCAAGGTTGTAATGGTTAATTCGAGGGGGTTGGCTCGTAAGGATAGTTTGGCGGTTGAGAATTTCTGGTGCAATGTATGGGCTGGTATATGCAGTTGGGAAGGGCAGAAGTTGATTAGGCAACCAACTTCCGGGTTGTTATGGGTATGCTTGTATGAGTTCTGAGAATTATAGGAGGGAGTTTCGAATTGTCGTCAACATTTTCTGGGTCAGTGACCATTTCTCCGTGTTCAAATTGAGAATTGGAATATTCCGAGATTTCGTGTTGTGTGACAAGGAGATCAGTGGTAGAGTCAAGACACTGCGAGGCGCTGTGATGGTGTACTGGGGTATCCGAGTTTAATGTCCTAAATATCGGATTATTTTGAGTTTGAGTTCGAGATGGTAAGTGGTGTATCAATTGTTTATAGTTCCAGTGGGGGCCCTTTGGCCAATTGACATCAAGCGAGATTATTCGAGAATGTGGATTGCAGCATGGAAAGGTGTTTTGTTATGGCGGATGTCGTCAGAAATAGCAATGCATAATTTGGGTAAGTGTGTACACCTATCTATGGTTGGTCCGTAGGGCATGAGTTAATGATTGCAGTGTGGCGTCGACCTGAGGATGAGATTGTGAAGTGGTAAGAGCAAGTGCGGTAAGACTGCGGGGAGCTGCAATTTCAATGAGTTAGTGAGAGGGTGTGGTTATGCTATGGGGAGCCGTAGTACTCACTATTCAGTGAAAGGTTGTGGTGATCCTACGGGGAGCCGTAGTACTCACTATTCAGTGAGAGGTTGTGGTGATGCTACGGGGAGCCGTAGTACTCACTATTCAGTGAAAGGTTGTTGTGATGCTACGGGGGGCCGTAGTACTCACTATTCAGTGACAGGTTGTGGTGATGCTACGGGGATCCGTAGTACTCACTATTTAGTGAGAGGTCGTTGTGATACTTCGGGGAGCCGTAGTACCCACTAGTCAGCAACAAAATGTTGTGATGAAGTACTCTCTGATCAGAGCATGACGCGGAAGAGTTTTAGGCTTGGGTAGCCCCAATATTTGCGTTTGTGGGAGCCTGGTGGTCGAACCAGGGGCGAGAATGGGGTCTCCATATTTTTCGGGAGTCGTTATATTCTGAATTGAGTAGTGGTTATCGCAACCAAAGGGAAGTGGATCAGTAAGGTACGCATGGGTTGCGGGTCATGAGTCATGAGTTGAGTGGTTCATTGGGACGAGTGGTTCCAACTCTGGGTCAGACCAAACTCTCGATTTTGAGTTTGGCTCTGGTAGTGCGTCAGGTAGGCAAGATGATATACCAGATTCAGAGGTGAGTTCCATGTTGAGGGGTATTGGTTGTCATTTGGCGTCTTAGACTAGTATAGGTCAGTGCTTGGTTCGGGAGGTACCGCGGGATGCATGGAACTAATGAGCCTTAGACGACAAAGGTCAGGGGTGAGCTGATCTTCAACGGGGATTTTAGTATTCGCTTGGGATAGCGAGAATTTCGTGACTCGTGTGTCACAATGGACCGAGATAGTTGTTGAGAGGGGGAAAGCACCGAGACGTTTTGAGACATGTAGTGGGTAACCTTTCGAGGTCGGACTCTAGGGTCGAGAGTAGACCAGGTGCTAAATGATAAAAGAGATATCTGGGGGAAAGTGAAGGATTACGATTTTTAGATGTTTGAGGACTTCTGAGCGAGCATGATCATTTTGTTCTTGTGTCGAAGAACAGGGTGTTAAAAGTTTATTGTTTAGATGGGTTCGGATGGTAGTTCGGTGGATGAGCCCTGGTGGGAGGTGAACCCTTTCGTTCCTTGGGGCGTGATTCAGATCGTTTTGTACGTTTGGTATGAGTAATCGGTAGTCGATTGTCGGATTTTGTCTTATGAGAATCAGAGGAGAAGTGAGATATCAGGGTTTGATGATTCGAGGAGCGAATAACATGGTGATAGCTTGAGTAGGCGGTCTAGCAGCGGGCCAGGCCATTAGAGTTCCAGATTTTGGGAAGGTCAGAAAGGGCTATCTTAGCGGCAGAAGGGTTAGTTCTGTTCCGGACTTGGGAATTTCTGTGCGGATTCAGGTGTCTATGAAAAAAAATATATATCGGTGTGGTATGAGATCCTTTCGGTAGTGCCTCTCGGGTTGTTGGATTCAATCTTTGTGTAGTTAAGGAGAGATTTCGAGGGCGAAATCTAATTCTAGTGGGGGAGAATTGTAACATCCTGATTTCCGAGGTATAAAATTTCTATATGCAAGTATGAGTTTGCTTGGGTGACTCGACGAGTTCGTTCCTCCACTCGTCGAGTTAGGTCGCGACTTGGTGACGTGTTTAATGAATGGACTCGACGAGTCGGGTATCTGACTCGCCGAGTCAGCGCTGCTGAGGAAAACCCTAATTGCCCGGGTTTGTGACCTATTTAAAGGCTCTTATGGCCTTCATTTGCGGCCACACTTTCCCTTGAGAGACACTAATCGATCCAGAGAGAATAGAGGGAAAGAGGGAGCTAATTTTCTTGATCTTGGTTCATTCTTGCAAGGAAGAAGGAGAGGGTTCAAGCTAAGCTGACTTGAGGGGCTCAGATCTTCTGCCATTTCATTTAAGGCTGCTGTTTAAGGTATGAATCCATACCTGTTTTCGTATGAATAGTAGATCTCATGAATTTAGGGTTTCTTTACCCTCTTTTAAGTTGAGTTATGGAATATGTAAAGTCCCTTTGAGGCTTAGACATCAGATCTGGACCATGAGAGGTCTAGAGAGTCCCAAGAACCTAGCTTTATGCAGCCACATAAGATTATTGAGCCTAAGACACCATTATGGAGATCATTTTATCAAATAGAGCTAGATGTGTGAGGCATGGGCATAAAGATCGAACCTTTACGTGATTAATGAGCCTTGTGAGCATAGATCTGAAGTTTGGGAAAGTATCTTACACTAAAATGGTCTGAATGCAAAAGAGTCTGAATAGACTCGCCGAGTTGAGCCGCTGACTCGGCGAGTAGCCATGGTTTTGTCCCGATGAACTGAGTCAGGTGGTGACGCGACGAGTTATGGGTTAGCTCGTCGAGTTGGAGCTTGTTGGGGTTGCCATGAATTGACTGGACTCGACGAGTCTGCCGAGTGCACTCGGCGAGTCTGGTCAAATCCGGAGTTGACTTTTGTTGAACTTAAGGTTTGGTCAAGATGAGTGTAAGAGGTCAGGAGAGGTAGAATGGTCTTTTACCCTTATGAGAGAGAGCATAGGAAGGGTATAGTCTAGCCTTAGAGAGCCATTGTTAAGTAGATGTAATTTCTGTATGTGATTAGGCGGAGGCTAGATCAGTGTTTCGAGTTCGAGATCATCCGTGTTTACCCGAGGTGAGTCTTTTCACTATACGTTACCTAGAGTGGTATTTATGTGTGACCGGAAGGTCTTATGTGCTTGCTTGAGTTATGCATCTTGTCTATGTGATATTATGCTATGAGTTATTTAGACCGGACCAGAAGTTCCAACGATTTGTGAGGCCGGAAGGCTCAACCAGACCGGACCGGAAGGTCCAACGATTTGTGAGGCCGGAAGGCTCAACCAGACCGGACCAGAGGGTCCAACGAGCTAGACCGGACCTAAGGGTCCAACGAGCTACAGGACTGGAGGGTCCCGCTGAGACACATGGGCCAGAGGGTCCTACAGAGTATAGCCTCGAGTGGCGAATTTGTTGTATGTCGTATTTTGGGGAACTCACTAAGCTTCGTGCTTACCGTGTGATGTGTTATGTGTTTTCAGGTTGTTCTCACTGGACTCCTCAGAGCTTCCAGATCAGCCGTTGTTTTAGGTACTGGTCCCATGCTTTCAGTAGCACGAGTCCAATACTATCACACCCCCGAACCAGACGGCGGAAACGTCTGGGGGCTTGGGTGACTTCATCTTGTAATATCATCACAATGTATATAATTGAAACAAGACAACATCATCATCATACATATCAAAATACGACCATCATTGTTTATATCGAGTATAGTATCATAAATTACATGCCAAAATATTCAATGTATGATGAAAACAAAATATGACAAATTCCACTTGTTCTTGTTGACCTTTCAGCGTAACGATTCCCTGAGAATACAAGTTATTTTGAAAAATGTCAACATATACAATATGGGCGAGTTCATAAGCATGTTTGAATGAAAAGTTTTGTGTTGTTCGTAAAACACCGAAAATTCCAATATTTTCTGAAAAATGGTTTAAAAGTGATGTGTCAAAATCAAGTACTCATGCATGTGTGTTTTTTGTTTTTGGAATGTATATAAAAATGTAATCCGAAAAAAAGATCCTATATTTTTCTGTTGTAAGTAGAAGGTATTGTTTAACTGTATATTTCCCCAGAAAATCCGATATTTTCTGTTTATAAAAGTGTCGTGGTCTCAACCCTAAGACCGAATATCAGTGTATGTATGTTTTCATATCAACAAGATTCTATATGTATTCTGTAAAATTATGATGTAGAGAATCTCTATGTGAGCCGTTTTAACCATACTTGATTATGACGAATTCGCCTGTCGTTGCGTTTTCAGGCGCCGGCTTGATTAAGGTATGGTTTGTCACCCTAGACTGGCCTAGTCTAACTGTAGCGAACAACTCAGGTGTGGGGTGTCACCGCATATAGATCTATACACAAACTCTCGCTCTCCCTCGAGGCGACTCTGGTTATAACTACAGGCTACGATCGTACACTCGAGAGGTGTCAACCGACATGTCTCACTAGAATCCTTAACTGAGTTTACGCAAATATTGTATTATGTTATATATAATGTTTCGAGTACGTTTTATGTTTGAAAAGTCCAACGAGTATGTACGTGAATGTACGAGGCCCAACAAACATGTAGAAGGATCACTAAGGCCCAATAAACATGTAATGTATAGTCCAGGCACAATAAGCATGTAAATGGACCACTAAGGCCCAATAAACATGTAATGTATAATCTAGGTCTATTAAGCATGTAAATGGGTCACTAAGGCCCAATAACATGAAATGTAAGAATTAGGCCCAATAAGCATGTAATCGATGTATTTAGTTCATTTGTTATTACATTGTTTGTTTTAGCTCGATTGTTTTCTAACATGACATAAAAAGGCCCACTTTTTGTAATGATGACATTTTTGGCCCAATAAGTCGAAAATTTCTAAGTTAGGCATATTTTTGATAAATATGACACTTTAGGTCCCTTAAGACCAAAAGTTTACATTTATGGGCTTATATCAAATAAAATAACATTTTTAGCCCATTATTATTAAAAATAGCATTCTCGACCGAATATAATGAAAATTTACATCTTCGGCCCAATTATATAAAAATTGACATTTTCGGACCTATTTAATAAAATTGGCATTTTCAGCCTTTTTTGACCGAAAACAACATATTTGGCTCAAATTTGTTTAAAATGACAATTTAATCCACAAAAGTCATAATATTTCAAATTTTGGCCCATAAAACCGTGAAGGCCCAATTTAAGCCCAGTTTGTGAAAAATTTACTCTTTTGGCCCTTTTTAAAACCATAATATCATAAAAACCCATTTTTATACAAAAATGACTCTTTGGTCCTTGAGAAGCCGTAATTATCATAAAAGATTCATCTTTTTGTTTATTTGTCAAAAAAGGTCCCATTACAAGATTTTGTTTAGGTTTTCAACATCCTTAACATGTTTAACACTTTAATTCTTATGGTAAGTTGCATGAAGTGTTTTAGTTTACAAATATTGTCAAGACTTGATAGAGTTTTCGAGATCTATGAAGTTTCTTCACATAATCACAACATATAACTTAGAAAACACACATAACATGCACAAATACATAGATCCATCACATAAGCAACTTGTATCCTCCCCCAAAACATAGTAAAACTAAAAAACAAGGGTATGAACTCACCTTGGGTTGTTGTTCACGGTTTGATGAAGAGTTTGAAGAAGATTTTCAGCCCTAGGAATTTCCTTCAGGAGGTTTTCGAAATCTATGAAGTTCAAGAGTATAGATCATGAAATGATGTGAGTTAAGAAGAGATTTTTGATGAAATCTTCAAGTTAAACCATAGGTTTAGGCAAGGACTTACCAAGAGTGATGAACTTGATGAAAAACCTCTTGTAAACACACACCAAAGTCACGAAAATGACAAGGGAAATGAGGGAATTTTCCTTGAGCTTGAGAGGAATTATGAGAGAGTTTGAAAGTGAAAATGTATTTTATTGTGGGTGCTCCCGGCCGAGAATTTAGAAGAGAGGGGAGGGAGTTCATTTTGGTTATTACATGATGGATTATGAAATCCTAGCCTAGATTACCACTAAACAAAAATTAGGTGTCAAGCTTGTAATTTACTTGATTTCTTCATTTTCTTAACAATATATATATATATATATATATATATATATATATATATATATATATATATATATATGTATATATATATATATATATATATATATATATATATATATATATATATGTGGGCCGAGATTTTTGGAGAAAGGAAAAGTTTTGAGACCTACTTGCTTGATTTCGATATCATGAGGCCCAAACGGATGGTTCTCGGCCCATTGGGCCCTTATGAGGGTTCACGGCCCAATAGGATAAAAGAAAAGGGTTTACGGTCCATTAGGGCTTATGATACTAGTTATGGCCCATCATGGCCCATTAGGAATAAGATGGATCATTCTAGGCTCATATGACCCAAAATACCTTAATTTCATGCATGTGGGTGCAATTAGAGCACAAATAGGGTTCCTAGGCCCAAAGTAGTCAAATTGAAAGTTTATTGGTCCATTAAGCCCAATAAGAGAATCCTAGCCCATAATAATCTTGAACCGGGAGTTTTAGGATTTTCAATCCATAGTTGAACCTATGAGATGTATTGTATTAGGTTTTGAACTTAAATCAAGAGTTTGGATTCAAATGGATGTTTTCATTTAGCATATATTATGATATTCACTTAGAGTACAAGTCTTACTGTAATTGATGTTTACATGAAAACAAAATTTCCTAGCTAGCATGCCAGTTGTGACATCATCCCCTCTGTTAGATGGAATTTCGTCCCGAAATTCTTTTGAAAGATTGGATCATGAATGAAAAAATAGGTGAGGGTACTTCTTCTTCATCTTGTCTTCACATTCCCATGTGAATTCCGGTCCACGCTTAGCGTTCCATTGAACCTTCACAATCGGAATGCGGCTCTGCTTCATACTATTCACTTCCCTATCCATTATCTCGACTGGTTCTTCGACGAACAGGAGATTCTCGTTTATTTCGATCTATTGTAAAGGAATGACAAGAGTTTCATCTAAAAAGAACTTTTTCAGATTCGAGACGTGAAACACGGGGTGTACGTTGCTTAGCTCTGAAGGTAGCTACAACTTATAAGCTACCGGACCAATTCGGGCAAGGATCTCGAATGGTCCGATCTATCGCGGGTTCAGTTTTGCCCGTTTCCTAAAACGGATCATTCCTTTCCAGGGAGAGACTTTCAATAGCACCCGATCTCCGACTTGGAATTCCAGAGGCTTTCGCCGTTTGTCAGCATAACTCTTTTGTCGGTCTCGCGATGCTTGAAGTCGGGCTTTGATTTGCATTATCTTTTCGGTCGTTTCCCGGATGATTTCTAGCCCTGTGAGGGTGCTGTTTGGTGATTATCCTTTTGCTAGTTGAGTGTCACCTACCTCAGCCCAGCATAGAGGCGATCTGCATTTGCGACCATATAAAGCCTCAAAAGGAGCAAACTTGATGCTCGTGTGATAACTGTTGTTGTATGAGAATTCAACCAAAGTGAAGTGGGTATCCCACGACTTTCCGAAATCAATCACACGGGTTCGGAGCATGTCTTCGAGTGTTTGGATGGTTCGTTCGCTTTGGCCATCGGTTTGAGGGTGGTAAGTAGTGCTCATGTCTAGTTGTGTTCCCATTGCCTTCTGAAGTGACTGCCAAAATCGTGAGGTAAATCTACTATCTCGATCCGAGATAATGGACACTGGCACCCCATGAAGTCTTACGATCTCTTTGATGTAGATTCGTGTCAACCTTTCCATCTTGTAAGATTATTTTATTGGCAGGAAATGAGCGGATTTACTTAACCTATCGACGATTACCCAGATAGCATCCAATCCGTCTGTCGTCTTAGGTAATTTGGTCGCGAAGTCCATAGTAACCCTTTCCCACTTCCACTCTGGTATTACTGGCTGTTGTAATAGTCCCGAGGGCTTTTGGTATTCCACTTTCACCTTGGCGCAAGTGAGACACTTGCCCACATAAGTGGCGATCTCTGCCTTCATATTTGGCCACCAATAATGTTGCTTAATGTCCGGGTACATCTTATCCGGACTCGGATGGATGGAATATCGCGTCTTGTGAGCTTCGTTCATGATCATTTCTCTGAATTCCCCAAGTTTAGGAACCCAGACTCTATTCATGAAGCAGTAAGTTACGTCCTCCTTGGGTTCAAAGTTCTTGTCCATCCCACATAGTGTTTCATGTGCGACGTTCTCCGGATTCAATGCATCTGTTTGGGCTTCCTTGATCTACGAGGTTAGGTGGGATTGGATGGTTATTGATAGGGTTTTCACTCGGCGATCCGAGTATTCTTTTCTGCTCAGGGCATCGGCTACCACGTTAGCCTTGCCTGGGTGGTACTTGATCTCGCACTCGTAATCATTTAGCAGCTCAGGGCATCGGCTACCATGTTTAACTCCTTTTGGTTTAGAATGTGTTGGATGCTTTTGTGATCGGTGAATATGGTGCACTTTGTACCGTAGAGGTAGTGCCTCCAAATCTTTAGGGCGAAGATCACAACTCCCAACTCGAGATCATATGTGGTGTAATTTAGTTCATGCGTCTTTAGTTGCTTGGATGCGTAAGCTATCACCTTTCCACGCTGCATGAGGACACGGCCTAACCCTTGATTCGAAGCATCGTAGTATACTACGAAATCTTCGGTTCCCTCCGGTAAGGATAGCACTGGTGCACTACAGAGGGCTTGCTTGAAGGTTTGGAAGGTGGCTTCTTGCTTTTTCGTCCAGTTGAAAGGCACACCCTTTTGTGTCAATGTGGTAAGGGGTTTGGCTATCTTGGAAAAATTATGGATAAACCTTCGGTTGTAGTCTGCGAGACCCAAGAATTCACGGATTTCCGTTGCTGTTTTCGGAATCGCCCAACCTTCAATGGCTTTGATCTTGGAAGGATCTACATGAATCACTTCCTTGCTGACTACATGACCCAAAAACTTTACACTGCGGAGCCGGAACTCGCATTTGGAGAGTTTCACATACAATCTTTCATCTCTTAGAGTTCCCAAGATTTGACGGAGGTGTTGACCATGCTCTTCTTTGCTTCGAGAGTAGATAAGAATATCGTCGATGAAGACAATCATGAATTTATCAAGGAATGGGCGGCATACTCGATTCATGAGGCCCATAAATGCAGCGGGGGCAGTTGTTAGACCGAAGGGCGTCACAACAAATTTGTAATGACCGTATCGAGTTCGAAAGGCAGTTTTTGGAATGTCCTCTTTCCGAACTCGGAGTTGATGATAACCGGATCTCAGATCTATTTTTGAAAAATAACTAGCTCCTTGAAGCTGGTCAAATAGATCGTCAATCCGAGGAAGTGGGTATCGGTGTTTGACAGTGAGCTTGTTTAATTCCCTATAATCGATGCACATTCTGAAGGATCTATCCTTTTTCTTTACAAACAAGACCGGAGCTCCCCATTGTGAGAAGCTTGGTCGGATGAATCCCTTGCTCAGTAGCTAGCTTAGTTGGCTGGATAACTCTTGCATTTCGGCGGGAGCTAACCTGTAGGGTGATTTGGAAATTGATGTGGCTCCTGGTATTAGGTCGATTCGGAATTCGACCTGTCTTTCTGGGGGTATTCCCGGAAGATCTTTTGGAAATACATCCGGGAAGTCACATTCCACTGGAATGTCTTGAATGTTTGCTTCTTCTTTGGTCTTATCCACAACATGAGCGAGGAATGCGTAGTTCTTCTTGTGTAGGCACTTGTGTGCCTTGATGCACGAGATAAGGCGAAGATTGGCGCCATGTTTATATCCATAGATTATTAGGGTTTAGTGATTGGGGAGATGAAGGCGAACGACCTTCTCGCGACTCATAATATCAGCATGGTGGGGGCTTAACCAATCCATGCCGATTATCACATCAAAACTCCTAATATTTACTGGCATCAAAACTATTTGAAAAAATGATTGTTTAGTGTTAATGTGCACCCTACATAGACATCTTTGGTTGTTTCAGTTTTCCCATTAGCCATTTCCACCGTGGAGGATTCGTTGAGCTTCTGGGGTTGTTGATTTAGTAGGTGTTTGAATTTATTACTAACACAACTTCACTCTGCCCCACTATCGAATAAGATGCATGCGTATGTGGTGTTAAGTAGGAACGTACCAGTAACAACTCTTGGGTCCTGAACTGCTTCACCTTGACCCAATGCCAATACCCTTCCTGATGTTCCTGCCCCCTGGTTGTTTGCTTTGGGGCAGTCGCGCTTGAAATGACCGGTTCCTCCACACCCATAGCAGGTGTAACTGGCCCCAACATTGTTGTTGTTGTTACTGCTGTTGCGATTGTTGTCGTTGTTGTTGTGGTTCGACTGTTGGTTCTGTTGAGGCTAAGTTCTATAGTATCTTGCAGTGTGACCCTTTCGGTTGAAACTTGTGCAATGAAACTCCCTGCATTCTCCGTGATGGTGGAAATTGCATTTGCTGCACTTAGGTAGGGACCCTGAGTATTGTTTGGGAGCATTTGGTGTGGATGAGGTTGGACCATGTGGTGTTGTGGTAGCTTGAGTAGCAGCATGGACAGTCACAGTTTGTTGCTTCTTTGATGACTCAGAGTTTTGTCGTCCCTGTTGCTTGTTGTTCTTACCCTTCTTGGTCACCTTCTGTGACAACCCGAAATTTCTATTCTGTACAACCATTCACTTCAATAGAAGTCAGAATTGTTTCTCCTAACTTTCAAGCTTTTTGGAGTCAATTTGAGTGTTTTAAAGCTTGGTACTTCAAGAGATAACAGGAGAGAGGATACTCTAGCATTTATTGTGCACCAATAAAGTCCCAAAACTCCAAGAGTTTTGAGTTTACGGCCTAAACATGGTGTTTACGGCCGTAAACTCTAAGGAGTATAAATATGACACTTAGTCATTTTTAACACTTTCAAAAGCTAGAACTCGAAATCCTCTCAAGTATCATCCGATTTTCCTTCTTGATCTGCAACTTTGTAAGTGTTTCTTACCCTAATTAGTTGATATCTTACTTAATCTAGTGATCTTACATGATTTCATCCGTGAAATCATTCCATTTGTGTAGATCTTCAAGTGTTCTTAGTTTCACGAAGAACACCAAGAACACACACTAGTGTTTTTGGACTTTTAACACCCTTTCAAGCTCCTTTATTGTAAGTACTCTTACCCTAGTGTGTTATAGGGCTTTTTACACTTCTTAACCAACTAGTAAACACAAAGAAACACAAGATCAAAGGTGTTTACGGTCCAAACATGTTCTTGGGCCGTAAACCCTAATGAAAGGGCCATTGTGTGCCCTAGTCCCTTACCAAGCCTTGGAAACTAGTCTAGATCACATCCTTGAAGTGTATAGGACTTAAAACATCAAAAAGACCAATAACCATTAGAGTTTACGGCTGTAAACTCATGGAGAAATGGTCCATGGGCCGTAAACTCTACAAAGGGGTTAAATGGTGCCACAATCACTTCCTAAGGCTTAGACTTGAAGTAAGGATGCTTCATTATGACTTTTAGGACTTCAAAACACAAAATGGTAGAAGTACCATGGGTTTACGGCCGTAAACTCATGGGTTTACGACCATAAACTCCAAGGGACTTGGTCCCAAAACCGTAAACTCATAAAGAGTTTACCCTTGGACCCTAAACTAAAAAGCCAATCCCTACAACCCTTAGATGCAATCCTTAGTACTTATAGCACTTAAATCAAGTGTTTTTCATGTCCTAGGGTGTCTTAACTTGGTTAAGTAGTTGTTTAATGACTAATTGGATACATATATGTGTTATTATATGTTAACTAGGATCCTTGTGTGTGCTCAAGTCTTCACTTGATACTTAGCATCCTATAACATCCGTTCATCCAAACCACTCACTACAGGTGAGTTCATACCCCTTAATTAAGCTTTTAAATGTTTTTAAATGCTTTTATGGGGGGGATACAAGTTGAACTATTATGGTTATTATATCAATCACGTGTGATTAATAACTACCAAACTAGTGGATTTCTTACTTTTCAAACTGTGTTATCAAACAAACTACTTCAAACTGTTTTACAAACTCTTTTATATGTTAAATACTTTTACTAAACTCTGTTACATGTCCAATACTTTTACTAAACTCTGTTACATGTCCAATTCTTTTACTAACCTCTTTTACATGTCAAATACTTTTATTAAACTCTTTTAAACTTATATTCTGTTAATTGTGTATCTATATAAATATAGTTATATAAGTAGGATTGAAAGGACTTAGGACTGATAGTTCACCCTACCTCATGTTCCTCGTTTGGTTATGGACTTAGGGTATCGGTTATTTGTCCGAAGGTCGTTTGAATCCTAGTTATATATTATGTATATGTATATAGATATAAAAGTTCCTTCTTTCTATTCAATACCTTTGGGTAGCAAAGGTATACAAACATGTTCATACATGCAAACAACATTACTAGTAAACTATAATAGGCATAGTTTAGGAAGTTACTAATACTATTACTAGAACAATGAAACATACAAGAAGTCAGATCATACATACATACTAGACAGAGAAAGAACATACAATACAGCTAGTACATACTATACATTACAATACAGCTAGTACATACTATACATTATACTAGGGAACATACTATTGTGCAAAACAGAGAGAACATACATACATACTAGACAGAGAGAGAACATACAATACAACTAGTACATATAATACATATACAAGTACATTACACAGATATGTGAGCCACGTAACGGGGCATGGCATCACCTGTCATGGATCGTTTTGTATCCAGAATCTCCTTAAATGGAGAGCGTTGAGTTTGTGTATAGATCTATATTGGATTGACTATCCTACACCTTGTTGCTCGCTACAGTGGGACTTGCAAGTCTACGGGTGCCAAACGTCATTCCTTCCGACGTCTTACATCGTCGTGTTATTAGTCGGTAGTATGGTACAGGCCGATCACATAATACTTTAAATATCAATTGGTTTAAGGTAGTTAGTACAGCAGTAGTTACTTAATACAATACTACAGTACTATTTTATTTCCCCATTGCATTCACTTTGTGATCTTCACACAATGAACTGTAATGCAAAAACTATATTTTTGGTTAATGATATTTAGATTTGGGAAAATACATACTCTTACAAGAGACACACACACAGATACTTGATGCCTTGGTAGAAGGCTACTTTTAGTAGAAAAACATAGGGCTTTCTAGGAGATTCAAACCTTTTACAAACATTCACAAACTTTGACAAACGTACACATCACATACTTACAAATACTTTCATACAAATACAGACACTAAAATACTTATGATCTCACCAGCTTTAAAGCTGATAAACTCTTTCAAAATAACTTGTATTCTCAAGTCACCAGTAGACAGGTACCGATGCCAGGTTTAGAGTAGATGGAGCTCGTTCAAGACTCATCTTTCATTTTGATTTATATTTTTGGTGTCTATTAAACTTGATAGAACACACTTGTATTAAAATTATATTATTAATGCAAAGGATGATGTTGTTGCTTGTTTACTACTATTCATTGTTGTGATACTGTACATGACGTCCTCCACCCCCGAACAATTCCACCGTTCTTGGTTTTGGGGTGTGACAGATTGGTATCAGAGCATTGTTTATAGTGAATCGAGTGTATCAACCCATAAAATATATACGAACTATAAACACAGCGGGATTTAAAAATACTCTGATAAGGAGTTAATACTTTTAAATAATAAAATATTTAATTAAGTATACATGCCTGCATTCATACTAAAATCAGTGTCACTAGGACATAACAAAAGTATTACGATTGTTGGGCAGCACAAGTACACTTAGAGACATATAGTCAAATCTGGGAAGATATAGCCTGATCAGCTATATTATCCGAGGATTGACTAGCATGTGCCTAAGTGTGGTTGTGAGGTTGCAACAAGTCTAAAAACTTACCAACACTACCACAATGAAAAGCTTAGAACAAAACATAAACCTAAAATACAATATGGGTATTTTGTGTTACTATAAATTACTTGTGTGCTTATTTCTTATATCCCTTTTCTCGCGTAGATAATATGGTTGGATTCCATCCCCACGACAACTTGTACTTCCCTAACCAAGGTAATGGAGGAAGGTTTGAAGCAGAGCCGGAAAATGATCACCCAATCCTTGTGGATGATCACCAGGCTGAAGGCTTTGCAGATGGTTCTGACTCCGAGCCTGAAGTTGAGAACCTACCTCCGGTGGCTCCTGTCCCAAATCCTAACCCTCGTCCGACTTTTCAAGGCCCGACGCCTCCGTGGGTGGAAAGCTTGGAAACATGGAGCCAAGAGCAGGATCAACCCATGCCATTCAATGGAGACCGAAGCTTTTATGACCTGAGCGAAGGGGGCTCAGCAGACAGAGTCTTGCCAATCCTAGTCCGCAGAGTGGCCCGAAACGAGATTCAGGGCAGGACAGCTCGCCATCGAATCACGGAAATTGACGCCAATGCGAGAATGCATACCATCCGCACCATTCGTCTGGAAGATGCTCGTGACAGATCTAGGAGAGACCATGAAACCCTGCAGCAAGAGCTAGCTGAAAGTCGAGCTGAAGTCATAGAGCTCCGAGTACGCCAAAGGGTGTACGAAAGGTACCTACTTGATATGGAGCGTCAGCTGGCTGAACTGAGGGTTCACCCAAGGGATAACCATCACCAGTAGGAGATATTCTACCTTTCTTTCCTTGGTTGAAAGAATAGTCTTCCTATCTATGCTCTAAGTACCACATTTCTAAGTAACTAACTCTGTACTGTAAGTACTTTCTAGTTTGGTCAGTATGCCGTCAAGACCTTTCTACTTCGGATATGATATAAGACTTACTCCAAGGTCATTTTTCACAAACGTATTACATCTTAAATATCAATGATATTGTCAGTCGGCTAATTTTTGTGCCAGTCCTTGTTCAAATACTTTCGTTTTTGCTATCGTTAGAATCCTATCTAAACACCCACTTCGTCAAATTATTGAACTATGGTGAATTGGCTCAAGGATTACTTCTAATTCTTGTCAAAGGTTGGATCCGGTTATCCACTAACCAATGATAGTCTAATTCAAAATAGCAAATGTCTAGTAAACATTCTACGAACTTACTTCAACTCCCTTCCTGTACTGCATCATAGGGATGTAGGTCAAACCATCGAGAACAGTTTAACAAAACAAAAACTTTACAATTACATGATTGAGTAGAATACATCTAGGGCCGACCATAATCACTCACAAACTCCTTTTTCTTGTCAAATAACAGAATCATGTCGTCTCCATGAGGTAATCCGCCGAACGACACAACCCCGATCCTTCATATAGACGCTGCCACCTTCCAAGCAGCGGTATCAGCTGCCGTGACAGCTGTCCTTGCACACCTCAACACTAGTAACAAAAGCAAGGATGAAAAAGGTGTTGACAGTTCAAATTGTTGTAACCACCCGGGAAGTCAACAAATGATAACTGTTGCTAACACCCAAGGCCATAACTCAGAGTTTAAGAAACGAAAGCGTCAAGCTCAAAAGGAACGCAAGCGATTCCAAAGGCTTGCCATGCAACAGCAACCAGTGGCGACCCCTGCCACCTCAACACCGGTCAAGCGATATGAGGGAACACTCCCGAAGTGTAACTACCATCATAATGGAGCTTGCCGGGTATTGCAATGCATCAATTGCAACAAAACGGGACAGATTGCTCGTTTCTGTAGAACCACCTCTACCACCGGAGCCAGCCAAGTTTGCTATAGTTGCGGTGAGGCTGGACACTACTACAGGGATTGTACAAAAAGGAAGATCAACGAAAACAACCGTGTCCACATAACTCCGACCCGACACTTCACTTCCACCACAGATGCTGGTACAAGCCAGATATGTCATTTATGTGGTGAGATAGGACATCTCAAGAATGATTGTCTAATAACGGAGAACTCTGGCGCAAACGGGAAGATACTAAGGATCACTGCCGCAGGAGAGACTACTCTGGACCCACGTTGAAATATTAGGGCGTTTCGTTTTAGTAGACTTATAAACTGTTAAAACTAGTGCAACTCGAGTCTTATCTTTGTGCGAGACCCCGTCAGACAAGGGACTCGCGTGCTGCGTGTACTTGCTTTTTGTAGTATACCTTGTTCGCAGCAGTAGTCTTGTAGTAAACTAAAGTACCGAAACTCTGTAAAGTTGCACCATTATGTTTTTGTAACACCTTTATGATCCAGTCTAACGCCTTTTATTCCGAGTAGTCCGACAGTATCATGTAACAAGAGTCAATTCGAGCCTCACAATGCCAATTTCATGCGTAAATTCTTTTCTCCGAAATCGCCTTTCTAGCGAAGTCGTCATTCCAGAACTCTGAGGTACTCATGCAGAGAGTACCTTATGTCTCGTATCCTTCCCGAAGACACTTCAGCAAACCTCCCCGGAGTACCACTCGTACAGTACGTCAAGTTCAACCCGAAGACCCATACGGTTGATCTATCGCTGGAGAAGGTATACGCAAGGGTGGTATATAATCAAGGTTCTACAGGCTTAGAATTGATGATTCCGCTTTGACTTATTTTCCTTGTTTGGATGTGAGCTTAAGGAAGAATCATTTATTCGACTGCCTTTTCAGTCTTAATTATATTCGACTCGTATACACGAAGCTGTGATTGATGAACCAAATATGACTTCTGATATGAACTTTAGGACGGAGACTGCCCAAGACTACGAGTGATCATACTGCCATGCGGATAAACTTAGAATCTAATCAAATGCCTTCTCACCGATCGAGACAATAGATTCAGATAGAGCAGAAAACTCCCAGGATTTACCTCCGGAACGTCAAGTCGATTTCAGAATCGACTAAGTTCAAGGGGCTACCCTAGTAGCCAAATCGGCCTATCGTCTAGTACCTGCAGAGATGCAAGGACTGCCCTGTCAACTTAACGAACTGCTCTGCAAGGGCTTTATAAGACCAAGCTTCTCACTCTGGGGAGCTCCAGTCTTGTTCGTCAAGAAGAAAGACGGATCGTTTCGTATGTGCATCGACTATAGGGAGCTCAACAAACTAACCGTCAAAAATCGTTATCCTCTGCCTCGTATAGACAATTTGTTCGACCAACTTCTAGGGGAGAATTACATTTCGAAGATAGATCTGAGATCCGGGTATCTCCAGTTGCGAGTCCAAGTGGAGGATGATCCGAAGACAGCCTTCCGAACTCGTTACGGACACTACGGTTTTGTAGTAGTACCATTCAGATTGACTAATGCGCCTGCAGTATTCATGGACTTAATGAATAGGGTATGTCGTCCTTACTTGGATCAGTTAGTCATCGTCTTCTTAGATGACATACTTATCTACTCTCGTAGTAAGGAAGAGCATAGTAAGCATCTACGTCAGGTTCAGATAAGATGTATCTGGATTTTTAAAAAAAAGCTATACTGGTGGCCTAACATGAAAGCAGAGATTGCTACCTTCATGAGTAAATGCCTTACTTGCGCCAAGGTCAAGGTCGAATACCATAAACCCTCAGGTCTACTACAACAGTCGGAGATACCGGAATGGAAGTGGGAGCAGATCATTATGGATTTCATAACCAAGTTGCTCAAGACAACGGGTGGACTTGATACCATATGGGTCATCGTCGATAGATTGACCAAATCCACACACTTCCTGCCTATTCAAGGAAACAGACAAGATGGAGAAGCTTACCAGAACCTACATACGGGAGATGGTACGACTGCACGGTGTTCCCATATCTATTCTCTCGGACAGAGATAGTAGATTCACTTTGAGGTTCTGGCAGTCACTACAAAGTTCCTTAGGAACTAGGCTGGACATGAGTACAGCCTACCATCCACAGACCGACGGACAAAGTGAGAGGACTATCCAAACCTTGGAAGATATGTTGCGAGCCTGTGTGATAGACTTTGGGAAAGCATGGGATACTCATTTACCCCTTGTCGAATTTTCCTACAACAACAGTTATCACACGAGCTTAAAGGCTGGTCCATTCGAGGCCCTCTATGGCCAAAAGTGCAGATCCCCTCTGTGATGGGCTGAGGTGGGTGATACCCAGTTAGCTAAAGGACGAGTCCCTGACAGCACTCTCACGGGTCTGGAAATCATTCGGGAAACGACAGAGAAGATCGTTCAGATTTGTGAACGATTGAAATCCCCTAGAGACCGACAGAAAAGCTACGCAGATCAACGAAGGAAACTTTTGGAATTCCAGGTGGGCGACCGTGTTCTATTGAAGGTCTCACCCTGGAAAGGCTTGATACGCTTCAGAAAGCGTGGAAAGCTAAATCCAAGATACTTAGGGCCTTTCGAGATTCTCGCGAGGATCGGCCCTGTAGCTTACAAACTTAACTTACCTCGTGAACTCAGTAACGTACATTCTACTTTCCACGTCTCGAACTTGAAAAAGTGTCTGTCCGATGAGACTTTTGTAATCCCACTCGACGAGATCGAGATCAACGAGAGCCTCAACTTCGTGTAAGAACCTGTAGAGATCATGGACCGGGAGGTCAAGCAAACGAAACAAAGCCGAATCCCGATAGTGAACGTTCGCTGGAACGCCAAGCGAGGACCTGAATTCACTTGGGAGCGAGAGGATCAGATAAAACTGAAACATCCTCGTCTTTTTACTTAGTTATTTCTAACTACTTAGTTGCTTAAACTCTAATTTCGGGACGAAATTCCTTCTAACGGGGCGATGATGTGACAACCTAAAATTTCTATTCTGTACAACCATTCACTTCAATAGAAGTCAGAATTGTTTCTGCTAACTTTCAAGCTTTTTGGAGTCAATTTGAGTGTTTTAAAGCTTGGTACTTCAAGAGATAACAGGAGAGAGGATACACTAGGGTTTATTGTGCACCAATAAAGTCCCAAAACTCAAGATTTTGGAGTTTAAAGCCTAAACATGGTGTTTACGCCCGTAAACTCTAAGGAGTATAAATATGACACTTAGTCATTTTTAACACTTTTTCACACTTTCAAAAGCTAGAACTCGAAATCCTCTCAAGTATCATCCGATTTTCCTTCTTGATCTGCAACTTTGTAAGTGTTTCTTACCCTAATTAGTTGATATCTTACTTAATCTAGTGATCTTACATGATTTCATCCGTGAAATCATTCCATTTGTGTAGATCTTCAAGTGTTCTTAGTTTCACGAAGAACACCAAGAACACACACTAGTGTTTTTGGACTTTTAACACCCTTTCAAGCTCCTTTATTGTAAGTACTCTTACCCTAGTGTGTTATAGGGCTTTTTACACTTCTTAACCAACTAGTAAACACAAAGAAACACAAGATCAAAGGTGTTTACGGTCCAAACATGTTCTTGGGCCGTAAACCCTAATGAAAGGGCCGTTGTGTGCCCTAGTCCCTTACCAAGCCTTGGAAACATGTCTAGATCACATCCTTGAAGTGTATAGGACTTAAAACATCAAAAAGACCAATAACCATTAGAGTTTACGGCCGTAAACTCATGGAAAAATGGTCTATGGGCCGTAAACTCTACAAAGGGGTAAAATGGTGCCACAATCACTTCCTAAGGCCTAAACTTGAAGTAAGGATGCTTCATTATGACTTTTAGGACTTCAAAACACAAAATGGTAGAAGTACCATGGGTTTACGGCCGTAAACTCATGGGTTTACGACCGTAAACTCCAAGGGAGTTGGTCCCAAAACCGTAAATTCATAAAGAGTTTACCCTTGGACCCTAAACTCAAAAGCGAAGCCCTACAACCCTTAGATGCAATCCTTAGTACTTATAGCACTTAAATGAAGTGTTTTTCATGTCCTAGGGTGTCTTAACTTGGTTAATTAGTTGTTTAATGGCTAATTGGATACATATATGTGTTATTATATGTTAACTAGGATCCTTGTGTGTGCTCAAGTCTTCACTAGACACTTAGCATCCTATAACATCCGTTCATCCAAACCACTCACTACAGGTGAGTTCATACCCCTTAATTAACCTTTTAAATGTTTTTAAATGCTTTTATGGGGGGATACAAGTTGAACTATTATAGTTATTATATCAATCACATGTGATTAATAACTACCAAACTAGTGGATTTCTTACTTTTCAAATTGTGTTATCAAACAAACTACTTCAAACTGTTTTACAAACTGTTTTACATGTCAAATACTTTTACTAAACTCTGTTACATGTCCAATACTTTTACTAAACTCTGTTACATGTCCAATACTTTTACTAAGCTCTTTTACATGTCAAATACTTTTATTAACCTCTTTCAAACTTATATTCTGTTAATTGTGTATCTATATAGATATAGTTATATAAGTAGGATTGAAAGGACTTAGGACTGATAGTTCACCCTACCTCATGTTCCTCGTTTGGTTGTGGACTTAGGGTATCGGTTATTTGTCCGAAGGTCGTTTGAATCCTAGTTATATATTATGTATATGTATATAGATATAAAAGTTCCTTCTTTCTATTCAATACCTTTGGGTAGCAAAGGTATACATACATGTTCATACATGCAAACAACGTTACTAGTAAACTATAATAGGCATAGTTTAGGAAGTTACTAATACTATTACTAGAACAATGAAACATACAAGAAGTCACATCATACATACATACTAGACAGAGAAAGAACATATAATACAGCTATTACATACTATACATTACAATACAGATAGGACATACTATACATTATACTAGGGAACATACAATTGTGCAAAACAGAGAGAACATACATACATACTAGACAGAGAGAGAACATACAATACAACTAGTACATACAATACATATACAAGTACATTACACAGATATGTGAGCCACGTAACGGGGCATGGCATCACCTGTCATGGCTCGTTTTGTATCCAGAATCTCCTTAAATGGAGAGCGTTGAGTTTGTGTATAGATATATACTGGATTGACTATCCAACACCTTGCTGCTCGCTACAGTGGGACTTGCAAGTCTACGGGTGCCAAACGTCATTCCTTCCGACGTCTTACATCGTCGTGTTATTAGTCGGTAGTATGGTACAGGCCGATCACATAATACTTTAAATATCAATTGGTTTAAGGTAGTTAGTACAGCAGTAGTTACTTAATACAATACTACAGTACTATTTTATTTCCCCATTGCATTCACTTTGTGATCTTCACACAATGAACTGTAATGCAAAAACTATATTTTTGGTTAATGATAGTCAGATTTGGGAAAATACATACTCCTACAAGAGACACACACACAGATACTTGATGCCTTGGTAGAAGGCTACTTTTAGTAGAAAAACATAGGGTTTTCTAGGAGATTCAAACCTTTTACAAACATTCACAAACTTTTACAAACGTACACATCACATACTTACAAATACTTTCATACAAATACATACACTAAAATACTTATGATCTCACCAGCTTTAAAGCTGATAAACTCTTTCAAAATAACTTGTATTCTCAGGTACCGATGCTAGGTTTAGAGAAGATGGAGCTCGTTCAAGACTCATCTTTCATTTTGATTTATATTTTTGGTGTCTATTAAACTTGACATAACACACTTGTATTAAAATTATATTATTAATGCAATGGATGATGTTGTTGCTTGTTTACTACTGTTCATTGTTGTGATACTGTACATGACGTCCTCCACCCCCGAACAATTCCGCCGTTCTTGGTTTTGGGGTGTGACAGATTGGTATCAGAGCATTGTTTATAGTGAATCGAGTGTATCAACCCATAAAAGATATATGAACTATAAACACAGCGGGATTTAAAAATACTCTGATAAGGAGTTAATACTTTTAAATAATAAAATATTTAATTAAGTATACATGCCTGCATTCATACTAAAATCAGTGTCACTAGGATAGAACAAAAGTATTACGATTGTGGGGCAGCACAAGTAGACTTAGAGACATATAGTCAAATCTGGGAAGATATAGCATGATCAAATATATTATCCGAGGATTGACTAGCATGTGCCTAAGTGTGGTTGTGAGGTTGCAACAAGTCTAAAAACTTACCAACACTACCACAATGAAAACCTTAGAACAAAACATAAACCTAAAATACTATGGGGGTATTTTCTGTTACTATAAATTACTTATGTGCTTATTTCTTATATCCCTTTTCTCGCGTAGATAATATGGCTGGATTCCATGCCCACGACAACTTGTACTTCCATAACCAAGGTAATGGAGGAGGGTTTGAAGCAGAGCCGGAAAATGATCACCCAATCCCTGTGGATGATCACCAGGCTGAAGGCTTTGCAGATGGTTCTGACTCCACGCCTGAAGTTGAGAACCTACCTCCGGTGGCTCCTGTCCCAAATCCTAACCCTCGTCTGGCTTTTCAAGGCCCGACGCCTCCGTGGGTGGAAAGCTTGGAAATATGGAGCCAAGACCAGGATCAGCCCATGCCATTCAATGGAGACCGAAACTTTTATAACCTGAGCGAAGAGGGCTCAGCAGACAGAGTCTTGCCAATCCTGGTCCACAGAGTGGCCCGAAACGAGATTCAGGGCAGGACAACTCTCCATCGAATCACGGAAATTGACGCCAATGCCAAAATGCATACCATCCGCACCATTTGTCTGGAAGATGCTCGTGAGAGATCTAGGAGAGACCATGAAACCCTGCAGCAAGAGCTAGCTGAAAGTCGAGCTGAAGTCATAGAGCTCCGAGTATGCCAAAGGGTGTACGAAAGGTACCTACTTGATATGGAGCGTCAGCTGGCTGAACTGAGGGTTCACCCACGGGATAACCATCACAAGTAGGAGATATTCTAACTTTCTTTCCCTGGTTGAAAGAATAGTCTTCCTATCTATGCTCTAAGTACCACTTTTCTAAGTAACTAACTCTGTACTGTAAGTACTTTCTAGTTAGGCCAGTATGCCGTCAAGACCTTTCTACTTCGGATATGATATAAGACCTACTCCAAGGTCATTTTTCCCAAACGTATTACATCTTAAATATCAATGATATTGTCAGTCGACTAATTTCTGTGCCAGTCCTTGTTCAAATACTTTCGTTTTTGCTATCGTTAGAATCCTATCTAAACACCCACTTCGTCAAATTATTAAACTATGGTGAATTGGCTCAAGGATTACTTCCAATTCTTATCAAAGGTTGGATCCGGTTATCCACCAACCAATGATAGTCTAGTTCAAAATAGCAAATGTCTAGTAAACATTCTACGGACTTACTTCAACTCTCTTCCTGTACAGCATCATAGGGATGTAGGTCAAAACATCGAGAACAGTTTAACAAAACAAAAACTTTACAATTACATGATTGAGTAGAATACATCTAGGGCCGACCATAATCACTCACAAACTCCTTTTTCTTTTCAAATAACAGAATCATGTCGTCTCCAAGAGGTAATCCGCCGAACGACACAACCCCGATCCTTCATATAGACGTTGCCTCCTTCCAAGCAGCGGTATCAGCTGCCGTGACAGTTGTCCTTGCACACCTCAACACTAGTAATGAAAGCAAGGCTGAAAAAGGTGTTGACAGTTCAAATTGTTGTAACCACCCGGGAAGTCAACGAATGATAACTGTTGCGAACACCCAAGGCCATAACTCAGAGTTTAAGAAACGAGAGCGTCAAGCTCAAAAGGAACGCAAGCGATTCCAAAGGCTTGCCATGCAACAGCAACCAGTGGCGACCCCTGCCACCTCAGCACCGGTCAAGAGATATGAGGGAACACTCCCGAAGTGTAACAAGTGTAACTACCATCATAATGGAGCTTGTTGGGTATTTCAATGCATCAATTGCAACAAAACGGGACACATTGCTCGTTTCTGTAGAACCACCTCTACCACCGGAGCCAGCCAAGTTTGCTATAGTTGCGGTGAGGCAGGACACTATTACAGGGATTGTACAAAAAGGAAGATCAACGAAAACAACCATGTCCACATAACTCCGACCCGACACTTCACTTCCACTACTGATGCTGGTACAATCCAGATATGTCATTTATGTGGTGAGATAGGACATCTCAAGAAGGATTGTCCAATAACGGAGAACTCTGGCGCAAACGGGAAGATACTAAGGATCACTGCCGCAGGAGAGACTACTCTGGACCCACGTTGAAATATTAGGGTGTTTCGTTTTAGTAGACTTATAAACTGTTAAAAACTAGTGCAACTCGAGTCTTATCTTTTTGCGAGACCCCGTCAGACAAGGGACTCGCGTGCTGCGTGTACTTGCTTTTTGTAGTATACCTTGTTCGCAGCAGTAGTCTTGTAGTAAACTAAAGTACCGAAACTCTGTAAAAGTTGCACCATTATGTTTTTGTAACACCTTTATGATCCAGTCTAACGCCTTTTATTCCGAGTAGTCCGAAAAGTATCATGTAACAAGAGTCAATTTGAGCCTCTCAATGCCAGTTTCATGCGTAAATTCTTTTCTACGAAACGCCTTTCTAGCAAAGCCGTCATTCATGAACTCCGAGGTACTCATGCAGAGAGTACCTTATCTCTCGTATCCTTCCCGAAGACACTTCAGCAAACCTCCCTGCAGTACCACTCGTACAGTACGTCAAGTTCAACCCGAAGACCCATACGGTTGATCTATCGTTGGAGAAGGTATATGCAAGGGTGGTATATAATCAAGGTTCTACATGCTTAGAATTGATGATTCCACTTTGACTTTTTTTCCTTGTTTGGATGTGAGCTTAAAGAAGAATGATTTATTCGACTGTCCTATCAACTTAACGAACTGCTCAGCAAGGGCTTTATAAGACCAAGCTTCTCACCCTGGGGAGCTCCAGTCTTGTTTGTCAAGAAGAAAGACGGATCATTTCGTATGTGCATCAACTACAGGGAGCTCAACAAACTGACCGTCAAAAATCGTTATCCTCTGCCTCGTATAGACGATTTGTTCGACCAACTTCTAGGGGCGAATTACTTTTCGAAGATAGATCTAAGATCCGGGTATCGCCAGTTGGTAGTCCAAGTGGAGGATGATCCGAAGACAACCTTCCGAACTCGTTACGGACACTACGAGTTTGTAGTAGTACCATTCAGATTGACTAATGCGCCCGCAGTATTCATCGACTTAATGAATAGGGTATGCCGTCCTTACTTGGATCAGTTAGTCATCGTCTTCTTAGATGACATACTTATCTACTCTCGTAGTAAGGAAGAGCATAGTAAGCATCTACGTCAGGTTCAGATAAGATGTATCTGGATTTAAAAAAAAAACCTATACTGGTGGCCTAACATGAAAGCAGAGATTGCTACCTTCTTGAGTAAATGCCTTACTTGCGCCAAGGTCAAGGTCGAATACCAGAAATCCTCAGGTCTACTACAACAGCCAGAGATACTGGAATGGAAGTGGGAGCGGATCACTATGGATTTCATAACCATGTTGCCCAAGACAACGGGTGGACTTGATACCATATGGGTCATCGTCGACAGATTGACCAAATCTGCACACTTCCTGCCTATTCAAGGAAACATACAAGCTGGAGAAGCATACCAGATCCTACATACGGGAGATTATACGACTGCACGGTGTTCCCATATCTATTCTCTCGGACATAGATAGTAGATTCACTTCGAGGTTCTGGCAGTCGCTACAAAGTTCCCTAGGAACTAGGCTGGACATGAGTACATCCTACCATCCACAGACCGACAGACAAAGTGAGAGGACTATCCAAACCTTGGAAGACATGTTGCGAGCCTGTGTGATCGACTTTGAGAAAGCATGGGATACTCATTTACCCCTTGTTGAATTTTCCTACAACAACAGTTATCACACGAGCTAAAATCCTGCTCCATTCGAGGCCCTCTATGGCCGAAAGTGCAGATCCCCTCTGTGCTGGGCTGAGGTGGGTGATACCCAGTTAGCTAAAGGACGAGTCCCTGACAGCACTCTCACGGGTCCGGAAATCATTCGGGAAACGACAGAGAAGATTGTTCAGATTCGTGAACGATTGAAATCCTCTAGAGACCGACAGAAAAGCTACGCAGATGAACGAAGGAAATAGTTGGAATTTCAGGTGGGCGACCGTGTTCTATTGAAGGTCTCACCCTGGAAAGGCTTGATACGCTTCGGAAAGCGTGGAAAGCTAAATCCAAGATACTTAGGACCTTTCGAGATTCTCGCGAGGATCGGCCCTGTACCTTACAAACTTAACTTACCTTGTGAACTCAGTAACGTACAGACACTAAAATACTTATGATCTCACCAGCTTTAAAGCTGATAAACTCTTTCAAAATAACTTGTATTCTCAGGTCACCAGTAGACAGGTACCGATGCCAGGTTTAGAGAGGATGGAGCTCGTTCAAGACTCATCTTTCATTTTGATTTATATTTTTGGTGTCTATTAAACTTGACAGAACACACTTGTATTAAAATTATATTATTAATGTAATGGATGATGTTGTTGCTTGTTTACTGCTATTCATTGTTGTGATACTGTACATGACGTCCTCCACCCCCGAACGATTCCGCCGTTCTTGGTTTTGTGGTTTGACACCTTCCTTTTTAACGTCCGCTTCCCCTGCGTTGGCACCTTTTTTGTTTCCATGGTCGTATAGTTTCTTGGCCGGTCTTTTTGAACTATCATACGTTTCCGGGTTTGCTGCTATCACATTCCCTTGGATTGGTGCTGTCAATCCCAACATAAATCTTTCGATCTTCTTCCCTTCCGATGTGATCATTCCCGGACACAAGAGAGACTGCTCACTAAACCTTGATATGTCAGCATCGATGTCAGAGTTTTGAACTGTGAGGTTCCACAACTCTTGCTCCATTTTCTAGATTTCTCCCCTTGGACAGTACTCGGCCAACAACATTTCCTTAAGCTCCTCCCATGCCATAGCGTTCGCCACCGGGAGTGTCATGGCCTCCATGTGACCATTCCACCAAGAGAGAGCTTGATCGACGAATGTGCAGGCCGTAAACTTTACCTTGCACTCCTCCGGACATCCGCAGATCTGAAATGCTGATTCCACCTTTTCTATCCATCTTTTCAGGGTTATGACGCCTCCCGTCCCGTTGAAGGTTCGAGGCTTGGCGTTTGTGAAGTCTTTGTAGGTGCAGGTTCTTGTGGGTCCGTGATTTGTTCCCTGATTTGTGCTTCCAGTTCCTTGACCGTTACCTCCACCGTTGTTTCTGTTGTGAATCTGTGCCAGTGTTGCAGTGACCGCAGCTGACACTGCCGCTTGGAATGCAGCTGAGTTTATTTCTGGTGGCGTCGGTGTCGTGTTGTTTCCACGGTTTGGTCTTTGAGGCATCTTTCTGTCATGGAACGGAAAGATGTTGAGTATCCAATGTATTTTGTTTCACGATTTCTTGGTTACAGCACAATGTCAGTGATTCGGTTATATATAAGTGAGTGAATGCAAACAAAGCAACATGTAGTAAAAGTAATAGAACACATAGCAGATAACAACATCATGATAAAATATATAGCCGTTTTCATTAATGATAATCTTTTGAGTACATGAAGATTTGCCTACATAAGGCATACAATACATGCAGTGAAATAAAATTCGATAGAGTAACGACTCCATGAGTAGTGTAGTCACTTAATCATGTAGTCGATATACATAGGGTAGTACATAAAAGAAATCTATAACGGTGGTACGTGAATGAGTACTAGTTGCGACGGGATGCGTCTGGTGGTGCTGACGATGAGGTAGATGCGCCCTGAAGTCTAGCCAGGTGGTGCTCGGTGGCCCGAAGCCGGGCTTCCAATGCTGTCTGGTACACCTGGTAGTCCATGACCACCTCATGTGTCATCCTCTTCGCCTCATGGCGACCATCTGACCAGCGGTTTCCTGCGCCTGCTCGCCGATATCGCGTGTCCTCCTTACTATCACAGGCAAGGCTCAGTCAGCGGGTCCACCGTGACTCAAATCGCAGTAGTCCCGGTTCATACCAGATAGGGGTCGGACCCCTTGTTGGCGGCTCCATCTCCAGATGTCGTGTGCCCATAGGGGCGTAGGACGATTGGGGCCCATCTTGTATAGGGGCACCCTGGCCATGTACGGCGGACTGATGACTTCGGACCCCGTGTCCGAGTCATCAGTTTCACTGCCCTCTGCCTCCTCCTCGTCTGAGTCGGCAATCGGTTCTGTCGGTCCTTCCATAGGCTCCTCTCCAGGCTCTTCTTCTGGTTCTTCCTCGGGTTCTAACCATCCCCCATTTCCCTGATTGGGGAAATAGGGATCTCCAGGGTGATAAAATACGGCCATCATGTCTGCACGAGGGGTGAGAGACGTTGTAAAAATGAAGTTTGCGTATAGTATTTCCAAAAATACTCCTATAGTATTTTTAATTATTTTAGGTTGAGTTCCTGTGAAGTTTTGGATACGAAGTAAGCTTCTAGATCCATTTCCCGCCATGATTACTCCCAAACACATGTTGGTCATATTTTGAATAAATATAGTTGATCAGGCTATATTTATCCCTAATATGACTACATAGTTGTCCGGGTTTAATCATAGTGTTCCATTTCCTCCAGAGACTTTTAGTGTTATAGTTTTTAATGTATAGCTAGGTATTCATTTTATTCAGGGTGTTTTAGTCCCATTGTATTTATAGTTGCATATCAAGTATGATTAGATATGCCAGTTCACTATAAACAATGCTCTGATACCAATCTATCACACCCCCGAATCAGACGGTAGAAACATCCGGGGGCTTGGGTGACTTCATCTTGTAATATCACCACAATGTATATAATTGAAACAAGACAACACCATCATCATACATATCAATATACAACCATCATTGTTTACATCGAGTATAGTATCATAAATTACATGCCAAGATATTCAATGTATGATGAAAACAAAATATGACAAATTCCACATGTTTTTGTTGACCTTTCCGCTTAACGATTCCTTGAGAATACAAGTTATTTTAAAAATGTCAACATATATAATGTTGGTGAGTTCATAAGCATGTTTGAATGAAAAGTTTTGTATTGTTCGTAAAACACCATAAAATCCGATATTTTCTGAAAAATGGTTTAAAAGTGATGTGTCAAAATCAAGTACTAATGCATCTGTGTTTTCTATTTTTGGAGTGTATATAAAAATGTAATCCGAAAAAAAGATCACGTATTTTCTGTTGTAAGTAGAAGGTATTGTTTAACTGTATATT
The DNA here is from genome assembly GCF_052849685.1 of Lactuca virosa. NCBI lineage: Eukaryota > Viridiplantae > Streptophyta > Magnoliopsida > Asterales > Asteraceae > Lactuca > Lactuca virosa. The sequence continues at coordinate 416,798,975 of NC_136428.1, read as the reverse complement.
TCCCCAGAAAATCTAATATTTCTGTTTATAAAAGTGTCGTGGTCTCAACCCTAAGACCGAATATCAGTGTATGTATGTTTTCGTATCAACAAGATTCTATATGTATTCCGTAAAATTATGTCGGAGAGAATCTCTATGTGAGCCATTTTAACCATACTTAATTATGACGAATTCGCCTGTCGTGGCGTTTTCATGCGCCGACTTGATTAAGGTAAGGTTTGTCACCCTAGACTGGCCTAGTCTAATTGTAGCGAACAGCTCAGGTGTGGGGTGTCACCCCGTATAGATCTATACACAAACTCTCGGTCTCCCTCCAGGAGACTCTGGTTATAACTAGAGGCTACGATCGTACACTTGAGAGGTTTCAACCGACATGTCTCACTAGAATCTTTAACTGAGTTTACGCGAATATTGTATTACGTTATATATAATGTTTTCGTGTACGTTTTATGTTTGAAAAGTCCAACGAGTATGTATGTGAATGTACGAGGCCCAACAAACATGTAGAAGGACCACTAAGGCTCAATAAACATTTAATGTATAGTCCAGGCCCAATAAACATGTTAATGGACCACTAAGGCCCAATAAACATGTAATGTATAATACAGGCCCAATAAGCATGTAAATGGGCCACTAAGGCCCAATAACATGAAATGTAAGTATTAGGCCCAATAAGCATGTAATCAATGTATTTAGTTCGTTTGTTATTACATTGTTTGTTTTAGCTCGATTGTTTTCTAACATGACATAAAAAGGCCCACTTTTTGTAATGATGACATTTTTGGCCCATAAGCCAAACATTTCCAATTTAGGCATATTTTTGATAAAATTGACACTTTAGGTCCCTTAAGACCAAAAGTTTACATTTATGAGCTTATTTCAAATAAAATGATATTTTTAGCCCATTATTGTTAAAAATAGCATTTTCGAGCCAATATCATGAAAACTGACATCTTCGGCCCAATTATATAAAAATTGACATTTTCGGCCCTATTTAATAAAATTGGCATTTTCAGCCCTTTTTGACCGAAAAACAACATCTTTGGCTCAAATTTGTTTAAAATGACAATTTAATCAACAAAAGTCATAATTTTTCCAATTTTGGCCCATAAAACCGTGAAGGCCGAATTTAAGCCCATTTTGTGAAAAATTTACTCTTTTGGCCCATTTTAAAACCATAATATCATAAAAACCCATTTTTATACAAAAATGACTCTTTGGTCGTTGAAAAGCCGTAAGTATCATAAAAGCTTCATCTTTTTGTTTATTTGTCAAAAATGGTCCCTTTACAAGATTTTGTTTAGTTTTTCAACATCCTTAACATGTTTAACACTTTCATCCTTATGGTAAGTTGCATGAAGTGTTTTAGTTTACAAATATTGTCAAGACTTGATAGAATTTTCGAGATCTATGAAGTTTCTTCACATAATCACAACATATAACTTAGAAAACACACATAACATGCACAAATACATAGATCTATCACATAAGCAACTTGTATCCTCCCCTAAAACATAGTAAAACCGAAAAACAAGGGGTATGAACTCACCTTGGGTTGTTGTTCTCGGTTTGATGAAGAGTTTGAAGAAGATTTTCGGCCCTATGAGTTTCCTTGAGGAGGTTTTCGAAATCTATGAAGTTCAAGAGTATAGATCATGAAATGATGTGGGTTAAGAAGAGATTTTTGATGAAATCTTGAAGTTAAACCATAGGTTTAGGCATGGACTTACCAAGAATGATGACCTTGATGAAAAACCTCTTATAAACACACCAAAGTCACGAAAATGACAAGGGAAATGAGGGAATTTTCCTTGAGCTTGAGAGGAATTATGAGAGAGTTTGAAAGTGAAAATGTGTGTGTTTGTGGGTACTCTCAGCCGAGAATTAAGAAGAGAGGGGAGGGAGTTGATTTTGGTTATTACATGATGGATTATGAAATCCTAGCCTAAATTACCACTAAACAAAAATTAGGTGTCAAGCTTGTAATTTACTTGATTTCTTCATTTTTTTTACCAATATGTATATATATATATATATATATATATATATATATATATATATATATATATATATATTTGTGTGTGTGTGTGTGTGTGGGCCAAGATTTTTGGAGAAAGGAAAAGTTTTGGGCCCTACTTACTTGATTTCGAAATCATGAGGCCCAAATGGATTGTTCTCGGCCCATTGGGCCCTTATGAGATTTCACAGACCAATAGGATGAAAGAAAAGGGTTTACGACCCATTAGGGATTATGAAACTAGGTATGGCCCATTACGAATAAGATGGATCATTCTAGGCCCATATGACCCAAATACCTTAATTTCGTGGATGTGGGTCCAATTAGAGCCCAAATAGGGTTCTTAGGCCCAAAGTAGTCAAATTGAAAGTTTATTGGTCCATTAGGCCCAATAAGAGAATCTTAGCCCATAAGAATCTTGAACCGGGATTTTTAAGGTTTTCAATCCATAGTTGATGTAAGGTCCCAATTAAAAGATCCAAAGTAGTGATCAAAACAAACAACAACAAGAATGAGTAGAAGAAGAGAATTATCAAGCAATGCGCACATCTATTAAGGAAGAACGTCTGTTACACCTTGAATTACACACAGTTGACCATAAACACTTATGATACATCACTTCTGACAGACTCTGACACATACTATTTATAGGGACCGACTTGCCGTAAACAAATTCACGGCCGTAAACAGGTTCACGTCCGTAAACAGGTTTACGGCCGTGAACACCAACTCAGCCGTAAACACACATCAACAAGCTACAAAACACCTCAAACATGACCAAGAATTATACAAATGAATGCCTAGCCCAAACCACAAATTTATGACCTATCAATCTCCCCCTTGGTTTGTGGCTAGCACGAGTTCGGTCTTCTTTTATCATGGGTTCTCTAGCAGCCTCACATCCGATCTTTCAATAGCCCCCATCCAAAGCCTGTTAGCAATGATCTTTACAACCATTCCTGTGTACTCTTTAGCAGCTGCCTCCCAAATATATGATGTGAAAATTATTTGATGAGTTGCCAAGGTGTGAATTTCTCTCTCCCTGAACCTCAGAAGATCCTTAGCTTCAACAAGTCGAAGGACAGTGTCACTATCTGAAAACTTGATTGCTGCAGTGGTTGTGACCTCATCAAAAGCCCAAAGTTCCATCCCATCCAGATATCCATCTTGAAAGTGTTGAGGGATTGGAATTTCTTTTAACTGTTTAGTAGCAGGTCACAACACTATCTTCATTGGCTCGTTTGTTTTGGGATCGAGCACCTCCGGATCTCTTCTAATCATAGAGTTAGCTGTCTTCATTCCAGAAAATTTTTCTTTGACCTGTCGCTCCAAGAAAAACTTTAAATAGAAAGCCTGAGGATCTTTGGAGGGATTGTGGAATGGAACATTTGAGAGTTCTGTAAGATCGACTCTTGTCCAAGAACAAAAGTCGTGTGTACTCTTGTAGTATACAGAAGGGCCAACGTTCCTCTTCACCAACCACAAATTTAAATCAACATGATATCCCCACATCTTAATTCCCGAACGATTTCCAAAATTGTCGCCAAATCTTCGTTTTTCAAGATCAGCTACTGTGAGTTGATGCTGGTCTCCACTTCGATTCCCATCAGGGTTATTCATAAACAGCCATCGTTCTTTCTTTTCAGCAGTAACTTTTCTCTTAGCATGATTGATAGTAATTTGACGATTGGCATTGACAGGCTCAGTTTTGAATCGATCGACAATTCGTATGGTTCTGCGAGGTGGAGGATCCACAGGGTTGTCATTTTTAGAGGGCTGGACAGGGACACTAGAAAGACCTTCAGTGGCTGCAGACAGATCCACTGATGACTTGAATTTGTCACCAAATTCTTCATAAAGTTTATTCTTCAAGTCATAGTAGCATGCAGTCAGAGCTCCAAGGTGAGTTTGGAGATCAGTTATTTGCTTTGTTTTGGCCCTATTGTCAGCTTCAACATCTGAAAGACGAATTTCAAGATTACCTATCAAAACATCTTTTTTGATGATCGTCTGTTTCAACACACCAATCTCAACCTTGAGCTCTTTGTTGGAAGGCTGATGTTGGGTCTAAAATTATGGTTTATACTTTACTTTTCTCGGAAAATGTATTTTTATGTCTAGGACCGTAAACGGCTTGTTGTTTACGGTCGTATACGTGTTTATGGTTGTGTTTACGGCCGTAAACCCATTCATGGCCCATGTCTACTATATAGGAGTGGTAAATGAAGAGAGGAGTGTAAGACAAAAAAGTGAGAGCATATTGTAGAGAGAAAGTTAGAGAGAAGAGAGGAGTTTAGTGTGTATTAGTGTGTGTGAATCTTGTATCTGGATCTTCATTCTAATCAATTCATACATTAGATTCACCATATTCTTCTTCTCCTCCTTCTTCTATTGATCTGACATCATCCGTTTGATTGGGATTCCGCCCCATCAAACGGATCTGATTGATACACAAGCAGATTGGGGACTTACAAGTGGTATCAGAGCAAATCCAGTGTCAAATCATCTTTCAATCACGTTCTCGGTTAAAGGAGCTTAGTTTCATCACTGCTCAAGGCTTGAATTGGTGTTTTCGTGGCAAAAGAGAATCAGATCTGCTTAAAACTCGAGTTTTCATCCAGAACTGTACATTTACGGTCAAGAGTTCACGGCCGTAAACTCCTATTTACGGCCGCAAACTATCATTAAACTTCCATTATTGACCGTAAAATGAGCAACTTCAGCAACCGTAAACAAGCAACCTTCAGTAACCAAAATCTCAGTTGTGAACCTCAACCATAAACGTTGACCGGAAACATCAACTGTAAACCTGACCGTAAACTCCTGTTTACGGCCATAATCGTGTGACCGTAAACTGTTTATTTGACATTTTAGTTTATTTTTCAAGTCATTTTCAATTAAAAAATAAAAAAAACAACAAAAAAATGGATTCTCAAGGCCAAACACTTCATCATGAATTGGATTCCATCATGGGAACAACCACCCGCATTCCACGATTATTGTCTGCAGAAGGATTCCCAGAATGGAAATACAGGATCAAGAAATACATCAAAATGAAAGACTTTAAGGTTTGGCGAAGCATTCTCAGAGGACTAGACTGAATCACTACTACTCTTGCGAATGGAAAAATAATTGACAAAGTGTATGTTGATTACACTGATGAAGACTTCGAAAAGGTTGAAGAACAGGAAAGGGCGTTGGCTACTTTAACTATGGCTTTGTCTCCTGATATTGCTCAAGGATTTAGAGAGTATGACTTAGCCAAGGCATTGTGGGAAGCTTTGATTGAGGTCTATGAGGTTAATGAAGACATGAAACAGAGTCGCCAAGACATGTTAAGACAGAAATTCAATATGTTTAATTATGTTTTAGGAGAAACTCTAGAAGCCCAGTTGCAGCGTTTTACCACACTGACCACTGAAATGAGTTCAGCCGGGAATTATGTGACTAAGTCTAAGATAAACAAAAAGCTACTGAATTCACTTCCAAATGCATGTGATATGAATGTGGTTTTCATCAAGAAGACGAAAGATCTCAATCATCCCAGTCTTGCTGAAACTATGGCAATCATCAAAGCCTGTGATCTCGATGATAAGAAAAGAGAGATCAATCATGTGAATTCCTACTCGACTGCAAATCTTGGGATTTCTTGAAATAATTCCTTTTCATCTTTTACCTCCTCTCCAAGTCAAGCTTTTGCCGTTCAACAACCTCAGAATTAAACCTTTGTTGCTCCATCAGCTGCACCATATGTTGCCTCATCATCTATGTCTCATCCACAAAGTCAGTCTTTTGTTACTCCACAAGCTGTTTCCTCATCCAAAGCACCAGTTATGGTTCCTGCTCCCAATCCCAAAGAAAGCGATTAAAACTTAGCTCTTGCCACTGGACTTGTAAATTGCTACAATGCTTTTGTAGCTGGAGAGCTTCCACCTCAACTCTCAGTTGCTGATCTGGATCAAATTCATCCAGAAGATGTGGAAGAAATGGATATTACTTGGCAGATAGCAATGGCAGTCTTCAGGGCAAAGCAATTTGCAAAGAAGACGGGAAAGAACAACTGGGGAATGAATGCAGACAAGAAGGTAGGGTTTAACAAGGGCAAGTTTCGATGTTACAATTGCCACGAGCCAGGTCATTTTGCTCGTGAATGTCCGAAGCCATACAGAAGGGTAAGCAATGATAGGACAATGGTTCCAGTGGGAAATAGTCGTGGAAGTGCTGCTATAAATACTGAGACTGCTAATCTGGCAGTGGTTGCTCAGTCCTTTTACTGGGAGGACCAGATTCAGGCACTGAATATTTCAGGACCTGAGAGTGCTCACTTTGCTCAAATCGATGATGTTCCAAAAGAGAAAGCTGAGGTTGATCCTGAAGAAGAGATGATGGAGTTGTAGTTTGCCTTTATGGTATCTTCTACTCCAGAACCTGAGAAGAAAGAGGTAAGTCGGTCTTCCTGTTCTCAAACATGCATTGATAATGTCAAAAATTTACTTGAGCATATAGAATTATTGCGTAGAGAGAACGAGGACCTAAAATATGATGGATATCAACTTAGGAAAGGACAGAAACCTCTAAAGGCATAATTAGAAGCAAAAACAAATGATTTTAGAAAACTTCAGGAAGAGTATAGCAATAAATGTGCCAATTATAGATTTGTAACTGAACAACTTGTTGAGTTAACTACTGAGCTTGACACATGGAAATACAAATTTGAAAATGCCGATTTTAATTTTAGAAAATTTGATGTGTCGAGTGAAGTAGTTGCCACAATGATGGAAAATAATTTAAGATTTAAAAATAATCAGTCAAAGGGTTTAGGATATGATAAAGTGCCACCTCCTTTTAATCATACCTATTCTAATAATCCTTTGACAAAAGAGGAAATGGACAGAGAGCCACATCTTAAATATGGATTTGTGTCAGGAGGTAGTATTAATGTTGAAAATACTAATGTTTCTACTTCCCATGCAGATCAATCTTTAAGTCAATCAAAGCAAGAAGCTGAAGGATGTGTTTCTGAAAATAAAAATGTTTCTGAACCTGCTGTGTTTATTTCAAATGATAACTCTTTTTTTTCTGATGTTGACATCAATGATGTATCCTGTGATGATTCTGCATCACAAAATGAAAATTCAAACTTTTTCGATATATTTGATGATTTGTTTGACAATACTGATGTTTCTGTTTCAAGCACATCCACTACACCAATCACACAACATAGTTCACCCTCATCTATCACACAATCTGATTCTTGCACATGTTCTTGTGGGAAAAGTAAGGGTGTTAGTAAAGAAAGTAAATCGTTCAAAGGCAGTACCAGTTACAATAATAATAAGCAAATTTGTTTTAACTGTGGTACTGCTGGTCACATCGCTAGAAATTGTCCTAATAGGGCATCTGTGCATTTTTTGTCTCAAAGAAGAGAGAACGAGTCTCGAGGAAGGTCTTTAACTAGAAAGTCCTCGAGATCTCGCCCTCGAGATGATGATTGGAAGGCTAATCAAAATAAGAAAAGGCAGTTTTTCAAAAGAACAAACAAGTTTTCAATAATAAAGTCACAAATAGTTTGCCAAAATCGAACAAAGATAAGCCGAGGTCGGTATCGTCAATGAGCAGATCTGGATCTTCAACCACTTCTGGTAGAAAATCCAAGTGCTCTAAGCAAATGGAAAAGAAAAATGTTTCAAAAACACCCGTGATTTTTCAAAAACCCAAATACCAGTGGGGGCCCAAATTAACTTCCAACCAATCATCGTCATCCTTTGAAAGTATTTTAAATGATGATTCAAAATCAAAAAGTTCAAAGGATAAATCTGTGATCATAGAGGGTCAACCCAGGAAAGTAATGACATGGGTTCCCAAATCTAAATGATCCCGCTCATCTTGCAGGGATAGTTGAGGAGGAATGTCGTCAGACCTTGGTATGTCGACATGTAACACCCATAAAATTGAGCCAAATTAAAACATTTTAAATCATTCAAAAATCATTACGTTCATACAACTCATTTTCAAAATAGTTTAAACATCAGAGTATCCCCCAGAACCATATCATATAAATCATAAAGCATGAGGAGCGGTACGATCACGCCTTCGCCTTGCCACGATCTCCTGAAGTACCTGAAACAATACACTGAAACTGTAACCCGAAAGCTTAGTGAGTTACCCCCAAAATACCAACCACACACATCATACTCATAACATATCATAAATAGAACAGCCATGCACATCGGGTCTACTGTGTGACTGGTCCGCCCGCACCGGGCCTTCAGTCCACCTGGTCCACCCTCGGAGTCTAGCCATATACGTCGAGTCTACAGTGTGATTGGTCCGCCTGCACCGGGCCTACAATCCACCTGGTCCACTCTCTGAGTCTACAGTATGACTGGTCCGCCCGCACCGGGCCTTCAGTCGGCCTGGTCCACTCCCCGAGCCTCGGCACGTCTGGTCCGCCCTCTTGGGGCCTTCAGCCTATCCGGACCGCTCGCTGGGCCTTCGGAATATCCGGTCCGCCCTGGGTATGTTGGCCTACAGCACAAAGCAGGACCCGCCTCAACCCAACCCCCGTCAACACAACCATGTGCACATACAACAATTAATCACATAACAATCCTCAACCAGACAAACAGTCTAACAGATCACATAGCATATCAACATCCTAACCAGGATTCCGACCTAACCGGTCACTAGCATAGCATTACCCTATATCCCAGGTACCGACCTTAACCAGGTCAGTAACATAACACCATCCTAAATACCAGGATGCAGATCTAGCAAACCAATAACATAATAACAATACCCGGATTTCCATCCGATAAAGGGCCGGCCTTGGTGCCATAGACCCTGTCGATATAGTGAGGATAACTCACCTTGAAACTACCGAAATCCTGCAAATCTCTGACCGCTGACTCACCGGGACTCCCAACTCAAAAGGGCTCCAGAAGATGATGCCTTCCTAGATCTACGAGCTCCAGCCACCCAACTCCTTCCTTGACAACTTCTTCTTTCTTCTCCTAGGCTCTCCTTTGCCAAACGAAGCTCCCCAAGGTCAAATATCCACAATAATGGAAGAAAACGGCTACTTATGGTTTCTGAGAGTAAGAGAGCTGATATGGAGGCTAGGGTTGGAACCATAATGTTCCTTATATAGTGGTTGGCCCTAAAATTAGGGTTTTTGGACACTGGACGTATGTTGGGCGTAAATCCTGTACGCTGGGCGTACGCCCCCAACACCCGCGTTCATTTAACCGCTCTACGTTGGGCGTAACCTAGCTTACGCTGGGCGTACCCAGCCAATTACACACATGCACTCCATGCATGCCTAGGACCCCTTTGCCAAATATTTCCTTTAGGGACCATTATTGACACCATCTTCAAAGTGTCATAACTCCTTTATTCTAAGCCCGTTTACGACGAACTTTATATCCACGAAAAGGTGGCGAGAATCCCTACGCTTCTAGAAACACACCCCGACCCGAAACCTTCTCGAATAAAACCCATTGCCCATAAAAGACCGAAACGCCCTTACTCTTGATCTTGGGGATCCATGAATAATTACTCTTAGAACGGGGCGTTACAATTCTCCCCCACTTAAATATGATTTGGCCCTCAAAATCGCCAATTGTCAACTCTGGCTACCCAAACGTACATACATCAATACCCTTACCAAAACTAACACTCACACCTGGCCCAATCAGCCTCCGGCTGGAATACCAGGCATGCCTACGACGGGTCCGCTGATCCCTAGGATGGAATACCCTCGTATCCCTACCCATGTTTGGCCCAATCAACCCTCGGGTTGGAATACCAAACACATCAGGTCCAATCAATCATAGGGTGCGGTCATCCTCATGATGGAATACCCCAGATTGAAATACCTCCACATACATAACTCAAACCCAAAACCATACTCGGAACCAAGGACCTTGTCCTTGCGTCCCCCCTCGAACTCTCCGGTTCGCCACACTTGAGTATAACCCACTCACACTTCCCTATCGCGATCTCTAGGTCCTTGACCTCCGACTGTAATATCCTTATGCAGTCCTCAGCACCGGTCCAGACTGCTCCCGAGTCTGTTATCCTGCTGAATCACCTTCCTCTGTCCCATTCCCCGATCTGGAACCACTATCCTCCTCCTCTTCCAAGGAGACTGAAAACATGTCTGTGCATCATCCAACATTGCCACAACCTCAACGGGCATCCAACCCGTATGTGCTTCCATATATCTGGTACAATCCTAGTGCTTACTACCAATAGCTGAAGCACTTTCGATCATCCATTTACTCCACTGCCTCCTTTTCAGAGGACCCACACTCCTTCCGGAGTTACATACCTTTCCTTTCCAGGAAGTCTACTCCACAACCATAACAACACTTATAAGTGCCACTGAGCTAAGCTCCACTCTACCGATCCACTAACACATACAGAGTCTTCAGCATGACTGGACCGCCCTTCCAGGCCTTCAGCCTATCTGGACCACTCTCAGAACCTTCAGTATGTCTGGACCGCCCTCCTGGGCCTTCAGCCTGTCTGGACCGTTCCCTGAACCTCCGACCGACTCCATCATCATGATCAATACTTGGGGCCAGACCATATCAATTAGTATTGCATGGTGACTTATTCACTCATTCTCCTTCTATCGATCCATGAACACATACATAGTCTTCAGCATGACTGGACTGCCTTCCCAGGCCTTCAGCATATCTGGACCACTCTTAGAACCTTTAGCATGTCTGGACCGCCCTCCTGGGCCTTCAGCCTGTCTGGACCGTTCCCCCGAGCCTTCGGCCTGACTGGTATGCCTCCCGACCTTCAGTCTATCCGGACCGCTCAAATGCCGTCGCACATCACCCTGAACCATTCCTTTCGGGAATCCCTCCCGTGCAGTCTGTTCTAGCCCTCTAGGGGTTCCGAACTCCACATCCGTTCTATGAATCTTTTACCCCGGCCTGATCCCAGGTCTGTTCCCTACCCCACGTGTCTATCTCCACATTCTCGACTAACACAACGCTGAAATCCAACAGCTAACCATCCCTGGATGCATGTTGTTCCACCGGAGAATTTTCCAATTCTCCCCCACTTAGTGCATCGACTACTAACCACTGTTCCCAAAACCGGCATGGCTCAATCGCCCTTACTCCATATATTCCCTCTTATCCATGAAGTGACTCCCTCGGGAGTGAGTAACCTTCACCATATAACCCTTCCGCCATCTCACACCTTAACTCCAAGGAAGTTTGAATCTCAACTGAACGCTCCTCGTAACGCAGTCGCTATTCCAAGCAACGAGATCATATACCTTATCTTTCGACCAAGAATCCTCCTGAACACTAACTACCACTCCTAACTACTAAGATCCTCAATCATACTATGAAACATGCGGAACAAGGCAGACAGATTTACCATACTACACAATCAACAAGATAACAAGATATCACAATGGAAACAAACCCGCAGCTGCATCTGGCTCTGCCCTGACCTCCTCTGTTGTAAGCTGAAATGCGCGTCCCTAAGCCCTCGGAGGCTCCGCTCCACCCTGACTCCTGCCAGTAATCCTCAAAGTAGCCGGTGCTGGAGCTTGCACCGATCCTGCAGCAAACTGTGGGCAGTTGGCCCTCAAGTGTCCAACCTGATGGCAATGATAACAAATCCTCATATCCTGCACCGGGGCTGACTGACAGCAATCCCTCGCATAATGCCCCTCTCTTCCGCACTTGCCGCATGCACCATCGGACCTACAAACTCCGGTATAACCTTTCCCACACTTTTCTCAAGTGTGGCTGCTCTGACTCCCAATCCTGGAGTCAACGGTTTTGAACCATTTCGGCGCCGACTGCGACTGCACTGGGGCCTGCCTTGCTCTCGCAATTGCAACTCAATCTCCAACTCACGCCGCCTGGCGGCCTCCTGCAACTCTAACAAGGTATCACACCTATGTGTGGACACAAACTGCCGAATATCCCTCTTGAGCCAGTAAGTTCCAAATATGGATCTTTACCAGTAGTTAAGCAACAATCAATCACAGAATAAGAATAAGATGAAAAGAAATCAAGCTTGCACACGATTATATTGAGAAAATCGTGTGATACAAATCGATAGGACTCTATGGCATCAACAACCACTAAAAGACTAACACCTCCTCTATATATACAAGACACGACCATAAACTGGGTTTGCGACCGTAAACAGTGTTTACGACCGTAAACGTGTTTACGGTCGTAAACACTGTTTACGGTCGTAAACACACAAAAAGTTCAACAATCAACAAACAACCCATAAACACTATAACAGACTCATTCTGAACACAAAAAAATGAAAGCCTAGACCAAACCATTTCCAGGGTCCTTCAATCTCCCCCTTGGTTTCGTTCTAGCTTAGACTCAATCCTTGTCGACCACCAGAACATCCGACGTTCCCATCGCTCCATTCCACATCTTCTTTTCAATGATCTCAGCCACCATCGCCGTGTATTCTTTCGTCGCGGGCTCGAATATTGTTTCAGCCACCTTAATCTGCTGAGTAGCAAGATGATAAATGTCCCATTTGTGAAATTGAAGCAAGTCCCTTTTCTCATAGAGACGGATGCAATCATCTTTAAGCTTGATGACAGCGGCATCTGTTAATTCATCATATACCCAATACAGCATGGATGCAAGAGAACCATCAGGGTAGTTTTGAAGAACAGGGACTTGTTTCACTTGTGTGGTAGCTGGCCACATCACTTGTTTAAGTGGCTGATCAGTCTTGGGATCAAGCACATTGGGGTGAACCTTGACGATTGACTGAGCAGTCTTCATCGAAGGAAATCCTTTGGCAACTTGATCTTCCAAAAACGATTTAAACTGGCTCGCCCTGGGATTATTTGAAGGATTGGAGAAAGGATCCTTAGACAGCTCAATAAGATCAATCTTGGTAAAAGAGTCAAAGTCGTGAGCATCTTTGTATAGTTCATTTTTGCCGCTCTTTCTCCTTACCATGAACATGTTCATCGTGTCATGGAATCCCCATGAGATGATTCCAGACCTGTCACCATAAATGTCTCTGAAGCGATTTTCGCCCAGATCCGTAACAGTAACCTGTTGTTTATCCCAGGGCGCCTTATGATCTGCGCTTCGTTTGAATAGAAGTTGACCCTTTTCAGATTCCTGGGTCGACTTCTTGCGTTTTAAGGCCTTTCCACGTGGAGCTTGCTCTGGTTCCTTTTCAAAGCGGTCTACGACAGTGGTGGTTCTGATAGTTGTAGGAGCAATGGGAGCATCTTGATTAGGAAGATAAATCTGTGGCTCTTCAACAGATGACTTGAATTCGCCCCCAAACTTATCTTCCAGCTTTTTCTTCAAGTCATAGTAACTGGCGGTCAGAAGGCCAAAATGAGTGTGGAGATCTGTAATTTGTTTGGTCTTCGCAGCATTTTCTTCATTAAGTTCTGCCATTTAAATACTGAGCTGTGTGTTTTCAGCTTGAAGGCATGCGACCTTAATGTCAATCTCAATATTCCTCTGATCCAACTCGACATTTTTCTGACTCAGAGCATCGACCTGCTTCTGAAGACCAAAGAGTGTAAGACCTTCTTCTCACGTGTTATCACCCCCTATATAAATTCCTTTGCCACGCAAGGGTGATGTTGAAAATGGTTCTCTGTCCAAGAGCGTTGCTAACTTGACAGAGGTAGCGTCATGCTCTGGCCTCGGAGGAGAGAAGTCAGTTGGGAAGGACGAGCCACCGGTTTCGTGGAAGGTACTGGGACCTTCACTGATTGGCTCAGTTGAGACTATGACTGGGGTTGTTGTTGGTGGAGCTGAAGCACTTTGAGTGACCGGTCTTGGGTCAAGTCTTCGTCTTTTGCTAGGAGAAGGTGTAGTTTGAGTGACTGGAGGATCACTTTCCATCGGCGCAGATGTAGGTAAGACAACATCAAGGGGAGGAATCCCTGACGTCACCACCATAGGAATTGCTATTTCCGCCGATGTTTTGGTTGGTGGAGGTGTAGCTTCAAGAACATCTTCTTCTTCCCTTGTCTCAGTTGCCGGTTTAGCAACTTCATTGACATTGTCGAGCAACTCATTGAGGTTTACCCCTGTCAGGAAATCCTCGTTACTCCCAAAATTAATAGGAATTTCATCATTGTCAAAACCTGTGAGATCCAGGTCTTCATATAAGTCAATTTCTGACCCCGACCCCCTGTGAGAATCTTCTTGAACCCAAGCGGATGTCAATTCATGTTCCGAAGCTACATCAGCATTAACAGCTGGATCTTCTTCTTCTTCATGATATGAGACAGTGATGACATTTTCAGAAATGACCCTCTCGCAGGAAGTTGGCTCAGATGACATTTTCTCTGACGTTCCATGCGACTCAGAAGACTCGTCAATTTCAGCAAATTTTCCAAATTTGACCAGAGGATGCAATCCTTGAAAAACGACTTTGCCCTTTCTATTTTGCTTGATAAGACCAATTGTGTGAGGGCCCAAGGATTTGATATCCAACTTGTCACCATCCTTGACCATTTCTGGAAACTGATCGTCGACAAACACTTGGATAAGCCTTGGATAAAGTAGAAATGCATCTCTGGTCCCCCGGGTAATGGCATTAATGTTCACCGAGAACTCATCAAGAATGAACTTTGAGAAATTAAACTTTATGCCAGCAGCCAAGGAGACAATTGCCCCGGTGTTTCTGAGAGAGATCTCATCGGCTCCTGATCTCCTGCCAGATATGCAGCTCACGAACACGTGTGCCAGGAATCGCCAGTAAGGAGGCAGGAGCTTCTTCACTGTGGGAGGGTAGATACCCTCGTATCCCATCCTCTCAAGAACCCTTTGTACATGTTCAATTCTAATTTCAGTAGGGAAATTAGATTCATCAACGACAAGCAAAGTATTTCTGATGTACTCCTCCGTAATAGTGATCTTGCAACCTTTGACTATGGCTTCAATTGTTATCTCTCCGTTGACCTTTTCCATTTTTACAGTTTGCCAAAATTCCCGGATGATGTTTTGATAAATGACGGGATTTACTGTGATGGCATAGGATAAGCAGCACTCCTTTAGCCTGTAGATCATGGATTTGAACTCCGCATGAGCGACTGGAGGATCATCCAACACGGTCGCCAAATTGTGCATATCCGCGAACTTAAGATTGGCCATTTTTTTTTTGCACTAAACAAGCCAAGTAAGAAAACACAGGATTTTAACAAGTTAAATCATTTAGTTTTCTCAATTAGACAATTTATTTTGGCTTTTAAAAATTAGTTTGACTACAAAATATTGGAGTTTATAGTCAAAATAGTCAAACATTGGAGTTTACGGTCAAAGGAAGTTAAGCATGGGTTTACGGTCAAAGATGGTCAACAGACCGTAAACTGAGTTTACGGTCGTAAGACCAAAACTTGGGTTTACGGTCGTAAGACCAAAACTCGGGTTTACGGTCGTAAGACAACTTTGGGTTTACGGTTCTTGAATGATCCGAAACCGTAAACTCCTCGTGAACAGTAAACGCCGACAGAACTTTAAACTTCGATTACTCCTTCGTTTTTGGTCGGAATGGCGAATAGAGAGCATATCCTTGGTCGGATTCATCATACCTTCGAGATGTACTAGGCCAATTTCTCAAAAACTTCAACAAAAATTTCGATGAGACAGAGTAGAGAGAGAGAGAATGTGATTGCGGCTGTAAAGGGAGAGGAGGAGGTGGAAAAGGGTTTACGGAAGTAAACTCTTTGTTTTATACTTCCTCGAAATAACCAGTCTCCCACACAGTGTAAAAACCAGTCTTTTATCCCGATAAAATTTTTAAGAATAAATCTCTTGAGGATTTATTTAAAATAAAAATAAAATAAAAATAAAAATAAAAATAAAAATAAAATAAAATTAAAATTAAACTAAAAATAAACTAATTTCTAAAATTTAAGAATTAAAGGATTTAAAAAATAAATTTTGACAATTATAAAAAATAAAATAAAATTAGAATAAAAATTAAAAAGAAAATAAAACAAAGGAAAATTTAAATTTTGAACAAACAAAATTTATTTCAACACTACTAACAAGATCTTGTGACACTGGGATCAAAGTTGTTAGACAGCCTTAATCCGCTTGTCGGTACCTTTCATCTTCATATCTTTATCTGGTCGATCGCCAGTATTATGGTCTACTTAAACACGAAAAATCGTGACAGATTTTGGACATTACTATTTGTTACAAGACAGGTGAGCTTAAGTTCCTAGATACTATATCTTAAGGACCATTCAGCTGACGACGACCAGGGATATTGTTGTCCACCTAAATTGAGCAGCGAGATCTATAGACAATCTTTGAGAGTTCAATTGTTAATTGTACTGGAACATGTTTCCCGCTTCCTGATATGCCCCCGTAATCAAGAACTTCCAGAGTACTCCTTACATCGGGTGAGAAGACAATCATTAAGAGAGAGGATGAATTCATAATATTATTAATTATAGTTTTTAGAGGGATTAAGATGTAGAAGGGTGCATATACTGTGTACCAAGTCGGATTATGAGTCACGCAAGGGAGACAGTATATGGCTAACAGATGGGAAGAATTTCATAGATTTAATATGCAGAGAGATAAATTTGCATATGTTGCTGTCCAGGTCGGATCTCTTCCAATCACGCAGAGGAGGCAACATATGACTGACAGATAGGAAGAGAAAGAAAACAATTTTCTACAGACCTAACTTATCGGAATTTACCAGTCGCCCCATCAATACCGAATTTAAGGACAAAATCCGCACATCGAGGAGAAGTTAATCCACGGTTCCAAGTACGGGTTCATTTAATGTGACGAGTAAATTCCCATATATATCTCCCTGCTCAAACTATCCAAGCATCGTATTGTCAGGCTAACCGGATCTAACTAGGTCAAGATTTGTTAAGTCTAAGAATTTCTTAAGTTCAACTCTGCCTAGTCAAGTCCATTTATAATCTTTCGTGCCTACCGACGCATCAGCCCAGAGTAAAGACCCTTCAATTTTGGGTACGTTACGCAGACTCAGATTGTCTGTTATCACTTGATAATATCACTTCCCAGTCTTTTATAAACAAGCAAAACTGTTAGAGACAATATTTTTGATTTTTCTGAAATTTTTAATGTTTTTGGATTTTTGTTTATTTCTCCCCCTAAATTTGTGCATGGAAGAGAATGAAATGACTGAAATGCTCAAATTTAAAGTAAGAAAAACCTAAAAAAATCCTCAAAACGAATCATTTTTAAAAATCCCACAAGCACATCGAATCGAGCTTTGTGAAAAGGCTTTGTGAACAAGTCCGCCACATTATTATCAGTGTGAACATGTTCTAGCCTAATGAGCGAACGCTCATAGCAATCTCTAATAAAATGAATTTTGATGTCAATGTGCTTGGTTTTGGAATGTTGGACAAGATTTTTAGCGATTTGAATAGCAGCCTCATTATCACAAAAAATTGGGGTTTCTAGATAATTCAAACCGTAGTCCAACAGCTGATGTTGGATCCATATGACTTGAGAACAACAGGCAGACGCAGCTACATATTCCGCTTCTACTGTTGAGGTTGAGACCGTATGCTGCTTCTTGCACTGCCATGAGACCAGTCTATCTCCAAGAAACTGGCATCCTCCTGAAGTCGATTTTCTATCAAGCTCACACCTGCCATAGTTGCTGTCTGCAAAAGCATAAAGGTCAAATTCGGGATTTTTCGGATACCAAAGGCCCAGTTTTGGGCAACCTTTGAGATACCGAAAAATCCGTTTAACAGCAATTAGATGAGAGAGTTTAGGATTGGCCTGGTAGCGTGCGCATTGACAGACCGCAAACATTACATCTGGGCGGCTGGCAGTCAGATACATAAGCGATCCGATCATTGATCGATAATACGTCTGATCTACGGATTCGCCTTCAAGATCAGGAGTCAGTAAAGGTCTCTCCGCCATGGGTGTAAGAGCAGGTTTCGCGTCTTGGAACCCGAACTTCTCCAGCATATCATCCACATACTTCGCTTGGTGAATTAGAATTCCGGCAGAAGATTGTTTGACCTGAAGCCCCAGAAACATGGTCATCTCCCCAAGAGAACTCATCTCAAACCTTTTCTTCATCACACCTTCAAATTCCTTGCAAAGTTGTGGACAGGTTGACCCGAAGATAATGTCGTCAACATAGATTTGAACTAGTATCTGATCATTACCCACATGCTTGATAAACAAAGTTTGATCAATGGTGCCGCGAGAGTATCCATGCTCGAGCAAATGCTTTGTTAGAGTCGCATACCATGCTCGAGGAGCTTGATGTAACCCATACAATGCTTTGTCCAACTTGTAGACACGATTAGGGAACTTTGAGTCAACAAACCCAGGGGGTTGATCAACATAAATTTCTTCCTTCACCTTGCCATACAAGAAGGGAGTCTTGACATCCATTTGGTAGACCGTGAAATTCATGTAGGAAGCATATGCGAGAAAGATTCGAATAGCCTCCAACCGAGCCACGGGAGCAAATACCTCAGTATAGTCAAGACCCTCAATTTGTCGAAACCCGCGAACCACCAGCCTTGCTTTATTTCGCACGATCACACCCTAATTATCTTGCTTATTACGATAGACCCAACGCGTGTCAAGAGCCCTTTTCCCTTCGGTAAGTCAACCAACTTCCAAACCCCGAGCTTTTCAAACTGATTCAGCTCTTCATGCATTGCATCCACCCAGCTGGGATCATTCAAAGCCATGTCAACATTCTTCGGCTCTATTTAATATATAAAGCAAGAGTAGAGACATGCATTAACGTCTCCACTCTGACTTCTGGTTTTAACTCCATCTCCCAGCTGGCCAATGACGTTATCGATCGGATGATTGCGTTGAATACGTGAGGGAATGTCTTGGCTGATATCATTGATAGAAACAGGAAGAGTGTGAATATTGAAACTTCCATCATTTACTGATTGATTCACATTAGATGAATCTGCTACAAACTCATTTGCGATTTCTTCGGGAAAGAGGAGTTCCATAAACGTTGGATTGACAGTGGAAGCGTCTTTGGACATGAACTCTCTTTCAATGGGTGTAAGAGGTGTAGCATCAGTATTAGGAGTTCCATCTTGAACTTTAGACTCTGGACTATTAGGTTGATCAGATAGCTCCCCCTCAGGTGGAGCAGAGGACTCCTCCCCAGATGGAGCAGAGGACTCCCCCTCAACCGTTGGAGGTTTGTAGACAACTTCTTCGTCTTCGTCTTCATACACGATCTTCGAACCAGAAGAGGATCCACTTGAACTATTTGAAGACACATTTAAAGATTTGAAAAGGGATGTGTAATCAAATAACCAGTCAGGACCCACTCGAGCGTCTGCTTCATTCTCCTCCAGCCAGCGTATGTCATAGGATTCGACTATCTGCTTAGTCTTCTTGTTGTAAACCCTATACGCGGTGCGCGCAACATACCCTACAAAGTAACAATCATCGGCTTTGGCGCGGAATTTAGGGTTGGATTCCAAATGAAGAAGGGTGCAGGGGCAGCCAAATACACAGAATTGGCTGACAGAGGGCTTGTGTCCATAGAGAATTTCATACGGTGTCTTCATCTGTGCTTTGTTGATTAGAACACGATTCTGCACGTAGCAAGCAATATTAATCGCCTCGGCCCAGAAGAAAACAGGTAGTTTGGAATCACAAAGCATCGTCCTTGCGGCGTCTTTCAATGTTCTATTTCTCTTTTCAGCAACACCGTTATGTTGAGGCGTGTGAGCAGAGCTATATTGACGCACTATCCCCTTTTCTGCGCAAAAATGGTCAAGAACCGAATTCTTGAACTCAGTTCCATTGTCAGTACGAAGCGCTTTCACTTGATTGTTGGTCTGTTTCTCAATCATCACCACGAACTTCTTTATCAGGTCAGCAACCTCCGCTTTGTTGGATAAGAAGAAAACCCACGTAAACCGAGAGAAATCGTCGATCACAACGAGGCAGTATGAGCTTCTGTTGATGCTCAGGACGTTGACCGGACCAAATAGGTCCATGTGTAACAATTGGAGCACTTGACTTATTGAGTTGACATGCTTGGGCAGGTGTGGTTTCCGATGGTGTTTGCCTTGAGCACAGGAAACACACTTTTCAAATGTAATAAAGTCTCTGACGGGTAGGCCTCGGACCATCTCATTCTTGGCAAGACGATTCAAGTTTTTCGCGTTAGCATGACCGAGCCTTCGGTGCCACAGCATTGCGTTTTGTTCGGCGACTTTTGAGAAGAGGCAAGTGACTTGTTCAGGGAGATTGGTGTTCATGTAAATAATGTAAGCATTCCCATCCCGCTTAGATTTGACGAGGATCCATTCTTCCGGGATGACAATGTCTGGCTTTAAGATCATACATTCCTTGTCGGTAAAGTGGGTGGAGTAGCCTTTGTCGCAAATTTGGGAAACGCTCAACAAGCTGTGCTTTAACTCGGGAGCGAAGTTGACATTCTCAAAGCTTAACACTCCATTTGTAACAGTTCCTCTTTGTGTGATCTTTCCTCCATCTCCGCCCGCAAAGGAAACATACCCCCCATTAAAGGATTGAATTTCGCTCAATTGGGATATGTCTCCAGTCATATGTCGGGAGCAGCCACTGTCGACGTACCAGGGACGAACGACATTCCTCCGCAACTGTCCCTGCAAAATAAGTGGAATCATTTAGATTTAGGAACCCAGGTCATTACAGTCCTGGGTTTCCATTTTACTTTCTCTGAATTAACATTTAAAGATTTCAAACTAGGATCCTCATTCCTAATTACTTTAGAGGGTGGCAAAGATGGATTAGAAAGTGATTTAGGCTTCCATTGAAGTTTAGGTTTTACAACATTCTCTTGTGGTTTTGAAATAGATTTCTTAGGAGTTTGCACAAAGCTTCTGGATGTTCTACCAGAATTGGTTGAAGATCTAGAATTGCTGTTTGACGAAACCGATCTTGGCGGAGCCTTGTTCGGTTTTGGCAAGCTCTTTTGAGTTTTGTTGATAAAAACCTTTTTATTCTTTTGAAAAACAACTCTTTTTCTACTTCGGTCATCTTTCCAATCATCAATTCGAGAACAATTTCTTGAGGATTTTCTAATTAAAGACCTTCCTCGAGATTCGTTTTCTCCTCTTGGTGACAGATAGTTCACAAAGATCCTGTTATGGCAATTCCTAGCTATGTGACCACCAACGCCACAATTAAAACAAGTATGTTTATTATTTGAACTTGTGCTACATTTATCAGATTTATTTTCTTGATGGACACTCTTACTTTTGTCAGAGGAGCATACATGAGAGACAGATTGTGATATAAGTGAGGGTGCCTCAGAAGGTATGACATGTGGAATTGATGGTTTTTCATGAGAATTGCCAGCATCGGAATTACCAAAAAGTTCATCAAACATATCAAAGAAATTAAATTCAACAGAATCAGAAATAGGAACATCACACAAAATACTATCAGTCTTAACATCAGAATCACAAATAGGAATAGAAACATCAGAAATAGGAACAGAAACAGAAACACCAACTCCATGCTTTGCCTGATCTAAAGGATGATCTGAAGAGGAAGAAGAAGCGTCAGTACTTTCAACATTTATAAATCCTCCTGAAACGAAGCTAGATGGATTGCCATAAACAATAAAAGATTCATTGGCAATCTCATCTTTGGACAAGGGTTGATACTGATGGGTATGATTATATGGAGGAGGCACGCTATCATATCCTAAACCCTTAGACTGATTTCGTTTAAAATCCATGTAGTGATCAATCATGGTGGCAACTACCTCGCTTGATCCATCAAATTTTTGAAAAGGAAAGTTTGCAGAATTAAACCTTTCCTTTAATGTATCAAGCTCGGCAGTTAGCGCATCATTTTGTCTTTTAACATAATTGTACAGTTCACATTTCTCACTGTACTCTGCCTGGATTCTTCTAAAATCGTTTATCTTAGCTTCTAATTGGACTTTAAGAGGCTTTTGTCCTTTCCTAAGTTGGTAGCCCTCATATCTAAGGTCCTCTACTTCTCTAAGCAATAATTGGACTTCATCACGAAGAACTTTAACATATTCTTTACATGCATAAGAACAGCATGGTAGGGTTACCTCGCTTCTCTTGGGCTCAGAAGAAGTAGACGCCATGAAAGCAAACTGCAGCTCCATCATTTCTGCCTCGGGATCAGCTTCATCAGTCTTTAATGAGGCATCATCGATCTGAGCAAGGTGAGCATTTTCTGGCCCTGAAATGTTTAAAGCCTGAATCTGGTCCTCCTAGTCAAAAGACTGAGCGACCATAGCGGTCTCACCATTAGCTGCAGCACCTGCACGGTTGTTTCCCACTGCTACCATCATTCTGTTGTTGTTGACCCTGCGATCTGGTTTAGGACATTCACGAGCAAAGTGACCCGGCTCGTGGCAGTTGAAACATCTCAGCGTGCTCTTGTTGAATCTCACCTTCTTGTCAGCATTCATGCCCCAATTGCTCTTCCCAGTCTTCTTAGCAAACTGCTTGGCCCTGAAAACAGCCATAGCAATCTGCCATGTGATGTCCATCTCTTCTACGTCTTCAGGATGAATCTGGTCCAGGTCAGCAAATGACAGCTGAGGTGGAAGCTCTCCAGCTACAAAAGCATTATAGCAGTTAACAAGCCCAGTAGCGAGAGCCAGATTTTCATCAGTATCCTTAGGGTTTGAGGAAGAGGCTACAGTAGGTACATTTTGGGAAGGAACAACTTGTGTGGAGATAAATGGTTGATTATGAGGATGAGGAATAAGTGATGCAGCAGCGAAGGTCTGAATTTGAGGTGGTTTAGCAGTAAACCCTTGACCTGAAGAGGAGATGATTGAGGAAAGAGCATTGTTGGATGAGATCCCAAGATTTGTAGTAGAGTATGAGCTCACGTGATTGATCTCTCTCTGTTTGTCATCAATATCACAAGATTTGATGATTGCCATGGTTTCAGCAAGAGTGAGGCGGTTTAGATCCTTAGTCTTCTTGATCACAGCAACATTCATATTCCATGATCTGGGAAGAGCATTGAGAAGCTTTTTGTTGATTTCTGACTTGGTCAAGTAAATCCCAGATATGTTCATATCCGTTGTGAGAGTTGTGAACCTCTGCAATTGAGCCTCAAGAGTCTCTCCTGGAATGTAGTTGAACATGTTGAACTTTTGCATCAACATGTCCTGGCGACTCTCCTTGATATCCTCATTGCCCTCATAAACTTCAATTAGGGCTTCCCATAGATCTTTAGCTGAAGTGTACTCACGAAAACCTTGAGCAATATCAGGAGATAATGCCATGGTTAAAGTGGCTAAAGCTCTTTCTTGCTCTTCTATTTTCTCAAACTCATCATCAGTGTAGTTTTCAACCTCCTTGTCAATCACTTGGCCTACAACTGTCGTAGTGATTCTAATAGGGCCTCTAAGAATGCGTCTCCATACCTTAAAGTCCTTCATTTTGATGTACTTTTCAATTCTATACTTCCATTCGGGGAAACCATCCGCAGACATCAATCTTGGAATTCGTGTGGTGGTGCCCATAACAGCGTCAAGTTCATGGAAATGATTTTGACCTTAAGAATCCATTTGAGATTAAGCAAATTAAGCAAATTAAGTTCAAAATTTGAGTTTATAGTTGAAAGGGTTTACGACCGTAAACCGAGTTTACGGTCCAGATGATTTCGACCGTAAACGGAGTTTACGGTTCTGAGCTTACGACCGTAAACTGTGTTTACGGTTGAACAGTTTACGGTTTGTGAGTTTCCGGTTTATGTGTTTACGGTTCTCGAAACTTGGTTTACGGTTTATGAAGATTCAGTGTTTATGATTCTTGATGTTTTTGATTCAACAACCGTAAATGGAGTTTACGGTTGACAGCAAACTCCCAGAAAACCCTTATGAACACGATTTTTCAGTAGAAACGATTCCCTTCACTACGTAAACACTAACAGCAGGTTCGAACTTCAAAGATATCGGTTGAAATAGCCCAAAAATCGATTGAAAGAAGCTTTAACACCGGTTTAAGCTCTGATACCAATTATAAGGTCCAAATATGGATCTTTACCAGTAGTTAATCAACAATCAATCACATAATAAGAATAAGATGAAAAGAAATCAAGCTTGCACACGATTATATTGAGAAAATCGTCTGGTACAACTCGATAGGACTCTATGACATCAACAACCACTAAAAGACTAACACCTCCTCTATATATACAAGACACGACCATAAACTGGGTTTGCGACCGTAAACAGTGTTTACGACCGTAAACGTGTTTACGACCGTAAACACAGTTTACGGTCGTAAACACACAAAAAGTTCAACAATCAACAAACAACCCATAAACACTATAACAGACTCATTCTGAACACAAAACAATGAAAGCCTAGACCAAACCATTTCCAGGGTCCTTCATGAGCATACTCAGATATCGGGACATCTAAACATCCTGGTGATCTCCGTCACTGACTCTGAATCCTGCTTCAGCTCCAGGAACTCCTGAGCCAATCTCTCTCTCTCAACCCGTGGAACATAACGAGTGCTGAACATCTCCCGAAACTGATCCCAAGTAACCGCAGCACGCTGCGCATCAGAATAAGATCCCGTAGTCAACCTCCACTAATCCTTCGCAACGAGTGCTGAACATCTCCCGAAACTGATCCCAAGTAACCGAAACTGATCCCGTAGTCAATCCGAGCCTCAACAGGTTCAGAGCACACCTCACCCTCTGATCAGCAGGGCATGAACACGTGAAGAAACATCCCTCCACGTCTGACAACCACCTCATAGCAACGATCGGATCCTGAACTCCATCGAAAGTAGGGGGCTTCGTATTATCGAAGTCCCGATACTGAAAACCTCGACCGGTTCCTCCCCCTGCCACTGCTACAGCCGTTGTAGCTGCCGCGGAAGCCGCCTCCGCAAGAGCTGCATAGCGCTCATCAAAGTACTCGACCATGGCGCTCTTGATCGACCCAAACATCTCCGGCAACTCGGCCCGGAACATAACAATAACCTCATCATGCAGGATCTCACGAATCCTGGCAACCAACTCGTCCGTGCTCATCTGACCAATGACCTCGGGCGGTACTGACCCATCCTGTCCACCCTCTCCCGATCCTGATCCCGAACCGGATCCTGCCCCTAAACATCTCGTAATCGCCATACTGCAATACACCAACGAGACCCTTAGACACATCACATATTCACCCGGGGAACTATCTCATAACCGATACCTAGAGAGTTGTGACTTCCTTGATATGCGTATGGGTCCTGTGCTTTCAGTAGTACGGGCCCATACTACCTTCCAAACCTACCCATATTTGTCTTAAGTATCACCACAACACTCTAACCATATATACACATACCCGCTCAATCCTCACTCCTAGAGGAAAGGCTGCATATCTCAAATAAGGAAAACCCTAGGCTAATAGGCATCACATAATCAGGCAATTCTATCATGCAATTCCTGAAGATCCCTAGCCTAGTACTAGCATGTTGTTCTAACATATCACATAATCAAATAACTTGTATGGTATTTTGGGGTCTACTTACTGGCTCTGGCTGATCGTACCCTCTGCATCCTCCTTTACTTATTTTGAAAACCTTTTGAAAACCATTTTGAAAATCCCACCTTGATTTGAGACTGGATTCACACGAATGTTCCTCCAATTCACTCAAACCAAGGCTCTGATACCAACTTGTAACACCCATAAAATTGAGCCAAATTAAAACATTTTAAATCATTCAAAAATAATTACGTTCATACAACTCGTTTTCAAAATAGTTTAAACATCAGAGTATCCCCCAGAACCATATCATATAAATCATAAAACATGAGGAGCGGTACGATCACGCCTTCGCCTTGCCACGATCTCCTGAAGTACCTGAAACAATACACTGAAACTGTAAGCCCGAAAGCTTAGTGAGTTACCCCCAAAATACCAACCACACATATCATACTCATAACATATCATAAATAGAACAGCCATGCACATCGGGTCTACTGTGTGACTGGTCCGCCCACACCGGGCCTTCAGTCCACCTGGTCCACCCTCGGAGTCTAGCCATGTACGTCGAATCGACAGTGTGATTGGTCTGCCCGCACCGGGCCTACAATCGACCTGGTCCACTCTCTGAGTCTACAGTATGACTGGTCCGCCCGCACCAGGCCTTCAGTCGGCCTGGTCCACTCCCCGAGCCTCGGCACGTCTGGTCCGCCCTCTTGGGGCCTTCAGCCTATCCGGACCGCTCGTTGGGCCTTCGGAATATCCGGTGCGCCCTGGGTATGTTGGCCTACTCAAGGACCCTGGAAATGGTTTGGTCTAGGCTTTCACTGTTTTTGTGTTCAGAATGAGTATGTTATAGTGTATACGGGTTGTTTGCTGTCTGTTGAACATTTTGTCTGTTTACGACCGTAAACTGGGTTTACGGCCGTAAACACGTTTACGACCGTAAACTGTGTTTACGGCCGTAAACACAGTTTACGACCGTAAACTCAGTTTACGGTCGCAAACCCAGTTTGCGGTTGTGTCTTGATCGTGTCTTGTATATATAGAGGAGGTGTTAGTCTTTTAGTGTGGTGAATGCCAAAGAAGTCCTATCGAGTTGTACCAGACGATTTCTCAATATAATGGTGTGCAAGCTTGATTTCTTTCATCTTACTCTTATTTTGTGATTGATTGTTGTGCAACTACCGGTAAAGATCCTTATTTGGACCTTACAATTGGTATCAGAGCAAGAACCGGTGTTAAATCTTCTTTCAATCGATTTTTGGGCTATTTCAACCGATATCTTTGAAGTTCGAACCTGCTGTTAGTGTTTATGTAGTGAAGGGAATCGTTTCTACTGAAAAATCGTATTCATAAAGGTTTTCTGGGAGTTTGCTGTCAACCGTAAATTCTATTTACGGTTATTGAATCTACATAAACCGTAAACACATAAACCGTAAACTGTTCAACCGTAAACTCATAAACCGTAAACTGTTAAACCGTAAACACATAAACCGTAAACTGTTCAACCGTAAACTCATAAACCGTAAACTGTTAAACCGTAAACTGTTCAAACCGTAAACTGTTCAACCGTAAACACAGTTTACGGTCGTAAGCTCAGAACCGTAAACTCCGTTTACGGTCAAAATCATCTGGACCGTAAACTCGGTTTACGGTCGTAAACCCTTTCAATTGTAAACTTTAATTTTGAGCTTAATTTGCTTAATTTGCTTAATCTCAAATGGATTCTCAAGGTCAAAATCATTTCCATGACCTTGACGCTGTTATGGGCACCACCACACGAATTCCAAGATTAATGTCTGCGGATGGTTTTCCCGAATGGAAGTATAGAACTGAAAAGTACATCAAAATGAAGGACTTTAAGGTATGGAGAAGCATTCTTAGAGGCCCTATTAGAATCACTACGACAGTTGCAGGTCAAGTGATTGACAAGGCGGTTGAAGACTACACTGATGAGGAGTTTGAGAAAATAGAAGAGCAAGAAATAGCTTTAGCCACTCTAACTATGGCATTATCTCCTGATATTGCTCAAGGTTTTCGTGAGTACACTTCAGCTAAAGATCTATGGGAAGCCTTAATTGAAGTTTATGAGGGCAATGAGGATATGAAAGAGAGTCGCCAGGACATGTTGAGACAAAAGTTCAACATGTTCAACTACATTCCAGGAGAGACCCTTGAGGCTCAATTGCAGAGGTTCACAACTCTCACAACGGATATGAACATATCTGGGATTTACTTAACCAAGTCAGAAATCAACAAAAAACTTCTCAATGCTCTTCCCAGATCATGGGATATGAATGTTGTTGTGATCAAGAAGACTAAGGATCTAAACCGCCTCACTCTTGCTGAAACCATGGCAATCATCAAATCTTGTGATATTGATGACAAACAGAGAGAGATCAATCACATGAGTTCATATTCTACTGCAAACCTTGGGATCTCATCCAAAAATGCTCTTTCCTCAATCATGTCCTCTTCAGGTCAAGGATTTACTGCTAAACCACCTCAAATTCAGACCCTCGATGCTGTATCAGCTAATCTTCATCCTCATAATCAACCACTTATCTCCCCACATGTTGTTCCTTCCCCAAATGTACCTACTCTAGCCACTTTCTCAAATCCTAAGGATTCTGATGAAAATCTGGCTTTAGCTACTGGGCTTGTTAACTGCTATAATGCTTTTGTGGCTGGAGAACTTCCACCTCAGCTGTCATTTGCTGACCTGGACCAGATTCATCCTGAAGACGTAGAAGAGATGGACATTACGTGGCAGATTGCTATGGCTGTTTTCAGGGCCAAGCAGTTTGCTAAGAAGACTGGGAAGAGCAATTGGGGCATGAATGCTGACAAGAAGGTGGGATTCAACAAGAGCACGCTGAGATGTTTCAACTGCCACGAGCCGGGTCACTTTGCTCGTGAATGTCCTAAACCAGATCGCAGGGTCAACAACAACAGAATGATGGTTGCAGTGGGAAACAACCGTGCAGGTGCTGCAGCTAATGGTGAGACTGCAATGGTCACTCAGTCTTTTGACTGGGAGGACCAGATTCAGGCTTTGAACATTTCAGGGCCAGAAAATGCTCACCTTGCTCAGATTAATGATGCCTCATTAAAGACTGATGACGCTGATCCCAAGGCGGAAATGATGGAGCTGCAGTTTGCTTTCATGGCGTCTACTTCTTCTGAGTCCAAGATAAGCGAGGTAACCTTACCCTCCTGTTCTTATGCATGTAAAGAATATGTTAAAGTTCTTCGTGATGAAGTCCAATTATTGCGTAAAGAAGTAGAGGACCTTAGATATGAGGGCTACCAACTTAGGAAAGGACAAAAGCCTCTTAAAGCTCAATTAGAAGCTAAGATAAACGATTTTAGAAGAATCCAGGCAGAGTACAGTGAGAAATGTGAACTGTACAATTATGTTAAAAGACAAAATGATGCGCTAACTACCGAGCTTGATACACTGAAGGAAAGGTTTAATTCTACAAACTTTGCTTTTAAAAAATTTGATGGATCAAGCGACGCAGTTGCCACCATGATTGATCACTGCATGGATTTTAAACGAAATCAGTCTAAGGGTTTAGGGTATCATAGCGTGCCTCCTCCATATAATCATACCTATCAGTATCAACCCTTGTCTAAAGATGAGATTGCCAATGAATCTTTTATGGTTTATGGCTATCCATCTGGCTTCGTTTCAGGAGGATTTATAAATGTTGAAAGTACTGACGCTTCTTCTTCCTCTGCAGATCATCCTTTAGATCAGGCAAAGCATGGAGTTGGTGTTTCTGTTTCTGTTCCTATTTCTGATGTTTCTATTCCTATTTGTGATTCTGATGTTAAGACTGATAGTATTTCGTGTGACGTTCCTGTTTCTAATTCTGTTGAATTCAATTTCTTTGATATGTTTGATGAACTTTTTGGTAATTCTGATGACGGTCATTCTCATGAAAATTCATCAATTCCTCATGTCATACATTCTGAGGCACCCTTACTTGTATCACAATCTGTCTCTCATGTATGCTCCTCTGAGAAAAGTAAGAGTATCCTTCAAGAAAATAAATCTGATAAATGTGACACAAGTTCAAACAATAAACAGATTTGTTTTAATTGTGGCATTGGTGGTCACATAGCTAGAAATTGCCATAACAGGATCTTTGTAAACTATCTGTCACCAAGAGGAGAGAACGAATCTCGAGGAAGATCTTTAATTAGAAAATCTTCAAGAAATTGTTCTCGAATTGATGATTGGAAAGATGACCGAACCAGAAAAAGAACTGTTTTTCAAAAGAATAAAAGGGTTTTTATCAACAAATCTCAAAAGAGTTTGCCAAAAACGAACAAGGCTCTGCCAAGATCGGTTTCGTCAAAAAGCAATTCTAGATCTTCAACCACTTCTGGTAGAACATCCAGAAGCTTTGTGCAAACCTCTAAGAAATCTATTTCAAAACCACAGGAGAATGTTGTAAAACCTAAACTTCAATGGAAACCTAAATCACTTTCTAATTCATCTTTGCCACCCTCTGAAGTAATTAGAAATGAAGATCCTCGTTTGAAACCTTTAAATATTAATTCAGAGAAAGTAAAAAGGAAACCCAGGACTGTAATGACCTGGGTTCCTAAATCTAAATGATTCCGCTCATTTTGCAGGGACAGTTGCGGAGGAATGTCGTTCGTCCCTGGAACGTCGACAGTGGCTGCTCCCGGCATATGACTGGAGACATATCCCAATTGAGCGAAATTCAATCCTTTAATGGGGGGTATGTTTCCTTTGCGGGAGGAGATGGAGGAAAGATCACGCAAAGAGGAACTGTTACAAATGGAGTGTTAAGCTTTGAGAATGTCAACTTCGCTCCCGAGTTAAAGCACAGCTTGTTGAGCGTTTCCCAAATTTGTGACAAAGGCTACTCCACCCACTTTACTGACAAGGAATGTATGATCTTAAAGCCAGGCATTGTCATCCCGGAAGAATGGATTCTCGTCAAATCTAAGCGGGATGGGAATGCTTACATTATTGACATGAACACAAATCTCCCTGAACAAGTCACTTGCCTATTCTCAAAAGTCGCTGAACAAAATGCAATGCTGTGGCACCGAAGGCTAGGTCATGCTAACGCGAAAAACATAAATCGTCTTGCCAAGAATGAGATGGTCCGAGGCCTACCCATCAGAGACTTTATTACATTTGAAAAGTGCGTTTCCTGTGCTCAAGGCAAACACCATCGGAAACCACACTTGCCCAAACACGTCAACTCAATAAGTCAAGTGCTCCAATTATTACACATGGACTTATTTGGTCCGGTCAACATTCTGAGCATCAACAGAAGCTCATACTGCCTCGTTGTGATCGATGATTTCTCTCGGTTTACGTGGGTTTTCTTCTTATCCAACAAAGCGGAGGTTGCTGACCTGATAAAGAAGTTCGTAGTGATGATTGAGAAACAGACCAACAATCAAGTGAAAGCGCTTCGTACCGACAATGGAACTGAGTTCAAAAATTCGGTTCTTGACCATTTTTGCGCGGAAAAAGGGATAGTGCGTCAATATAGTTCAGCTCACACACCTCAACAGAACGGTGTTGCTGAAAGGAGAAATAGAACATTGAAAGACGCCGCAAGGACGATGCTTTGTGATTCCAAGCTACCTGTTTTCTTCTGGGCCGAGGCGATTAATACTGCTTGCTACGTGCAAAATCGTGTTCTAATCAACAAAGCACAGATGAAGACACCGTATGAAATTCTCTATGGACACAAGCCCTCTGTCAGCCATTTCCGTGTATTTGGCTGTCCTTGCACCCTTCTTCATTTGGAATCCAACCCTAAATTCCATGCCAAAGCCGATGATTGTTACTTTGTAGGGTATGCTGCGCGCACCGCGTATAGGGTGTACAACAAGAAGACTAAGCAGATAGTCGAATCCTATGACGTACGCTGGCTGGAGGAGAATGAAACAGACGCTCGAGTGGGTCCTGATTGGTTATTTGATTACACATCTCTTTTCAAATCTTTAAATGTGTCTTCAAATAGCTCAAGTGGATCCTCTTCTGGTTCGAAGATCGTGTATGAAGACGAAGACGAAGATGTTGTCTATAGACCTCCAACGGTTGAGGGGGAGTCCTTTGCTCCATCTGGGGAGGAGTCCTCTGTTCCACCGGAGGGGGAGCCATCTGATCAACCTAATAGTCCAGAGTCTATAGTTCAAGATGGATCTCCTAATACTGATGCTACACCTCTTACACCTGTTGAAAGAGAGTTCATGTCCAGAGATGCTTCCGCTGTCAATCCAACGTTTATGGAACTCCTCTTTCCCGAAGAAATCGCAAATGCGTTTGTAGCAGATTCATCTAATGTGAATCAATCAGCAAATGATGGAAGTTTTAATATTCACACTCTTCCTGTTTCTATCAATGATATCAGCCAAGACATTCCCTCACGTATTCAACGCGATCATCCGATCGATAACATCATTGGCCAGCTGGGAGATGGAGTTAAAACCAGAAGTCAAAGTGGAGATGTTAATGCATGTCTCTACTCTTGTTTTATATCTCAAATAGAGCCGAAGAATGTTGACATGGCTTTGAATGATCCCAGCTGGGTGGATGCAATGCATGAAGAGCTGAATCAGTTTGAAAAACTCGGGGTTTGGAAGTTGGTTGACTTACCGAAGGGCAAAAGGGCTCTTGACACGCGTTGGGTCTATCGAAATAAGCAAGATGATTCGGGTGTAATCGTGCGAAATAAAGCAAGGCTGGTGGTTCGCGGGTTTCGACAAATTGAGGGTCTTGACTACACTGAGGTATTTGCTCCCGTAGCTCGGTTGGAGGCTATTCGCATCTTTCTTGCATATGCTTCCTACATGAATTTCACGGTCTACCAAATGGATGTCAAGACTGCCTTCTTGTATGGCAAGGTGAAGGAAGAAATTTATGTTGATCAACCCCCTGGGTTTGTTGACTCAAAGTTCCCTAATCGTGTCTACAAGTTGGACAAAGCATTGTATGGGTTACATCAAGCTCCTCGAGCTTGGTATGCGACTCTAACAAAGCATTTTCTTGAGCATGGATATTCTCGCGGCACCATTGATCAAACCTTGTTTATCAAGCATGTGGGTAATGCTCAGATACTAGTTCAAATCTATGTTGACGACATTATCTTCGGGTCAACCTGTCCCCAGCTTTGCAAGGAATTTGAAGGTGTGATGAAGAAAAGGTTTGAGATGAGTTCTCTTGGGGAAATGACCATGTTTCTGGGTCTTCAGGTCAAACAATCTTCTACCGGAATCCTAATTCACCAAGCGAAGTATGTGGATGATATGCTGGAGAAGTTCGGGTTCCAAGACGCGAAAACTGCTCTTACACCCATGGCGGAGAGACCTTTACTGACTCCTGATCTTGAAGGCGAATCCGTAGATCAGACGTATTATCGATCAATGATCGGATCGCTTATGTATCTGACTGCCAGTCGCCCAGACATAATGTTTGCAGTCTGTCAATGCGCACGCTACCAGGCCAATCCTAAACTCTCTCATCTAATTGCTGTTAAACGGATTTTTCGGTATCTCAAAGGTTGCCCAAAACTGGGACTTTGGTATCCGAAAAATCCCAAATTTGACCTTTATGCTTTTGCAGACAGCAACTATGGCGGGTGTGAGCTAGATAGAAAATCGACTTCAGGAGGATGCCAGTTTCTTGGAGATAGACTGGTCTCATGGCAGTGCCAAAAGCAACATACGGTCTCAACCTCAACAGCAGAAGCGGAATATGTAGCTGCGTCTGCCTGTTGTTCTCAAGTCATATGGATCCAACATCAGCTGTTGGACTACGGTTTGAACTATCTAGAAACCCCCATCTTTTGTGATAATGAGGCTGCTATTCAAATCGCTAAAAATCCTGTCCAACATTCCAAAACCAAGCACATTGACATCAAAATTCATTTTATTAGAGATTGCTATGAGCGTTCGCTCATTAGGCTAGACCATGTTCACACTGATAATAATGTTGCGGACTTGTTCACAAAGCCTTTTCACAAAGCTCGATTCGATGTGCTTGTGGGATTTTTAAAAATGATTCGTTTTGAGGATTGATTTTTGGTTTTCTTAGTTTAAATTTGAGCATTTCAGTCATTTCATTCTCTTCCATGCACAAATTTAGGGGGAGAAATAAACCAACAAAAGTCTAAAAACATTTAAAAATCAGAAAATTAAAAAAAAATTTGTCTCTTATAGTTCTGCTTGTTGATATATGTACTGGGAAGTGATATTATCAAGTGATAACAGGCAATCTGAGTCTGCGTAACGTACCCAAAATTAAAGGGTCTTTACTCTGGGCCGATGCGTCGGTAGGCACGAAAGATCTTAAATGGACTTGACTAGGCAAAGTTGAACTTAAGAAATTCTTAGTCTTGACAAATCTTGACCTAGTTAGATCCGTTTAGCCTGACAGTACGACGCTCGGATAGGTTGAGCAGGGAGATATATATGGGAATCTACTCGTCACATTAAATGAACTCGTACTTGGAACCGTGGATTAACTTTTCCTCGATGTGCGGATTCTGTCCTTAAATCCGGTATTGATGGGGAAACTGGTAAATTCCGATGAGTTAGGTCTGTAGAAAATTGTTTTCTTTCTGTTCTTATCTGTCAGTCATATGTTGCCTCCTTTACGTGATTGGAAGAGATCCGACCTGGACTGCAACATATGCAAATCTATTTCTCTGAAAATTATATCTATGAAATTCCTCCTATCTGTTAGCCATATGTTGTCTCCTTTGCGTGACTCATAATCCGACCTGGTACACAGCATATGCAACCTTCTACTTCTCAATCCCTCTAAAATTATAATTAACAATAATCTGAATCTATCTTCTCTCTTAATGATTGTATGCTCACCCGATGTAAGGAGTACTCTGGAAGTTCTTGATTACTGGGGCATATCAGGAAACGGGAAACATGTTCCAGTACAATTAAAATTGAACACTCAAAGATTGTCTATAGATCTCGCTGCTCAATTTAGGTGGACAGCAATATCCCTGGTCGTCGTCAGCTGAATGGTCCTTAAGATGTAATATCTAGGAAATTAGGATCAGATATAGTATCTAGGAACTTAGGGTCACCTTGCCTTATAACAAATAGTATGTCCTAAATCTGTCATAATTTTTCGTGTTTAAGTGGACAACAATACCGGCGATCAACCAGATAAAGATGTGAAGATGAAAGGTACCAACAAGCAGATTAAGGATGTCTAACAACTTTTTTTTAATTTTCTGATTTTCTAATGTTTTTGGATTTTTAATGTTTTTCTAAAAAAAAAATAAAACAGAAACAAATTATTTTTGGATTTTTAAATTTTTAAATGTTTTTAGACCAACAACAACCCCAGTCATAGTCTCAACCGTGCCAAACAGTGAAGGTCCCAGTACCTTTTATGAAGCCGGTGGCTCGTCCTTCCAAACGGACCTCTCTCCTCCGAGGCCAGAGCACAACGCTACCTCTGTCAAGTTAGCAATGCTCTTGGCCAGAGAACCATTTTCAACATCACTCCTGCGTGGCAAAGGAATTCATATAGGGGGTGATAACACAGGAGAAGAAGGTCTTACACTAGTTGGTCTTCAGAAGCAGATCGATACTCTGAATCAGAAAAATGTAGAGTTGGATCAGAGGAATATTGAGCTTGACATTAAAGTCACAAGCCTTCAAGCTGAAAACACACAGCTCAGTATTCAAATGGCAGAACTTAATGAAGAAAATGCTGCTAAGACCAAACAAATTACAGATCTCCAGACTCATTTTGGCCTTCTAACAGCCAGTTACTATGATTTGAAGAAAAAGCTGGAAGATAAGTTTGGGGACGAATTCAAGTCATCTATTGAAGAGCCACAGATTTATCTTCCTAATCAAGATGCTCCCATTGCCCCTTCAACTATCAGAACCACCACTGTCGTAGACCGCTTTGAAAAGGAACCAGAGCAAGCTCCACGTGGAAAGGCCTTAAAACGCAAGAAGTCGACCCAGGAATCTAAAAAGGGTAAACTTCTATTCAAACGAAGCGCAGATCATAAGGCGCCCTGGGATAAACAACAGGTTACTGTTACGGATCTGGGCGAAAATCGCTTCAGAGACATTTATGGTGACAGATCTGGAATCATCTCATGGGGATTCCATGACACAATGAACATGTTCATGGTAAGGAGAAAGAGCGGCAAAAATGAACTATACAAAGATGCTCACGACTTTGACTCTTTTACCAAGGTTGATCTTATTGAGCTGTCTAAGGCTCCTTTCTCCAATCCTTCAAATAATCCCAGGGCGAACCAGTTTAAATCGTTTTTGGAAGATCAAGTTGCTAAAGGATTTCCTTCGATGAAGACCGCTCAGTCAATCGTCAAGGTTCACCCCAATGTGCTTGATCCCAAAACTAATCAGCCTCTTAAACAAGTGATGTGGCCAGCCACTGCTCAAGTGAAACAAGTCCCTGTTCTTCAAAACTACTCTGATGGTTCTCCTGCATCCATGCTGTATTGGGTATATGATGAATTAACAGATGCTGCTGTCATCAAGCTTAAAGATGATTGCATCCGTCTTTACGAGAAAAGGGACTTGCTTCAATTTCACCAATGGGACATTCATCATCTTGCCACTCAGCAGATTATGGTGGCTGAACCAATATTCGAGACCGCGGCGAAAGAATACACGGCAATGGTGGCTGAGATCATTAAGAAGAAAATGTGGAATGGTGCAATGGGAAAGTCGGATGTTCTGGTGGTCGAGAAGGATTGAGTCTAGGCTAGATCCAAACCAAGGGGGAGATTGAAGGACCCTGGAAATGGTTTGGTCTAGGCTTTCACTGTTTTTGTGTTCAGAATGAGTCTGTTATAGTGTATACGGGTTGTTTGCTGTCTGTTGAACATTTTGTCTGTTTACGACCGTAAACTGGGTTTACGGCCGTAAACACGTTTACGACCGTAAACTGTGTTTACGGCCGTAAACACAATTTACGACCGTAAACTCAGTTTACGGTCGCAAACCCAGTTTGCGGTTGTGTCTTGATCGTGTCTTGTATATATAGAGGAGGTGTTAGTCTTTTAGTGTGGTGAATGCCAAAGAAGTCCTATCGAGTTGTACCAGACGATTTCTCAATATAATCGTGTGCAAGCTTGATTTCTTTCATCTTACTCTTATTTTGTGATTGATTGTTGTGCAACTACCGGTAAAGATCCTTATTTGGACCTTACACCTACAGCACAAATCAGGACCCGCCTCAACCCAACCCCCGTCAAACAACCATGTGCACATACAACAATTAATCAGATAACAATCCTCAACCAGACAAACAGTCTAACAGATCACATAGCATATCAACATCCTAACCAGGATTCCGACGTAACCGGTCACTAGCATAGCATTACCCTATATCCCGGGTACCGACCTTAACCAGGTCACTAACATAACATCATCCTAAATACCAGGATGCAGATCTAGCAAAACAATAACATAACAACAATACCTCGATTTCCATCCGATAAAGGGCCGGCCTTGGTGCCGTAGACTCTATCGATATAGTGAGGATAACTCACCTTGCAACTGCCGAAATCCTGCAAATCTCTGACCGCTGACTCACCGGGACTCCCAACTCAAAAGGGCTCCAGAAGATGATGCCTTCCCTGATCTACGAGCTCCCGCCACCCAACTGCTTCCTTGACAACTTCTTTTTTCTTCTCCTGGGCTCTGCTTTGCCAAACCAAGCTCCCCAAGGTCAAATATCCACAATCATGGAAGAAAACGGCTACTTAGGGTTTCTGAGAGTAAGAGAGCAGATATGGAGGCTAGGGTTGGAACCATAATGTTCCTTATATAATGGCTGGCCCTAAAATTAGGGTTTCTGGACACTGGACGTATGTGGGGGCGTACATCCTGTATGCTGGGCGTACGCCCCCAACACCCGCGTTCATTTAACTGCTCTACGCTGGGCGTAACCTAGCTTACGCTGGGCGTACCCAGCCAATTACACGCATGCACTCCATGCAAGCCTAGGACCCCTTTGCGAAATATTTCCTTTAGGGACCATTATTGACACAATCTTCAAAGTGTCATAACTCCTTTATTATAAGCCTGTTTCCGACGAACTTTATATCCACGAAAAGGTGGCGAGAAGCCCTATGCTTCTAGCAACACACCCCGACCCGAAACCTTCTCGAATAAAACCCATTGCCCATAAAAAACCGAAACACCCTTACTCTTGATATCGGGGATCCATGAATAATTACTCTTAGAAGGGGGCGTTACACGATAGCTGCTGCTCCCGACATATGACAAGAGACATCTCCCAATTGAACGACATTCAAACTTTTAATGGGGATTTGTTTCCTTTGCAGGCGGAGAAGGCAGAAAAATCTCTCAGAGAGGAACTGTGACAAACGGAGTGCTGAGTTTCGAGAACGTCAACTATGCTCCCGAGTTAAAGCACAGCTTGTTGAGCGTCTCTCAGATTTGCGACAAGGGTTATTCAACGCATTTTACTGATAAAGAGTGTCTGATTTTAAAGCCAGGCATTGTCGTACCGGATGAGTGGATTCTTGTTAAATTAAAGTGGGATGGAAATGCATACATCATGGACATGAATAGCAACATTCCTGAGCAAGTCGCCTGCCTATTTTCAAAAGTCTCAGAACAAAATGCTATGTTGTGGCACCGACGACTCGGTCATGCGAACGCTAAGAATCTGAATCGTCTTGCTAAGAATGAAATGGTGTGTGGCATGCCTGTCAGAGACTTCATAACATTTGAAAAGTATGTGTCATGTACCCAAGGAAAGCATCATAGAAAACCACACCTGCCAAAACAGGTCAATTCAATCAGCCAGGTGCTCTAATTATTGCACATGGACTTATTTGGCCCGGTCAATGTTCTAAGCATCAACATGAATTCAAACTATCTAGTTGTGATCGATGACTTCTCGCATTTCACGTGGGTTTTCTTCTTATCTAACAAAGCTAAGGTATCTGATCTGATCAAGAAGTTGATCGTAATGATAGAGAACCAAACCAATAACCGGGTGAAGGCGCTTCGTACTGAAAATGGAACAGAATTCAAGAATGTGGTTCTTGATGACTTTTGCGCAGAAAAGGGAATTGTGTGTCAATATAGTTCAGTTCGCACGCCTCAGCAAAACGGTGTTGCTGAACGGAGGAATCGAACGTTGCAAGACGCTGCAAGGACGATGCTGTGTGACTCATAGTTACCAGTTTTCTTTCGGACTGAGGCGATCAACACTTCTTGCTACGTTCAGAATTGTGTTTTGATCAAAAAAGCCCAGATGAAGACTCCGTACGAAATCCTATATGGTCACAAGTCATCTGTCAGCCATTTCCGCGTATTTGGCTGCCCTTGTACCCTTCTTCACCTGGAGTCCAACCCGAAGTTTAATGCCAAAGATGATGACTGCTATTTTGTGGGGTATGCTGCTCGCATTGCGTACAGGGTCTACAACAAAAGAACAAAGCAAATTGTACAATCCTTCGATGTGTGCTGGTTGGAGGAGAATGAAACAGATGCTAGAGTGGGTCCTGATTGGCTGTTTGATTACACATCTTTGTTCAAATCGTTCAATGTGTGTTAAGATAGTTTATCTATTGAACTTCTGGTTCGAAGACTGTACCTGAAGATGAAGACGAAGAAGTTGTTTACAGACCGCCGATAGTGTCTTCTGCAATTCCTATGGTGGAGTCATTTGTTCTAGTTACTTGTGCAGAATCTACAAGTCAACAACACGCTCCAGATGCTGATGTCACTCCTCTTACTCCTGATGAAAGAGAGTTCATGTCCCGAGATGCGTTCGCTGTTACTCAAACTTTTATGGAACTTCTCTTTCCTGAGAAAATTGCAAATGAGTTTGTGGCAGATCCTACTAATGAGACAGGTTCGTCTGAAGTGGATCATTCGGCAAATGAAGGAGTTCGAAACATTCACAATCTTCCCGTTTCACTCAATGACATCAGCCAGGAGATACCTTCTCGTATTCAACGCGATCATCCGATCGATAATGTCATTGGCCAGCTGGGTGATGGTGTCAAAACAAGAAGCCAGAGTGGAGATGTTAATACATGTCTCTATTCTTGCTTTATCTCTCACCCAAACAACGTTGAAATGGATTTGAATTAGCCCAACTGGGTAGATACTATGCACGAAGAGTTAAATCAATTTGAAAAACTCATGGTTTGGACGCTGGTTGAACTTCATAAGGGCAAAAAGTCTGTTGACACACGCTGGGTATACCGCAATAAGTAGGATGATTCTGGAGTCATAGTGCACAATAAGGCGATATTGGTGGTTCGTGGGTTTAGACAGATCGAGGGTCTTCACTACACCGAGGTTTATGCTCCGGTGGCTCGCTTGGAGGCTATCCGTATCTTCCTTGCATACGCTTCCTACATGAATTTCACTGTTTATCAGATAGATGTCAAGACAGCCTTCTTGTATGGCAAAGTGAAGGAAGAAATCTACGTTGATCAACCCCCTGGGTTTGTTAACTCGAAGTTTCCCAATCATGTCTACAAGTTGGACAAGGCGTTGTATGGGTTACATGAAGCTCCTCGAGCGTGGTATGCAACTGTCACAAAGCACTTGCTCGAACATGGATATTCTCGCGGCACTATCGATCAAACTTTATTCATCAAGCATGTGGGTAATGATCAGATTCTAGTCCAGATATATGTTGACGACATTATCTTCGGGTCTACAAGTCCACAGCTTTGCAAAGAGTTCGAAGGAGTGATGAAAAAGAGGTTCGATATGAGCTCGTTAGGCGAAATGACCATGTTTTTGGGACTTCGGGTCCAACAAAGATCAACCGGAATCCTGCTCCATCAAGCAAAGTATGTGGAGGATATACTTGAGAAGTTCGAGTTTCAAGACGCAAAACCTGCTTTGTCGCCAATGGCCGAGAGACCCCAGCTGACTCCAGATACGGATGGCGAACCCGTAGATCAAACTCACTACAGATCAATGATCGGTTCGTTGATGTATCTAACTGCAAGCTGACCAGACATCATGTTTGCAGTTTGTCAATGCGCACACTATCAGGCTAATCCTAAACTTTCACATCTTACTGCTGTCAAAAGAATCTTTCGGTACCTCAAAGGAAGCCCAAAATTGGGTCTTTGGTATCTGAAAATTTTTGAATTTGATTTATATGCATTTGCTAACAGTAATT
The DNA here is from genome assembly GCF_052849685.1 of Lactuca virosa. Taxonomy (NCBI): domain Eukaryota; kingdom Viridiplantae; phylum Streptophyta; class Magnoliopsida; order Asterales; family Asteraceae; genus Lactuca; species Lactuca virosa. Next base: position 416,758,272 of record NC_136428.1, on the reverse strand, counting down.
ATGGAGGCTGTGAGGTTGACATTAAATCTACGTCTGGAGGGTGTCAATTCCTTGGTGATCGGCTAGTGTCTTGGCAGTGCAAGAAACAGCACACCGTCTCAACCTCAACAGCAGAAGTGGAATACGTTGCTACCTCTGCTTGTTGCTCTCAAGTTATATGGATCCAACATCAGCTGTTGGATTACGGATTGAATTATCTAGAAACCCTTATTTTTTGTGATAATGAGGCTGCAATTCAGATTGTTAAAAATCCAGTCCAACATTCGAAAACCAAGCACATTGACATCAAAATTCATTTCGTCAGAGATTGTTATGAGCATTCGCTCATTCGGCTGGAACAGGTTCCCACTACTAATAATGTGGCGGATCTGTTCACAAAGCCGTTTAACAAAGATCGATTTGATGTGCTTGTGAACTTTTTGAAAATGATACGTTTTGAGGACTAATTTTTGCTTTAGGTTAGTTTAAATTTGCGCATTTTAATTTCATTCTCACCCATGCACAAATTTAGGGGAAGAAATAAACAAAAACCAAACAAAAATTAGAAAATTAAAAATCCAAAAATAGTGTTATTTCTGTTTTAATTTTTTTTTCAGAAAATATTCCAAAAACATTTGAAAATCAAAAAATCAAAAATATGTTACTGATAGCTTTTGTTTGTATGTGATGTGTTGGGAAGTGATATAATCATGTGATAACAGACAATCTAAATCTGTGTAAGGTACCATAATTGAATTGTCTAAGCTCTGTGTTCGATGCGCTGGTAGGCACGAAGGGTTTTAAAATGGACTTCACTAGGATCAGATGAACTTAAGGAATTTAGAGACTTAACAAATCTTGACCTAGATAGTTCCATTTAGCATGACAATACGACGCTTGGGTAGGTTGAGCAGAGGGATATACATGGCAATCTGTGGATACATTAAATGATCTATATCTAGAAGTGTGGATTAACTTTTCCTCGATGTGCGGACTTTGTCCTTAATTCCGGTATTGACGGGGCAACTGGGGAATTCCGATAAATTAGGTCTGTAGAAAATTATTTTCATTCTTTCTATCTGTTATTCATATGTTGCTTCCTCTGCTGATTGGAAGAAATCCGACCTGGAATGCAACATATGCAACTCTATCTCTCTGCATCTTCTTCTACGCTATTCTTCCTACCTGTTAGCCATATGCTGTCTCCTTTGCGTGATTAACAATCCGACTTGGTACACAACATATGCAACCTTCTACTTCTCAATCCCTCTAAACTCTAGTTAGTCATATGTTTCACTCTCTGCATTATTGGAAGAGATCCGACCTGAGTGTACAACATATGCATTCTAAATCTGACTTCTTCCTTAATAATTGTCTGCTCATTTGATGTAAGGAGTATTCTGGAAGTCCTTGATTATTGGGGTATATCAGGAAGCGGGAAACACATTCTAGTACAACTAAAATTGAACATTTATAGGTTGTCTGTAGATCTCGTTGCTCAATTTAGGTGGACAACAATATCCTTTGTCACAACCTTCGTGTTTAAGTGGACAACAATACCGGCGATCGACCAGACATGGACATGAAGTTAGAAATACCGATAAGCGGAGTAAGGCTGTCTAATAACTTTGATCCCAGTGTCACAAAATTATTATTAGTGTTAGAAAGAGGTGAAATTAGTTTAAATTCCTGTTAAATTTTAATTTCATTTCAATTTTACTTTTAATTTTAATTTTATTTAATTTTTACTTTTTACTTTTATAAAATTCCTGATAATTTTTAGTAGTAGTTCTTTTTTTTAAAAATAAAAATAAAAAATATTTAATTAAATTAGTTTTTCTTTTATTTTTATTTTTATTTTTATTTTTTTATTTTTTTATTTTTTAATTTTTTAATTTTATTTTTCTCCTCAAAATCTTTTTATTTTAATAAAGTTTTGGGGTATTGGACTTTATTCTATGCATTGTGGATTGCGGCCCATGGCATTTTGGACCAGGTATATAAGGAAGAACTGTGGCCGAAAACCACTCCATCCTTCATTTCTGATTTCTCGGCCGCAAACTCATCCTCTCTCTCTCTCACTCTAATTTTTTTTGTGAAATATCGTGAAATTGATCCGTTGACTTTGAAGGTACACTGATTCCGATCACGGATATGTTATTCTCGCATCAAATCGACGTGTTTTCAGGGTTTAATCGGTGACAATTCAGTATCGGCGTTTACGGCCAGCCGTTTACGGCCAGCCGTTTACGGCCAGGTGTTTACGGCCAGGCGTAAACTCCCCTTTGACCGTAAACTCCATTTTGGTCAACCTGATTATGACTTTTCAATTTTTGGTTCATTTAAAAGTCTAGTTAAATTGTTTTTCTCACTTGGCTTGGTTTAGTACAGATTGAAATGGCAAGACTCAAATTTGCTGACAGTCACAATCTGGCTATTCTTCTGGCTGATACCCCTGTCGCTCACGGAGAATTCAAATCAATGATACATGGACTACGAGAATGCTGTCTGTCTACTGCACTGACTGTTAATCCAGCTATCTTTCAAGGCCTGATAAAAGAATTCTGGAGGTCAGCAGAAGTGGAGAAAGGAAGTGATGGATCTGTTTCTGTTCAAGCTACAGTCAAAGATTGCAAAATCATCATCACGGAACAGTTCATCAGGGATGTTCTAAAAATTGACGATCAATCAACCTTCTCCTTAGAGATTGATATCGCTCAAGTTGAAGAATTTCTCATCAAAATGGGATATGAAGGTGTCTTCCCTCCGACTATAAAGAAGCTGCTGCCACCATTCTGGAGGTTCTTGGCACACGTTTATGTGAACTGTATATCCGGAAGCAAGTCAGGGGCAGATGAAATTTATTTGAGAAACACTGGTGCCATCATCTCTCTGGCTGCGGGACTGAATTACAACTTCTCAAAGTTTATTCTCGAAGAACTGATTGCAAACATCAAAGGAAAGACTAGGGACAAGTTCTTGTTGTACCTTAGGTTCATTCAAGTGTTTATTAATGAACAATTTCCTGAAATGGCTAAAGATGGATAAACCCTCGACATGAAGTATCTTGGGCCGAACACCGTCGGGTTAATGAAGCAAAACCGAAAGGGAAAAATTACTTTTCAAGGAAAGTATCCCTTAGTGAAGTTTGGCACGTTTGCCAATTCATGTGAGGCATCTGAGTCTCATGTATCATCAGACCGCGTGACCTCTGAAGATGATATCTTTTCTGAAGATGATGTTATTCCGGTTTCCGATCACGAAGAAGATGAAGCTACACCTGCTGCTATGTGGTTGAAGAGCATGACTTGCATTCTGTAAATGTTGAAAGTGATTACAACGAGGGAATGACAGAGGATGCGATAGAGAATGAAGGAAATGATGTTGATTCTTTTAATGATTTGGATCTTACAGGTTTTGACAAGGATGATATTTAATTGAATCTTGGAGGCAATGATAATTTCTTGTCCAATGAAGACCTTGACACGTTTTTTGACACTATCCATGATGTTTCTCATTCAGCAACGGAGATAAGGGATACAGAAGATGTTCTTGAAACAATGCCTCCTTCTTCCAACCAAATGGCTGACACTTCAACTCCTATGGAGACATCTTCAGGGATTCCTCCCCTTGAGGATGTTATTCCTACTATTGAGCCAACAGTGAGTGAACCGTTAACGACTCAGACCTCCCCTTCTCCATTGAAAAGTAGAAGACTTGATCCGATACGGGGAGTATTTGTTCCAGAACTATCTCAAGGCCTTCCGACTCAACCAATAACTACTTCTTTTGCTACTTCATCTACTCCATCCCATGACGAACCAAGCACCCTTTATGAAGTTGGTGGTTTATCAGTTCCCCCAGAATCATCTCCTTCCAGGCCTTATCATGAAGTTGTCTCTGAGAGACTTGCTCTACATCTGGCCCAAGAACAAAGCTCAGAGCCTTCCTCCCGAGCTAAAGGAATTTCTATTGAGGAAGGCCACTCAGGAGAAGATGTGTTGGATTAGGTGTCTAAGCCCATAACTATAATTGTTATGTACTTGAATTGATAATAGCAATGTCCTTTTGGGTTGCCTTCAAACCTGGCAATTGAATAGGGTGATTGTTGGAGAGAGAAGAATGATTTATTAAATTATTGCTTGGTTAATAAATTAATAATCAATATAAATGATTTATTAATGTATTATGGATATAATATATTAATTAGAAATCATATTGTTTAATTAATATTTAATCAGAAATTAATTTGGAATTAATTTTGGGATTAAAGGAATTAATTGAAACTGCAGGGACTAAAGGTGAGAATGTTCAAAAGTTGTGTATTGAGCATTCTAGAACCTCCCTTAGAGGTGGGGAACGAAATCTAGAGTGTCCTAGGGTTTCCTTGGGCTCTAAGGGTGCCTTGGAAGCCTTAGGGAGGAAGTTAAGGGATTAGGGTTATCTAAGATACACCTGCCTTATCCTAAACCTTCCTTATCACCTATATAAACCCCTATAGGGTTGGATTTCGCCTAAGGCACTCCAAGAAAGGCTAAGGGCCGAAATTCTACTCTACTTCTCTCTCTCGATAGTAATCCTTGGTTGCTAGGTTTGTTTGTGAGCCATTAGAGGCGCGACACTTGTGGCGCTTGCTATCAAAGTTCAAGATCTTCAAGGATTTGATTGTTATTACAATATAACAATCAAGGTATGTATCCTAACCCTAATTATATGTTAATTTCGAAAATTACATGTGCCTCCTAGGGTTTCTAGTTTTTGTGTTCAATGTTTGTATGTCTAATAGTGAAAACATAGATCCTCACCTTAGGGTTGCATGCACACATAGGATTGTTTGTTATGTACAAAAACCATCAGTGGTATCAGAGCGTATGGTTTTTGTTTTCAATTAGATTTGGTACAATTGATTGAACTAGACAAAATTAGGGTTTATGGCTATTAAACCCTAAGGCCTTTAAATTTACGCAAATTAGGGTTTAAGAACCCTATTTTTCTAAAATCCCTAAGGGTTTTCAAACCCTTTCCTTTGGCCACCTTGGAGTCGAAATCTAGGGTTTCCTAACCCTAGGGTTTTTGATTTTTAGGCAAGTTTGAAAGCCTTGCCTTCCACTCCAAGCAGAAGATTTCAAAATCTAAGGAATCTGTTAGTAGGTTGTTATTTTTGGTAATTATCTTGTTAATTGTTTAATTGGATAATTAAAGATATCCCTGCCTAAGTTTCGAAATCCATGGATATAGGATTAAATTAAGTTAATATATTTAATTTAAATTGGTAATCCTTATTTGATTTAATAATTTAATTAATTTTTTAATTTTTGAATAATTATTAAATCAAAATAGTTGAAATTACACCCTTATGGTTTTATTAAGTTAATTAAAAGGTTAATTAAAAGAGAAAATTAATAAAACCACCTAGTATTTTAAAAGTGTAAAATACACCCTTATACTATATATATATATATATATATATATATATATATATATATATATATATATATATATATATATATATATATAATTAAAAGTCTAATATTATATATGTATAACTTAAACTGCTAGTCTTACCGTTAGTAGGCCTCATTCACGAAGCCGATCTATAAGGGGGGTATAAGGTTATGGCCTATAAAATGGCCGTTTAATGGGTGTCCACTCTCACCCACCGCTTCCTTGATTGGTGGAGGGTCGTTAGCCGAACGGGTAGGATAGGGCAAACCCTCTCCTCATTGAAAGTATAATGAATAAAGCAACTAAATGTTTTTACCAAATTCCCAATCTTAGTTACTTTAAGAAAAAGTGAAATCGATGCAATTCCATGTAATTACACTTTGTACCTTTGTTGAGACGTTAGTGGAGCGTGTGTGGTTAACCGCCACACTAAATGGGTGCTAAGCAAAGGTAGCGAAGGGTGACTCGGTGTTTGTCATAGTTCGATGGAGCGTGTGTGGTTAACCGGCACATCGAATAGGTGACTATAACATTGGGGGCACCATGTAAGTTTGCATGGTTATTCACACCCTGTTTTGTGATCCTCGGCATCCCAGTCACAAATCGAGGGGCATATCGAGATTTAAACATGCCATTGAAGTGTTCAATGAATCTCAAAAGATCTAGGAGTTTTCAATACATTTAAAACTTAATTTCATTTTCGTTTTTCATGGTGGAAAATTAGTGAATCGTCATTCACTTACCTTCAAATGTTCTGCAATTTGGATTACGGCACCCCTCTTCCAAATTGTAGAATATTGTGTTGGATCCTAGCCTTAATATCTCATTTGGGTGTTTTATTATGGACTCAATCAACTAACTTGAATTTTCTCCCGTTTTATAGATGTCAAAGTCTGACAACTATGGTCTTCCTAAATCCGTTGGAAAAAGTTTTCCACGTGAAGATGATGTTCCATGATTATATTGTGGAAATAGAAATCATGCTTCATTTCCTCCACCTCCTCCAATAATTCTCCCTGACCCACATGTTCGAAGACTTGAAAAGTTCAAGGTCACTCAAGCCCTATTGGCAAAAGACACGAAAATGGAAAGTCTATATGTGCTCATATCTTGGATAAAAGGTTACATATTGATAAATTGGGATTGTTGGGTGTCAATTTTTAAAGAAAGTTGGCTGTTGACTTGGTTCTTCAGTCACTTCCCGAATCATATGGTATGTTCGTTGGAGAGTACTATATGATGGGCCACGACATGACCCTTATTGAGTTGACTTATTTGCTTATTGCTGCTGAATCAGAAATGATTTGGCGCACTGGTCATCAAATTTGTCTGGTAAATCAATATCCCAACCCTCTATGGGCAATGGTAACATTGGAAGTCCAGAAAAGCTTTCTCTAGACAAGAGAAAGGCTGAGTCTGAGATAGTCACGTGTGCCATTCCAGAGAGTCCATAAGTTTCTACTGCCAAAAAGAAGGGGCATTGGTTACGAAACTGCCCTGACTACCTGAGAGATCTAAGAGATGGGAGAGTCAAGATGTATGACTCTGCTTCAGGTAAAAATCCACTATCTAACTCTATTAAGTTCCTATTTGGAGATTCTTAATACACGATGTGATAAGATTACATTTCGATGTTTTGAAGGATCGAAGAAAGGAAAGGAAGCTTGAAGGAAGGAGCAAGTTGAGTCTGATCGCGAAGAAATGGATTTCGATCGCATGATTCAAGGATCAGATATTTAAGCTACTACTTTAGAGTTAGGATAGATTTCTAAGTAATATTTACATAGTTTTCATTAGTAATCGCATTGTAAGGACAATATTTTTCCGCAATAAAATAAATTTTGATTTATCTTATTTATGTTTCCTTGCGATGGATTTTATGAAAATTGGTGTTTGAATGGTTCTATTGTTAGCAATATTGTGAATGGATTCGATTCTTAGTTATGTTATTTGTGGAAATGTCAGAAATTTACCAAACGAGGAAAGATTCTCATCGCCCAAGTTTTAATTGGACAGAAACTTGGAATCATGCAACTGGTATTATGTGACGAATGAGAACCTTCGTATATGGAAAATTAAGACTAATTCTTGTTCACATAAGTATGTGAGTCAAGTGAAGGATAATGAGATCTGGTACACAATGTTGTGCGCTAGTCAAGTCCACAACAAAGATCGATAAAATGTTCGTCATGATTTGCTAAAAGATTAGTAAATATGATTATACTTAAAAGATTAAGTATGATTCTAAATCATTGAAAGGTTTCAATGAATGGCAGAACGAATAAGAAGAATCAATTAGGCAAGAAAATTAAAAGTTTCTCCAATCTAAGAAGAAGGGAGAGTACTTTTGTATTAGGTTTATGATCGTGTTAAGAACCATATTACAATTCATCCTCTAAGGACACCTTAGTGCACTAGTATGGCTAAGAAGAGGAGTCGAGAATTGTCAAAATGGTTAAGACAATAGGATGAATTGTACTTTGTTCCAAAATCAAGTCTTAGAGTCAAACTCCAAGATTGTGACTTGAGTGACATAATCTTAAGTAGGAATGTTCTTACATTTGCACATTTTGGTAAGTTGTGATGTCTTGAATAAGACATAGACCAACTAGTACCAAATTGCGCGTAGTTTTGTCTTGATATAGACACACACTAACTCTTGGATATTTGTTTTGTCAAGAAATGTTTCTTGATAAGAGAATCTAATATGTCAAGAGGTCAGTGGGAGTCTAAAGATCCTGAAAAGTTTCAAGAACAAATCAAGAAGTAAACCTATTAAACACTAGCACACGACTTGAGGATTATAACCTATCGTGTTGACAAAATTGTATTTCTGTGCCAATCCAGTTGAGTGATTATGCATATGAGTTCTATGAGTTCTCAATTGAATGCATAAGGGCAAACACCTTGATAAATGAAAGTACATTGACTGGCATAGGTGAGCTGCTAAATAACTGGGAAGCAATGGTGGGACCCTTGATGGCAAAAAATTAAGAATGAACAAGTTCTATCCATAAGAGTTTGGATTTGTCACAAACATTATCTTATGATTGTGGTTATGACAAAATCACATGGATAGAACACATGCACCATAAAATCTATGTGTCATAAGGTTTCTCTCCTTCATGAAAATGATTGTGAGGAAACGCTTTCACTAAGAGATATTTTAAGGAGATGGCGATTATGTAAATTGCATTCTCGAATTCGATTATGATTACGGCATCCCTCTTCATAGTTCGAATTGTGAGATTTGGAAATTAGTCTGAACATTTGGGACTTAGTAATATAAGTTATGAATTAGTTTAGACACATATGTGAGCTTTCTAAAAGGTGTATGAGCTTAGATAAAAGCTTATCGAAGCATCTCGTATCATAAATATGAACTTCGGTAAGAAAGTCAATAAGTATTGATTTCTAGAAGACCAACTGATTTCTGAATACATGTCAAAGCTAGTGGGAGCATAAGTGTTATGCTGGTAAGAAGATAATTATAATGTTTGTGGGAGCATGATTATTATGATTTGCGAGTTAACAATACTAATTATAGAAAACAACAATTTCAATTTGCAAAGTTGCAAGGGATGAAGAGTTGTTTTGCTATAATTAAGGGAGAGAATATTATACTTCATTTCAAATCTAAAAGCTTAGATTGTGAGTTTTTTAGTCAAATTTAGTCAAATATATATGAATGTTATGTTGGAATGGTTCAACATAAGGAAATTCTATATATGGAAAAGATAATTGCATTCTCAAAATTTGGTTATGATTACAGCATCCCTTTTCATAATCAAAATTTTGAGAACATGGCAATTAGAAATATTATAGCAGAGGACTAGTCTAGTATCACGTCTTTATGTGAGACATTATGAATCGTGTCCCATACGCTTCGGGTATAGGATCGATTGCATATGCTATAATATTTCACCGTTCTAAAATTTTCCAAATGCCTAGAGCATTAAGAGGGAAAAGGAACTAGAACCGGATTTGACTAAAATGATTAAACAACTGTCAAAGGACGATCTAAGATTTCCTAAGGATTTGTCGCTTGTGAGTAGTTGGAAGTATAGTATTGGATGGACCATATCGACATTATTATGAATAGATAAGATTCTATTTAGAATGAGTTGTCATATGGAAAATATGGAATGTTTCCATAAATGGGAGTTGGATATTAAGAATCTATGTCGAGATTAGGAACTTTTATGCAAGAAGGATGTTCAAAGGAATGTACTTTGAATGTGAGACTTCACGTCTATGGAATTGTCTTGAAACAATCTCCAATAGAGAACTTTGTAATTTCATTGGCTGAGTCTTGGTGACTTTTGTGCAGTGACATTACAAAAGGATCGTTGCATAAAATGTTAGAATCTAACATATTCTAATAGTGGCAATAATTTTATATTCTTACACTAACAATGAGTTTTGGGGATTGTGAAATGAGTTTCATTGGAAATTTTTTCCAATTGACCTATTTCACAAAGAAAGGATGATAGGTAAACATAGTGTGCATGCTTGGTGCATGGGACAACTGTTGTTATAATTCAAGTGTCAAGTTGATTATCTGAAACAGTATACAATGATTAATGAGTAATCAATATGGTGACTAAATAAAAGGTGTTTTATTTATACTCAAAAGTTTTGGGGTCATATAGGATTAAGTATTATTATTGTGTTTCACTTTGCATGTTTTGACTTCCAGAATAACTAGGTTATTCAAACATCCATAGTCGCTCATACATTGGGAGTAGGTATGAAGCAAGACTGTCATGAGTCCGTCTGTAGATTGTCTAAAGTGTTTAGACATAGCAAAAGTTTGTTGCAGAGTTCATGAGTGCTTTAATAAGATTAGAGTATTGGATTAAACCCACGCTCACTTGAATCACTTCATGGATTTTATCACGAGTGATTGTGAGACAATAATATCTTATATTCTTGAAACAAAGAGATATGAGTTACAGTTTGCAAATCGGTTGCACATTGATAATACGTAAACGCACCAGTAACTTGGTGTTATAAAACGTATTGTTGTGTGTGATTTGATGAGTAAATAGAGCAAGCATATGAGTCGATGTTTATGCATTCCTTTTACCCAATGTTGGATAAAAGCGATATCTGTGGGCCCCTCGATGATTTAGTGATGACACCATAAAGTGATTGGCCAAGCCGGGACTGATTTGATTTGTTCAATTAGTCAGTCGTCATAAATCGGAAATCGGGAAACAGAACATAGACAGAGAGAATGAATAAAATCCATGTCTCGTGTCTATACGATATCTAGAATGGAGGAATATATGATCCCTTATCTAAGGACACGTCACTGACTAGGTCAGAGTTCGACAACGGCTTTTGGTAGCTAAAATTTGCTAGTCGATTTTTCAAGTTATACTTGCAATTATAATTATTAGACTTATCCAAGTGGGATACTGTTGGATTAGGTGTCTAAGCCCATAACTATAAGTGTTATGTACTTGAATTGATAGTAGCAATGTCCTTTTGGGTTGCCTTCAAACCTGGCAATTGAATAGGGTGATTGTTGGAGAGAGAAGAATGATTTATTAATTTATTGCTTGGTTAATAAATTAATAATCAATATACATGATTTATTAATGTATTATGGATATAATATATTAATTAGAAATCATATTGTTTAATTAATATTTAATCAGAAATTAATTTGGAATTAATTTTGGGATTAAAGGAATTAATTGAAACTGCAGGGACTAAAGGTGACAATGTTCAAAAGTTGTGTATTGAGCATTCTAGAACCTCCCTTAGAGGTGGGGAACGAAATCTAGAGTGTCCTAGGGTTTCCTTGGGCTCTAAGGGTGCCTTGGAAGCCTTAGGGAGGAAGTTAAGGGATTAGGGTTATCTAAGATACATCTGCCTTATCCTAAACCTTCCTTATCACCTATATAAACCCCTATAGGGTTGGATTTCGTCTAAGGCACTCCAAGAAAGGCTAAGGGCCGAAATTCTACTCTACTTCTCTCTGTCCATAGTAATCCTTGGTTGCTAGGTTTGTTTGTGAGCCATTAGAGGTGCGACACTTGTGACGCTTGCTATCAAAGTTCAAGATCTTCAAGGATTTGATTGTTATTACAATATAACAATCAAGGTATGTATCCTAACCCTAATTATATGTTAATTTCGAAAATTACATGTGCCTCCTAGGGTTTCTAGTTTTTGTGTTCAATGTTTGTATGTCTAATAGTGAAAACATAGATCCTCACCTTATGGTTGCATGCACACATAGGATTGTTTGTTATGTACAAAACCCATTAAGATGATCCCACCATTCTTGGACTTCAAAAGGAGATCAGTGTGCTTAATCAGAAGAATATTGAGCTTGATATCTGTGTGGCTAATCTTGAAGCTGAAAAGGCCCAACTTAAAATTTGTGTTGCAGATCTTGAAGAGGATAAAACTCTTAAATCAAAACAAATTTCTGATCTGCAAACACACATGGGAACCATGACTGCATGTTATTTTGATCTAAACAAGAAACTGGCAGAGGAATTTGGCGATAAATTCAAATCCAGTGCCGGCCAGTCATCTGTTCAAGATCCACCTGTTAACCCGCCCACTGAAAGAACATCTCGGGTCGTTGATCGATTTGAGATAGAACCAGTTCAAGCACCAAATGTAGTTGCTCTTAAACGTGCAAAAATTGGCTAAACATGTGGTTAGTAAGACGCAAAAGCAAAAAGGTGGAGTATTACAATGACTTCTGTGATTTCAGTTCCTGGACTAGGGTTAATCTTTCAGAACGAGCAAGTGGTCCATTCGCAAATCCTTCTGGAGATCCAAAGGCAACTCATTTCAAGTTGTTCTTGGAGGACCAAGTAAAGAATTTTCTAGCATGAAGACTGCCGAGTCTTTCATTAAAAGATATCCTAATGTATTGGATCCCAAAACAAATAAGCCTTTCCAGATTGTTATGTGGCCGCCAACAAATCAAGTTAGACAAATTCTGGTGCCGCAGACCTTCAGTGATGGATCTCTTGCAAACATGCTTTACTGGGTCTATGATGAAACCACTGCGACTGCTATCATTAAGTTCCGAGCTGGTTGCTTTCGCCTGTATGACAAAAGAGACCTACTTCAATTTGGAAAGTGGGATATTCATCATCTGGCTCTTCATCAGATCAAGGTAGCTGAAGAGATTTTCAAGTCTGCTGCAAAAGAGTACACTACAATGGTTGCCGAGATTATTGGAAAAGAGATGTGGTGTGGGGCAATGGGGGGTCCGATGTGCTTATAATTGAAAAAGACTGAGTCACAGCTAGCCCCAAACCAAGGGGGAGATTGAAGGGTCTAGTTAATGGTTTGGGCTAGGCTAATTAATAGGTCTTATTGAGTGATTAGCATGTAATTGATGTGTTGTTGGTTAGTTTACGGCCATAGATAGTTTACGGTCGTAAACAGGTCTACGACCATAAACCTGTTTACGGCCAGTCCATCCGTCCTATATATAGTGAGTGTCTGAGTCTGTTGTTGGTTGTTATGATCCACTGAGTTTACGGTCATTGTGTCCAAGTTGTACTAGACGTTTTTCTGATATAAACGTTTGCAAGCTTTGGTTTAATCTTCATCTACTCCATTCTTATCTTGTTTGATTGTTAGATTGCTTGATCACTGGTTAAGATCCTATTTCTAATAATCAGGAACTTCCAAAGTACTCCTTACTTTAGGTGAGCAGACAATTATTATGAGAGAAGTCAGATTTAGAATGGTCCTTTAGGAATATTATCTAGGAACATAGGATCACATTGGCTTGTCACTTGTAGTATGTCCTAATTTTCTTACAATCTCTCGTGTTTAAGTGGACCACAATACCGGCAATTGACCAGATCTATTCATGAAGGGAGAGGTACTAATAAACGGATAAAGGCTCTCTAAAAACTTTGATCCCAAAATAAAGAGGATGAAGGATAGAATGAAGTTTCTTACCTAGCTTTGATTTTTGGGCTTCAAGAACATCTAAAATATTCACAAACTACGTGGGTTGAAGGCTGATTTTCAGTCGGGAAGAAGGTGGGATTTTAGAGAGATGAAAAGTGAGAAAAGAGAGATTTTATCTCTATGGATAGGTCATCTCTCTCTTCATCTCTTTGGGGTTATACTCCACCAAATTCGTACACCAGGATCCAGAAATGTAACTTGATTTATGAAGAATACAGTGGGTAAATCTCTCCCACAGATTATTCATTTAGGTTCAGATTTGTTATGGAAAAAGAGAGAGAAGTTTTTAGAAAGAGAAGTGGGAGATGAAGTGTGAGAAGAGGTAAAATGATTAGTGATTTGGGGAAATGGTGTATTGGGGAGAGTATGGCTGATTTTAGGAGAGATAGGAGGGAGATTCTCTCTTCTTTTACTCATTTAAATCATTTTCCTCTTATTTTTATAAACCTTTTTCCAAATTTTTATAAAATATACATTTTAAATAAAAATTTGATTATAACACTTGGATTTTTGGCTTATAAAATGAGGTTAGATATTAATGATCCAAATTTTATTCCCTTAATTATATTTTTAAATATTTAATTGTTTTTGTCGGTTCATTGGCATTCTATGTAGCAGTTTTGTGATCCAAGTGAAATTGAAGAATCAAATATACTAATCCTAGTTTCAACTTTGACTTAAGTTCCTACAAGCTTCTGACCTAATTTCCACAACTAGGTCAAATGTATGATGTACCTATACGAATGTATAAAAGTGCTCGAGTCAGGGAATGACCTGAATTTGGATAGTTGTTACAGTTAAAGTAGTTGTAGAATTCACATATCAATGTGAAATCTAAGTACACTATCCTTCGATTCTACTCGTTTCCAAGTTTCTAGTAGGTTATAAAAAAGCTTCTAGTTACTAAGTCTAGTATGTTTCGTGCCTATACGTGAACCTAAGTTTATTCAAATCTAGAATTGTATCGAATATTGACGGTTGTCACAGCAGGCCCCGACGCCAGCTACTCTAAGGATCACTGATGGGCGTCATGGGAGGGTGGAGCCCCCGAGGGCTCGGGGCCATGCTTTTCAGCTCACTGCCAAGGAGGCCAGAGTAGTGCCAAATGTCGTGACCGGTATGTTTCTATTTATTACTTTGTTGATTATGTTTATGGTATGCTCATGTTTATGGTTCTAATAGGTACGTTCTTAGTGAACTCTTTACCGGATGTTGTGTTATTTGACTCGGGCGCGAGTTGTTCGTTTGTGTCTCGATCTTTTAGTATGGATTTTGTTATGCCCCTTAGTGAGTTGGAGTGTCCATTGTGAGTTTCTATTGCCAACGAACACTGGGTTTCTGCATCCAGTGTGTATAAGGGTTATGTATTGGAGATCTTCAAGGTTCCTTATCCAATTGATTTGATCCCTATCCCCATGGGGATGAGTGCGTGATAGTAGGGATGGATTGGTTGAGCAGGTTTGGTGTTATGATCGATTGCGAGGGTCAGCGAGTGGTGGTTTGAACCCCAAGTGGGGGAGAACTGGTAATCAATATAGAGGGCACTAGGGTTGGTTCAAGGTTTAGTTAGGCCACTAGGCTCGACATTATATTTAGCATGGGTGTGCGGGTTACCTTGCTTATGTGGTTGATACTCGATTCGGGGAGCAGACTTCGGTTTCAAAGGTGTTAGTTGTCAGGGAGTTTATTGATGTGTTTCCGGAGGAGTTAGCCGGTGTACCTCCCGAGAGGCATGTTGACTTCAGGATTGACCTAATGCCAGATGCGACTCTGATTGCCAAAGCGGAGTACCGGTTTGCCCCTCCTGAGATGCAAGAGTTGTCCTCTCAACTTCAGGAGCTGTTAGGCATGCATTTTATCAAACCGAGCAAGTCGTCGTGGGGAGCGTCGATATTATTCATCAATAAGAAGTATGGTTCACATCGGATGTGCATTGATTACTGGGAGTTAAACAAGTTAATGGTGAAGAGTCGTTATCCCCTTTCGCTTATTGATGACCTCTTTGATTAGATGTAGGGTGCATCTTGGTTCTCCAAGATCGAATTGAGGTCGAGGTATCTGCAGGTGAGGGTGAGAGAGGAGAACGTGAAGAAGACCGTGTTCCGGACTCGTTATGGGTATTACGAGTTCATGGTGATGTCATTTGTGCTCTCCAATGCGCTTGTAGTGTTTATGAATTTGATGAAACGGGTGTGTGGGCCGATGCTCGACAGATCTGTTATAGTATTCATTGACGATATCTTGGTGTATTCCAAGACCAGAGAGCAACACGAGTATCACCTTCGAGAACTTTTGGGAGTATTGAGGCGGGAATGGTTGTATGTCAGGTTCTTGAAGTGTGAATTTTTGGTACGAGAGGTCCAATTCACAGGACATCTCGTTAAGCAGGATGGGATTATGGTCGATCTGGCCAAGATCGAGGCCGTGATGCAGTAGGAGTTTCCAAAATCTCCCTTAGAGATCATGAGTTTCTTAGGTTTGGCGGGATACTATCGGGGATTTATTCAAGATTTCTCGAAGATGCAGTACCCCTCACTCATCTGACAAGGAAGGGAGTGGATTTCTGGTGGGGCTTGTAGCATTCGGATGCTTTTGAGACATAGCAACAGAGGTTATGTGAGGCCCCGATGTTTAACATTAGGTTTGGGGGCGGTCTATAACAGCCCAAAAATTTAGATAAAATTTTTCACTTAATATTTGAAAACTACAACCATATTTTTTTTTCCAAAATTCCATTACATAAAATCATCTCCATAAAATCAGAGTATCCAAAATAATGAATGCAGAAATACTGGGACTGCATGCTGCGCCATTAAGCCGAGCCCTTTCCCTTAGAACCAGAAGTCCCTGAAACACCCAACAAAACTGTAATCAAACGCTTAGTGAGTTCCCAAAATACACAAAACATATAACCACATAATACCAGGCAACAGATATACATAGTATTTCCATCGACTCCCTCCATAGTCTTCATCTGGAATGTCATGGGCTACCCCCATGGTCTTACATCCAAGAGCCATGAGCTCCCTTATGGTCTTACCAAGTGCCATGTGCTCCAACATGGTCTTCACATAAGACATAACATGCCAAATAACAAAACCATTGCATATAGTATTGAATCCTCATATCAAGTAATGGGCTGGCATTGGTGCCTTCGACCCATTGGTATAGTAAGAAGACTCACCTCATTCTGCTAAAAACAATAGTTGCTCGACTACCAATCCAAAATCTCACACTGAATAAATTTACAAATTACCCTAATTAGGATTATAACATAACCTAGTCAAAGAGCACAAAATCCTATGTCCAAGTCCCTCCATGATGGCCCAAAAGTATTTCTTTAATAGTGGGCCTAGGATCAAAGTCTAAAACTATAATGGGCCATATGGCCCAATATGGCCCAATCATGACATCAATAGCCCAAAACAATTCCCAAGGCCCATCTAACCCCAATCGGTCTAGGTCCAAGGTTAAGTGGAGTTCAATTGGGCCGAAATCCCACTGAAAGTCCAACACCTATAGGAGAGCATACGCCCAACGTACCTCAGAAGTACGCCTAGCGTATTGGATTCTTCAACTGTACGCGCAGCGTACATGTTGGTATGCCCAAATTACAAGCGGGTAAAGCACAACATCCATTGAGTGCTTAATACATGAAGACTTCACCTTCCAATTCAAGATCTAGGTCATTTCTAAGTTAATAGGCCATAAAGTTTGCAACTTTATGCCCTTGCATGCCATGAGAGAACCCAATACCATATTTAATCCATTAAGTTTCATTTTAAGCTCTTAATCTCATGCAAGAAGTCACTACAACCATCAAGCTATCATTTTTAGGCTTCAAACCAGACAATGGGACCTAGATCTAACACCCATAACCTCTGGAGCTGTTCAAACTCACAAGAGAAGAATCATGGACCAAGAAAGGACTCAAAACCAAACCCTAACTCAACTAATCATAAACAAGAGCAAGGTATGAGCTTTTTACCTCCACAAGCTTCCCAAGATGCTCCAAATGCAAGATCCAAAAGCTTTTCCCACGTTCAAGGCCTTCTTCAACTTCCTTCTCCTTGCTAGATCACCAAAAAGTAGGTATTTGAGGCACTTTCAAGCTCAAGAGGTACACATGAAGGTTTTATGATTTTAGGGACGTTTGAAAGTGATGGAGGCTGGTGAGGGTTACGTCCAAATGGATTAAGAATGTTTAAATAGGTCACAAGTCCGATTATTAGGGTTTTAGACCTCAACCTCGTATGCCACACGTACGAGCTTGTACGCCCTTATACGAACCTAAGTTACTTGATGCATCCGCTTATGTACGCTAAGCGTACACATATGTATGCCTAGCGTACGAAGGGTCCTCAAATTCACAAATAAAATAATTCAAGGGGGGTTAAATGAAATACCTGTATTTTTGAATGCTACAACTCTCCCCCAGTTGAATTGGACTTCGTCCTCGAAGTCTGCAGATGCAAATAGATCCGGGTAATGCTCTCTCATCTCATCCTCCGGCTCTCAGGTCCATTCGGAGCCTCTCTGGTGCTGCCATTTCACCTTCACAAGCCTCACCTCTTTATTTCGAAAAGATTTATTTTTTCTATCCAGAACTGCAATTGGGTTCTCAACATAGTTCAGAATCTCATCCACCTAAATATCATCTAATCAAATGACTGGAACCTCATCTGATACACACTTCCCTAGCTGAGACACATGAAAGGTGTTATATATCTGACTCGGCTCATTAAGGAGATCCAATCGATACGCAACCTTCCCAACTCGGACAGGGATCCTGATTGGACAAATGAATCAGGGTCCCAACTTGCTCCTCTTCCAAAAGCGGATGAAACCCGTCTAGGGCGACACCTTCAGCAGTACAAAATCCCCCACCTGAGACTCGAGATTCGAACGGCGTTGGTCAGCATAATTTTTCTGACGACTCTGTGTGACCCACATCCTGTCATGCACCTGATGAATCAACTCAGTGTTCTTATGAACCACTTTGGTGCTTCCCATGACTCGATTCCCAACCTCACCCGAACAAATCGGAGTCCTACATCTCCTTCAATATGAGAACTTGAATCGGGGTCGGTTAATACTAGCATGATAGTTGTTGTTTTAAGAAAACTCTACTAGTGGGAGGTAAGTATCCCAACTCCCTCCGAAGTCTAACACACATGCTCGAAGCATATCCTCAAGCGTCTGGATAGTTCGCTCGCTCTGACCATCAGTTTGGGAGTGGTAAGCAGTGCTGAAATGCAACTGATTACCTAACTCCTCATGAAACTTCCTGCAAAACTTGGAGGTGAATTGAACATTGCGGTCCGAGACCACCGATATCGGCACTCCATGCCTGACTTCCACTTCCCTCAAATAGATATCTGCTAATTTCTTGGCGGATATACTGTCACACCCCGCTAAAGTGGGAATACAGGGCGTGGCAATACAAAGGGTTTCATAGCAAAAGACAATGACAACACCAACCATAGTATTAAAAGCATTACAAATTTACAATGGGTTTGAACAACTTTTAAAAGAAATTACAATGTGAATTGTAATACAAGACATGCGAATGCTCCTAAAAGTGATGTTTCCCTAAGTGCCACTTACTCGATGATTCCTGAAAAAGAATGTAAAACGAGCGTAAACTATAAAAATAGTTGGTGAGTACTCACATGTTTATAACATAATATAGTTTGAAATCATGATAATCAGAATATTGATAACAGTTTCCATAAACAATGTTCATTTTTAAAATGAGTAAATAAGTTTTCATGAATAGAAGTTCGTTGCTAAAGCGAGTAATAAAGTTTCCATAGATACAAATATATTGTAAAAATGAATAAATAAGTTTACATAAACAAAGTTCGTTGTCATCATGAGAGATAAAGTATGTTGCCCAAATGAGATGCAACGTTCATATTCTCATGGGAAATAAAGTTTGTTACTAAAACGAGTAACAAGTTTCATTGCTATAATGAGCAACCAAGTTAGTTGCTAAGACAAGTAAATAAGTTTCCATTAATAAAATTTCATTGCTATAATAAGTAAGCTAGTTTCGTTGATAAAGTGAGTATACAAGTTTCGTTGCTCAAATGTGTATACAAGTTTTGTTGATAAAATGAGTATACAAGTTTCGTTGATAAAATGAGTATACAAGTTTCATCGTTAAAATGAGTATTCAAGTTTCGTTGATAAAATGAGTATACAAGTTTCATCACTAAAATGAGTATACAAGTTTCATTGCTCAAATGAGTATACAAGTTTCGTTGCTCAAATGAGTATACAAGTTTCGTTGCTAAAATGAATATACAAGTTTCGTTTCTCAAATGAGTATACAACTTTCGTTCCTCAAATGAGTATACAAGTTTCGTTGCTAAAATGCGATGTAAGATTTGTATATGCATCAAGTTTCCATTCATGAGTTCACAACCCAAGCCTAATGATCGAATCGTGCCCTATTGACTACTATGTGTATCGCAAACATAGAGAATAAAATGGTATAATGCACTCAAGGGAATCGTGCGAGTGAGGAGTTGTCTATCTTCTGATAGCGCTATCCATAATAATCATAGGCTCAAAATAGTTAATGAGTTGTGTCGAATGATTCTAGGGACTTAACCGAGATACAGTCCTCATGAATTAAAGTAACATACACATACATACAAAATATAGCAACCAAGTTTCATACGAGTCAAAATAAATACAACGAACATAAATAGTTTAGGACATGCTTTTTCACCCCAAAACATTTAAAAAACCGAAAATAGGGGAGTCGTGAATACTCACAATGCATTGAGATGATGCAAATGATTCCTTGATCTAAGTTCCACTTGTACCACTACCGAATCCTACAATAATATTACACACTAATGAGTCTCTAATTGAAATCTAACACTAGTATACTTACTATTATAATAGAATTATGCTAATATTGCGTCGAAATTTAATATTGTTAAGTTGCAAACATTTTTCTGAAATTGTGAAATTTTATAACTCATGTGATTAAGATAATTTTAGATATTATTGTCCGGATTTATTTTTTCTATCCAGAACTGCAATTGGGTTCTCAACATAGTTCAGAATCTCATCCACCTAAATATCATCTAATCAAATGACTGGAACCTCATCTGATACACACTTCCCTAGCTGAGACACATGAAAGGTGTTATAGATCTGACTCAGCTCATTAAGGAGATCCAATCGATACGCAACCTTCCCAACTCGGGCAGAGATCCTGATTGGACAAATGAATCAGGGTCCCAACTTGCTCCTCTTCCAAAAGTGGATGAAACCCGTCTAGGGCGACACCTTCAGCAGTACAAAATCCCCCACCTGAGACTCGAGATTCGAACGGCGTTGGTCAGCATAACTTTTCTGACGACTCTATGTGACCCACATCCTGTCACGCACCTGATGAATCAACTCAGTGTTCTTAAGAACCACTTTGGGGCTTCCCATGACTCGATTCCCAACCTCACCCCAACAAATCGGAGTCCTACATCCCCTTCAATACGACAACTTGAATCGGGGTCGGTTAATACTAGCATGATAGTTGTTGTTTTAGGAAAACTCTACTAGTGGGAGGTAAGTATCCCGACTCCCTCCGAAGTCTAGCACACATGCTCGAAGCATATCCTCGAGCGTCTGGATAGTTCGCTCGCTCTGACCATCAGTTTGGGAGTGGTAAGCAGTGCTGAAATGCAACTGAGTACCTATCTCCTCATGAAACTTCCTACAAAACTTGGAGGTGAATTGAACATTGCGGTCCGAGACCACCAATATCGGCACTCCATGCCTGACTACCACTTTCCTCAAATAGATATCTGCTAATTTCTTGGCGGATATACTGTTACACCCCGCTAAAGTGGAAATACAGGGCGTGGCAGTACAAAGGGTTTCATAGCAAAAGACAAAGACAACACCAACCATAGTATTAAAAGCATTACAAATTTACAATGGGTTTGAACAACTTTTAAAAGAAATTACAATGTGAATTGAAATACAACACATGCGAATGCTCCTAAAAGTGATGTTTCCCTAAGTGCCACTTACTCGATGATTCCTGAAAAAGCATGTAAAACGAGCGTAAACTATAAAAATAGTTGGTGAGTACTCACATGTTTATAACATAATATAGTTTGAAATCATGATAATCAGTATATTGATAACAGTTTCCATAAACAATGTTCATTTTTAAAATGAGTAAATAAGTTTTCATGAATAGAAGTTCGTTGCTAAAGCGAGTAATAAAGTTTCCATAGATACAAATATATTGTAAAAATGAATAAATAAGTTTACATAAACAAAGTTCGTTGTCATCATGAGAGATAAGGTATGTTGCCCAAATGAGATGCAACGTTCATATTCTCATGGGAAATAGAGTTTGTTACTAAAACGAGTAACAAGTTTCATTGCTATAATGAGCAACCAAGTTCGTTGCTAAGACAAATAAATAAGTTTCCAATAATAAAAGTTCATTGCTATAATAAGTAAGCTATTTTCGTTGATAAAGTGAGTATACAAGTTTCGTTGCTCAAATGTGTATACAAGTTTTGTTGATAAAATAAGTATACAAGTTTCGTTGATAAAATGAGTATACAAGTTTCATCGTTAAAATGAGTATTCAAGTTTCGTTGATAAAATGAGTATACAAGTTATATCACTAAAATGAGTATACAGGTTTCATTGCTCAAATGAGTATACAAGTTTCGTTGCTCAAATGAGTATACAAGTTTCGTTGCTAAAATGAATATACAAGTTTCGTTTCTCAAATGAGTATACAAGTTTCGTTGCTCAAATGAGTATACAAGTTTCGTTGCTAAAATGCGATGTAAGATTTGTATATGCATCAAGTTTCCATTCATGAGTTCACAACCCAAGCCTAATTATCGAATCCTGCCCTATTGACTACTATGTGTATCGCAAACATAGAGAATAAAATGGTATAATGCACTCAAGCGAATCGTGCGAGTGAGGAGTTGTCTATCTCCTGATAGCGCTATCCATAATAATCATAGGCTCAAAAGAGTTAATGAGTTGTGTCGAATGATTCTAGGGACTTAACCGAGATACAGTCCTCATGAATTAAAGTAACATACACATACATACAAAATATAGCAACCAAGTTTCATACGAGTCAAAATAAATACAACGAACATAAATAGTTTAGGACATGCTTTTCCACCCCAAAACATTTAAAAAACCGAAAATAGGGGAGTCGTGAATACTCACAATGCATTGAGATGATGCAAATGATTCCTTGATCTAAGTTCCACTTGTACCATTACCGAATCCTACAATAATATTACACACTAATGAGCCTCTAATTGAAATCTAACACTAGTATACTTACTATTACAATAGAATTATGCCAATATTGCGTCGAAATTTAATATTGTTAAGTTACAAACATATTTCTGAAATGGTGAAATTTTATAACTCATGTGATTAAGATAATTTTGGATATTATTGTCCAGATTTTTGTAATATTAATTGGGGGTATTTCAATACATTTAAAGGTGTTTTTAAACACCTAAAAATCCAAAAATATTATCAAACAATTTCCAAAATTTATGAAATTTTACATTTTCGTTCCAAATCCAGCAGAGGTCTTTCATAAATTTTCCCTTGAAATTTTGATGTAATTAACTATTTTTCCAGCTTTTTAAGCCTTCATAACAATATAAATTCCTGAAAAATAGTATCCAGATGATACAAATTCCCAAAATTTTTATAATACTTCCATTAAACGTACTTAAGCTAATAAAAATAAAAAATGGGTTTCTAAATAGTTTAACCCGATTTTAAGATTTTTGTACATTTATTCTAACAAAAATGGAAATAAATATAAGACGGTTTCCAAAATTGCCCAAACCTGTTGTAACACTGTTATTATACATATAGAAGCTGTGAAAAATATAAAAGATATTGTTCAATTAGTTTTGCTATTTTTCTTTGTTTTATTCTCTTGAATAATCATTAATTGGTGAATAATTATCAAACAGTTAAAGTAAATTACCAAAGTTTTTGTAAACTTCATTTACAATGTAAATAATCCGGAAAAAATAACAATGATGATTTTTATATAATGTAATCCGATTTTGTGGATTTAAGTGTACTTATTCTTAGAAAATAGAAGAAAAATCACATACTGAATAGAAAAATCATCCAAATTTTATTTGGAGTTCTAATATATTATAAGATTGTCTGATAAATTTTCATGAATTTTGGATTAGTAGAACTATTTTTTCCGTTATTATACATATACAAAAATCGGGGAAAAATATTTATGCATTATGAAAAATTATAAAAATATTTTTCTAAGTATTCCACATGAGTTACGATCTGCGAAAAATATTATATAGACTTTTCACATTCCCTAAAATGGTTTTATGATTTATTTTAATTAAACAAAAAGAAAATTCAAAACCATACCTGTGACAACCCGAAACTTTTCCGTTATCCTTACTAACTTTCCGTTAATCAAATTTGGATTCTTATCTAATTCCGTCAAATTTGATAGTTTGGGAAGGACTTTGTGTTTAAATAAATCTTTTCGAATTTATTTCCGTTTACGTTAGTATAATTTTTAGTCTAACGGAATATTCTAAACTCAGTTCGATCGACTTCTGTATTTGAAAACGAAGTTTTCTAAGTCGAAACATAGCATTTGGGCCAAACGACTCTTCAAAAGGAGTTTACGGCCGCAAACCCGGTTTACGACCGTAAACTCTGTTTACGGCCGTAAACACTGTTTACGACCGTAAACCCTCCCCCACCTCCTAACCGTAAACTCACCCCTATATAAGGGATGAGTGGCCTCCATTTCTCACTTTACACACTCCAGAAGACTTTCTCTCTTTACTCTCTCTCTACAAACTTCGATTTTTCTCAAAGATCCTCAAGAATGTAAGTGATTCTTCACCTTGATTATGTTTCTATCTCATTTCTAGTGGCAAATCCATGTTCTTAGCTCATAAATCTCATCATTTTTCTATATTTTCTCTCTCACCAAAAACACCAAGAACACACACTAGTGTTTTTGGGACTCTAACCACCCTTTCAAGCTTCTATTTCGTAAGTACTCTACCCTTAGCTTGTTGGATACAAGAGTCACTTGTTAACATCTAGAAATCGTGACCAGAAGGGTGTTTACAGTCAAGGCAATCTCCCTTGACCGTAAACTCCCTTTAAGTGGCACAAAGTTGCCACAACACCCTCCTAAACATATAAACTAAGCTTAGAACACTTCTAGAAGACTAGAAAGGGCCTTGAAACACCGAAAATCGCACTTCTCGTCGAAGTGTTTATGGTCGTAAACACTTGGACCGTAAACACCTTTTACGACCGTAAACACCCGGACCGTAAACACTTGGACAATAAACCCCTTTTACGACCGTAAACTCATGGACCGTAAGCCCATGAACCGTAAACCCCTTTTACGACTGTAAACTCATGGACCGTAAGCCCATGAACCATAAACCCCTTTTACGACCGTAAACTCCTCATTTTCAATCACATGTGATTCTAACACTTAGTTTTAAGTGTTTCTTAGTCCCTAAGGTAGTTTCCTTCCATGACGAATAGTGTTATACCCTCACCTAATGTATATATATGAACTTCTTCATGCTAAATAGGATCTGTTTGTGTCCAAGGCTTTTATTGACACTCAAAAATTCCTAGCAACTTACTCTAGGATCCCACGTCAACCGGTGAGTTCATACCCCTATACTTTTCCAAAATTTTCATGTTTTTAAGGGGGGGGGGGGGAATACAAGCAAAAAGTACAAGGAAACTTCTGCTCAAAATATATTATTTTTTTTTAAAATAATTATATGTTCTGTATGCTTTTAACACAGAAAACCGTTTTACCACTCGATTAAGAAATCAACTCGTAGAAACAGTTTTCAAATCTAAAGCAAGGAACTTGTGAATCTTTTCATAATATGTATTGTCTCATAAAGGATTCATGCAAATCATAATCAGGATTTTCGTGCTATTACTTGTAAATTCGTTAGGCTATGTTTGAGACATTTCCTTGGTAACACTCCCCCGGATTCGTGAGTGGAGGACTACGACTTATAACCAGAATCTCTTGAAGGGGGAGCGTGACTATTGTGTAGAGATCTATATGGGACTGACTATCACACACCCTCGCTGCTAACTACAGCGGAACCGTTAGGTTCAGGGGTGACAAAGTCTTAAAAAGATATTGGCCCCCGTTCGTTTCTTATCCAGTCAAAGTACGGTTATGGCACTCACAACTTAGGTAACGAGAATTTACTTTTCCAATATACTCCTCTGGGTGTAAGCAGAGCTTCGAAAATACGGCTAATATACTCCTCTGGGTGTAACCAGAGCTTCGAAAATACGGCTAATATACTCCTTTGGGTGTAACTAGAGCTTCGAAAAGAAAATTGTTGTCCAAGTATGGCAGATACTCGCGTATGGATAATCAACTATCAATCTTTAAGAAAATATGGGATTTTCTAGAATAACTTAATCTTTCATAAATAGTCTGTTTAATGTGTAACTAATGGATAATCAAAACTCTTTCATAGGAAAATATGGGATTTTTCTTGGGAAACAACTTTTCAAAGAATCAAGGAAACATTCCTTTCACCAGAATTAACTGCTTATGAACTCACCAGCTTTATGCTGATATTTTAAAACTGCTTGTATTCTCAGGGCATCAATAGGCAGGTACTTATGCCAACTTTTGGAGAAGATGGAACATCCTGAAGTCACATCTTTTACTTTTGCTATATATACTGACATGTATAAACCATGTTTTTGAACAATGTAAATATTCTTATTATAATGTAATGGTTGTGTTTACTATGCTTGCTATGATACAACTGTTGTGATACTACGCATGACGTCCTCCGCCCCGGAACGTTTCCGCCTTCGGTTTCGGGGTGTGACAATACCAAACAGTTACCAAAATCGATGAAACTTACTGAGATGTCATCATTTACTTTAGGGGTCATTCATACCTAGGATTTATAGACCTCAGAAAGTATTTTATATGAATTATTTCCTTATTTTCTTGAAATAATAATAATAATTCGAGAAAAATGAATTATTTTCTGAAAATTTGTAGAACTTCTCATTTTGTTGGTGGAATTCTGGGAAAAATCGTATTTGATCAGAAAAGAAGTTTTAGATATTTATTTGAGAATAAATAATTCATGGACATATTTGAATGCTTTTAACAACAAACTTTGATCATCAAGCATCTAAGCTTGAAGATCATCACATGCATGTTGTTTTAAAGGCCATTCATGAGTTTGAAATGGTCAAAAATCGTTTTGGAAAGAAAAATTAGGGTGCATGTGACGATTTTCCACCAAAACTTGTAGAAAAGTGCATTTCCATGATTTTAACTTAGGTTTAGGTCATGGGACTTCACCATCTACAACATGCATGTTGCTTTTGGGTGAAATCCTACCACCATCATCATCAAAACCATGAGTGTGTGTGTGTATGTTTATGTGTTCATGATCTTTTATAAGAATGGAGTAGAAGATGGATAAAATCCAAGAAAAATAGTAAACGTTGTAGGAATAATGAAGTAGAAATCGATTTTACCTTCAAAAACACCACAAGATGATGAATATTTTGAGTTTGAGGAGTGTTCTTGGGTCCTATTTTCTTGAAATTTCGTGGTTTAGAGGGTGGAGAAGAGAGAAATTGAGTGGTGAAGGTAGAGATAAATGAGAGAGAATGAAGGAGAAGGTGGAGTGTGAGAGAGAAGAAAAAATGATTATGTGTATGTTGGGAAGAGAGGGAGTGTCTTAGGAGAGGGGATGACGAAATCTTGGGTGAGTGAGGCTTCCTCTCTCTTGTTTCTTTTATAAAAATTCAAATCTTTTATAAAAATATCCAACTTTTTACAAAATGTGCACCTTAACCTAGTTTTATGCATAAACCTCTTTAATTTTGACTTATAAATCAAGGGTAAATGTTAATAACTTAATTTTTATTTTCCTTGATTGTATTTCATAATAATTATTATGATAAGATAATATTAAAAGGTTCTTAATTATTTTTATAGGATTTTTATGGTTAAAGTTTATAAATATGAGTTTTTATGTCTTTTAGGATTTTGGAGTTTAATACATCTTTGGATATCAAAATAATTTGAATCTTTGAGACTTCAAATTATTTTTGTGTTTCCTAACTCTTATTCAAGTTAGAAATAATGTTTGTAATTTATTTTTATTGGTTTATTGGCATTCTATGTAGTGATTCTGAGATTCACGCGAAATTGAAGAATCAAGTATACTAGTCTTAGTTTTCAACTTTGACTTAAGTTCCAACGAGACTCGGACCTAATTTCTACTACTAGATCAAATTCATGATGTGTGTATATGATTCATGAAAAGGTGTTCAAGTCAAGGAATGACCCGAATTAGAATAGTTGTTACAGTTAAAGTAACAATCTCGATATCAATCCTCACTGGATACGAACTTAAGATAAGTTTTTTTTTATTACTACAATGGAACGATGTGTCAGAACAGACTATACTTTCGTTCATGTTCTAATCTCATCTTAAAAGGTAGCATTTCTAGATACAAGCAACTTTTCGCGATACCTCTACTGATCGCTTTTTATTTCAATCTTCCGTCTTAAGTCAGATGCTACATCGAACTTGATTCTCTGAACCACATAACATACTCAGCGTAGTCGGACTCAATTTGATATGACCACTAGGGTCGAAATAACAATCAAATTCTTAGTCATTACCGAAACGATGGTAACGACATACTTGAATAAAACGAAATCAATTACTAGCTCCTTGGTAACCTTGTGACTTTACTTGATCCAAGCGTCAGTCATGTGCTTCCGGTAGTATAGGTCTCTACTACCCTTCACACCTACTCATACTCATCCCAAGTATTGTCTCGTAGTTTTCTAAGTCATTATCACAAAAACAATTTTAACACATACAAATGTGTCCAAACAATCACATAATTTTCCCTAGACTCTACTAGGACTTCTTCCATGCGTATCTTCAATCATCAACTCTGCTTCAACTCGGTTGGTGATGGAAATGTCAGACGATGGGATAACTTCACGGATTATACCAAAAATATTTCTTTCTTCTAATCGAAAGTGTACTTCTCTCGTACTAGACGTAATATTTCTTAAACGCATTCTAAAGGCAAGATATCACTCTTACGATATCTTACGATAGGTACCACTCAGTATCGTAAGCCTTCTCATTTCCTCCATTTACTCAATTCATTACGAGTCTTCACCATGATGTTTTGCACACCAAAGCATGCATTCAGTGCATTGAGACGAGAATATAGATAAAGAAGATTTAGACGTGTAATCCTCCTTATTACTCCGAAAATTTACATGCCAGTTCTAGTATCGTAATCAAACGTTTAGAAACCTGAGCACATAAAATTTCCAGATCCGGTCGGCAACAGGCCATAGATCCGATCAAACGATAGCGTAAAGCATCACAAATCATTTAGCACATAAAAGCATGTTAGCCATTTTCCCTAAATAAGCTAGTGCTTGCGTCTATTTAGGTGTACTGCCTAAAATATATTAGACACACTCCTCACAATCATCGCTTAGCATTCTAAGTTTAAGTCTAGAAATAAATCTTTATTCCTAGTTCGCTTAAACTAATGCTCTGATACGAACTCTGACATCCCCATTTTCACGGCCAGAAAAGACCAATTTTGTTTATGCTTTATAAAATCAGAGTATCTCTTTTTAATAAAAATGTTGTGGAATTTGTTCCCAGAAAAACATTATAAATACATTATCAAAAGCATTTCCAAAGAAATGTATTTTTATTCCTTTTAAAACCTTGGGATGTCATCGTCAATACAGAAACATAAGCATAAACAGAACTTACATTCATTTACACTAGTGATCTACATCTCTTTTAAATCTCTCAGTGCAAAGTAGATTCATATCGACACCAGTGATACAAATAAGCTTGAGTGGGTCAGGTTGGGAAACCTGATGAGTACATAGGGTTTTCAACCCACAATAATATAATTATTATGTTTAAACAGCAAACAATCAACCCAATTACCCATCCCCATTATCTACTTTACTCTTAAGGGTCTACCCTAAGAATCAACAATTTCTCGTTCATTCATTCCTAAGGATTATCCTATGGAATATGCACAAAGTCCATCATTACCAGGGTTTATGCATTACAACTGGTGAACACGTAGTACGAAATATCTGGTGAACACTTAGTTCTAAAATACCTAGTGAACACACTCAGTTCAAAATACCTAGTGAACACACTCAGTTCAAAAATGCCTAGTGAACACACTCAGTTCAAAATACCTGGTGAACAGTTAGTTCAAAAATACCTAGTGAACACACTCAGTTCAAAATACCTGGTGAACACTTAGTTCAAAAATACCTAGTGAACACACTCAGTTCAAAATACCTGGTGAACACACTCAGTTCAAAAATACCTAATGAGCACCTAATTCAAGAACACCTACAGGTTACGAGCCTGCTAGCATTCCATTGGACTGTCTAGTATAGTCTGTGGTCGTCATCTATACTCCACTAGATGACTGGATCACTGTCAACCTTGAGGTATTTCATCGTGTTATCACACGACAACTATTTCATCTACCCATGTTTTACCCAACACATTTTGTAGATCTAAAATACATATACATTTTAAAACATTTAAAACATGTATAAAAAAATATTTCACCCAGCATAGACAGCAAATATTCAGACAATATGCACACATAGCACGTAATTTATATTGAATACTTCATATCTATGTGTAAGATGAAAGCGACTATGCACTCACTTGATAAGGTGGTGACTCGGTACTCGTACAGCGCTTCGTTTACTTTAAAATAATTTCCTTCGACGAAACCTAGTATTATTACCACTAGATTTTAGTCTAATATTTACCGTGACTAATTGTTACTCTTATTATTACTATTATTATATAAGCGTTTAAACAATACTTTCCAACCACTATGTACAGACAGGGGCCACACATAAAACACCGGAGGGCAGGACCATTTTAGCATATAGCACTTCTGAAATCCAACAACCCTATACGGCCCTTTAAACCAGATTCTCCGTACCTCGAGTAGTTAAAAAGATATTCTAACGACACTTATATAAGTCATAATAATAGCTCAAATATTTATTATAAGTTCATAATAACAGTACTAATTTTAAATATAAGCTATATTAAAATAGGGTAAGCATAACTTACTTACAAGGGGGTTTTAGCTAGGAGTCGGGCTCTACAGGGGCAGAACTTCGTCGCTGAATCTTTCTAAAACATATAAATATTTTGTCATACAAATTATAATATTTTAATAAATCAAAATATCTATATTAATAATTTCACTAAAACATATAAATATTTTGTCATACAAATTATAATATATACCAATAAATGATTATTTTTATTTAACTAATTTATAAAGTTAAAAGAATTTAATAAACTAAAAGTTTAAATTCAAATTTTCACATATTTTTTCCCCTTTTTGCGTCACTTCCCGCTTACCCAAAATTTTGACTAAGTTTTCCCTCATCTCACCCGTTTATGTTCAAAGATACTTAATTACACCCACCCATAATACCTCCTAAATCTAACACAGAGCCTTAATGGTATCGTATTTTTCACTCCATTTTGCTTCAATCTACTTTACTCCTGTGTGTTACAATCCAATTTTCTCTCCCATGCACTACTTGTGGCATACCTTCTGTCATCAGTGACTGTTTCTGCTACAATCAGCACTCCAATCCGCCGATAACATCTATCGATCGATGCTTCCCTCCAGCTACTATACCCTCCACCATCGACGCATCTATGGTCTCTTTCTCGACCTGTCTATCTTCTTGTGTATCTACAACTGGTACGTAGAATTGTTGTTTAAATTATTCTAGAGATGATGCACATGTCTATGTGTATTCATATACAAATTGTCTTGTTATTAGGGTTTAATTTAGCAAAGGGTTATTATTCTTCTTCACTCACATTACAACGAAAAAGGAACCCTAGAAAAAAGGTATTCTAGGGTCGTTGATCATGAAAAAGGGGTAAATGATTTGGTGGGAAGAGAGTTGATTGTTGAATTGAAGAATGATTTGGTGGTATATTAGGGGTCTCACCCTCTACATCGTCGTAGTCCTCCCCCACCATATCAACGTACCAAAAACACACTCATATTTATTTTCTTACTAACATATTTTGTTTTCTTTCTATATCCACAATAATTTCTACCTTATTCTTTTGACTTTTTAGGATTCTTTGTTAATAAGTAATATGGAATTGAATTCATTGTTAACAAAGTAAGCTTTTTCTTCTGGTTAAACCTTCATAATCAACATAAGAAGTGCAAGCTTATTTAGCTCTGTTGTTGATTTTTCAATAACATGGATCTGATCATTATTGTGAATCTTTGTTTGTTCACGAATCACTTGATATGTTTAATGGACTTAGCTTGATGTTAATAAATGTCAAATGATTCTCGACTATTTACTCTTTTTTATGGATTATAGAAAGTTATTGAATATGTTTCCTTATATACTGTCATAACATTGTTTCTACCATTTTGCTATTGAGAATATACTTTAATTAAAGTTATTCTTTCCCAATCATTCAAAAAGTGCTAGTACCTTGTGCATTCTTAGTTCCATTTTGGTTTATTACATTGAGGTGGTGGTGCTTAATTTAACCTTTGAAATTTTGTAGCAGGAAAAATGCAACTGAAATGTTACTCAAAGTGGATGACAACGGTGAGAAGCTTATAAGAGCACCTATTAATGCGGGAAGGAGGAAATCATGCCAAGCCAAAATATTCCAAGTGTTCAACATTTATTTAAAAACATGAATGTTAATTCAATCATTTTGTAATTAGGATTTCATGTAATTTGATGAATCTTTGCGATTTAGAAAAAATATGGTTATATAGCATTAGATTTTAGAACATGTTGATTTGAAGTTGTTTTGTTATAAGGGTAAAATGTTAATTTTTATTATTAAGCAAATTCATTCAGTAATCTTAGCAAACAACACTAAATTATACAAGCCTTTTAATGGTTTAATCCTTTTAATGGTTCGAATCTAAATCTTTTAGATTCTACTAAATAGCCCTTTATTTTGTGAACAAAACAATGAAACTATGTTGTTATTATGAGATTCTTTAAATCTTGTTTTGTTTTCCTTGTAACTTTTTGATTTTAGTGATGTGAAATATACATGAAGTCTTTTGTTTCTACCATTAGTTGCTCACAGTGATAATATATTGAAACATGTTATAACATAAACTACATGTTATAGCAATGTACTTTCGTTATGCAATGTTAGACAAAATTGTATTCTTTTCATTTATTTATCATACTATTCTGTTAAAGTAAGTTGTATTCTTTTCATTTTTAATGGTGTATTATCTGGTGCAATTAAAAGAATAGATGACAAAAAGGGCAATTTGGTCCTTTCCTATAGCTCTTATTCAATACAACTATATTGTTATTTGTTTTTGTTTTTATTATTTTTAGTTTTTTTTTTGGTTTTTTCAGAAATTGTTTCTAACTTTACAAAACTGTCATTCAATTTTTTTCATTAATTTATACAACCCTTTAATTGCAAAAAAAGCAACGTACTTTTGTAAAATGCCATGATTGAACTTTTTTTTCATTTTTTATTCTGCCAAATGATATCAAAGATAAAAATGGTCAAATTTATGAGTCTTCCAAAAAGTCTAAAATTGTCATTTTTTTGTATAATAACTTAACCAGGAAACAATTTCAGTTTTACAACAACAAATTTTCATTTTATAAAGACTATTCTTTAAACTTACAAATACAATAGTACAACCAGAATGAACATTACATAATTAAAGTAACATATTCAATGAACGAACCCTAATTATACCGATAATACATTATTGTTCTTTTATAACTATATTTACATATAGACACATATAATAGTTGTAATCATAACTAAATGCTACCTATACACACAATATTTGTTTCTTCTCAAAGCCAATCCATCATATTTGGCACACATAATAAAAGGTACATGACCATAAATAACCAATACTAACTTGTTTTCTTTTCTTGCGTTAACTAAGTACAACTAGTAGAGAACCGCCCTATGGACACACAAATATTTAGTGTGATCATATGTATCACCTTTTAGCTACTTTGTCTGTTATGTGACTAAAAAGGCACCAGGTTATAGACACACATACAACTGACTCATGTCACAATACGTTTATCTATTGTCTCTCATAAAAAAAAGTATGACAATCTTAATCGAAAGTTGTGGCTGATTGTGACCTATGGCCTCAGTGTTCGAGTGTGACTAATATTTGTCACATTTTGTATAATTAAGTGTGGTTAAAGTTTTGATTATCTGTATAATTAAGTGTGGTTAAAGTTTTGATTATCTCTAAATTTTTTTAGCGACCTTTGGCCACACTTTTTATAAAAAGTGTCACAGGCCGTTTTTCGGAAAGTGTGACCGTAGGTCTTTTTTGTACTAGTGTCATACGAAGTCAGATTTGGGCGTTCTTTTTTTGTATGTTCTCGGTTTAAAGTATACTACAAATTTTGTTTAGATTACTAAGGATAAAAAGTCTTCTACCGTAAATTCACTATTTACGTCTCCCGGTGTCGTGTTGGTTTTGCCGTAAAACTTCGACGAGCCATAACTTATTCGTTATAACTCGGATTTCGGCGTTCTTTATATGTACGGAACCCTTGTAACATCTACTACAACTTGGTTAAGATTAATCCTTCTAAATAATCTTCCATCAAAAACTCATTTTTGATGCTCATCGTCTCTAAATTGACTAGCCCGGATCTGCGGGCGTTACAATTATCTCCCCCCTTAGGATGGTTACTGTCACACCCCACTAAAGCGGAAACACAGGGCGTGGCAGTACAAAGGGTTTCATCGCAAAAGTTAAAAGACAACACCAACCATAGTATTAAAAATCATTACAAATTCACAATGGGTTTGAACAACTTTTAAAAGAAATTACAATGTAAATTGAAATACAACACATGCGAATGCTCCTAAAAGTGAAGTGTCCCTAAGTGGCACTTACTCGATGATTCCTGAAAAAGCATGTAAAACGAGCGTCAACTATAAAAATAGTTGGTGAGTACTCACAGATAAACAAAATAATATTGGTTCCATGAATTGAAATCAAAGTTTTGATAAAAGTTTCCAATAATAAAAGTATTTTGTTAAAATGAGTAAATAAGTTTGTAAAAACAAAGTTCTTTGTCATCATGAGAGACAAGGTATGTTGCCCAAATAAGATGCAACATTCATATTCTCATGGAAGATAAAGTTCGTTACTCAAACGAGTAAACAAGTTTCATTGCTAAAATGAGCAATCAATTTCGTTGCTACAAGGAGTAAACAAGTTCATTGGTAAAACATGTATATAAGTTTTCAGTAATAACAGTTCGTTGTTGTAATGAGAAACAAAGTTCATTGCTATAATTAATAAACAAGTTTATTGCTATAATAAGTAACGAGTTTGTATGTGTATGAGCAAACAATGAGTCTCAACCAAACCTATGATTGAAGCCCTATCAAGATCTATGCTTATCGTTCCATAGATGAATATGGTATCATGCACTCCAGCAATAGGGCGAGTGAGGAGTTGTCAATTCCTAATAGCGCTATCCATAATGACCATTGGCTCAAAGAGTTAATGGTTAGAGATAAGGGAAGGGCCTTAGTACGATAAGTTCTCATGTTCTGTGTTGCATAGACATACATAGAGAGATATAGCAATAAAATAGCAATCATGTTTGATACAAATCAATTTAAATACAACATTCAAATAATAGTTTTTCGGGACATGCTTTTCCACCCCAAAACATAAAAACTGAAAATAGGGGAGTGAGTGAATACTCACAATATGCAAAATATAGCAACCAAGTTTATACGAGTCAAATAAAATACAACGAATAATAAATGGTTTTTGGACATGCTTTTCCACCCCAAAACATAAAAACTGAAAATAAGGGGAGTCGTGAATACTCACAAGATGCAAAATATAGCAACCAAGTTTATACGAGTCAAATAAATACAATGAGCATAAATAGTTTAGGACATGCTTTTCCACCCCAAAACATTTAAAAACCGAAAATAGGGGAGTGGTGAATACTCACAATGCATTGAGATGATGCAAATGGTGCCTTGATCTACGCCCCACTCGTACCATTATCTTTTTTCCTACAACGACGTTACACACTAATGAGTCCCTAATTGAAATCTAATACTAGTATACTTACTACTACAATAGAATTATGCCAATAATGTGTCAAAGTTTAATATTGATAGGTTACAAACATTTTTCTGTGAAAATTAAATTTCAAAGAATCAATTGTTATATAACAATTTAAGTGGAAAATTCCCATTATTGAAATATTAATATTTAACATTTTAAGAGGTATTCCAATGATTAAATATTCAAAAACTAAATCAATTTAGTTCTAAACTTTCCTAAACTTTGCATTTCAGTTTTAATTGAAGTCAAAGACCTTAAGATAAATTTTCTTGACTTTTTGATTTGTCTAATTATTTTTCACCATTTAATTCCTTGAATAATCATAAAATCATGGAAAAATAGTAAAAAGTTAATAAAAATTACCAAACTTCAGATTTTTGTTCTAACTACATTAAAAGACTTCCAGATAAATTTTCATGGTTTATAGATATGTATAACCAATTTTCTTATAATTAATTCTCTAAATAGATAAAAATTCATGAAAAATAGCAATCAGTTAAGAAAATTCCTCAAACTTCTTATATTACTGCCATTACACATACTTAAGCTGGGAAAAATATAAAAATGGATTTATCAACTGTTTAACCCAATTTTTATGATTTTTGTGCATTTATTCTAATAAAAATGGAGATAAATAGAAAACAGTTTCCAAAATTGTCGAAAATTTTTGTAACACTGTTATAACATATATAGAAGCTGTGAAAAATATAAAAGATATTTTTCAATTAGTGTTGCTATTTTTCCTTGTTTAATCCTCTTAAATAATCATTAATTGCATAATAATTATTAAACAGTTAAAGTAAATTACCAAAAATTTTGTACACTTCATTTACAGGGTAAATAATCTGGGAAAAATACCAAATGTGGTTTTTATATACTGAAATCCGATTTTGTGTATTTAAGTGTATTTAATCTTAGAAAATAGGAGAAAAATAGTATACAGAAGAGAAAAATCATCAAAATTTTTATGTAGCCTCCTAATGTACTACAAGGTGTTCTGGTAAATTGTCATGAATTTTGGATGAGCAGAACTATTTGTTCTATTTTTAGGCCATTATAAATACAAAAATCAGGGAAAAATAGGAATGCATTATGAAAAATTCTGAAAATATTTTTCTGAGTCTTATACCTCTGGTAGCAACTGCGAAAATGGTTATATATCATTTTAAGATTCTCTAAAGTGCTTTTATGATTTATTGGAGCCAAACAAAAAGAAAATTCAAAACCATATTAAACAGTAGCAAAAACCGATGAAATTTAATTTGGGATCATTTCTTAGCATAGGGGTCATCCACGAATTTACCTAGGATTTATAGACATCAGAAAGTATTTTATATGATTTATTGCCCTATTTTATTTCAACAATTATAATAATTCGAGAAAAATGAATTATTTTCTGAAAATTTGTTGAACATCTCATTTTGTTGATGGGAATCTGGGAAAAATCGGATTTGGTCAGAAAAGGAGTTTTAGATATTTATTTGGAAATAAATCCTTCATGAACATATTTGAATGCTTTTAACAACATACTTTGATGATCTAGCATCTAAGCTTGAAGATCATCACATGCATGTTTGTTTGAAGACCATTCATGAGTTTGAAATGTTCAAAAATCGTTTTTGAAAGAAAACTTAGAGTGCATGTGGTGATTTTCCACCAAAACTTGTAGAAAAGTGCATTTTCATGATCTTGACTTAGGTTTAGGTCCTTGGATTTCACCATTTACAACATGCATGTTGTTTTTGGGTGAAATCCTATCACCATCATCATCAAAACTGAAGTGAATGAACATGCACACATATTTTCTAAGAGAAAGGTGTAGAAGAAGAAGGAAATGCAAGAAAAACCTTGAAAAGATGGAGGAAAATGAAAGGAAATCGTGTTCTACCTTAATGAACACCACTAGATGATGAAGATTTTGAGCATCATGAGTGTTCTTGGACTTGTTTGCTGTAAAATTTCGTGGTTCATAGAGGGAGGAAGAGAGAAAATGTGTGTGAGAGTGTGAGAGAGAAATGAGAGAGAATGAGGGAAGATGAAGTGTGAGAGAGAAGAAGAATGATTTTGTGTTGGGAAGAGGAGAGATATGGGGAGGGAGATCCGAATTTTCAATGAGGAGAGAGACTCCCCACCTCTTCCATTTACTTTATATAAATTTGCCTCAATTTTTATAAATTTTCCCATTTTTTTATAAAGTGTGAATTAAGCCATGATTTGTTTTATTAAATTATTGATTTAACTTGTTAATTAGGAATAAATGTTGATAGTTTAAAATTTATTTTCCTTGAATTCATTTTCATAATTTTGATTATTATAAGATAATATTAGAAGCTTCATAATTATTTTATAGAATTTTTAAGGTTAAAGTTTATAAATGTGAGTTTTTAGGGCATTTAGGGTTTTTAGGGTCTTGAGATTTAATAAATATTTGGATATCAAGATAAATTGAATTATTTGAGATTTCAATTTATGTTAGAGTTTCATAACTCTTTTCTAGTTAAAAATAATGTTTGTAATTTATTTTTATCGATTTATTGGCATTCTATGTAGTGGTTTCGAGATTCAAGCGAAATTGAGGAATCAAGTATACTAGTCCTAGTTTTCAACTCTAACTCAAGTTTCTATGATATTAGGACCTAATTACTACTACTAGGTCAAGTGCAAGATGGGTGTATATGATTCATGAAATGGTTTTCAAGTCAAGGAATGACCCGAATGTGGATAGTCATTAAAGTTAAGTAGTTGTAGAATTCACATAACCATGTGAAATCTAAGTACACTATGATTCGATTCTACTTGTTTCCAAGTTTCTAGTAGGTTATAACTTAGCTTCTAGTTACTAAGTCTAGTATGTGTCGTGCCTATACGTGCAACTAAGTTTAGTCAAATCTAGAACCGACTCGAATTTTGACGGTTGTCACAGTTACGTCCCGGAATCATCAACGAAACAGGGTTGTATAATGACTCGGTACGTTATCTCTTTATCCTAGGTAATAATCGTAACTTCTATGTTCCTTCGAATGAGTATCTAATTCTTGGACTTCTCGACTGGAGGCGATGCTCGATCTTGCACTTGCTCCCTATCTCACGTTAGACTCCAAATTATGACCTTCAAGTCACAATCTCGATCCTCACTGGATACGAACTTAAGATAAGTGTTTTTTATTACTACAATGGAACGATGTGTCATATTCTAATGACCTATCATCGTATGTTGCAACGCTTAGACTCAGGTCTCTTAGAGTCTTCCAGAATAGACTATACTTTCGTTCATATCTAATCTCATCTTAAAAGGAAGCATTTCTAGATACAAGCAACTTTTCGCGATACCTCTACTGATCGCCTTTTATTTCAATCTTCCGTCTTAAGTCAGATGTGTTGGATTAGGTGTCTAAGCTCATAACTATAATTGGTATGTACTTGAACTGATAGTAGCACAATCCTTTTGGGTTGCCCTCAAACCTAGCAACTGGACAAGGAGATTGTGAAAGGAGAGAAATTGATTTATTATAAGATTAATAAATTAATATAAATGATTTATTAATATGTTAAAAGATTTAATATATAAATTAGAAATCATAAGGTTTAATTAATAATTAGCCAGAAATTAATTAGAATTAATTTTGGGGTTAATTGTATTAATTATAAAGTGCAGGGACTAGTTTGTAATTATCTAAAAGTTGAGTGGAAGGCTCCAGAACCTCCTTGGAAGGGGGTGGACGAAATCTATAGGGGAAACCCTAATGATTTCGTCCAAGGGTGCTTGGATAAGGCCTTGGGTTAACTTAGGCCCCAAGCAAAGGAGTGTTAGGGTTTTCCCTAAACCCTAGATCCCTCAGCTATATAAGGAGCCTCCCGACTCCCAAAATTTGCGACTCTTACTTTGGTGAAACCCTAGGGCCGAAAATTACATACCCTACTCTCTCTCTCCTCACAAGTTTCCTTCTTGCTAGCTCTTGGGTGTGATTCCATTAGAGGCATTACAATTGTGGTGCTAGGCTTCCAAGAAGATCAAGATCAAAGGATTGTCAATTGTTTGCTATAACAATTGAAAGGTATGTAACTGTTAAACCTTAATTGGTATTTTCGAAAAATAGCCTCTCTCCTTAGGGTTCTTGTTTTGCAATTCAAAGTTATATGTTCAATAGTTAAAACATAGAGCCAAAGTAGGTTGCATGTGAACTTAGGAATTGTTTTCTAGTTTATTTGTTTTACCCAAAACCCATCAGTGGTATCAGAGTCATTGGTTTTGTTTTAAATTGAATAGCTATAATAGTTGAATTGCAAATTAGGATTTATAGCTATTAAACCCTAAAAGGCCAATTTTTGTTTTTAGGGTTTTTGGTTCAAAGGATTTTTCGAAAAACCCTAGCCTCCATGAACCCTAATCGAAATTAGGGTTAGGGTTTTGAAAACCCTAGCCTCCTCCCTTGATTTTCGAAATATGCATGGCATTTTTAGGGTTTCTTGTTTTGGATAATTATTGCCTAATTGAATAATAGAAAAATAAGGAAACTATCATATACCCTTAATTTCGAAATCTAGAAGGGATATGGATTAGGATTAAATTAATTGTTTAATTTAATTAGATAATCCTTACAAGATTTAATAAATTAATTAAAAGTTAATTAATAGATAATTATTAAATCTAGTTATTTGGTTTATTTTAAATTTAAAAGTTTAATTTTTCGAAATTTTTATAAACCTTAAAGTTTTAAAAAGTTTAAAACACACCTTATATATGTATTATAACTAAAAGTTAAATATTATATATGTATAAGAATATGGTCAGTCAAATCGCTAGTATGCCTCATTCACGAAGCTAGTCTATAAGGGGGGTATAAGGAAACTACCTATAAAATGGTAGTTGAATGGGTGTCCACTCTCACCCACCGCTTCCTTGATTAGTGGAGGGTCGTTAGCAGAACTGATTTGATAGGACAACTACATCTCATTAAAAGTATAATGTTATTAAAGAAAGTACTAGAACATTATTTTACAAAAATCCCAACTCTAGTTACTTTAGGAAAAATGTGAAATGTATGCTAATCCATGAAATTGCACATTATGCTTTATTGGTTGTTAGTGGAGCGTGTGTGGATTACCAGAACACTAATAGGCACTAATAAAGAGTAGTAATGGGTATCTCATAATTATCATTTTGGTGGAGCGTGTGTGGTTTACCGGCACATCAATAGTTAATGATAAAGACAATGAGGTTACCAAGCACATTTGCATGGTTATTCACATCTTGTTTCTGATCCTCGTTATCCCAGTCACAAATAGAAGAGCACAATCCGAGATTAAAACGTGCCATTGAATAGTTTCAATGTATCTCAAAAGGAATTAGGAATTTCACTTCGTTTATTTCGTCTAATGGTGGAATTGGTGAATCGTCATTCACATACCTTTATGAAATTTACACTTGGATCTCGGCATCCCATTTCTAAGTTGTGAATCTTCATAGTTGGATCCTAACCTTGATATTATATCTTTGGGTTATTATATTGAGGTATCTTGAAATCTAACAAAAACTATCTTTCTTTTCAGATGTCTACTCCTACAAACAATTCTGATTCATCATCCTCCAACCACAACTTCTCTTTGCTCAACATTTGCTCCAAAATCGTTATGGATGGCTCTAACTATAACGATTGGATGCGAAACATCAAGATGGCGCTTCGTTTTGAGGACAAAGAATATGTCCTTGAAAAGGAGCTCAAAGAAATTGATCATTCTAAAGCTACTCCTGAAGAATATGCTGCCTACAAGAAGCACTATGATGATGCCACCAAAGTGGCATGCATCATGGTCGCAACCATGTCCCCAGAACTGTAGAGGTACTATGAGGGCTACTAGCCCTTTGAGATGAACAAGGACCTTATGGATAAATACCATAAGCGAGCTCGTTAAGAAAAGTTTGAGGTAGTCAAGTCACTCATGGCTTGCAAGATGAAGGAAGGGGAGTCGGTTGTTAGTCATGTGCAAAGAATGCAACGCTACATAGAGCGTTTGGTCAACCTCAACATTCAATTTGATAAGGAATTGGCCATTGACATGGTTTTGAACTCATTACCCGATTGTTATGGTCAGTTTATCCTAACTTACCATTTGAACAACACTGAGCAGACAT
Organism: Lactuca virosa; assembly: GCF_052849685.1. Taxonomy (NCBI): domain Eukaryota; kingdom Viridiplantae; phylum Streptophyta; class Magnoliopsida; order Asterales; family Asteraceae; genus Lactuca; species Lactuca virosa. The sequence continues at coordinate 416,716,469 of NC_136428.1, read as the reverse complement.
TGGCCCAATTGCACAACTTGTTGCAGACAGCTGAAGTAGGGATGAAGGGTAAAAGTATAGCCTCCACTCCTGCAAGTGCTCATGTCTTGGTTATTGGACAAGGAAAGGGGAAAAAGAGGAAAGGTCCTCCTAAGCAAAATTGGAAGGGCAAGGCCCAAGCTGGGTCATCTAGTAATGGCCCAAAGGCTAAGCCCAATGCTACCATTCCCCATGTTTCTGATCCAAAGGATGCTGATTGCTTTTATTGCAATGACAAAGGGCACTGGAATAGAAGCTGCCCAATATATCTGCAAGATATCAAAGATGGCAAAGTGATACCATCTTCAGCAGGTATTTACACTATTTCTTCTAATAACTCATTATCTTCTCGTTCATGGGTCCTTAATATAGGATGTGGTTTTCACATCTGTTCTGATTTGCAGGGGCTAAAAGAAAGTGAGGAGGTAGAGCGAGGGAGGATAAACTTGATCATGGGGAACAGAAAGTCTTCACCGGTAACCAAGATCGAAGTTTATCAACTTTTGCTTAATAATGATGTTAGATTAGACTTACTCAATTGTTGCTATTCATCTGAGATGACGAGAAACATTATTTCATTTCATGCATTGTTCAGACAAGGTTTTAAGTATTCTTTTAATGATTTGAATGGTTCAACTTCTATTTATAAGAATGGTGTCTTTGTGTTTGAAGCTTTACCTTGTGACGGTGTGTATGAAACAGTGACTTGTGTTGATAGCTTAGGTAATAGTGTGTTTAATATTGACTTGTCTAATAGTGTAGACAAGGCATGCTTGTGGCATTGTCGTCTTGGACACATTAACAAGAAACACATAGCCCAACTCCAAAAGGATGGAGTATTGGAATCATTTGACCTAAAATCGGATGATATGTGTGAATCTTGTCTTTTGGGAAAGATGACGAAATCACCATTCACAGGGTCTTGTGAAAGAGGTGAAGGTCTGTTGGACCTCATACATACAGATGTATGTGGGCCCTTGAGATCAACTACAAGGGATGCTAATCGATTCTATGTGACTTTCACTGATGATTATAGCAGATATGGCTATATCTACTTAATCAAACATAAGTCAGAAACCTTTGAAAAGTTCAAAGAGTTTAAGCATGAGGTCGAAAATCAATTGGGCAGGAAAATAAAGGTACTTAGATCCGATAGAGGTAGAGAGTATCTTAGTATCGAGTTCAACGACTATCTAAAAGAATGTGGGATAGTCTCACAATTTACTCCTCCTAGGACACCACAGTTAAATGGTGTAGCTGAGAGGCGTAATCGAACCTTGTTAGACATGGTTCGTTCTATGATGAGTCGTGCTTCACTTCCTATTCACTTCTGGGGGTATGCCTTAGACACAGCCGCCCACATCCTCAATCTTGTCCCTACAAAGAAGGTTGCCAAAACACCTCACGAAAAGTGGACGGGGAAAGTTCCCTCGTTAGCACATATTAAGTTTTGGGGTTGTAAAGCTTTCATAAGACGAGAGACTCACGAAAAGCTAGCAGCTAGAAGTGAGAAATGTGTTTTCCTTGGTTACCCAAAACAGTCTTTTGGATATTTGTTCTACAGACCTAGTGAAAACGTGGTCTTTGTAGCACGAAGAGGAGTCTTTCTAGAAAGAGAGCTCATATTCAAAGAGGACAGTGGGAGCACCATTGACCTTGAAGAAATTCAAGAGTTAGCCAATGAAGGAACCTTAGATGACACTAGCACTCAACCAGAGGAAACAGTTCCTATTGAACCAGTTGATTACTCATTACCTCTTCGAAGATCCACTAGGGTGAGTGTGCCACCTGAGTTGTATGGTTTTCATATTACTTCGGATGGTGACGCCTTCATCAGTGATAGGACACTGGTAAATTTAGATGAACCAGTTACTTACAAGGAAGCAATGGCAGGCCCAGAGGCTTGCAAGTGGAAAGAGGCAATGGACAGCGAGATTAAGTCCATGTATGACAACCAAGTTTGGAATTTGGTTGATAGTGCCCCAGGTCGTAAGACAGTTGGGTGCAAATGGATCTTCAAAAAGAAGACAGATATGGATGGAAACGTGAACACATTTAAGGCTCGACTGGTAGCAAAAGGTTTCACTCAAACCCCAGGGGTTGATTATGATGAGACCTTCTCGCCAGTAGCTAAGATTAAATCTATTAGGATATTGCTCGCCATAGCTGCCTTTCATGACTATGAAATCTGGCAGATGGATGTCAAGACTGCCTTCCTTAACGGGAAGTTAGCTGAGGATGTTTACATGAATCAGCCAGAGGGTTTTGTTGATGAAAAGTTTCCCAATATAGTGTGCAAGCTTGAGAAATCCATTTATGGATTGAAACAAGCATCTCGCAGCTAGAATCTTTGCTTCCATGAGAAAGTCAAAGAGTTTGGTTTCTCTAGAAGTGAAGATGAGTTTAGTGTGTATATCAAGGCTAGTGGGAGTATAGTAACTTTTATGGTATTATATGTCGATGACATATTACTCATTGGTAATGACGTTCCAACCTTGAAAGATGTTAAGTCTTGGCTTGGAAAGTGTTTTGCCCTGAAAGACCTTGGAGAAGCTGCCTATATTCTTGGGATTAGAATATTGAGAGATAGAAAGAAGAGACTAACTGGACTTAGTCAGAGCACATACATGGATAAGGTAATAAAGAGGTTTAGTATGGAAAATTCCAAGAAAGGAGAGCTACCTATCCAGAGCAATACCAAATTGAGTAAGACTCAATGCCTGAGTACAAATGAGGAAATAGCTGACATGAGTCGTGTACCTTATGCTTCCGCTGTCGGATCGATCATGTACGTTATGACATTTACTCGCCTTGATGTGGCATTTGCTTTGAGCATGGTCAGTCGCTATCAGGGAAACCCGGGTAGAGCTCATTGGATAGCGGTTAAGAATATACTCAAGTATTTGCGAAGGACAAAGGACTGGGCCCTTCTACTTGGTGGCAAAGATACTTTGAGAATAAATGGTTACAGTAATGCCAGCTTTCAAACGGATAGAGATAACTTTCGTTCTCAATCAGGCTGGGTATTTTTATTGAATGGAGGAGCAGTTACTTGGAAAAGTTCCAAGCAAGATACGGTGGCTGATTCTACTTGTGAATCAGAGTACATATCAGCGAGTGAAGTGTCGAAAGAAGCAGCTTGGTTGAGGAATTTCATCGGAGATCTCGGAGTTGTTCCAACCATCCAGGAGCCTATGGAACTGTTCTGCGATAATGAAGGAGCGGTTGCCTTAACAAAGGAACCCAGAGATCATGGTAAAACCAGACATATCGACAGAAAGTACCATTTCATAAGACATAGAGTAGAAGAAGGCCATCTTGTGGTACAGAGGGTATCATCTGAAGACAACCCAACAGACCCCCTCATAAAGGGTATGAGTAGGGTTAACCATATTCAGCATGCTCGGAGTATTGGACTGAGAGATGATATTAGTTTTAGTAGTTAGATTAGTTTTTGTTCTGAAACTTGTAACAAAGTAAATGTAATTGACTTTTGGTGATTAAATAATAAAGTATTATTTATGAGTTTGGTTACTGCCTTTTGTCAATTGTTTATTATTGTGTTTCATATTTTGCATGTTTTACTTCCTGAATAATATGATTATTCAAACTCCACAGTCGCTCGTACTTTTGGAAGTAAGTAGTGAATTAAGAGTGTCATGAATTGGATTGCAGATTGTCTATCTGGTGAACACTTAGTTCTAAAATACCTAGTGAACATACTCAGTTCAAAATATCTAGTGAACACACTCAGTTCAAAAACGCCTAGTGAACACACTCAGTTCAAAATACCTGGTGAACACTTAGTTCAAAAATACCTAGTGAACACACTCAGTTCAAAATACCTGGTGAACACTTAGTTCAAAAATACCTAGTGAACACACTCAGTTCAAAATACCTGGTGAACACACTCAGTTCAAAAATACCTAATGAGCACCTAATTCAAGAACACCTACAGGTTACGAGCCTGCTAGCGTTCCACTGAACTGTCTAGTATTGTCCGTGGTCGTCATCTATACTCCACTAGATGACTGGATCACTGTCAACCTTGAGGTCTTTCATCGTGTTGTCACACAACAACTATTTCATCTACCCATATTTTACCCAACACATTTTGTATATATAAAATACATATACAGTTTAAAATATTTAAAACATGTATAAAAAAATATGTCACCCAGCATAGACAACAAATATTCAGACAATATGCACATATAACACGTAATTTATATTAAATACTTCATATCTATATGTAAGATGAAAGGGACTATGCACTCACTTGATAAGGTGGTGACTCGGTACTCGGACAACGCTTCGTTTACTTTAAAATAATTTCCTTCGATGAAACCTAGTATTATTACCACTAGATTTTAGTCTAATATTTGCCGTGACTAATTATTAGTCTTATTATTACTATTATTATATAAGCGTTTAAACAATACTTTCCAACCACTATGTACAGACAGGGGCCACACATAAAACACCGGAGGGCAGGACCATTTTGGCATATAGCACTTCTGAAATCCAACAACCCTATGCGGCCCATTAAACCAGATTCCCCGTACCGCGAGTAGTTAAAAAGATATTACAACGACACTTATATAAGTCATAATAATAGCTCAAATATTTATTATAAGTTCATAATAACAGTACCAATTTTAAATATAAGCTATATTAAAAGAGGGTACACATAACTTACATACAAGGGGGTTTTAGCTAGGAGTCAGGCTCTGCAGGGGCAGAACTTCGTCTCTGAATCTTTCTAAGAAAGATCCGTGCAGCGCTTCAGCGCTCACCTTACTATATTAAAACTACAGAAAGAGAAGTCGAATCACGGGGGACCGAAATGCCCGGGGGTTAAGAAGAGAAAGACTATTGAATCAAGAGAATGGTGCAAGAAATATGAGAGCCCAAGCCTCTTATTTATAGTAATTGAATTTACAAAAACTACCCTCCATAATTACTTAATGACCTTATAGTTATATAACCGACTAAACACCCCTTCATAATACTATTTTAAATAGATTTAACGATATTTGTACTAAACTAATGTCGAAAGTACTCAACACTAGTCTTATAATAACCGCATCGTCGATACCTTTCTAATGATATATACATTTGTATATATATGTGTACGTATACGTGATTTATACTTTATTTTAATAAGTAAATATGCTATTATAATTTGTAACTCGTTCATACGAACTCCATTTTTGACGTTCTTTATATCCACGCGTTCGTATTTACGAGTACTACAACTTTCATTTAGATGCCGTCAACTAATTCTCATTCTATCTCAGATTTACAAAATTGTATCGAATTTATCGCGCTCGAAGAGTAGGGACCAAGTTTCGTCGATATCTTTAACATACGAGCGCTAATATCGACATTCTTTATAACCACACGTAGGTAAAAACAAGATCTAAAGCTTTCATTTAGACTCCGCCGGCTAATTCTCGACTGATCTTAAATTTAATAGTAGGAGGAGATTATACTGTTAAATGTCCGCGTAAAATTCATAACTTATACATACGGACTCCGTTTTCATCTGTCTTTTTATCGTTGAGTTCCCATTAATGAGATCTTTAACTCTCATTTAGGTCGCGTAGGCCAAAAACCGCTCGAACTAAAATTCGAGTTTCGGGCCGTGCACTGCTATGCTAAATCTTAGAAAATTCATAACTTCCTCATACGAAGTCAGATTTGGGCGTTCGTTTTTTGTATGTTCTCGGTTTAACGTATACTACAAATTTTGTTTAGATTAATAAGGCTAAAAAGTCTTCTACCGTAAATTCACTATTTACGTCTCCCGGTGCCGTGCTGGTTTTGCCGTAAAACTTCGATGGGCCATAACTTCTTCGTTATAGCTCGGATTTCGGCGTTCTTTATATGTACGGATCCCTTGTAACATATACTACAACTTGGTTAAGATGAATCCTTCTAAATAATCTTCCATCAAAAAACTCATTTTTGATGCTCATCGTTTCTAAATTGACTAGCCCGGATCTGCGGGCGTTACACTTCACCACGTCTAACCACCTCCTCTGCCGCATATTCAAGTTCGACTGATCCATAAAATACTTCAGACTCTTATGATCGGTGAAGATGGTACATCGGATCCCATGTAAATAATGCCTCCAAATCTTGAGGGTAAATACCACTGCCCCTAATTCTAAGTCATGAGTGGGGTAATTCACCTCGTGAGGCTTCAGCTGCCTCGAGACGTAAGTAATCACGTGTCCCCTCTGCATAAGGATAACCTCCAAACCCGAAATAGAAGCGTCACAATATTCCACAAAATCATCCAATCTCTCTGGTAACGCCAGAAACGGGCCTCACACAATTTATGTCTCAAAGTCTCGAAGGCCAGCTGTGTTGGATAAGGTGTCTAAGTCCATAACTATTTCTGGTATGTACCTGACCCGGTTGGCATGGTCCATTTGGGTTGCATGACATCATGGTAATTGGATAGACAAAATGAGAAGAAGGACACTTATGATTTGTTAATATATTATAAGTTATAATATTTTAATATGAAATCATATTATCTAATTAGTATTGATCAAGAATTAATTTGGAATTAATTTTGTGATAAAAAAGAGACTAATTAAATATGTGGGGATTGATTGTGTAAATCATCCATTCTTATATAGTGGGCTAATGATCCATGGTTTATTGGATTGGGCTAAAACCCATTGGGTGCTCCATGGATGCTCCATGGAGGTTAAAACCCATGGATCATGGAGGAAATGAAAAGCCATGTCAATTAGGGTTTACATGGTGTAACCCTACTGGTGACACACTATATAAAGACCCCATAGGCTAGCAAAATCGGCACATAGATAAGAACAAGGAGGGCTAGCCGATTTTGAGTGATAATGTGCTTCTCTCAAGTTATTTCAAGAGTTGTGGTGTTGTGTGAAACTTTTGAGGCATCACATTTGTGGTTCTAGGCTCAAAAAGTTCTTAAGGAATCCAAGGAACAAGAAAGGTATGTTATTCATCTAGCTTTATATTACAAGGCCCCCCATGCCATCCTAGTTAGGATAAGAACCTTGGAAAAATCAAATTTTCATGTATCTTAGTAAAACATAGAACCAAGGTTTCTAGGGTTGCTTGTACACCATAGGAGTGTTAGAATGCTCAAAACCCATCAGTGGTATCAAAGCCTAGGCTTGTTTTCTTGATACTTGATGCAAATGCTTGAAAAATTCGATTTTTCTGTTCACTGTACAGTGGACTCACCAAGCCCATGGGGGGACTCGACGAGTCCAAGTGTAAAAGCATCCTACCCGTCGAGTAGGTTCTTGCACTCGACGAGTAGAAGGCCCTGTGTGCAGATTTTGGAGTTTTGCTGCTGGAAATGGACTAGAATCATTACCCTAAACTGTTTAGGACTTGTAAAACCTGTTTTTGGTGTGATAATGATTATGTTAATCCATTTTCAGTGGTTATTATCAAAATTTCAAGTTTTATATGTGCTTATATGATTCTTGAAATTGTTGATATGAATGTTCATACACTTATGAGTTTGGTAGATCATAGAAATTATTTGCAAATTGTTTGTTAGTTTTATTCTTGATCTAAATGTGTTAATGGAGTCCATAATTTTTCCTCAAGTTATGGATTACCAAAAGTCTTTTCTTTTAAAGTCCATTAAAGAACACATAGGTTACATAAAATGAAGAGTCTTCATTTTAATAAACCATTAACTCATAAGTTATGAAGTTGAAAAGTTTTGAATAGTTACAAAACTTGCCCTCAAGTTTTGGAACATGTAAAGTCACTTTAGAAAACTTTAGTTCCAACCCCTAGTCCAACCCTTATACTTTATAGTATTATAAGTTAATAATATATATACGTATAAGAACAAGTTGTTTTACCGTTAGTAGGCCTCATTCACGAAGCCGGACTATAAGGGGGTATAAGGTTGTTGCCTATAAAATGACAGTTTAATGGGTGTCCACTCTCACCCACCGCTTCCTTGACTGGTGGAGGGTCGTTAGCCGAACGGGTAGGATAATGAATTTATTTCTCATTAAAAGTATAATGATTATTATAAAGTAAATAAATGTTTTATAAATTCCCAATCTTAGTTACTTTAGGAAAATGTGAATTTGGTGCTAACCCATGAAATTACACTTTGCACCTTGCTTATGTCGTTAGTGGAGCGTGTGTGGTTAACCGGAACACTAACTGGGATTAACAAGGTTGGCAAGGGGTCGCTTAAAGTTTATCATAGATCGGTGGAGCGTGTGTGGTTAACCGGCACATCGATTAGGTGATAAACATTAAGAGTACCAAGTTAATTTGCATGGTTATTCACACCTTGTTTTGTGATCCTTGGCATCCCAGTCACAAAACTTGAAGGGCATAATCGAGATTGAAACATACCATTGAAAAGTTCAATGAATCTCAAAAGAATCTAGGAGTTTCAAAAAACCAATTAAAACCTAATAATACATTTCGTTTTCATGGTGGAAATTGGTGAATCGTCATTCACCTACCTTCAAATATTTTATAGCTTGGATTATGGCATCCCTCTTCTAAGTTATAAAATATTGTGTTGGATCCTAGCCTTAATATTACATTTGGGTGTCTTATTAAGGACTAAATATATATCTAATCTAAACTTGTCTTTCTTCTTTTTCAGATGTCTTCCAACATTGCTGCTTCTGGCTTAAACCCTACCGGCTCCTTCTCTCTCATGAACCTTTGTGGGAGAGTCATCTTTGATGGGACGAATTCAATGATTGGAATAGGAACATAATAATGGTCAGTCACTATGAGGACAAGGAATATGTCCTCGACAAGGAGCTGAACGAACTTGATGAGTCTTCTGCTACTCTAGAGGAGATCGCTGACTTCAGAACTCATGAGAGAGATGCCACTAAAGTGGCATGTATCATGATGGCCACGATGACAGCCGAGCTCCAAAAGTCCTATGATGACTTTTATCCTTTTGAGATGCACCAGGATTTGATGGAAAGATACCATCAGAGTGCTCGTCAAGAGCGATATGAAATAATCTGCTCCATGATAACAACCCGAATGAAGGATGGTGAACCCATCACGGGCCACATGCAGAAAATGCAAAGGTTTGTGGACCGTCTGATGAAGTTGAATGTGAACTTCCCCAAGGAGTTGGCAATTGACATCATATTGCACTCCTTACCTTCTTCTTATGATCAGTTCTGAATGACCAATCATATGAACAAGGAGGAGGTCACACTCAGCAAACTTCAAGGACTTTTGAAGACCGCCGCAAGTGGTCTTAAAGGTAAATCAGTTGTTACCACTCCTACTCCTACCACCGCCCTGTTCTGGCCATCAGGCAAGGTAAAGGGAATAAGAGGAAAACCCCTTCGAAGGGTACCAAGGGAAAGTCTCTTGATGGCTCCTCTTCAAGTAGAACCAAAGGTGGTTCTGTCACTCCTTCTGCCAACCCTAAAGATGCTGAATGCTTCTATTGCCATGACAAGATGTTAAGGATGGGAAAGTGAAACCCAACCATGCAGGTATTTACACTATATTGTCTAATAACTCACCATATTCTAATTCTTGGGTCCTTGATACAGGTTGTGGTATTCACATATGTTCTGATTTGCAGGGACTAAGAAGAAATGAGAATGTGGAGCACGGGATGATAAACTTGATCATGGGGAATATGAAAGCTTCACCTGTCACCAAGATTGGAGTTTATTCTTTTTTGCTAAGTAGTGGGTTAAGATTAGATTTGAATAAATGTTGTTACTCGTCTGAAATGGCGAGAAATATTATTTCCTATCACGGTTTGTACAAACAAGGATTTACCTTTTCATTTGATAATGAATGTGGTGGTATTAATGCTTTTTATAACAATGTTCTTTATTTTAAAGCATTACCTTGTGATGGTGTATATGAAACTGTGTCGGTTGTAGATAACCTAGGAAATAATGTGTTGTGTATTGATTCTTCCACTAACTTGGATAAAGCATCATTATGGCATTGTCGTCTTGGACATGTTAGCAAGAAACGCATATGCCAACTCCAAAGGATGGAGTCTTGGAGTCATTTGACCTAAATTCGAATGATAGTTATGAATCTTGTTTACTTGGAAAAATGACAAAGTCACCCTTCACTGGTACTTGTGCTAGGGGTGAAGGTTTTTTTGATCTCATACACACAAATGTGTGTGGACCCTTTAGAACCGCCACAAGGGGTGCTAACCGCTTCTATGTGACTTTTACTAATGATTATAGTAGATATGGGTATGTCTACTTAATCAAGCATAAGTCAGAAACCTTTGAAAAGTTCAAAGAGTTTAAACAGGAAGTGGAGAATCAGCTGGGCAGGAACATTAAGATGCTTCGATCCGATCGAGGTGGTGAGTATCTTAGTACAGATTTCCTTGACTATCTTAAGGAATGTAGGATTGTCTCACAATTGACACCTCCCAGAACACCACATCTTAATGGTGTGGCTGAGAGGCGTAATCAAACCTTGTTGGACATGGTTCGTTCCATGATGAGTCGAGCTTCGCTACCAATCTCATTTTGGGGTATGCCTTAGAGACTGCCGCCCATATCCTTAATCTAGTCCTTACCAAAAAGGTTGCCAAAACACCTCACGAGATGTGGACTGGGAAAGTTCCCAATTTGGACCACATCAAGATTTGGGGTTGCAAGGCTTTCGTGAGGCGCGAGACTCAGGATAAGCTCGAACCTCGAAGTGAGAGGTGTATTTTCATCGGCTACCCACAAAAATCCTTTGGTTACCTCTTCTGTAGACCTAGTGATAATGTGGTCTTTGTGGCAAGGAGAGGAGTCTTTCGCGAGAGAGAGGTCATAATCCAAGGAAAAAGTAGGAGGCAAATTGACCTTGAAGAAATTCAAGAGTCAAGTGGTGAAGGAACCTCAAACCCTAGCAATCAACCTTAGGAGGAAACTCTCGTTGATCCAACTGACGATTCTGTACCTCTGAGGCGTTCCACTAGAGTTAGGAATGCACCTGTGCATTACTATGGTTTCCATATTACTGTGGAAGGTGATACACGTATCAGTGATAGTACCCTGGTAAGTTTGGATGAACCTAACAGCTACACGGAAGCCATGGTAGGCCTCGAGTCTGCTAAATGGAAAGAGGCAATGGACAGCGAGATACAGTCCATGTATGACAATCAAGTTTGGAACTTGGTTGACAATGTACCAGGTCGTAAGACAGTCGGGTGCAAATGGATCTTCAAGAAGAAGATCGACATGGATGGGAATGTACACACTTATAAGGCGCGACTGGTTGTAAAGGGCTTTTCTCAAACTCTGGGAGTTGACTATGATGAGACCTTTTCACTAGTGGCGAAGATTAAGTCTATTAGGCATATGCCTACCATTGCTGCATTTCATGATTATGAAATATGGGAAATGGATGTCAAAACCGCTTTCTTTAATGGAAAGTTGGATGAGGATGTTTACATGACTCAGCCAGAGGGTTTCGTCAGTACAGAGTACCCTAATAGAGTGTGTAAGCTTGAGAAATCCATTTATGGATTAAAACAAGCACCTCGCAGATGAAATCTTTGTTTCAATGAGAAAGTCAAAGAGTTTGGTTTTTCGAGGCGCGAAAATGAGTCTTGTGTATATGTCAAGGCTAATGGGAGTATAGTTAGCTTTTTGGTATTGTATCTGGATGATATACTACTCATAGGAAATGACATCCAAACTCTGCAGGAGGTGAAGTCCTGGCTTGGGAAGTGTTTCGCTATGAAGGACCTTGGAGAAGCTATCTATATCCTAGGAATAAGGATTTTGAGAGACGGGAGTAAGAGACTAATTGGACTTAGCCAAAGTAGCTACTTGGATAAGGTGTTGAATAGGTTCAGCATGCAGGATTCCAAGAAAGGGGAGTTACCGATCCAGAGTAACGCCAGACTAAGTAAGACTCAGAGCCACAGTACCGATGCTGATATAGCTGAGAGGAGTCGAGTACCGTATGCTTCCGTTGTAGGCTCGATCATGTACTCTATGACTTGTACTCGTCCTGATGTGGCCTTTTCCTTGAGCATGGTCATCAGATATCAGGGGAACCCTGGCAAGGCTCACTGGACAATGGTAAAGAACATTCTCAAGTACCTGCGGAGGACTAAGGACTGGGTCCTTACCCTCGGTGGGAGTGATGACTTGAGAGTAGTGGGGTATAGTGATGCTAGCTTCCAGACTGATAGGGATAATTTCCGCTCTCAGTCAGGCTGGGTATTTACCTTAAATGGAGGAGCAATTGCTTGGAAAAGTTCCAAGCAGGAGACAGTGGCTGATTCAACTTGCAAATCAGAGTACATAGCAGCCAAGCGAGGCAGCGAAGGAGGCGATATGGCTGAAGAAATTCATTGGAGACCTTGGAGTTGTACCATCTATTAAGGAGCCAATGGAGATTTTCTATGATAGTGAAAGTGCAGTTGCCTTAGCCAAGGAACCAAGGGATCACGGGAGGTGCAGACACATCGACACAATAAACCATTTCATTAGACATTGAATAGAAGAAGGACTCCTCGTGGCAAAGAGGGTATCATCAGATGAGAACCTAGCAGATCCTCTCACGAAGGGACTGAGTAGGGCTAAGCATCTTCAGCATGCGAGGCACATTGGGCTAAAGGATGATATTAGTTTTGGAAATTAGATAGCTTTTGAAATTTGTAAAGTGTAATTGACATTTGATGATTAAATAAAAGTTGTTATTTATTTATAAGTAAAGTGTTATTATTTTCTTTTAATCGTTTACTATCATTTCAATTTTTGCATGTTTTGACTTCCAGAATAATTATGTTATGGTATATCATTTTATTCAAACCATCCACAGTGAATCATACTTTGGAAGTAGATAATGAGGCAAGACTGTCATGAATGGGTCTGTAGTTTGTCTGGGACAAAGGGGCTGCAGTGTTCATGAGAACTCCCGGAATAGTGATTCGAATATTGGATTCAACCCACACTCACTTGTATCACTTCATGGAATTTATCTTGAGTGATCGTGAGACGGTAATATCATATAAGTGTTCAAACCTAGAGATATGAGTTGTTGACTATAAGTTGGTTATACATTGATTGTACGAAAACGCATTGGTAACTCGATGTTATAAAACGTGCTTTTATGTATAATTCAACAAGTCGTTAGTACAAGCATATGAGTCGAAGTTTATCTGTTCCTTCTAGTCCTTGGAGGATTAGAAGCAATATCTGGGCCCCTCGATGATTTTTTTTGACCTATGTACCGGGCCCGGTCAAAACCAAATTGATGTGTTCAGTTTAGTTCTATGTCAAACAAATCGGAAATTGGGAAACAAACTGCTGGACAATAAGTACGACATTGTTCCATGTATTTGTTCGGCTGATATCTTGAGAGCAGAGGATTATATGATAACTTATCTTAAATGGAAGGTCATCTTAGTTCCGCAAGACTTTGAAAGAGCTACTGATGTGTATAAAAATGCATTAGTTTTATCCTACTTTTAATTATGAATTTGATACACAAAAGGCAGTGGACCTGTCAATTGGTGGTATAAATTAGCAAGCAGGGTATCAAACTCGGGGAACGAAAATTAATCTAACTACTAGAATTATCTAAAACAATTAGTAAAATGGAAGGGTTTTCTCTAGTTTTGCAAGACTAGAAACTTAACTGAAACTTAACTAACACTTAACTAACAGCTAAAAGCAAGTAAAAATCAACTAAATTCAATAATCAAAAGGGTTTCTGTTTAGGTTCGATTCATTTTCTCCTATGGTTAATTTTATGGTAATGCAATGGATTAATTGTTATTGGTTACCGACTAAAGTGATTAGATTCACATCCGCTATTACCAATCCTTAGGAAACGAATTAATTTAAGCATTGATCAAGTGACTAAACTAATGAATTTCCTAGTTTAATTAATTCGGGTTAAGTAAGACTTGTAATGTTTAATTAAATTAATAATTCACTTAACCTCTTGTTGATGGTTTATCACACAAGCTCACACATTAATTTACCTATTTTCTAATTAATTCTAGTTTCACATTCGCTATTCCTAGGCACATAACAATGTGCTCACATAAATCACATGAGTTAAGCAATTAAGAGATGTTCATGCAGCTTAATTACTTAGTAATTAACAGAAAATAGTTGGGGTTAATGCAAAAGGGTCTTTAACAAGCTTAATTTAACAAAACTTCACCAAATAACAATCAATCCAAACATAAATTAATCCATAGGAGCAAACTTATCTACCCTAAACAGAAACTAATGAAATTAGTTCATAATTACATCAGATAAAAACCTAAAAACGAATTCAATCAATCCCAACATGGTTCTATTCAAAGATAAAGTGGAAAAGTAAACTTATGTTGCCTTAATATTCTTAGAATTGAGTATTAGGGTTCTTCTCACGTTTCTCAGATCTCCAGCAATCTCCTTAGTCGCCAAGTAATCTTCCCAAAAGCCAAAGAGAGTTTTGGACTCGGAATTCACCTCTATTTATAGTTTTCAGAAAACAGAGGCTTCTCATCGAGTAGCAAACCGACTCGCCGAGTCCCTTCGTAGAATCCGTATGCGGCAAGGACTTTGCGTGTTGCTTCGCGAACATTCGTGCCTACTCGTCGAGTAGACGTCCCTACTCACCGAGTACTTTAGGATTTTGGCTCTTTTTCTTCTTTCTTCAATTCCCGAGCTTCCAAATGCATCTCTTGCGTCCTTTTGCTTCCGAGCATATCTTTTGGACTGAAAATACAATTTAAACACAGTTAAGCACCATTTGTCCATAAATTGCAAATAATTAGCCAATAAATAATAAATATCTATATAAATATATAGCTAAATATGCACATATCAAAATACCCCACACTTGACTTTTGGTTGCCACCAAGAAAAACAGAATTTTAACATACTAATACTACATAAGACAATCCAAATTAAACCCCGCCATTATGCCAAGACCGCAACGCATGCATTTGTGTCTAAAGTTTTTCCTAAGGACCCCCCTCAATTCTAAATACTCACAATCCTCATAAATACTCGCCCACTTCTTTTGAACAATGCTTATTTTATGCATCCCTCCGAATCCATCCTCAGAAAACCTCCTAGCCTCAAGGTATTTTTGGTTGAGCAACCCAAGCATACATAATCTAGACAATTACAACTTTTTTGATACCACTATGGAGCTCTTTTTGGAATTCTTTACTTCTTGGATATTTGATCTTGATTTCTTTGAATTCACCACTTTTTGATTTTTGGTATTTCAACTTTTGAACTTTGGAATTTTTAATCTTCAAATTTACATTTTAATAGCTCCAAAACTCTTTCAACTTTTCCTTGTAATTCTCTCTCTTTTTTAATTTTTTTACATGTATCTCACTTTTTTCTCTCAAAACCTACATGCTTAAGCAAGGGCGCTCGACTTCAACCTTTATTGGTTAAAGTATTAGTCTAAGTGCAATCACTACCTAAGCCTTCCTGGATACATTTCTGGTACACGATGCTAAACATGTTGCGATCCTCAAACTAAGTGAGGTTGTGTTTTTGTCCCATGATTTCCTAATTGCTTTTACCAATATTTTCTAAATTAGTCCTAGCAATTTTCATTTATGCAAAAATTTCAAAAATTTAACTAAAATTATGTAACCAACCCCCTACCCCACACTTAATGTATGCAATGTCCCTATTGCATACTATGCATGATAAAGAACAATAAAATTTCGAGGGAATTGGAACAAACTCCCCTGGGATAGTAGTGGCGAGGTTGATCTTCTTCATGTTAAGCTCCATCTTCAATTGACTTTAGACATGGGAACAGCTCATCCATGCCTTGGGTGTCAAATCTCGTGTAGCTAAGCTCAAAAATGTAGGAAAAGCTTACGGAAATCTTCAGGAATTAATTTTCAAGAGAATATCATGAAATCATCAACTTTAGAGGTGAAATGGAAGTCAGCTGTAGTGCAAAACTGGCAAAAGTCATGAGATTGTGTTGCGACTCGTCGAGTCCGTGATGTGCACTCGACGAGTACGTCGCTGTATGGAAAAATTGCCTTATGCTTTGAGTCCGTTTTTTGGTGTACTGAAGTAACATCAAAATGACACTTATGCTCATTTTTCTTAAATAATTAGACACTCTTTAACCATCTTCATACCCGGACTCGATATTTGATCTCAAAACTTGATTTCCTCTCTTGCCTAGACTCGATTATTCCCACTGCTCTTTCACTCTCTCGACCCTTTGCATGCATACCCTTATCCTAATTCTGAAAGGAATCAGCAAACACACGTAATAAAAAGGAAAAACAAATAATAAATATCCTACTTAATATTTTGAACAAACCAAACAAATAAAAATTGTTTTGACACAACCCAACAAATAAAAATGATAGATCTCAATCCTCATCTTCTTCCTCAATTCCTCCCGCTCCACTTGCACTAGCTTGATTTCTTCTTTGAGTTTCCTGCTCTTCCCAACTCGCAACATAGAGATATCCGGGCCCAGGTCTATTGGTAACTCTTCTTCCACCGGAATGACTGGTGGGTCTTCACGGACGTGTTCCCTTCTTGGCCTTACCCTCCTTTCCGGTTCCTCGGGCATCAACACTTCATCCGCATTTGGGATCCCACAATGTCCCCCACCATAGTCTTCAACGATCCTTGCCCTCCTATATAAAGTGGTGCTAAACGGAGGAGAAGGGATCATTGTCAATGCATGTGCTGCCCCTTGGTCTAAAATCCCATATGATCTAGCCAGCTTCGTGACAAACATACCACCATTGATTTTTGAATTGATCCGCTCCTTGACCGCTCCATCTGCTAAATATTTTGCCAAGCAATATAGCAAATTGCAGAAAACATTGGGAGTGATAATGTTCCACATATAGAAAATATCAAGAGTGGGCACCTTATCATCATCCTTTCGCAAATGAATAGTGCTTGCGATAAGACGATGAACCAGGCGATGAATTGGGGAACGGATACTCCCCTCTTGAGCTGACGATGGAATGTAAACCCGGTTGGCAATTGTGTTCCACCAAGTGGATGCAACCACCTCTTCGGGCAAGTCCTTATGGCACTGCTCCAGGAATGCTTCAAAGTTTTCGGACATGATCACATTTTGATCATAAATTCCTAATCTCCATGCGAGCTCCGCGATGCTGCATTGGTGCAGCTCCCCTCCAAGATAGAAATTGATGATGCTCGGACTATAATAATCACTACCACCTCGGAAGGAGATGGTAGAAAAGAACTCCCAGCATAGTTCTTGGTAAACTGGCTCTTGAATCTTGAATAATCGACTCCAGCCGTCACAAACAATTGTCACCCCATCATTTTGGAAAGACTTGACCAAATAAGGAGTCAACTCTTCCTCCAACCCGGTTTGACCCATCCAATACCATTCGATTGCGTTGGGGACATATATTTCCTTTTTTCTGAGTGTTTCCAGCTTGTTTTTCGCGCGAGCAAGTGAAGATTTGGAGGTTATTCGTGGAAAATTTAACCATGGGAGGTCCCCATAGCCACCTCCCCTTGAACTCTGTCCCCTCCTAGACATATTTCATGCAAAACCAAACCAAGAAAACCACAACAAAACACATAAAAATTAAAAATGTCAAAATACTGGGAATCTGCAATATGGACTCGCCGAGTAGAAGTCCTGCTCGACGAGCAGGATGAACTATGCGAGTCGGTCCGTGTTTTAATTCTGATTCGAGCAAAATCAACTATCCAAACACGCAAATTAGTTCATGGGTTTTTCTTGGTATATCTATTAAGCATAAATTTGCAATAAATTTCGTCTAAAACAACCTAATTCGTCCTAAAAATCAAAACCCTAGGATTAGAGTAAACCCCAAAATCGGATTTTTCATGGATTACAGCCACAAATCTACCCAAGACATGACCTTTAACAAGATTAAGCGGGAAAAACGTTACCTTTTTTGTTGAAGATGCAAGAACTAGCAAGAATTGAAGATGAAAGCTTGAGAGAAAAAGAATGCTCGACGAGCGGCTGGTGGCTGCAAATGATCTTGTGTTTACCAATTAGGGTTAAAACCCCTTTTTTACAGAATGTGAATAATAATTTTTTTTCTTTCGGGTAAATACGTGGACTCGCCGAGTAGGAGCGCCTACTCGCCGAGTAGATACGCAAATCCGCGAATTTTTGTGATTTTCAAAATAGACTCGTCGAGCAGATATATAGACTCGACGAGTTTTTCGATCTGTTTGACAAAAATTTGAGTTCTTAATTTTTATGTCACCAACCCCACACTTGAGCATTGCTTGCCCTTAAGTAATCATTTTAAGCACAGAAGAAGATTGATAAAAACAGATTCTAACAAAAATGAAAATAAAAAAGAAAAGTAAAAGAAATCAAAATCTAAACTCGGGTTTCCTCCCAGAAGCGCTTCTTTTTAAGGAGTCATTAGCTGGACTCCGTCCCGCTTTAAGTTTCTATAGTTCCTCCCAGAAGCAGCCCTTCTTCAAGTCCTTCATCTTTTGGGATTCCTTCTTCGTATCTCTTCACTTGATGACCATTAACCTTAAAAGGGATTCCATCTTTTGATATAAGCTCAATAGCTCCATGTGGAAAAACTTGCTTCACTACAAATGGACCATCCCATCGTGTCATTAGCTTTCCCGAAAAAAGTTTTAACCTTGAATTGAAAAGTAACACCTTTTTTCCTTCATGAAAGTCCTTATTACTCTTTAATATTTTGTCATGTCAATTCCTGGTCTTCTCTTTGTATATCAAGGAACTAGTGTAGGCCTCATTTCTAAGCTCTTCAAGGGAATTAATTTGCATTAACCGGTTGGTTCGAAGTTCAGCCAACTCAAAATTGCACATCTTTAAGGCCCAAAAAGCTTTATGCTCTATTTCAACCGGTAAGTGACAATTCTTTCCATAAACTAGCCTATATGGTGTAGTACCAATAGGTGTTTTGAAATCCGTTCGAAAGGCCCAAAGTGCATCATCAAGTTTATCTGACCACTCCTTCCGATTTCCTCCAACCGATCTCTCCAAAATCCTTTTCAACGCTCGATTCGTCACTTCAGTTTGGCCACTCGTTTGTGGATGTTAAGATGTCGATAACCTATGATGTACCCCATATCTTTTCAACACTTTGGCTAATTGATCATTTGCAAAGTGAGTTCCTCGGTCACTAATGAGAGCTTTAGGGACTCTAAACCTTGAAAATAACTTCTTAAGAAACCGCACCACCACTCGAGCATCATTAGTTGGTAATGCTTGTGCCTCCGCCCATTTCGATACGTAGTCGACTGCCACCAATATGTATTTGTTCCCTGTGACATCCCTATTTTCACAGCCAGAAAAAACCGATTTTGTTTATGCTTTATAGAAATCAGAGTACTTCTTTTAATAAAAATGTTGCGGAATTTGTTCCCAGAAAAACATGATAAATACGTTATCAACGCATTTCCTAAGAAATGTATTTTATTCATTTTAAAACATTTGGGATGTCATCGTCAATACAGAAACATAAGCATAAACAGAACTTATATTTATTTACACTAGTGATCTACATCCCTTTAATCTCTCAGTGTAAAGTAGCTTCATATCGACACCTGTGATACAAATAAGCTTGAGTGGGTCAGGTTAGGAAACCTGGTGAGTGCATAGGGTTTTCAACCCACAATAATATAGTTAATTTGTTTCTTCACATAATACATGTCAAACAATTAACCCGATTGCCCATCCCCATTTTCTTCATTTAATATTCCCTAAAGAATTATGTTAAGGGTCATCTCCTATATCGTATTTACCTCTCATCTCTTTACATCACATTTCCTTATATGTTCGTTCGTAAGGACTTTTCCTAAGGATCATTGCCTACATCACATAATCAGTAATGATTCGGGGATTACCCCCTCAATACGTGCCTAGTAAGGGTTGGAGTATCATCACATGAATACGTAGTTACAACATCGCCTGAACTCGTAATTCATAGTAAGGGTTAGAGTATCATCACATGAATACGTAGTTACAACATCGCCTGAACTCGTAATTCATCACCTATAGGTTATGAGCCTGCTGGTGTTTCCACGGGGTTGTCTAGAATAGTCCGTGGTCGCCATCTATACTCTGGTAGATGACTACATCTCCACATTGTCGGACAAGGTTATGGTATCTTTCATCCTACATCCCCAATTCATCATCACCTATCTATCCTCAACTAATTATCATCACCTTCCTATCATCACCTATCTCTCCTCATTTTATTTCATTACATACCAACTATTTCATCTACCCATGTCATACCCAACATATTTGTAGATATTACATACATATACAGTTTAAATCATTTTAAAACATGTATAAAATCATTGATCCAGCATAGACAGCAAGTATTCAGATAGTATGCACACATAGCACGTAATTTATATAAAATACTTCATATCTATGTGTAAGATGAAAGAAACTATGCGCTCACTTGTTAAGGTGGTGATTCCGAACTCAGACAGCGCTTCGCTTCTTAAAAATAATTTCGTTCGACGAAACCTAGTATTATTACCACTAGATTTTAGTCTAATATTTACCGTGACTAATTATTAGTCTTATTATTATTGATATTATTATTATTATTATATAAGCGTTTAAACAATATTTTCCAACCACTATATACAGACAGGGGCCAGACATAAAACACCGAAGGGCAGGACCATTTTGGCATATAGCACTTCTGAAATCCAACAACCCTATGCAGCCCTTTAAACCAGATTCCCCGTACCGTGAGTAGTTAAAAAGATATTATAATGACACTTATATAAGTCATAATAATAGCCCAAATATTTATTATAAGTTCATAATAACAATACTAATTTTAAATATAAGCTATATTAAAATAGGGTAAGCATAACTTAATTACAAGGGTGTTTTAGCTAGGAGTCGGACTCTACAGGGGCAGAACTTCGTCGCTGAATCTTTCTAAAAAAGATTCGTGCAGCGCTTCAGCGCTCACCTTACTATACTAAAACTACAGAAAGAGAAGTCGAATCACGAGGGACCAAAATGCTCGGGGGATAAAAAGAGAAAGACTCTTGAATCAAGAGAATGGTGCAAGAAATATGAGAGCCCAAAGCTCTTATTTATAGTAATTGAATTTACAAAAACTACCCTCCATAATTACTTAATGACCTTATAGTTATATAAACGACTAAACACCCCTTTATAATACTATTTTAAATAGATTTAATAATATTTGTACTAAACTAATGTCGAAAGTACTCAAAACTAGTCTTATAATGACCACATCGTCGATACCTTTCTAATGATATATACATATGTATATATATGTGTACGTATATATGATTTATACTTTATTTTAATACGTAAATATGCTATTATAATTTGTAATTTGTTCATACGAACTCCGTTTTTGACGCTCTTTATATCCACGCGTAGGTGGGGACGTACTCTACAACTTTCATTAGACTCCGTCGGCTAATTTTGAATTTATTTTAAAGTTATATTTTTAACCGGCCGGGACAGGAAAACTCCGTTAAAAATTCATAACTTCTTCATCCGACGTCCGTTTTCGTCTGTCTTTTTACCATTGTGCTACTATTAATGAGATCCTCAATTCTCATTTAGGTTGCGTTGGCCAAAAATCGATCGATCTAAAATTCGAATTTCGGGCTGTACACTGCTATGCCAAATCTTAGAAAAATCATAACTTCCTCATACGAAGTCAGATTTTGACGTTCTTTTTATGCCCACTCTTGGTTTAAAGTATATTACAACTTTCATTTAGATATCTAAGGCTAAAATTAGTTTATCAAAAATTCACTTTTTACGTTACACGGTGTCGTATCGGTTTCGCCGTAAAACTTCGACAGACCATAACTTCTTCGTTATAACTTGGATTTCAGCGTTCTTTATATGTACGGATCCCTTGTGACATATACTATAACTTGGTTAAAATTAATCCTTCTAAATAATCTTCCATCAAAAACTCATTTTTTAACACTCATTGTCTCTAAATCGACTAGCCCAAATCTGCGGGCGTTACATTCCCTTTTGACATTTGGAAAGGTCCCATAAAGTCAATCCCCCACACATCAAATACCTCACATACTTGAATACTATGTTGGAGCATTTCATTTCGGGATGATATGTTCCCCGCTCGTTGGCAGGAATCGCATTCTTTGACATGTTGAGCCGCATCTTTGAAAATTGTAGGCCAATAAAACCCAATATCAAAAATCTTCTTAGCCGTGTAATGCGCTCCATGATGTCCCCTAGCGGGCCCGCTATGGCAGTGTTCCAAGATTTCACGACTTTCTTTCCCGAATACACATCTTCGTATCATTCCGTCCGCGCAGCTTCGGAAAAGGTGTGGCTCGTCCCAAAAGTAGTATTTGATTTCTAAAAATAATTTATTCTTTTGTTGGCGAGTTAAATCTTTTGGAATATATTCAGTAGCTAAGTAATTAGCTATATCCGCAAACCATGGCACCTCCCCTGCTATTACTAAAATATACTCATCGGGAAAATCATCTCCAATTTTGTCTTCTTCCAACTCCTCCAAAAGCGGGTTCTCTAGTCTTGACAAATGGTCGGCAGCTACGTTTTCCATTCCCTTTTTATCTTTTATTTCAATATAAAACTCTTGTAAAAGTAAGACCCAATGTATCAATCGGGGTTTAGCATCTTGTTTAG
Organism: Lactuca virosa; assembly: GCF_052849685.1. Lineage (NCBI taxonomy): Eukaryota > Viridiplantae > Streptophyta > Magnoliopsida > Asterales > Asteraceae > Lactuca > Lactuca virosa. The sequence continues at coordinate 416,693,789 of NC_136428.1, read as the reverse complement.
CAAAAAGATACTTTAGGGCAGAATGGTCGGTAAAAACTATCGTCTTGGATAAGATTAAGTATGGCCGGAACTTGTCAAATACATATACCACTGCTAGCAACTCCTTCTCGGTAGTAGTGTAGTTCTCTTAAGTTGGGTTCAAAGTCTTGCTTGCATAGTAGATAGGTTGAAACTGTTTATCAACCCTTTGCCCTAAAACAGCTCCCACAGCATAATCACTAGCATCACACATTAGCTCGAAAGAAAGGTCCCAATTTGGTGCTATCATGATAGGAGTAGTGTTCAATCTTTCCTTCAACAAACGAAATGCTTCATGAGATTCTCTAGAGAAATTGAATGGAGCATCCTTCAAAAGTAGTTGAGTCAAGGGCCTAGTGATCTTTGAGAAGTCTTTAATGAAGCGACGATAAAATCCCACATGGCCAAGAAAACTCCTTACCCCTTTTACGTTTGTTGGAGGGGGTAACTTAGCTATTGTGTCCACTTTTGCTCTATCCACTTCTATCCCATTCTTTGAAACTTTGTGACCCAATACAATTCCTACCTTCACCATGAAACGACACTTTTCCCAATTAAGGACAAGGTTTGTCTTCTCACATGTAGCTAGCATCAAGTCCAAATTAGATAAGAAATCGTCAAAAGATGACCCAAACACCAAGAAATCATCCATAAAAACCTCCATAAACTTCTCAATCATATCGTGGAAAATGGCCATCATGCACCTTTGGAAAGTAGCCGGTGCATTGCATAACCCAAAAGGCATGCGTCTATATGCGAATGTTCCACTCGGGCACATAAAACTGGTCTTCACTTCTTGGATATTTGATCTTGATTTCTTTGAATTCACCACTTTTTGATTTTTGGTATTTCAACTTTTGAACTTTGGAATTTTTGATCTTGAAATTTACACTTTGATAGCTCCAAAACTCTTTCAACTTTTTCTTGTAATTCTCTCTCTTTTGTAATTTTTTTTACATGTACCTCACTTTTTTCTCTCAAAACCTACATGCTTAAGCAAGGGCGCTCAACTTCAACCTTTATTGGTTAAAGTATTAGTCTAAGTGTAATGACTACCTAAGCTTTCCTGGATACATTTTTGGTACACGATGCTAAATATGTTGCGATCCTCAAACTAAGCGAGGTTGTGTTTTTGTCCAATGATTTCACTAGAATAAAGGGGGCCACAAATTCATTATAACATTTATTGGCTCAACTAAACATTTGGGTCTTCATGCAATCATCAAACATAACACTTAGCATGATTTCCTAATTGCTTTTACCAATATTTTCTAAATTACTCCTAGCAATTTTCATTTATGCAAAATTTTCAAAAAGTTACCTAAAATTATGTAACCAACCCCTTACCCCACACTTAATTTATGCAATGTCCGCATTGCATACTATGCATGATAAAGAACAATAAAATAAAGAGGGAATTGGAACAAACTCCCCTGGGATAGTAGTGGCGAGGTTGATCTTCTTCATGTTAAGCTCCATCTTCAATTGACTTTAGACATGGGAACAGCTCATCCATGCCTTGGGTGTCAAATCTCGTGTAGCTAAGCTAAAAAATGTAGGAAAAGCTTACGGAAATCTCCAGGAATTAATTTTCAAGAGAATATCAGCAAATCATCAACTTTAGAGGTGAAATGGAAGTAAATTGTAGCGCAAAACTGGAAAAAGTCGTGAGATTGTGTTGCGACTCGTCGAGTCCGAGATGTGCACTCGGCGAGTACGTCGCTGTATGGAAAAATTGCCTTCTGCTTTGAGTCTATTTTTTGGTGTACTGAAGTAACATCAAAATGACACTTATGCTCATTTTTCTTCAATAATTAGACACTCTTTAACCATCTTCATACCCGGACTCGATATTTGAACTCAAAACTTTATTTCCTCTCTTGCCTAGAGTCGATTCTTCCCACTACTCTTTCACTCTCTAGACCCTTTGCATGCATACCCTTATCCTAATTCTGAAAGGAATTAGCAAACACAAGTAATAAAAAGGAAAAACAAATAATAAACATCCTACTTAAAAGTTTGAACAAACCAAACAAAAACAACCAAACAAATAAAAATTATTTTAACACAACCCAACAAATAAAAAGGATAGATCTCAATCCTCATCTTCTTCCTCAATTCCTCCCGCTCCACTTGCACTAGCTTGATCTCTTCTTTGAGTTTCCCGCTCTTCCCAACTCGCAACATAGGGATATCCGGGCTCGGGTCTAGGCGCAATGTTCATTTGTTCAAATAAATAAAAAATGATTCGTTGTGGTAGTTCATGCTTCGTCCAAGGTCGTCTGCGTACCTTCTCATTTCCATGTTGTACCAGTCCATTGGTAACTCTTCTTCCACCGGAATGACCGGTGGGTCTTCACGGACGTGTTCCCTTCTTGGCCTTACCCTCCTTCCTGGTTCCTCGGGCATCAACACTTCATCCGCATTTGCGATCCTAAAATGTCCCCCACCATAGTCTTCAACGATCCTTGCCCTCCTATATAAAGTGGTGCTAAACGGAGGAGAAGGGATCATTATCAATGCATGTGCTGCCCTTTGGTCTAAAATCCCATATGATCTAGCCAACTTCTTGACAAACATACCACCATTGATTTTTGAAGTGATCCACTCCTTGACCGCTCCATCTGCTAAATATTTTGCCAAGCAATATGGGAAATTGCAGAAAACATTGGGAGTGATAATGCTCCACATATAGAAAATCTCAAGAGTGGGCACCTTATCATCATCCTTTCACATATTAATAGTGCTTGCGATAAAATGATGAACCAGGCGATGAATTGGGGATCGGATACTCCCCTCTTGAGCAGACAATGGAATGTAAACCCGATTGGCAATTGTGTTCCACCAAGTGGATGCAACCACCTCTTCGGGCAAGTCCTTATGGCACTGCTCCAGGAATGCTTCAAAGTTTTCGGACATGATCACATTTTGATTATAAATTCCCAATCTCCTTGCGAGCTCCGCGATGCTGCATTGGTGCAGCTCCCCTCCAAGATAGAAAGTGATGATGCTCGGACTATAATAATCACTACCACCTCGGAAGGAGATGGTAGAAAAGAACTCCCAGCACAGTTCTTGGTAAACTGGCTCCTTAATCTTGAACAATCGACTCCAGCCGTCACAAACAATTGTCACCCCATCATTTTGGAAAGACTTGACCAAATAATGAGTCAACTCTTACTCCAACCCGGTTTGACCCATCCAACACCAGTCGATTGCGTTGGGGACATATATTTCTTTTTTTCTGAGTGTTTCCAGCTTGTTTTTCGCTTGAGCAAATGAAGAACATTAATTTACCTATTTTTTAATTAATCCTAGTTTCACATTCGCTATTCCTAAGGATTGGTAATAGCGGATTTGAATCTAATCACTTTAGTCGGTAAGCAATAACAATTAATCCATTGCATTGCCATAAAATTAACCATAGGAGTAAATGAATCGAACCTAAACAAAAACCCTTTTTATTATTGAATTTAGTTGATTTTTACTTGCTTTTAGTTGTTAGTTAAGTGTTTGTTAAGTTTTAGTTAAGTTTCTAGTCTTGCAAAACTAGAGAAAACCCTTCCATTTTACTAATTGTTTTAGATAATTCTAGTAGTCAGATTAATTTCCGTTCCCTGAGTTCGATACCCTTCTTGCTAATTTATACCACCAATTGACAGGTCCACTGACTTTTGTGTATCAAATTCCATTATGGATCGCGCTTCAGTCGTTCTAGTAGTTAGATTAATTTCCGTTGCCTGAGTTTGATACCCTGTTGCTAATTTATACCACCAATTGACAGGTCCACTGCATTTTGTGTATCAAATTCATAATGAAAAGTAGGATAAAACCAGTTCATTTTTATACACATCAAGTTTTTGGCACCATTGCCGGGGAACGGTTCTAAATAGTTAATTTTATTTGCTAATTGTTATCGTTTTTATTTTATTGATTAATTTTTTTTTATTTATTTATTATGTATTTTCCAAATCTCGATGCTCTTGATGCTTTTCTTGAGGAAGTAGTACAGGAAATTGAGCAAGAAGATGAGGAGTATGACTTAGATGAGGATTTGAAGAAATTTGGAAGATAGTTAGATAATATCTTACCTAACGAACAAGAACAATCTGAGTTACAAGAGCTAGAGTTAAAAGATGAAGAATTTAATCCAGAAAGAGATTTGGAGGAGCTGGAAAGGTTGCTAGCAGAGAGGTCAGACGAAGAACAAGAACAAGCTGAGTTGCAGGAACCAAGTCGTGGATTGACCATTACCACGACGTGGCCCCCTGTATTTCCGGTTTGTGTTTCGAAGAATGGGGTGACGATTCCAACTTTGGAGAAAGTTCTGAAGCGTGATCCATTTCAGATTAGTATCCGACCGGTTCCAACCCTTGTCAAGATTCTTGGGTTACATGAATTAAAGCTCGTTTGGCTAATTTTTGAAGCAAAGAGCCAAATTTTACAAATTGATCCAAAGAAGATATTCAATGCAACAGATGGATTGGCATTGAGTTTATTGGAAGTTTATTAAGTTGAGAGTCCAGCTCAAGACTCGCACAAAAAGAAGCGCTTGCGGGAGGCAACCCGTCATTAGAGTTTTCTTTTCTTTTTCTTTCTAAACTTCTAGTATTTAGGGATAATTTAGGATTTTTATGTTTTTTTTATTACTTGGTATTTGTTTTTGATCTTTTCAGAATATAGGGTGAGGGATAGAATGAACGAATAAAGCGTGAGGAATAAAACGTGAGATCGAGTCTAAAACGAGAAGAATTGGAGAATTGAGTCTAATTACGAGTCTGATAATTAAACTTCTTCAACCAAAAAGGTAACCTTTTGTGCATTTTGATATGTGCATATTTAGCTATATATTTAGTATAGATTTTTATTATTTATTGGCTAATTATTTGCAATTTGAGGACAAAAGGTGCTTAATTGTGTTTAAATTGTATTTTCAGTCCAAAAGATATGCTTGGAAGCAAAAGGACGCATGAGATGCATTCGGAAGCTCGGGAATTGAAGAAAGAAGAAAAAGAGCCAAAATCTTGAACTACTCGGCGAGTAGGGACGTCTACTCGACGAGTAGGCACGAATGTTCGCGAAGCAATATGCAAAGTCCTTGCCGCATACGGATTCTACGAAGGGACTCGGCGAGTCGGTTTGCTACTCGACGAGTAGCCTCTGTTTTCTGAAAACTATAAATAGAGGTGAATTCCGAGTCCAAAACTCTCTTTGGCTTTTGGGGAAGATTACTTGGCGACTAAGGAGACTGCTGGAGACCTGAGAAACGTGAGAAGAACCCTAATCCTCAATTCTAAGAAGATCAAGGCAACATACGTTATTTTTCCACTTTATCTTTGAATAGAACCATGTTTGGATTGATTGAATTTGTTTTTAGGTTTTTATCTTCTGTAATTATGAACTAATTTCGTTAGTTTCTGTTTAGGGTAGATAAGTTTGCTCCTATGGATTAATTTACGTTTGTATTGATTTTTATTTGGTGAATTTTTGTTAAATTAAGATTGTTAAAGACCCTTATGCATTAACCACAACTATTTTCTGTTAATTGCTAAGTAATTAAGCTGGATGAACATCTCTTAATTGCTTAACTCATGTGATTTATGTGAACACATTGTTATGTGCCTAGGAATAGAGAATGTGAAACTACGATTAATTATAAAATAGGTAAATTAATGTGTGAGCTTGTGTGATAAACCATCAACAAGAGGTTAAGTGAATTATTAATTTAATTAACCATTACAAGTCTTACTTAACCCGAATTAATTAAACTAGGAAATTCATTAGATTAGTCACTTGATCACTGCTTAAATTAATTCGTTTCCTAAGGATTGGTAATAGCGGATGTGAATCTAATCACTTTAGGTGGTAACCAAAAGCAGTTAATCCATTGCATTGCCATAAAATTAACCATTAGAGTAAATGAATCGAACCTAAACAGAAACCCTTTTGATTATTGAATTTATTTGATTTTTACTTGCTTTTAGTTGTTAGTTAAGTGTTAGTTAAGTTTCAGTTAAGTTTCTAGTCTTTCCAAACTAGAGATAACCCTTCCATTTTACTAATTGTTTTAGATAATTCTAGTAGTTAGATTAATTTCCGTTCCCTGAGTTCGATACCCTGCTTGCTAATTTATAACACCAATTGACAGGTGCACTGCCTTTTGTGTATCAAATTCATAATTAAAAGTAGTATAAAACTAGTGCATTTTTATACACATCAAGTTTTTGGCGTCGTTGCCGGGGATATGTGCATATTCAGCTATATATTTAGTATAGATTTTTATTATTTATTGGCTAATTATTTGCAATTTATGGACAAAAGGTGCTTAATTGTGTTTAAATTGTATTTTCAGTCCAAAAGATATGCTCGGAAGAAAAAGGACGCAGGAGATGCATTCGGAAGCTCGAGAATTGAAGAAAGAAGAAAAAGTGCCAAAATCCTGAAGTACTGGGCGAGTAGGGACGTCTACTCGACGAGTAGGCGCGAATGTTCGCGACGCAATACGCAAAGTCCTTGCCGCATACGGATTCTACGAAACAATACGCAAAGTCCTTGCAGCACGAATGTCCCCAGCAACGGCGCCAAAAACTTGATGTGTGTGGAATGCACTAGTTTTAATCCTACTAACTTAGACACAAAACATACACACGAAAGGCAGTGTACCTATCGATTAATAATATAGTTCAAGCAAGTAGGGTATCGAACACAGGGAACGGTAATATTATCTAAATAAAACAAGTAATAGAAAGGGGATTTTCTCTAGTTTTGCAAGACTAGAAACTTAAACAATTAACTAAAACATAAACTAAGTAACTAAGAGCTAAGCAAATAAAAATCAACTAAATTTAATAATTAAGGAGACTTCTGTTTAGGTTTGAATCATTTATTCCTATGGTTGGTTTTATAACAAGTGCAATGGATTAATTGGGATTAGCTACTGATTAGTGTGATTAGGTTCACGTTCGCTATTACTAATCCTTAGAAAACAAATTAATTCAAGCCGTTATCAGTTGATTAAACCAATGAGTTTCCTAGTTTATTGATTCAGGTTAAATAAGACTTGTAATTAGTTAATCAAATTACTAATTCAATTAACCTCTTGTTGATGGTTTGTCACACAAGCTCGCACATTAATTTACCCACTTTCTAGTTAATCCTTATTTCACATTCGCTAATCCTAGGCACATAACTATGTTTTCACATAAATCACATGAGGTAAGCAATTAAGAGATGTTCATGCAACTTAATTACTTGATAATTAACAGAAAATAGTTATGGTTAATGCATAAGGTTCTTTAATAATCTTAATAAAACAAAACTACCAAATTAAATTAATCTAATCATAAAATCAAACCATATTCATAAAGTCATCTATCCTAAACAGAAGTTATGAGTTTTAGCTCATGATTACAGCAGAAACAAGCTCAAAAACGAAATCAATTGGTAAAAAAATAGTTCAACCAAGAGATTAGGTAAAGAGTAAACTTGATTTTGCCTTGATTCTCCTTAAAATTGAATGCAGGGTTGATTCCTTAGCTTCCCACGCTCCAGCGACACCTTCAGTCGACAACTGGCCTCCAAGGGTTAATCTATATGCTAGGGTATCGGGCAGGAATGCCCTTGATATAGATTTTCACAAAACGGAGGTGACTCGTCGAGTCTAGTGACCGACTCGGCGAGTCCGTCACTTAAAAACCGTGCACGGCAAGTCAGCGTCCAGAATCGCGAAAGTTCGACGTGACTCGTCGAGTTGAGGCCCAACTCGTCGAGTCCGTTTGGAATCAGCACTTTCTCAAAACACGAAAGTTGTCCGAAATTGTGTCTAGTTTTTAGAACATTTTGAATCTTATCAATCGGAGTTACGGTTCATGAGATATGGCCAAGACACTGACGAGGGTTCAAGCTGTCCAACAACATCCTTCTTTCTTCAAAATCCAAGATCCAAACTTCCAATCGCCAATTCCGCTTCCTTTTCCTTCCGAGCATGTCATCATTGCTGAAAATGAAATATTTAAGCTAATTAAGTACCTTTGGTTCATTACTTGATGTGTGTAAAACGAAATAGTTTTAATCCTACTAACTTATACACAGAAACAAACACACGAAAGGCAGTGTACCTATCGATTAGCAGTTTTAATCCCCGCCAACGGCGCCAAAAACTTGATGTGTGTGGAATGAACTAGTTTTAATCCTACTAACTTAGACACAAAATATACACACGAAAGGCAGTGCACCTATCGATTAATAATATAGTTCAAGCAAGTAGGGTGTCGAATACAGGGACCGGTAAACAATTAAAATAAATGCTAATATTATCTAAATAAAACAAGTAATAGAAATGGGGTTTTCTCTTGGTCTTGTGGGTCGATTGGAATTTGAAAATATCCCGAAAAGCCATCGAGAAAACAATAATATAGATGACCGGAGAGCCTTTCGAGCATTTGATCTATGAATGGCAATGGAAAGTGATCCTTAGATGTGGCATCATTTAATTTTCTGTAGTCAATGCAAACATGCCACCCGGTTCATATTCTTGTTGGAATTAACTCGTTATTTTCATTGGCCACCACCGTCATTCCTCCTTTCTTTGGTACCACTTGCACCGGACTCACCCATGAGCTATCGGAGATTGAGTAAATGATTCCGACATATAGTAGTTTAACCACCTCCTTTTTCACAACTTCTTGCATGTTCGGGTTAAGTCTTCGTTGGCATTGTACTACAGCTTTAGCTCCATCTTCTAAGTTAATCTTGTGAGAACAATAAGCTGGGCTAATTCCTTTTATGTCGGTTATTTTCCATGCTATAGCACCTTGCCTCTTCCTTAGTACACCCACAAGACTTTCTTTCTCATGTTTGGCCAAATCAGCGGCTATAATTACAGGTTTTTGCTGGCCATCTTCAAGAAATGCGTACTCCAAGTGATCTGCTAGTGCTTGAAGCTCAACTTGTGTGTTCTTAATGCTGAACATGTCGAGTCCAGTGAGGGGACTCGTCGAGTCCTGGGTAAAATTCACGACAGATCGAGCTTCTTCGAATGGACTCGTCGAGTCGATCGAGACTACTCGGCGAGTCGGGTATTCTGTACTTCTGATCAGATCATTATATTCAGCTTCCTCGGGCAATGTCTCTATTTCCAGCAGGTCTCTTTTAGCATCAAATTATTCTTCACGGATGACGGTGGACTTGTTTGGCTGATCTTCATTCCATTTCTCCATTAACTCTTCCAACATATCAACCGAAAATATTGTGTCATTGCTATTCCTTGAATGCTTCATAGCTTGATCAACCCCAAAAGTGACTGATTTGTCTCCCACCCGAAGAGTAAGTTTAGAATCTCGCATGTCAACTATGGCACTTGCGGTGTTTAGCAAAGGTCTTCCAAGTATGATTAGGACTTGAGGGTCTGATTCCATGTCTAATACTATGAAGTCCGTGTGGAAAATGAACTTATCAACCTTTACCAATAGATCTTCGCATATTCCCCTTGGGAATGTGTCCGTTTTATTTGCTAGGTGAATTGCCATCCGAATGGGCCTTGGCTCCGGAAGATCTAACTTCTTGAAGAATGAGTACGACATGAGATTTATACTTGCCCCCGTATCTGCCAATGCATGAATGGTAGCTAAGTTCCCGAATTGACAAGGCAAGGTTAAGCTTCCTGCATCACCCTTCTTCTTAGGTAGCTTATTCAACATGGCAGCTGAACAGTTCTCATTTAGGACCACTTTCTTCACTTCTTCCATCTTTTTTCTATTCGTTAGAAGCTCCTTGAGAAATTTTTCGTTAGAGCCTTTATGTATTCCAGAAACTTCTGGTAGTCAACTTCATTCTTTTCTTGTCTAGCTCGGGCTGGATATGGCAGTGGAGGCTGATATGGCTTCACAAGAGGGTTTCTGTTCTGTTCAGGTGGGGGACTCGTCGAGTCTGTAAGGGCGACTCGGCGAGTCGCATCGGAAATTTGTGATTCTTCATTTTCTGCATCTTCCTCTTGCACCAGGTTAGGATCTTCTTGTTGAATAAGGGCCAGAGGAGTTATAATCTTCCCACTCCTAGTCGTCACGATATTTATATCTGCACCTTTTGGATTACTTTCGGTATTACTAGGAAGTCCACCCAGTCGTCTCTCGTTCACTTGTTGTGCAAGTTGGCCCAGCTGCTTCTCTATGTTGAGAATGGATGCTTGCTAATTTCTAAGCAGATCTTGTTGATCTTTCATCATAATTTGGTGTTCTCTCAACAAATTTTGTTGATCTTTGATTGCAGCATCGGTATCACTATGTCTTTTCTCGGACGCGACTACGAATCTTGTAAGCATATCTTCCAAATCTGATTTTTTTCCATACACCGGTTCCTCCTTTTGATAAAAGCCTCTATCTTTTTGCTTAAAGTTTTCCTCCCTTGTCTTTTTATACTCTTCATATGGTAGCCATTCTTTCTTGGGTTTTCGCCAATTGTCATCATAGCTATCACCACTTGAATAGCACACTTGCACTTTCCGGTTCCCGTTTTCATCAAGGTCACAATCTTTAGTAAGGTGGGGCCCTCTCCAATTTTCACATCCCACTCTAATGGCATGGATAGATTGGTCCATCTTAGTCATTCTTCAGTCCATACTTTCCAATTTTGCCATCATTGCCGCCATGTCATCGGTAATAGAATTCACCGCCCCACGAGTTAAGTCATTCCTTGGGTTGTGATATTCTCTAGAGTGCTTAGAGAATTCTTCAATTAGGGCCTTTATCAGCGGGGGTGCTTTCTTTGTGAGTGGTCCTTGCAAATCAAGGAGTTGCCTAGTTGTCACATTTACTCCATCATACAAAATGGAGACTTCTTGTTGGCTATTTAGATCATGATGTGGGCAATTCCTTAGTAAGCCTTTGTATCTTTCCCACGCCTCATATAGTGAATCTCCAGCTTGTTGCTCAAAGTTTGCTATGGCCTTCTTCAACTTGGCTATTTTTTAGGGAGGGCAAAATTGGTCTATAAATTCTTCTTTCATATTAGTCCAAGTAGTGATGGATCCGGGAGGGAGTGATTTCAGCCAATCTTTCGCGGCTCCCTTGAATGTGACAGGTAGCATACGAAGCAAGACAGTGTCACGAGCCACATTAGGGACATTGAAGTAGTCGGCTATGTCATTGACCTCGTTAAGATGCTTGTATGCGTCTTCATGATCCTTCCCGTAGAATGGAATCTCCTTAAGTTGAGCAAGTATGTGGCCTTTAAGTTAAAAGGTGGCAGTTGCGGGAATCGCGGGTTGCACGAGTCCCGGGCCGGTGTCGTCACGCATCCTTTTCTTCCATTCACCCATGGGAACTTCATCGATGTTAGCCATGTTGTTAGCTAGTTCGCCCTCTATGTCGCTTCCTTCTCCAAATTTGCTTTCTTCCTTTTCGGATTCATACACGATATCGTCCTTCTTCGGGTCTTTGTCTACTTCTGAAAAGATGCTGGATTCTCCCACTTTCTTGTCCTTTTTCTTACTAAAAACAGATTTGAGATTCTTTAACGGCGAATTCTTCGATGTTGCGGTTTCTCCTACGGTTTTACCTTTGTTTTTCCTCAAAGTTGCTTCCGGGTCTTCAAGTAGTGGAATCAAAGGTGTAACTCCTCTTCTGGTCATAAACGAATGCAATCAAAACAGAAAAAAACGCGTAAAAAGAACAAAAATAAACTAAAAACGAAACTATGTATTCAACGATGGACTCGTCGAGTAGCTTCGTTTGCACTCGGCGAGTTCAAGGCTAAAACATAACAAAAATTAAACAAAAACTATAAAAACAGAAAAACTTAAAACTTATCCTAATAATTAAATTACTAAAGCAGTAACTTTGTGCAAGATAGATCTCACACAAAGGTTGTATAATACTAGAAATTAGGATTAATTTTTGAAACGTTCCTCGGCAACGGTGTCAAAAACTTGATGTGTATAAAATGCACTGGTTTTATCTTACTTTTAATTATGAATTTGATACATAAAAGGCAGTGGACCTGTCAATTGGTGGTATAAATTAGCAAGCAGGGTATCGAACTCATGGAACGGAAATTAATCTAACTACTAGAATTATCTAAAACAATTAGTAAAATGGAAGGGTTTTCTCTAGTTTTGCAAGACTAGAAACTTAACTAAAACTTAACTAACACTTAACTAACAGCTAAAAGCAAGTAAAAATCAACTAAATTCAATAATCAAAAGGGTTTCTGTTTAGGTTCGATTCATTTACTCCTATGGTTAATTTTATGGCAATGCAATGGATTAATTGTTATTGGTTACCGACTAAAGTGATTAGATTCACATCCGCTATTACCAATCCTTAGGAAACGAATTAATTTAAGCAGTGATCAAGTGACTAAACTAATGAATTTCCTAGTTTAATTAATTCAGCTTAAGTAAGACTTGTAATGGTTAATTAAATTAATAATTCACTTAACCTCTTGTTGACGGTTTATCACACAAGCTCACACATTAATTTACCAATTTTCTAATTAATCCTAGTTTCACATTCGCTATTCCTAGGCACATAACAATGTGTTCACATAAATCACATGAGTTAAAATTAAGAGATGTTCATGCAGCTTAATTACTTAGCAATTAACAGAAAATAATTGTGGTTAATGCATAAGGGTCTTTAACTAGATTAATTTAACAAAAAATCACCAAATAACAATCAATCCAAACATAAATTAATCCATAGGAGCAAACGTATCTACCCTAAACAGAAACTCACGAAATTAGTTCATAATTACAACAGATAAAAACCTAAAAACGAATTCAATCAATCCAAATATGGTTCTATTCAAAGATAAAGTGGAAAAGTAAACTTATGTTGCCTTAATCTTTTTAGAAATAAGGATTAGGGTTCTTCTCATGTTTCTCAGGTCTCCAACCGTCTCTGTAGTCGCCAAGTAATCTTCCCCAAAAGCCAGAGAGAGTTTTGGACTCGGAATTCACCTCTATTTATAGTTTTCAGAAAACAGAGGCCACTCGTCGAGTAGCAAACCGACTCGTCGAGTCCCTTCGTAGAATCTGTATACGGCAAGGACTTTGCATATTGCTTCGCGAACATTCGTGCCTACTCGTCGAGTAGACGTCCCTACTCGCCGAGTACTTCAGGATTTTGGCTCTTTTTCTTCTTTCTTCAATTCCCGAGCTTCCGAATGCATCTCCTACGTCCTTTTGCTTCCGAGCATATCTTTTGGACTGAAAATACAATTTCAACACAATTAAGCACCTTTTGTCCATAAATTGCAAATAATTAGCCAATAAATAATAAAAATCAATACTAAATATATAGCTAAATATGCACATATCAGCTACGATTGTTGATTGGTTCCTGAGGTCATACTTGCAGTTATAGTTATGAGACTTATCCAAGTGGGAGACTGTTGGATAAGGTGTCTAAGTCCATAACTATTTCTGGTATGTACTTGACCCGGTTGGCATGGTCCATTTGGGTTGCATGGCATCATGATAATTGGATAGACAAAATGAGAAGAAGGACACTTATGATTTGTTAATATAATATAAGTTATAATATTTTAATATGAAATCATATTAATTAATTAGTATTGATCAAAAATTAATTTGGAATTAATTTTGTGATCAAAAAGAGACTAATTAAATATATGGGGATTGATTGTGTAAATCATCCATTCTTAGATAGTGGGCTAGTGATCCATGGTTTATTGGATTGGGCTAAAGCCCATTGGGTGCTCCATGGAGGTTAAAACCCATTCATCATGGAGGAAATGAAAAGCTATGTCAATTAGGGTTTACATGGTGTAACCCTACTGGTGACACGCTATATAAAGACCCCATAGGCTAGCAAAATCGGCACATAGATAAGAACAAGGAGGGCTAGCCGATTTTGAGTGATAGTGTGCTTCTCCCAAGTTATTCCAAGAGTTGTGGTGTTGTGTGAAACATTTGAGGCATCACATTTGGGGTGCTAGGCTCACAAAGTTCTTAAGGGATCCAAGCAACAAGAAAGGTATGTTATTCTTCTAGCTTTATATTACAAGGCCCCCCATGCCATGCTAGTTAGGATAAGAAACTTGGAAAAATCAAATTTGCATGTATCTTAGTAAAACATAGATCCAAGGTTTCTAGGGTTGCATGTACACCATAGGAGTGTTAGAATGCTCAAAACCCATCAAGATGTTGATCTGGACCCCACCGAAAGGTCACATTCTTCTTGGTCAAACGATTCAAAGGCACGGCAATCTTGGAGAAATCCTGAATAAATCTCTGATAGTACCCCACAAGGCCCAAGAAACTTCAGATCTCGGATGCATTCCTCAGAACCTCCCATCGCATCACCTCCTCAATATTGGCCGGATCCACCAAGATACACTCTTGATTGATGATGTGCCCCAAAAACTTCACCTCACGCAACCAAAACTTGCATTCAGAGAATTTGGCATAAAGCCTCTCCCTCATCAGGGTCTCCAAAACCTCCCTCAAATCCTACTTGTGCTCCTCCTTGGTCTTAGAGGAGACCAGGATGTCATCAATAAAAACAATCACGTACCAATCCAACATCGGTCTGCACACCCGGTTCATGAGATCCATGAACGCTGTTGGAGCATTGGTGAACCCGAATGGCATCACCGCGAACTTGAAATGACCATAATGAGTTCTGAAGGCCGTATTCTGAATATCCTCATCCCTGATCCTCATCTCATGATACCCCGACCGAAGATCAATCTTGGAAAACCAAGATGCACCTTGAAGCTCATCAAATAAGTCATCGATCCTTGGAAGTGGGTAATGGTTCTTCACTGTCAGCTTGTTCAGCTCCCGATAATCAATACACATCATGTGTGTCCCATCATTCTTTTTCACGAACATCATCGGTGCTCCCCACGGGGAACTAGTCAGATTGGATTGTGATTTATCAAATTAGAGATTTTTGCTGAAACTTGTGGTAAGAGATATGAAAATGGGTATATCATTTTTAGGTATTGATGAACTTTTGGACGGGGAACCCAAAGGTTCTACTAATGAATGTGGTGCTTTGATTGACTGTAACTTTTAAAGATTTCTCGTTCAAGTGAAGTTATGAATCTTGAATTTGATTTATTACATGATAGTTTTTGGTGCCTTATATCATTAGAATATTTGAAGATCATAGTGACTTGGAGGCGGAGTTCTTCATGATAAGAAGTGATTTGGTCTCTTAATTCTGAAATGGGTTTCTGTAGCGGGTTTGGCTTTCTTGAGTATTAGAGATGTAGAAACCGATTTGGCATTTCGTGTTGTTTATTGAAGGCTTTTTATTCTTTGTAGTGGGTTTTGTTATTCAGCACATGTTTTATTTTTATCCCATATATATAGCCTATAGCTTAGCTTGTTAGGCAATATTTTCCTCAAAAAGTTTCTCTGTATGTTCTATTTCTGAATCAATAACATACAAAAAGCTTTACAGATTACTTGCAACTTTATGGTGATGGATTCATGATTGTTATTTTAATTCTGCACTTGTCATTTCGTTTTGGGCTTCACATTTATCAATCGGGGATGGCCAATGTGGTGGATGATGCTCTCATCCTCAAGGGGGTCCCGACTCCGATCAGATACATATGTTTGAGGATGACCGTGATCACTCCGCTATTGGAGCGGATTCGTGAGGCTCAGGTAGAGGCTACGAAGGAAGAGCATCGGAAGAGTGAGCGTATTGTGGGTCAAGTGGCTTACTTCGATTATGATTTTCGTGGGGTTTTGACTCTATATCAGTGGGTTTGGGTTCCGTATTGGGGCGGTGTACGACATGTTTTGATGGACGAGACACACAAATCTGGGTTCTCCATTCATCTCGGGGCGACGAAGATGTATAGGGATCTTCGTCCTAATTATTGGTGGCTCTGCATGAAGCGATATGTGGCTTGGTATGTGGAGTGGTGCTTGACTTGCAGGAAAGTCAAGGCCGAGCATCATGTTGGGTTTTGAGCATTCTAACACTCCTATGGTGTACATGCAACCCTAAAAACCTTGGATCTATGTTTTCTCTATTATACATGAAAATATTAACTATTCCAAGGTTTCATCCTAACTAGCATATTATGAAGCACCTATACTACAAAGTTCTAGTTAGATGACATACCTTTTGATGTAGCTTGATGTCTTCAAGCTTTAAGAGCTTAGCCCTAATAGTTTGGAAGCCTCAAATGGAATCACAAATCACCAAAACACCTTGGAAGAACTTGAGAGAATATGTATGCACACTAAAATCGGCCCACTCTTATTTTCACACACTTGTGCCAATTTTGTGAGCCAAGGACCCCTTTATATATTATGGAGGATTAGGGTTACATCCATGTAAACCCTAATACCCATGACCTTTCATTTACATAGGATCCGTGGGTTAAAAGCTCCATGGACCATCCATGAAAGCTTAGCCCAACCTAAATGAACTTGGCCCATTCCATATATATAAGAGTCCATATTTAATTAGTTCTTTTTGATCGCTTAATTAATTCTAAATTAATTCTTGATCAATACTAATTAAATAATATGATTCCATATTAATATATTAGAACTTTTAATATATTAATATAAATCATAAATATACTATTCTCAAAAGACTATCCATATAAATTGTGCCGGTGAACTGCAACCCAAATGGACCATGCCGGGTCGGGTCAAATACATACCATATATAGTTATGGACTTAGACATTAATCCAACAGTCTCCCACTTGGATAAGTCTAAAACTATTATTGAGTATGACTTCAAAACCTAACTGGCAATCGTAGCTCTTAAAGCCGCTGTCGAACTCTGACCTTGTCAATGACTTGTCCATTAGATAAGCGATCATATATTCCTCCATTCTAGATATCATATGGACTGAGACATGGATTATAAATCATTCTCTCTGTCCATTAGTTGTTTCCCGATTTCCGATTCATGATGACTGACTGATTGAACAAATCAAATCAGTCCTGGCTTGGCCAAGCACTCACATGTCTCATCACTAAATCATCGAGGGGCCCACATATATCGCTTTTATCCCGAAGGTAAAAGGAATGGATAAACTTCGACTCATATGGCTTGTTCTACTACTTGTTGAATCATACACAAAGGCACGTTTTATAACATCGAGTTACCAAATGCGTTTTCGTGCAATCAATGTATAACCAACTCATATTAACAACTCATATCTCTAGGTTTGAAGAGTATAAGATATTATCGTCTCATGATCACTCATGATAAAATCCATGAAGTGATTCAAATGAGCGCGGGTTGAATCCAATACTCAGAACTTATGAGCGCGGGTTGAATCCATGACAGTCTTGATTGATATCTACTTCCAACATATGACCGACTGTGGATGGTTTGAA
This sequence comes from Lactuca virosa, assembly GCF_052849685.1. NCBI lineage: Eukaryota > Viridiplantae > Streptophyta > Magnoliopsida > Asterales > Asteraceae > Lactuca > Lactuca virosa. The sequence continues at coordinate 416,676,428 of NC_136428.1, read as the reverse complement.
TAACTTAATCATTCAGGAAGAGCGACTTGGTTATTCTGGAAGTCAAAACATGCAAAGTGAAACACAAGAATAAATGAATCAAATATGGTATCAAACCCTATGAATATAAATAAACACTTTTATTTATCACCATACTGATTACTCATTATTCATTGTTTCGGTTTTATCAACTTTATACTTGAATTAAAAACACTAGTTGTCCCATGCTCCAAGCATGTACACTATGTTTTTCTTAAACAATAGCTTTTCTATACACCAAGTATGCACTCTATGTTTGTCTATGATCCTTACTTTGTGAAATAAACCAATTGAACATAATTTCAATGATTCTAATTTCACACTCCCAAATCCTTATCGAAAAATGTGAGAATTTCAAATTCCTATCATTTATCGAAATCTGTTTAGATTTTAAACTTATATGCACTGACCCTCCTGTAATGAATATGTACAAAGTCACAAAGACTTGTCAACAGTCATTATAAGGTATTCCAATGGAGATCAACTCCATGGAAACTAAGTCTCATATTCAAAGTACATTGCTTTGGACATGCTTCTTGCATTAAGTTTTCTAATCTTACACAGATAACTTCCACCTATGGAGACAACTCCATATTCTCATTTTGACTATCACTTCTGAATAAGAGATGCCTCTTTTCAGAATATGTCAATATGGTCCTTCCAAAATTAGCACTATACTTCCAACTGTCCCTGAGCAACCAATCTTTGGTAAACCTCAGATTGTCCTCGACAATTGCTTAATCATTTTAGTCATATCCAATTCTAGACCTTTTCCCTTCTTAATGCCTCTGGGCATTTGGAAAAATTTAGAAATGACAAATATTATAGCACATGCAATCGATCCTGTACCCAAAGCAAATGGTACACGATTCATGATGTCTCACATAAAGACATGATTCTAGACCAGTCTTTTGCTACAGTATTTTTATTTGCCATGTTTTCAAAATTTGACTATGAAGAGGGATGTCGTAATCATAATCGAATTTTGAGAACGCAATATATAGAATTTCCTTCAGTTGAACCAATCCAACATGAAATTCATATATATATTCTTGACTAAAGATGATTAAGGTCTCAATCTAAGCCTTTAGAACTGAAATGAAGTATATCCTCTCCCTTAATTATAGCAAAACAACCTTTTCAATCCCTGCAGCCTCACGAATTGAAACTTTTGTTTTCAATAATTAACATTGCTAACTTGCAACACTAACAACAATTATCATGCTCCCACTAACATGATGATTATTAGCATAACACTTATGCTCCCACTAGCTTTGACATGTTCTCAGAAATCAGCTGGACTTCTAGAAATCAATACTTTATTGACTTTCTTACCAAAGTTTAGATTTCTGATACGAGATGCTTTGATAAAACTTTATCAAAATCATACACCTTTCCTTAGATAGCATGCATGTGTGTCTAAACAATTTCAGAACTATGAAAAGGGATGTCGTAATCATAGTCTCAATTGTTTAGACCTTTTGCCATCTGCTTCAAATCTACTTGGTGGAAATGTTTCCTCACCATCATTTTCATGAATCGGAGAGAAACCTTATGACCCTTAGATTTTATGGTGTATGTGTTCTTATCCATGTGAATCGTCAAAACCATAGTCACAAGACAAGGATAATGACAAATCCAAACTCATATGGACTAAACTTATGCAATATTAACTTCTTGCCACCTGGCAGTACAGGGCCTGCCATTGCTTCCAAGTTGTTATGCAACCAATTGAGAACTTTCAGAACTCCTATGCAAAGCCAACTTTAACTGGAATGGGCACAGAATATGTCAACACGATAGGTTGTAAACCTCAAGTCGTGTGCTAGTGAAGAACCTCAGGTTTTATTCTTGATTAGTTCTTGAAATTCTTTCTAGGATCTTTAAGACTCCCACTATCATCTTGACATATAAGACTATCTTGCCAAATATTCAAGAGATAGTGCGGATTCTTTATCAAGACAAACACTTCACACAATTGGCCTTAGTTGGTCTTTGTTTTATCCAAAACATCACAACTTACCAATTTCAAATGTACAAGAGTAGGACACTTTTACTCTTACATTTGACAAGTGTTTTAAACCTTTCTTTAAGATATGTCACTCAAGTTACAATCTTGGAGTATGACTCTAAGAATTGTTTTGGAACGAAGTATGACTCATCTTCCTGATCTAACCATTTCAACAATTCATGACTCCTCTTCTTAGTCATAAGAATGCACTAAGATGACCTTTAGAGGACTAATTGTGATATGATTTCTAAATCATTAAGATGATCACAAACATGATACTAAAGTACCCTCCCATCTTTTCAGATTTGAGAAACTTTTATCTTTCTGCCTAATTTGATTCTTCCCATTCGTTCTGCCATACATTGAGACTTTTCCAATGTTTCAGAATTATATTTAAAGTTGTAAGTATAACCATATTTAGTAAACTTTAGTAAATCAAATAGTCTTAACGAGCTTTGTGGTGGACATGACCAGTGCACAAGAATGTGTACTCGATCCCTTTAGTCCTTCACTTGACTCACACATCCATGTGAACAAGTAATTAGTCTTGATTTTCCAATGCTTGAAAGTTCTCATTCATCATACTATTCAACTTGCATGATTCCAAGTTTCGGTCCAATTGAAACTTGGGTGATGAGGAACTTTCCTGATTTGGTAAATTTAGACACTACCACAAATGAAAGAATCAAATCCATTTTCCAATATTGCTGTCAGTAGAATCATATAAGCAACAGTTTTCCACAAATGCCATTGTAAGGATACTTCAAATAAATAAAATTAAACAATTTTCTTTTATTTTAAAAGTTTGCGGAAAAACTTATCCTTACAATCCACATGGAAAATTGTTGTTATCTATTCCTTAGCAATATATCATAACTTCTTAAGCAACTGCTCAAAATTCTGATGCGATCGAAATCCACCTTCGCGATCAGAATCAGCATATACATCCTTTAAGATTTCTCCCTATTCTTTGATTCTTAAAACATCAACATGTGACCCAGTCACATCATGTAATGAGGATCTCAGAATAGAACTTAACAGAGTTAGATAATGGGCTCTACCTGATGTAGAGTCAAACTTATTGACTTTAACATCCTTAGGTAAATTTGGCAGCTTTGCAATCAACGCCCCTTCCTTTGGCAAAATAAACATATGGACCCTTTGGTAATGGGATTATCTCAGACTTAGCCTTTCTCTTTACCATTTGGTCAACCGGGTTGACTATGGCCAATCCCTTTCCATTGGGAAGAGAATGTTTTTTCTGGATTTCCAGTGTCACCATTGTCACTGTCCATAAAGTTTTTGGTAAGTTGATCTTCTAATCAAATTTGCTTTACTATCGTTCCAAATCATTGCTGATTCAGCAGAACCAAGCAAATAGATATGATCATTAAGGTTCATGTCATAGTCTGTTTCATAGTAGTCCCAAAGGAACTCACTATGTGACTTAGAAAGTGATTGAACATCCAACTTTCTCAAGACTTTGACACCCAACTCTCCCGGCTTGTCAATATGTGACTTCATCTCTAAGATGTGATCACACATAGACCTTGCTTGCCATTAGGGCTTGAGTGACCTTGAACTTGTGGGTTAGGGAGAATAATTGGAGGAGGTGGAGGAAGAGAAGTATGACTTCCATAAGCCAAACTCGGGAAGTCATATTCATTAGGAAAGCTTGGTTTGGGAAGATCATTGTTGTCTAAACCAGACATCAAGAATGGGAGAAATTCACGTAAAGTTGATTTAAGTCCTTAATATAACACCCAATATGATATATTAAGGCTAGGACCCAACAAACTATTTTATAACTTGGAACATGGATGCCGTAATCCAAGCTATAAAATATTTGAAGGTAGGTGAATGACGATTCACCAATTTCTACCAAGATAAACGAAATGTATTATTAGGTTTTAATTGGTTTTGAAACTCCTAGATTCTTTTGAGATTCATTGAACTTTTCAATGGCATGTTTCAATCTCGAGTGTGCCCTTGAGGTTTTGTGACTGGGATGCCGAGGATCACAAAACAAGGTGTGAAGTAACCATGCAAATATACTTGGTACCCTTAATATTTACCCCTCAATCGATGTGCCGGTTAACCACACACGCTCCAACGATACTATGATAAACATTAAGTTACCCTTTGCCTATCTTGTTAAGTCCAGGTTAGTGTGCCGGTTAACCACACACGCTCCACTAACAGCTTAAACAAAGTGCAAAGTGTAATTTCATGGATTAGCACCTTATTCACATTTTCCTAAGTAACTAAGATTGGGAATTTATAAGTGTTTATTTACTTAGTATTTATCATTATACTTATAATGAAGGGAGAATTATAGTCATTGTCCTACCTGTTCTGCTAACGACCCTCCACCGGTCAAGGAAGCGGTGAGTGAGAGTGGACACCCATTAAACTGCCATTTTATAGGCAGTAACCTTATACTCCGCTTATAGACCGGCTTCGTGAATGAGGCCTACTAATGGTAAGACGACTTGCTCTTATACAGATAATATATTAAACTTTTAATATTATAATAATATAAGGGTGTATTTTAGACATTTAAAATACTTGGTGGTTTAATCTATTAATTAAACTAGACTTTTAATTTAATTAAACTCAAACCATATATTTATGGATTAATAATACTCTTTTAATTAAACGCTTTAATTAACTATTAATAAAGTCCATAAGAGTTAATTTGAACTATTCAACAAAACATCATAATTCCAATTATTAAACTCAAAATTAAAACCATTTAATTAATTGTTTAAGTTATGAACCCAAGAGTTTTAGAATTCAATTCATTTTTTTCATAAAAAACTTTTCTCAAATTCCAAAACTTGAGGGCAAGTTTTGTAATTCTTGAAAACCTTTGGATTTCATAACTTATGGAATTAATGGAGTTTTCTGATGAAACTTTCCATGTTCCATAACTTAAGAACAAGTTATGGAATTCTTTAAAACATTAACACCAAATTTTGTAACTCCATAAAAACTTTGAATCAAATTTTTTTTTTTTAAAAAAAACTTTCATATCCATAACTTATGGAAGTTTCAAAAACCCTTAAGATCACAACTTTAAAAAAAAACTTTTGAGTTCCAAAATTTTATGACAAAATATGTAACTCCTTAAAACATTTAGATCAAACTTTTAAAACTAATAAAATAATCATATCATTTTATCTTTTACTAAATTTGACCTAATTCAACCCATATAACAAATGATTCAAATTTTACAAATAATTCGTTTTTCACAACACAAGTAATTATCTTAAAATTTGACAAACGTCATGTTTTGTTTTTCCTTTTTTTTCAACTTGAAAATAAAACATTTGCATCAATATAGCAGAAAACAACCCATGGCTCTGATACCACTGTTGGGTTTTGAGCATTCTTACACTCCTATGGTGTACATGCAACCCTATAAACCTTGGATCTATGTTTTCTCTATTATACATGCAAATATTAACTATTCCAAGGTTTCATCCCAACTAGCATATTATGAAGCACCTATACTACAAAGTTCTAGTTAGATGACATACCTTTTGATGTAGCTTGATGTCTTCAAGCTTTAAGAGCTTAGCCCCAATAGTGTGGAAGCCTGAAATGGAATCACAAATCACCAAAACACCTTGGAAGAACTTGAGAGAATATGTATGCACACTAAAATCGGCCCACTCCTATTTTCACACACTTGTGCCAATTTTGTGAGCCAAGGACCCCTTTATATATTATGGAGGATTAGGGTTACATCCATGTAAACCCTAATACCCATGACCTTTCATTTACATAGGATCCATGGGTTAAAAGCTCCATGGACCATCCATGAATGCTTAGCCCAGCCTAAATGAACTTGGCCCATTCCATATATATAAGAGTCCATATTTAATTAGTTCTTTTTGATCACTTAATTAATTCAAAATTAATTCTTGATCAATACTAATTAAATAATATGATTCCATATTAATATATTAGAACTTATAATATATTAATATAAATCATAAATATACTATTCTCAAAAGACTATCCATATAAATTGTGCCGGTGAAGTGCAACCCAAATGGACCATGTCGGGTCGGGTCAAGTACATACCAAATATTGTTATGGACTTAGACATTAATCCAACACATCAGAGACCTCACAGAAAGATGCAGTCGTTGGAGATTCTCGTATGGAAATGGGAAGATATTAATATGGATTTTAGCACAAAGTTACCCCGAACTATGTGTGGAGTGGATTCGATATGGGTCATTGTGTAACACCCTAAATCTGGTATGACTTGAAACCCTCAAGAATTTACATTTCAGCATAATTGTCCCTTTAAGTACGCCGGGCGTACTTAAATGTACGCTGAGCGTAGTATGCATGGTTGGTCGCGGAGGATCTGGACGTACGCTGGGCATACCAGGAGTACGCTGGCCGTACGTGCCAGTGGTCTAAAATCCTAATTCTCGGACGTGAGACCTATTTAAGTGACCTTATGTCCCTTGGACTTAAACCTAGAGAGCCTCCACAGCCTTAGAACGTCCTTACACTCCAGAGAAACTTGTGAGACCATTTTTGAGCTTTAAAGAGTGCATTTGTGGCCTTTTAGTGTTCATTCCAAGTAGAGGAGGTTGCTAAACAAGCTTGGTTCGAGTTGGTGCTTGGTGATCTCCGCCACAGACTCGGTGGTCTGCTGAAGGTCATGAAACTCCCTCACAAGTCGTTGCACCTCAATAGGTGGTGCAAACTCTGCATTAAAACGTCGACCGAACTCGGCCCATGTCATCTCAGCCACACCGGCTGCTCCCAGCTGGCTAGTCACCTCGCCCAACCAATCCCGGGCTCTGTCTCTCCACATACTTGATGCAAATCCAACATTTGCCGCATCCGGGCAAGAACTCGTGCGTTGGGCGTTATTGATGTCCGCTACCCAGCGTCGGGTGACAATGGGGTCCCTGACCCCGAAAAACTCTGGCGACCCACATGCCTTGAACTCCCGGAACGAGGGAGTTCGGGCCCCAATCTGGCCCGCAACAATCTCAGCCCTGAATGATCTGAGTTTCTCCTCCATGATCTCCATAATGCCCTCCTTGACCGTCCCAAAAATGATTGGGGTAGCGTCAAGGATGCCCTTCGTGACCTCGGCTGCAATGATATCGCGCAGTCTCTCATCAATAGGCTCAATACCACTGCCCGATCCAGACCCAGACCCCGATCCAGACCCTGATCCTGATCCCCCTGTCCCAAATCGTGTCACCACCATGCTGAACTGAAATGTCATAAACCATAATAATCAGGTCATATATATATATATATATATATATATATATATATATATATATATATATATATATATATATATATATATATATATATGGGATCTTCCCACACCGATCGTCCTTAGAGCTGTCAGGTCTAACATTGGTTCGGGTACAGGTCCTGTGCTTTCAGTAGTACGGGCCCAATACTACCTTCCACGCCTACTTGTAGTTTTCCCCAAGGCTCTACCTGATAACTCCAAATTGCCCCAAAATAAATCATAACCCCCAAACCACTTCATAACCCAAATCCCAGGCTGTCCTAGGATTTCCTCTACCCATATCAATAAGACCAATCATAACAGGTTGCCTTTATGCATGCAAATTATACACAGAAAAGGATCGAATAGACTTTCGAAAAAAAGATTGTACCCTACGACCACAACCAAACAAGGAACATGAAAGAATGCCAAATCAATCATTCTGAGGCTATAAGCTCGTAACCGTATACAATTTTAAAAGCATACACATAGCAAGTCTCATACGATCATCAAGTTCAAATATCAGTATAACATGGCTAACACATTGGGAACTACTTACTTGGCTCGGCCGATCGCTCGCGTTGCACTCTCTTCTTTTCGATTCTTAAAATTTTTTATCTTTTATTTTGAAAACAATTTATCATTTCCTTAGTTTGAGTTCTGACACACCCGAGAGTGTGCCCGAATCCCTCAAAACAAAGCTCTGATACCAATTTGTAATGACCCAAATTTTTCAAGAAATTTTCATTTTTAATTAATAAAACGCATTTGCATAAACCGTGTAATCCCAACGTAATTGTTTTCAAATCAATATTCATTACAACTTATTTAAATCATCAGAGTGTCCCGAAAAGCATAACAGTGAAAGAGAGATAGAGTGCACGCCACACCATCAAGCCTTGCCCTTGCCCTTGGGCTCATATGTACCTGAAACAATTCCACAGAATGTAAGCGAATGCTTAGTGAGTTCCCCAGAGCATACCACACATACAATTCCAAATATGACATATCATATTAGCCCTAAGGCTACATACATCACATAAGTCATGCATACAACCGATAAGGATGTCGTGGGCTCATCCCCAGGGTCTTACTCCTGGATGCCAAGGGCTCCCCGCATGGTCTTACACCTAAGTGCCATGGGCTCTCCCATGGTGTTTGATAGGAAAGCAATGGGCTCTCCACATGGTCTTACATTCGAGTGTCATGGGCTCTCCCATGGTCTTCCATACATCATACCACATATATCAAAAGCATATTTCCTAGTTCACACAACATAACATGTCACATAATACAATCTCAGCTAGGATACTACACATCATAAAATGGGCCGGCCTTGGTGCCTTAGACTTATTGGTATGGTGAGGAGACTCACCTCTGTCTGCTGAATACAAAAGTTGTTCTCCTAACAGTCTGTAACCTCCCGTGCTGAATAATAATAATGAAAAATGTTAGGACTTTAATTAATCGAAGGAAACCCAAACTCCGAACCCTTCCATGAGGCCCAGTTATCCATCCCTTGTTAATGGGCCTAAAGTCCAAGTCTAAAATCCTTAATGGGCCTCTTGGCCTAATAAGGCCCAATCAATATGTCCATGGTCCATAACAGATAATGTGACTCATAATTCCCAGAATACTACCATGCCCAATAGTCAAATGAGGCCCACTAGCTCAAAGGCCCAAAACAGATTCGGCCCAACTGTGATGCGTACGCTTGGCGTACCATCCTGGTACATGCAGTGTACTGGGGTCTTGGGGACTACGCGTGGCGTACACTGGGTTACGCCCAACGTACAACTAGGTTAAGCACTTTCTCCATTAAGTGCTTAATACACGATTTCTTTACGTCCAGAAGTCAGATTTAAGCTTGATAATACATCCTAAGGCATAAAGTTGGCAACTTTATGCCTTTGCATGCCCTATATGCACCCAACACCGCCATTAAGACCTTTCCAAGGCTCTTAACCCATGCATGAGGTACAAAACCCCACCAAGACTTTTATGACATTAAGGGACCAAGGTACCTCAGATCTATCATTCCCATCTTCAAGAGTTGCTAAACTCACAAATGGAGGTCCAAATTCCACAAAAGGAACAAATCTAGAAAACCCTAGCTAGATCTAGAGACTTAAGTGGAAAGGTGCAAGATTTTTACCTCCAGGAGCTTTGCAAGATGACCAATATGCAGATTCTTGAAGCACCAACTCGAACATAGCTTGTTTAGCAACCTCCTCTACTTGGAATGAACACTAAAACGCCACAAATGCACTCTTTAAAGCTCAAAAATGGTCTCACAAGTTTCTATGGAGTGTAAGGACGTTCTAAGACTGTGGAGGCTCTCTAGGGTTAAGTCCAAGGGACATAAGGTCGCTTAAATAGGTCTCATGTCCGAGAATTAGGATTTTGGACCACTGGCACGTACGGCCAGCGTACTGCTGGTACGCCCAGCGTACGTCCAGCTCCTCCGCGACCAACCATGCATAGTACGCTAAGCGTACATTTAAGTACGCCCAACGTACTTAAAGGGACAATTATGCTGAAATGTAAATTCTTGAGGGTTTCAAGTCATACCAGATTTAGGGTGTTACACAATGACCCAGATCGAATCCACTCCACACGTAGTTCGGGGTAACTTTGTGCTAAAATCCATATTATTATCTTCCCATTTCCATATGAGAATCTCCAACGGCTGCATCTTTCTGTGAGGTCTCTGATGCTCGGCCTTGACTTTCCTGCAAGTCAAGCACCGCTCCACATACCAAGCCACATATCGCTTCATGCAGAGCCACCAATAATCAGGACGAAGATCCCTATACATCTTCGTCGCCCCAAGATGAATGGAGAACCCAGATTTGTGCGTCTCGTCCATCAAAACATGACGTACACCGCCCCAATACGGAACCCAAACCCACCGATATAGATTCAAAAACCCACGAAAATCATAATCGAAGGAAGCCACTTGACCCACAATACGCTCACTCTTCCGATGCTCTTCCTTCGTAGCCTCAACATGAGCCTCACGAATCCGCTCCAACAGCGGAGTGATCACGGTCATCCTCAAACATATGTATATGATCGGAGTCGGGACCCCCTTGAGGATGAGAGCATTATCCACCACATTGGCCTTCCCCGATTGATAAATGTGAAGCCCAAAACGAAATGAGAAGTGCGGAATTAGAATAACAATCATGAATCCATCACCATAAAGTTGCAAGTAATATGTAAAGCTTTTTGTATGTTATTGATTTAGAAATAGAACATACAGAGAAACTTTTTGAGGAAAATATTGCCTAAGCTATAGGCTATATATATGGGATAAAAATAAAACTTGTGCTGAATAAAAAACCCACTACAAAGAATAAAAAGCCTTCAATAAACAACACGAAATGCCAAATCGGTTTCTACATCTCCAATACTCAAGAAAGCCAAACCCGCCATAGAAACTCATTTCAGAATTAAGAGACCAAATCACTTCTTATCATGAAGAACTCCCCCTCCAAGTCACAATGATCTTCAAATATTCTAATGATATAAGGCAGCAAAAAATATCATGTAATAAATCAAATTCAAGATTCATAACTTCACTTGAACGAGAAATCTTTAAAAGTTACAGTCAATCAAAGCACCACGTTCATTGGTAGAACCTTTGGGTTCCCCGTCCAAAAGTTCATCAATACCTAAAAATGATATACCCATTTTCATATCTCTTACCACAAGCTTCATAAAAAATCTCTAATTTGATAAATCACAATCCAATTTCGAATGGCCATATCAAATTCTCCCCCTTTTCATAATAAAAAAATGTTTATATAACCTTCAGGCGGAGCTAGACAATCCGGCGCCTTGGCTATCGAAGTCGCACCAAGCATCAAATCAATTTGTAATTCTACCTGCCTCTCGGGAGGCACCCCAGGAAACTCCTCTGGAAAAACATTAGGAAAATCTCGCACAATAGGTACCATGGTCAACTCTGTCATGGTGTCTACCCTTGAATTCGAGACATAAGCCAAAAACCCAGAACAACCCTACTAAAGAAGTCTCCTAGCCCTCGCAGCCGAACAGAGAGTTGGCCTATGCGAGGCTCTCTCTCCATGAATAACCAGTTCTCCCCCTCTTGGGGTTCAAATGCTTACCATCTATCACTCGCAATCTATTACGGCCCCATTGGGCACCAACCAGTCCATCCCGATAATTACTTTCAATCCTCTGAAAGGAATCAGTACCAAATTGATAGGAGATCTCTCCTCCGAAATACCCTCGCAGCGCTCACGGTACGGTCATCTGCAATCTCCAGCTCGAGTGGGGAATCCTAAGTCCCTGGAGCATCTCGAAACTTCTTGTCGAGTGCAAGAGATATAAATGATTGAGTAGCCCCCGAATCAAAAAGAACATGAGCCGACAATTCATTGGCCGAAAAGGTCCTTATACAAGATCATAACAACATGAGCATACTAATAAAATAAATAAGACAGAAATAGATCACATACCAGTCACGACGTCCGGCGCTGCTCGGGCCTCCTCTATGGTCAACTGAAATGCACGGCTCTTTACCGCAGGAGTCTCCGTCTTGACTGGGCGGCCATCAGTAATCCTCATTATGGCGAGCGCAGGCGCCGCCACTGCTCCTCTCGAAAACCTTCGACAATGGCCCCCTTTTATGACCGGTCTATTTGCAGTGAAAACAAATCAAGCCATTCTTGGGCAATCCCTGCTCATGTGGCCTGGCTAGCCGCAAGTATAACATGTCGAGTCTGCTGCCCTACAGGCTCCACTATGTGGCTTGCCGCACTTCGCACAGCGGCCCCGACCCTGTTGGCCCCTACTGGGAGGATCGGAGGTATTAGGCTTCTTAACCTGACCCACTACTACCTGAACCTGCTCCGGCTTCTGCTTTGTCCGGAGCTCCAACTCAATTTCCTGTTCTCGGGCCTTCTCCACCATATCATTCAGGGTTTTGCACCCCAAAAAGTTCACGAACTCCTTGATATCATCCCTCAGCATGGAATGATACCTTGTGTTCTTCATCTCCTCATCCACAACGTAGTGTGGAGCCAACAGTTCCCTCTCTCTGAACTTGGTGGTGATCTCCCCTACAATCTCTGTCGTCTTATGATGATCCTGAAACCCCGTCACTACTCGCTCCACCTCGATGGCCGGTGCAAACTCCCAATCAAACCTCCGCACTAACTCCTCCCAATACATCTCAGCCACACCCGCCGATCCTACCTCGTGGGTAACCTCCTCCCACCAATCCCGCGCCCGATCCCTCATCACATATGACGCGAACCCCACCTTTGCTGGCTGGGGGCAAAAGCTCGTGCGCTGGGCATTCTTCATGTTTGCAACCCAACGACGACTAATGATGGGGTCCCTAAACCCAAAGAACTCAGGCACAGCACACGCCTTAAACTCCCGAAGTAAGGGATTTCGAGTCACAATCTGACCCACATCAATCTCGGCTTGAAAATACCTGAGTCGCTCCTCCATAATATCATGATTCCCTCCTTGACGGTAACAAAGATCATCAGGGTAGCATCAAGGATGGCACGAGTAACCTCTGTCGCGATAATCTCACACAGCCTCTCATTAGTTGTCTCTGCACCAGAGCTTGAACCTGATCCTGATCTTGATCCCGAACCTGAACCTCCTCGCGTAATCATCATCATCCTCCACTAAATATACAACATAAAAAAATAATTTATAAGGAAGTTCGAAAGGATTCCTTATAACATCCTGATTTCCGAGGTATAACATTTCTATATGCAAGTATGAGTTTGCTTGGGTGACTCGAAGAGTTGGTTCCTCCACTCGTCGAGCAGGGCTGCAACTTGGTGACGTGTTTAATGAATGGACTCAACGATTCGGGTATCTAACTCGCCGAGTCAGCGCTGCTGAGGAAAACCCTAATTGCCCAGGTTTGTGACCTATTTAAAGGCTCTTATGGCCTTCATTTGCGGCCACACTTTCCCTTGAGAGACCCTAATCGATCCAGAGAGCATAGAGGGAAAGAGGGAGCTAATTTTCTTTATCTTGGTGCATTCTTGCAAGGAAGAAGGAGAGGGTTCAAGTTAAGCTGACTTGAGGGGCTCAGATCTTCTGCTATTTCATTCAAGGTTGCTGTTTAAGGTATGAATCCATACCTGTTTTCGTATGAATAGTAGATCTCATGAATTTAGGGTTTCTTTACCCTCTTTTAAGTTGATTTATGGAATATGTAAAGTCCCTTTGAGGCTTAGACATCAGATCTGGACCATGAGAGGTCCAGAGAGTCCCAAGAACCCAGCTTTATGCAGCCACATAAGATTATTGAGCCTAAGACACCATTATGGAGGTCATTTTATCAAATAGAGCTAGATGTGTGAGGCATGGGCATAAATATCGAACCTTTACGTGATTAATGAGCCTTGTGAGCATATATCTGAAGTTTGGGAAAGTATCTTGCACTAAAATGGTCTGAATGCAAAAGAGTCTGAATAGACTTGCCGAGTTGAGCCGCTGACTCGGCGAGTAGCCAGGGTTTTGTCCCGATAAACTTTGTCAGGTGGTGACGCGACGAGTTAGGGGTTAGCTCGTCGAGTTGGAGCTTGCTGGGGTTGCCATGAATTGACTCGACTCGATGAGTCTCCCGAGTGCACTCGGCGAGTCTGGTCAAAGCTGGAGTTGACTTTTGTTGACCTTAAGGTTTGGTCAAGATGAGTGTAAGAGGTCAGGAGAGGTTGAATGGTCTTTTACCCTTCTGAGAGAGAGCATAGGAAGGGTATAATCTAGCCTTAGAGAGCCATTGTTAACTAGAGGTAATTTCTGTATATGATTAGGCGGAGGCTAGATCAGTGTTTCGAGTTCGAGATCATCCGAGTTTACCCGAGGTGAGTCTTCTCACTTTACATTACCTAGAATGGTATTTATGTATGACCGGAAGGTCTTATATGCTTGCTTGAGTTGTGCATCTTGTCTATGTGATATTATGCTATGAGTTATTTAGACCGGACCGGAAGGTCCAACGATTTGTGAGGTCGGAAGGCACAACCAGACCGGACCGGAAGGTCCAACGATTTGTGAGGCCGGAAGGCTCAACCAGACCGGACCAGAGGGTCCAACGAGCTAGACCGGACCTAAGGTTCCAATGAGCTACGGGACTGGAGGGTCCCGCTGAGACACATGGACCAGAGGGTCCTACAAAGTATAGCCTCGAGTGGCGAATTTGTTGTATGTGGTATTTTAGGGAACTCACTAAGCTTCGTGCTTACCGTGTGATGTGATATTTGTTTCAGGTTGTTCTAAGGATCGCAGGAAGGCACCGGCTTGATTGTACACACCAGTGAGAGAGTTACGTTTTGAGGATCCTGGATTTTAACCGAGCAATTATGATGTTATGAGTTGTAAACTTAATAAAAGTGATTTTTGTGAAATACATCATGAGAGTTACGTGATTTAAAATGAAAAATTTGTTTTGTAAATTTACGTCGTTACAAGTTGGTATCAGAGCCTTGGTTTGAGGGATTCAGATGCACCTTCGGGTAAATCTGGACTCAAACTGAGGATTTGAGAAAAAATTTCAAGGAAATGATTTTTCTAAAACGAGCAAGAGTTTCTAAGAGAATACGCGAAGGAGCAGTGTGTACAATCAGCCAGAGCCCGAACGGTGATTTCCCAAAATACCCTGTTTGTGCTATGAGATATTTTGTGATATTCTGCATGCTAGAGGATAGGCTAGGTATTTCATATTTTAGGACTAGAGTGGCCTGATTTGTGATGCCTTAGCCTAGGAGTTGCTGTTATCTGTGATGTGCTTCCGAGTATGTGCTGAGTAAGAGTATCCATCAGGAATATTACAGAGATAGAGTTTCGAGTAGAAGAGTAATCTAGGAGAGACACCTAGATTAGCATTGGAGGAACCTACTGAGAGAGTAGCTAGATGCTTGCGTAGGGTAGAGTTGCCTGAGTTCGGTGACACCTGTTGAGTATGAGCAGAGCAATAGAGTTGTAACCTAGAGTGGGTTTTATGTGTTTAGTCGATGCCCGAATGCAGCTTGCTTCGTGCTTTGTGGAACTACCGATGATGGGAGTCAGCTACCAAGTGAATGTGACGATATTCAGGAGGTAGATCACTGGCATCACAAGGAGTTTCTCAGCAGCTGATGGTGGAGATATGTGAGAACCTAGGAAGAGCCTAGGGAGTGACCATGGTCAGATGAGTGTGCTGACAGAGTAGAGCATTTTGCTGGGGAGCGAGCACGCACAACGGGATTGGTGATTGAGAAGGTTGAGCAGCTACTTAGGAACTCTGGGATGGTCCGTGTAGAAAGTATGGGTAGATGTGGCAGGTAGTATGGGCCCGTACAACTGAGAGCATAGGACCCATACTCGATGCAGGGAGTATTCCGGAGTATCTAAGTAGCAGATTGAGTAGTGATGTCATGGTTCGAGTACCATGCTAAGTAGCAGTTTGAGAGTGATGTCATGGTTCGAGTACCATGCTAAGTAGCAGTTTGAGAGGTAATGTCATGGTTCGAGTACCATGATAAGTAGCAGATTGAGAAGTGGTGTCATGGTTCGAGTACTATGCTAAGTAGCAGTTTGAGAGGTGATATCATGGTTCGAGTACCATGATAAGTAGCAGATTGAGAAGTGATGTCATGGTTCGTGTACCATGCTAAGTAGTAGTTTGAGAGGTGATGTCATGGTTCGAGTACCATGATAAGTAGCAGATTGAGTAGTGATGTCATGGTTCGAGTACCATGCTAAGTAGCAGTTTGAGAGATGATGTCATGGTTCGGGTACCATGATTTGTGGCAGATCGAGAGGTGATGTCATGGTTCGAGTACCATGCTAAGTAGCAGATTGAGAAGTGATGTCTTGGTTTGAGTACCATGCTTTATAGCAGATTGAGAGGTGGTGTAGTGGTTCGAGTACCATGCTTCGTAGCAGTTAATGCTTGTGTTTTTCAGTTATTCCGTCGTGATTGATTAGGTGGAGATCGGATGCGATAAAGTATGAGGCCAGAGGGCCATGTTGAACGAGTTTCCACGAAGCATCCCTTATGGGGGAAGTCGAGATGATTCCAAGGTATTTTTGAGCGAGATGTCAGACGAAGTCGCGAGACTCAAGGATGAGTAGAGATGACGTTTATGGAGGATTGCGACCTGAGTTGAGCAATCAGCCGATAGTGGAGATGTCACCTTCTGTGACCTGAGTGGTGCTATTTCCGTTCCTGTGGGAAAACATAAGAGGTGTTGAGATTTTGGTTTCTGAGCTTAGGGATAAACTCTGTGGGGTAGCATTGATGGCGATCTTCCACCAGAGTATGTGGGTAGTATGTATGCCGCGGGGTAATGATATGGCATGAGCAGGTTGTCAGTGGGGACTGAGATGGTTAAGGACAAGGATACACCCTATTTGAATATAGTAGGGCATGCATTAGCTGCAGCGTCGGACGATCAAGAGGAGTATATCGGGGCGGTGGCTCTTTTGTCTATGATGGGTATCAGGTGTGGTAATGAGGTATCTGCTCTTATGATAATTCACGTGATGGAACGTTAGTTGAGGAGTCGAGGATGAGAGGTATGATAGTTCATTATTTCCACACTAAGAGCCAGGGTTACCACTGGACAGTTGAGATGTCCGGTAATGGGATGGTATGAGATTCTGAATGACTAGAGACAATCATGATGAGAAGTTCCTTAGGATTTCATCTGAGATTCGGGGTGCTTGAAGTTGCTTGATCTCTAGTGGGGAGATTATCGAGCATTGCGTAGCATCTTCCAAGAGTAGGTGCGATGTTACTGGTAGAAACAGTCTGTAGGATAGATTGTTAATGCGCCAATCGGTGATGGGTCGAACCCTAAGTGGGGGAGAACCGGGTATTTTATTGAGGGGATCAGAAATGTGTTCGAGAAAGGATGAGGGTCTCAACGGCAGGTGGCTGTTGATCGGAGACCTTGTGGTGGTTAGGAAATTTTCAATGTTGTAATGGTGAATTCGAGGGGGTTGGCTCGTAAGGATAGTTTGGCAGTTGAGAATTTATGGTGCAATGTATGGGCTGGTATATGTAGTTGGGAAGGGCAGAAGTTGATTAGGCAACCAACTTCCGGGTCATTATGGGTATGCTTGTATGAGTTCTGAGCATTATAGGAGGGAGTTTCAGATTGTCGTCAACATTTTCTGGGTCAGTGACCATTTCTCCGTGTTCAAATTGAGAATTGGAATATTCCGAGATTTCGTGTTGTGCGATAAGGAGATCAGTGCTAGAGTCAAGACATTGTGAGGCGTTGCGATGGTGTACTGGGGTATCCGACTTTAATGTCCTAAATCTCGTATTATTTTGAGTTTGAGTTCGAGATGGCAAGTGGTGTATTAAGTGTTTATGGTTCCAGTGGGGGCGCTTCGGCCAATTGACGTCAAGCGAGATTATTTGAGAATGTGGATTGCAGCATGGAAAGGTGTTTTGTTATGGCAGATGTCGTCAGAAATAGCAATGGATAATTTGGGTAAGTGTGTATACCTATCTATGGTTGGTCCGCAGGGCATGAGTTAATGATTTCAGTGTGGTGTCGACCTGAGGATGAGATTGTGAAGTGGTAAGAGCAAGTGCGGTAAGACTGCGGGGAGCTGCAGTTTCAATGAGTTAGTGAGAGGGTGTGGTGATGCTACGGGGAGCCGTAGTACTCACTATTCAGTGAGAGGTTGTGGTGATGCTACGGGGAGCCGTAGTAGTCACTATCCAATGAGAGGTTGTGGTGATGCTACGGGGAGCCGTAGTACTCACTATTCAGTGCAAGGTTGTTGTGATGCTACAGGGGGGCCGTAGTACTCACTATTCAGTGAGAGGTTGTTGTGATGCTACGGGGAGCCGTAGTACTCACTATTCAGTGAGAGGTCGTTGTGATACTGTGGGGAGCCATAGTACCCACTAGTCAGCAAGAGAATGTTGTGATGAAGTACTCTCTGATCAGAGCATGAAGCGGAAGAGTTTTAGGCTTGGGTAGCCCTAATATTTGAGTTTGTGGGAGCCTGGTGGTCGAACCAGGGGCGAGACTGGGGTCTCCATATTTGTCGGGAGTTGTTATATTTTGAATTGAGTAGTGGTTGTCGCAACCAAAGGGAAGTGGATCAGTGAGGTACGCATGGGTTGCGGGTCATGAGTCATGAGTTGAGTGCTTCATTCGGACGAGTGGTTCCAACTCTGCGTCAGACCAAACTCTCGAGTTTGAGTTTGGCTCTAGTAGTGCGTCGGGTAGGCGAGATGAGATACCAAATTCAGAGGTGAGTTCCATGTTGAAGGGTATTGGTTGTCATCTGGCGTCCTAGACCAGTATAGGTCAGCGCTTGGTTCGGGAGGTACCGCGGGATGCATGGAACTAATGAGTCGTAGTCGGCAAAGGTCAGGGGTGAGCCGATCTTCAACAGGGATTTTAGTATTCTCTTGGGATAGTGAGAATTCCATGACTGGTGTGTCACAATGGACCGAGATAGTTGTTGAGAGGGGGAAAGCGGCGAGACGTTTTGAGACATGTAGTGGGTAACCTTTGGAGGTCCGACTCTAGGGTCGAGAGTAGACCAGGTGCTAAATGATAAAAGAGATATCTGAGGGAAAGTGAAGGATTACGATTTTTAGATGTTTGAGGACTTCTGAGTGAGCATGATCATTTTGTTCTTGTGTCGAAGAATAGGGTGTTGAAAGTTTATTGTTCAGATGGGTTCGGATGGTAGTTCGGTGGATGAGCCCTGTTGGGAGGCGAACCCTTTCGTTCCTTCGGGCGTGATTCAGATCGTTTTGTACGTTTGGTATGAGTAATCGGTAGTCGATTATCGGATTTTGTCTTATGAGAATTAGAGGAGCAGTGAGGTATCATGGTTTGATGATTCGAGGAGCGAATAACATGGTTATAGCTTGAGTGGGCGGTCTGGCAGCGGGCCAGGCCACTAGAGTTCCAGATTTTGGGAAGGTCAGAAAGGGGTATCTTAGCGGCAGAAGGCTTAGTTCTGTTTCGGACATGGGAATTTCTGTGTGGATTCAGGTGTCTATGAAAAAAAAAATATTGGTGTGGTATGAGATCCTTTCGGTAGTGCCTCTCGGGTTGTTGGCTTCAAACTTTGTGTAGTTAAGGAGAGATTTCGAGGGCGAAATCTAATTCTAGTGGGGGAGAATTGTAACATCCTGATTTCCGATGTATAAAATTTCTATATGCAAGTATGAGTTTGCTTGGGTGACTCAACGAGTTCGTTCCTCTACTCGTCGAGTAGGGTCGCGACTTGGTGACGTGTTTAATGAATGGACTCGACGAGTCAGCGCTGCTGAGGAAAACCCTAATTGCCCGGGTTTGTGACCTATTTAAAGGCTCTTATGGCCTTCATTTGCGGCCACACTTTCCCTTGAGAGACGCTAATCGATCCAGAGAGCATAAAGGGAAAGAGGGAGCTAATTTTCTTCATCTTGGTGCATTCTTGCAAGGAAGAAGGAGAGGGTTCAAGCTAAGCTGACTTGAGGGGCTCAGATCTTCTGCTATTTCATTCAAGGCTGCTGTTTAAGGTATGCATCCATACCTGTTTTCGTATGAATAGTAGATCTCATGAATTTAGGGTTTCTTTAATCTCTTTTAAGTTGAGTTATGGAATATGTAAAGTCCCTTTGAGGCTTAGACATCAGATCTGGACCATGAGAGGTCCAGAGAGTCTCAAGAACCCAGCTTTATGCAGCCACATAAGATTATTGGGCCTAAGACACCATTATGGAGGTCTTTTTATCAAATAGAGCTAGATGTGTGAGGCATGGGCATAAAGATCGAACCTTTACGTGATTAATGAGCCTTGTGAGCATAGGTATGAAGTTTGGGAAAGTATCTTGCACTAAAATGGTATGAATGCAAAAGAGTCTGAATAGACTTGCCGAGTTGAGCAGCTGATTCGGCGAGTAGCCAGGGTTTTGTCCCGATGAACTGAGTCAGGTGGTGACCCGACGAGTTAGGGGTTTACTCGTTGAGTTGGAGCTTGTTGGGGTTGCCATGAATTGTCTGGACTCGATGAGTCTCCCGAGTGCACTCGACGAGTCTGGTCAAAGCTGGAGTTGACTTTTGTTGACCTTAAGGTTTGGTCAAGATGAGTGTAAGAGGTCAGGCAGGGTGGAATGGTATTTTACCCTTCTGATAGAGAGCATAGGAAGGGTATAGTCTAGCCTTAGAGAGCCATTGTTAACTAGAGGTAATTTCTGTATGTGATTAGGTGGAGGCTAGATCAGTGTTTCGAGTTCGAGATCATCCGAGTTTACCAAAGGTGAGTCTTCTCACTATACGTTACCTAGAGTGGAATTTATGTGTGACCGAAAGGTCTTATGTGCTTGCTTGACTTGTGCATCTTGTCTATGTGATATTATGCTATGAGTTATTTAGACCGAACCGAAAGGTCCAACGATTTGTGAGGCTGGAAGGCTCAACTAGACCGGACCTGAAGGTCCAACGATTTGTGAGGCCGGAAGGCTTAACCAGACCGGACCGGAAGGTCGAACGATTTGTGAGGCTGGAAGGCTCAACCAGACCGGACCAGAGGGTCCAACGAGCTAGACCGGACCTAAGGGTCCAACGAGCTACGGGACTGGAGGGTCCCGCTGAGACACATGGACCAGAGGGTCCTACAGAGTATAGCCTCGAGTGGCGAATTTGTTGTATGTGGTATTTTGGGGAACTCACTAAGCTTCGTGCTTACCATGTGATGTGTTATGTGTTTCAGGTTGTTCTAAGGATCACGGGAAGGCACCGGCTTGATTGTACACACCAGTGAGAGAGTTACGTTTTGATGATCATGGATTTTAACCGAGCAATTATGATGTTATGAGTTGTAAACTTAATAAAAGAGATTTTTGTGAAATACATCATGAGAGTTACGTGATTTAAAATGAAAAATTTGTTTTGAAAATTTACGTCGTTACATTCCTCCTCACTGGACTCCTGAGAGCTTCCCGGTCAACTATTGTTTTAGGTACTGGTCCCATGCTTTCAGTAGTACGAGTCCAATACTGTCACACCCCCGAACCAGACGGCGGAAACGTCTGGGGGCTTGGGTGACTTCATCTTGTAATATCATCACAATCTATATAATTGAAACAAGACAACACCATCATCATACATATCAAAATAACCCCATCATTGTTTACATCGAGTATAGTATCATAAATTACATGCCAAAATATTCAATGTATGATGAAAACAAAATATGACAAATTCCACATGTTCTTGTTGACCTTTCAGCTTAACGATTCCCTGAGAAAACAAGTTATTTTGAAAATGTCAACATATATAATATTGGTGAGTTCATAAGCATGTTTGAATGAAAAGTTTTGTATTGTTCGTAAAACACCATAAAATCCGATATTTTTTGAAAAATGGTTTAAAAGTGATGTGTCAAAATCAAGTACTAATGCATGTGTGTTTTCTGTTTTTGGAATGTATAAAAAAATGTAATCCGAAAAAAAGATCCTGTATTTTCTGCTGTAAGTAGAAGGTATTTTTAACTGTATATTTCCCCATAAAATCCGATATTTTCTATGTATAAAAGTGTCGTGGTCTCAACCCTAAGACCGAATATCAGTGTATGTATGTTTTCTTATCAACAAGATTCTATATGTATTCCGTAAAATTATGATGGAGAGAATCTCTATGTGAGCCGTTTTAACCATACTTGATTATAACGAATTCGCCTGTCGTGGCGTTTTCAAGCGCCGACTTGATTAAGGTAAGGTTTGTCACCCTAGACTGGCCTAGTCTAACTGTAGCGAACAACTCAGGTGTGGGGTGTCACCGCGTATAGATCAATACACAAACTCTCGCTCTCCCTCCAGCAGACTCTGGTTATAAGTACAGGCTACGATCGTACACTCGAGAGGTGTCAACCGACATGTCTCACTAGAATCCTTAACTGAGTTTACGCGAATATTGTATTATGTTATATATAATGTTTTCGTGTACGTTTTATGTTTGAAAAGTCCAACGAGTATGTACGTGAATGTACGAGGCCCAAAAGACATGTAGAAGGACCACTAAGGCCCAATAAACATGTAATGTATAGTCTAGGCCCAATAAGCATGTAAATGGACCACTAAGGCCCAATTAACAAGTAGTGTATAATCTAGGCCTATTAAGCATGTAAATGGGCCACTAAGGCCCAATAACATGAAATGTAAGAATTAGGCCCAATAAGCATGTAATCGATGTATTTAGTTCGTTTGTTATTATATTGTTTGTTTTAGCTCGATTGTTTTCTAACATGACATAAAAAGGCCCACTTTTTGTAATGATGACATTTTTGGCCCATTAAGCCGAAAATTTCCAATTTAGGCATATTTTTGAAAAAATTGACAGTTTAGGTCCCTTAAGACCAAAAGTTTACATTTATGGGCTTATATCAAATAAAATGACATTTTTAGCCCATTATTGTTAAAAATATCATTTTCGACCGAATATCATGAAAATTTACATCTTCGGCCCAATTATATAAAAATTGACATTTTCGGACCTATTTAATAAAATTGTCATTTTCATCCCTTTTTGACCAAAAACAACATCTTTGGCTCAAATTTGTTTAAAATGACAATTTAATCCACAAAAGTCATAATTTTTCAAAATTTGGCCCATAAAACCGTGAAGGCCCAATTTAAGCCCAGTTTGTGAAAAATTTACTCTTTTGGCCCTTTTTAAAACCATAATATCATAAAAACCCATTTTTATACAAAAATGACTCTTTGGTCCTTGAAAAGCCGTAAGTATCATAAAAGCTTCATCTTTGTGTTTATTTGTCAAAAATACTCCCTTTACAAGATTTTGTTTAGTTTTTCAACATCCTTAACATGTTTAACACTTTCATCCTTATGGTAAGTTGCATGAAGTGTTTTAGTTTACAAATATTGTCAAGACTTGATAGAGTTTTCAAGATCTATGAAGTTTATTCACATAATCACAACATATAACTTAGAAAACACACATAACATGCACAAATACATAGATCTATCACATAAGCAACTCGTATCCTCCCCCAAAACATAGTAAAACCAAAAAACAAGGGGTATGAACTCACCTTGGGTTTTTGTTCACGGTTTGATGAAGAGTTTGAAGAAGATTTTCAGCCCTAGGAATTTCCTTGAGGAGGTTTTCGAAATCTATGAAGTTCAAGAGTATAGATCATGAAATGATGTGAGTTAAGAAGAGATTTTTGATGAAATCTTAAAGTTAAACCATAGGTTTAGGCAAGGACTTACCAAGAGTGATGAACTTGATGAAAAACCTCTTGTAAACACACACCAAAGTCACGAAAATGACAAGGGTAATGAGGGAATTTTCCTTGAGCTTGAGAAGAATTATGAGAGAGTTTGAAAGTGAAAATGTATGTGTTTGTGCGTGCTCTCGGCCGAGAATTAAGAAGAGAGGGGAGGGAGTTGATTTTGGTTATTACATGATGGATTATGAAATCCAAGCCTATATATATATATATATATATATATATATATATATATATATATATATATATCTTTGGGCTGAGATTTTTTGAGAAAGGAAAAGTTTTTGGCCCTACTTGCTTGATTTCGAAATCATGAGGCCCAAATGGATGGTTCTCAGCCCATTGGGCCCTTATGAGGGTTAACGGCCCAATAGGATAAAAGAAAAGGGTTTACGACCCATTAGGGCTTATGAAACTAGTTTTGGCTCATCATGGCCCATTAGGTATAAGATGGATCATTCTAGGCCCATATGACCCAAAATACCTTAATTTCATGGATGTGGGTCCAATTAGAGCCCAAATAGGTTTCCTAGGCCCAAAGTAGTCAAATTGAAAGTTTATTGGTCCATTAGGCCCAATAGGAGAATCCTAGCCCATAATAATCTTGAACCGGGATTTTTAGGGTTTTCAATCCATAGTTGAACCTATGAGATGTATTGTACTAGGTTTTGAACTTAAATCAAGACTTTGGATTCAAATGGATGGTTTCATTTAGCATATGGTATGATATTCACTTAGAGTACAAGTCTTACTGTAGTTGATGTTTACATGAAAACAGAATTTCCTAGCTAAAATGCCAGTTGTGACATCATCCCCCCGTTAGAGGGAATTTCATCCCGAAATTCTTTCGAAAGATAGGATCATGAATGAGAGAATAGGTGACGGTACTTCTTCTTCATCTAGTCTTTTCATTCCCATGTGAAATCCGGTCCACGCTTAGCGTTCCATTGAACCTTCACAATCGGAATGCGGCTCTGCTTCATACGCTTCACTTCCATATCCATTATCTCGACTGGTTCTTCGACGAACAAGAGATTCTTGTTTATTTCGATCACTTCTAAAGGAATGACAAGAGTTTCATCTGATAAGAACTTTTTCAAATTTGAGACGTGAAACACGGGGTGTACGTTGCTGAGCTTTGAAGGTAGCAGCAACTTATAAGCTACCGGACCAATTCGGGAAAGGATCGCGAATGGTCCGATGTATCGCGGGTTCAATTTGCCCCGTTTCCCAAAATGGATCATTCCTTTCCAGGGAGTGACTTTCAATAACACCCAATCTCCGACTTGGAATTCCAGAGGCTTTCGCCGTTTGTCAGCATAGCTCTTTTGTCGGTTTCGCGATCCTTGAAGTCGGGCTTTGATTTGGATTATCTTTTCGGTCGATTCCCGTATGATTTATGGCCCTGTGAGGGTGCTGTCTGGTGATTGTCCTTTTGCTAGTTGGGTGTCACCCACCTCAGCCCATCATAGAGGCGATCTTCATTTGCGACCATATAAAGCCTCAAAAGCAGCAACCTTGATGCTCGTGTGATAACTGTTGTTGTATGATAATTCAACCAAAGGCAAGTGCGTATCCCACGACATTCCGAAATCAATCACACGGGCTCAGAGCATGTCTTCGAGTGTTTGGATGGTTCGTTCGCTTTGGCCATCGGTTTGAGGGTGGTAAGCAGTGCTCATGTCTATTTGTGTTCCCATTGCCTTCTGAACTGACTGCCAAAATCATGAGGTAAATCTACTATCTTGATCCGAGATAATAGACACTTGTACCCCATGAAGTCTTACGATCTCTTTGATGTAGATTCGTGTCAACCTTTCCATCTTGTAAGATTCTTTTATTGGTAGGAAATGAGCGGATTTAGTAAACCTATCGACGATTACCCAAATAGCATCCAATCCGTCTGTCGTCTTAGGTAATTTGGTCACGAAGTCCATAGTAACCGTTTCCCATTTCTACTCGGGTATTACTGGTTGTTGTAATAGTCCCGAGGGCTTTTGGTATTCCACTTTCACCTTGGCGCAAGTGAGACACTTGCCCACATAAGTGGCGATCTCTGCCTTCATATTTGGCCACCAATAATGTTGCTTAATGTCCAGATACATCTTATCCGAACTCGGATGGATGGAATATCGTGTCTTGTGATCTTCATTCATGATTATTTCTCTGAATTCCCCAAGTTTAGGGACCCAGACTCTATTCATGAAGTAGTAAGTTCCGTCCTCCTTGGTTTCAAAATTCTTTTCCATCCCACACAGTGTTTCATGTGCGACGTTCTCCGGCTTTAATGCATCTGTTTGGGCTTCCTTGATCTACGAGGTTAGGTGGGATTGGATGGTTATTGATAGGGTTTTCACCCGGCGACCCGAGTATTCTTTTCTGCTCACGGCATCCGCTACCACGTTAGCCTTGCCTGGGTGGTACTTCATTTTGCACTCGTAATCATTTAGCAGCTCAACCCATCTTCCTTGCCTCATGTTTAACTCCTTTTGGTTTAGAATGTGTTGGTGGCTTTTGTGATCGGTGAAGATGGTGCACTTTGTACCGTAGAGGTAGTGCTTCCAAATCTTTAGGGCGAAGACCACAACTCCCAGCTCGAGATCATGTGTGATATAATTTACTTCATGCGTCTTTAGTTGCCTGGATGCGTAAGATATCACCTTTCCACGCTACATTAGGACACGACCTAACCCTTTATTCGAAGCATCGCAGTAGATTACGAAATCTTCGGTTCCCTCCGGTAAGGATAGCACTGGTGCATTACAGAGGGCTTGCTTCAAGGTTTGGAAGGCGGCTTCTTGCTTTTTCATCCAGTTGAAAGGAACACCCCTTTGTGTCAATGTCGTAAGGGGTTTGGCTATCTTGGAAAAATTCTGGATAAACCTTCGGTAGTAGTCTGCGAGACCCAAGAATTGACCGATTTCCGTTGGTGTTTTCGGAATCGCCCAGCCTTCAATGGCTTTGATCTTGGAAGGATCTACATGAATCCCTTCCTTTCTAACTACATGACCCAAAAAGTTTACACTGCAGAGCCAGAACTCGCATTTGGAGAGTTTCGGATACAATCTTTCATCTCTTAGTGTTCCCAAGATTTGACGGAGGTGTTGACCATGCTCTTCTTTGCTTCGAGAGTAGATAAGAATATCGTCGATGAAGACAATCACGAATTTATCAAGGAATGGGCGGCATACTCGATTCATGAGGTCCATAAATGCAGCGGGGGCATTTGTTAGACTGAAGGGCATCACAACAAATTCGTAATGACCGTATCGAGTTTGAAAGGCAGTTTTTGGAATGTCCTCTTCCCGAACTTGGAGTTGATGATAACCGGATCTCAGATCTATTTTTGAAAAATAACTAACTCCTTGAAGCTGGTCAAATAGATCGTCAATCCGAGGAAGTGGGTATCGGTGTTTGACAGTGAGCTTGTTTAATTCCCTATAATCGATGCACATTCTGAAGGATCCATCCTTTTTCTTGACAAACAAGACCGGAGCTCCCCATGGTAAGAAGCTTGGTCGGATGAATCCCTTGCTCAGCATCTCGCTTAGTTGGCTGGATAACTCCTGCATTTCGGCGGGAGCTAACCTGTAGGGTGATTTGGCAATTGATGTGGCTCCTCGTATTATGTCGATTCGGAATTCGACCTGTCTTTCTGGGGGTATTCCCGGAAGATCTTCTGGAAATACATTCGGGAAGTCACATGCCACTGGACTGTCTTGAATGTTTGATTCTTCTTTGGTCTTATCCACAACATGAGCGAGGAATGCATAGTTCTTCTTGTGTAGGCACTTTTGTGCCATGATGCACGAGATAAGGCGAAGATTGGCGCCAGGTTTATCACCATAGATTATTAGGGTTTCTTGATTGGGGAGATGAAGGCGAACGACCTTCTCGCGACACATAATATCAGCATGGTGGGGGCTTAACCAATCCATGCCGATTATCACATCAAAACTCCTAATATTTACTTGCATCAAAACTATTTGAAAAAGTGATTGTTTAGTGTTAATGTGCACCCTACATAGACATCTTTGGTTGTTTCAGTTTTCCTATTAGCCATTTCCACCATGGAGGATTCGTTGAGCTTTTGGGGTTGTTGATTTAGTAAGTGTTTGAATTTATTACTAACACAACTTCGCTCTGCCCCACTATCGAATAAGATGCATGCGTATGTGGTGTTAAGTAGGAACGTACCAGTAACAACTGTTGGGTCCTGAACTGCTTCACCTTGACCCAATGCCAATACCCTTCCTGATGTTCCTGGCCCCTGGTTATTTGCTTTGGGGCAGTCGCGCTTGAAATGACCGGTTCCTCCACACCCATAAAAGGTGTAACTGGCCCCAGCATTGTTGTTGTTGTTACTGTTGTTGCGATTGTTGTTGTTGTTGTTGTTGTTGTTGTTGTGGTTCGACTGTTGGTTCTGTTGAGGCTGAGTTCTACAGTATCTTGCAGTGTGACCCTTTCGGTTGCAACTTGTGCAATGCAACTCCCTGCATTCTCCGTGATGGTGGAAATTGCATTTGCTGCACTTGGGTAGGGACCCTGAGTATTGTTTAGGAGCATTTGGTGTGGATGAGGCTGGAGCATGTGGTGTTGTGGTAGCTTGAGTAGCAGCATGGAGAGTCACAGTTTGTTGCTTCTTTGATGACTCAGAGTTTTGTCGTCCCTTTCTCTTGTTGTTCTTACCCTTCTTGATCACCTTCCTTTTTAACTTCCGCTTCCCCTGCGTTGGCACCCTTTTTGTTTCCATGGTCGTATAGTTTCTTGGCCAGTCTTTTTGAACTGTCATACATTTCCGGGTTTGCTGCTATCACATTCCCTTGGATTGGTGCGGTCAATCCCCAAATAAATCTTTCGATCTTCTTCCCTTCCGATGTGATCATTCCCGGACACAAGATAGACAGCTCACTAAACCTTGATATGTAAGCATCGATGTCAGAGTTTTGAACTGTGAGGTTCCAAAGCTCTTGCTCCATTTTCTGGATTTCTCCCCTTGGGCAGTACTCGGCCAACTGCATTTCCTTAAGCTCCTCCCATGGCATAGCGTTCACCACCGGGAGTGTCATGGCCTCCACGTGACCATTCTACCAAGAGAGAGCTTGATCGACGAATGTGCAGGCCGCAAGCATGACCTTGCACTCCTCCGGACATCCGCAGATCTGAAACGCTGATTCCACCTTTTCTATCCATCTTTTCAGGGTTATGACGCCTCCCGTCCCGTTGAAGGTTCGAGGCTTGGCATTTGTGAAGTCTTTGTAGGTGGAGGTTCTTGTGGGTTCGTGATTTGATACCTAATTTGTGCTTCTGGTTCCTTGCCCGTTACCTCCACCGTTGTTTCTATTGTGAATCTGTGCCAGTGCTGCAGTGACCGCAGCTGACACTGCCACTTGGAATGCAACTGAGTTTATTTCTGGTGGCGTCGGTGCCGTGTTGTTTCTGCGGTTTGGTCTTTGAGGCATCTTTATGTCATGGAACGGAAAGATGTTGAGTATCCAATGTATTTTGTTTCACGATTTCTTGGTTACAGCACAGTGTCAGTGATTCAGTTGTGTATAAGTGAGTGAATGCATACAAAGCAACATGTAGTAAAAGAAATAGAACACATAGCACATAACAACATCATGATAAAATATATAGCCGTTTTCATTAATGATAATCTTTTGAGTACATGAAAATTTGCCTACATAAGGCATACAATACATTCAGTGAAATAAAATTCGACAGAGTAACGACTCCATGAGTAGTGTAGTCACTTAATCATGTAGTCGATATACATAGGGTATTACATAAAAGAAAACCATAACGGTGGTACGTGAATGGGTACTAGTTGCGACGGGATGGGTCTGGTGGTGCTGACGACGAGGTAGATGAGCCCTGAAGTCTATCCAGGTGGTGCTTGGCGGCCCGAATTCGGGCTTCCAATGCTGTCTGGCGCGCCTGGTAGTCCCTGACCACCTCATGTGTCATCCTCTCCGCGCACTCAACTGCGGCCCTCATGGCGACCATCTGACCAACGATTTTGTAACGCCCCGATTCTCAGGTATTGTTTAATTATGAAGTTCTTTGATTTCAAGGTCTACTCGACGAGTTGGTTGCCCTACTCGTCGAGTAGCAGCGGGTTGGTCCACGTGTTTTAGTGACCTACTCGCCGAGTCCATGAAGGGACACGACGAGTAGGAGCTGGCAGATGAAACCCTAAATCCCGGGGTTTTGCACCCTATTTAAGGAAACATAAGCCTCCTTTCGCCTCTTTGCAGTCCATTGAGAGCCTAGAAAACCCTAATTCGTGTGGTGTTTCATTCTTGTTGTTGGGCTTATAGTGTTGCGTCATGGGCTCGGTCCTTAGCCCAATTTTGATTGCCGGTTTGGTCCTGTCCAACCGTGCATGTTTTCTCTAGGGTTTAGTATTTAAGCTGCATGCATGCAGTCTTTGCAAAAACACGCTTTGCTTTTTATTCTTTTTGAGTATTGTAAACCCTAGCTCGCCTCTACAGTGGAAGTTCTTCATAGAGCTCTGCTGAGGCGTGACTATATTTGAATCATAAGCATATTGTTGATTCTGTTATTGTGTTTTTTTTGTTTGATCTTTATCTTTGTTGAATTCTTAAGTTCTGAATCCACACGTTAAGCGTTCAACTTCATGTCGATTAAGCGTTCAACTTCATGTCGATTAAGCGTTCTTATGTTCTGTTGGATTTCATTATTCTCAATTTCTTGTTTAATTTATTAATCGATTTGGTCTTTAGATCTGATTTCATGTATCTAACTGTTCTTAATTTGTTCCCATCCGAGTTCTTTTGACCTGTTCAACATCGATTTTGTTTTCTAATTGATAATGATTTTTCTGGATGTTATTAAACGTGAATCATCTCTTGTTATTGTTATGATCGATTGTGATTTGGGGTCCAGAATTGTCATTCGATGTTTTTGAGTTTAAAGAACAGATGAAGTATTGTCAAGAACATATGAAGATGGTGATAAATTTGATTGAAGTGGTGTTTCATCTTTAAATCGAAATTGTGAAAATTTTGTTTGAATTCGGAACGATGATGAAATTGAATGCTTGGAATTGGAACAATCATTCAGAACCAAAGATGAATCAGAACGAGATGAAAGAATGTTTCGAAATTGTGATGGCTCGTTTGGAATACAATTGGAACAAGACGGAATGGAATGAAAAACGAAGGCTGTCACAATCGAAATGAAATGTTATGAAGGAGATCCAAACAAAAGTAATGTTTGTCAATCGGAATTGCAAAGGTCTCACAATGGGAATCGATTATCTCACAATCAAAATTGGAACGCAGGCGATCAGAACGAAGGGTGTCTACTTGTGATCGGAATGACTGGACGCAATCAAAATGAAGGAATCGGAACAGATACATTTTCCGTATCTCGATTTCAATGGTCAATATGAAAAGTCAAAATTGAATGTTATGGAGATTGAATCGGACTTGGATCTTAAATGGAATGGTTTTGGTGTTCGTAATCGAGGGTCAACACTGATATGGTTTTTGTGTAGTTGTTCGCTTCTGCAGGTCAAAACTCATGGTCAAAACTAGTATTGCGATCTCCCTGATGCGAGCAGACTCACTGTGAATGTTTGTTGACTATGTTTCACGAGCGAACCTGTGAATGAGTTCGTGTGCTTGTGCTTGGAATAAAAGAGGGGAGGACCGAAATCGAACCTATGATTGGGTTTGTTTGTTTGCTCCGGAACGAAACATCAGAAAAGCGAACCTGTGCTCGGACCGAACATGGTTTCGGTTCAATGAACCTGGAACGAACATGGGTTCGGTTGGTTGTGCTTGAAACGAAAGTGACTCAGATTCGCGTCTTCATGATAGGAAACGATGGAATTGATTGAAATCGGTACTTTGGTTTTCGTCTACGATTTGATTCGTTCTAGTTGTTCTTTTAATCACACATAAATTGGGGAAGAAGATAAACATATTACACTTATGGTCCCTGAAACTTTGGTGATTTGACTCCTTTGGTCCCTATGCGTTTCATGCCTTGGCAGTTTTGGACCAATTCCAGATTTTGTTACAAATAAAGGGGTTTATTGGTGCATGATTACAGTTTCAGCCCCTGAGTTTCTGGAAAGTGACAATTTCAGCCCATTTTTCGAAAAAGTTTACAATTTTAAGGGCTGGTGAACAATTTTGAATTCTTTAACGCACATATTTTTTTCGTGAACAGAAAAATAAAGATTCCATCAAGTCTTGGCGGTTCGGAAAGTCGTTTTTCGCAATAACGTCAAATTTTCACGACTTTTTTTGGATTTTATACTTTATTGTGTATATCATTTTGTCACGGGGGAGCATACTAAATTTTTATCCATTCAAGATCATTCTCATGACCATTTGAAGGCTTTATAATCATGTTTTTGATTATAAATCGGGGGAGAATTTGGTATGGCCATTCGAAATTGGATTTGTGACTTTTCAAAGTTGAAGATTTTTGATAAAGCTTGTGGTAGAATTATGAAGGTAGCTTTTACAGTGGAAGTTCTTCATCGAGCTCTGCTAAAGCTTTTACAGAGAAGTATCCTTTACAGCAGAAGTTCTTTATCGAGCTCTGCTAAGGACTTGTTATATCTCCGACTTCTAGTATTTTCTCGATCAAGTGGCATTACGAATCTTAAAGTTTGGGTTGATACATGATATTTTTTGATGGCTTATATCATTAGCTTATTTGAAGATCATTGTGACTTGGAGGGGGAGCTCTTCCAAGACAAGAAGCGATTCAGTTTCTTTGTTCTGAAATGGGTTTTTATGGTGGGCTTGGTTTTCATGAAGATTTTTTGGGATTACATTCAAAATTGAAGTTTAAAGACATTACTTCAGTGCTTCATTTATATATCCTAGAGCCCGTGTTTGAAGACTATTGAAGAATCAAGATTCTTAAATTGCTTCATCTATTCCTCGTTGCAAGATCTTTTTATTTGCTAGATGCTTGTTTTGGAAGTTAAATCATTGTCATCCATTCCATACTTTGAGGGGGAGATTGTAGGGTTTCAAAGCACTCCATGGATGATGACAATGGGCCCCTTGATGAAGTGTAGGTTAAAAGCCCAAGACTTGTCTTTTCCCTATAAATAGTCATGTATTATTCATAATTAGGGTTAAGAGTGAGGCAAAATGTAGCCGCCACGTTGTGAGGTTTCTTATGTAGTGTTAGATTCTTTAGTCTATGCTGAAAGTGTAATTTATTCCTCATATTTGAATAAATCGAGTGATCATTCGACATAATCTTCATATTTGTGTTTGTTCTTATTTTCCGCATCTTGTTCATCAAATCTCAATTAGGGTTTTAATCCCAACAAGTGGTATCAGAGCCAGGTTAGAGATTACAGAGTCGCTGCTGCCTCATGCACATCTCAGGTGATATGGATACAGAGTCAGCTTAGAGATTACGGGCTAAATATGAAGAAAATCCTACTATATTGCGACTCTGAAAGTGCAATTAGGATCTGTCACAACCCAGTGCAACACTCCAAGACTAAACATATCGCACTGAGGTATCACTTCATTAAAGATCACGTGGAAGATGGCATCGTCGAAATTCACTTTGTAAGGACAACTGATCAACTGGCAGATATATTCACTAAGCCTCTTCCTGAAGCAAGTTTCAACAAGATTTTGCAAGGCCTAGGCATGATGGAATCGGAGTCAGTACCAAAATCGCCTTCGCTTCAATATAGGTAAGAGGCGAAATAGAGTGAACCGAAATGAACCGAGCGTTCGGTCTATTTCGGGTTCTGGTCGACCATGAACCGAAATGAACCGAGCGTTCGGTCTATTTCGGGTTCGGTCCATCTGAACTCGTTTGCTTCTTCTCATATCAAGGCGTTTTGTTTGTATTCTTTTGTATACTATTTGTTTTTAAAAAAAATTCCAAAAATATTTTATCTTTCTGTTTTTATTTCTTTTCAGAAACCTTCCAAAAATTCAAAAATATTTTTGTTTCTTTGTTTGTTGGTTTGTGTGGTGTGTTTCTTTGTTCTTATTAGGTAATAAGAGAACCAGTAAATCAGAATATGGAACTAAGGCAGGTATATTTCTTTACTTCAGTACTAGTTAAGTGTCCCTAGAAGCATGCTGCTGTATGTTGACCAAAGCCTCGAACGATTCTGAGTAAAGCCTTAATGACTTGATAAATACAAATCTTGTCTCACCAATCAGGCTATAACATTTACTCTAATCATGAGCTGCCATACTCCTCTCAAATTGAGTTAAGAGGTTTTCTGCTTTGTCAATCAGTTCTAGCAGAGGCACTTTCGTTTCTTTTACCCACCTTATTTTTCTTCATCACTGATTCGTTTCACATTTTGTAACCCTTGAGACTCTCAGCCATAACCACTGAGGTTTATGGTTATACCAATTCTGTGTTGATGATCTTAAGTTCGTTCACCACGACTTAAGTAAAACCCAAAATCCAACTCCCTTACTGAATTGACGGCGAATACTTTAACGTTTGATCTATATTATGCACTTCTATGAAATCTCAATTTTCGTTTTGCGCGATCCTAATGAAAGTGCTTATTACCAAAGCTTTTCTTCCAAATGGATCCATGTTTTCATTTTTTTTTTCCAATTACGATTTCAACAAGTCACTGAATATGTTCCCTACTTACTTGTTCAATAGATTACATTGATCTAACAAGTACTTCATTCAGTTTCGGTCTTATATCAAGTCTCGAATTCATGAATTGAAGCGAAAGCCACCTTATGAGCCTTAGATTTAAAAGATGCCTTTCAATATTTCTTAACAAGTATTTGATCGTTATTTAATGGGAATCCATACAAGCACTTTAAGGTCTCTCTTGACTTTGAAGGAAGAGATTCATGCCCAGAATCAGTTGTTTTATGTTTTTTTAAGACATCACAAATTATCTTGCACAAGTCGCTTTATTTCTTTATCTTTTACAGTCTATGCACGATTTTTTTTTCCAAAAACTAGTTCTATTAGTGGTGCTTCAATGATCAATAAACTTAAAAAGTGATGACGATTCATGTGAAATATGGGGTGACGATTGGGATAGAGTTAAGGCTGACTCAGCATTTCTCCAACCGTTAAGATAATTTGCAAAAGTGCTTTTTATGGAATGGCGTGTACAAAGGAAACGCCCTTTGTCTTTCATGCGTCATCACTGGGTATGTCTACTGTTCATCCCTCAAATCAGGCGCCAGTTCAAATAACTCCAAGATATCAGCCGTATTTTTCTCTCTCCTACTTGTACGTATAAAAGGATTTGGCACGCTGCTCTTTACCCTTTTATCACTTTCAAAACTCTCGAAGAACAAAGGCGATTCATCTTACTGTTCATCTTCTTCTCCAAGTTTCTACAATGGCAGAATCTTCTTCAGTTCAAGATACCTCTATTCACCCAACCCTTCTCACTATCAAACCTCAACAAAGCCTGATCATCGATCTCACACCCTTTGTCTATGAACCCTTCATGCTGTATGTTGTTGAGTGTCTTAAATACTCGCCTTTAGTCGACGCTCTGTCAAGAGTCGAAGTTGTTCCCATGACCTGCCTCTCACTAATCTACTCCACTGCTTACTACGAGAAAGTCGCTGAAAGGATTCACTTTGAACTCCACAATGAGAAGTCCTCCATCTCCAAGAACTGCTTCTGTGCCCTAATTGGTCTCTCTCAAGAACCAACCAAAGTAAACCCTGAACCAATCACTACTGGTCAGTTGTTCTCCATGTTTTATCAAATGGGGTACACTAAAACCCTAACCACCATCACCAAGTTCAATAAGTCTTGCCTTCCTCCTCCATGGAATGGCTTATTCACTCTACTGTTCAAAGGACTCTCTGAGCGCAGCGCCGGCTCAGATGGAGCAAGCAAGTCCTTTATGACTGTGCTTTACGGTCTATATCACGGGATTGATCTGGACTATGGTACAATCATCTGGCAACAACTGATTCAAAGCTTGAGTTCTTCTTCAAGACACTCTGAAATCTCGTGTGGACGGTACTGGTCAATCATCACCAAGTGGGTAATGGATTACCTTCACGTTCCAATCATGGCAGACTCTCTTCTCTCCTCTATTGCTACTTTTCACACAACGAAGATAATTGTCACGGATCCCACCAAGTATTCTTTCACTGGATCCATCCCTGACACCATGCTTGCTTGTCTGCCTGACGCAAGTAAACTTCTGCAACAATACAGGGAGTTTCCTTCTTCGGGTCCACGGGAACTAACCCTAGCCATGGTTCGATCCATTGAAGAAGCTGACAAGCCAGCCAAGAGGGGAAAGAAAGCTGCGACTCAGAAGGAAACGAAGGTTGCTAAAACAACCAAGGGGCAAACCCCTACGAAGCGAAGGTCAGACAAGGCCGCTCTGTCCCAGCCTGAACCCAAGAAGCAGAAAAAGCCCGCTCGGAGACTCATACTCTAATCTTCAAGTGATTCAGACTCAGAGTATGTCCCTCCCAAACACACATCTGCTCCTCCTTCAGAATCTGAAAGCGAAAGCTCTGACGAGGAGGCTTTGGGTCGTGGTAATACCTCGCCTCGCTCTCCTAACCCCGAAATTCCAGTTCGCTCCCTCCCTCCTTTTCCTCCACCCATTTCTGTCCCAGTATCCATACCTCCTATATTTCCCATCTCTACATCTCAACCATCTAACACTACTCCTATCCCTAATCCAATCTTTACCAACACTACCACTACCACCACTACTACACAGGCTCATTCTTCAGCTCCTATCCCACCTGTTACCACTGAACCTCCTGTCACAACCAAACCCTTATCACCTACCCCATCTACTGACACCACCCCTCTTCTTGGAGGTGAGGACTTGGAATTTGATTCCACCTATTTCAGTCCTTACCGTGTCCAGAGTGATGAAGATGAGGATGCACCTGTAACCAAGCGTCATCTCAAAGCAGTCAATGATAAACTTGATCAAATTATTTCCTCTTCTTCCTCTGGGGCTTATTCAGATGCTGCTCTCAAAGCATTATTTTCTTCTGTTGTAAAAGAACATGGCGCATCCCTTTCTGCTGCAGCCAAGGCTATCGACGCCTCCACTTCCCAGTGTCAAAAGGCCTCGCTTGCAGTAGAGTCCTCCTCTAACGAATGCAGAGAGGCGACCGCAAAAGTCGACAAACTAATTTCCGAGGCTAACCTATTTCTATATTCATTGCAGGCTGCTGCTCAAAAGAATGCTAAGACAGTAAATGATTCGGTTGCAAATCTTCAGTGTTCTCTAGCAACCGTACGAGCTAATCTTGAAGTTGCCCGAAAAGCCATTGAAGCTGCAAATGTCAATCTGCATGATAAAGTCAATGATCGCTTAACTCAACTGGAGGCAGAATTGGCAGTTGAAAATCGAGTCATGGATGAACTCGACAAGCGAACCTCTCAACTGAAAATCTAGAATCTCAAACTTCGCACTACAACAGCTTAACTCAATGACTTGAAGTCTGAGAGGGAAGTTATTCGAGGCTCAGCTGCTGATGTTCACTCCATCTTACTTCACCTGCTTGAAGCCCATGATCCTATCATCACCATCACCACTCGCAGGCATTTGGCTGATAAACTTCGACCTGCACTGGCCATTCTTAGTCGTATTGAGGGTGTTCCGGTGCCTGGTGTCCAACCGAAACAAGGGGGAGAGAAGAAGAAGGTTAATGAATCTTCGGTCAGTGATAGATGCAAGAAGAAGAAGAAGAAAATTGGTGAACATGATGATACTGATGATGATATTGAAGATATTTTTAAACCAGATCCCTCTAATCCTTTTCAGAAAACAAAGGCATCTGATAAGGATCTTGAAGAAAAACTGATGAAGGAATCGATAGAGCTTGAAAAAGAGCTTAAATAAAAAGAGCTCCTGGAAAAGAAGAAGTCCATTTTTCCTGTGTGGATCCTTGATTCGCTTCAAAAGTGTGCTATCGATGAACCTTGTACACTGTGGCTTGAGCCTGTGATGTCGTTTGGGCTTGAAAACTCCAAGGATGCACAGTTTGACATGCCGATCACGCGAAAGGCATTCATCTTTCACTGCTTTAACTCAACTGTTTCTATTCCCTCTCCAGACCCGAAGGTTGATCGGGATCTTTTGGAGTTCTATCTGGAGTTTGCTCAGCCACAGCACCTGACATGGAGCTTACAGAAGATTACTACTGTCAAGGTTCTAAAGCCTTACTCAGCAGGGAAGTTTGTCAATGTGAAATTCAAAGTGACTCGAGGCTCTGAAGGCTTGGTTCATAACTTCACCCTCGCTGATCTACCGAACCTCAATCCCCACGACTGGATACTTCTCAACAACATCCTGATGTCAAATCCACAGGAGTACCAGCCGATCATTGACCATATCAAGCGAATGCTTGTATGCTACATTCACGAAGTGGAGAAAATGGACCAAGAGATCGCCGCTGCCATTCACAAGCGTCCAACGATCAAACCTTCCGGCAGAATGGGCGATGTGAATGTTATGGTCAAGGGTAGAATCGACCCACAGTCTCACACAGTAATGTTTGTCAGAGACGAAAAGCAAAAATGTATCTTCGCTCTGTGTGATAAGCACTTATTCTAAACTGCTTGCTTGGAACATATCTTGGAGATTATCCACAAGTGCAATCAGAATTCTACAGCCGATAAGAAGTTGTTTACTGACATGCTACGATGGTACATTCAGTTTCGGCAAACACTTCTTGCAGTCATCCCTCGGCTGTTCAAGGTTGTCAAGACTATGAAGCCTACTCAAAGAAATTGATCTCTCGCCTCATTCGACGCAAAGGGGGAGATTGTTGGGCTTATAGTGTTGCGTCATGGGCTCGGTCCTTAGCCCAATTTTGATTGTCGGTTTGGGCCTGTCCAACCGTGCATGTTTTCTCTAGGGTTTAGTATTTAAGCTGCATGCATGCAGTCTTTGCAAAAACACGCTTTGCTTTTTATTCTTTTTGAGTATTGTAAACCCTAGCTCGCCTCTACAGTGGAAGTTCTTCATAGAGCTCTGCTGAGGCGTGACTATATTTGAATCATAAGCATATTGTTGATTTTGTTATTGTGTTTGTTTTGTTTGATCTTTATCTTTTACCTGTGAAAGATCTAATCGATCTGAGATTAATTCTCATCACTTGTGTGTGTATTAAGCTTGGGAGGAAGATCTTTGGAGAAAAGGAACTTGGAAGGCAAGGGAATTGGACCAAGGAAAGTGTGGGAACCAGAATCTACCTCAGTTAGCATCTTCAAGAGGTATCAAGTCGCCACCTTTACTTCTTTTCCCTTCTAGATCTCTTTTTGGCTAAGTTTGGGGCTTTTATGGATCTTTGAGTTGATATTGTGGACTATGGTCTAGATCTGAAGTTGTAACTTCAGATCTGGACCCTTCTTAAGTCCTAGAGTCATAAAGTTTCTGGTTTGGGCGTGAATGAAGCCTTCCTTGGGTAGGAAACCCCATTGTGAGCTTGGATTTGACATTTAGAGCCTTTGTAGCTATGTATGCACGTAAAGTTTGCAACTTTACGTGAAAAGCATGTCTTAGAAGCTTGGATCTGTAGTTTGGAGCCGCTGCATGGCTCAAATGAGTCTGTATGGCAAAAAGGACTGAAGGGACTCAGCGAGTCGCATGGTCGACTCAGCGAGTCATATGAAGATAGGCATTGAACTCGACGAGTTGGATGAACAACTTGGCGAGTCCGATGAAGATTGCCATAGACTCGACGAATGGATGAACAACTGGGCGAGTCAGTTAAGGTTTCCCCGAACTTATGTACACGTGTGTAACCGTCGAGTTGCAAGAAGGAAACTCGACGAGTGGTCTTAGGGTTTCGATCGTAAACCGAAGGAACTCGGCGAGCCACCCCGGTGACTCGGCGAGTGGGCAAGTACTTCAAGGAACTCGGTGAGTAGCCGAGGGTACTTCGCGAGTTAGGATCAACATGGACTGTTGACCTTGACAGAGGACTTTGACTTTGTCCAAGGGTTGACTAGTTGGTCTAAGGAGTACCTTGTAAGGTCAAGGGCTTATGGGTATTTTCGTATTACGGTAATAGGTGGTGGAGTCTTTGGCAAGTGATCCAAGAGTTGGAGTTTATCTACCGAGTCGACATCTGCAAGGTGAGTTATCCTCACTATATCGATAGGGTCTAAGGCACCAAGTCCGGCCCTTTAGTTGTTATTGTTATGGTATGTTACATGTGGTTATGATTTGTTAGATCGGAATCAGGATAGGCAGTATGTTATGCTCTTATGATCCGTAGGGATTGATATGTTAGTGACCTGCTAGGTCAGTGCTCTAGTTATGAGAGATTGCTATGATTGGTGATCAGTGAGATAGATATGTTTGATGTTTGTATATAGCAGTATATGTTAGTTATGCACTCATGGTTATTTGCTTGTTGCTTGGGTTGAGGTGGTCCTGCTTTGTGCTGAAGGCCAACACACCCTATGAGCGGTCCGGGGAGACTGTAGGCCCACGTGGCGGTCCAGTTATGCCGAAGGCTCGGGACAGATTCAGATAGACTGTAGGCCCTGCAGGGCGGTCCAGTCAGGCCGAAGGCCCGGTCTGCATGTTGTTGTTTATCTGTTATTGATATGGTATTATCGGTGGGGTATTGGTATTTTGGGGATACCTCACTAAGCCCTCGGGCTTACAGTTTTCAGTTTATTGTTTCAGGTACTTCAGGAGATCATGGCAAGGCGAAGGAGTGACCGTACCGCTCCTCATGCTTACGATCTGGTTATTGGGACACTCTGATAAATAATGATTGAAAACATTTTTGTAAACAGATACTATTTGGTTTTATTTACGATTGAAAAGGTTTAAATTTGGCGTAAAATTTATGGATGTTACAGGTTTCCTGCGTCTGCTCGCCGATATTGCGTGTCCTCCTTACTATCACAGGCAAGGCTCTTCGGCGGGTCCACCGTGACTCAAGTCGCAGTAGTCCCGGTTCATACCAAATGGGGGTCGGACCCCTTGTTGGTGGCTCCATCTCCAGATGTCGTGTGCCCATAGAGGCGTAGGACCATTGGGGCCCATCCTGTATGGGGGCACCGTGGCCATGTACCGCGGATTGATGATTTCGGACCCCGTGTCCGAGTCATCTGTGTCGCTGACCTCTGCCTCCTCCTCGTTTGAGTCGGCTACCGGTTCTGCCGGTCCTTCCATAGGCTCCTCTCCAGGCTCTTCTTCTGGTTCTTCATCTGGTTCTTCCTGTGGTTCTTCCTCGGGTTCTAACCATCTGCCATTTCCCTGATTGGGGATATAGGGATCTCCAGGGTGATGAAATCCGGCCATCGTGTATGCACGAGGGGTGAGAGACGTTGTAAAAAGAAGTTTGCATATAGTATTTCCAAAAATACTCTTATAGTATTTTTAATTATTTTAGGTTGAGTTCCTGAGAAGTTTTGGATACGAGGTAAGCTTCTAGATCCATTTCCCGCCATGATTACTCCTAAACACATGTTGGTCATATTTTGAATAAATATAGTCGATCAGGCTATATTTATCCCCAATATGACTACATAGTTGTCCGGGTTTAATCACAGTGTTCCATTTCCTCCAGAGACTTTTAGTGTTATAGTTTTTAATGTATACCTAGGTATTCACTTTATTCAGGGTGTTTTAGTCCCATTGTATTTATAGTTGCATATCAAGTATGATTAGATAGAAACGTCCGGGGGCTTGGGTAGTCACAATGTATATAATTGAAACAAGACAACACCATAATTGAAATCAGACGGTAGAAACGTCCGGGGGCTTGGGTGACTTCATCTTGTAATATCATCACAATGTATATAATTGAAACAAGACAACACCATCATTATACATATCAAAATACAACCATCATTCTTTACATCGAGTATACTATCATAAATTACATGCCAAAATATTCAATGTATGATGAAAACAAAATACGACAAATTCCACATGGTCTTGTTGACCTTTCCGCTTAACGATTCCCTGAGAATACAAGTTATTTTGAAAATGTCAACATATATAATGTTGGTGAGCTCATAAACATGTTTGAATGAAAAGTTTTGTATTGTTCGTAAAACACCAGAAAATCCCATATTTTCTGAAAAATAGTTTAAAAGTGATGTGTCAAAATCAAGTACTAATGCATGTGTGTTTTCTATTTTTGGAGTGTATATAAAAATGTAATCTGAAAAAAAGATCATGTATTTTCTGTTGTAAGTAGAAGGTATTGGTTAACTGTATATTTCCCCAGAAAATCTTATATTTCTGTTTATAAAAGTGTCGTGGTCTCAACCCTAAGATCGAATGTCAGTGTATGTATGTTTTCGTATCAACAAGATTCTATATGTATTCCGTAAAATTATGACGGAGAGAATCTCTATGTGAGCCATTTTAACCATACTTGATTATGACGAAATCGTATGTCGTGGCGTTTTCAGGCACCGACTTGATTAAGGTAAGGTTTGTCACCCTAGACTCGCCTAGTCTAACTGTAGGAACAGCTCAGGTGTGGGGTGTCACCCCGTATAGATCTATACACAAACTCTCGCTCTCCCTCCAGGAGACTCTGGTTATAACTAGAGGCTACGATTGTACACTCGAGAGGTGTCAACCGACATGTCTCACTAGAATCCTTAACTGAGTTTACACGAATATTGTATTATGTTATATATAATGTTTTCGTGTACGTTTTATGTTTGAAAAGTCCAACGAGTATGTATGTGAATGTACGAGGCCCAACATACATGTAGAAGGACCACTGAGGCCCAATAAACATGTAATGTATAGTCCAGGCCCAATAAGCATGTTAATGGACCACTAAGGCCCAATAAACATGTAATGTATAATACATGCATAATAAGCATGTAAATGGGCCACTAAGGCCCAATAACATGAAATGTAAGTATTAGGCCCAATAAGCATGTAATCGATGTATTTAGTTCGTTTGTTATTACATTGTTTGTTTTAGCTCGATTTTTTTCTAACATGACGTAAAAAGGCCCACTTTTTGTAATGATGACATTTTTGGCCCATTAAGCCGAAAATTTCCAATTTAGGCATATTTTTGATAAAATTGACACTTTAGGTCCCTTAAGACCAAAAGTTTACATTTATGGGCTTATTTCAAATAAAATGACATTTTTAGCCCATTATTGTTAAAAATAGCATTTTCGACCCAATATCATGAAAATTGACATCTTCGGCTCAATTATATAAAAATTGACATTTTTGGCCCTATTTAATAAAATTGGCATTTTCAGCCCTTTTTGACCGAAAAACAACATCTTTCGCTCAAATTTGTTTAAAATGACAATTTAATCCACAAAAGTCATAATTTTTCCAATTTTGGCCCATAAAACCGTGAAGGCCGAATTTAAGCTCATTTTGTGAAAAATTTACTCTTTTGGCCCTTTTTAAAACCAAAATATCATAAAAACCCATTTTTATACAAAAATGACTCTTTGGTCCTTGAAAAGCCGTAAGTATCATAAAAGCTTCATCTTTTTGTTTATTTGTCAAAAATGGTCCCTTTACAAGATTTTGTTTAGTTTTTCAACATCCTTAACATGTTTAACGCTTTCATCCTTATGGTAAGTTGCATGAAGTGTTTTAGTATACAAATATTGTCAAGACTTGATAGAGTTTTCGAGATCTATGAAGTTTCTTCACATAATCACAACATATAACTTAGAAAACACACATAACATGCACAAATACATAGATATATCACATAAGCCACTTGTATCCTCCTCCAAAACATAGTAAAACCGAAAAACAAGGGGTATGAACTCACCTTGGGTTGTTGTTCTCGGTTTGATGAAGAGTTTGAAGAAGATTTTCGGCCCTAGGAGTTTCCTTCAGAAGGTTTTCGAAATCTATGAAGTTCAAGAGTATAGATCATGAAATGATGTGGATTAAGAAGACATTTTTTATGAAATCTTGAAGTTAAACCATAGTTTTAGGCAAGGACTTACCAAGAGTGATGAAAAACCTCTTGTAAACACACACCAAAGTCACGAAAATGACAAGGGAAATGAGGGAATTTTCCTTGAGCTTGAGAGGAATTATGAGAGAGTTTGAAAGTGAAAATGTATGTGTTTGTGGTTGCTCTCGGCTGTGAATTAAGAAGAGAGGGGAGGGAGTTGATTTTGTTTACTACATGATGGATTATGAAATCGTAGCCTACATTACCACTAAACAAAAATTAGGTGTCAAGCTTGTAATTTACTTGATTTATTCATTTTTTTTACCAATATATATATATATATATATATATATATATATATATATATATATATGTGTGTGTGTGTGTGTGTGTGTGTGTCGGTGGGGGCGGAGATTTTTGGAGAAAGGAAACGTTTTGGGCCTTACTTGCTTGATTTCGAAATGGTGAGGCCCAAAGGGATGGTTCTCGGCCCATTGGGCCCTTATGAGTGTTCACGGCCCAATAGCATGAAAGAAAAGGGTTTACGGCCCATTAGGGCTTATGAAACTAGTTATGGCCCATCATGGCCCATGTGACAATCCGAAATTTTTATCTTATATACTTATTCAAATCAAGGAAGGTCAGAATCGTTTTTGCTATTTTCTAGCACTGTTTAGAGTCATTTAGAGTGTTTAAAATCTAGTATAATCAGGGTAGGATTCGTAGGATGAGTTTTGTGATTGTAACACCTTGCAAATGAGCCAAACACACCAACAC
The DNA here is from genome assembly GCF_052849685.1 of Lactuca virosa. NCBI lineage: Eukaryota > Viridiplantae > Streptophyta > Magnoliopsida > Asterales > Asteraceae > Lactuca > Lactuca virosa. The sequence continues at coordinate 416,632,189 of NC_136428.1, read as the reverse complement.
AAGGTGTGTGCGGCCAGCCAGCCGCACACAGCCGACCGCACACCCATCCCAGCCGCACACTCTCCCCTATATATTCAAGACTTAGTCATTTTTGAACACTTTTCCACTTATTCAAAGCTAGAACTCGAAATCCTCTCAAGTATCATCCAAATCTTCATCTTGATCTTCAAAAAAGGTAGTAATCCTTCCTTTTTATTTGTTGATACACGACCCTAACTAGAAAAACCCTTTGGTTTGATCCATGAAAACGTCCATTTTTAGTCAAGAACACCAAGAACACACACTAGTTTTGGACCTTAATCACCCTTTCAAGCCTTTATAACATGTATACCCTTATCATAACTTGTTATATGCTAAGAACACTTGATGATATGCTAGAAAAACATGATTTTATCATGTTCATAAAGGGTGTGCGGCCGTATACATCACGGTGGTCGCACACACCCTTTTTAGGTCCAAAAATGGCAATAAACTTCTTATAAGGCTGAAGCATGAAGTAAGAAACCTTCCTAGATGAGTCCTAAAGCCTTAAAATACGTTTTGGCACATTCCATAGGGAGTGTGCGGCCGCACACACACCCTGGCCGCACACCCTGGCCGCACACACTCAAATGTTATGCATTTTGACCATACACTCCCTTGTATAGCCATATACCCCTTATATACAACCATAGGTGTTGGTAACACTTAATTCTAAGTGTTTTTATGTCCCTAAGGCGTGTCCCTATCACTTTTGGGTGGTTATATACATGGACTGTATTCATATATGTGTAATTATATGTTAAATAGGATTCGTTTGTGCTCAAGACTCCAATTGACACCCAACAATCCTATATCGATCTTTCATTCGAGTTACTCCCTACAGGTGAGTTCATACCCCCTTAATCAATCTTTTAAATGATTTTAAATGCTTTCATGGGGGGGGGGAATACAAGTAGGAAAACAGGAAGTTATAGAATCAATCACATGTGATTTATAACTGTGTTTTCAAACAACTGATTTCATATACTTCAAAATGTGATAAATACAATGCTTTTCAGTTATTTTTACTTTGTTATCAACAAATTACTTTTGAATTATTTTATAAACTGACATCAAGTCATTATTATTTATTGTTCAAAATTCCTAAATGTTTTACAAAACCTCTTTCGATTTACTGTTAAAACCCATATCTATACACTTATGTTTCATGTATATATATATATATATATTGATATGAGAGCTTTCATTCTTTCTTCAGTTCCAACACTCTTGCGTAGCAAGGGTGTATAAACCTACTTGGACATTCAATTTACATTCCAGTAAACTATTATAGGTATAGTTTAGGGGATACAAATTACTATTCCTATTACAAGGAATTACACAAGAGTCAGTTCATTCATGGGTCTATACTACTATATGAAGAGATACTATTACATGTTATCCAGAGAGAAATACTATATCTATACAGAGAGAAATATTATATATATACTATACGGGACTGACCATCCTACACCTGGCTGCTAGCTACAGCGGGACCTGTTCATCGACGGATGTTCTCGGTTGTACTGTTCGGCGAGTTTCCACGTCGTGTTTATCCAAAGGCAAAAGGATACGATTTCAATGATTATATAATTTTCCCTATTACTTTTATTTTGTGACACATTCACATAAACGATGAGGTAGACTATATTTTTATAATAATAGTTGTACAGGGAAAAATCTTCATTGATACAAAAATGCAAACCTTCAAAGCATTCGGGTCTTGGTAGAAGACTACTTTTTATACTAGTAGGAAATATGGGATTTTCTAGGGTTTTCACACTTATACTAAATGTTTTATTAAACATTTACAAGTCTTTCATAACAGCTTTTCGAATCAATGACACCATAATACTTATGAATTCACCAGCTTTATGCTGATCTACACTTTCAAAATAACTTGTATTCTCAGGTCACCAGTAGACAGGTACGATGACCAGCTTTTGAGAAGACGGAGCACAGACAAGACTCGTCTTTTATTTTGTTTACATATTTTGGTGTCTTATTACTATGAAAGAACACTCATGTATTAAAACTTTACTTTTAATGCAATGGATGATGTTGTTGCTTGTTTACTTCTTTGCACTGTTATGATACTTTACATGACGTCCTCCACCCCCGAACGTTTCCGCCGTTCTGGTTTTGGGGTGTGACAGCCCATTAGGAATAAGATGGATCATTCTAGGCCCATATGACCCAAATACCTTAATTTCGTGGATGTGGGTCCAATTAGAGCCCAAATAGGGTTCTTACGACCAAAGTAGTCAAATTGAAAGTTTATTGGTCCATTAGGCCCAATAAGAGAATCCTAGCCTATAAGAATCTTGAACCAAGATTTTTAGGGTTTTCAATCCATAGTTGATGTAAGGTCCCAATTAAAAGATCCAAACCAGTGATCAAAACAAACAACAACAAGAATGAGTAGAAGAAGAGAATTATCAAGCAATGCACACGTCTAGTAAGGAAGAACGTCTGTTACACCTTGAATTACACACAAATGACCATAAACACTTATGATACATCACTTCTGACAGACTCTGACACATACTATTTATAGGGACTTACAGGCCGTAAACAAGTTCACGGCCGTAAACAGGTTTACGGCCGTGAACACCAACTTAGCCGTAAACACACATCAACAAGCTACAAAACACCTCAAACATGACCAAGACCCTACCAAGACTTATACAAATGAATGCCTAGCCCAAGAAACAAATCTATGACCTATCAATCTCCCCCTTGGTTTGTGTTTAGCATGAGTTCGGTCTTCTTTTATCATGGGTTCTCTAGCAGCCTCACATCCGATCTTTCAATAGCCCCCATCCAAAGCCTGTTAGCAATGATCTTTACAACCATTCCTGTGTACTCTTTAGCAGCTGCCTCCCAAATATCTGATTTGAAAATTATTTGATGATTTGCCAAGGTGTGAATATCTCTCTACCTGAACCTCAGAAGATCCTTAGCTTCAACAAGTCGAAGGAAAGTGTCACTGTCTGAAAACTTGATTGCTGCAGTGGCTGTGACCTCATCAAAAGCCCAGAATTCCATCTGATCTAGATATCTATCTTGAAAGTGTTGAGGGATTGGAATTTCTTTTAACTGTTTAGTAGCAGGCCACAACACTATCTTCATTGGCTCGTTTGTTTTGGGATCGAGCACCTCCGGATCTCTTCTAATCATAGAGTTAGCTGTCTTCATTCCAGAAAATTTTTCTTTGACCTGTCGCTCCAAGAAAAACTTGAAATAGAAAGCCTGAGGATCTTTGGAGGGATTGTGGAATGGAACATTTGAGAGTTCTGTAAGATAGACTCTTGTCCAAGAACAAAAGTCGTGTGTACTCTTGTAATATTCAGAAGGGCCAACGTTCCTCTTCACCAACCACAGTTTTAAATCAGCATGATATCCCCACATCTTAATTCCCGAACGATTTCCAAACTTGTCGCCAAATCTTCGCTTTTCAAGATCAGTTACTGTGAGTTGATGCTGGTCTCAACTTCGATTCTCATCAGAGTTATTCATAAACAGCCATCCTTCTTTCTTCTCAGCAGTAACTTTTCTCTTAGCATGATTGATAGTAATTCGATGATTGGCATTGACATGCTCAGTTTCGAATCGATCGACAATTTGTGTGGTTCTGCAAGGTGGAGGATCCACAGGGTTGTCATTTTGAGAGGGCTGGACAGGGACACTAGAAAGACCTTCAGTGGCTGCAGACAGATCCACTAATGACTTGAATTTGTCACCAAATTTTTCATAAAGTTTATTCTTCAAGTCATAGTAGCATGCAGTCAGAGCTCCAAGGTGAGTTTGGAGATCAGTTATTTGCTTTGTTTTGGCCCTATTGTCAGCTTCAACATCTGAAAGACGAATGTCAAGATTACCTATCAAAACATCTTTTTCGATGATCGTCTGTTTCAACACGCCAATCTCAACCTTGAGCTCTTTGTTGGAAGGATCATGTTGGGTCTAAAATTATGGTTTATACTTTACTTTTCTAGGAAAATGTATTTTTGTGTCTAGGACCGTAAATAGGTTGGTGTTTACGGTTGTGTTTACAGCCGTAAACCCATTCACGTCCCATGTCTACTATATATAGGGTGAAGAGTGGTAAATGAAGAGAGGAGTGTAAGACAAAGATGTGAGTGCATATTGTAGAGAGAAAGTTAGAGAGAAGAGAGGAGCTTTAGTGTGTATTAGTGTGTGTTAATCTTGTATATGGATCTTCATTCTAATCAATTCATACATTAGATTCACCATATTCTTCTCCTCCTTCTTCTTCTATTGATCTGGCATCATCCGTTTGATTGGGATTCCGCACCATCAAACAGATCTGATTGATACACAAGCAGATTGGGGACTTACAAGTGGTATCAGAGCAAATCCGGTGTCAAATCATCTTTCAATCACGTTCTCGGTCAAAGGAGCTTAGTTTCATCACTGCTCAAGGCTTGAATTGGTGTTTTCGTGGCAAAAGAGAATCAAATCTGCTTAAAACTCGAGTTTTCATCAAGAACTGTGCATTTACGGTCAAGAGTTCACGGCCGTAAACTCCTATTTACGGCCGAAAACTATCATTAAACTTCCATTATTGACCGTAAAATGAGCAACTTCAGCAACCGTAAACAAGCAACCTTCAGTAACCGAAATCTCAGCTGTGAACCTCAACCGTAAACGTTGACCGGAAATATCAACTGTAAACCTGACCGTAAACTCCTGTTTACGGCCGTAATCGTGTGTCCGCAAACTGTTTGTTTGACATTTTAGTTTATTTTTCAAGTCATTTTCAATTAAAAATTGAAAAAAAAAAACAACAACAAAAATGGATTCTCAAGGCCAAGCACTTCATCATGAATTGGATTCCATCATGGGAACAACCACCCGCATTCCACGATTATTGTCTGCAGAAGGATTCCCGGAATGGAAATACAGGATCAAGAAATACATCAAAATGAAAGACTTTAAGGTTTGGCGAAGCATTCTCAAAGGACCAGTCAGAATCACTACTACTCTTGCAAATGGAAAAATAATTGACAAAGTGTATGTTGATTACACCGATGAAGACTTCGAAAAGGTTGAAGAACAGGAAACGGCGTTGGCTACTTTAACTATGGCTTTGTCTCCTGATATTGCTCAAGGATTCAGAGAGTATGACTCAGCCAAGGCATTGTGGGAAGCTTTAATTGAGGTCTATGAGGGTAATGAAGACATGAAACAAAGTCGCCAAGACATGTTAAGACAGAAATTCAATATGTTTAATTATGTTCTTGGAGAAACTCTAGAAGCCCAGTTGCAGTGTTTTACCACACTCACCACTGAAATGAGTTTAGTCGGGATTTATGTGACTAAGTCTGAGATAAACAAAAATCTGCTGAATTCACTTCCAAATGCATGGGATATGAATGTGGCTGTCATCAAGAAGATGAAAGATCTCAATCGTCTCAGTCTTCCTGAAACTATGGCAATCATCAAAGCCTGTGATCTCGATGATAAGCAAAGAGAGATCAATCATGTGAATTCCTACTCGACTGTAAATCTTGGGATTTCTTCAAATAATGCCTTTTCATCTTTTACCTCCTCTCCAAGTCAAGCTTTTTCCGTTCAACAACCTCAGAATCAAACCTTTTTTTCTCCATCAGCTGCACCATATGTTGCCTCATCATCTATGTCTCATCCACAAAGTCAGTCTTTTCTTATTCCACAAGTTGTTTCTGTTGGGTTTTGAGCATTCTAACACTCCTAAGTGTACATGCAACCCTAAATACCTTGGATCTATGTTCTCTCTATTATACATGCAAATATGATTATCCAAGGTATTATCCTAACTAGCATACCAAAACATTGATACTAGGATAATAAAATAGATAGAATACATAACTTGTTATTGTTGCTTGACTCCATGAGGCTTGAGAGCCTAGTGCCCCAAGTATGACACCTCAAATGGTTCACACAACATCATGAACTCTTGGACTAACCATGAGAAAAAGACATACATGTTCAAATTGGCTAGCCCTCAAAGTATGTATCACTAGTGCCAATTTCTTGAACTAAAGGGGTTCTTATATAGTGTGGCTATTAGGGTTACACCATGTAACTCATGACTTTACCCATTCCTTATGCTCCATGGGTTTTAACCTCCATGGAGTATCCATGGATCACCACATGGGTTAAACCCAACATAAAGGAATCTTGGATCATAAGCCCACATATATAAGAATGAATGATTTACACAATCAATCCGCATATATTTAATTAGTCTCTTTTTGATCACTAAATTAAGTCCAAATTAATTCTTGATCAATACTAATTAAATAACATGATTTCATATTAATATATTAGAACTTATAATATATTAATATGTCACAAAATGCCATGCAACCCAAATGGACCATGCCGAGTCGGGTCAAGTACATACCAATTATAGTTATGGACTTAGAAACTAATCCAACAGTCTCCCACTTGGATAAGTCTAAAACTATTATTGCGTATGACTTCAGGAACCAACTGGCAATCGTAGCTCTCAAAAGCCGCTGTCGAACTCTGACCTTGTAGATGAACTCTGACCTTTGTCAATGACTTGTCCATTAGATAAGGGATCATATATTCCTCCATTCTAGATATCATATGGACTGAGACATGGATTATAATCATTCTCTCTATCCATTTGTTGTTTCCCGATTTCCGATTTATGACGATTGACTAATTGAACAAATCAAATCAGTCCAGGCTCGGCCGAGCACTTCCATTTGTCATCACCAAATCATCGAGGGGCCCACAGATATCGCTTTTATCCCGAAGGTAAAAGGAATGGATAAACTTCGACTCATATGGCTTGTTATACTACTTGTTGAATCATACACAAAGGCACGTTTTATAACACCGAGTTACCGAATGCGTTTTCGTGCAATCAATGTACAACCAACTCATAGTAACAACTCATATCTCTAGGTTTGAAGAATATAAGATATTATCGTCTCATGATCACTCGTGATAAAATCCATGAAGTGATTCCAATGAGCGCGGGTTGAATCCAATACTCATAACTTATGAACACTCATGAGTGTTGTAGCCCATTGTCCAACATCTTAGACCTCTACAAGCCAACCCATGACAGTCTTGATTCATATCTACTTCCAACATATGACCGACTGTGGATAGTTTGAATAACTTAGTCAATCAGGAAGAATGACCTAGTTATTCTGGAAGTCAAAACATGCAAAATGAAACACAATAATAATAGAATCTAATATGGTATCAAAACCTATGAACATAAATAAAACACCTTTTATTTATCACCATATGATTACACATTATTAATTATATACTGTTTCAGCTATCAACTTTATTCTTGAATTTAAAACAATAATTGTCCCATGCTCCAAGCATGTACACTATGTTTTCTAAACACTAGTCATGCCATACACCAAGTATGCATACTATGTTTGTCTATGATCTTCACTTTGTGAATTAGATCAATAACTCCAATGATCCTCTTTCACACTCCCAAATCCTTACTGCAAATGCAAGAATTCCAAATTCATGCCATTTACTGAAATCTGTTAGATTCTAAACTTATATGCATTGATCCTCCTGTAATGATTATGCACAGATTCACAAGGACTTGACAACAAACATTACAGAGCATTCCAAGGAGATCAACTCCTTGGAAACATCCTTCTTGCATTAAGTTTCCTAATCTTACACAGATTGAATAATTTCCAACTTTGAAACATTTCCATATTCCATTTTGACTATCACTTCTGAACAAGAGTTGCCTCCTTACAAATTATGTCAATATGGTCCTTCCAGAATTATCACTATACTTCCAACTGTCCTTGAGCAACCAATCTTTGGTAAACCTTAGATTATCCTCGACAATTGCTTAATCCTTTTAGTCATATCCAGTTCTAGACCTTTTCCCTTCTTAATGCCCCAGGCATTTGGAAAATTTTAGAAAGGATAAATATAGCACATGTAATCGATCCTATATCTGAAGCATATGGGACTCGAGTCATGATGTCTCACATAAAGACTAAACCAGTCTTTTGCTATAACATTTCCATTTCTATTTGCCAAGTTCTCATAATTCAGATTATGAAAAGGGATGCCGTAATCATAATCGAATTTTAGAACGCAAATAATGGACCCATATATAGAATTTCCTTATGTTGAGTCATTCCAACATGAAATTCATATATATATCCTTGACTAAATACGATTAAAATCTCAATCTAAGCTTTTTGAATTAAAATGAAGTATAATTTTCTCTCCCTTAATTATAGCAAAACAACTTTTCCAACCCCTGCAGCCTCACGAATTGAAACTTTTGTTTTCTATAATTAACATTGCTAACTTGCAATCTTTATCATAATTATCATGCTCCCACTAACATGATGATTATTAGCATAACACTTATGCTCCCACTAGCTTTGACATGTAATCAGAAATCAGCTGGACTTCTAGAAATCAATACTTTATTGACTTTCTTACCAAAGTTCATATTTCTGATACTAGATTGCTTTGATAAAACTTTATCAATATCATACACCCTATCTTAGATAGCTCACAGGTGTGTCTAAACAATTTTAAGAACTATGAAAAGGGATGCCGTAATCATAGCCTCGATTGTTTAGACCTTTACCGCTTCTCACAAGTCCATGTTAGTGTGCCGGTTAAGCACACACGCTCCACTAACGACTTTGAGAATGCAAATATCACAATTGCTATCTAGCTAAAATCTACTTAGTGAAAGTGTTTCCTCACCATCATTTTCATGAATCGGAGAGAAACCTTATGACACTTAGATTTTATGGTGTATGAGTTCCTATCCATATGAATTTTGTCAAAACCATAATCACAAGACAAGGTTACTGACAAATCCACACTTATATGGATTAAGCTTGTGCAATCTTAAATTCTTGCCATTTGGCAGCTCAAGGGCCTGCCATTGCTTCCAAGTAGCTGTGCAACCAACTGAGAACTCTCAGAACTCATATGCAAAGCCAACTATAATTGGAATGGACACAAAAATAGTCAACACGATAGGTTATAAACCTCAAGTCGTGTGCTAGTAAAGAACTTCAGGTTTTATTCTTGATTAGTTCTTGAGACTTTCAAGACCTTTAAGACTCCCACTGTCCTCTTGACATATAAGACTTTCTTGTCAGATATTCAAGCGATAGTGTGGATTCTAATCAAGACAAACACTTCACACAATTGGCCTTAGTTGGTCTTTATTTTATCCAAAACATCACAACTTACCAATTTCAAATGTACAAGAGTAGAAAACTTTTACTCTTACATTTGACAAGTGTTTTTAAACCTTCTTTAAGACATGTCAATCAAGTTACAATCTTGGAGTATGACTCTAAGAATTGTTTTGGAATGAAATATGACTCATCTTCTTGATTTAACCACTTCAACAATTCATAACTCCTCTTCTTAGCTACCAGAATGCACTTAGAGGATGAATTGTGATAAGGTCTCTTAATCATTAACATGATTATATAACATGATACTCAAGTACTCTACCATCTTTTCAGATTTAAGAAACTTTTATCCTTCTGCCTAATTTGATTGTTCTCATTCGTTCCACCATACACTGAAACTTTTATCCTTCTGCCTAATTTGACTGTAAGTATAACCATATTTACTAAACTTTAGTAAATCATGACGAATAGTCTTATCGATCTTTTGTGGTGGACTTAATCAGTGCACAAGAATGTGTACTTGATCCCTTAGTCCGTTACTTGACTCACACATCCATGTGAACAAGTAGTTAGTCTTAATTTTTCCAATGCTTGAAAGTTCTTATTCATCATGCTATACAACTTGCATGATTCCAAGTTTCTATCCAACTGAAACTTAGGTGATGAGAATCTTTCCTTATTTGGTAAATTTAGACACTACCACAAATGAAAGAATCAAATTCATATTTCCACTCTTGCTCTTAATGGAATCTTATAAGCAACACAGTTTTTCACAAATGCCATTGTAAGGATATTTTAAAATAAATAAAATCAAAAGATTTACCTTTTATTTTAAAACTTTGCGGAAAAACTCATCCTTACAATCCATATGAAAACTTGTTGTTATCTATTCCTAAGCAAAATATCATAACTCCTAAGAAGTAGCTCAAGAATCCGATCTTCAAACTATGTGATAGAAATCCATCTACGCGATCAGATTCAGCATATTCTTTCTTTAAGTTTCTTCACTTTTTCTTTGATTCTTAAAACATCACCATGTGACCTAGTCACATCATGTATCAAGAATCTCATAATAGAAACTTAGCAGAGTTAGATAGTGGACTTTACCTGAAGTAGAGTCAAACTTATTGACTCTAACATCCTTAGGTAAATTTGGCAGCTTCGCAACCAATGCCCCTTTCTTTCGCAATGGACCATTGATAATGGGACTATCTCAGACTTAGCCTCTCTCTTTACCATTTGGTCAACCAAGTTGACTATGGCCGATCCCTTTCCATTGGGAAGAGAGAGCTTTACTGGATATCCAATGTCATCATTGTCAATGTCCATAAAGTTTTAGGAGGTTGATCTTAGCAAATAGATAAGATCATTAAGGGTCTTGTCATAGTCTGTTTCATAGGAGTCCCAAAGGAACTCACTATGTGACTTAGAAAATAGTTGAGTCACCAAATTTCTCAAGACTTTGACACCCAACTCTCCCGGCTTGTCAATATGTGACTACATCTCCAAGATGTGATCACACATAGACCTTTGCATGAGTGACCTTAAAATTTCCAGGAACTTGTAGGTTAGGGAGAATAATTGGAGGAGGTGAAAGAAGTATGATTTCCATGGGACATCATCTTCATTTAGGAAAGCTTGTTTCAAGAGATTTGGGAAGATCATCTTTTGGGAGATATTCAAGAGAGTTGATTTAAAGTCCTTAATATAACACCCAATATGAAATATTAAGGCTAGGACCCAACAACCTATTTATAACTGGAAGAGGAATGCCGTAATCCAAGTTATAAAATAGTTGAAGGTAGGTAAATGACGATTTACCAATTTCCACCATGAAAAGCGAAATATAATTAAGTTATAATTGGATTTGAAACTCCTAGATCTTTTGAGATACATTGAACTTTCAATGGCATGTTTGAATCTCGATTGTGCCCTCTCAAGTTTGTGACTGGGATGCCGAGGATCACAAACAAGGTGTGAATAACCATACAAATTGACTTGGTACCCTCAACAATATTACCTAATCGATGTGCCGGTTAACTACACACGCTCCACCGATCTATAATAAAGTTAAGTTACCCTTTGCCACTCTTACTAGTCCATGTTAGTGTGTCGGTTAACCACACACGCTCCACTAACGACTTGGTAAGGTACAAAGTGTAATTTTATGGGCTAGCACCAAATTCACATTTTCCTAAGTAACTAAGATTGGGAATTTACAAGTGTTTAGTTACTTAGTATTTATCATTAATACTTTTAATGAAGGGAGAATTATAGTCCTTTCCTACCCGTTCGGCTAACGACCCTCCACCAGTCAAGGAAGCGGTGGGTGAGAGTGGACACCCATTAAACTGTCATTTTATAGGCAGTAACCTTATACCCCCCTTATAGACCGGCTTCGTGAATGAGGCCTACTAACGGTAAGATTGACTTTTTCTTATACATATCTATATAATTAAAATTATAATAATAGTATAAGGGTTTGAATTTTAACTTTTAAAATTCCAAGGGCTAACTTGGAATTAAAGTATTCATAAGTGAAACTTTTAAAATTCCAAAACTTGAGGGCAAGTTTTGAAACTATTCAAAACTAATTAATTCCATAACTTATGTGTTTAAATTAGTTTTAATTAAAAAACTCTTCAAGTTCCATAACTTGAGGACAAGTTATGGAAGACTTTAAACTAATAAAAGAATGTAACTTTTCTTTATTTTGTAATTTATGGAATTAATTAAGGTTACACATTTTATTACTTAATGAAGTGACTCTTGAACCTCCATATCTTGAGGACAAGACTCTTCATTTTTTTGTAACCATTACCAACCTTTATGAGTTTTATGAAACTTAAATGTGACTTTTCATATAACTTGAGGACAAGTTACAAAAACACATTTTAGAATCAACTCTTAGATTAAAATGGATTGAAAACACATAATCAATTAACTTTTCTATTAATCTAAGCAACTCATAAGAACAAGATAATTCAAATCAAACTTTTTCATGTAATTAGCCTAATCACTAAACTAATACAAAACATGAATCTTTTGACAATTATCTTTGAAATTGGATTAGTATGAACATTACCACATCAAAAACAAGTTTATAAGTTCAAAAACATCTTATGGTAATGTTTCTAGTCCATTTCTAGCCAAAAAACTCGAAAATATGCTGTCTGGGGCTCCTACTCGTCGAGTGTATCAACCTACTCGCCGAGTAGGATGATTTTCTTCATGTACTCGGCGAGTTCATCAGTGGACTCGGCGAGTACAGTGCCCAGAATGCCCGAAATTCGACTTTTCCAGCATTTTTCAGCAATTTGCATCAAGTATAATTGAAAACAAGCCTAGGCTCTGATACCACTGTTGGGTTTTGAGCATTCTAACACTCCTAAGTGTACATGCAACCCTAAATACCTTGGATCTATGTTTTCTCTATTATACATGCAAATATGATTATCCAAGGTATTATCCTAACTAGCATACCAAAACATTGATACTAGGATAATAAAATAGATAGAATACATACCTTGTTATTGTTGCTTGACTCCATGAGGCTTGAGAGCCTAGTGCCCCAAGTGTGACACCTCAAATGGTTCACACAACATCATGAACTCTTGGAATAACCATGAGAAGAAGACATACATGTAAAATTGGCTAGCCCTCAAAGTATGTATCACTAGTGCCAATTTCTTGAACTAAAGGGGTTCTTATATAGTGTGGCTATTAGGGTTACACCATGTAACTCATGACTTTACCCATTCCTTATGCTCCATGGGTTTTAACCTCCATGGAGTATCCATGGATCACCATATGGGTTAAACCCAACATAAAGGAATCTTGGATCATAAGCCCACATATATAAGAATGAATGATTTACACAATCAATCCCCATATATTTAATTAGTCTCTTTTTGATCACTAAATTAAGTCCAAATTAATTCTTGATCAATACTAATTAAATAACATGATTTCATATTAATATATTACAACTTATAATATATTAATATGTCACAAAATGTCTTTTCCTCATAAACGGTCTATCCAAATGTTCTGATGCCATGCAACCCAAATGGACCATGCCGAGTCGGGTCAAGTACATACCAATTATAGTTATGGACTTAGACACTAATCCAACAGTTTCCTCATCCAAAGCACCAATTATGGTTCCTGCTCCCAATCGCAAAGAAAGCGATGAAAACTTAGCTCTTGCCACGGGACTTGTAAATTGATACAATGCTTTTGTAGCTGGAGAGCTTCCACCTCAACTCTCATTTGGTGATCTGGATCAAATTAATCCAGAAGATGTGGAAGAAATGGATATTATTGGCAGATAGCAATGGCAGTGTTCAGGGCAAAGCAATTTGCAAAGAAGACTGGAAAGAACAACTAGGGAATGAATGCAAACAAGAAGGTAGGGTTTAACAAGGGCAAGCTTCGATGTTACAATTGCCACGAGCCAGGTCATTTTGCTCGTGAATGTCCGAAGCCAGACAAAAGGGTATGCAATGATAGGACAATGGTTCCAGTGGGAAATAGTCGTGGAAGTGCTGCTATCGACAGTGAGACTGCTAATTTTGCAGTGGTTGCTCAGTCCTTTGACTAGGAGGACCAGATTCAGGCACTGAATATTTCAGGACCTGAGAGTGCTCACTTTGCTCAAATCGATGATGTTCCAGAAGAGAAAGCTGAGGTTGATCCTGAAGAAGAGATGATGGAGTTGCAGTTTGCCTTTATGGTATCTTCTACTCCAGAACCTGAGAAGAAAGAGGTAAGTCAGTCTTCCTATTCTCAAACATGCATTGATAATGTCAAAAATTCACTTGAGCATATAGAATTATTGCGTAGAGAGAACGAGGACCTAAAATATGAAGGATATCAACTTAGGAAAGGACAGAAACCTCTAAGGGCATAATTAGAAGCAAAAACAAATGATTTTAGAAAACTTCGGGAAGAGTATAGCAATAAATGTGCTAATTATAGATTTGTGACTGAACAACTTGCTGAGTTAACTGCTGAGGTTGACACATGGAAAAACAAATTTGAAAATGCCGATTTTAATTTTAGAAAATTTGATGTGTCGAGTGAAGTACTTGCCACAATGATGGAAAATAATTTAAGATTTCAAAATAATCAGTCAAAGGGTTTAGGATATGATAAAGTGCCACCTCCTTTTATTCATACATATTCTAATAATCTTTTGACAAAAGAGGAAATGGACAGAGAGCCACATCTTAAATATGGATTTGTGTCAGGAGGTAGTATTAATGTTGAAAATACTAATGTTTCTACTTCACATGCAGATCAATCTTTAAGTCAATCAAAGCAAGAAGCTGACGGATGTGTTTCTAAAAATAAAAATGTTTCTAAACCTGATGTTTTTATTTCAAATGATAACTCTTTTGTTTCTGATGTTGACATCAATGATGTATTTTGTGATGATTCTACATCATAAAATGAAAATTCAAACTTTTTCGATATATTTGATGATTTGTTTGACAATACTGATGTTTCTGTTTCAAACACATCCACTTCACCAATCACACAACATGGTTCACCCTCATCTATCACACAATCTGATTCTTGCACATGTTTTTGTGGGAAAAGTAAGGATGTCAGTAAAGAAAGTAAATCAGTCAAAGGCAGTACCAGTTACAATAATAATAAGCAAATTTGTTTTAACTATGGTACTGTCGGTCACATCGCTAGAAATTGTCCTAATAGGGCATTTGTGTATTTTTCGTCTCAAATAGGAGAGAACGAGTCTCGAGGAAGGTCTTTAACTAGAAAGCCCTCGAGATCTCACCCTCGAGATGATGATTGGAAGGCTAATCAAAATAAGAAAAGGGCAGTTTTTCAAAAGAACAAACAGGTTTTCAATAATAAAGTCACAAATAGTTTGCCAAAATCGAACAAAGCTAAGCCGAGGTCGGTTTCGTCAAAGAGCAGATCTGGATCTTCAACCACTTCTGGTAGAAAATCCAAGTGCTCTAAGCAAACGGAAAAGAAAAATGTTTCAAAAACACCCATGATTTTTCAAAATCCCAAATACCAGTGGGTGCCCAAATTAACTTCCAACCAATCCTTGTCATCCTCTAAAAGTATTATAAATGATGATTCAAAATCAAAAGATTCAAAGGATAAATCTGTGATCGTAGAGGGTCAACCCAGGAAAGTAATGACCTGGGTTCCCAAATCTAAATGATCCCGCTCATCTTGCAGGGACAATTGAGGAGGAATGTCGTCAGACCTTGGTATGTGTGACAACCCGAAATTTTCATTTGTATAATTTCCACAGCCAAACACTTCAAAAATTAGTCAAAAACATTTCAGTACATTTTTGGCCGGATTTAAGCCCGTCTGGGTGTTTTATTTTAATTTCGTCAAACGATTTAATAAAAAGGAAGTGTCGTTATGAGTGAGGTGTAACGAACAAAACAATCAACTCATTTACTAGGAGTTTACGGCCAAACAAGTGGTTTTTGGGCCGTAAACACCATTTTCCCAAGACTCATGCATATAGCATGAGTTTACACATCTTTTCCTCATTCTCCACTTCCCACCTCAAGAACACAAGGCTTTTCTCTCAAGTATCATAAGTCCATTCTTCCAAATCCGCCAAAAGTGTAAGTTTTCCTTCCTAAATTCGTTCATACAACACTTAATCTAGTGTTTATACATCATTTCATCCATGGATTCTTGGTTTTTACATAGATCTTCAAGTATTCTTCAAAACACCAAGAACACCAAGAACACACACTAGTGTTCTTGGGTCCTAAACACTCTTACAAGCTTCCTATAAGTAAGTATACTCTTCCTAACTAGTTATTTGCTTAGTGTGCTTACAAATCCATGGAATGAACAACAAAAATCCCTAAGAACATGTGTTTACGGTTTGGGGATCTCCCAAAACCGTAAACACGCCCAAAGGGTGTTTTGATGCCCCTAACACCTTCTAATGCTTGGATAAGAGGCTACGAACTTACATGCATGAACTAAGAACCACAAAACACGAAAATAATGAAGTGGCCAAGGGTTTACGGCCGTAAACTCTAGGGTTTACGACCGTAAACTCCCAAGGAGTGGTCCAAGGACCGTAAACTCCAAGGGAGTGCCATTTCGAACCCTAACCACTTCCTAAGCCTTTGATTCAACCCTAGGACACTTCTTTGTGAAACATGAGACCTTGAAACACCCAAATGCACCATTCCCATGAGTTTACGGCCGTAAACTCATGGGGGGAGTGGTCCATCAACCGTAAACAGATATAGGGTGATCATTTGAAGTGTAAACTCCATAGTGAGGTCATACACCCCTTAGAAGCAACCCTTAACACTCCTACCACTTGAAACAATGTTTTTTCATGCATTAGAGTGTCTTTACTTACTTAATTAGTGATTAATTAACTAATTAGATACACTTATGTATCACTACATACTACATAGGATTCGGGTGTGTGTTCAAGTCCTCACTTGACACCTAGCATCCTACCCGGCACTTCCATCCAAACTACTTACTGCAGGTGAGTTCATACCCCTTAGTTAACCTTTTAAATGTTTTTAAATGCTTTTATGGGGGGAATACAAGTTGAATCAAACAAGTTATAGTATCAATCACATGTGATTTATAACTTGCAACCAAAAGGATTTTCTATACTTTCAACTGCTTTGCCAACAAAACTGCTTCAAATGTTTATCAAACTCATTTTCGTATTAAATTGTTATAAAACTATTTCCAAACTCTTTTAAACTTCTTTTATTCCCAAACCATATCTACACCAATATATATATATATATATAAGTAAGACTTGAAGGACTTAGGACTAATAGCTCACCTTACTTCCTGTTCTTGTTTGATTGTGGGCTTAGGGTATTTTGTTATTTGTCCGACTGTCGTTGAATTCTTAGTTATATATCATCTATACTTGTGTTAGATATAAAAGTCTTCATTTCAATTCAGTGCCCTTGTGTATCAAAGGCATCCAACCAACATTACTATTTAACTATAATAGGTATAGTTAAGGATTACTACTCATTACTACTATGGCAATGACATCTACCCGAGTCAGTACAGCTATGAGTCAATACATGATAAATACTATACAAAGAGGATACTATATGCTATCCAAGAGAACACTCTATACATTATACCAGAAAATTGATTATACAATATACAAGAGAATATACTAAAACAGAATGTGACATACTACTTCTCGATACGACACTTCATTGTGCTATCACCGTGTAACCAGAGTCTCCTGGACGGAGAGTGGGCATTATGTGTATAGATATATACGGGACAGACACTCCCACATCCCGACTGCTAGCTACAGTCCGAGCCGACTAGGCCCAGGGGTGACACAATGTCACCATACTACGTGTGACCTGGAGGGTCATCAGTTATTCGATCGTCAATCAGCATGGTTACATACGAGTTCACATTTAAAACCTTTAATTAACACTTTAAGAATTAAAGGCAAAACAGACTCCCCGAGGTGTATTGTACATTTAATACCACCCGGAGTCTGCATTTTCATTACATTCAGCCGGCAGTGACACTGCTCGGGTAAAACATTATTTTCCCATTTCTTTACATTAATGAGGTCAAAAACTATATTTTCATAATAATAGTTTCACTGGGAAAATCTCCACATTTATGAAAGGACAAATATACAAACAATTGAGTCTTGGTAGAAGGCTACTTTTTACTGGAAAATATAGGGTTTTCCAGGGAGTATACTATTTTCAAACATTGAAACCAGATATTATACCACTTTGTTGTAAACATTTTTATACAAGCAATGACACTAAATACTTATGAACTCACCAGCTTTATGCTGATACTCGCTTTCAAAATAAATTGTATTCTCAGGTCATCAGTAGACAGGTACGGATGCAACTTTTGAGAAGATGGAGCATATACCAGACTCCTATTTATTTTGATTATACTTTTGTGGTCTAACAAACTGTACAGAACATGCTTGTATTACAATTATTATATTAATGCAATGGATGTTGTTGCTTGTCCTTACTATTATGCATTGTTATGATACTGTACATGACGTCCTCCACCCCAGAACGTGTTCCGCCGTTCTCGGTTTTGGGGTGTGACAGATTGGTATCAGAGCATTGTTTATAGTGAACCAAGTATATCAACCCATAAAACATATACGAACTATAAACACATCGGGATTAAAACACTCTGACCAAGAATATATACTTTTAAATAATAAAATATTTAACAAAGTATATATATACATCCATTCATACAAAGGGTTAGTATCATACTAGAACAGAACAAAAGTATTAAGATTGTGGAACAACACAACTAGGCTTAGAGACATATAGTCAAATCTGGGTGAATGTAGCCTGATCAACTACATTTTCCAAGGAGTGACTAGCATGTGCCTAAGAATGATTGTGGTGTTGCAACAAGTCTAAAAACTTACCAACACTACTACAAGAACATTAGAATAAGAATACTATAGGAGTATTCTGCATTACTGTAATTTACATAAGTGAGAACTAAAAAGGTCTTTACTAGTAGGGTGATAGTTGCTAAGTGGATACGCTAAGGTTACATGCAACTAAGACGCTATAGACTCAGAATCTGTGACCTTTGCTTTACTTCCTATTCCTTGTTTGGTTGTGGATTTAGAGTTAGGGTCACTTATTCGAAGGTCTATCTTGTCTTGATTACATGTAATTGGTATGCACTATGCAAGTATCGAAGTAACTGGTAAGGATCATCTTGTAAGTATCTTAAATTTGAACGTCTATTAACTATTCTTTCCCCATTCTTGCGTAGATAGCATGGCTAGCTTCCACCTTCCCGGCGATCCATACTATCCGAACCAAGGCATTGGAGGATGGCTTGATGAAGAGCCAGAAGATGATCACCCGATCCCTTTGGATGATCACCGTGCAGAAGGCTTTTCGAATAGCTCCGACTCCGAACCAGAAGTCAACAACCTACCCCCAGTAGCTCCAAACCCCAACCCCCGTCCGTCATTTCAAGGTCCCACTCCCATGTGGGCAACAACCTTAAATCGATGGAGTGACGAGCAGGGTCAGCCTTTACCTTTCAACGGAGACCGAAGCTTTTACAACATAAGCGAGGGAGGTTCAGCTGACCGAGTCTTGCCCATCATGGTCCGTAGGATTTCTAGGAACGTCGAACAAAGTCTTGCAGCCATCGACAGAGTTGTGGAAATTGACGCCAACTCTAACCTTAACGTTGTCCGTATCCGCCAACTCGAAGAAGTTATGGATAGGACTAGGAGGGCCAATGAGGCTCTGCAGCAACAATTAGCTGCATCCTGAGCTGAAGTCATGGAACTCCGAGTGCGTCAGAGGGCGCATGAGCGACATCTTCAGGAAGTTGTACGCCCAAGGGTTACCCGTCGCCAGTAGGAGATGTCAACTCATCCTTCTCTTTTGATTAAGGAATAGCCTTTTCTTTTCTATGCTCGGTAGAGCGCTTGTCTGTAAACATTCCTAACTTTGAAAATACTCTAACTAGGCTTCTAAACTGCCAACATTTTCCCTTATGGTTTGATGTAAGACCTATTGTTAGGTCATTTTTCCCGAACTCATTTTACATCATTAATACCAGTAACATTGGCAGTTGACTACTCTATGGGAAAGGCTATACTCTTATGTTTCCCTACTCTATTTGTTATGACTCTATCTGACAGTTGGACTATGGCGATTTAGTCCATGAAACACTCTCATCATACTTACAATTGATTCTCACTGTTGTCGTCATCTTTTAAATTTTCAGTAAAAGATGCCTCCCCGCAAGCGTCCGACCAGACACACGGCTGTGAATCAAACTCCACCACCACCACCTCCTCCTCCGCAGTTCGATGCAGTGATGTTTCAGGCAGCTGTAACTGCAGCTGTGACCGTAGTTATGGCCCAAGTAAATTCTGGTGACGCAAGTGGAGCCGGAATGGGCACCAACTCTAGACATGGTGAAATCCACCCACGTACACAGGGGTGTACCTATAAGGATTTCATGAGCTGCAAACCAACATTGTTCAATGGGACCGGGGGGATCATTGCACTGTACCAATGGATCGAAAGAACTGAAGCCATCTTCGAGATGTGCTCGTGCCCCGAGGAGAGCAAGATAAAGTTCGCAGCTTGCACGTTCACCGAAAGGGCCTTGACGTGGTGGAATGGCCATGTCAAATCACTCTCTTTAGTAACAGCCAACGCCATGGGCTGGGACACACTGAAGGACCTGCTGACAAGTGAGTACTGCCCTAGGGGCGAAATTCAGAAACTCAAAGATGAACTCTGGAAACTCAAGATGAAAGGGACCGACATAGTGGCTTATACAGCCAGGTTCTGCGACCTGGTAACTCTATGTCCTAACATCTGGGGATTAGTGCCCCCGTATCGAGGGAACGTTCTAGCATCACACCCTACGACCTTTGATAGTGCCAAGGAATTGGCCCAAAGGCTGATTGATCATGAAGTTCCTTCTACTCCATCAACAACTACAACCACCACCATAACACCAACCTACGCGACCGACAACAAAAGGAAGTGTGGAGATCGAAGGAGGGGCAAATCAAATCAATCCTCTTCCAAGAACCAACAGATGGTGGCTGTCCATGCTGCCACTACTCCAGCTGCCCCTCTACCAGCCAAAACATATGCTGGGAATCTACCCAAGTGCACCAAGTGCTCTTTCCATCACAACGGCCCCTGCCGGGAAATGCACTGCACTAACTGTGACTGGAAGGGCCATACCGCCCGGTTTTGCCGATCACAACCCAAACCCATTTCCCAGGTCCCCAGTACAGGAGTAAGCCAGGCCTGCTACGGCTGTCGCGAGATAGGGCATTTCAAAAGAAACTGCCCAAAGGCTGGGAATGCATGAGGAACTGGCAGACTACTTGCTATTGGCCACAATGAAGCAGTAGCAGACCCCACAGTAGTCACGAGTACGTTCCTTCTCGATAACTCTTATGCTTGTATCCTATTCGATAGTGGGGTAGAAAGAAGCTTCGTTAACCAAAAATTCAAACACTTACTTAAACAATCACCGCAACTACTAAAAGAAACCTTCGTCGTAGAAATGGATAACGGAAAGACAGAGAGTTCTAACGAGATTTACATAGGTTGTTCTCTCACACTAGATAATCATTCGTTTCCAATCGACCTCATACCAGTAGCTATCCAGAGTTTCGACGTCATCGTAGGCATGGACTGGCTGAGTCTTTATCGTGCCGACATTCTGTGCTTCAAAAAAGCAGTCCCCCTGAATCTACCGAATAACGAACCCTTGTTGATCTACGGAGACAAACCCAGTATGAGCCTTCGTATCATCTCAAGTATTCAAGCCCAAAAGTACTTGCGTAAAGAATATCGTGCATTCCTTGCACACGTCGTCGATACGAGCCAGAAAACAAAAGACCTAAAAGATCTCCCCGTAGTATGCAATTTCCCCAACATCTTTCCGGAAGAACTCCCGGGATTACCCCCGCAACGCCAAGTCGAGTTCCGAATCGACTTAATCCCAGGAGCCACCCCCGTAGCCAAATCGCCCTATCGTCTAGCGCCTGCTGAGATGCAAGAGCTGTCCGGTCAACTTAACGAACTGCTCAGCAAGGGCTTCATAAGACCAAGCTTCTCTCCCTGGGGAGCTCCGGTCTTGTTCGTCAAGAAGAAAGACGGATTGTTCCGTATGTGCATCGACTACAGGGAACTCAACAAGCTCACGGTCAAAAATCCTTACCCTCTTCCTCGCATAGACGATTTATTTGACCAACTCCAAGGGGCGAGTTACTTTTCCAAAATCGATCTGAGGTCCAGGTATCACCAGTTACGAGTACTTGAGGAGGATGTTCCGAAAACAGCCTTCCGAACTCGTTACGGGCACTACGAGTTCGTAGTGATGCCGTTCAGACTAACCAATGCGCCCGCAGTATTCATGGACTTAATGAATAGGGTGTGTCGTCCTTACTTGGATCAGTTCGTCATCGTCTTCATAGATGACATACTTATCTACTCTCGAAGTGAGGAAGAGCATAGCGATCATCTGCGACAAGTCCTGGAAACCATACAATCGGAGAAGCTATACGTGAAGTTCTCTAAGTGCGAATTTTGGATCCGAAGGGTAGAATTCTTAGGACATGTGGTTAGCAAAGAAGGAATCCACGTGGACCCATCCAAGATTAAAGCTATTGAGAGCTGGTCAGCACCGAAGACGCCTACGGAAATTCGTCAATTTCTAGGCCTCGCTGGCTACTACCGCAGGTTCATTCAAAACTTCTCTCGAATCGCAAAACCCCTGACTACATTGACCCAGAAAGGCGTGGCCTTCAACTAGGAAGAGAAGCAAGAGAAGGCATTCCAAACCCTGAAGCGAGTCTTATGCACCGCACCGATATTGTCCCTCCCCGAAGGTATAGAAGACTTCGTGGTATTCTGCGATGCATCCAACTAGGGGCTCGGTTGTGTTCTGATGCAACGAGGTAAGGTCATCGCCTACGCCTCAAGACAGATGAATACACACGAGGTTAACTACACCACACACGACCTCGAATTAGGAGCAGTTGTATTCGCCCTAAAAATCTGGAGACACTACCTGTATGGTACAAAGAGCACCATCTATACCGACCACAAAAGCCTCCAACACATCTTCAACCAAAAAGAGCTCAACATGAGACAACGACGGTGGGTGGAGCTACTGAATGACTACGAATGCGAAATTCGTTATCATCCGAGTAAAGCCAACGTAGTAGCAGACTCCCTAAGTCGGAAAGAATATTATGGCCGAAGAGTCAAGTCATTAACAATGACTATCCATTCGCATGTATCAACGCAAATTAAGGAAGCTCAGCTCGAAGCTTTGAAACCTGAACATGTAGCGGGAGAATCCCTGCGAGGAATGGATAAGAATCTAGAAGTCAAGGGTGACGGAGCCTTATATCTCATGGACCGGATCTGGACACCGAAGCACGGTGGCTTCAGAGACTTGGTCATGAAAGAAGCGCACAACACTCGATACTCCGTCCACCTAGGTTCAGATAAGATGTATCTGGATCTCCAAAAGTCATACTGGTGGCCTAACATGAAAGCAGAGATTGCTACCTTCGTGAGTAAATGCCTTACTTGTGCCAAGGTCAAGGTCGAATACCAGAAACCATCAGGACTACTCCAACAACCGGAAATACTTGAGTGGAAGTGGGAACGGATCACTATGGACTTCATAACCAAGCTACCCAAGACAACGGGTGGACTTGATAACATATGGGTCATCGTCGATAGATTGACCAAGTCTGCACACTTCCTACCCATCAAAGAAACCGACAAAATGGAGAAGCTCACGAGAACCTACATTAGGGAAATCGTACGACTGCATGGTGTTCCTATATCCATTATCTCCGACAGAGATAGTAGATTCACTTCGAGGTTCTGGCAGTCGCTACAAAGCTCCTTAGGAACGAGGATGGACATGAGTACAACCTACCATCCACAGACCGACGGACAAAGTGAGAGAACTATCCAAACTTTGGAAGATATGTTGCGAGCCTGTGTGATCGACTTTGGTAACGCGTGGGATACCCACTTACCCCTTGTCGAGTTTTCCTACAACAACAGTTATCACGCGAGCATCAAGGCTGCTCCATTTGAAGCCCTCTACGGCCGGATGTAGCACCTGGTTCTTGGTACGTATTCTTTTATTTAAATCTTTGAGTATTTCGCATGTTTGGCCTTGGAATCGGCGAGTCAAAGGCTCGACTCGCCGAGTAGGAGCGGGAAGGGGCACGGGGTTTAAGTCGCGGACTCGCCGAGTCGGGTCCCGGACTCGGCGAGTAGCCTCTGTCTGGACAAAAACCCTAATCTGAGGGTTTGCACCCTATTTAAACAACCTTATGCAGCCCCCATCGCCCCTTTATGCTTCCAGAAACCACTCATATCAAACCCTAGCCGTTTTTGAGAAGATCTAAGACTTTTTGAGTGATTCTTGTGAGTTTTGACCTCAAGGAAGAAGGAAGAGCATAGAAGGATCAAGAGGGGACTGAAGGATTCGAGTTTGGTTCATCATTTGCAGTCTTTGGAAGGTATAAAGTCTGAACCTTGCTCATTCATTTGTTAGATCCCTCTTTGAGGTGATTTAGGGCTTTTATAAGCCATTTTTGGTGGCCAACCATGTTTGCAAACATGGTTGGGAGTTTGGGCTTCTGTATCATGTCGTTTTATGAGTCACAAGTCAGATCTAGGTTGCTTTTGCACCCAAGGAAGGCCCCATGCAACAAAAGAACCATTTTAGAGCCTTTTAAGCTCTAATGTCCCATGCATGCACGTAAAGTTTGTAACTTTACGTGCTAGATCGAGTCCAAGGGTTGGGATCTATCATTTGGTCAAGTGTTGTTCATCTGAAATCGAAGTTTTAGTGAGGGGATGAGACCGACTCGGCGAGTCCATTCTTGGACTCGGCGAGTCTAAGGGTTTTACCCTTTCTGTTGAGGGTCAAAAGAACCCAGTTGAGTGTCTAAAGGTTTTAAGGGGGTCCCAGGGAGTGACCCAACGTTCTGGACTAAGCCATTGTGCTGGAAGTTCATGGGACTCGGCAA
Source organism: Lactuca virosa (assembly GCF_052849685.1). Lineage (NCBI taxonomy): Eukaryota > Viridiplantae > Streptophyta > Magnoliopsida > Asterales > Asteraceae > Lactuca > Lactuca virosa. The sequence goes on along the minus strand of NC_136428.1, from coordinate 416,607,370 downwards.
GTGCATGAACGGACTCGGCGAGTCCAAGGCAATCTCCTTAGAACTCGGCGAGTTGTTCATCAACTCGGCGAGTTGAGGACAGATCTGGTTCATCAGATAAAGGCCAACTCGACGAGTTGTTCATCAACTCGGCGAGTCGGATGAGTTTTCATGGGGCGTTCGAATGAGAGAAGAACTCGTCGAGTTGACGGCCCAACTCGACGAGTAGGGTCACGGATGAGGACGAGTAGAGACTGAGGGACTCGGCGAGTTGACGGCCCAACTCGGTGAGTCGGGTCAACTGGAAGTTAACTTTGACTTTGACTTGACTTGGTTGGGGGTAAATGGTCATTTTACCCTATGTATAGAGATCAGTTTCTAACTGAGTGTTTATGGGGTTTGTAGCCGGAGGATTTCCGGAGCAGCAGCGGACGGAGGTTTCCCGCACAGATTATCAGCAGCCACTTGTACGAGGTGAGTTACCTTCCAGTAGGGGTGGGTCTACGGCCACAATGCCGGCCCACCAATGAGGAGTATTTAGAAGATGATTGTCTTTGTGATAATTATCTTGGTTTGGTTATGAGTTATATATGTATGATATGTTACGTGCATGATAAGGATAGTTTCTCTGATAGTGGTCCTTAGGACTGAGGGGTAGGTCAGTACCCGGATATGCCTAACTGTATGCTTATATCTTGTATTGTATGTTAGTGGTAGGGAGTGGAATAGTCCCCAGTTACCGGTTGAAAGATACCGATGAATGGTTACCGGTTGAAAGATACCACTGCAATCAGAGAGGCCACAAAAGGGCCAACTGCCCGAAATTGGCAGCAGCGCCAGCAGCGGCGCCCGTCTCAGGGACGTCGCGGGTTGTAGATGGCCGGAAGGTCAAGGCAGAGGCTCCAGTGGTGCGGAGCCGAGCGTTTCAGCTGACAGCCGAGGAGGCACGCGCTGCACCCGATGTGGTGACGGGTATGATTCTTTCCCTACGATTTATTTTTATGATGTTTATGTTATTGATATGTGCTCTGTTTAGGATCGTTCCATGTGAACGGCATCCCGGTTCAGGTGTTGTTTGATTCGGGCGCTACCCGATCGTTTATTTCTCTTGCGCTCAGCAAGAGGTTTTCCGAGTCTTCGGGTATGTTGGATTGCCCTCTAGAGGTAGAGATTGCAAACGACCATTCGATGCGAGCATCGACGGTGTTCTGAGATTGTGTGCTGAGATTATTCGAGGAGCGCTACCTGGTGGACCTGGTTCCCATACCTTTGCGGGGGAACAAGGTCATTATTGGCATGGATTGGTTGAGCCCCAATGGGGCAGTGATCGACTGCGCGCAGCAGTTGGTACGGATCAGGACCCCAAGTGGGGGAGAGCTGGTGATTCAGGGCGAGAGGCCACAGCGAGGACCAGCTTTATGTTCAGCAGCGAGAGCTAGGCGTTACCTTCAGCAGGGTTGCGCAGGTTATGTCGCCTACGTTACGGATACCCGGGAGGCGGGTAGGATTACTGTGGACGATGTGCCCGTGGTACGAGATTTTGCGGACGTATTCCCCGAGGAGTTGTCTGGGATACCTCCGGAGCGACAGGTCGAGTTCAGGATCGACCTAGTCCCTGGTGCGGCTCTGATAGCCAAGGCACCGTATCGGTTGGGTCCTCCTAAGATGCAGGAGTTGTCTACACAGCTTCAGGAGCTGTTAGACAAGGGCTTCATTCGACCGAGCAGTTCACCCTGGGGAGCCCCGATTCTATTTGCGAAGAAGAAGGACGGGTCGCATCGGATGTGTATAGATTATCGGGAGCTGAATAAGGTAACGGTGAAGAACCGCTACCCACTCCCGAGGATTGATGACCTCTTTGACCAGCTACAGGGAGCATCTTGGTTCTCCAAGATTGATTTGCGTTCGGGGTATCATCAGATGAGGGTCAGAGAGGAGGATATGCAGAGGACTGCGTTTCGGACGCGTTATGGCCATTATGAGTTTGTGGTGATGCCATTCGGGCTCACCAATGCTCCTGCCGCGTTCATGGACCTAATGAACCGCGTATGTAGACCGATGTTAGACCGGTCGGTGATAGTATTTATTGATGATATCTTGGTTTACTCCAAGACGCGAGAGCCGCATGAGGAGCATCTGCGAGAGGTTCTAGAGACCTTGAGGAGGGAGAACTTGTATGCCATGTTCTCCAAGTGTGAGTTCTGGTTGCGCGAGGTGCAGTTTCTTGGGCACCTTGTCAACCAGAACGGGATTTCGGTGGATCCGGCCAAGGTGGAGGCCGTGATGAGATGGGAGGTTCCGAAGTCTCCATCTGAGATTTGGAGTTTCCTGGGATTAGCTGGCTACTATCGGAGATTCATCCGGGATTTCTCCAAGATAGCATTACCCCTGACCAGGCTAACGAGGAAGGCTGTGGTCTTTCGTTGGGGGCCTAAGCAGCAGGCAGCGTTTGAGGCTTTGAGACAGAGATTGTGCGAAGCGCCAATCTTAGCCCTGCCAGAGGGCGTGGAGGATTTTGTAGTATACTGTCACGCGTCCATTTCAGGTTTGGGCGCGGTATTGATGCAGAGAGGGCACGTCATCGCCTACGCGTCGAGGCAGCTGAAGCCTCACGAGGCGAACTACCCGACGCATGATTTGGAGTTGGGGGCTGTTGTGTTCGCCCTCAAGATTTGGCGACATTACCTCTATGGGGTTCGTTGTACGATTTACACGGACCACAAGAGCTTGAGGTACCTCATGGATCAGCCGAATCTGAACATGAGGCAGCGTCGGTGGTTGGACGTGACTGCGAGATCCTTTACCATCCGGGGAAGGCCAACGTGGTGGCCGACGCGCTTAGCCGCAAGGCGGCGCCGATCAGAGGTATCTGCATGCGGATAACAGTGGTGACTCTACTTTTGGAGCGGATTTGGGAGGCCCAACAGGAGGCCATGAAGGAGGAACATCGGAAGAGTGAGCGTATAGTGGGTCAGGTTTCCTCCTTCGATTATGATAGTCGAGGGTTATTGACCCTTCACCGTAGGGTGTGGATCCCTTATCATGGAGGCGTGCGCCAGGTCCTGATGGAGGAGGCGCACAAATCCCGATTTTCCATCCATCTCGGAGCGAAGAAGATGTATATGGATCTTCGTCCCGATTACTGGTGGCCCTGCATGAAGCGGGACGTGGCATGGTATGTGGAGCGGTGCTTAACCTGCAGGAAGGTCAAGGCCGAGCACCAGAGACCGCACGGCAAGATGCAGCCGTTGGATATCCCGCTGTGGAAATGGGAAGCCATCACGATGGTTTCATCACCAAGCTTCCCAGGACCGCGCGGGGAGTGGATTCGATTTGGGTCATCGTCGATCGATTGACCAAGAGCGCCCACTTTATCCCGATTCAGGAGGGCATCTCGGCCGAGAAATTGGCCGATATCTACATCAGAGAGGTGGTGGCGCGGCACGGAGTGCCAGTTTCGGTGATTTCGGATAGGGATGTGCGATTCACTTCCAGGTTCTGGAAGAAGTTTCATGACGAGCTGGGTACTCGTCTGCATTTTAGCACCGCCTTTCACCCGCAGACGGATGGCCAGAGCGAGCGGACCATTCAGACTCTGGAGGACATGCTGCGGGCGTGTGTTTTAGACTTTGGAGGTAGCTGGGATACCTACCTTCCGTTGGCGGAATTCTCGTATAATAATAGCTATCATGCGAGTATCGACCGTCCTCCCTTCGAGATGTTGTATGGGAGGAAGTGCAGGACCCCGATATGTTGGGGCGAGGTTGGACAGAGAGTGATGGGGAGCATCGAAGTGGTGCTCGAGACGACCGAGAGGATTCAGCAGGCTCGGAGCAGGCTTCAGACTGCTCAGAGTCGGCAGAAAAGTTATGCCGACAAGCGTCGATCAGACCTGGAGTTCGAGGTCGGGGATATGGTTCTCCTGAAGGTGTCGCCTTGGAAAGGTGTCATCCGATTCAGGAAGCGGGGAAAGTTAGGCCCCAGGTACATTGGTCCGTTCAGGGTATTAGCCCGGGTGGGCAAGGTGGCGTATAGGTTGGATTTTCCGGCCGAGCTCAGACAGATACACAGCACTTTCCATGTTTCACAGGTGCGGAAGTGCCTGGTGGACGACACTGCAGTGGTGCCTTTGGAGGACATTCAGGTTGATGACAGCCTAAATTACATCGAGCGGCCTGTAGCGATCCTCGACCAGAAGTCGAAGGATCTGAGGAACAAGAGAGTGGAACTCGTGAAGGTGCAATGGCAGCACCGGAAGGGGTCGGAATGGACTTGGGAGCCGATGGATGAGATGATGATGCATTACCCCGAGCTGTTTCAGGAGCAAGCAGCAGACTTCGAGGACGAAGTCTAAAATAAGTGGGGGAGATTTGTAGCACCTGGTTCTTGGTACGTATTCTTTTATTTAAATCTTTTAGTATTTCGCATGTTTGGCCTTGGACTCGGCGAGTCAAAGGCTCGACTCGCCGAGTAGGAGCGGGAAGGGGCACGAGGTTTAAGTCGCGGACTCGCCGAGTCGGGTCCCGGACTCGGCGAGTAGCCTCTGTCTGGACAAAAACCCTAATCTGAGGGTTTGCACCCTATTTAAACAACCTTATGCAGCCCCCATCGCCCCTTTATGCTTCCAGAAACCCCTCATATCAAACCCTAGCCGTTTTTGAGAAGATCTAAGACTTTTTGAGTGATTCTTGTGAGTTTTGACCTCAAGGAAGAAGGAAGAGCATAGAAGGATCAAGAGGGGACTGAAGGATTCGAGTTTGGTTCATCATTTGCAGTCTTTGGAAGGTATAAAGTCTGAACCTTGCTCATTCATTTGTTAGATCCCTCTTTGAGGTGATTTAGGGCTTTTATAAGCCATTTTTGGTGGCCAACCATGTTTGCAAACATGGTTGGGGGTTTGGGCTTTTGTATCATGTCGTTTTATGAGTCACAAGTCAGATCTAGGTTGCTTTTGCACCCAAGGAAGGCCCCATGCAACAAAAGAACCATTTTAGAGCCTTTTAAGCTCTAATGTCCCATGCATGCACGTAAAGTTTGTAACTTTACGTGCTAGATCGAGTCCAGGGGTTGGGATCTATCATTTGGTCAAGTGTTGTTCATCTGAAATTGACGTTTTAGTGAGGGGATGAGACCGACTCGGCGAGTCCATTCTTGGACTCGACGAGTCTAAGGGTTTTGCCCTTTCTGTTGAGGGTCAAAAGAACCCAGTTGAGTGTGGAAAGGTTTTAAGGGGGTCCCAGGGAGTGACCCAATGTTCTGGACTAAGCCATTGTGCTGGAAGTTCATGGGACTCGGCGAGTGCATGAACGGACTCGGCGAGTCCAAGGCAATCTCCTTAGAACTCGGCGAGTTGTTCATCAACTCGGCGAGTTGAGGACAGATCTAGTTCATCAGATAAAGGCCAACTCGACGAGTTGTTCATCAACTCGGCGAGTCGGATGAGTTTTCATGGGGCGTTCGAATGAGAGAAGAACTCATCGAGTTGACGGCCCAACTCGACGAGTAGGGTCACGGATGAGGACGAGTTGAGAGTGAGGGACTCGGCGAGTTGACGGCCCAACTCGGCGAGTCGGGTCAACTGTAAGTTGACTTTGACTTTGACTTGACTTGGTTGGGGGTAAATGGTCATTTTACCCTAAGTATAGAGATCAGTTTCTAACTAGGTGTTTATGGGGGTTGTAGCCGGAGGATTTCCGGAGCAGCAGCGGACAGAGGTTTCCCGTGCAGATTATCAGCAGCCACTTGTACGAGGTGAGTTACCTTCCAGTAGGGGTGGGTCTACGACCACAATGCCGACCCACCAATGAGGAGTATTTAGAAGATGATTCTCTTTGTGATAATTATCTTGGTTTGGTTATGAGTTATATCTGTATGATATGTTACGTGCATGATAAGGATAGTTTCCCTGATAGTGGTCCTTAGGACCGAGGGGTAGGTCAGTACCCGGATATGCATGACTGTATGCTTATATCTTGTATTGTATGTTAGTGGTAGGGGGTGGAATAGTCCCCAGTTACCGGTTGAAAGATATCGATGAATGGTTACCGGTTGAAAGATACCGATGAATGATTACCGGTTGAAATATACCGATGAATGGTTACCGGTTGAAAGATACCGATGATATTTTATGGTATGTGGTATGATGGGGGAACTCACTAAGCTTTGTGCTTACGGTTTCAGTTTTGGTTTCAGGTACCTCTTCGTCTAAGGGGAAGGAGCCGGCAGCGTAGCATGGCATCACACACACACTTGATTTTCCGCGTGGTGTTCTCTGGGATTGTACTCTGATATGACATTTGTTTATGTTGTGGGTTTCAAACATGATACTTGGTTTTTTTGAGATGACGTGTTTATACAATATTTTCTAATAAATGTTTTATGAATTAATTAATCAAAAATGAAATTTTTGGGCTTGAATTTTGGGATGTTACACCGGAAGTGCAGATCCCCTCTGTGATGGGCTGAGGTGGGTGACACTCAACTAGCTAAAGCACGAGTTCCTGACAGCACTCTCACGGGTCCGGAAATCATTCGGGAAACGAAAGAGAAGATCGTTCAGATTCGTGAACGATTGAAAGCCTCTAGAGACCGGCAGAAAAGCTACGCAGAAAAACGAAGGAAACCTTTGGAGTTCCAGGTGGGAGACCGAGTCCTTTTAAAAGTCTCACCTTAGAAAGGCTTAATACGTTTCGGAAAACGTGGAAAGCTGAATCCGAGATACATAGGGCCCTTCGAGATTTTCGCTAGAATCGGCCCCGTAGCTTACAAACTCAGTCTACCTCGCGAGCTTAGTAACGTACATCCTACCTTCCACGTCTCGAACTTGAAAAAGTCCCTATCCAACGAGACTCTTGTAATCCCACTCGACGAGATGCAGATCAACGAGAGCCTCAACTTCGTGGAAGAACCTGTGGAGATTATGGGCCGAGAGGTCAAACGAACGAAACAAAGCCGCATCCCAATCGTGAAGGTTCGCTGGAACGCCAAGCGAGGACCGGAATTCACATGGGAGCGCGAGGATCAAATGAAACTTAAATATCCTCATCTTTTTGCTTAGTTATGTTGTAATAACTTAGCTGCTTGAACTCTAATTTCGGGACGAAATTCCCTCTAACGGGGGGATGATGTGACAACCCGAAATTTTCATTTGTATAATTTCCATAGCCAAACACTTCAAAAATTAGTCAAAAACATTTCAATACATTTTTGGCCGGATTTAAGCCCGTTTGGGTGTTTTATTTTAATTTCGTCAAACGATTTAACAAAAAGGAAGTGTCGTTATGAGTGAGGTGTAACGAACAAAACAATCAACTCATTTACTAGGAGTTTACGGCCAAACAAGTGGTGTTTGGGCCGTAAACACCATTTTCCCAAGACTCATGCATATAGCATGAGTTTACACATCTTTTCCTTATTCTCCACTTCCCACCTCAAGAACACAAGGCTTTTCTCTCAAGTATCATAAGTCCATTCTTCCAAATCCGCCAAAAGTGTAAGTTTTCCTTCCTAAATTCGTTCATACAACACTTAATCTAGTGTTTATACATCATTTCATCCATGGATTCTTGGTTTTTACATAGATCTTCAAGTATTCTTCAAAACACCAAGAACACACACTAGTGTTCTTGGGTCCTAAACACTCTTACAAGCTTCCTATAAGTAAGTATACTCTTCCTAACTAGTTATTTGCTTAGTGTGCTTACAAATCCATGGAATGAACACCAAAAATCCCCAAGAACATGTGTTTACGGTTTGGGGATCTCCCAAAACCGTAAACACCCCCAAAGGGTGTTTTGATGCCCCTAACACCTTCTAATGCTTGGATAAGAGGCTAAGAACTTACATGCATGAACTAAGAACCACAAAACACGAAAATAATGAAGTGGCCAAGGGTTTACGGCCGTAAACTCTAGGGTTTACGACCGTAACCTCCCAAGGAGTGGTCCAAGGACCGTAAACTCCAAGGGAGTGCCATTTCGAACCCTAACCACTTCCTAAGCCTTTGATTCAACCCTAGGACACTTCTTTCTGAAACATGAGACCTTGAAACACCCAAATGCACCATTCCCATGAGTTTACGGCCGTAAACTCATGGGGGGAATGGTCCATCAACCGTAAACACATGTAGGGTGATCATTTGAAGTGTAAACTCCATAGTAAGGTCATACACCCCTTAGAAGCAACCCTTAACACTCCTAGCACTTGAAACAAAGTGTTTTAATGCATTAGAGTGTCTTTAATTACTTAATTAGTGATTAATTAACTAATTAGATACACTTATGTAACACTACATATTACATAGGATCCGTGTGTGTGTTCAAGTCCTCACTTGACACCTAGCATCCTACCCGGCACTTCCATCCAAACTACTCACTGCAGGTGAGTTCATACCCCTTAATTAACCTTTTAAATGTTTTTAAATGCTTTTATGGGGGGAATACAAGTTGAATCAAACAAGTTATAGTATCAATCACATGTGATTTATAACTTGCAACCAAAAGGATTTTCTATACTTTCAACTGCTTTGCCAACAAAACTGCTTCAAATGTTTATCAAACTCATTTTCGTATTAAATTGTTATAAAACTATTTCCAAACTCTTTTAAACTTCTTTTATTCCCAAACCATATCTACACCAATATATATATATATATATATATATATATATATATATATATATATATATATATATATATATATATAAGTAAGACTTGAAGGACTTAGGACTAATAGCTCACCTTACTTCATGTTCTTGTTTGATTGTGGGCTTAGGGTATTTTGTTATTTGTCCGACTGTCGTTGAATTCTTAGTTATATATCATCTATACTTGTGTTAGATATAAAAGTCTTCATTTCAATTCAGTGCCCTTGTGTATCAAAGGCATGCAACCAACATTACTATTTAACTATAATAGGTATAATTAAGGATTACTACTCATTACTACTATGGCAATGGCATCTACCCGAGTCAGTACAGCTATGAGTCAATACATGATAAATACTATACAAAGAGAATAATATATGCTATCCAAGAGAACACTCTATATATTATACCAGAAAATACATTATACAATATACAAGAGAATATACTAAAACAGAATGTGACATACTACTTCTCGATACGACACTTCATTGTGCTATCACCGTGTAACCAGAGTCTCCTGGAGGGAGAGCGGGCATTATGTGTATAGATCTATATGGGACAGACACTCCCACATCCTGACTGCTAGCTACAATCCGAGCCGACTAGGCCCAGGGGTGACACAATGTCACCATACTACGTGTGACCTGGAGGGTCATCAGTTATTCGATCGTCAATCAGCATGGTTACATACGAGTTCACATTCAAACCTTTAATTAACACTTTAAGAATTAAAGGCAAAACAGACTCCCCGAGGTGTATTGTACATTTAATACCACCTGGAGTCTGCATTTTCATTACATTCAGCCGGCAGTGACACTGCTGGGGGTAAAACATTATTTTCCCATTTCTTTACATTAATGAGGTCAAAAACTATATTTTCATAATAATAGTTTCACTGGGAAAATCTCCACATTTATGAAAGGACAAATATACAAACAATTGAGTCTTGGTAGAAGGCTACTTTTTACTGGAAAACATAGGGTTTTCCAGGGAGTATACTATTTTAAAACATTGAAACCAGATATTATACCACTTTGTTGTAAACATTTTTATTCAAGCAATGACACTAAATACTTATGAACTCACCAGCTTTATGCTGATACTCGCTTTCAAAATAACTTGTATTCTCAGGTCATCAGTAGACAGGTACGGATGCAGCTTTTGAGAAGATGGAGCATATACCAGACTCCTATTTATTTTGATTATACTTTTGGTGTCTAACAAACTGTACAGAACACGCTTGTATTACAATTGTTATATTAATGCAATGGATGTTGTTGCTTGTCCTTACTATTATGCATTGTTATGATACTGTACATGACGTCCTCCACCCCAGAATGTATTCCGCCATTCTCAGTTTTGGTGTGTGTCAGTATGTCGACAGGGGCTGCTCCCGGCATATGATAGGAGACATCTTCTAATTGAATGACATTCAAACTTTTAATGGGGATTCATTTCCTTTGCGGGCGCAGAAGGCGGAAAAATTACTCAGAGAGGAACTGTGACAAACGGAGTGCTGAGTTTCGAGAACGTCAATTATGCTCCCGAGTTAAAGCACAGCTTGTTGAGCGTCTCTTAGATTTGCGACAAGGGTTATTGAACGCATTTTACTGATAAAGAGTGTCTGATTTTAAAGCCAGACATTATCATCCCGGATGAATGGATTCTTGTTAAATCAAAGCGGGATGGAAATGCATACATCATCGACAAGAATAGCAACATTCCTGAGCAAGTCACCTGCCTCTTTTCAAAAGTATCAGAACAAAATGCTATGCTGTGGCACCGACGACTCGGTCATGCGAACGCTAAGAATCTGAATCGTCTTGCTAAAAATGAAATGGTGCGTGGCCTGCCTGTCATAGACTTCATAACATTTGAAAAGTGTGTGTCATGTACCCAAGGAAAGCATCATAGAAAACCACACCTGCCAAAACAGGTCAATTCAATCAGCCAGGTCCTCCAATTATTGCATATGGACTTATTTGGCCCGGTCAATGTCCTAAGCATCAACAGGAATTCATACTATCTAGTTGTGATCGATGACTTCTCGCGTTTCATGTGGGTTTTCTTCTTATCCAACAAAGTTGGGGTATCTGATCTAATCAAGAAGTTCATCGTAATGATAGAGAACCAAACCAATAACCGGGTGAAGGCGCTTCGTACTGATAATGGAACAAAATTCAAGAATGTGGTTCTTGATCACTTTTTCGCAGAAAAGGGAATTGTGCGTCAATATAGTTTAGTTCGCACGCCTCAGCAAAACGGTGTTGCTGAACGGAGGAATCGAACGTTGCAAGACGCTGCAAGGACGATGCTGTGTGACTCAAAGTTACCAGTTTTCTTTTGGGCTGAGGCGATCAACACTTCTCGCTATGTTCAGAATCGTGTTTTGATCAACAAAGCCCAGATGAAGACTCCGTACGAAATCCTATATGGTCACAAGCCATCTGTCAGCCATTTCCGCGTATTTGGCTGCCCTTGTACCCTTGTTCACCTGGAGTCCAACCCGAAGTTCAATGCCAAAGCTGATGACTGCTATTTAGTGGGGTATGCTGCTCGCACTGCGTACAGGGTCTATAACAAAAGAACAAAGCAAATTGTAGAATCCTTCGATGTGTGCTGGTTGGAGGAGAATGAAACGGATGCTAGAGTGGGTCCTGATTAGCTGTTTGATTACACATCTTTGTTCAAATCGTTCAATGTGTGTTAAGATAGTTTATTTGGTTCTACTTATGGTTCGAAGACTGTACCTGAAGATGAAGACGAAGAAGATGTTTACAGACTGCCGATAGTGTCTTCTGCAATTCCTATGGTGGAGTCATATGTTCCAATTACTTGTCCAGAATCTCCAAGTCAACAACACGCTCCAGATGCTGATGCCACTCCTCTTACTCCTGATGAAAGAGAGTTCATGTCCCGAGATGCTTCCGCTGTTACTTAAACTTTTATGGAACTTCTCTTTCCTGAGCAAATTGCAAATGAGTTTGTGGCAGATCCTACTAATGAGACAGGTTCGTCTGAAGTGGATCATTCGGCAAATGAAGGAGTTATCAACATTCACAATCTTCCCGTTTCACTCAATGAAATCAGCCAGGAGATACCTTCCCGTATTCAACGCGATCATCCGATCGATAATGTCATTGGCCAGCTGGGTGATGGTGTCAAAACAAGAAGCCAGAGTGGAGATGTTAATACATGTCTCTGTTCTTGCTTTATCTCTCAAATAGAGCGAAAGAACGTTGAAATGACTTTGAATGAGCCCAGCTGGGTAGATGCTATGCACGAAGAGTTAAATCAATTTGAAAAACTCAGGGTTTGGACGCTGGTTGAACTTCCTAAGGGCAAAAAGTCTTTTGACACACGTTGCGTATACCGCAATAAGTAGGATGATTCCGGAGTCATAGTGCACATCATGGCGAGACTGGTGGTTCGTGGGTTTTAGACAGATCGAGGGTCTTGACTACACCGAGGTTTATGCTCCGGTGGCTCGCTTGGAGGCTATCCGTATCTTCCTTTCATACACTTCCTACATGAATTTCACTATTTATCAGATGGATGTCAAGACAGCCTTCTTGTATGGCAAAGTGAAGGAAGAAATCTACGTTGATCAACCCTCTGGGTTTGTTAACTCGAAGTTTCCCAATCATGTCTACAAGTTGGACAAGGCGTTGTATGGGTTACATGAAGCTCCTCGAGCGTGGTATGCAACTCTCACAAAGCACTTGCTCGAGCATGGATATTCTCGCGGCACTATCGATCAAACTTTATTCATCAAGCTTGTGGGTAATGATCAGATTCTAGTCCAGATCTATGTTGACGACATTATCTTCAGGTCTACAAGTCCACAGCATTGCAAAGAGTTCGAAGGAGTGATGAAAAAGAGGTTCGAGATGAGATCGTTAGGTGAAATGACCATGTATTTGGGGCTTCAGGTCCAACAAAGATCAACTGGAATCCTGCTCCATCAAGCAAAGTATGTGGAGGATATACTTGAGATGTTTGGGTTTCAAGACGCAAAATCTGCTTTGACGCCAATGCCCGAGAGACCCCTGCTGACTCGAGATACGGATGGCGAATCCGTAGATCAAACTCACTATAGATCAATGATCGGTTCGTTGATGTATCTAACTGCAATCCGACCAGACATCATGTTTGCAGTTTGTCAATGCGCACGCTATCAGGCTAATCCTAAACTTTCACATCTTACTGCTGTCAAAAGAATCTTTCGGTACCTCAAAGGCAGCCCAAAATTGTGTCTTTAGTATCCGAAAAATTCTAAATTTGATTTATATGCATTTGCTGACAGTAATTATGCAGGCTATGAGCTTGACAGGAAATCTACGTCCGGAGGGTGTCAATTCCTTGGTGACCGGCTAGTGTCTTGGCAGTGCAAGAAACAACACATCGTCTTAACCTCTGCAGCAGAACCGGAATATGTTGTTGCCTCTCCTTGTTGCTCTCAAGTTATATGGATCCAACATCAGATGTTGGATTACAGTTTGAATTATCTAGAAACCCTTATTTTTTGTGATAATGAGGCTGCAATTCAGATTGTTAAAAATCCAGTCCAGCATTCGAACATCAAGCACATTGACATCAAAATTCATTTCATCAGAGATTGTTATGAGCGTTCACTCATTCGGGTGGAACAGGTTCCCAATACTAATAATGTGGCGGATCTGTTCACAAAGTCGTTTAACAAAGCTCGATTCGATGTGCTTGTGAGCTTTTTGAAAATGATACGTTTTGAGGACTAATTTTTGCTTTAGGTTAGTTTAAATTTGCTCATTTTAATTTCATTCTCACCCATGCACAAATTTAGGGGGAGAAATAAACAAAAACCAAACAAAAATTAGAAAATTAAAAATCTAAAAATCTAAAAATAGTGTTATTTCTGTTTTATTTTTTTTTCAGAAAATATTTCAAAAACATTAGAAAATCAAAAAATCAAATATATGTTACTGATAGCTTTTGTTTGTAGGTGATGTGTTGGGAAGTGATATAATCATGTGGTAACAGACAATCTAAATCTGTGTAAGGTACCAAAATTGAATTGTCTAAGCTCTGTGTTCGATGCGCTGGTAGGCACGAAGGGTTTTAAAATGGACTTGACTAGGATCAGCTGAACTTAAGGAATTTAGAGACATAACAAATCTTGACCTAGATAGTTCCATTTAGCCTGACAATACGACGTTTGGGTAGGTTGAGCAGAGAGATATACATGGGAATCTGCGGATACATTAAATGATTTGTATCTAGAATTGTGGATTAACTTTTCCTCGATGTGTGGACTTTGTCCTTAATTCCGGTATTGACGGGGCAATTGGGGAATTCCGATAAATTAGGTCTGTAGAAAATTATTTTCTTTCTTTCTATCTGTTAGTCATATGTTGCTTCCTCTGCTGATTGGAAGAGATCCGACCTGGAATGCAACATATGCAACACTATCTCTCTGCATCTTCTTCTATGCTATTCTTCCTACCTGTTATCCATATGATGTCTCCTTTGCGTGCTTAACAATCCGACCTGGTACACAGCATGTGCAACCTTCTACTTCTCAATCCCTCTAAACTCTAGTTAGTCATATGTTTCACTCTCTGCGTGATTGGAAGAGATCTGACCTGAGTGTACAACATATGCATTCTAAATCTGACTTCTTCCTTAATAATTGTCTGCTCATCTGATGTAAGGAGTATTATGGAAGTCCTTGATTATTAAGGTATATCAGGAAGCGGGAAACACATTCTAGTACAACTAAAGTTGAACATTTATAGGTTGTCTGTAGATCTCGCTGCTCAATTTAGGTGGACAATACTATCCTTGGTCGTCGTCAGTTGAATGGTCTTTTAGGATTATCATCTAAGTTCATAGGATCTAATGTCTTGTCACTTAAAGAATGTCCTAAATTTGTCACAACCTTCGTGTTTAAGTGGACCACAATACCGGCGATCGACCAGACATGGACATGAAGGTAGAAATATCGATAAGCGGAATAAGGCTGTCTAATAACTTTGATCTCAGTGTCACAAAATTATTATTAGTGTTATAAAGAGGTGAAATTAGTTTAAATTCCTGTTAAATTTTAATTTCATTTCAATTTTACTTTTACTTTTAATTTTATTTTATTTTTACTTTTTACTTTTATAAAATTCCTGATAATTTTTAGTAGTAGTTTATATATATATATATATATATATATATATATATATATATATATATATATATATATATATATATATATAATTAAATTAGTTTTTCTTTTATTTTTCTTTTTATTTTTATTTTTTTATTTTTTTATTTTCTTATTTTCTTATTTTATTTTTGTACTCAAAATGTTTTTATTTTTAATAAAGTTTTGGGGTATTGGACTTTATTCTATGCATTGTGGATTGCGGCCCATGGCATTTTTGACCAGGTATATCAGGAAGAACTGTGGCCGAAAACCACTCCATCCTTCATTTCTGATTTGTCGGCCGCAAACTCATCCTCTCTCTCTCTCTCACTCTAAAATTTTTTTGTGAAATATCGTGAAATTGATCCGTTGACTTTGAAGGTACACTGATTCCGATCACGGATATGTTATTCTTGCATCAAATCGACGTGTTTTGAGGGTTTAATCGGTGAAAATTCAGTATCGGCGTTTACGGCCAGCCGTTTACGGCCAGGTGTTTACGGCCAGACGTAAACTCCCCTTTGACCATAAACTCCATTTTGGTCAACCTAATTCTGACTTTTCAATTTTTGGTTCATTTAAAAGCCTAGTTAAATTGTTTTTCTCACTTGGCTTGGTTTAGTGCAGATTGAAATGGCAGGACTCAAATTTGCTGACAGTCACAATCTGGCTATTCTTTTGGCTGATCCCCCTGTCGCTCATGGAGAATTCAAATAAATGATACATGGACTACGAGAATGCTGTCTATCTACTGCGCTGACTGTTAATCTAGCTATCTTTCAAGGCCTGATAAAAGAATTTTGGAGGTCAGCAGAAGCGGAGAAAGGAAGTGATGGATTTGTTTCTGTTCAAGCTATAGTCAAAGATTGCAAAATCATCATCACGGAACAGTTCATCCGGGATGTTCTAAAAATTGACGATCAATCAACCTTCTCCTCAGAGATTGATATCGCTCAAGTTGAAGAATTTCTCATCGAAATTAGATATGAAGGTGTCTTGCCTCCGACTATAAAGAAGCCGCTGCCACCATTCTGGAGGTTCTTGGCACACGTTTATGTGAACTGTATATATGGAAGCAAATCAAGGGTAGATGAAATTTCTCTGAGAAACACTGGTGTCATCATCTCTCTGGCTGCGGGACTGAAGTACAACTTCTCAAAGTTTATTCTCGAAGATCTGGTTGCAAACATCAAAGGAAAGACTAGGGACAAGTTCTTGTTGTAACCTAGTTTCATTCAAGTGTTTATTAATGAACAATTTCCCGAAATGGCTAAAGATGGAGAAACCCTCGACATGAAGTATCTTGGGCCGAACACCGTCGGGTTAATGAAGCAAAACCGAAAGGGAAAAATTACTTTTCAAGGAAAGTATCCCTTAGTGAACTTTGGCTTGTTCGCCGATTCATGTGAGGCATCTGAGTCTTATGTATCATCAGACTACGTGACCTCTGAAGATGATATCTTTTCTGAAGATGATATTATTCCGGTTTTCAATCACGAAGAAGATGAAGCTACACCTGCTGCTATTGTGGCTGAAGAGCATGACTTGCATTTTGTAATGTTGAAAGTTATTACAACGAGGGAATGACAGAGGATGCGACAGAGAACGAAGGAAATGATGTTGATTATTTTAATGATTTGGATCTTACATGTTTTGAAAAGGATGATATTTCATTGAATCTTGGAGGCAATGATAATTTCTTTTCCAATAAAGACCTTGACACGTTTGTTGACACTATCCGTAATGTTGCTCATCCAACAACGGATATAAGGGATACAGAAGATGTTCTTGAAACAATGCCTCCTTCTTCCAACCAAATGGCTGACACTTCAACTCCTATGGAGACATCTTCAGGGATTCCTCCCCTTGAGGATGTTATTCCTACTATTGAGTCAACAGTGAGTGAATCGTTGACGACTCAGACCTCCCCGTCTCCATTGAAAAGGAGAAGACTTGATCCGAGACCGGGAGTATTTGTTCCAGAACTATCTCAAGGCCTTCCGACTCAACCAATAACTACTTCTTTTGCTACTTCATCTACTCCATCCCATGACGAACCAAGCACCCTTTATGAAGTTGGTGGTTCATCAGTTCCCCCAGAATCATCTCCTTCCAGGCCTTATCATGAAGTTGTCTCTGAGAGACTTGCTCTACATCTGGACCAAGAACAAAGCTCAGAGCCTTCCTCCCGAGCTAAAGGAATTTCTATTGAGGAAGGCCACTCATGAGAAGATGAGCCCACCATTCTTGGACTTCAAAAGGAGATCAGCGTGCTTAATCAGAAGAATATTGTGCTTAATATCCGTGTGGCTAATCTTGAAGCTGAAAAGGCCCAACTTAAAATTTGTGTTGCAGATCTTGAAGCGGATAAAACTCTGAAATCAAAACAAATTTCTGATCTGCAAACACACATGGGAACTTTGAATGGATGTTATTTTGATCTAAAGAAGAAACTGGCAGAGGAATTTGGCAACAAATTCAATCCAGTGTCGGCCAGTCATCTGTTCAAGATCCCCCTGTTAACCCGCCCACTGAAAGAACATCTCGGGTCATTGATCGATTTGAGGCCGAACCAGTTCAAGCACCAAATGTAGTTGCTCTTAAACGTGCAAAAATTGCAACATCTGACAAGAAAAAGCAATTATTGTTCAAGAAGAGCTCAGACCAAACTGCTTCTGGAAATCAGCTCACAGTCACCGTCACTAACCTTGAAAGAAAAAAATTTGGACATGAGTACGGTGATAGAACAGGAATTGTCTCAAGGGGCTTTCATGACGGGCTAAACATGTGGTTAGTGAGACGCAAAAGCAAAAACGTGGAGTATTACAAATACTTCCATGATTTCAGTTCCTGGACTAGGGTTGATCTTTCAGAACTAGCAAGTTCTCCATTCGCAAATCCTTCTGGAGATCCAAAGGCAACTCATTTCAAGCTGTTCTTAGAGGACCAAGTAAAGAAGGGATTTTCTGGCATGAAGACTGCTGATTCTTTCATTAAAAGATTTCCTAATGTACTGGATCCCAAAACAAATAAGCCTTTCAAGATTGTTATGTGGCCGCCAACCAATCAAGTTAGACAAATTCCGGTGCCGCAGACCTTCAGTGATGGATCTCTTGCAAACATGCTTTACTGGGTCTATGATGAAACAACTGTGACTGCTATCATTAAGTTCCAAGATGGTTGCTTTCGCCTGTATGACAAAAGAGACCTACTTCAATTTGGAAAGTGGGATATTCATCATCTGGCTCTTCATCAGATCAAGGTAGCCGAAGAGATTTTCGAGTCTGCTGCAAAAGAGTACACTACAATGGTCGCCGAGATTATTGGAAAAGAGATATGGTGTGGGGAATGGGGTTCTGATGTGCTTATAATTGAAAAAGACTGAGTCACAGCTAGCCCCAAACCAAGGGGAGATTGAAGGGTCTAGTTAATGGTTTGGGCTAGGCAAATTAATAGGTCTTATTGAGTCATTAGCATGTAATTGATGTGTTGTTGGTGAGTTTACGACCATAGATAGTTTACGGCCGTAAATAGGTTTACGGACATAAACCTGTTTACGGCCAGTCCATCCTTCCTATATATAGTGAGTGTCTGAGTCTGTTGTTGGTTGTTGATGATCCACTTAGTTTACGGTCATTGTGTCCAAGTTGTACTAGACGTTTTTCTGATATAAACGTTTGCAAGCTTTGGTTTAATCTTCTTCTACTCCATTCTTATCTTGTTTTATTGTTAGATTGCTTGATCACTGGTTAGGATCCTGTTTCTAATAATCAGGAACTTCCAAAGTACTCCTTACTTTAGGTGAGCAGACAATTATTATGAGAGAAGTCATATTTAGATATTATGGTTTTCACAATGAATTAAAAATGAAATTTTGAGACTGTATTTTTGGGATGTTTCAGAGTGGAGCGTAATTCAAGGCACCATTTGCATCATCTCAATGCATAGTGAGTATTCACGCATTCCCCTATTTTCAGTTTTTATGTTTTGGGGTGTAAAAGCATGTCCGAAAAACTATTATTTGTTCGTTGTATTTAAATTGATTTGTATCAAACTTGATTGCTATTTTATTGCTATATTTCTCTATGTATGTCTATGCAACACGGAACATGAGAACTTATCGTCTTAAGTCCCTTCCCTTATACTTTACTCCAACCATTAACTCTTTGAGCCAATGGTCATTGTGGATAGCACTATTAGGAATTGACAACTCCTCACTTGCCCGATTGCTGGAGTGCATGATACCATATAATCTATGGAACAATAAGCATAGATCTTGATAGGGCATCAGTCATAGGCTTGGTTGGGAACTCATTGTTTGCACATACACATACAAACTTGTTACTTATTATAGCAATAAACTTGTTTATTAATTATAACAATGAACTTTGTTTCTCATTATAGCAATGAACTTTGTTTCTCATTACAACAACGAACTTTTATTACTGGAAACTTATATACATGTTTTAGCAATGAAATTGTTTGCTCCTTGTAGCAACGAACTTGATTACTCATTTTATTAATGAAAACTTGTTTACTCGTTTGAGTAACGAACTTTATTTCCCATGAGAATATGAACGTTGCATCTCATTTGGGCACCATACTTTATCTCTCATTATGACAATGAACTTTGTTTATACAAACTTATTTACTCATTTTAACAATATACTTTTATTTATGCAAACTTTTATCAAAACTTTGATTTCGATTCATGAAACCAATATTATTATTTTTTTATCTGTGAGTACTCACCAACTATTTTTATAGTTGACGCTCATTTTACATGCTTTTTCAGGAATCATCGAGTAAGTGGCACTTAGGGACACATCACTTTTAGGAGCATTCGCATGTGTTCTATTTCAATTTTCATTGTAATTTCTTTTAAAAGTTGTTCAAACCCATTGTAAATTTGTAATGATTTTTAATACTATGGTTGGTGTTGTCTTTTAACTTTTGCTATGAAACCCTTTATACTGTCACGCCTCGTGTTTCCGCTTTAGCGGGGTGTGACAATAATCATTCCCAAATCCGAAGTTCAAGTTAAAATCATTTGGTCCTGACATGTTGAAATTGCATGACCCAGACATATCTCCTCCAAAAATTAAATCATCATCTTCAAATCCCTCTTCTTCACCACCATCATCACCAGTATTTACACTCTCATGAAAATCACTCTGCACTTACACATTAACCATATTATCATGTTCCTCTGCTACAATTGCAACAGGAGGAACTCTCTCATCTTCATGGTCAGAGACAGTTATCACATCATCTTCAGATTCCAAATGTTCAGAGGACTCTTCAGACTCAGATGAATCACTTAGCTCTGTAAATGCTCCAAAATTCACCAAAGGATATTTTCCTTGAAACATGACTTTACCTTTACGGTTTTGTTTGATTAAACCAACAGTGTGTGATCCAAGTGATTTCATATCAAGTGTTTCTCCTACTTTCTCAATCTGTGGGTATTGCTTATTGATGATCACTTGAAGGAATCTTGGATACATGAAGAATTTGTCTCTTTTCTTTCCTTCAAGGTTCTCGACAAGTTCGTCCAAGATGAACTTGGAGAAGTTGAAATCAAACCCTGCATCCAGAGCAATGAATGCGCCTGTATTCCATAGAGAGATTTCGTCTGCCCCAGATTTCCTTCCCGAGATGCAGCTCACAAAGACATGAGCTAGAAACCTCCAGTATGGTAGTAACAGCTTCTTGAGAGTAGGAGGAAAATCTCCTTCATATCCCATTTTACCAAGGAGTTCTTGAGCTTGATCCATTGCAATCTTAGTGAGGAAACCTGGTTGATCTTCAATTCTTAGCACCTCCCGGATGACCTGCTCTGTTGCTATGACTTTGCATCCGTTGACAGTAGCTTCAATAGACTTTGAACCATCATCCCCCTTTTTCACCACTGCAGTCTTCCAGAACTTTTGAATCAGACTTTGATAGACCACTGGATTTAGAGTCTGAGCAGTAGTTAAGCATAATTTCTTCAAACCATGGATCATAGACTTGAATTCACCATGAGCTGTTGGAGGGTTACCCAAAAAGATCGCCAAATTGTGACTATCAGCAAATTTGAGT
Source organism: Lactuca virosa (assembly GCF_052849685.1). Classification (NCBI taxonomy): domain Eukaryota; kingdom Viridiplantae; phylum Streptophyta; class Magnoliopsida; order Asterales; family Asteraceae; genus Lactuca; species Lactuca virosa. The sequence continues at coordinate 416,586,492 of NC_136428.1, read as the reverse complement.
TCAGCCATTTGATCTGCACATAACCAAGCCAAGTGAGAAAACAACTTATTTAATCATTTAAGACTAGGTTTTTACTCATGTAACAATTTAATTAGTCTTTAATGGTGATTAAGTGATAAAAACAATTCAAATGTCTAAAAATTGAGTGTACGGTCATGTAGGAGGTGTACGGCCGTAAACGGGTGTACGACCGTAAGCCCTTCAATGGTCGTAAACTGCTCAAGAGCCGTAAACGCCGACAGATTCAATTTCGTCGATTAATCCTTCGATTCACGGTCGATTTCTTGTTAAAATAGCATTTTGGTGGTCGGAATATGCATACCTACAAGAGTAAACAGTCGATTTCGAGTTATAAACAAAAATGAGATGGATCGATGAACAATAACTGAGAGAGTATTTGGGTGAGTTTACGGTTGGAGCAATGAATAGTGAGCAGAAGAAGTTTATAGTCGGACACAATAGGTTTTATACGTGGACCCAAGACCCGATCCATTTTCCATGGGTTGCAACCCAAGAGGCTTCAAAAATTAAGCCCAATGTCCAAATATTTAAAAATAAAACATTTTGAGGACTAGAAAATAGAATAAAAATAAATATAAAATAAAACAAATTCTAAAAAATTAAACTGAACAAATTTTTAATTTTTTAATTTATGATTTTTATCAAGATAGAAAATAAAAATAAACCTAAAAAATAAAATATGAAATTAAAATAAATTAACACTAATTTCACCTCAACTAACGTTAATAATATTTTTATGAGATTGGGATCAAAGTTTTTAGACAGTCCAAATCCGTTTATCGGTACCTCTACCTTCATGTCTAGATCTGATCGATCGCCAGTATTGTGGTCCACTTAAACACGAAAGATTGTGACAAATTTTTGACATACTATAAATGACAAGGCATTGGGACCTTACGTTTCTAGATAAAATTCCTAGGAACCATTCATCTGACGACGACCAAGCATATTGTTGTCCACCTAAATTCAGCAACGAGATCTACAGACAACCTAGTGATTGTTCAATTTTAAATGTACTAGAACATGTTTCCCGCTTCCTGACATACCCCAATAATTAGGAACTTCCAAAGTACTCCTTACTTTAGGTGAGCAAACAATTATTATGGGAGAAGTCAGATTTAGAATGCATATGCTATACACCCAGGTCGGATTTCTTCCAATCTCGCAGAGGGTGAAACATATGACTAACCAGAATTAGAGGGATTGAGAAGTAGAATGGTGCATATGTTGTGTACCAGGTCGGATGTATTTCAATCACGCAAAGGAGACAACATATGGCTAACAGATAGGCAGAATTGCATAGATAGAAGATGCAGAGAAATAGAATTGCATATGTTGCAGTCCAGGTCGGATGTATTTCAATCACGTAGAGGAGGCAAGATATGACTAACCGAAGGAAAGCAAGAAAATAATTTCCTACAGACCTACTTTATCGGAATTCCCCAGTCGCCCCGTCAATACCGGAATTAAGGACAGAGTTCGTACATCAAGGAAGAGTTAAACCACGGTTCTAGATACGGATTGCTTTAGTGTGACCGGTGGATTATCATGTATATCTCCCTGCTCAACCTACCCAAGCGTCGTATGGTCAGGCTAATTAGAACTATCTAGGTTAAGGTTTGTCAAGTCTCTAGATTCCTTAAGTTCATCTATACCTAGTCAAGTCCATTTAAATCTTTCGTACCTACCAGGACATCGAACACAGAGCGTAGAAAATTCAACTTTGGTACATTACACAGATTCAAATTGTCTGTTATCACATGAATATATCACTTCCCGACACAACACTTACAGAAAAGCAACTGTTTTTGGATTTTTTATTAATTTTCTAATTTTTTGTTTGGTTTTTGTTTAATTTATCCCCTAAATTTGTGCATGGGAGAGAATGAAAATTAAATGCGCAAATTTAAACTAAAACAAAAATTAGCCCTCAAAGCGTATCATTTTTTAAAATCCCACAAGCACATCGAATCGAGCTTTGTTAAACGGTTTTGTGAACAAATCCGCCACATTATTACCAGTGGGAACTTGTTCCAACCGAATGAGCGAACGCTCATAACAGTATCTGATAAAATGCACTTTGATATCGATGTGCTTGGTTTTAGAGTGTTGAACCGGATTTTTAGTAATTTGAATTGCAGCTTCATTATCACAAAAAATAGGGGTTTCTAGAAATTCAAACTGTAATCCAGTAATTAATGTTGTATCCAGATAACTTGAGAACAATAGGCAGAAGCAGCTACATATTCCGCCTCTGCCGTTGAGGTTGAGACTGTATGTTGTTTCTTGCACTGCCATGACACCAGCCTGTCTCTAAGGAATTGACATCCGCCAGACGTTGATTTCCTGTCAAGCTCACAGCCTCCATAATTTCTATCAGCAAAAGCATATAAATCAAATTCAGAATTATTCGGATACCAAAGACCCAATTTTGGGCTGCCTTTGAGATACCGAAAAATTCTTTTGACAACAATAAGATGTGAAAGTTTAGGATTAGCATGGTATCGTGCACATTGACAAACCGCGAGCATAATGTCTGGCCTGCTCGCGGTAAGATACATCAATGATCCGATCATTGATCTGTAGTCAGTCTGATCTACGGATTCGCCTTCAATATCTGGAGTCAACAGAGGTCGCTCGGCCATTGGCGTCAAGGCAGGTTTTGTGTCTCAAAACCCGAACTTCTCCAGCATATCTTCAACATACTTGGATTGATGTATCAGGATTCCGGTTGAGTTTAGTTTGACCTGAAGCCCCAAAAACATGGTCATCTCCCCTAGAGAACTCATCTCAAACCTCTTCTTCATCACGTTTTCGAATTCTTTGCATAGCTGTGGACATGTTGACCCGAAAAATGATGTCGTCGATGTAGATTTGAACAAGAATCTGATCGGCACCAACATGCTTAATGCACAAGGTTTGATCGACCCCCCCGGTGAATAACCATGCTTGAGTAAGTGCTTCGTAATAGTTGCATACCACGCCCTTGGAGCTTGATGTAACCCGTATAAAGCCTTGTCCAACTTGTAGACGTGATTCGGAAGCTTCGAATTGACAAACCCAGGAGGATGATCAACATAGATTTCTTCCTTCACAGTGCCATACAGGAAGGCAGTCTTAACGTCCAACTGGTAAACCGTAAAGTTCATGTACGAAGCATACGCGAGGAAAATGCGAATAGCCTCCAAGCGAGCTACCGGAGCATAAACTTCGGTGTAGTCAAGACCCTCAATTTGGGGAAATCCACGTACAACCAATCGGGCCTTATTGCGCACAATAACCCATGAATCATCTTGCTTGTTTATATAAACCCAACGCGTGTCGAGTGACTTCTTGCCCTTATGTAATTCAACCAGCTTCCAAACCCAAGCTTTTCAAATGGATTCAACTCTTCATGCATAGAATCCACCCAGTTGGGCTCATTCAAAGCCATTTCAACATTCTTTGGCTCTATTTGAGATATGAAGCAAGCATAGAGACACGTATTTACATCTCCACTCTGACTCCGCGTTTTAACACCGTCGCCTAACTGACCAATAATGTTTTCGATCGGGTGATCACGTTGAATTCTGGAAGGTATCTCATGGCTGATGTCATTGAGCATTACGGGAAGGTTGTGAATATTGACAAATCCATCATCTGCTGAATGATCCACCTCAGACGGTTTGGAATCGTGAGAGGGGCTTGCCACGAACTCATTTGCAATTGGTTCGGGAAAGAGAAGTTCCATAAATGTTTGAGTAGCAGCGGAAGCATCTCTAGACATGAACTCTCTTTCATTAGGAGTAAGAGGAGTGGCATCAGCATCTGGATTGTTTTCTTGATTTGGAGAATCGGACAAATTCCTTGGAACAGAGGCATCCACTGTAGGAGTTGTAGAAGACACCACCAGCAGTCTGTAGACAACTTCTTCATCTTCATCTTCAATCACAGACTTAGAATCAGAACTGGAACCAGGAAAATCATCTGAAAACACATTTAACGACTTGAATAGAGATGTATAATCAAACAACCAATCTGGACCACATCTGTTTCGTTCTCCTCCAAATAGCGCACGTCGAAGGATTCTACGATTTGCTTCGTCTTCTTATTGTAGACCATGTACGCCGTGCGAGCAGCATACCCCACAAAGTAACAATCATCGGCTTTGGCGTTGAATTTAGGGTTGGATTCCAGATGAAGGAGGGTGCAAGGACAGCCAAAAATACGGAAGTGACTAAAAGATGGTTTGTGACCGTAGAGAATTTCGTATGGAGTCTTCATCTGAGCTTTGTTGATCAGAACACGATTTTGAACATAACACGTCGTGTTGATCGCCTCGGCCCAAAAGAAAACCGGAAGTTTGGAGACACATAACATCGTCCTTGCGGCGTCTTGTAGAGTTCGGTTTCGCCGCTCAGCAACACCATTTTGTTGCGGTGTGCGAACGGCATTGTATTGATGCACTATCCTTTTTCCGCACAAAAGTGATCGAGAACAGCATTCTTGAATTCTGTCCCGTTGTCAGTTCTGAGCGCCTTCACTCGGTGGTTGGTCTGGTTCTCTATCGTCACAATAAACTTCTTAATCAAGTCAGCAACCCCAGCTTTGTTGGACAAGAAGAAAACCCACGTGAATCGCGAGAAGTCATCAATCACAACCAGACAATATGAATTTCTGTTGATGTTGAGGACGTTGACCGGACCAAATAAGTCCATATGTAACAATTGGAGCACCTGGTTGATTGAATTGACCTGTTTAGGTAGGTGTGATGTTTTCCTTGGACGCATGCCACACACTTTTCAAACGTGATGAAATCCTTTACAGGAAGCTCGCGCACTATTTCATTCTTAGCAAGACGATTCAAGTTCTTTGCGTTAGCATGTCCGAGTCTTCGATGCCACAACATAGCATTGTGCTCGGAAACTTTTAAGAAAAGGCAAGTGACTTGTTCAGGAAGATTATTGTTCATGTCAATGATATATGCATTGCCATCCCGTTTTGATTTCACAAGAATCCATTCTTATGGAATGACAATGACTGGCTTCAAAACTAGACATTCTTTATCTGAGAAATGCGTCGAATAACCCTTGTCACAAATCTGAGAAACACTCAACAAACTGTGCTTTAACTCAGGCGCATAGTTAACATTCTCGAAGCTTAGCACTCCATTGGAAACTGTTCCTTTTTGAGTAATTTTACCGCCATCTCCTCCCGCAAAGGAAACGTATCCCCCATTAAAATTCTGAATGTTGTGCAGTTGAGAGATGTCTCCTGTCATGTGCCAGGAACAACCGCTGTCGACATACCATGGTCCAGCGACATTCCTCAATAGCTGTTCCTGCACAATGAGCGGGATTATTTAGATTTGGGGACCCAGGTCATTACATCCCTGGGTTTACCCTCGACATTCACAGATTTTTCATTTTGATTTTTCAATTTTGAATTAGAATCAGAAACACCGTCAGAAGATGATGATGATTGGATAAGTGTAGATTTGGGCACCCACTGATAGTTAGGTTTTGAAGAAATTACAGGTGATTTAGAAACATTTTTCTTTTGCTTTGAGCGTTTATATCTTCGGCTAGGATTAGTCGAAGATCCAGACGCACCCTTTGACGAAATCGACCTTGGCTTAGCCGCATTCGATTTCGCCAAAGCACCTGTGGCTTGTTTAGAGAAAACCTGTTTATTCATTTTAAGATCAGCCCTTTTCTTATCATTATGAACTTTCCGATCATCATCACGAAGACGAGATCTTGAGGACTTTCTCGTTAGAGACCTTCCTTGAGACTCATTTTCTCATCTCGGTACAGAAAAATACACAAATGCCCTGTTGGGACAATTTCGAGCAATGTGGCCGGCAGTACCACAGTTGAAACAAATTTGCTTATTATCATTAGACCTGGTACCACCTTTATTAGATTTCGTGCTCTTATAGACTTTTCTAACTTTTCCACACGTGCATGTGCATGATTCAGATTGTGTGACAGGTGTAGAAGATGTGGATGTGCTAGTTTCAGATTCAGTAGATTTCATAAAACCAACAACACAATTATCAAAAACATTAGAGTTTGACACCAAGTCATCACAAATTAAAACATCAGTCATAGAGTCATCAACTTTTGAAATAGGAACACCAATTTTTGACACAAACTTATTATTAGACTCATTATTTCCATCCTCCTGCTTTTCTTGGCTTACTGATGAATCTGCATCGGAAGTAGAAACGTTAGTATCTAAATTCCTAGCACTACATTCGGTTGCCTGTTTAGCAGCTGGTTTACCATAAACCATAAATGGTTCACGATCTATCTCAGCTTGAGTCAATGGAATAGTCGTATAATTGTGATTAAATGGGGGAGGGACACTCTCATAACCTATTCCTAATTGCTTCTGATCCTTCCATTTCATTTGTTTTTCAATTATTGTTGCAAGTCTTTCACTTGACACATCAAATTTCTTGAAGTTAAAATCAGCATTTGCAAAACGAGTTTTCAATGTGTCAAGTTCCGCAGTTACATCATCAAAATCCTTTTTAAGATATCTATAATGAACACACTTGTCACTATAGTCTGCCTGTAATTTCTTATAGTCATTTGTATTGGCCTCTAATTGGTCTTTTAATGGTTTCTGGCCTTTCCTAAGTTGGTATCCTTCATACTTTAGTTCCTCTATTTCTCTACGCATCAAATCAGCCTGTTCACGAAAAAAATTGATAGTTTTAATACAAGATGGAGAGCAAGTGATTTCACTGACCTCTGACTTTTTAGGCTCTGGTGTAGTTTGAACCATGAACGCAAATTGTAGATTCATCATCTCCTCCTCCGGATCCATCTCAGCTTCTCCTTCCGTAATGTCGTTGATTTGAACAAGATGCACATTTTCAGGTCCCGAGATGTTCAGGGCCTGAATTTGGTCATCCCAATCAAACGACTGAGCTACTACAGCAAGGTTTGCAGTCTTGTTGTTGGTGGTAGCTCCCCTGTTGTTACCCACTGGAACCATTGTTCTTTCATTGTTTTCTCTTCTGTCAGGCTTCGGGCAGTCTCTGGCAAAATGGCCAGGTTCATGGCAGTTAAAGCATCGGAGTTTGCCTTTGTTGAACCCCACCTTCTTTTCGGCATTCCTACCCCAATTATTTTTGCCAGTCTTCTTGGAGAACTGTTTTGCCCGGAACACCGCCATAGCAATTTTCCATGTAATATCCATCTCCTCAACATCTTCGGGATGAATTTGATCCAAATCAGCGAAAGATAGTTGAGGAGGTAGTTCGCCAGCCACAAAAGCATTGTAGCAATTGACAAGACCAGTAGCAAGAGCCAAATTTTCATCATTTTCCTTGGGAGCAGGAGCTGGAGCTTTTGAAGAGGAAGCAACTTGTGGATAATTTGCTGGAGATTGAACACTGTGCATGGATGAAGTGACATTTGATGATGGTTGAAGTGCAATGAACGGTTGAACTTGAGGAATGGTGAATGATGAGAATGCATTGTTTGATTGAATCCCAAGATTAGCAGTGGAGTACGAGTTTACAGGATTGATCTCCCGTTGTTTGTCATCAAGATCGCATGCTTTGATGATGGCCATGGTTTCAGCCAGACTAATCCGGTTAAGATCTTTTGTTTTCTTGATGACAACAACATTCATATCCCATGCCTTTGGAAGAGAATTCAACAGTTTCTTGTTAATTTCAGATCTTGGCACCGAGATCCCAGCCGAACTCATTTCAGTAGTCAAAGTGATGAATCGTTGAAGTTGAGCTTCCATGGTTTCTCCAAGAAAATGGTTAAACATATTGAACTTTTGTCTCAGCATATCTTGGCGACTCTGTTTCGTATCCTCATTTCCTTCATAAACTTCAATCAATGCCTCCCATAGTGCCTTTGCAGATGTGTATTCACGAAAACCTTGAGCAATTTCTGGTGACAAAGCCATAGTAAGTGTAGCAAGTGCTCTCTCTTGCTGTTCAACTTTATCGAATTCTTCATCAGTATACTCTTCGACAGCCTTGTCAACGATCGTTCTATCCGGAAGTGTTGTGGTGATTCTGATGGGTCCCTTCAAAATACATCTCCAAATTTTGAAATCTTTTATCTTGATATATTTCTCCATACGATATTTCCATTCCGGAAACCCCTCAGCTGATAACAAACGGGGGATGCGAGTGGTAGTGCCCATAACAGAATCAAGTTCATGGTGAGAATTTTGTGAATCCATTTTTTTAATTCTGTTTTTGTTTTTTTTTAATTTTCTAAATTAAGTGAAAAGATACTTGAAAACAAAAATTAGAATACGAGAACTGGTTTACGGCCGTAATCAATTCACACTAGTTTACGGCCGAAAGCTGTTTACGGTCGTATACTCGAATAAGGTTCGATAGATTACAGTCAAGCAAGAGTTTCCGGTCCTTGAAGATTAACTATTTATGGCTTTAGAAGATTAGCTATTTACGGCCTTTGAAGATCAATGGATTACAGCTGTATAAAATGTTTACGGTCGTACTCTCTTCAACACCAATAACCGTAAACCCCCAGAAACAATGAAAACAAGTGTTTTTCAGTCAGTTTTTGATTCCCTTAGGTGTGAAAACACGATCTAATGCAGAACCAAGCCTTGAACAACGAAGAAATTGAAGATTCTTTCCACCGTAAACACCACTAAAGTTTGTTTTGACACCAGATTTGCTCTGATACCAATTTTAAGGTCCCAATTACAAGATCCAAACCAGTGATAAAAACAAACAACAGCAAATATGAGTAGAAGAAGAGAATTATCAAGCAATGCACACGTCTATTAAGGGAAAACGTCTGGTACACCTTGAATTACACACAGTTAACCGTAAACACTTATGATACATCACTTGTGACAGACTCTGACACATACTATTTATAGGGAGTGACTGGCCGTAAACAAGTTCACGGCCGTAAACAGGTTTACGGTCGTGAACACCAACTTAGTCGTAAACACACATCAACAAGCTACAAAACACCTCAAACATGACCAAGACCCTACCAAGACTTATACAGATGAATGCTGTGACATCCCCATTTTCACGGCCAGAAAAGACCAATTTTTGTTTATGCTTGTTTGAAAATCAGAGTAACATTTTAAATAAAAGTGTTGCGGAATTTGTCCCAAAACAAAATATGATAAAGATTTATCAAAAGCATTTCCAAAGAAATGTATTTCATTAAAAGACTCGGGATGTCATGTTCGATACAGATCAAAAGCATAAACAGTACAACATAAGCCTTACTACATTATTTCGTATTTACAGGCCTATAATCCCTTATCTCTCATCCAAACATCTATGTTAATGCGCCACTACCTGTAATACAAGAAACTGAGTGGGTCAGGCTTGGGAGCCTGGTGAGCACATAGGGTTTTCAACCCACAATAAATAAGTTTGTTAACTTTATCAAACCAAACAAACCCGATTACCCATTCCCGTTATCCTCACTTTACGTCCCTAAAATATCTAACACAAGGGACCTAGTCTAAGGACTTTCGTCGGGGTGACAACACATGCTTCGGGGATTCCTCAACAATTCATGTCAAATAAGGCAACCATGTGGGGGATGGAGTACTGCTAGTAAACACAAAGTTCAAAAAAACACCTACAGGTTGCGAGCCTGCTAGCGCTCCACTATACTGTCTAGAATAGTCCGTGGTCGTCATCTATACTCCGCTAGATGACTGGATCATCAATAACATCTATAACGAGGCCTCTCATTATTTTATTTTGTCACACAGCAACTATTACATCTACCCATGTTTTACCCAACACATTTTGTAGATATAAAATACATATACAGTTTAAATCATTTAAAACCTGTATAAAATCGTTCATCCAGCATAGATAGCAAGTATACGGATAATATGCACACACAGCACGTAATTTATATAAAATACTTCATATCTATGTGTAAGCTGAAAGTAACTATGCACTCACCTGAAAGGTGGTGACTCTGTACTCGAACAGCGCTTCGTTAACTCAAAATAATTTTCCCTCTTCAAAACCTGGTATCCATTCCACTAGGGTTTAGTCTAACGTTAACCGTGACTAATTAATAATCTAGCTATTATTATTATTATATATGCGTTAAACAACACTCTATATAACTCATAATAATAGGCCAAATAATTATTTTAAGGACCTAATAACATTACTATAATTATTTTGTTGAAAAATGTTTTTGTATGTGACCATCACTGAAATAAGACGAATTGTTTTTTTTTATATTATCTAACAAATATTATCAGTTATTTCAGGTTGCATAAATTCGTCATCAAACGGAAAATATGAAAACACGCGAATGACAAAAACGCATAGACGATAAAATTAGTTGTGCGACTAAACAGTTTCAACGATATATATATATATATATATATATATATATATATATATATATATATATATATATATATATATATATATATATATATATATATATATATATATATATGTATATATATTGTGTTGAAAAGTCAAAGAAAGAAGCATACCACTTGCACACACTAGCCATTACTTTAAAAATACTCAAGTGAAGAAGATATTTGTTTCATGTATGTATACTTGTATGTATGTATGTAAAGTGTATGTATATGTAAGTTAGTATATAAGAGAGTTGTGTGCTCTTTCATTCATAACCTCTTATAAACTTTGAAAAACCTCTCCATACACCAAAACCTCTCAACCAAGAACATCTCCTGCATCTTCAAGAAGTTCTTCAACATCATCTTCATCTTCATCCTTGAAGCAAGAACACCAAGAACACCAAGAACACCAAGAACACCAAGAACATCAAGAACACCAAGAACACCAAGAACACCAAGAACATCAAGAACACCAAGAACACCAAGAACACCAAGAACACCAAGAACAACTCCAAACAACCTACAAATACCCTCAAAACATCCTACAAATACCTTCCAAACATCCTCCAAATACCCTCCTTAAACCTCCTCCAAACATCCTTTAAACCACCACAAAATCTCCACCTTGCTGTTTTTTCGACATCAGAATTTCGAAGTTAAGAAAAAAATCACCGAGCACAACTCAAAAAGATAATACGGGAGAGATTTTTACCACAAATTATTCAGAACCTTACCTACATCTAGGAAGTTTCGTGGTCGATTTTGACCAAGGGAAACTCCAGAGAGACGCCAGAGAAAATCGGGTATCCAGAGAAATATATCCAAAAATTAAGAAAACCTTCAAACCCTTATGTAAACAAATTGTTTTACATAAAATTTGAAACAAAAAGAATTTTGTGTTACTTATCATATTCCGGATTGAACTATTGAACAAATAGTGACAAAGTATTTTAGGTTACCAGTCCAACCCTAAGCCTGTTCAGTCAATTTATTGGCGAACTTACTTGAAAGACCAGTCGCTTCATCCGTCCAGTTCTAAACCCGTTATATATATTTATACATATTATTTAACTTCTAACATTTATATACAGTCATTTATATTATTTACAGCTTAACGTTATTTAAATACAGTTATTTACTTTATTTATAGCTTTCAGTCATTTACTGTTTTCTAGTGGTGACTAATAATCCCATATTTATTTCCACAACTATTATTGTTTATATTCCGCATTTTATATCTAATTAATATAAATATCTGTCACACAGTAACTGTATCCGAGCCGTTATTCGTGGTGATTAGATCTTATATTATAATTTCTAACAATTGGTATGAGAGCTCGTGTGATTCATTCTCAAATTTTTGTCGAAAACTTTTGGTTAGCGTTTATATAAACCTTCCATAAGATTTTCTTTAAAAGTTTCATTTTAATATCACTTGTTCAAATCCTTAATCAAAAAAATTTTTAAAAAAAAATTATTTTTTGTCTTCAACAAATTACTCAAACATGAATTCTGTTTCTATTGCTAACAGTTTGGGTTCAGGTTCACGGGCACCCATACTTATACCTGAAGAGTATAATTCGTGGGTTGGCCGTATGAACCTTCATCTAAATACTTTAGGTGAAAATGTCTGGAAATGCGTGGAAGGAACGTATACTGGAATCTCTACAGAAGATATGGCCACTCTTGCTACAAATCAAATCACAATAGCCGAAAACAACAGAAAGCTTGAACTCCAAGCTAAAAAGGAACTAGTTTCTGGAATCCCACACAGTATTCTAAGTCAAATGGATGACATTATACTGTTAACCGCAAATCAAATTTGGGAATGTTTAAAAAATCGTTTTTGTGGAAACGAAAGAATAATCGGAAACAAGAAAACATCCATTTTGAATGAATTTGACAATTTCAAAATGTTTTCATCAGAAACCATTCATGATGCTCACGACAGGTTCAATTTTATTGTTATTAAAATGAACAATTTGGGTATCAAAAAGTCACAACATGAGATAAATCTCAAATTTTTGAATAATCTTTTTGAAAGCTGGAAAATGGTAAAACTCATTATTCAGGGAAATCCAGCAATTCATACTGAATCTTTATACAATTTGTATGGAGAACTTTAATCGTATGAATCCTCTATTGAATCACCAACCACTACAACTTTTGGTGGACCATTAGCTCTTTTGTCCACATCTTCTCAACACCAAACACCCTTTTTCGATCAAAATCAAAACCAAGCATTTTTGGGAAATTGTTATAATTCTTTTGATTCAAATGATGAAGCGGATTATCAACAACTATGCGCCTTGGTAGCAAACACAAACCTACAAAGATTTTTGCCAAATTCTGGTCAATCAAATTTCAGACCAAATTATCAAAACAGGCCATCTTTTGGACCAAACAATTCAGGTGTTCAACCAAGACCATACTTTGGACAAAACAATCCAGGTTTTCAACAAAGACCATCTTTTGGACAAAGTTCTCAAAGACCATCTTTCCAAAACTACCCAAACCAAGATTTCCAAAACCGGGGATTTCAAAACAATCCCAATCCAATTTTTAATAACAACTCAAATCAAGGTTCTAACAACAATCAAAATTTTGGATTTCAGCAATCTCAACAAAAGAACCAAGCCCAGGCACCTGAAAGACCACCAATTCAAAGTCAAAAGGCTGACAGTGATAATGATGATGTGATCATTTGTCACAATTGTAAAGGAACAAATCACTATGCTCGAGAATGTCGTGCTAAAAGCAAATGCAAAGTCAAGGACTCAGCATACTACGTTCAAAAAGCTGAAGAACTGAAGAAACAAGAAAAGAAAGATAAAGCTTTAATGGCAATCCACGAACCCAACGTCGAATACTGGCCAACTTCAGATGATGAAGCAGACTCTGAACCAGCACAGTCAAATTTCTGCTTCATGGCTGGTGAAGAAATACCTTCAAGGGCTCCAAACGTCATTGAACAGGTATGGAACATGGTTGTAGAACTTGGTTATTCTAAAACAATTTTTGAATCCCATATAACCAAGATTGAGAATAGCCTGCAAGTTGATCTCAATACATATCATAACAACATGGTTAAAATGGACATTGTCAAGTCTGAATCACAAACGATGCAATTCAAACTCGGAGAAAATACAAGAACGATTTTGAAATTGGAAAGAGACGTTGAACGAAAATCTGAAGATAATGCTCACGTCTTGGAACAATTAAATCAAGCCCTAATTCAAAAGAGGGATTTGGAATTGAAAAACCAGTCAGTTATTTCTTCTGAAATTAAAGATATTTTAGAAATGGAAATCATTAAGTTGAAACAAAAATTTCAATCTTCAACTGATGAAAATTATGTTTTAACTCAAAAACTGACTGATTTTTCAAACAAAATCATATTTCTTGAATCCGAAAACAAAAGACTGCAAGGAAAATTGGATTCTATTAATATTGCTAGAAAATTAAGTGATGATATTTTCACTAAGGCAAAAACCTTAGGATCTGGCACAGTTAATACAAGTTATAAACCAGGAATTGGTAGAGAAGCATTTGAAAAGGAACAAATTGAAAACATGACAATTTGTGAAAACTCTGAATCCACTCTACCAGATCTTTTCACATCTACCAACGAGGAAGATTCAGATGACGAAACAATTATCAACTGTAGCCCAGATGATACTGATTTCTTTATTTCCAAAAAGTCATACAAAAGAGTTGTGAATTCTGAATCAGACTCTGTTAGTTCAATAACTCATCAATTGAGATCTAATGAACTAACAAAGAATGATGGCACAATCAAACCTAAGATTTTCCTAAATGGACAAAAATCTACTCATGAGCATGGAAATACTTCTGCTCCAAATGTCTTCCCTTCTTTGAATTCTACCATAGTTGGAAAGAACAGTTTGGGACAAAAGTATTCAAAGAAACAACAAAAAAATAAGCAACCCATTCAGGCTGTCCACGCTCAGTCCACAAAACCAAGGAAACTTTTGAAACCTGACTTTGTGCCACAAAAACAAGTTTTCAACTCTAAACCAAAACCTTTGCGAAAGACTGTTGAAAATTACTTTCAGGATATCAATTTCAAACAGTCAGGGAACTTTGAAAAACCATCATATCTGAAAGTTCAAAACCATCATTATAATGCTTTTCAAAACCATACTTCACATCCTAGATATGAGAAAACAATTTCTAACAAAACATCACATCTAGGATATCCTACACCAAAACACAGATCTTATCAACCCACGGGTTTTCAAAAACAAATCACTTTTTGGGAAAACTTGATAAGTCAGATCAAACCACAACAATTCCGTTATAATAAACCAAGACCCTACAACAAAAGAAATTCATCAAACAAAGTACCTAAGTTAACAACTGACAAACCAGGACCCATTCAGATTTGGGTACCTAAACCTTCTGTCTAATTGCAGGTACTTAATGCTGGAGAGCCCAAGGATGATACATGGTATATCGATAGCGGCTGCTCTAAGCATATGACAGGAAAGAGGAATTTCTTACGTGACTTCAAACCAACCGACACCAATCAAGATGTTACCTTTGGCAAGAACATGACAGCAAAAATCATGGGTTATGGAAACATAACAAATGGTAACTTTACCATCAAGAAAGTTGCTTATGTTGATGACCTGAAACACAACCTCATCAGTGTTTCTCAGTTGTGTGACAACAATCTTGAAGTTATGTTCACAAAACAACGAAGCTTGATCATGGACGCCAAAACCAAAGATGTTATTGTTGACTCTGACCGTGCCGGAAATATGTATCCACTTGACATGGATCTTATTTATGGTAAACCCGATATTTGTCTGCTATCTAAAGCCCCAACAGATATTAGTTGGTTATGGCACCGCCGCCTTTCCCATCTAAACTTTGGGTACATCAACAAACTCATAGGCGATGATCTTGTTCGAGGGCTACCACTTCTAAAACTTGACAACGAAACTCTTTGTGCTGCTTGTGAAGGAGGAAAACTTTCCAAATCAACTCACAAAAGCATCCCAAATTCAAGTGTATCTGAACCACTAGAATTGTTGCACATAGACCTTTGTGGCCCTGCCAAAACCCAAACCATACAAGGGAAGAAGTACATTCTCGTTGTCGTTGATGGATTCTCACGCTTTACATGGGTCTTTTTCTTAAGACTAAAATCAGAAGCACCTGAAGAGATGATCAACTTCATCAAACAGATCGAACTGAAGCTCAAACGACCTGTTCGAAGAATCCGAAGTGATAATGGTTTAGAGTTCAAAAACAAGACTCTAGATTCATTTCTCAAAGACAAAGGAATTGAACACAACTTCTCAGCCCCATACACTCCACAACAAAACGGAGTTGTCGAAAGAAGGAACCGAACACTGTGTGAAGCTGCAAGATCAATGCTTATCTTCGCTGATCTGCCACAATACTTCTGGGCAGAAGCAATAGCCACAGCTTGCTACACTCAAAAACGTTCCTTAATCCATAAATATCTTCATAAAACACCATATGAAGTCATTAACAACCGAAAACCAAACATCAAATTTTTCCATATTTTTGGTTGTCGATGCTTCATAAAGAACAATAAAGACCACCTCTCAAAATTTGAATCAAGGTCGGACGAAGGAATTTTCCTTGGTTACTCATTTTCTTCAGCTGCTTATCGAGTACTGAACAAACGTACCAGAGTAATTGAAGAAAGTACCAATGTTCATTTCGATGAATTTTATGTCAGGAAATTGGATCGTGAACATTTTGGTTCAAAAATGATCGATAATATTTTTCAAAATCCAATTCAACAAACACCTTCTCCTGACAGAGATATTGAAATCGATCTTGATTTACTTTTTGAACAACCCAAAACCGCTTACAATTCTGAACTTCTAACTACTTCTATTGATTCTACAGGAACAACCACTGAAGGAACTCCACAAACAAACCAAAATGATGCAGATCAATTCGAGGGGGAACCACCTACACATACTTCTTCATTGGAACAAACACCAAATCCTCCTTTAAATACCCCATCCCCAAATATCCAAAACAATACCGATGCATCATTTATGGGGGAACCTTCAAACCTATTCCAAGATGAAACTCCCGGAGAAGAACAATGGGATACTGAAATTCCAATTATTATAGCGGAAGAGAATCGCTTAATAAAATGGACCAGAAACCACCCAACTGACCAAATCATCGGAGATCCAAACTCAGGCATCCAAACTAGAGCCGCAACTTCTAATGATTGTTTATTTGGAGCCTTCTTATCCATGACTGAACCCAAAACCATACATTCTGCTCTCAAAGATCCAGACTGGGTAAAAGCTATGCAAGAAGAGCTAGAAGAATTTGAAAGAAATGACGTATGGAATCTTGTCCCTACCCCACCCGATGTTTCTGTTATAGGTTCAAGATGGGTGTTCAGAAACAAAACTGACGATCAAGGAATCGTTTGTCGAAACAAGGCACGTCTCGTAGTCAAAGGATATTCACAACAAGAAGGAATCGACTACGATGAAACATATGCTCCAGTTGCCAGAATTGAAGCAATTCGCATCTTTCTTGCATATGCTGCACATAAGAACTTCAAAGTATTCCAAATGGATGTTAAATGTGCATTCCTACATGGAGAGTTAGATCGCGATGTATACATCCAACAACCACCAGGTTTCGAAGATCCCAAATTTCCTGATCACAGCTTCAAATTGCAGAAAGCTGTCTATGGCTTGAAACAAGCACCCCGAGCCTGGTATGCCACATTGACAACCTTTCTCGAAGAATCAGGTTTTAAAAGAGGTTCAATCGATCAAACCCTCTTTCGTAAAATCTATAATAAACATCTTTTAATCGTACAAATATATGTTGATGACATTATTTTCGGTTCTACTGATGAATCTTTGAGTATTAAGTTTGCAGATCTAATGAAGAGCAAATTTGAAATGAGCATGATTGGGGAGATGACTACTTTTCTCGGACTTCAAATCAAACAGTCAACTGATGGCATTTTCATCAACCAAGAGAATTATGTCAAAAACCTACTCACTCGCTTTTCAATGGACAAATCCAATACCGCAAAAACCCCAATGGCTTTTGGATACAAAATCGATGCAGACTTAAATGGAAAACCTGTTGATCAGAAAAGATATCGTGGAATGATCGGATCCCTCTTATACCTCACTGCCAGCATACCTGACATCATGTTTTCTACATGTGTCTGTGCCAGATACCAAGCAAATCCTATGGAATCCCATGTAGTTGCTGTGAAACGCATCTTCAAATACCTAAAAGGCACTCCCAAACTTGGCCTTTGGTATCCAGCTAAATCCGATTTTCAGCTGAACGCTTTCACTGACTCAGACTATGGAGGATGCAAGTTAGATAGAAAGAGTACATCTGGTAGCTGTCAATTCCTAGGAGGTAGACTAGTGAGTTGGACTTCAAAGAAACAGACTTGTGTATCCACATCAACAGCAGAAGCTGAATACGTCGCTGCCGCCAGCTGTTGTTCGCAAGTCATATGGATGCAAACTCAACTGCGAGACTATGGCTTCAAAATTTCACAAATTCCCATATTTTGTGACTCAACCAGTGCAATTGCCATTTCTCACAATCCCGTTCACCATTCCATGACAAAGCACATCGATATTCGATATCATTTCATCAAAGACAACATTCAAAAGGGTCATATCGAATTGCACTTCATCAACACCGAAGATCAAATTGCCGATGTCTTCACTAAGGCTCTCGATGAAACAAAGTTTCAATACTTCCTAGGCCGTCTAGGAATGTTAAATCCAGATAACATCTATCCTTAAACTTTTACTTTTTGTTTGTACAAAAGTGTGTTTACTTTCATTCAAAAGGAAAATTCAAAAACAATTGAAAATTGCTTTCCTTTTAAAAATTACCAAAAACATTCAAATAACCAATATTTCCAAAAACATTCAGAAAAACAAATCTTCAAAAAAATTAATAAAAGACTTGCCATAATAAGGTTTTATAAAACCTTGTGATTAACCTTCTCTTGACTTAATTTTCAGATGCTTATGCTTGATGAAGATTTTAAGTCATATTGATTCTCAATTGGAGTGAAGGTTCAAATATCCTACTTTTCATAATGTATATAACTTTATTTCCTTCGATTTTATTTCATTATTGACGATTTTAAACAATCAAGGGACATAAGGTTAGGAGGTTCAGATGAAAACAAAAACCCATGTGAGAATTTGTGCCTCGTCGATCTAAATCATTGTGGAAATCATTTCTTGTGAGCTTAGGTGTGTCACAATTGCTTATAAGGTATACCCAATTATACCTTGTCACGGTCTCATTTTTGCTTAGATATCAAAATGACCAGGGACGATACATTCATTTCTTACATACTAGACAAACTGTCTTTTATGCCACCTATCCCTACCTAGATAAAAGCCAACCAAAAATGAAGACTTGCGATCCCATGATCCATCAAGCAAACAACGACATATCCTTACAAGAAAACCAAAGGAGAAACAAATATCTATCAACATCTAATCCTCAAAGACAAATCAACAAGAAAATAAATGGATTCAATAAAGATATACCAAACAAAACAAAAAGAAAATTATTCTATATTTGGTATTTTCAAACAAACTTTCAACCAAATGGTTATTTCAAAACAAAAATCATAAAATCCCGCGATTTGTTTTAACCATTTTTCACAAAAGAAGATATCTCAATCACTCAAGTCAAATACTTTTAAAAAGGTCTCAAATGTAGCAAATTCTCAATGCTAAAACAAAATATCTTTTTACAATAAATCGATATTGATCAACAAACAGGATACTATCAAAGAAGAAGCTGCAACAACAATGGATTTCCCGGGATACTGTAGCCTTCATCACTGAAGAATCTTAGTTGCAAACTGCACTATAAAACTTGCTAAACCCCTCTACATGTATTTCCCGATGGAGAGAGAGTGAACTTTAATGGCATGAATGAAGAAACCCGCTGAGTAATGCCGAAACCAGTCTTACGTGATTGATTATCTAATAATGAGAATAAGTGACCTTTCAGGAAAAGCATAGCTGAACACCTCCAATATGAGTGTGAGTCGTCAGAGAGAGATATCACTCATTTTTAGTGATCATTAACTTGTTCTGCTGCCAGAACAACCAAACACCCAAGTGAAGTGTGAGCTATACCTATGAGTGTTCATCTGAATCGACCTGTTAGACCACTTGTCGTTGTTAATAATGCTATAAAATCTTAGGAAATTTCTTTAGATACATATATAGCTACCCTTTGATAACCGAACCCGAGACTTTGATTCGGAAACAAATTTCTGAATATCTTTTACATAAGATATGTTAAACAAAGTCACAAACTTTCAAAACAATCACTATGTTTTATATATCTTATCTATTGACAAATCTTTTATCTCGAATCTTCAAAAGTTCAAAACTGTCAATATGATTAAATCATAACTGTCCTTATTCCAACAATGATCACATAGGGGGAAATTGTTGAAAAATGTTTTTGTATGTGACCATCACTGAAATAAGACGAATTGTTTTTTTTTATATTATCTAACAAATATTATCAGTTATTTCAGGTTGCATAAATTCGTCATCAAACGGAAAATATGAAAACACGCGAATGACAAAAACGCATAGACGATAAAATTAGTTGTGCGACTAAACAGTTTCAACGATATATATATATATATATATATATATATATATATATATATATATATATATATATATATATATATATATATATGTATATATATTGTGTTGAAAAGTCAAAGAAAGAAGCATACCACTTGCACACACTAGCCATTACTTTAAAAATACTCAAGTGAAGAAGATATTTGTTTCATGTATGTATACTTGTATGTATGTATGTAAAGTGTATGTATATGTAAGTTAGTATATAAGAGAGTTGTGTGCTCTTTCATTCATAACCTCTTATAAACTTTGAAAAACCTCTCCATACACCAAAACCTCTCAACCAAGAACATCTCCTGCATCTTCAAGAAGTTCTTCAACATCATCTTCATCTTCATCCTTGAAGCAAGAACACCAAGAACACCAAGAACACCAAGAACATCAAGAACACCAAGAACACCAAGAACACCAAGAACATCAAGAACACCAAGAACACCAAGAACACCAAGAACACCAAGAACAACTCCAAACAACCTACAAATACCCTCAAAACATCCTACAAATACCTTCCAAACATCCTCCAAATACCCTCCTTAAACCTCCTCCAAACATCCTTTAAACCACCACAAAATCTCCACCTTGCTGTTTTTTCGACATCAGAATTTCGAAGTTAAGAAAAAAATCACCGAGCACAACTCAAAAAGATAATACGGGAGAGATTTTTACCACAAATTATTCAGAACCTTACCTACATCTAGGAAGTTTCGTGGTCGATTTTGACCAAGGGAAACTCCAGAGAGACGCCAGAGAAAATCGGGTATCCAGAGAAATATATCCAAAAATTAAGA
This sequence comes from Lactuca virosa, assembly GCF_052849685.1. Taxonomy (NCBI): domain Eukaryota; kingdom Viridiplantae; phylum Streptophyta; class Magnoliopsida; order Asterales; family Asteraceae; genus Lactuca; species Lactuca virosa. The sequence goes on along the minus strand of NC_136428.1, from coordinate 416,565,614 downwards.
AAACCTTCAAACCCTTATGTAAACAAATTGTTTTACATAAAATTTGAAACAAAAAGAATTTTGTGTTACTTATCATATTCCGGATTGAACTATTGAACAAATAGTGACAAAGTATTTTAGGTTACCAGTCCAACCCTAAGCCTGTTCAGTCAATTTATTGGCGAACTTACTTGAAAGACCAGTCGCTTCATCCGTCCAGTTCTAAACCCGTTATATATATTTATACATATTATTTAACTTCTAACATTTATATACAGTCATTTATATTATTTACAGCTTAACGTTATTTAAATACAGTTATTTACTTTATTTATAGCTTTCAGTCATTTACTGTTTTCTAGTGGTGACTAATAATCCCATATTTATTTCCGCAACTATTATTGTTTATATTCCGCATTTTATATCTAATTAATATAAATATCTGTCACACAGTAACTGTATCTGAGCCGTTATTCGTGGTGATTAGATCTTATATTATAATTTCTAACATATTTAAAAGCTATATTAAAAATTTCATAGGCGTATCTCACTTACAGCGGATTTTAAAGAAAACTGGGTTTCGCTTGGAGCAGCGTTTCCGAACTGAAAGACCCTTTTTCTCAGGACTCCGGGAGCCTCAGGGCTTCCTTCGAGTGCTAGGGGGTTTACCTAGTCTTTACGGGGCTTAAGATAGGCTAGAGAGAGAAAGAAACTAGAGAGAGAAGTGGAAAATGTGTGAAAAACTCAGAACCCTTCGCAGCCTATTTATAGCTGCCTGGCTTCGGACTACGCTGCACATTCAGCAGCACTACGCTGGGCGTAGTTCGGATGAGGTTGCCAGCTTCGCACAGCTGGATCGCACTTGCATCGGACCCGGATAAGACCGAGGTACGCTGGGCGTACCCAACCTCGGACGCGGGGCGTAGAGCGAAGGCGACGTGTCTTCATCTGGTGCGAGACCGTGGGGAGCAAGGGAAGGTCGGGATCGTGCCACGTCATCGTATCTTGCATCGGATTTCGCAAATTGCACACTCGACTTTAAAAATTCGTAACTTTCACATACGAGCTCCATTTTCGACGTTCTTTATATCCACACGTAGGTGGGAACGTACTCTACAACTTTCGTTTAGACTCCGTCAGCTATTTTTGAATTTATTTTGAAAGTTATATTTTTAACAGGCCGAGATAGGATTGGTCCGTTAAAAAATCATAACTTCTTCATCTGACGTCCGTTTTCGTCTGTCTTTTTATCGTCACGCTACTATTAACGAGATATTCGATTCTCGTTTACGTCGTGTCGGCTAAAAACCACTCGATCTAATATTCGAACTTCGGGCTGTACACTGCTAAGCCGAAACTTCGAAAAATCATAACTTCCTCATACGAAGTCAGATTTGGGCGTTCTTTTTATGGACGCTCTCGGTTTAACGTATTCTACGAATTTCGTTTCGATCGCTAAGGCTAAAACTCACTCTATCGTAAATTCACTATTTACGCTTCCCGGTGTCGTGCTGGTTCCGTCGCGAAACTTCGACGGGTCATAACTTCTTCGTTATAACTCGGATTTTAACGTTCTTTATATCCCTGGAATCCTTGTTTCGACCACTACAACTTTATGTAAAGATATCGGGCTTATCTCATACTTTAATTTTGACGCTTATTTTTATTCTTTATTTATTACACATTTATAAATAAGTAATAAGCACACAAATACACATAATTCACATAATACTCAAATATTTCATCTTTATTAGTTCAAAAGGAGTTACAATAGTTGACCTAGACTATTACATCATCTAAAAATGCTTAGCCCCGAAACCCGGGCGTTACAATTCTCTCCCCCTTAGGATGATTTCGTCCCTGAATCATGCATCAGCAAACAGTTGCGGATAGCGACTCGTCATGTCGCTTTCTGTTTCCCAAGTGAGATTCGGCCCATTCGAATGTTTCCATCGGACTAGCACTAAGTTGACCATCTTGCGTCGTAACTTCTTAGTCTTACGGTCAACAATTGCCTCGGGCTCTTCGATCAGCCTCTTATTCTCATCCATTCTAAACTCTGAGATTGGAATTATGTCGGGAACTTCTCCCGTGAATTTCCTCAAATAACACACATGGAAGGTGTTATGAATACCATCTAGTTCTTCGGCCAATTCCAGCTTGTAAGCTTGGTTCCCAATCTTCTGAAGACCTTTCAAGGGTCCAATAAACCTTGGACTCAACTTTCCTCGTTTCCTGAATCTTATAAGTCCCTTCCACGGTGAGACTTTAAGCAAAACCAAATCCCCAACTTTGAAGGTCATCGTTCGTCTTTTCTTGTCAGCATAGCTCTTTTGACGATCCTGAGCTGCTAACATCCTTTCCCTAATCACCTTCAACTTTTCAGCAGTCTCATGGACTATCTCGGGGCCCAAAAACTGCTTCTCTTCGGCCTCAAGTCAACAAGACGGCGTATGACACTTATGTCCGTACAAGGCTTGATAGGGTGCCATTTTGATGCTCGAGTGGAAACTGTTATTGTAGGAAAATTCTACCAGAGGTAAGTGCTCATCCCAGTTACCTTGGAACTCTAGGGTATATGCTCTCAGCATATCTTCGAATGATTGTATCGTCCTTTCGCTCTGACCATCAGTCTGCGGATGATAAGCCGTACTCAAACACAATTTTGTACCCAATTCCTCTTGTAGACTTCTCCAAAACCTTGACGTGAAACGACTATCACGATCTGATACAATTGTTAGAGGAACACCATGAAGTCTTACAATTTCCTTTACGTAAGCATTTACCAGCTTATCCATACACCACTTCTCGTTTGCTGCTATGAAGTGTGCACTCTTCGTGAAACGATCCACGACCACCCAAATCATGTCGTGACCGTTCTTCGTTCTGGGTAGTTTAGTCACAAAATCCATGGTGATGTCTTCCCATTTACCCATGGGTACAGGTAAAGGTTCTAAACTCCCATACGGTTTCTGATGTTGTGCCTTAACTCTTGCACATGTCACACACTCGGCCACATACTTCACAACATCGAGCTTCATCGTCGGCCACCAGTAGTAGGGTTTTAGGTCCCTATACATTTTTGTGCTACCGGGATGAATTGAGTACATGGTCTTGTGAGCTTCTTCTATCAGAAGATCTCTTATTCCTCCCGTCTTAGGTACCCAAATCCGATCTTGTAATACCTTCAGTCCTTGACAGTTTGTACCGAATACCAACATCTTTCCCAAACGTTCTTCCTTTCGGTCATTCTTTTCTGAAGCTTCTTCTTGAGCTTTCTTGATACTTTCCACAATTGTTGATACAACTTCAATTCTCAACGCTCTTGGCCTTTTCCTTTCAAGATTGACTTTTCGACTGAGAGCATCAGCAACAACATTTGATTTACCGAGGTGGTAAAGTATCTCACAGTCGTAGTCCTTGAGTAACTCTAGCCAGCGTCGTTGTCTCATGTTCAATTCTTTCTGATTAAAGAGATACTGGAGACTCTTATGATCAGTGAAAAGCTTGCACTTCGTGCCATAGAGGTAATGCCTCCATATCTTTAAGGCGAATACTAACGCTGCCAACTCCAGATCATGAGTGGGATAGTTCTTTTCGTGCTCTTTCAATTATCGAGAGGCATTCGCTATCACCTTTTCTCTTTGGGTCAGAACACAACCCAACCCGACTCCAGATGCGTCACTGTAGACTGCGAAGTCTTCGACTCCATCGGGTAGAGAAAGAATCGGTGCTTCACATAACTTCTTCTTTAGCTTCTCGAATGCCTCATCATGTTTCTCACTCCATGAATATGTAGATCCTTTGTGGGTCAACGCTGTCAATGGAGCAGCTATCGAAGAAAAGCCTTAGATAAATCTTCGGTAATATCCGGCTAATCCTAGAGAGCTTTGAATCTCCGTGGGACTCTTTGGACGTTCCCACTTCATTACAGCTTCGATTTTTGCTGGGTCAACCATTATTCCCTCCTGGCTAACCACATGACCCAAGAATTGGACTTCTCGGATCCAAAAATACACTTGGAGAACTTTGTATACAACTTCTCCTTCTTCAATACCTCCAACACCTCTCGTAGATGCTTGCCATGCTCCTCCTGGCTTTGCGAGTAGATCAGAATGTCGTCGATGAACACTATCACGGATTTATCGAGGAATGGTTTACAAACGACATAACCAAGAACTCGTAGTGTCCATATCTCGTTCTGAATGCAGTCTTCTCAATATCCTGATCTCTCACTTTCAGCTGATGATACCCTGACCTAAGATCGATCTTTGAGAAGTAGCTCGAACCTTGTAGCTGATCGAATAGGTCATCAATCCTTGGCAAAGGGTACTTATTCTTTACCGTTGCCTTGTTCAGCTCTCTGTAGTCTACGCACATTCTCATGCTCCCGTCTTTCTTCTTTACGAATAACACCGGAGCTCCCCAGGGTGATGAACTAGGTCGAATGAAACCGTTGTCCAAAAGCTCCTGAAGTTGCGTCATAAGCTCCTTCATCTCCGTCACTGCTAATCGGTAAGGTGCATTTGCTATCGGTGTTGTATCTGGTAACAAGTCTATCCGAAACTCCACTTGTCTATCAGGTGGTAATCCGGGAAGATCTTCGGGAAAGACTTTCAGATAATCACACACAACCGGTATATTCTGCACCTCTTTCTTTTCCTTCTTAGCATCGATTACGAATGCCAAGTATGATGCACATCCCTTGGACAAACATTTTCTGGCTTTCATCAGGGAGATGATTCCAGAATTTACTCGGCGTTTCTCCCCGTACACCATAAACGACTCTTTTCAGGGTGGGTTTACCCTTACTATCTTCTTTCGGCATTGAATCTCAGCATCGTTGGCACTAAGCCAATCCATAGCCAAAACGATATCGAAACCGTTCAACTCTATGGGTAATAACTCTTCGTGGAATTCGTTTCTGTTTAGGTCGATGACGATGTTCCTAATATGGTTACTAACAGGTACGAACTTGCCACTGGCAACTTCCACAATTAGGGCATTATCAAGGTTTTCTACAAGCAATGCTAAATTCCCACCAAATTTATGCGACACAAAGGAGTAGTTGGCTCCGGAATCAAACAGTATATTGGCAGGCAAACCATTTACAAGCAAGGTACCTAAAGCGACGTCTGTTGCCTCCTTTGTAGCCTCGAGCGTCATCTGGAAGGCTCTCGCCTTCGGCTTCGGTGGAATATTGGGCCTCGCCACGTCTTTCATCTTTGGGAAATCCTTAGCAATATGCCCTTCTTCACGGCACTCATAGCACACCCTCTTGTTGATGGTGCACTCATTGGCATAGTGCCCCGTTTTCCCACACTTGTAGCAGGTCACTTCCTCGCTACATTTTCCCGAGTGCTTCTTCTTGCACTTCTCGCACCATTTTGCTTCGTTCCCTCCTCCTCCAAACTTCTTGGAACTTAACTTGCTCTTCTTATTGTTGGGTTTAGCAGACCCCTCAAATTTTCTCTTCTCGCCAACCTCACCGTTGCTGGCAGCTCTTCCGTTAATCATATCCTCTACAGACTTGGCAGCCCAGATAGCTGCCTCCAGAGTAGGTGTCTGATGCACTAGCACCGCGTACTCCCATGGAAGTCCCTTTGCATACTTGTCGATTTTCGTCAATTCATCCGGCACAAGACACAAGGCAAACTCCATCTTCTCTGTGAAGTTGTTCGTGTATTCATCGATTGACATGCTTCCCTTCTTCAAGGTCAGAAACTGGTTCTCTAGCTCGAGCAAGTTTTGGGCCGAGCAGTACTTGCGCTTGAATTGTACTAAAAACTCTGCCCATGTCAGCTGCAGGGGCTCATTGGGGCTCAAGGTCTTCCCCAAGGTGTTCCACCAGCGTACCGCTCCTCCTCGGAACTGGCGTACTGCAAAAGTGGTTCGCAGCTTGCCTCTGCAACCGCATGTCATAAAAACTAACTCCATTTCTGAGATCCAATCCATGACTCCGATCAGATCTTCCTTTCCAGTGAAAGTCGATGGCTTGCAAGTCAGAAAATCCTTATACTTGCATCCGTTTCTCTCGACTCCATCATCTTGGCCGTTTCTTCTATTTACTGGCGGATCAGCTTGGCCCACTGACCTACTATAGTTTCCTTCCTCCGATTGTTCGAGAATTGGCTCCTGTTGCACAATGGGCACGGTGGCTTCGTCCCTATTCTCTTGCATCATTTGCCTCATTTCTTCCCTTTGTTCAGCTGCAACTTCTACTACGCCTGGTATTTGCTGTATCACTGGGGGTTGATCTCGGTTCCCATTTGCTTTCACGTTTCCGCTACGGGTCCTTCCCATCTTGATCTATACACCGAATAAGGTGAATTTAGATATTTATTTAGGACTGACGTTCAAATCATCCTTATCGCTCCGAAACGTTTACATTTTAGTTCTAATATCGTAGTCGTATGTTTAGAATCCTAAACACATAAGGTTTCCAGATTCGGTCGGCAACAGAACATAGATCCGAACAAATAACAGCATATCAGGCACAAAGCATTTAGCACATAAAAGCATTTTAGGCACAATTCCTAAAATAAGCTAGTGTTCACACCTCACAATCATCGCTTAGCTTTCTAAGTTTAATTCTAGAAATCGTACAAATTCCTAGTTCACTTAAACTAATGCTCTGATACCAACTGTGACATCCCCATTTTCACGGTCAGAAAAGACCGATTTTGTTTATGCTTGTTTGAAAATCAGAGTAACATTTTAAATAAAAGTGTTGCGGAATTTGTCCCAAAACAAAATATGATAAAGCTTTATCAAAAACATTTCCAAAGAAATGTATTTCATTAAAAGACTCGGGATGTCATGTTCGATACAGATCAAAAGCATAAACAGTACAACATAAGCCTTATCTCTCATCCAAACATCTATGCTCATGTGCCACTACCTGTAATACAAGAAACTGAGTGGGTCATGCTTGGGAGCCTGGTGAGCACATAGGGTATTCAAACCACAATAAATAAGTTTATCAACTTTATCAAACCAAACAAACCCGATTACCCATTCCCGTTATCCTCACTTTACGTCCCTAAAATATCTAACACAAGGGACCTAGTCTAAGGACTTTCATCGGGGTGACAACACATGATTCAGGGATTCCTCAACAATTCATGTCAAATAAGGCAACCATGTGGGGGATGGAGTACTGATGGTAAACACACAGTTCAAAAAAACACCTACAGGTTGCGAGCCTGCTAGCGCTCCACTGGAATGTCTAGAATAGTCCACGGTCGTCATCTATACTCCGCTAGATGACTGGATCATCAATACCATCTATAATGAGGTCTCTCATTATTTTATTTTGTCACACATCAACTATTACATCTACCCATGTTTTACCCAACACAATTTGTAGATATAAAATACATATACAGTTTAAATCATTTAAAACAAGTATAAAATCGTTCATCCAGCATAGATAGCAAGTATACATATAATATGCACACACAACACGTAATTTATAGAAAATACTTCATATCTATGTGTAAGCTGAAAGTAACTATGCACTCACCTGAAAGGTGGTGACTCTGTACTCGAACAGCTCTTCGTTATCTCAAAATAATTTTCCCTCGACAAAACCTAATATCAATTCCACTAGGGTTTAGTCTAACGTTAACCGCGACTAATTAATAATCTAGCTATTATTATTATTATATGTGCGTTAAACAACACTCTATATAACTCATAATAATAGCCCAAATAATTATTTTAAGGACCTAATAACATTACTATAATTATTTAAAAGCTATATTAAAAATTTGATAGACGTAGCTCACTTACAACGGATTTTAAAGAAAACCGGGCTTCGCTTTGAGCAGCGTTTCCGAACCGAAAGACCCTTTTTCTCGGGACTCCGGGAGCCTCGGGGCTTCCTTTGGGTGCTAGGGGTTTACCTAGGCTTTAGGGGGCTTAAGATAGGCTAGAGAGAGAAAGAAACGAGAGAGAGAAGTGGAAAATGTGTGAAAAACTCAGAACCCTTCGCAGCCTATTTATAGCCGCCTGGCTTCGGACTACGCTGCGCGTTCAGCAGCACTACGCTGGGTGTAGTTCGGATGAGGTTGCCAGCTTCGCACAACTGGCTCGCACTTGCATCGGACCCGGAAAAGACCGAGGTACGCTGGGCGTACCCAACCTCGAACGCGGGGCGTAGAGCGAAGGTGACGTGTCTTCATCTGGTGCGAGACCGTGGGGAGCAAGAGAAGGCTGGGATCGTGCCACATCATCGTATCTTGCATCAGATCTCGCAAATTGCACACTTGACTTTTAAATTTCGTAACTTTCACATACGAGCTCCGTTTTCGACGTTCTTTATATCCACGCGTAGGCGGGACGTACTCTACAACTTTCGTTTAGACTCCGTCGGCTAAATTTCATTTTATTTTGAAAGTTATATTTTTAACAGGCTGGGACAAGATTGGTCCGTTAAAAATCATAACTTCTTTATCCGACGTCCGTTTTCGTCTGTCTTTTTATCGTCACATTACTATTAATGAGATCTTCGATTCTCGTTTAGGTTGTGTCGGCTAAAAACCGCTCGATCTAATATTCGAACTTCGGGTTGTACACTACTAAGCCGAAACTTCAAAAAATCATAACTTCCTCATACGAAGTCAGATTTGGGCGTTCTTTTTATGGACGCTCTTGGTTTAACGTATTCTACGACTTTCGTTTAGATCGCTAAGGCTAAAACTCGCTCTATCGTAAATTCACAATTTACGCTTCCTAGTGTCGTGTTGGTTCCGTCGCGAAACTTCGACGGGTCATAACTTCTTCGTTATAACTCGGATTTCGACGTTCTTTATATCCCCTAAATCCTTGTTTCGACCACTACAACTTTATGTAAAGACATCAGGCTTGTCTCATACTCTAATTTTGACGCTTATTTTTATTCCTTATTTATTACACATTTATAAATAAGTAATAAGCACACAAATACACATAATTCACATAATACTCAAATATTTCATCTTTATTACTTCAAAAAAAGTTACAATAGTTTACCTAGACTATTACATCATCTAAAAATGCTTAGCCCCGAAACCCGGGCGTTACAAATGCCTAGCCCAAACCACAAATCTATGACCTATCAGTTGAACCTATGAGATGTGTTGTATTAGGTTTTGAACTTAAATGAAGAGTTTGGATTCAAATGGATGGTTTCATTTAGCATATAATATGATATTCACATAAAGTACAAGTCTTACTGTAGTTGATGTTTACATGAAAACATAATTTCCTAGCTAAAATGCTAGTTGTGACAAATATTACCTTCCACACCTAGTTGTACCTTCCCCAATGCTATACCAGATACCTCAAATTCACCCATCCGCAGATAGACATGACCCAAAAAACACAACACAAACTCAGATCCTAGACTATTCTAGGATTTCTCTATCCTTACCGATCCAGAAATCTAAATCAATCATCGCAGGTTGCCCTATTCATGCAAGTTATACACAAATAGAATCACATAGACTATCAAATAAAGCTTCTACCCTAAAACCACAACCAAACAAGAAACAGCAACTAAGGCAGAATCCATCATTCAAGGGAAATGTAATCCTAGACATATACAACTTTGAATGCATAAACTTAGCAAATAACCAATTCAACATCAATTTCCAAAAATATATTTATAGCATGGCTAATACATTGTGAACACTTACTTGAGCTCGGACGATTACGCGCATTGCACTCTCCCTCTTTTACTTAAGAAAACTGTTTTCAGGGAAAATTGAACTTTTTTTTTCTTAAAAAAAGAGTTTACCATCTCCTCTGTTTGAATTTATTGGAAAATATTTGTATGTGATTGTCACTTCAATCAAGTTGAGTCCTTTTATATATCTCTCTAACAAACATTATCATAATGTTTCAGGTTGGAAAGATACTGAAGATTCAACAATTGTTTAAAGAATCAAATGTTGGAGCACTTGAAGTGAACATGGATCACTTGCTGTGAACATGGAGCACTTGAAGAATGCAAGTTGGATCATCAGGATCTCAGATGGCACATCTGGATCATATGTGGAGCATCAAGATATTAGTGGATCATCTGGAATATTGATGGCTCATCAGAAACATTGTTGCTTATCCATAACTCTATGGCTCAACAAGAGGTTGATCGACCAACATGAATACTTGGTGGGTAAACTCAAGTCAATGGATCAACATGATCACATTGATGACTCAACAAGACTACACATGGCACATCATGTACAATGAGGATCACGTCCAAGTACTCAATGGCACATGTAATTCGTTCATTGTCCATCATGAACAAGTAGTCGTACATCTTCAAGTTCAAGACACAGTCCAACATTCAAGAAGCAACTCAACTTGATCAACAACACTTCTGGAAGTTGATGACATCTAAGAAGAAAAATTAAGCAACATGATGCTCATGTTGCTCATCATATTTTAAGTGTTGATCATGAAGGCTCAAGAATTATGAAGACTCATAACTTGGATGGAACGCTAACAGAATACTAACGGAAATGGAATATTCCATCTATTCTCCGTTAAGTAGGGCAAAGGTGTCAACTGATGACTAAGTCATGATGACGTGTCAGCACCTGATTGGTCAAGCCATGTCATGGGATTTTCCAAAGCCTATAAATAGGCCCCTTGGGATCCATTATAAATTTGCTCTTTTTTTATCACTCCTGCTCATTCTGCACAATTGTTGCTTAGACTAGTCTTTAGAGAGCCATTTGAGAGTTTTAGTGTGTTTTACATTCAAACACTTGTAATTGAATCTTCATGAATATGAGACACATTTGAATCATTAATCTTAAGTCTAAAAACGTTTTTCTATTAATTTAATTGATTCATAACTCTTTATTTTCCGTACTACTTGCCACTTGACGATTCTGAAACTCTGTTTCAGTATTTTCAACACTTGAACTATTATAGTCTAGGTTTACTAAATTTTTCTCATTTCTTCAATATTCTATATTCTTCTAGGCTTGCATGCTAGAAAATTGTTTTGAAAAATAATCAAATAATCATAAAAAGTTTGGTTAATGAATTAACAAACAAAACATGAAAATAAACTTAGCAAATTGTAAAAGTTAGTTTTATAAATATTTAGAAATGCTATAATTTTTTTTTATAAAAGAAAGTTAAAAGGTTTTAACTAGAAAAACAAAACCCTATTTTAATAAGTAAATCAAACATTATACATGATTAAAAACAAACATGTGAACTAATAGTCTCTCGGCATGGGAACTGCTAAAGACAACGAACTTAATATTGAATATACATTATCTCTTATGTTCATATAGATATCTAGAACAAAAGGATAATTGATTAGTTACCTATATAGATTGTTTCATACCTTTTGGTTTTTGATTATAGATGTTTTGTCTTGTTTCATACCTTTTGGTTTTTATTATAGAAGTTTTGTCTTGGATCACACATAAATTCCACTTTACCTTTGCGATGTCAAGTTTAATTTGGGGTTTGTTGGAGATATATTATTGATACAATGTAAATAATAAAAGCATGGTCATATTGCGTTGCATGCAAAGTCAAACCTTAATTGCAAGAATCAATTCATAAGGGCTAGTTTCTTAAACATCATTCTTGTTTAGTTAACTATAAACTAAATAAAATAGTGGGACTTCTTTTAGACGTGCTTGATTAAATAGTTAGAGGTCTAGGGTTTTTAGTCAATTATAGTATTTAAAGATTTTGCGTGTATTCGACAAAATTAGCTGGTAGCGGGTAACTTGTAGCAGGTAGCGGGTAACGGGTAGCTTGTAGTTTGTAGTGTTTTGTTAAACGTTACATGAAGTAGCATTTGGATTTGGAGTGTTTTGTTTAAACTAAACCCTAGAAGCTTGTAGTGCCGAACGAGACTTTCTGTTCAAAACGGAGCGTTTTGTCAAAAACTATAAATTAGAAACTCCCAAACGCTCCGAACACGCCCTTTAAGTGAAAAACTCTAACACGGAAGAAGACAGTTTCCCCTTAAAAATCGCTATCAACCTCTTTTTCTCTCACTCTCTCTGTATTCAAAGCAAAACACACACCTAGAGTGTGTTTTTAGTGAGAGATTAAGCAAAAGAAAAACTATTGTTGCAATGCTTAGAGCTTTTGGTGTGAACAAGGCCGTTCCAAACATATTTTAGGCCCCGGGCCAATGAGAAAAAAGGCCTCTATATTCACAAAAAATTCATCAACTTTTTTATATTAACTCGATAATTGAATGTAAATTACTTTTACTGGCATTTATATATAATAAAGTATATAAAACTTTTAGGCCTCCTTAAAACATTGGTCCTGGACGGTCGCCCCTATTGTCCACCCTCTGGGACGGGCCTAGGTGCGAAACTAATAAAATGATTCTGTTTTTGATCCTTCGTTATAGTGAAAAGTATATTTCATTTTCTAAATTTCTTTTAGTTGCTAGTTTCTTTTGTATATTTCATCTTCTTTTAGAAAGTAAAAATAAATAAATAAATAAGTTTTTGTTGCATGTGTTCGATTTTGGTGTTTTAAATTCTTCTACTTTCGACGTATATCACTTATTAAATTAAATTTAATTGTTTTTAATTGTGTTAGTTGCATTATTGGAAATAGTTAAGATTAATTTAATTTAAAATTTGTTTTTCTTAAGGCTTTTAGGATTTAAATGAATTTTATTTTAGAAAGTATTAACGTTATTATTATTTTACATGCATGATCTAATAATGTTTTTAGCCAAGTTGTTTGTGCATAGGATGTTCATACCGTTTACACAGTGTTATTGTCTTTTTGACATATTTTGGTTGCTTATGATTACTTTTACAATTATGGTTTGTGACGTATGTTTTGCTTTGGCCATTTTCTACCTTTGATGTAATAGTTAGGAATTATTGTTGTTATTTTTATTATTATTATAGTTCTAATATTTATCGTCAAAAAAAAATAGTAATAAAAAAAAAAAAAAAAAAAAAAGAAGGCAAAAACTCTAACCAACCAAACATCATATGGGCTACTAGACCAGGCAGCCTAAAGCCTAAGCTGATAAGCCGAAATTGAAAGGAAGCCCAGTATGAGATAACCCAACAACCCGTGCCAACATGGTGGCATAGCGGCAGCAGTGGCCAAATTTTTCTCAGCATGTAGTAAAAAAATTAATCAAATTTCTGAACAAATCTCTTTAAAAGGAAGTTATGTTTGTCCCTCGGGATGGACCATATAATAAGATTTTTGGGCCTCGGCTAATTCATGGTCCTTTTTTGATTAACTATTGATTATCTTTTTGATTAACTATTGATTATGCTCTTTGAACGGATAACTCATACAAATATAATTACTATGCAATCAAGATAAGCCAATGAGTTATTTTTGATGTTTCATCAGAACATAAGACTTAATGCATATGACAAACATAGATTCAGGGACGGAGTCAGGTAAGAGACGATTAACCAAAAAATAAACATCCAAACATTTTTATAATTTTTTGATTTGGACTAGCGAATCAAACTTAAAAGTTTAGACGATGCTAGAAAATCAGTGTAAGCACGTGACTCAATATCATCAGAACAGATGGTCTTGTTGCATGCTTCTAGGGACAATGGTTTGTCAATAGTTATATATTTGGCTTATGAAATGCCACCGTCAAATCATTTAAAGTAGTACAAGTCAAAATAATAAATAATATAAGAATACAAACAAAAGAGTTAGCTAAACAAGGAAATATTCTAAAAGCGATATTTTTGCAGCCTTTTCAGAGGCTCTTTATGTAGCCTTTTAGAAGAATCATAAAGGCATAAAATCTTTTAAGTAGAATCATCAAAGAGAGATCTTTTGAAATAAATACTCATTAGTCAATTTCTTTTCTTCGAGATATCTTCCCTTCAAATTTGGCTATAAAAGAAAACACAATCAAGAACAAACACGCTAGTATACAATACAACTTACTACAAACCATGAATGATGAAGCCATTTTATCGTTGAGATGTTGTAGATAGACCCCAAGCTTCATGTTTATCTAGAGCAAGAGAGGAACATGAACTAGTCTTTGTATATAACGAATTAATTGATTCTAATCCATGAAACCAACAAGTTGTCTAGATCAACACGAGGGCACTAGAGGTTCTATCAGGTTATGAGTTAGTAGATGAAAACAAGACTCATTGTATTGATGGAGGCATCTTGCATCCAAAACAGTGAGTATATGAGAGAAAGTGTATTGTCAACAAGAAGAATACTTGATGTCATTATTCTTCTCAACAACTTTAACATTCATAACATTTTGGATGACTCCAGCTCTTTCTAAGTCTGAAAGGTAGAGGTACAGATAAATCGTAGATAGTCCTAAAAGTTAGATAATAGAAAGAAAAGAGAATACTTGTAAACATTAGATGCATAGCATAAGCAAACTATGTAAAGTTCTAAAAACTTAATAAAAGAATCACTTGTCTTTGTGTTTTTGTGTTTTGAGAAAGCAAGTGGAAGCAAATTTATTTCAAACAATTAAGTCATTGAAAGCATGTGAAGATCTGCAATCAATTTGTTTAGAGTCTTCTCATCCAATGCCTTAGTGAAAATGTCAGCCAGTTGATCAGTGGATGGAATGTGGAATAGCTCAACTTTTCCTTTTTGAACAATGTCTCTGATGAAGTGATGACGAATGTCAATGTGCTTGGTTTTAAAATGCTGCATTGGATTTTGTATCATCTGAATGGCGCTGGTTTTGCCACAACAGATAGGAGTTTTTGAGAAGTGTAGACCATAATCTAAGAGCTGATTTTGCATCCATAGAATCTAAGCACAACACTTCCAGTGGCTACATATTTAACTTTAGCGGTAGAGCAAGCCACTATTGTCTGCTTCTTGTTGGACCAGCTCAACAATCTATCTCTAGGCATTTGAACCCCTTCTGAAGTACTTTTACAATCAATCCCACATCCACCATGATCGGAGTCAGTATATCCCACCAGCTTGAACTCAAAATGGTGAGGATACCATAAACCAAGATTAGGTGTATGCTTTAAGTAATAAAAAAGATCCTCTTTACAACGAGAAAATGATATTCCTTAGGAGTGGCTTGATAACGTGCACATAATATGGTAGCAAACATAATGTCAGGATGACTAGCACCAAGATAGAGTAGTGAACCTATCATTCCTGATTATAGGGTTGCATTCACATCAACGCCAGTTGGATCAGCGGTAATAGACACTGATGAGGACATTGGAGTCTTTTCTTGCTTGCTATCAGAAAAAACCAAACTTCTTCAGCATGTCTGCAATGTATTTAGTTTGACAAACAAAAATTCCATCAGTTAATTATTTAACCTACACACCTAAAAATAAAGTTTGTCACCCACCAAGCAGTTAATATCGACGATTTCCAGGTGATTTTCATGTGGGATATCGGTTATCGGTATTTTTCAAAATAGCAGTGTCAAATATCGGTCCAAAATATCGGTCCAAAATATCGGACCGCAAAAATCAGTGATATTTACCGATATTTCCAGGCGATTTCCAGGTGGGATATCAGTTAAGTAATTTTACTTGCCTTAAGTCTTATGGACTTAACTTAACTGAACCTTTTATTATGTTATGGACTTAATTGTTAGTTTTAGGTCATAGACTCATGTTTTAAGTATTAACTGATCTTATTGCTATGTTAATTGTTACATACTTAAGTGTTAACTTGCTAGTTTCTATAGGTTTGATCATGTTGATGTGTTGAGTACATAATTCTTAAATGATGATGATGATATTAGAGTTGATGTGGATGATCTACATAAAATAATTGGATGCCTTGGTTGATGTGGACTTGAAGGAAGATTCCATGGCTTACGTAAGATTATCTTTCAAACATTGACAGTTTTGAATTTTGACTTTTTATATTACTGTTATATATGTTTTATGTTTATATATATTAATTATACATGATATAAAAATACCGATATCCCACCGCGATAACCTATATCCCAAATATCGGCCCTTGACCGATATTTGATTTTGGACCGCTATAACTGCCTAGGTCACCCATCATGCACTTAAGCAAGAATGATGTGAGGTCCTGAATGCTATCGTCGATATTAGTGGATCCAAAAATGATATCGTCGATATACACTTAAGCAAGAATGATGTGAGGTCCTGAATGCTTAATGAACAAAGTGTTGTTAATTTTACCTTGTTTGTATCCACTTACAAGAAGATAACTCGCCAATGTATCATACCACGCTCTAGGTGGCTACTTCAAACCATAGGCAGCTTCATCAAGACGATATACATGATTTGGAAATTTTTCAGTTTCAAGCCCTATAGGTTGCTCGAGAAAGACTTCTTCTTGAAGATCCCCATGTAGGAAGGCAGTCTTAACATGCATTTGATAGATTTTGAAGTTCTTGAATGAAGCAAAAGCAAGAAACAGACAAAATTGATCAACATTGGGAACAACAGGCTTAGTGTCATCCTGAGATTGAGTCCACACACGATTTCGTTCAAATTCATTCAGCTCATCCTACATAGCCTTGATCCATTTAGCTTCTTTCATGGAATCAACGACATTCTTTGGTTCAATAATTGAGAAAAAAATTCACAAACATGCAGAAGTTTTTGCTGACTCTGCTACGAGTGAGAATCCTAGAATTTGAATCTCCAATGATTTGAGATTCATGATGTTCTCAAAGAATTCTAGGATTAGAACATTCATTTGTATTATTTGGAACAGAATCTTCCTAACTAGATGGCTCATCTTCTTCAGAAACTCTAGGTTGATCTTCAGAGTTAGATTGGGAGTTGATAATTTAATCAACATTAGGAACAACGGGCTCACTGTCATTTGGCAAGAAATCAGGAACATGGTCTGAAGGACTAAATGTGAGTTCATTCATAATGGATGAAGGTTGATCAATCCAATCATGAATGAATGAGTCTTCATCGAAAGTGACATGAGAAGTTTCCTCAACAGTTTGCCTTGAAAGATTGAATACCCTGAAAGCCTTGGACACACTAGAGAAACCTATAGACACTCCTTCATCAGCTTTAGCTGCAAACTTAGATCGATGATCTCTTTTATTAAAAAATTAAAAAATACATCTAAACACATGAAAGTAAGATATGTCAGGTTTCCTCCCCTTAAGTAGCTCATAGCCAGTTTTCCTATGATGCTTAACAATGATGGAACGGTTTTGGGTATAACAAGTTGTGTTGACAACTTCAGCCCAAAATAACATAGGAAGACCAACTTCAACAACCATAGTTCTTCCAGCTACAATGAGAGTTCTATTTCTTCTTTCAGCATAGCCATTTTGTTGGGGAGTTCTAATAATAGAGAAGTTCTTAGAGATTCCAAAGATTGAGCAAAAGTCTACCACGGAGGAATTTCTAAATTCAGTGCCATGATCACTACATAATTGCCTGACTTTATGATCATAAAGAACTTCTCGTTGCTTAATGAGTGAAATGATTCATCAATAGCATGACGCTTCTTCCTTAAAAAGACTACCCACGTAATTCTTGAAAATTCATCCACAATAATGATTACTTCTTCCCAGCCCTTGACTTAATTGGGACTGGTCCAAAAAGGTCTATATGGAGAAGATGAAGATATTTGATAATGAAAGAACAGGACTTTGGCTTGAATGAGGACTTGGTTTTCGTTCCCTTTTCACACGTTGAGCATAGTTTATATTTGACAAATTGCATCTTTGGAATTTCTCACACAAGATGATTCCCAAAACTATTTGATATGTTCTTGAAGTTCAAGTGATATAACCTTTTGTGCCACAACCAAGTTATATGAGATTGAGCACGAGAGAAGAAGCAATGATAAAGAGAGTTATTAGCAGAGAACATATACAAGACATACATGTCATTATGTCGATTTGCAGTCAGAACAGTGACACTATTTTGATCAACAACTTTTCATTCTTTCTTATTAAAGTGAACTTCACAACCAGCGTCACGCTGTTGTCTGATTGAAATAAGATTGTGTTGAAGACCTTCCACGTAGGAGACATTCTTGAATACAACAAAATTTCACTTGATAGTTCCATATCCCTTTGTAGCTCCCTTGCCATTATCTCCATATGTAACAGTAGGAACATCCTTCTTTATGGAATCTTCCATAAGAGACTTGAATCTGGTTATATGTCTTGAGCAACCGCTATCTAAATACCAAATATGTTATTTACCCTAAAACTAAAATATACAATTAATATACATTGACCCATCTTCCAGTGGGTCACTTAAGAAAAACAATATTATAACAATCATCATGGAGACAATCTAAAGAGTTTCCCTTTTTGATCCACTTATCATTTCGAGTCATGATGTTGCCAGCGCGAGTGAAGCTCTTCTCAAAAGTGCACGCGCAGATTTTATGAGAAGCATCACCACATCGATAACAAATTCTGATTCCAGGATTCTTTCCTTTGGATTTTGGTTCCTTTTTAACTCTTGATTCCAAAGAATTTTGGTCATTAGATTTAAAAACTCTTGCTTTAATTCTGGACCAAGGAATATCATCGATGGTATGCTTAGATGACACTTTGCCACGAGTCTCAAGAGATATTGAAGAGTCATCTCGACTAGAAGATATTGATTGATCTCCAAGTTCAAAGTTGCTAATGGAGCAATGAGGAAAAATGCTAAGAATTTCGTTTACCGAGTGAACTTCACCATTAGATATAGGAAATTTCAGCAAAATCTTAGTGGAGGGAAGAACATACTTACGATGAGGAGGTTGGCGGGAAAGATCAAGAGCAGATAATTGAGATACAAATATGGTGTTACCATTAGATCCAGTAATGCAAGGAGTATCAATTCAGGTTAGATTTATAAAAATAAGTACTTACAAATATACTCTTAAAGTCTTTCTCTAGACAATTAGCGTTTTAAAATGTTTGTTTTATTCTCTAACTTTTTTATTAAGGACACAACACCTTCTATATCGCCTCCAAGAATTTTCTCACACTGATCAGGAATCTGATCATTAATAATTCTGATGACATTATATTGAGAAGAGACCTAGTTTTTTTAATATAAGTTGAGTGCATCTAGCATGATCAACAATTTTTTCTTTTTTAGAGTAAAGAAAATTGTTGGTCAGTGTTGTGACATGATCTGCAGGGAACTGGTTGCTTGTAGACGGGTTTGTCCTGGAGTTTTACCAGAGAACACAACACAGAAAAATCGTTAAAGGACGACCGGGGGTTCTCCCGGGACGTCGCTCTGACGATCAAGTTAGTCTTTTCTCAGAGAGAGTTTTAGGGTAAATTGTATGTGGAAGAAGATGGATCTCTTCCTTGGGCAGGAAGAGATCCTTTTATACTTGTTACTAACGAAATAAGGTGACTCCCCCATGTGCGAGTGAGACGTGGCACTCTCTTATTAGGAGAAGTATGCCCACGATAACTAACTGCCAGGTGACATCAGTTCTGGGCATCAGCAGGCTCCTTGTCATGACCTGATTGGTCATTAGAGAATGAGAAGATCACGAGGAATATTCTTTCCTCGTGAGGGGAAGCGGGCTACTAGCTCAGCATTTCCTACTTGGGCCAAGACCGGGTCCCGACCAAGGCCCTGGCTTTATAACGTCTTGTCAGTGCTTTCCGTCAAGTTTAACGTTACCGCATACAGTAACGTTAACAAGTCCCTTAGACCAGTAGGCTTCTGCGTTAGTGACGTAGCAGAGTCGTTCTGGTCTACCTGTAGACAGGTGGTGAACTACTATTGCTAGTCTGTGCTATTGTCAGGACGAAGTCGCTGTTCTTTGGCGGTTTCATCATGAGACGGTTTGTTACTCCTTTAGTAGAATTTAAACCCTCGTTCCTCTACACGTTTCCACCTCACTCTATGCCTTTCTCTTTTTGCTTTCTTCCTCCAAAGAACCCTTTCGACCTTTTCTTGCATTCTTCCATGGCTACCGCTCGTCCTTTAGGAAGGGAACTTACTACTGAGGAATGGGAGTCCTTCCAGTTCCAATTTGGGTTTGTCCCCAGACATGAGGTTCAAATACCTCTTATCGATGCATCGCTCTATAGTCCTTCCAGTTCTGATTGCCTTGATCAAGGCGGGTATACATTTGCCCACTACGAACTTTTTCAACCTGATCATCCGTGAATATGGGTTTTCTGTGAGGGAACTGCCCCAATAGCCATAAATAAGATAGTGGGCTTTGATCTTCTCTGCCGTGCCCTAGGCCATCAGCCGACTGTCCCGGCGTTCAAGCACTTTTCCAGTGCTTCCACCCGGTCTGGGACTCGGACCCTTTCTCTTCGGCGATGAGTCCCTACCCTCATCCATGATAAGAAATCCAAGAAGAATTGGTAGGTGAAATTTTTGTGGGTGAACAGCGACCTAGTGGTGCTTAGCTGTCTAAGGACTAAGGCGTATGTCGACCGCGCTCCAATGCTCTTTGCTGCTGACAAAGAGTTGGCTGATGCTCTAGAGAAGGTTAGCATCAACGGTGAGGACTGGATCGACTGCTTCTTGGCCGCTGGCGGGATGAGCGCCGCTTGGAGGGATCGTGGGAAAATGCCTGAGTTTTTCGTCGAGAGAGAAGGTATGATGTTTCTTCTTCTGTTTTTTCTTGCCCTCCCCCCTTTTTTTACTCGGTAAGGTGCGTTAAAATCGGTAATTTTGTTAACCGCTACTGCCTTTGTTTTGTTGTCAGGTGTGGAGGAGGTTATCTCCTTATAGAAATCTATTCAATGTTTATTTGATGGTGATCTTGAGTGTCACGACGTCGACCTTGTAGAGACTCTTCCACCCCCTGTTTCTGGTCGGGGAATCGAGGCTATTGGTTGTTCTAAAAGTGTTGTTGGCGCCGGCGAGGATCCGGATCTGCAGAACGTTGTTGTTACTGGTGCTTCTTAGAAGGATCCTGTCCCTTCCGGGTCCCCAAGGAGTCTCTGTCGTGTCAAAAGGCGATTCGCCTTGCTGGAAGCCTCTTCCACGCGGCAGCTATGAGACATCTAGCACTGTGCCCCCACTTCGCAACAAACGTAAATTGAGTTTCTTGCTAGGGGGTTCCATGGGTTCCACCAGTGCCCCCGATGAAAGTCCTTCGAAATTTTTGGAGGGGGTACAAAACAGAGCGACTGAACTGGCCGGTCATAAAGAGAAAAGAAACACCTATATGATCGACCCTGATCCTACTACTAAGGGAGCCAAGGCGAAGACTGGATCTACGCCCTCTCAGGGTCTTGTGCCACCTTCTTCTGGTAAAACATGAACTGTTCCTCCTCCTTCAGGGTCTCATTCAGGCGCCTACAGGCCATCTTGGAGCCTAACCCCCAGAGACCTCGTGTCCGACCACGACACTGCTCTTGTGTGGTGTCGACATGGTTTTCCGCCCGCCACAACTGAAGCTTTGTCCATCTTGGCGGATGAGCGCATGGCCGACGGTCTTCTCTATCCCACCGCCCAAGTGTCATCTTACCTGGTTTCAACTGCCGAGCGCATTTCCGACTTAGAGGCTATCAAGTCTTATGCGGACAAGATGAGTATTGAATGTGCAGAGTTGAAGGCCTAGGTGGCGAAGATGGAATCCGACAAGCGGATGAGCACAATTACATAGAGATTCGCCTATCACTCTAGAATTCAAGATACTAAATGACCTAGCATGCATGCCTATTTATACTTGAGGGATCAGACCTAAAACCTTAATGGGCCAAGCCCATTGGCCCGTAGGCCCATGAAGGGTGTCAACCAATCACAATCCGCCATGCATCATCTTCTGGAACATTCTTGAGCATTATCATATTCTAGGCATACCTGGATCAACATGGCACAACAAAGGAATCAATATGGCGCATCACGTACCAAGATGGTCCATGATAGCGTAATAGCTTCTTCATGGCGTAACAGCAGCCCTAGTTGGTGTAACCGGGATCTAAATGGCGCAAGAGGATCAAGTATGGAACACAACATCAATCTTGGAGCAGCAGCATCACCATGAGCAACAGGTACATGCATGGCTCAACAAGAAAACAAGATGGCGCAAGATGAGAACTAGATGGTACAAGAGCATCCCTCTTGACCCATCGTTTCATCATGTGGCACAACAAGGACCCAGTGTTGCTCCATATCTCTTCCAAGTGCTCCAAAATCCTTCCAGGTGCTCCAAACCCCCTTGAACACGATCCGTTCCCTTGGCACTTGATTAGTTCCTTTGTCTGATGATCCATTCCTCTCTCAGAAGATCCGTTCCTTTGTCACATGCATGTTGAGAGCTCTGAAATAAAGAATACTCCCCTCCTGTCCGTGGAATTAGGTATCCTTGACCGAACCACGTAAATACTGTGTCTTTTGTGCTTTTGGTTTTGCTTGTTATCCGCTTTACTTCCTAACAAGTGGTATCAGAGCTGCGGTTTGTATTCATGTGATTGAAAATGTCTACTCACAAGTTCGATTTGGAGAAGTTCAATGGCTCAAAGGACTTCACTTTGTGGAAGGTGAAGATGAGGGCTCTTCTGGTTCAACAAGGATGTGCAGCGGCACTGGAAGGAGAGGAAAAAATGCCAAAGGACATGGCGACTGATAAGAAGGTGGATATTCTGAAGAAGGCACATAGTTCCATTATATTGAGCTTGACAGATGAAATAACGAGGGAGTTTTTGTGGATCAAACAACTGCTTCTGAGCTATGGGATAAACTTTGTGACAAGTACCATAACAACTCACTGACGAACAGGTTGTATCAGAAACAAAGGTTGTACACTCTCAGAATGTCTGAAAGTACCCAAGTGAAAGATCATCTGGATAACTTCAATCGTATCATCTTGGATCTACAAGGTGTTGATGTGAAGATTGAAGATGAAGATCAGGCACTCATTCTCTTATGTTCACTTCCTAACTTATATGAGAATTTCGTTGATACCATGCTTAATCGTAGGACAATGATCACTGTGAATGATGTGAAGGACACTCTGATGTCCAAGGAACTGAAAAGAAAAATTTCAGGTGGAGAGGAGGTGTCCAGTTCCGGTTTGTTTGTAGGGAGAGTGATGATAGAAGAGAGGAAAGGGGAAAACAGAGGGAGATCACGTTCAAAATAAAAGTCTAAAGGTTCATCAAGCATGGAATGTTATAACTCTAAGGAGAAGGGGCACTTCAAGCAAAATTGTCCACAAGTGAGGAATGGGAAGTACAAGAGTGAATCAGGCAGCAATAACACTGTTGTTGTGGTTCAAGAAAGTTCTAATGAAGGGGACGATGGTGATGTACTGACTGTGTGTACATCAAATTCTGTTGATGCTTAGGTCTTGGATTCTGGAGCATCCTATCACATGACGTATAATTGTGACTGGTTCGAATCCTTCAAAGAGTGGGATGGCACCGTTAAGATGGGTGATGATTGGGTGAGCAGTATCAAAGGTAGTGGCATGGTGCAGATCAAGATGCATGATGGCATGGTCAGGAAATTAGATTGCTAGTATGTTCCAGAACTTCGGAAGAATCTAATTTCTCTTGGCATATTGGCTAAGAATGGGATGAGGTACGCTGGTGAAGGCGACTAGGTCAAAGTGACCAAAGGATCTCTGTTTATAATGAAAGGGAAGATGAATTGTGGAGGGATCTATATGCTAGAAGGCAGTACGGTTATGGGAACAGTGGCTATCTTCCAATCCTTGAATGAAGGTGATGACAAGAAAGAGTTGTGGATCGTAGGTTGGGGCACTTAAGTGAGAAGGGCATGTCAGTTCTAAGTAAATAAGGACTGCTTGGTGGAGAGGCTACTGGAAAGATAATGTTTTGTGATGCTTGGATCAAGGGAAAGCATCACAAAGTGAAGTTCGGTACCGGTCAACACACAAGAAAGGAAATCCTGGAGTAAGTTCACTCGGATCTGTGGGGTCCTACACCAGTGAAGTCTTAAGTAGGATGCTCATACTTCATGACGTTCATTGATGACTATTCTAGGAAGGTTTGGTTGTACTTTCTGAAGACGAAGGATGAGGTGTTTGGGAAGTTCAAGGAGTGGAAGACCATGGTTGAGAAAAGGACTGGAAAACAGGTCAAGACTTTGAGGACTGACAATGGGTTGGAGTTCTTCAATGCTCCATTTGATAATTTCTGCAAGGCAGAAGGTATAGTGAGGCACCGCACTGTACGACACACACCACGACAAAATGGAGTGGCAGAACGTATGAACCAAACACTCACAAAACATGCAAGGTGGATGCGGATATTTGCTAACTTATCCAATCAATTATGGGCGGAAGTAGTTAATACTGCATGCTATTTGGTGAACAGATCACCATCAACTGCAATAGACTTAAAGACTCCTCAAGAGGTATGGTCCGGGAAGCCTTCTGACTATTCTGGTTTACGTATATTTGGATGCCCTGCATATGCTCATGTGAATGATGGTAAACTTGAGCCAAGGGCAATGAAGTGCATATTTCTAGGATGTGCGACAGGAGTAAAAGGTTATCGACTGTGGTGTACAGAAGAAGGAAGAACTCCTAAATTTATCATGAGCAGAGATGTGACCTTTAATGAATCTGCTATGGGTAACCAGGGAGGAGGTGAAACAAGTCAAGCAGGGAACAAAGATCAGGGTGCTAGCCAGAAGGTGGAGTTTGCATCTCAAACTCCAGACAAAGTTGTGATAAGTGACAAAGAGCAAGGCGGCAGTGAACAACCTGGACAAGATGAAACCCAAGAGCAACACATGGGATCTTCGTCCAGTGGTGTTGATGCCAGGAAAGATGATGGGTCTGAATCTATAGCAAGGAGAAGATCGAAGAGGGTTATTCGACAACCTGACAGATATATAGGATGTGTAAATTCAGGTGAACTTGACTCCATTGCTTTTGCTTTAGCAATTGGAGAAGGCATTGACACCGATGAGCCTCAATCGTATAAAGAGGCTGTGGTGAGTAAAGAAGCAAATGTCTGGTTGATTGCCATGAATGAAGAAATGCAATCTTTAGAAAAGAATGAAACATGGGATCTTGTTCCATTACCAAAGGGAGCAAAGCCAGTGGGATGCAAGTGGATCTTTAAGAAGAACGAAGGGATACCAGGAGTTGAACCTGCTAGGTTCAAGGCAAGGTTGGTGGCAAAAGGGTTCTCTCAGAAAAAAGGAATTGATTATCACTAGGTGTTCTCACCGGTCGTGAAGCACAAAACAATTCGAGTTCTTCTGGCCATGGTGAGTGCATTTGATCTGGAGCTTGAACAACTTGATGTGAAAACTGCATTTCTTCATGGAAATTTAGAAGATAATATTTATATGTCCCAGCCAGAAGGGTTCCTTGATGCTAACAAGGATCATGTTTGTTTGCTGAAGAAATCCCTATATGGTTTGAAGCAGTCTCCACGACAATGGTACAAAAGATTTGATTCATTCATGATCTCGAATGGCTACACTCTGAACCAGTTTGAAAATTGTGTTTACTCAAAGGAAGTGTCAGCAGATTCCTACATATATATGTTGCTATATGTTGGTGATATGCTCATCGCAACCAAAGTCCTGCCTGGAATAAATGATTTAAGGCGACCCTGAAGAATAAGTTTGAGATGAAGGATTTGGGAGCAGCAAAGAAGATACTGGGGATGGAGATACAAAGGGGTATAAAAGCAGGGAGGTTGTGTATTTCTCAACATAAGTACATTGTGAAAGTTCTGCAATCCTTCAATTATGATCAGTCCAAGGCAGTTGGAACTCCTTTGGCGGCTCACTTTAAACTTGGTCCAAGCACTACATCCACTACTAATGAGGAAAAGAAGAACATGACCAGGGTTCCATACTCTAATGTTGTTGGAACTCTCATGTATGATATGGTTTGTACCAGATCTGATTTGGCTCATACAGGTAGTGTGGTTAGCAGGTTTATTAGTAATCCGGTGAAGACTCATTGAGAAGCTGTAAAGTGGATCTTGCAATACTTGAAGAGAGCGACGGATGTTTGCCTGGTGTTTGGAGCAAATATGAAGAGTGACTTGGTGGGAAAGGATGACTCTGATTATGGTGGTGACTTGTTGAAGCATAGGCCGCGGACGTGCTACATATTCACTTTATTCGAATGTGCCATCAGTTAGAAGTCAACGTTACGAGATACCGTTGCTTTGTATACAACTGAATCCAAGTAAATATCCATGAAGGTAGGAATAAAGGAGGAGATATGGTTGCAATGGCTTATTCAGAGTCTTGGTCTGAAGGTGGAGAAACCTGTCTTGTATTGTGACAGTCAAAGTGCTTTGAATCTTGCAAAGAATCCTGTGTATCACGTGAAGACGAAGCATATTGATGTCAGGATGAATTTTATTCGGGATATTATGGAGGGAGACAAGGTTTCAATACCAAAGATTGATACCAAGGTCAACCCAGCAGATATGTTGACAAAGTCATTGCCCACAGAGAAGTTCAAGCTTTGCTTGGACTTGGTTGATGTTCGCAGGAGGTAGTTCCCTTCGGGGACGAATGGAAGGAAGGGAGAGGAAGTTCTTGTTTGAGGTGGAGTTTAGAGGATGCTCAAGTCAAGGTGGAGATTGTTAAATGTGAGTCGAGCATTTGGATCAGGTTCATGCAACATTCGGATCACTTGGACTTCAATGGAGCACTTGTGGTTCATGGAGCATGTGACAAAGGAACGGATCTTCTGAGAGAGGAATGGTTCATCAGACAAAGGAACTTATCAAGTGCCAAAGGAACGGATCGTGTTCAAGGGGTTTTAGAGCACCTGGAAGGATTTTGTAGCACTTGGAAGAGATATGGAGCAACAAAGGGTCCTTGTTATGCCACATGATGAAGAGATTGGTCAAGAGGGATGCTCTTGCACCATCTTGTTCTCCTCTTACGCCATCTTGTTTTCTTGTTGAGCCATGCATGGCCTTGTTGAGTCATGCATGTGCCTGTTGCTCATGGTGATGCTGTTGCTCCTTGATTGATGTTGTTCACCATACTTGATGCTCTTCCGCCATTTCGATCCCTGTTGTGCGAGTCACATTTAACACTCAAGGGCTTGGTGCATGTGCAAGCGGCTTGTGTTGCGGCGAGTGTGGAGCAGGAGAAAAGAGCTTCAACAGAACTGGTGGTTGCTGGGGAATTTGATTCGGAGGTGGAGATGGATGTGGCCACCAAGACTTGGGAGATGGAGGACGTCATTGCAGACGTTCACAGAGACTGATTTTGTTGGTTATCTCCACCTTGGCGACACAGATTTGGCCGGGCTCCGTGTTCTTTGTCAAGATGCTCAGAGTGATGAGTCGGGTCCTGGCCCAAGCTCTCCACCTGGTGATGGTACTGCCCCTGCTCACGAGTAACGTTATTTTCCCGGTTTGTTTTGATGGAGCTTATGTGAACAATATTTCATCTTTCTCTTTTTTTTCTCTTTGCTGCCCTTCTTGTGTAGCACCCGATTCCTGGTACGCACTTAAATTAAAGGAAATATTACATTTTACTCTGGGACTCGGCGAGTTGGAGGCCCAACTCGTCGAGTAGACTCGACTGACAATCGGAGGTTTAAGTGACCTACTCGACGAGTCGGAAGACCGACTCGACGAGTAGGAGCTGTCTGGACAAAACCCTAATATTTAGGGTTTGCACCCTATTTAAACTCTTTATCTCATCCCAACCCAGCCTCCATCACCCTCCCAACTCAAAGAAACCCTAGTTTGAAACCGTAAACCATTTTTGAGTGATTTTGAGCTGTTTTGTGCCTTTTGTGTGTGTTTGAAGTTGAAGGAGAAGAAGAGAGCTTAGGAGATCAAGAGGAAGCTAGTAGATGCAGATGTTTTGCTTCATTCTCAATCCATTCAAGATAAAAAGCTTAAACCTTGACCATCTATTTCCTAGATCTTGTTTTGGGGCTATTTTTCTACCTTTTCTAAGCTTTTGAGAGGCTATGCTCAGATTTGCTTGTATATGTGGGTTTGTACTTCAGATCTGGAACCATTGAGGGTTCCCATGGTATAAAGGTGCCAACTTTATGGCCATGGGAGACCCATGCATCACATAAACCCCATTTTATGTCTTTTTGGGCCAAAGGCCCCATGCATGGACATCAAGTTCGTAGCTTTACGTATAAAAGGGGCCCTAGGAGGTCAGATCTATGATTGGGATGCACTAAGTCCCACTAAAATCGACTATATAGCTTTGGACAAAGAGGGACTCAGCGAGTCACTTGGGTGACTCGGCAAGTCGGGATCCTTTTACCCCCAAAACGTCTTCTGGAAATGATTTTGGTTGAGTGGAAGGAACACTCAGCCTAATAGGGGTTTGTTTTGGACCTGGGAACCATGGGACTCGACGAGTGTATGAACAGACTCGGCGAGTCCAAGGCAATCTCCCAACTTATAAAGACGGACTCGGCGAGTCGATTGAAGATTGTCTGATGTTTTGTTGAAGGCGAACTCGTCGAGCTCTTGCTAGACTCGACCGGTAGGGACGAGTTTATGACATTTTGTGGTTATGGGGACTCGACGAGTTGGCGGGCCAAATCGACGAGTCGAGTCAACCAGATGTTGACTTTGACCATGGACTTGACTTGGACATTGACTGGGATTGAGTGACCCTTGCAAGGGTTACGAGTATGAGTTGATAACTTAGAAGAGTTGTCGTGTAGGGATTGAGGAGTCGGGGAGAGTCGATTTCCACACCGAGATCAGTGCAGACACTACGCGACAACGAGGTGAGTTACCTTCCAGTAGCGGTGGGTTTACGACCACAATGTCGGCCCACCAGTAGGAGTTGTATGTTAGATGATTGTCTTTGTGATATTAATATAGGTTTGCTACTACCTTTTATGTTTATGTGCTAGCATGATATGTTATATTTGATAGTGGTAGTAGGGGGAGAATAGTCCCCAAGTTCGGTCATTAGGACCGAAGGTAGGTCGGGCATTCCAGAATTGCCTGACAGTATGTTTATGCTATGATATTATGTGGTAGTAGTAGGAGGTGAAATAGTCCTCGTATGTCGGTCGTAAGGACCGACGGGTAAGTCAAGCACCCCAGAATGGCTTGACCTGGGTAGTCAGGCACCCCAGAATTGCCTGGAAGTATATGTGTTATATGGTAGTGGTAGGGGTGAAATAGTCCCTGGTAGTCGGGTGAAATAGACCGACGGGTAAGTCAAGCACCCCAGAATGGCTTGACCTGGGTAAGTCAAGCACCCCAGAATGGCTTGACCAGGGTAAGTTAAGCACCACAGAATGGCTTGACCTGGGTAGTCAGGCACCCCATAATTACCTGACAATATGTTATTGTATGGTGTGTGGTATGATGGGGGAACTCACTAAGCTTCGTGCTTACAGTTTTTAGTTTTGTTTCAGGTACCTCTTCAGCGAAGGGGAAGGTGCCGACGCGGTAGCGGCACATCACACACACGCATGATTTCCGCATTATGAGATTTACTTGGGATTATACTCTGATTTTTATTACTATTGATGATATGGTTTGAGACACATTTTTATGGTTTTACAAATTGATTTGACATCGGTAATGTTTTTGGTAAACTATTTTATGTGTTACTTAATTAAAAATGAAATTTTTGGCCTTGAAAATTGTGATGTTACAAATTGGTATCAGAGCCTTAGTTTGAGAGATTCGGATACACTCTCGGGTGTGTCTGACCTCAAACTGAGGACGTGATATGAAAATTTTCAAAAGAAAATCATTTTATGAAAAGAAGTTTGAAAAGAGAAAAAGGAACTTTGAAAAAGAACAAGATGTGTGATTTGCGCGACCGACCGAGCTCAAGTAAGTTTTCCCCAAGATACCCATACATATTATGTTATGATATGATATGATTATGAGAAATGCATGCTAGATTAGGGCTAGAGGATCTAGGAAGGATGCCTTATATGCCTACTGTATATGTATGAGAACTGCATGCTAGATTAGGGCTAACGATCTAGGAAGATGCCTGATATGCCTGCTATATGTGTTTTTGAGCTGCAAGATGTTACTGATTAGTCAGTTATATGATAGATTGGATAGAGTATGATTCGATTGGGTTACTCAATGCCCGAATGCTGTTGCTTTGTGCTTCGGGAGTCCTAGTTATCTTTAGCTAACTAGTAAATGAATACGTTAAATTGCATATTGCAAGGACGAAATAATTTCAGAAGGTTAGGTCTAGCCCTACTGCGCAGCTCTTGTTTGAGTCCAACTGTTATGGGATAGGACTTTTCATTCGAAGAATTATTTGGTCTTAGTGATATGTAATGGTATTCGCAAGCTAGTTAGGTAAGGGTAGCAGGGGCTCCTTATGCAGCTGATGGCGGAGAGTAGGTCGGAGAGTTACCCTAGGTTAAGCCTAGGACGAGATTGGAAAAGAGTGCAACAGTAGTAGAAGGGACTTGGTGAAGTCAAAGCAATCCTTGAGGAAAGTACGGATAGATGTGGAAGGTAGTATGGGCCCGTACTAATGAAAGTAGAGGATCCGTACTCGAGTCAAGGAGGGCCGAGATAGAACCAGGAAACTTGTAGAGTGTATGAGACCTCCTGAGGTTTATGTATGATTCTGACAGCTATGTGTTATGTTTCAGAATGGTGATGATCACATGTCATAGAGGAGG
This sequence comes from Lactuca virosa, assembly GCF_052849685.1. Classification (NCBI taxonomy): domain Eukaryota; kingdom Viridiplantae; phylum Streptophyta; class Magnoliopsida; order Asterales; family Asteraceae; genus Lactuca; species Lactuca virosa. The sequence goes on along the minus strand of NC_136428.1, from coordinate 416,535,137 downwards.
AGGTTCAGGGTCAGGATCTGGTTCAGGATCAGGTTCGGGAGCAGGTACCGAGCCAGTTGATGGGGGACTACGTGAGTTCATCGCTTATGAGATCACGAGAGGTATCCTTGAGTCGACCCTGGTGATTTTCGGGTCGATCAAGGAAGGGACCATAGAGTTGATGGAGGATCGCCTCAGGGCGTTCAGGAGCGATATGGCATCCAGTCGGTCAGGATCACGCACACTGTCCTTCAAGGACTTCAGGAGCAGTGGTGTGCCGGATTTCCATGGGGCTAAGGACCCCATCGCAGCCAGGAGATGTATTGCAGACATTAAGTCTGCACAGTTGACGAGCTTCTGCCCTGAGGGATCGAAGGTGCGATATGCTGCAGGTTGTTTGAGAGACCGGGCCAGGGATTGGTGGGAGTCGGTTGGTGACTCGTTGGGAGCCTCGGCGATTGAGGCTATGACTTGGTCGGACTTTGTGACCAAGTTCAGGTCTGAGTTTGCGCTAGCTGTAGAGCTTCAGCAGCTGGCCAGGGAGTTTCTGGATAAGAGGCAGATGGCGGAGTCAGTGGCGGAGATTACCGCCATGTTCCGGGAGAGGGCATTGTTGGTGCCCAGTATGCTGGAGATGAGGATATGCGGAAAACCTGTTATCATGATATGTTGAGGGAAGCCATCCGGGAGCATGTCAGCTTCTCGGCATGCCCGACCCTTTATTCCATGATTGCCAGGGCGAGGGAGAGGGAGATAGACTTGGAGCACCTCAGGAAGAGGATAACGGAGGAGAGACAGGTTACTAGGGCTTCAAGGAAGAAACCCAAGGGAGCAGACACTAGGCCGAAGGGCCCGTCGGGACAGGGCCGCTGCAGGAAATGCGGCAGGGCTCATGAGGGGGTTTGTAGGATGGGATCATCGGGCTGCTACAAGTGCGGCAAGACGGGGCACTTTAGTAGGGATTATACCGCCCCTGCGTCCACTTTCCAGACATCGGAGTTGCCATGCTTTCAATGCAACTAGCGAGGCCATAAAAAGGCCAATTGCCCTCAGTTGACAGCAGCAATGCCAGTGAAGGCGCCAGCTCCAGCGACCATGCGGATCACTGATGGTCGGCAGGGCAAGACAGAGGCTCCAGTGGTGAGGAGCCGAGCCTTCCAGTTGACTACCAAGGACGCACGCGCCGCACCCGATGTGGTGACGGGTATGATTTCTTCTCCGTAGATTTTATTTTATGTTGCTTATGATATTGATGTGCCATACGATATATCTTTTTTAGGATCGTTCCATGTGAACGGTATCCCAGTTCAGGTGTTGTTTGATTCGGGCGCTACCCGATCATTTGTCTCTCTTGCGCTTAGCAATTGGTTCGGATCAGGACCCCGAGTGGGGGAGAGCTGGTGATTCAGGGCGAGAGGCCGCAACGCGGACCAGCACTATGTTCAGCAGCGAGGGTCAGGCGCTACCTTCAGCAGGGCTGTGCTGGCTATGTCGCCTATGTTATGGAAACCCGAGAGGAGGGTAAGACGACGGTGACAGATGTTCCGGTGGTGCAAGATTACGTGGATGTATTCCCAGAGGAGCTGCCTTGGATACCTCCGGAGCGACAGGTGGAGTTCAGGATCGACCTAGTCCCTGGTGCGGCTCCGATAGCCAAGGCACCATATCGGTTGGCTCCTCCTGAGATGCAGGAGTTGTCTACGCAGCTGCAGGAGCTGTTAGACAAGGGATTTATTAGGCCGAGTAGTTCACCTTGGGGAGCCCTGATCCTGTTTGTAAAGAAGAAAATATTGCATTTTATTCTGGGAGTCGACGAGTTGGAGGCCCAACTTGTCGAGTAGACTCGACTGACGATCGGGGGTTTAAGTGACCTACTCGACGAGTCGGAAGACCGACTCGACGAGTAGGAGTTGTCTGGAAAAAACCCTAATATAGAGTGTGCACCCTATTTAAAAACTTTATCTCATTCCAACCCAGCCTCCATCACCCTCCCAACTCAGAGAAACCCTAGTTTGAAACCCTAAACCCTTTTTGCGTGATTTTGAGCTCATTTATGCCTTTTGTATGTGTTTGAAATTGAAGGAGAAGAAGAGAGCTTAGGAGATCAAGAGGAAGCTAGTAGATCCAGAGGTTTTGCTTCATTCTCAGTCCATTCAAGGTAAAAAGCTTGAACCTTGACCATCTATTTCCTAGATCTTGTTTTGGGGCTATTTTTCTGCCTTTTCTAAGCTTTTGAGAGGCTATGCTCAGATTTGCTTGTATATGTGGGTTTGTACTTCAGATCTAGAACCACTGAGGGTTCCCATCAGATTTGCTTGTATATGTGGCAACTTTATGGTCATGGGAGACCCATGCATCACATAAACCCCATTTTATGGCTTTTTGGGCCAAAGGCCCCATGCATGGACATCAAGTTCGTAGCTTTACGTACCAAAGGGGCCCTAGGAGGTCAGATCTATGATTGGGATGCTCTAAGTCCCACTGTATTCGACTGTATAGCTTTGGACAAAGAAGTACTCGGCGAGTCACTTGGGTGACTCGGCGAGTCGGGACGCTTTTTCCCCCATAACGTCTTCTGGAAATGATTTTGGTTGAGTGGAAGGAACACTCAGCCTGATAGGGGTTTGTTTTAGACCTGGGAACCATGGGACTCGACGGTTGTATGAACAGAGTCGGCGAGTCCAAGGCAATCTCCCAACTGATGAAGAGAGACTCGGCGAGTTCAAGAGGAACTCGGTGAGTCATCGACTGAACATCTTCTTATGGATGAAGATGAACTCGACGAGTTTAAGAACGAACTCGGTGAGTCGGTTGAAGATTGTCTGATGTGTTGTTGAAGGTGAACTCGTCGAGCTCTTGCTAGACTCGACGGGTAGGGACGAGTTTATGACATTTTGTGGTTATGGGGACTCGACAAGTTGGTGGGCCAACTCGGCGAGTCGAGTAAACCAGATATTGACTTTGACCATGGATTTGACTTGGACATTGACTGGGATTGAGTGACCCTTGTAAGGGTTACGAGTATGAGTTGATAACTTAGAAGAGTTGTCGTGTAGGGATTGAGGAGTCAGGGAGAGTCGATTTCCACACCGAGATCAGTGCAGACACTACGTGACAGCGAGGTGAGTTACCTTCCAGCAGCGGTGGGTCTACGGCCACAATGTCGACCCACTAGTAGGAGTTGTATGTTAGATGATTGTGTTTGTGATATTCATCTAGGTTTGCTACTACCTGTTATGTTTATGTGCTAGCATGATATGTTATATGTGATAGTGGTAGTAGGGGGAGAATAGTCCCCAAGTTCGGTCGTTAGGACCGAAGGGTAGGTCGGGCACCCCAGAATTGCCTGACAATATGTTTACGCTATGATATTATGTGGTAGTAGTAGGAGGTGAAATATTCCTCGTATGTCGGTCGTAAGGACCGACGGGTAAGTCAAGTACCCCAGAATGTCTTGACCTGGGTAGTCAGGCACCATAGAATTGCCTGGCAGTATATGTGTGTTATATGGTAGTGGTAGGGGGTGAAATAGTCCCCGGTAGTCGGGCGAAATTGACCGACGGGTAAGTCAAGCACCCCAGAATGGCTTGACCAGGGTAAGTCAAGCACCCCAGAATGGCTTGATCTGGGTAGTCAGGCACCCCCGAATTTCCTGACAGTATGTTATTGTATGGTGTGTGGTATGATGGGGGAACTCACTAAGCTTCGTGCTTACAGTTTTCATATTTGTTTCAGGTACCTCTTCAGCGAAGGGGAAGGAGCCGGCGCGGTAGCGGCACATCACACACACGCATGATTTCCGCATTATGAGATTTACTTGGGATTGTACTCTGATTTTTATTACTATTGATGATATGGTTTGAGACACGTTGTTATGGTTTTACAAATTGATTTGACATCGGTAATGTTTTTGGTAAACTATTTTATGTGTCCTTTAATTAAAAATGAAATTTTTGGCCTTGAAAATTGGGATGTTCCATCGTGACATCCCTATATAAACCCCCAGGCTACCTCCTTGCATCGATTTCGCTCATGTGGCGTTGGATGATCAATACTTGTTGTCAAATGGTAAATGTATACAACCTCTTTATTTATTTTTGAAGGTTGAAAATAAGGACCATCTGAATTGCTCTTTGTCTTTTTTCTAATTTTATTGTTGGAGTGTTATAAGACTGGAAGTGGTAAAGTAATTCTTGTTGGTTAAATTTACATTCTAAAACTAATACACAATGCCTTTGCTAACATTCAATTTATCTTTCACACTCGTTTTAAGAATAAAAATGGCGCATGATCTACGCATTCCAAGTTCTTGGGATTGCACGCCCATCCTGTGCTTCTAGTACGTAAGCGCGGTTCCTATGGGCTTCCATAATTTTGTACAGTCCCTCCCAAAAGACACTGAGTTTTCCCAATGGCTCGGCATGACTGGACTCGTTTTTCCTTAACACCCATTCTCCAACTTTGAAATTCTTGACCCAGACTTGACGGTTGTAATAGTTCTCGGTACGCGATTTGTACAATACTTGGCACATCTGTGCAGCCTCGTGTTTTTCATCTAGCATGTCCAAGTCTCGGCGTCGCCCTTCTTCAATGGTTGTTTCCTCGAAACTTGTAAAACCCATTCTTGATGTATCAATTGCATCACAAGAATGATGCGGAATCCCAATCAAGCGATTAATGTCAAACAATTATTATGAATTAAGAACACAGTTCACGGATCTTCAATGCACACTATATTCAAGAATAGTCTAGTACATAAGATTCTTAATATACTCTCGGTTCTCTCTTTCTCTCTAAATCTCGATCATAGCTCCTTAGAATGACTAACTGACTAACTCTTTCACGGCTGGAACAATAAGATATAAATACCTATACCTAGTTACATAACCTTAACAAGCCCAAGCCCAAACGAAACCTTATAAGCCCACCCAAATCACCCACCGAATTCACAAGGTGATTTCGGTCCAAAAACGACCGAGAACATGGTGTTTTCAGTCCTGGAATGAGAACACTAAAAATCATAAAAAGTAGAGTATAAACCATAAAATATGTCATAATAATCTCCCCCTTGGTTTATAGATTTCTTTTCTTTACAATCTTCTCTTTGATCTTGACCTTCAGCTTTTATCTTCGATTTCTTCACAACTTCAAGATGAACATATGAATTTCTGCATGAATGACTTCATCTTGAATAGTTGGAATTCTTTTAAAATTTGACTTTGAATGTGTTGAATTAGTGTCTAAGCCCGTAACTATATTCGGTAAGTACCTGACCCGGTTGTGCATGGTCCTTTTGGGTTGCCTTCACCAGAAGCAACTTCACAGGGTGATTTATGAATGGAGAGGTTAATATGGTTTATTAATATATTATATGAATAATATATTAAAAGAGAAATCATATAATTAAATTAATATTGGACAAGAATTAATTAAGAAATTAATTTTGTGGCTAAAAGACATTAATTTAATATCAGGGACTTAAACTGTCAAATGTGTGATAGTTGAGTATTGGGCCGAGGAACCTCTTGGATGAGGCATGGACGAAATTAGGATGTGTCCATCCATAATTTCGGCCATAAGGCCCCATTCCAGAAGCTTCTTTGGATAGCTTAAGGCGTAAGCTGTCCATTAGGGTTTAGGCTGAAACCCTAGCAGCACCAGTATAAATAGAACCCCTATGGATCCAATTTTCGGCCACTTGAAACCCTAGAGAGTTCCATAGCCGAAATTGTGCCTCCCCTCTCTCCAATATCATCCTTTTTCTTCCTTGGTGTTTGTAAGCCATTAGATGAGTGACACTTGTGACTCTAAGCTCCAAGACAAGAAGATTCAAGCTTTGAAGAAGAGGTAATCATCTAGATCTGGTTTTCTTATGTCAATTTGAAATCATGTATGCTAGATCTAATGTTAGAAAGTCTTGGATGAAAAGCATGTACAATAGAGAAGCCTAGATCCAAGCATTAGGGTATCCATGTGCACATAGGATGTTAGTTTGTGTAAAACCCATCAGTGGTATCAGAGCCTTGTTTGGCTTCTATTGTATTGATGCTTTGTGTTTTCATTCATGCTTTAAAATCGATTTTTGGCCCCTAACTGACAGACTCGGCGAGTCCCATAGTGGGCTCGACGAGCAGGATGAACTCAGAGGGATTTCCGGGATTTCTTACTGTTTTGCTTAAGGATAGTTACCTAAATTGTTGTTGACTAATAAAATCCGAATTTTATTACTGTTTTATGATTATCCTTATCAAAACAAAAGATAATTACCAATTGTTTGAATAATAAATTCCTTATATGATAATATTTGATTATTTGAATTAATTGTTGAATTATCTTGTAAATAAAATTGATTAGGTCAAATTTAGATAATAATTAAATTAAACGTTTAATTTTAAATTATTTGCTATTTGATCCTATTTGTTTTGAATATGTTCAAAACTTGCCCTCAAGTATTGAAATTTAAATTTTTGATTAAAAGTTTAATTTGAACTATTTAAATTTCAAACCTTATAATTTTACAAGTTTAAAATTCAACCTTATACTTTATAATATTATAAGATTAATATATATATATATATATATATATATATATATATATATATATATATATATATATATATATCACTTAAATGCTAGTCTTACCGTTAGTAGGCCTCATTCATGAAGCTGGTCTATAAGGGGTGTTTTAAGGAAGCGGCCTGTAAAATGACCGCCATTGGGTATCCACTCTTACCCACCGCACCCTTGACTAGTGGAGGGTTGTTATCCGAACGGGTAGGATAGGGCAATCCCTTCCTTGTTAAAAGTATAATGAAATTATAAAAGTAACTAAATGTTTTTTTTTAAATTCCCAATCTTAGTTACTTTAAGCAAAAGTGACTTGATTCAATTCCATGAAATTACACTTTGTACCCTTGCTAAGACGTTAGTGGAGCGTGTGTGGTTAACCGGCACACTAATTGGGTTCTAAGCAAAGGTGGCAAAGGGTGACTCATTGTTTGTCATAGTTCGATGGAGCGTGTGTGGTTAACCGGCACATCGAATAGGTGACTGTAACAATGAGGACACCATGTACATTTGCATGGTTATTCACACTCGCTTTGTGATCCTCGGCATCCCAGTCACAAACTTGAGGGGCATATAGAGGTTTAAACATGCCATTCAAAAGTTTAATGATTCTCAAAAGATCTAGGAGTTTTCAATACATATAAAACTTAGCTTTAATTTGTTTCTCATGGTGGAAAATTAGTGAATCGTCATTTACTTACCTTCAAATTAATTACTTGTTAGATTACGGCATCCCTCTTCTAATTTGTAAATAATGTTGTTGGATCCTAGCCCTAATTTCTTATTTGGGTGTTTAATTGGGGATTCATTTCTAAGAAGACTATGTTCTTTTCCTTTTTCAGATGTCGAACGTCAACAACAACACTTCTGGTTCAACTTCCTCTGGCTCGTTCTCACTCATGAACTTGTGTGGGAGAGTGATCTTTGACGGGTCCAATTTCAATGATTGGATCCGCAACATTCGAATGGTCACTCGTTACGAGGACAAAGAGTATGTCCTCGATGAGAAGCTAAAGGAAACCAACATCAACACTGACTCTGCTGAAGAGATCGCGGCCTTTGAGGCCAATGAACGTGATGCCACGAAAGTCCATTGCATCATGCTAGCGACTATGACTGCAGAACACCAGAGGTCCTATGAGGACATGTACCCCTATGAAATGCATCAAGATCTGCTAGACCGGTACCACCAAAGCGCTAGGCAAGAAAGGTACGAGATCATCACTTCGATGATCACTACTAAAATGGGTAATGGAGAGTCCCTTACTGCTCATCTGCAAAAGATGCAGAGATATGTCGATCACCTGCTAAAGTTGAATGTGAACTTTGATGAAGAGCTGGCAATTGACATCATCCTTCATTCCTTGCCTCCCTGCTATAGCCAGTTCCGCATGACCTACCACATGAACAAGGAGGAGGTCACCTTGAGCAAGCTTCAAGGACTGTTGACGACTGCTGAGAGCAACCTCAAAGATAAATCTGTTGCACCATCTCCAACTCCTACTGCTGCCCCAGTCTTGGCAATTGGGCAAGGGAATGGTAAGAAGAGGAAGGTTGCCTCAAAGAGCCACCACAAGGGAAAGTCCCAAGATGGTACCTCTTCTAGTGGAACCAAATTTGGTTCTGCTAAACCCAACTCAAACCCCAAAGAGGCAGAGTGCCACTACTGCCACAAGATAGGGCATTGGAAACGAAGTTGCTCAGAATATCTGCAAGCAATCAAGGATGGGAAGATCAAACCATCCTACGCATGTATTTACACTATTAAATCTAATGATTCATCACATGCTATTTCTTGGGTTCTTGATACAAGATGTGGTTTACACATTTGTTCTGATTTGCAGGGCCTAAGAAGAAATAGGGATGTGGAGCATGGGAAGATCAATTTGATCATGGGGAACAGAAGATTGTCGCCTGTCACCAAGATCGGAGTTTACTCTTTAGTGCTCAGTAGTGGATTAGGATTAGATTTAAATAATTGTTGCTATTCGCCAGATATGGCAAGAAACATCATTTCATTTCATGGTTTGTATAGACAGGGTTTTAGATATTCTTTTGATAATGAAAAGGGTTCTATTAATGCTTATCATAATGGTGTTTTCTATTTTGAAGCATTGCCTTGTAATGGAATATATGAAACTGTGATGGTTGTAGACAATCTAGGAAATGATGTGTTATGTATCGATTCTTCCAATGATTTGGATGAAGCATGCTTGTGGAATTGTCGTCTTGGACATGTCAACAAGACGCGCATAGCCCAACTCTAAAAGGATGGAGTATTGGAGTCATTCGACCTTAGGGACGATGACGCGTGCGAATCTTGTTTACTTGGAAATATGACCAAGTCACCCTTCACTGGAACTTATGCGAGGGTTGAGGGTTTATTGGACCTCATACATACAAATGTATGTGGACCATTTAGATCCACCACAAGGGATGCCTGCATATTCTACGTGACTTTTACCGATGATTATAACTGATATGGCTATATATACTTAATCAGGCATAAGTCAGAAACCTTTGAAAAGTTCAAAGAGTTTAAACACGAAGTGGAGAATCAATTGGGCAGGAAAATCAAGATGCTTCGATACGATCGAGGTGGAGAGTACCTAAGCCTTGAATTCCACGACTACCTCAAGGAATGCGGAATTGTTTCGCAATTAACAACACCTAGGACACCACAGTTGAATGGTGTGGCTGAGAGGCGTAATAGAACCTTGCTATACATCGTTCATTCCATGATGAGTCGTGCTTCGCTACCTATCTCAATCCCGGGGGTATGCCTTAGAGACTGCCGCACATATCCTTAACTTAGTCCATACGAAGAAGGTTGACAAAACACCTCACGAGATGTGGACAGGGAAAGCTCCCTCTTTAGCACACATCAAGGTTTGGGGTTGCGAGTTTTTCGTAAGACGAGAGACTCACGACAAACTCGAACCTTGTATTGAGCGATGTATTTTCATCGGCTACCCGTAAAAGTCCTTTGGATATGTCTTCTATAGAACGAGTGAAAATGTTGTCTTCGTTGCGAGGAGAGAGGTTTTCCGAGAGCGAGAACTCATAAGCCAAGGGGACAGTGGGAGGCAAATCGATCTTGATGAGCTTCAAGAGTCGAGCGATGAAGGAACCTCCAACACTGGCGCTCAACCCTAGGAGGAAACTCCGGGTGAACCGATTGACGAGTCATTACCTCTTAGACGTTCCGAAAGAGTTAGTGTTCAACCCCAGTTTTATGGTTTTCATATTACTACCAAAGGGAATACGTTCATTAGTGATTGTACACTAGTGAATCTGGACGAACCTAACAGCTATAAGGAAGCCATGGTAGGCCCGGAGTCTACGAAATGGAAAGAGGCTATGTCACACCCCCAAACCGGAACGGCGGAAATGTTCGGGGGCGGAGGACGTCATGTTTAGTATCACAACACATGTATCATAGTAATCGAAGTAACACACAACCATTGCATTAATATTAAAGTGTTTACAAAGTATGTGATTCACAAAAGTTAGACTCCAAAAGTAAATAACAAAACAAGACATGAAGCTACTATGCTCCATCTTCTGGATCTCAGCGCGCATACCTGTCTACTAGTTTCCTGAGAATACAAGTTACTTTGAAAGCATAGTTCATCATTTAAGCTGGTGAGTTCATAAGTATTTTAGTGATTTAAGTAAGTTGTAAGTTCTTTTAGAAAAGTTCGTTTGTTCCTCCAGAAGATCCTATATCTTCTAATATGATGAAAGATAAATAAAATGACTCTACAATCCCTTCTATGAGTACTAAATGGATACAAGTTATATAGAATCCAGATCAAACAAACAATTGATTGTGTGCATCTGCCCTAATCCCACAACCAAACAAGGAACATGGAATGAGGCAGAAGTCACACATCCCATTGTTAGTTAGATCTTCATTGTATATAACCCTGACGTATTCATTTGGTACTCACGGAGTTAACTGTAATAGTTCCTTTATATTTGATGAAAACATTCTCTAAGAAAAACCCTTATTTCCTTTAGTAAAAATGGTAACCACAATAGTTCCTTCTATATTCACTTAGTTTATACCAGCTACATATAATCTAATATCGAACGGGTAGTTAATTGTGTGAATCTGCCCTAAGCCCACAACCAAACAAGGAACAGGAAGTAAGGCGGAAAGCACACATCCAACTGCCTATCTGTTGGGGTACAAAGTTATTCATGATTGACTTTGTAATTGTTTGACTTTGTAAAACCCACTTGCATGTGGTGCATTAGCCTTTTGACCCATGTGTTAGTGAGAGTGAGAGAGAGAGACATGTAAACACCTCTATATAAGGTGGGTTTAGTCCATTTGTAGAGGTGTGCTTGAGAGGTGTAAAAGTGAGTGTGTAAGTGTGTGTTATTTATTTAGATGTAGATCTATGTCCCTTTTTGTAACACCATACATATTCAATACATCTCTTGAACACCTAAATCACCATGTTCATTGTGCAAACTTTAATTCCGCATTCCAAACCATGTTCTTTTGTCACTACAATTGGTATCAGAGCGGGTCTTCAAGATCAAGGTGATTTTTGAAGAACGATTCTCGGTTTGGCAAATTTTGTCGCAATTTGAGCAATTTTGGTTCTCTTTGGGTTCGCATATTGATAATCGATTTGGGTTAATTGAAATCGAAAGCCTATGGATTGTGTTCATTGTTTCGAAGGGAAGGAGGTATGATTGGAAACGAGATGATTTTTGTGGTGGTAATTTGATATCGACTGATTTTGGTACCAAATCAATTGCTTGGAATTTGTTGGTGTCGATTAGCTTCTAAGTTGGAGTCAAATGACTTGGATTCGATGTGTAATGCTTGAAGTCATCGATCTGATTGATTTCTGTGATTCGGAGTCGAGTATTGAGGATCGATTGGGTGTTTGGTTTGAATACAGGGATCGATTTAGATTGGAGTCGATCTTGACTGAAAAGCGAAAGTTCGATGGGTTATTAAAGGGCAACGATCGAATAGTTGATTTGAAAAGCAAAGAAATGGAATCGACTTTGGTTATTCTGAGTTCGTATGGTTTGGTTGAGAACAAATTCGCTTTTATGATGCATCGATAAAGTACAGATGGTCGAGGCTGAGTTGTGTTCATTGATTAAAAAACGAACTGGGAAGATTTAGAGTCGATGTTCGAAGTCTGGATTTCAATTTCGTTCGTTTTGGGTTTGTGACTCGATGATTTGATGTCTATGTGTTAAAAGCGAAGCTTGGATCGACTGTAATTTCTTCGATTCCTTTGATTTGGATCGAATATTGAGCTGTGAAGGTTTGATTTGGTCACAGTGATTGTCAATGGTTTTGGATCAATTTGGTTTGAATAATAAAAGCGAAGCCTTGTGTTTCACAGTCGATTTGTGTACAACAGAAATAGATGTCGATGGTTTATTATTTGGAAACGCGTAGCGACGAGAGATTCAATAGTTGATGTCGATGATCGGATTCTGGTTTGTGTTTCAAAGGCTATGAAATCGAAGGTTTGAACGATTGAAGATTGATTTTGGGTCCCTGTGATGAACAGAACTCAGATTTGGAATCGAAGACAATCGATGTGTTGGAATCGATATTCGAAGATTGGGTCGGTGTTTGAAGGATTGGGTTTGGGAAAAATGAACGAAAATTTGGTTTTGATGATCTGTAAAAGAAAATTTTGATTTGGGTTTGGTGAACTGGGTAACGAACGAATTGGAAAAATTCGATTCAGAGGTATTCAGAGGTTACTGTTCATTGGATAGGCTTCGAATGCTTCGAATTCGTGTGTTTGGGAAAATTTTCGTATGAAGAGGAGAGAAAATTGTAGGGAAGATGAACATGCGAAGAGGAGAGAGAAAATGGTTTAATTTCATACGAAGAGTGTTGGTTAATTTCATACGAAGAGTGCTGTAATTTCGTATGAATGGAAGAAGAAAACAAACAGTTACAATTTTGGTCCCTGCTCTTTTAACGAAGTGGCATAAATGGTTCAACCCTTCGTATGATTGATCAAGTCTTCGTATGTTTTGCTCAAAAAGTAGATTTTTCGAATTCAGCCCCTGAAATTTCGAATGTTTGGCAAACTCCACAATTAATTGAAGTTTCGAATGTTTGACACTTTTCACCCAAATTCGAAAATTTTCTGAAATTTCGAATGTTTGGACAACTCTTCGTATGTTGGAACACAAATGACAGAAATTTTCGAAAATAGTCCCTGAGTCTTCGAATGTTTAGCGGTTCATACCCAAATTCGAAAAAGGATTGTTTTTGCTGAAAATTGAAGAAAATGCATTTCAAGCCCCTGTAGTTTGTGCAAATTGACGCTTTCTACCCAGCTTTGGAAAAGGGGGAGAGTTTTGGATATTTGGCTGTTTTGGGCACACCGGGTCACTGCAGAAATTTGAAATTGACAATTTCTACCCATTTTTGAGAAATTTTGTCAAAGGCGATCCGTGAACGAAGCTAAAAATTGAATATTTTTTGGGTTTTCCGGATTGAAGCACAAAGTTTATGCCAAATGTTAAGGGGGAGTTTTGACACGAAAAATTCCGAATAGAGCACGTTCTCTTTCCTTGAAGGTTTTATAATCAATTTTCGATTATAAAAAGGGGGAGAAATTTATATGGAAATTCGAACTTGAATTTTTCATATTACGCGGACTTGACGACCGAAGTGACCTTAATTTTTGAAGCTTACGAAATGATGAAATTGGAAGTTCAGAAGTGGTGTATTCGAAATGGGTTTGGTTTTATTGAAGATTTTTGGGGTGTGTTTTTATGCGCAACTTTTGGGGTGATTATTTGGAGTTAATCATTCGTTGCTGCTCGGTTTGTATGGTTTCACATCCTAGAGCCCAAATTGAAGAATCATGGAAGAATTGAAGATTGAAGTTCGTTTCGACATGTGTCACGCTTGAGGCTCGGGTCGCGTAGTTGCTTGATTTTGGAAGATTTGAAGTGGGTCATTCATTCCTAACTTTGAGGGGGAGAATGTTGGGGTACAAAGTTATTCATGATTGACTTTGTAATTGTTTGACTTTTGTAAAACCCACTTGCATATGGTGCATTAGCCTTTTGACCCATGTGTTAGTGAGAGTGAGAGAGAGACATGTAAACACCTCTATATAAGGTGGGTTTAGTCCATTTGTAGAGGTGTGCTTGAGAGGTGTAAAAGTGAGTGTGTAAGTGTGTGTTATTTATTTAGATGTAGATCTATGTCCCTTTTTGTAACACCATACATATTCAATACATCTCTTGAACACCCAAATCACCATGTTCATTGTGCAAACTTTAATTCCGCATGCCAAACCATGTTCTTTTGTCACTACACTATCAGATATTAATTATATATAACCATGGTGTATAAACTAAGGTATTATAGAATTAACCACTAAAGGTCCTTTAAGTTATACTGGATTAATAAAATGGATTAGTCCCTTTTACAGATAAGTTTCTAGTTTAGCCTACTAAGTGTTCTATCTGAAAAGTATAAGTTTGTACTAGAAAACAATATATTGAATTTGTATACTATGACCTGACTCATACCTGGTACTCCTTATGATTACTTAGTGTATACGATATATATATATATATATATATATATATATATATATATATATATATATATATATATATATATATATATATATAGCTATGATCGAATAGATAGTAGACTGGGTGCATCTGCTCTAAGTCCACAACCAAACAAGGAACAGGAAATGAAGCGGAAAGCACACATCCTACTGTCTGTCGGACCCGATTAATATATATCCTTGATGTAGCTACCGAGGAATCATAAAGTTAGTATTATAGGCCCCCTTCTAACTGAATGTACTAAGACTCGACTGTCTTGTTTGTCCTTTAAAGTGATTGAAAGTATTCAGTAATGTTGTAAAAAGGTGACTACTGAAGCACTAACTACCTTAAAACCAGTTTGTTAATTAAGGTTAAAATGTGATGAGGTTATAACCATACTGATATGACACATGTTTTAACACGACGACTTAATGGCACCGAAATGGTGTGATATTTGTCACACGTAGACTTGCAAGTCCCACTGTAGCTAGCCGCAAGGTGTGGGGTGTCAATCCCGTACAGATCTATACACAAGCTCATGCTCTCCCTCCAGGAGACTCTGGTTACAAAACGCGACCTAACAAGTATATTGCTAAGCCGTGAAGTAGTGGTTTCACATTATTGTTATAGTATTCTTGTATATGTATAGTATGTTCCTCCCTGTTTCTCTTTATAGTATGTTCCTCCCTGTTTCTCTTTATAGTATGTTCTGACCCCTAAACTATACCTATTATAGTTTACTAGTATGTTTGTTTTGAACCGAATCCGAATTGTAGAAAAAACTCATTTATCTACTGAGTTATGATTTGACTTTAAAAATGGAGTTTTATAAACAATAAAGTAATATAACTTAAAAGAGTGTTTGAAACGATTTTGATCACTTATAAAAGAATAAGAAATCCTTTAACGTGATGGTTATCACAAATAAGATTTACACAATTATCATTTTTTTCAACTTGTATTCCCCCACCCCTAAAAGCATTTAAAACATTTAAAAGATTGATTATAGGGGTATGAACTCACCTTATGTTGGTGATTCAATTGAAGATTTGCGTAAGGATGAGAAGTTCCACGAATGAGTTCCCGAGACACAAACGAGTCCTAAATGACATATAATGGCATATATAGGCATGTAATTAGTGTGTAACACAACTAACATACAAGGAAACAACCTTAGGGACTAGGAAACACTTGGAATGAAGTGTTACAATCACATGTGATTGACTAAAGGGAGTTTACGGCCAAAGGAAAGTGTGTTCACGACCACACTTTAGTTTACGACCATTGAAGATGAGTTTACGGCCAAAGAAGGTTAGTTTACGGCCATGGGAGATTAGTTTACGGCCATGGGAGATTGTATGACCGTAAACTCTCCAAAAGGATGCACTTTGGGTGTTGATTCAAGCTTAAAGGGTATTGGTCTTATGAGGATACAACAGCTTCTAGTAATTAACAAGATGATAGAACAAATACTCACCCTTGGAAGGCTTTAGGGTGTTCACGACCACCAAGAACAAGTGGGTGTTCTTGGTGCAAAGATGAAGGTTTGAAGATCTTGAAGTAGAAATGATGAATTCAAGGCTAGAACAAAGAGGTTGTTAAGTATGAACAAGTAAAGGATGAGATGTTTACGTGTTGGGTGTGAAATGAGAGCTTTCACTTGATGATACTTGAGAGACAAAGGGTAGTTTGCGGCTAGGACATGAAGACATGAAGAACAGTGAAGCAATTCCTCATATAAAGAGGATAGTTCACGGCCACCAAGAGTTTACAGCCATAAACTCCTAGTTTGCGGCCGTAAACTCCTTGTGATGGAGTTTCCGGCTCGATTGCAAACCAATGAACTTAAGCTGACATAACCCTACACCCATTCCTTAAGTGTACTAGGCTTAGGACTCATTAGAATGACCCTTAACAAGGATGAAGGAAATGAAATTAAGTCTCATTTTTGGGTGATTGGCTGGGCTTACAAGATAAAAATTTTCGGGTTGTCACATCATCCCCCCGTTAGATGGAATTTCGTCCCGAAATTAGCTTTCCTAGCTGTACTCCTGGGGTTGATCTCCTCTTGAATGGCAGAATGCCCACTCGTAGACCTGGGCAACTTTTCCCTAATGCTCATGATAGGCTTCATACCTGGTCCATCTATCATCACCTCGTGTATACAAGTCGTATATAACTATGATTAGTAACACGGTCGGATGTGTGACTCTGCCCCAGGTCCACAACCATACAAGGATCAGGACATAGGGCGGAAACACACATACTAAATCTGCATAATCATAATTATATACCACTCTCGTGTATACACTTAATAATGATAGGTGGGCTGTACTCGTCCCTAGCCTCTATGCTTGAAGATGATCTGTTGGACGAGTGGTAATTCAGGAAGTTCTGCGGGGTATACGGTCGTCAAGGTTTCGGAGGGCAAGGTACTCCTCGCATGAGTACTTTGGGGATTAGAACACGAGGTAGACGATTCTGAGGTCTGGGTCGGTCTGTCATTACGAATGACGAGGGTTCCGTGAATATGACGGTGAAGGCGATGGGAAACATATGAACTTAGTATGGTGAGGACCACGCCAATCCATGACGAAAGATGACAACGGACTCTTTACAGAAACAAAAGTCAGGCCGATTTGAAAGATGCGTTTGTTATACGACGGTGTATCTCCAGTGTGCTCGACAATGTACTCTGTGTAAATGTTCTAGTGCTTTCTGTTTTCTCCTTGATATTACCACTGCCACAAATCATACCGCGATGAGCGAGTACTAATAGTGCAAGTGTTTTGATAACTAGTGTCGATACTCTATATTATGATCCTCCTCGGTACCACTATGATCGCCTGACATATACAAGTTATGTATATTAATATGAATAAGACGGTCGACTGAGTAACTCTGCCCTAAATCCACAACCAAACAAGGAACATGAATTAAGGTGGAATCACTCACTCTAAGTCTGCAAAATCTTAGCTATGCACAACCCTGATGTACATACTAAGACATCATAGCTTCCCTGAACGGATCTTTAGTTCTATTGTGAATGCTGTGAATTGTTCAGATGAGTGAGTTATTATAATTACTTTTAAATGTTTTCCCCAAGTTTTAATCTTATATAAATATAAATTAAATTTTAAAGCAACTCATAAATCGAAGACGTACTGCTGGTCGCTGGGGACTCCGGGGTAGATTCTCCTGCGGTGATCATCAGAATTCGTTTGTTAGCTCCTGAGTTCTTCGCTATCGGACAGTCCCTCTTGTAGTTCCCTGTCTCACCACAGCCATAACAGGCTTGGTTTACTTCTACTCCGGGGACTTGGGAGATCGGTTGTGCTGGTGCCCTGCTGAACCAGGCAGTGTGCCCCTTCCTGTGGCAATTCAAGCATTGCATTTCCCGACATACTCTGGTGTGGTGGTAGTTACACTTTCTACACCTCGGGAGAGTTCTAGCATATCGAATGGCAGGTGCTGGAGTAGCAGGTGTTGTGGCAGCGTATATAGTACCCATTTGTTGCTCCTGCGGGGTTTCCTGTGTTGTTCGCTCCTTCCTCTTTTTCCCCGACTTCCGTTTATAGTCCCCTTCTTTTGATAGCTGGGAAACAGGGAATTCTACGCCATGGCGGACTCCATGGTCAATAAGTCTCTGGGCCAGGCGTTTGGCACTATCGAATGTAGTTGGGTTAGAAGACAGTACATCTCCTTGAATCGGGGTAGCTAAACCCCAAATGTACCTTTCTATCTTCTTACTTTTCGGGGTAACCATCCCGGGGCATAGTGCTGCCAGGTCGCTAAACCTGTCAGTGTAGGTCACTATGTCCGAACCGACCATGGTGTGCTCCCATAGTTCTTGTTCCAGCTTTTGAACTTCGCCACTCGGGCAGTATGCTTCCAACATCATCTCTTTTAGGTTCTCCCAACCTATTGAGTTAGCCACCGATAGGGTCAGTGACTTAACATGGCTATTCCACCATGTTAGGGCTCTGTCGGAGAAAGTGCAGGCAGCAAACTTAACTTTGCTCCCTTCTGGGTACGAATAGATTGCGAAGACCGAATTTGTTTTCTTGAACCATAGCATCAGAGCAATGACTCCCCCGTTTCCATTAAAGGATTTGGGTTTGCAGTTCATGAAGTCTTTATACGAACACTCCCGTGGGTGTCCGTGGGTAACTCCGGGGTCGGTTAAGTGGGTACCGCTACTAGTTCCGTAGGTACCACTTTCGCTGATGTGAGTTAGAGCTGGTGCTACTGCGGCTGATATTGCTGCTTGCAGAGCAGTAGGATCGAATTGTGGAAGAGGTAGTGGAGTTTGAACTGGAGTTATCAGAGTAGTGCGCTTGTTAGATCTATGAGGAGGCATCTTGCTAAAAGAATACAAAGATGAGGTGGAAATAAGTCTATAGCAGTGGATATAAGCCGAAATTTGAAAGACTAAGTTATCCTAGTTCTGAATGTATCTGGTTCTGACTTTCATAGGTTTCTGGAAACAATTCATAAAGAGAGTATATACTAAATAAACTTTATGAATCAGAAGTGGCTATCCTCGAATGAATCTCTGGGAATTGAATAACTGATACTAGTTGCACGACAAGAAATAATCCTAACACATAAAGTGAGTAGTGTATTCACTAGCTCACTAAGTCAACCAAGGTTATTATTTATTAGTGTGACGCATAGGACGTTTTAGTTTCTTCGACTGATCCTTCTCTGAAAAATTCTCATGAACCTGCTCTTGTTCCTCCTTGACTCTTCTGCTAACCGTTATGAGGAAGTGGTTACATCTATCTGGGTTTGTCGTGCGAGAAAGGAAGTGTCTAAAGAATCTATGAGATTTAAGTGATACATTATGGGGTGATCCTTACTGGGTCCTCCTATAATTGCGCAATGTATACAAGTTGTATATAATTTAAGATTAAATAGACCTTAGAATAAGTGATCCTACTCCAAAACTGTGACAACCGTCAAAATTCGAGTCGGTTCTAGATTTGAATAAACTTAGTTGCACATATACGCACGACACATACTGGACTTAGTGACTAGAAGCTCAGTTATAACCTACTAGAAACTTGGAAGCAACTAGAAACAATGGATAATGTACTTAGATTTCACATTGATATGTGAATTCTAAAACTACTTAACTGTAGAGGCTATCCATATTCGGGTCACTCTTTGACTCGAACACCTTTTCATGAATCATATACACACATCATGCACTTGACCTAGAAGTAGAAATTAGGTCAAAGTCTCATAGAAACTTAAGTCAAAGTTGAAGACTAGGACTAGTATACTTGATTCCTCAATTTCGCTTGAATCTCGGAATCACTACGTAGAATGCCAATAAACTGATAAAAATAAATTACAAACATTATTTATAACTATAAAAGAGTTATAATACCATAAGATAATTTAAAGTCTCAAATATTCTATTTATTTTGATATCCAAATTTTTACAAACTATCAAAAACCCTAAAAACCCTAAAACTTAAATTTTATAAAGTTTAACATCAAGAACTCTATAAAAATAGTTATGAAACTTATAATATTATCTTAAAACAATTAAATTCAGGGAAATATAATCAAGGAAAAATAAAAATTTAAGTCATTAACATTCATCCTTAATTTATAAGTCAAAAATCAAGGTTTCATGAATAAAAACTTGATTTTAGTGCACATTTTATATAAAATTTAGATATTTTATAAAATAAATTAAATTTTATAAAACAAAATGAATGAGAAAGGGTTATTATACTCAAAATTTCGGACCCCTCTCTTCCCATATCTCTCTCTCTCACACTCTCATTCTCCAACACACACACATCTCTCTTCTTTCTCTCTCTAGAAAACTCTCTCTACCTTCTCTCTAATTTTTTTCTCCAAACACCACAACCACAGCCTATTAACCACGAAATTATGGAGATTCATAACGGTTTTTCAAGCCACAAATAAATTTAAGGTAAAGAACATACATCTCTTGAAGATCCACAACAATGATTTAAGCCATGCATGTGCATTTTACTTCAAAAATCGACTTCTACTTCTTCATCTTCTTCAAACTTGTTTTCTTTTTGTTAAAATGGTTTTTAGAACATCATGGATGTGTTTTAACACCATTCATGTATGATAAACAAGGTTGCATGTTCATGATCTTAGTGCAAAAATCGATTTTAAGGATTAAAACATCAAACTCAAGTTAAGAGTTTTTTAGAAACAAAATTTTGTTCATAAATGAATGTATACATTTTGATAAGTTTTAATCTTTTGATCTCTGGAAACATGACTAGAATATAAGTTTATCATGATATCTTTTAAAATATTTCAAAAGATTTACTCAAAGAAATGATGAAAACTCATTTTTCTAACCAATCACCATGCATGCAATCTGCCAGATTTCTTTACCTGACTTTGAACTGTCATATCTCACTCATTTCTTAACCAAAATTCGGGATTGTTTTTCTGAAATATATAGTATTTTGAGTTAGCTTTCAAACTCATCTGGCCTCACTGGAAAATTCAAATATTTCGATTTTTAGCAATTTTTACAAAACTGTTGCTCAATCAGCACCTTTTTGTGAATACTAGTTTTGTATTGCATGTTCAAAGATCTTATTCATCACTAAAAATCAAGGAAAAATTAACTTGAGCACTTAACATCATGTATTAAGAGGTATAATAATATCTTGATTCAAAAGCCTTTGGAACATGTTGCAAAAATTCTCAAAGTAACATCAATAATTTTTACCAAAATCACAAGAATCAAGTTTTCTCTATAATTGTTTGAGCCTTTAGGCATGTTTTTCAACATCAAAAATAAGAAAACAATTTTTCATTGTTATTAAATTGTTTGAAGTTGCATTCTGGAAATTTTCAGCTCAATATATATTTTCTTTATTTTTACATGAAAATAATAATAAAATAGAGTGTTAAAACATATAAAATACTTAAACTTGTAAATAAATTCTGGAAATATTTGTGGATGACCCTTTAAGTTAATAAACATCTCTCATGAAGTTTCATCGATTTTTGTTACTGTTTAGTATGGTTTTTAATTTTCTTTTTATTTAGCTCTAATAAATCATAAAACCCTTTTAGGGAATGTGAAAATATTATTTCTTATTTTTCGTAGCTTGTACCTTATATTTAAGACTCCGAAAAATATTTTGGGAGTTTTTGAAAATGTATATCTATTTTTCTTGAATTTTTGTGTTTATAATGGACTAAAAACTGGAAAAATAGTTTTACTCATCCAAAATTCATGAAAATTTACCAGAAACTCTTATACTATGTTAGGATGATACATAAAGATTTTGATGATTTTTATCTTCTGTATGCTATTTTTCTTCTATTTTCCCAAGATTTAATACACTTAAATGTACAAAAATCAAAAAAATTGTGTTAAACTTTTTGAAAAAACATATTAATATTTTTCCTAGATTATGTACACTGTAAAATAGTTACACAAAAATTACAAGAATTTTTCATGATAATTTACTATGTTTCCATGATTTTATCATTATTCATGGAATTAAATGGTGAAAAATAGTTAGACAAATCAAAAATTCAAGAAAATTTATCTTAAGGTGTTTGACTTCAATTAAAAATGAAATACAAAGTTTGGGAAAGTTTAGAACTAAATTGATTTAGTTTTGAATATTTAATCATTGGAACACCTCTAAAATGTTAAATATTAACATTTCAATAATGGAAATTTTCCACTTAAATTGTTATATAACAATTGATTCTTTGAAACTTAATTTCCACAGAAAAATGTTTGTAACTTATCAATATTAAATTTTGACACATTATTGGCATAATTCTATTGTAGTAGTAAGTATACTAGTGTTAGATTTCGATTAGAGACTCACTAGCGAATACCATTATTGTAGGAATCGGTAGTGGTACACGTGGAACGTAGTTCAAGGCACCATTTGCATCATCTAAATGCATTGTGAGTATTCACGCACTCCCTTATTTTCGGTTTTTATGTTTTGGGGTGGAAAAGCATGTCCTAAACTATTTATGTTCGTTATATTTAGTTGACTCGTATAAACTTGATTACTATATTTTGCATATTGTGAGTATTCACGCACTCCCCTATTTTCGGTTTGTATGTTTTGGGGTGGAAAAGCATGTCCTAAACTATTTATGTTCGTTATATTTAGTTGACTCGTATAAACTTGATTACTATATTTTGCATATTGTGAGTATTCACGCACTCCCCTATTTTCGGTTTTTATGTTTTGGGGTGGAAAAGCATGTCCTAAACTATTTATGTTCGTTATATTTAGTTGACTCGTATAAACTTGATTACTATATTTTGCATATTGTGAGTATTCACGCACTCCCCTATTTTCGGTTTTTATGTTTTGGGGTGGAAAAGCATGTCCTAAACTATTTATGTTCGTTATATTTAGTTGACTCGTATAAACTTGATTACTATATTTTGCATATTGTGAGTATTCACGCACTCCTCTATTTTCGGTTTTTATGTTTTGGGGTGGAAAAGCATGTCGTAAACTATTTATGTTCGTTATATTTAGTTGACTCGTATAAACTTGATTACTATATTTTGCATATTGTGAGTATTCACGCACTCCCCTATTTTCGGTTTTTATGTTTTGAGGTGGAAAAGCATGTCCCGAAAAACTATTATTTTAATGTTGTATTTAAATTGATTTGTATCAAACATGATTGCTATTTTATTACTATGTCTCTCTATGTATGTCTATGCAACACGGAACATGAGAACTAATCGTACTAAGGCCCTTCCCTTATCTCTAACCATTAACTCTTTGAGCCAATGGTCATTATGGATAGCGCTATTAGGAATTGACAACTCCTCACTCGCCCTATTGCTGGAGTGCATGATACCATATTCATCTATGGAACGATAAGCATAGATCTTGATAGGGCTTCAGTCATAGGTTTGGTTGAGACTCATTGTTTACTCATACACATACAAAATCGTTTCTCGTTATAGCAATAAACTTGTTATTAATTATAGCAATGAACTTTGTTTCTCATTACAACAACGAACTTTTATTACTGAAAACTTATATACAAGTTTTCTTGTTATAGCATCCTAAAATACTCCCATAGTATTTTAGTCTTTATGTTTGGTTCTAGAATTCTTCTGGTACTTAGGTAAGTTTTAGACCAGTTGCAATACTACAATCACTCCCCTAAACACATGGTGGTCATATCTCGGATGAATATAGTTGATCAGGCTATATTGATCCCAGATATGATTACATCACTGTCTAGGTTTAACTGCAATGTCCAACATCTAAATACTTTAGTTTTGTTCTTCTTGTGATACTCATTCTGGTATATATACTGTGCATGTACTTATACTTTTATAAAATATTGATATATTTTTAAAGTATAACTCTTGGTCAGAGTGTTTTTATCCCAATGGGTTTATAGTTGTATATCTTTTATGACTGATATACTGAGTTCACTATAAACACTGCTCTGATACCAATCTATCGCACCCCCAAACCAGAACGGCGGAAACGTTCGGGGGCGGAGGACTTTAGGTAAGTATCACAACACATGTAACATAGTAATCAAAGTACAAACAACCATTGCATTAATAAGTATAAGTTTTACATAAGCGTTTAAACATTACATATTCAAACACTGAAGTAGGTATAGGAGAAGACAAGAGTCGCAATACGGTACTAGGTAGTCTTCTCAAAAGCTTCGGGAGTGTACCTGTCTACTGGAATCCTGAGAATACAAGTTATTTGAAAAGAGTAGATCAGCATTTAAGCTGGTGAGTTCATAAGTATTTTAGTTCTGTTAAGTATACCCTAATTTCTTTGAATAATTTCACTGGTTTCTCCAGGAAATCCTATATTTCCTGAGGTGATTAACTGGTAACCTCAATAGTTTCCCTATGTAATTACTTAGTTTATACTGATTATACATAACCTAATAATGAATTGACAGTTAAATGGGTATATCTGCCCTAAGCCCACAACCAAACAAGGAACAAGAAGTAAGGCGGAAGTCACACATTTCACTGTTAATCGGACATTACTTATATATAACTATGATGCAATAACTAAGGAATTATAGAATTAACCACTAAAGGTCTTTTATGTTATACTAGTTTACCGAGATTGAGTGACTAAGTTCCATTGGATAAACTGGTGATAACAATTGTCACTCATCGGCGTATATGCCGGACTGTAGCTAGCAGCCTGAGTGCGGGGTTGTCAATCCCGATATAGTTCTACACACAACTTGTTTCGATCCCCGGCTGGAGATTCTGGTTATAATGTCAGGACTTTCCTATGTTGTCTAAAATGAATTAAACAACCTGAATATAGAGTCTCATAAAAAGCATATTAAACGTTACATGTATATTAGTTTTGAAAACCCAATCATTCTGAAATAATGATTGACAGTATATTCTTAGTTTTCCAAACATGTATTTGATAAGTGTAAACCCTTGATTTGTTTTGAATCAAAACCATGGTTTCTTGTAAAACAGTGTATTCTAGTATACTTGAATTATGAATTATTACCTCGTGTTTGCTAACTCGGGTACTCTGTATAGTACCTTTGCTAATGCAAACCCGGCAGAATGTATTATTACCTCGTGTTTGCTAACTCGGGTACTCTGTATAGTACCTTTGCTAATGCAAACCCAGCATTACCACGTGTTTGCTAACCCTAGTACTCTGTATAGTACTTTTGTTAATGCAAACTAGGTATGATGTATCTTTACTTCTTTAATATGTTGTTTTTATATTAAAGGTATTATACATATCTTGGTATAATTGAATGTATTTTGGTAATTTCCTTGGAAAGTATACAGTTGTAAATCATACTTGTATCTTTAGTTTTGAATCATAAATTATACCTATTATAATTTATATGTTCTATCTGATTAGCATGAATTCTCATGGAATATCACCTTTGCTCAGCCTGATACAAAGGTAATGATACTAAAAGGAGTAACCTTTTAGACTCATATATGTATAATATATATATAATTAAGAAGAAAACGACCTTTTTTCAAAGAATTCCACATCCAAAAAAGGAAAAGGATAAAAGAATTTAACATGGCTTTACGTTATTTTGGCATTTATAATTTGAAATAGTTTATAAAACATTTTTCAAAGAATTTAACATGGCTTTACGTTATTTTGGAAGTATTTGGTAATTCTTAAAAGCATACGGAAATTCTTTGTGTGATTATTATCACATACAGTTATTAACACAATTTATTATTGTGTTAAAACTTGTATTCCCCCCCCCCCTAAAAAGCATATAAAACCATTTAAAAAGGTATATTATAGGGGTATGAACTCACTTTGATAAGCGGTGATTCGGGCAGCGTTTCGTTGCCCAGAAAAGAGTTTATTTGACAAAAAACCGGCTCAAACCGGGCAGAGTTTCGACAGGAGAGAGGATGACTTCTCAAGAATTCCGGGGCTATGGGGCTTGCTTCGGGCTTTAGACACGATACCGGGGCCTTGGGGGGTCGTTTGGGAGTTTATGGAAGTGAAAGGGGTGAAAGAGGACCAAAAATGGGGTGAAAAGGTGTAAAAATCTGGAGGGTCTCGCGGGCTATTTATAGTCCGAAGCCTCGGATCCGGAGCAAGGGGAGGCTGCCACGTGTCTCGGATAGGTGGCGAGGAGATGGTCTCGGTTCGGACACCTGGTGCATGCGAAGGCTTCGGTTCGGACCTGGCAGCTTCGGATTGGGCCATGCTTCGGTCCAATAGAAGAGTGCCACGATGCGAGGGGGTGTCCGAGGGTGAGGTGCGGGGTGTCTCCTGCGAAGGTGGCCGAGAGGGATTGGACCGCAGACTTGGTCGTATCAGCAAGTGCCACGCGAAGGTTCGGACCTATCAGCGGTTGACACGTGGAAGCCTCGCATGCGAGGTGACGTGTCCGAAGTGTGACTCAACGAAATTTCCCGGTTTTGAATATTTTCTTGATTTTTGTGCCAAAAACTTGCGAAAATCATAACTTTCACATACGAGCTCTGTTTTTGACGTTCTTTATATGCACGCGTAGGTAAAATCATACTCTACGACTTTCATTTAGACTTTGTTGGCTGATTTTGAATTTATTTTTAATATTATCATTTTAAACAGACCGGGACGGGAATCCGTTAACAACTCATAACTTCTTCATCGGACGTCCGTTTTCATCTGTCTTTTTACCGTTGTGCTACTTTTGACGAGACCTTTGATTCTCGTTTAAGTTGCATTGGCTAAATATCGATCGATTTATATTTCGAATTTTTAGTTGTCCACTGGTAATCCGAAACTTCGAAAAATCATAACTTCCTCATACGAAGTCAGATTTTGACGTTCTTTTCATGAACGTTCTCGGTTTAACATATTCTACAAGTTTCATTTAGATTGCTAAGGCTAAAAATCCTTTTATCGAAAATTCGCTTTTTACACTGAACAGTGTTTTGCCGGTTTTACCGTGAATTTTCGATTGGTCATAACTTCTTCGCCATAACTCGGATTCCAGTGTTCTTTATGTTTTTGGAAACCTTGTTACAAAATCTACCACTTGGTTCATCCCAATTACGATTATTGATCAATTTATTTTTGACTAAAATTTGACTGGTGTCACATTATCCCCCCGTTAGAGGGAATATCGTCCCGAAATTAAGTCTAAAGTGATACTCATGGACTAGGTGTAATCTTTCCTTCCCAAGTGAATCCACGTCCCTGGTTTGTAATCCAACGAACCTTCACTAACGGGATAAGACTTAACGTGGTTCTTCAGATTTCCCTATCCATGGTTTTCATTGGTTCTTTTACAGAGTGTAGACTTTGATTTCATTGAGTGAAATAATAAGTGTTTTATTGGATAGACACCTCTTTAGATTAGATATGTGAAAGATGGGATGAATGTTATTAAGTTTTTGGTGGTAGTTTAAGTTTAAAAGTACATGACCGATTCTGGTAATAACCTTAAATGGTCTTATGTACTTTGAGTTTTGTATTTCACGCTTTCTCAAGCGCATCTTGTCCTTCCTGAGTGAGACCTTCATATGACAAGGTCATCAATCATGGAATTCCAAGGGTTTTCTTTTATCGAAGCCGTAGCTTCTCTGGTTAACTCTGGAAGCTTTATGGCGCTTCCCGATTCGTATTTTGTTTTTGGTAGTTTCTGGGATGAATTCCAGATCAGCGAGGATGCTGTGTGGAAATTGGATTTCTAGCTAGTTGCGTATTACCTACTTTAGTCCAGTGCAGATAGAATCTGTACTTGTGACCATAGAAGGTTTCGAATGGAGCAACTTAAATGCTAGCGTGTTAAAGGACTCGACTAATTGGTAAATGGGTATCCCATTTTTTTTTACCATAGCCGATCCCATAGAATCATGACTAGTCTAGTTCCTAGAGGTTTTTGAGTGACGTCCTGAACTGAGAGATGATTATATTATCTCCATTGAGATAACAGGTATTGGCATACCGTACACTCATACGTTCTAGTTATCTTCTCTACTTGCCACATTTTCAGGTTTCAAGGCTTCCTGTTGAGCCTCCTTACTTTGTGTGGAGAGATTTGAAAGGGTTATCATATTCCGTGAGTGGCACTATGACCTGGGTACTCTTTCCGACTTAGGGTGTTAGCTACTATATTGGATTTGTCGAGATGATAACGAATTTCAAATTCATAGTCATTTAGTATCTCGACCCACTGTCGTGGTCTCATGCTGAATTCTACCTGGTAGCATACATGATACTGGATTTTGCTCTGAAGTTCATGATCAGACTCATACTTGGCTCATCCACCATAATCTCGTGTATACAAGTCGTATATAATTTAGATTTCACAAAACGTTCGGATGGGTGACTCTGCCCCAGGTCCACAACCAAACAAGGAACAGGAGATAGGGCGGAATCACACATCCTTAATCTTGTTAAGTCTAACTTATATACCACTCTCGTGTATACACTTAGCATCGATAGATTAACTTAATGAGTTCTTAGTCTCTATTCTTGAACTTGACCTGCGGTACAATGATTTTCCTATGAGATCTACTGAGGTACTTCGGTAGTTACTGACTGCTATGACTACTTCGGTGCTTTTCGTTTGAAGTTTCATGTCTACTGAGTAGGCTAGAATGGCGGGGTACTCTTCGCATGGGTACTTATAAAGTTTTGAAACGAGAGACAACCTAAGGGTTTTGTGTTATGGATTGAAAGAATTTCATCTTACGGCTGATTAAGGAAAAAGTTCTCTTATATAGCATAAGAATTTTCACATGGTAAGGGCCAAGCCAAACCATGTCGAATGAGGATGTCAGAATTTTCTCGACGAAATAGATATTAAGTCGTTCTGATAATTTGAAATTATGAACTTTCATGAAACGATCCTTACTAGGTCTCTCTATAATCGCTTGGTGTATACAAGTCATGTATAATTAAGATTGGTAAGACCTTTGACTGAGCAACCCTGCCCTAAATCCACAACTAAACAAGGAACAGGAAATGTGGCGGGATTACTCACTCTAGGTCTACAAATCTTAATTATAAATGACCCTTATGTATACACTAAGTCATCATAGCTTACCTGTTAGGGTTTCAAATTTTATATAATGGTTGTGATTTAATTTGAACGGAAGAGTAATCATAATTATAGATAATTATCGGGGTTTGGAAGCGTACCAAAATATAGCAGGGTTCTTTGATGCTTTCCCATGTATTGGGATCAAACTCCTCCTGCTCCCCCATCGTTCTTCTCTGTTGGATAGTCCCTCTTGTAATGTCCTATTTCACCACAAAGGTGACATATGGGAATGGTTCCAACATCGGTAGTTGAAGTGATGAACTCAACCGGAGTTCTACAGAAGCGGGTGGTATGCCCCTTCAAGTTGCATCTATTGCAATGCCTCTTTCGGAAACCTCCATGGTGATGGTAGTTGCATTTGCTGCAGTGTGGGAGGTTTCCTATATACGGCTTAGTTGGTGCTAGAATAATAGGGCTGATGGGGGTATTGACTGCCCCAGTTCGATGCCCTCTATTAGGTTCTTGAGTTGAACAACTACCTTTCATGTTCTCGAACTTTCGTTTAAGGTTATTACGCTTAAGTTTCGAGGTGTTCTTACAAGTAGGTGCTCGTTGCTGTACTTGGCCATCACCACGATCGGGGTTACCGATAACATTACTACTAACATTTGCATTGTTAGCATTAAGGTGTGCCATGATAGCTACTACAGCTGCTGTGACCGCAGCTTGAAACGTAGTTGCATCTATCTGAAGGATCGGTGTTTCGCTGGTGGGTTGGTTACACTTCTTTGGAGGCATGATTCTGTTACATGATAAGAAAATGAGCTCGTGAGCGACTATCGTGTCTCTAGATGTATTCTAACCATTTGTATATATGTATTAATCTTTCGTTTTGTTATATTGTTCTTAATGATTCGACCTGCATCCCTATGATGCAGTCCTGGTGAGAAACGAAATTAAGTTTCTAGAATGGTTAGGAACCGAGTATCATCGAACTAAGTTACCTTCGTTTGGTGGATATCGTTTCCCAATTTTCGAAAATATTCGAAAACAATTCATAACAGTGTCTACATAAAATAGACTTATGAATTTGAGAAGTAATGACTATCAATTAAGATTTCGTGATCTGATTTATTGTTATTAGCCGTGACCGGAAAAAGAGGATAAACTCAAAACCTAATGTGAGTAATGAAATCACTAACTCACTAGGTTGAATTGATTTACTAGTTATTACTTAGGTGAAATGGTGTTCAAATTCTTCACATGAATCATGTGTGGTTTTCCTTTATTCTATTTTGGGTGGTAATGATTTGTTCTTTCTTGGCATCTATAGGGTGTCCTTCTCCTCTGTAGGTATATTGAATTCTCGGGCTGTGTTACTTCCGATTCTGACACTGATCCCATTACTTCGTAATGAAGATTTTGAATCTCGGAAGTTCATGCGAATATCTCATTGGTGTCCTTAATAGGGTAAACGCACTAAATGATTTCTATAGTTTATCTGTTTCTTTCCTTGGAAATCTCCTAATGAAATTCTGTTGGATCCTTCTTGACTCTTCTATTGATTGCTGGAGTAACTATGTTTATCTAACGGGTTTATACGAGAATGGGAATGTCTATGAGAAAATTTGAATTTTTACGAAGGTGATCCTTCCTGGTCCTCTCATAATCACATGGTGTGTACCGATTATATATAATCCAGATCAAATAGACCTTTGAATAAGTAATCCTACTCTAAAACCACATCCAAACAAGGAAAAGGAAGTAGAGTGAAAATCACCTATTATAAGTCTATAAAATCTCGGCTATATATAACCTTAATGTATCCACTTAATAATTATAGACCTATCAGAAAATATCCTTTTAACATTTTCCCAAAGGTATGAAACATACCTCCATGTTATTTTCGTTATAAGTTTGATTCTTGGACTTCTAGATACAAGAACTTAACAAGTTCTCAGTTTTCTTGTTATAGCATCCTAAAATACTCCCATAGTATTTTAGTCTTTATGTTTGGTTCTAGAATTCTTCTGGTACTTAGGTAAGTTTTAGACCAGTTGCAACACTACAATCACTCCCCTAAACACATGGTGGTCATATCTCGGATGAATATAGTTGATCAGGCTATATTGATCCCAGATATGATTACATCACTGTCTAGGTTTAACGGCAATGTCCAACATCTAAATACTTTAGTTTTGTTCTTCTTGTGATACTCATTCTGATATATATACTCTGCATGTACTTATACTTTTATAAAATATTGATATATTTTTAAAGTATAACTCTTGGTCAGAGTGTTTTTATCCCAATGGGTTTCTAGTTGTATATCTTTTATGACTGATATACTGAGTTCACTATAAACACTGCTCTGATACCAATCTGTCGCACTGCCAAACCAGAACGGCGGAAACGTTCGGGGGCGGAGGACTTTAGGTAAGTATCTCAACACATGTAACATAGTAATCAAAGTACAAACAACCATTGCATTAATAAGTATAAGTTTTATATAAGCGTTTAAACATTACATATTCAAACACTGAAGTAGGTATAGGAGAAGACAAGAGTCGCAGTACGGTACTAGGTAGTCTTCTCAAAAGCTTCGGGAGTGTACCTGTCTACTGGAATCCTGAGAATACAAGTTATTTGAAAAGAGTAGATCAGCATTTAAGCTGGTGAGTTCATAAGTATTTCAGTTCTGTTAAGTATACCCTAATTTCTTTGAATAAGTTCACTGGTTTCTCCAGGAAATCCTATATTTCCTGAGGTGATTAACTGATAACCTCAATAGTTTCCCTCTATAATTACTTAGTTTATACTGATTATACATACCCTAATATTGAATTGACAGTTAAATGGGTGTATCTTCCCTAAGCCCACAACCAAACAAGGAACAGGAAGTAAGGCGGAAGTCACACATTTCACTGTCAATCGGACATTACTTATATATAACTATGATGCAATAACTAAGGAATTATAGAATTAACCACTAAAGGTCTTTTATGTTATACTAGTTTACCGAGATTGAGTAACTAAGTTCCATTGGATAAGTGGTTTAATCCCATAAACCGTTCTCTTTGTATTACTGTTTTATATTTGTATTCCTTTATGAAAACTTGAAACTGAGAGTGTGCCTGACTCCACCAGGTGTTAATGAAAACTGTATTAAACCATTGTATTTTGTATTCTATAAACTGGTACTTTGAAGGTGTACTTTCGTTTATTTGTTTATACACTAACGTATTGTTAATACCTTTTTAATGAGTAATTTTTATTATAACCATACTATGACGGATGGCCTGAAACAAATGCTTTGTGGGCGTTTAAACTGGTGATAACAATTGTCACTCATTGGCGTGTATGCCGGATTGTAGCTAGTAGCCTGAGTGCGGGGTTGTCAATCCCGATATAGATCTACACACAACTTGTTTCGATCCCCGGCTGGAGATTCTGGTTATAATGTCAGGACTTTCCTATGTTGTCTAAAATGAATTAAACAACCTGAATATAGAGTCTCATAAAAAGCATATTAAACGTTACATGTATATTAGTTTTGAAAACCCAATCATTCTAAAATAATGATTGACAGTATATTCTTAGTTTTCCAAACATGTATTTGATAAGTGTAAACCCTTGATTTGTTTTGAATAAAAACCCTGGTTTCTTGTAAAATAGTGTATTCTAGTATACTTGAATTATGAATTATTACCTCGTGTTTGCTAACTCAGGTACTCTGTATAGTACCTTTTCTAATGCAAACCCGGCAGAATGTATTATTACCTCGTGTTTGCTAACTCGGGTACTCTGTATAGTACCTTTGCTAATGCAAACCCGGCATTACCACGTGTTTGCTAACCCTGGTACTATGTATAGTACCTTTGTTAATGCAAACTAGGTATGATGTATCTTTACTTCTTTAATATGTTGTTTTTATATTAAAGGTATTATACATATCTTGGTATAGTTGAATGTATTTTGGTAATTTCCTTGGAAAGTATACAGTTGTAAATCATACTTGTATCTTTAGTTTTGAATCATAAATTATACCTATTATAATTTATATGTTCTATCTGATTAGCATGAATTCTCATTGAATATCACCTTTGCTCAGCCTGATACAAAGGTAATGATACTAAAAGGAGTAACCTTTTAGACTCATATATGTATAATATATATATATATATATATATATATATATATATATATATATATATATATATATATATATATATATATATATAATTAAGAAGGAAACGACCTTTGGACAAATAACACAACCTTAATTCCACATCCAAACAAGGAAAAGGATAAAAGATAATTTATTAGTCCTAAGCCCTTCAAGTCTTATTTATATATTTATACATATATAAACATGATTTTGGCATTTATAACTTGAAATAGTTTATAAAACATTTTTCAAAGAATTTAACATGGCTTTACGTTATTTTGGAAGTATTTGGTAATTCTTAAAAGCATACGGAAATTCTTTGTGTGATTATTATCACATACAGTTATTAACACAATTTAATATTGTGTTAAAACTTGTATTCCCCCCCTAAAAAGCATATAAAACCATTTAAAAAGGTATATTATAGGGGTATGAACTCATTTTGATAAGCGGTGATTCGGGCAGCGTTTCGTTTCCCAGAAAAGAGTTTATTTGACGAAAAACCGGCTCAAACCGGACATAGTTTCGACAGGAGAGAGGATGACTTCTCGAGAATTCCGGGGGCTACGGGGCTTGCTTCGGGCTTTAGACATGATACCGGGGCCTTGGGGGGTCGTTTGGGAGTTTATGGAAGTGAAAGGGGTGAAAGAGGACCAAATATGGGGTGAAAAGGTGTAAAAATCTGGAGGGTCTCGCGGGCTATTTATAGTCCGAAGCCTCGGATCCGGAGCAAGGGGAGGCTACCGCGTGTCTCGGACAAGTGCCGAGGAGATGGTCTCGGTTCGGACACCTGGTGCATGCGAAGGCTTCGGTTCGGACCTGGCAGCTTCGGATTGGGCCATGCTTCGGTCCAATAGAAGAGTGCCACGATGCGAAGGGGTGTCCGAGGGTGAGGTGCGGGGTGTCTCCTGCGAAGGTGGCCGAGAGGGATTGGACCGCGGACTTGGTCGTATCAGCAAGTGCCACGCGAAGGTTCGGACCTATCAGCGGTTGACACGTGGAAGCCTCGCATGCGAGGTGACGTGTCCGAAGTGTGACTCAGCGAAATTTCCCGGTTTTGAATATTTTCTTGATTTTTGTGCCAAAAACTTGCGAAAATCATAACTTTCACATACGAGCTCCGTTTTTGACGTTCTTTATATGCACGCGTAGGTAAAATCATACTCTACGACTTTCATTTAGACTTCGTTGGCTGATTTTGACTTTATTTTTAATATTCATATTTTAAACAGACCGGGACGGGAATCTGTTAACAATTCATAACTTCTTCATCCGACGTCCGTTTTCGTTTGTCTTTTTACCGTTGTGCTACTTTTGACGAGACCTTCAATTCTCGTTTAAGTTGCGTCGGCTAAATATCGATCGATTTATATTTCGAATTTTTAGCTGTCTACTGCTAATCCGAAACTTCGAAAAATCATAACTTCCGCATACGAAGTCAGATTTTGACGTTCTTTTCATGAACGTTCTCGGTTTAATATATTCTACAAGTTTCATTTAGATTGTTAAGGCTAAAAATCCTTTTATCGAAAATTCGCTTTTTACACTGAACAATGTTTTGCCGGTTTTACCACGGATTTTCGATTGGTCATAACTTCTTCGTTATAACTCGGATTTCAGTGTTCTTTATGTTTTTGGAAACCTTGCTACAAAATCTACCACTTGGTTCATCCCAATTACGATTATTGATCAATTTATTTTTGACCAAAATTTGACTGGTGTCACAATACCGCTTAGCACCAGCAGAAATGCATGAGTTATCTAGTTAGCTCAATGAGCTGCTCAGCAAAGGGTTCATCAGGCCGAGTTCCTCACCCTTGGGAGCCCCGATCTTATTTGTGAAAAAGAAGGATGGATCCTTTCGGATGTGCATTGATTATAGAGAACTGAACAAGCTCACTGTAAAAAACCGTTACCCTCTTCCTCGAATCGACGATCTTTTCGATCAACTTCAAGGAGCCAGCTACTTCTCCAAAATAGACCTAAGATCAGGGTACCATCAGCTGCGAGTCCATGTGAGTAATGTTCCTAAGACAACATTTCGGACTCGGTATGGTCACTACAAATTTGTAGTAATGCCCTTCGGTCTAACCAACGCACCGGCGGTATTCATGGACCTGAAGAGTCGGGTGTGTCGTTCTTTCCTCGACAAGTTCATAATCGTGTTCATCGACGATATACTTGTCTATTCCAGAAGTCAGGAAGATCATCGACATCACTTGAGATCGGTGCTGGAAACTCTAAGGACGGAGAAGCTGTACGCGAAATTCTCCAAGTGTGAATTCTGGATTCGAAAAGTAACTTTCCTAGGTCACGTGGTAAGCGAGGAAGGCATACACGTGGACCCCTCCAAAATCAAAGCGATAGAGAACTGGTCAGCACCGAAGACGCCCACAAAAATCCGTCAATTCTTGGGTCTCGCTGGCTATTATCGCAGATTTATACAGAATTGCCAAACCCTTAACCACTCTGACTCAGAAAGGCGTACCCCTTTGGTGGAGTGAAAAACAAGACACTGCGTTCCAAATGTTGAAGCGGGCCCTATGCAGCGCACCTATCTTGTCTCTGCCCGAAGGGACGGAGGACTTCGTTCTCTACTGTGATGCATCTAATTAGGGCCTAGGCTGTGTGCTCATGCAGCGGGGAAAATTCATTGCTTACGCCTCAAGACAGCTGAAAGCACACGAAATCAACTACACAACGCACGACCTACATTAGGAGCAGTGGTCTTCACATTGAAGATATGGAGATATTATCTCTACGGAACCAAGTGCATTATCTTTACTGACCATAAAAGCCTGCAGCATATTTTCAACCAGAAGGAGTTGAACATGAGACAATGTCGATGGGTTGAGCTACTCAGCGATTACGAGTGCGAAATCCGCTACCATCCCGGCAAGGCCAATGTGGTGACAGATGCCCTCAGCTGGAAGGAGTACTCAGGTCGTAGAGTGAAGGCACTGACCATGACTATCCATTCCTATTTATCCGTACAAATCAAGGAGGCTCAGCTGGATGCCTTAAAACCAGAGAACATGCCAGGTGAAGCCTTGAGGGGAATGGAAAAGAACCTAGAGATCAAGGGAGACGGAGTCTATTATTTCAAGGACCGGATCTGGACCCCAAAGTTTGGTGGTTACAGGGAGGTTGTTATGAACGAAGCTCATAAGACTAGATACTCCATTCATCCAGGTTCGGACAAGATGTACCTCGATCTCAAGAAACTGTATTGGTGGCCAAATATGAAAGCAGAGATCGCTAACTTTGTGGGCAAGTGCCTGACTTGCGCCAAGGTGAAGGTCGAATATCAGAAGCCCTCAGGTCTACTCCACCAGCCGGAGATACCTGACTGGAAGTGGGAGAGGATTACTATGGTTTTTATCACTAAATTACCCAAATCTCCGAGTGGGCACGACGCCATCTGGTTAATAGTCGATCGACTGACTAAATCCGCCCACTTCCTGCCGATCAAGGAAAACTTCAAAATGGAGAAACTCACACGAATCTACATCCAAGAGATAGTCCGACTGCACGGTGTGCCTGTGTCAATTATCTCTGATCGAGATAGAAGGTTCACCTCGAGATTTTGGCAGTCCCTGCAGAAAGCTCTTCGAACTAAGCTGGATATGAGCACAACTTACCATCCTCAGACAGATGGGCAGAGTGAGAGAACCATCCAGACCTTGGAAGACATGTTTAGATCATGTGTCATTGACTTCGGTAAGCCGTGGGACACCCATTTGCCCTTGGTCGAGTTTTCCTACAACAACAGCTACCATACCAGCATCAAGGCTGCGCCTTTCGAAGCTCTCTATGGCCGCAAGTGCAGATACCCTCTGTGTTGGGCTGAGGTGGGCTACACGCAGCTAGCCAAGGGGAAAGTCCCTGAGAGCTCTCTCACTGGTCCAGAAATCATCCGCAAAACCACAGAAAAGATCGTACAAATCCGAGAACGACTGAAGGCCTCATGAGATCGACAAAAGAGCTACGCCGATAAACGACGAAAACCCTTGGAGTTCCAGGTTGGAGACTATCAAACCCCAAAACCGGAACGGCGGAAACGTTCGGGGGTGGAGGACGTCATGTACAGTATCACAACAATGCAAAGTAGTAAACAAGCAACAACATCATCCATTGCATTAATAATATAATTTAATACAGGTGTGTTCTGTCAAGTTTTATAGACACCAAAAATATACATCAAAATAAAAGATGAGTCTTGAACGAGCTCCATCTTCTCAAAAACCTGGCTCCGGTACCTGTCTACTGGTGACCTGGGAATACAAGTTATTTTGAAAGAGTTTATCAGCTTTAAAGCTGGTGAGTTCATAAGTATATTAGTGTCTGTATTTGTATGAAAGTGTTGGCAAGTCTGTAATGTATAAGTTTTGTCAAAGTTTGTAATTGTTTGAACTCTCCTAGAAAACCCTATGTTTCCTAGTAAAAGTAGCCTTCTACCAAGGCATCTAGTCTCTGTGTGTGTGTCTCTTGTAAGAGTGTGTATTTTCCCAAGTCTGACTATCATTAACCAAAAATATAGTTTTTACATTATTGTTTATTGTGTGAATATCACAAAGTAAATGTAAAGGGAAAATGAAATAGTACTGTAGTGTTGTATTAAGTAACTACTGTTGTACTAATTACCTTAAACCAATTGTTATTTGAAGTACCATGTGATCGACCTGTATCCTGCTACCGACTCTATAGAAAAACGACGATGTAAGACGTCGTAAGAAATGACGTTTGGCACCCGTACACTTGCAAGTCCCACTGTAGCGAGCAGCAAGGTGTAGGATAGTCAATCCAGTATAGATCTATACACAAACTCATATGCTCCCCATTTAAGGAGATTCTGGATACAAAACGGGTCATGACAGGTAGTGCCATGCCCCCGTTAAGTGGCTCACATAACTGTAAGTAATGTATATGCATATGTATATATATGTGCTAGCTGTATTGTGTGCTCTTTCTCTGTCTAGCCCGTATGTTTTGTTTCTCACCACTGTGTATTATGTTTGTTTCTCATCACTATGTATTATGTTTGTTTCTCATCACTATGTATTATGTTTGTTTCTCATCACTATGTATTATGTTTGTTTCTCATCACTATGTATTATGTTTGTTTCTCATCACTATGTATTATGTTTGTTTCTCATCACTATGTATTACTCACGAATGAACTGACTCATTGTATGTTTCATTGTTCTAGTAATAGTATCTTCCTAAACTATACCTATTATAGTTTACTAGTAATGTTGTTTGTGTATATGAACATGTTTGTATACCTTTGCTACCCAAAGGCATTGAACTGAATGAAAGAAGTAAACTTTTATATCTATACACATATACATGATATATAACTAGGATTCAAACGACCTTCGGACAAATAACCCGAATACCCTAAGTCCACAACCAAACAAGGAATAGGAAGTAAGGTGAGCTATTAGTCCTAAGTCCTTTCAATCCTACTTATATAATTATATCCATATAGATACACAGAATATAAGTTAAAAGAGTTTAATAAAAGTATTTGATATGTAAAAGAGTTTGTAAAACAGTTTGAAGTAAAATAGTTTGATAACACCGTTTGAAAAGTAAGAAATCCACTTGTTTGGTAGTTATTAATCACATGTGATTCATATAATAACTATAATAGTTCAACTTGTATTCCCCCCCATAAAAGCATTTAAAAACATATAAAAGGTTAATTAAGGGGTATGAACTCACCTGTAGTGAGTGGTTTGGATGAACGAAATGTATAGGATGCTAGGTGTCAAGTGAAGACTTGTACACACACAATGATCCTAATTAACATATAATAACACATATATGTATCCAATTAGTCTTTAAACAACTAATTAACAAATTTAAGACATCCTAGGACATGTAAAACACCTTATTTAAGTGCTATAAGTCCTAAGGATTGCATCTAAGTGTTGTAGGACATTGCTATTGAGTTTAGGGTTCAAGGGAACCCTTTATTTGAGTTTACGGTTTTGTGACCATAACTCCTTGAGTTTACGGTCATAAACCCATGAGTTTACGGCCGTAAACTCATGTTTCTTTGACCATTTTGTGTTTTGAAGCCTTAAAAATCACAAGAATCATTCCTACTTCATGTTTAAGCCTTAGGAAGAGATTAGGGCACCATTTCACTCCTTTTAGGAGTTTACGGTCCTTGGACCATTTCCCTTTGGGTTTACGGCCGTAAACCCAAATGGTTTGTGGTCTTTTGATGTTTTCAAGTACTAAGCACATCAAGGAATGGATCTAGGCTAGCTTCCAAGGTTTACAAGGGACTAGGGCACACTTTGGCTCCCTTTTTGGGGTTTACGGTCCAAGAACATCTTGGACCGTAAACACCTTTGATCCTTGGTTTCTTGGGTGTTTTCTTGATGTTTATAAGTGTAACAAGCTCTATAATACTCTAGGATAGAAGTACTTACTAGGTAGAAGCTTGAAAAGGTGCTAAAATTCCAAGAACACTAGTGTGTGTTCTTGGTGTTCTTGGTGAATCTTGAAGATCTACACTTTTGGAATGATTTCACGGATGGAATCATGTTAGATCACTAGATTAAGTAAGATATCAAGTTTTTAGGGCTAGAAACACTTACAATGTTGAAGATCAAGAAGAAAAGTCGATGATACTTGAGAGAGAATTGAGTTTTGGATCTTGAAATTGTGAAAACTCATAAATAATGACTAAGTGTCATATTTATACCCTCTTTTAGGGTTTACGGCCGTAAACACCTTTGTTTAGGCCGTAAACTCCAAACTCTTGGAGTTTTGGAATAATATTGTTGCACAATAAACCCTAGGGTATCCTCTTTCCTGTTATCTCCTGGAGTACTAATCTTAAAATACTCAAACTTATTCCAAAAAGCTTGAAAATTAGTAGAAACAGTTTTGACTCCTATTAAAGTGAATTGTTGTACAGAATAGAAATTTCGGGTTGTCACATCATACCCCCGTTAGAAGGAATTTCGTCCCGAAATTAGAATTTAAGCAAATAAGTAGTTACAAATAACTAAGTAAAAAGACGAGGATATTTCAGTTTCATCTGATCCTCTCGCTCCCATGTGAATTCAGGTCCTCGCTTGCCGTTCCAGCGAACCTTCACTATCGGGATATGACTTTTTTTCGTTTGCTTGACCTCCCGGTCCATGATCTCTATTGGTTCTTCCACAAAGTTGAGGCTCTCGTTGATCTCGATCTCGTCGAGTGGGATTATAAGAGTCTCGTCGGACAGACACTTTTTCAAGTTCGAGACGTGGAAAGTAGAATGTACGTTACTGAGTTCGCGGGGTAAGTTAAGTTTGTAAGCTATAGGGCCGATTCTTGCGAGAATCTCAAAAGGACCTATGTACCTTGGATTTAGCTTTCCACGCTTTCCGAAGCGTATCAAGCCCTTCCAGGGTGAGACCTTCAATAGAACACGGTCGCCCACCTGGAATTCCAACGGTTTCCATCGTTTATCAGCGTAGCTTTTCTGTCGGTCTCTAGAGGCTTTCAATCGTTCACGAATCTGAACAATCTTCTCTGTCGTTTCTCGAATGATCTCCGGACCTGTGAGAGTGTTTTCAGGAACTCGTCCTTTAGCTAATTGGGTATCACCCACCTCAGCCCAACACAGAGGGGATCTGCACTTTCGGCCATAGAGGGCCTCGAATGGAGCAGCCTTTATGCTCGTGTGATAACTGTTGTTGTAGGAAAATTCGACAAGGGGTAAATGAGTATCCCATGCTTTCCCAAAGTCGATCACACAGGCTCACAGCATATCTTCCAAGGTTTGGATAGTCCTCTCACTTTGCCCGTCTCTCTGTGGATTGTAGGCTGTAGTCATGTCCAACCTAGTTCCTAGGGAACTTTGTAGTGACTTCCAGAACCTCGAAGTGAATCTACTATATCTGTCCGAGATAATGGATATGGGAACACCGTGCAGTCGTACAATCTCCCTAATGTAAGTTCTTGTAAGCTTCTCCATCTTGTCTGTTTTCTTGATAGGCAGGAAGTGTGCGGACTTGGTCAATCTGTCGACGATGACCCATATGATATCAAGTCCACCCATTGTCTTGGGCAACTTGGTTATGAAATCCGTAGTGATCCGCTACCACTTCCATTTCGGTATCTCTGGCTGTTGTAGAAGACCGGAGGGTTTCTGGTATTCAACCTTGACCTTTGCTCAAGTAAGGCATTTACTCACGAAGGTAGGAATCTCTTCTTTCATGTTAGGCCACCAATATAGCTTTTTAAGATCCAGATACATCTTATCTGAACCCGGGTGGATGGAATAACGAGTGTTGTGTGCCTCGTTCATGACCAAGTCTCTGAAACCACCAAGTTTCGGGGTCCAAATCCGATCCATGAGAAAATAAGCTCCGCCACCCTTAAACTCCAAGTTCTTATCCATCCCTCTCAGGGATTCACCCGCCACATTTTCAGGTTTCAAAGCGTCGAGCTGAGCCTCCTTAATTTGCGTGGACAAGTGTGAATGGATAGTCATAGTCAATGATTTGACTCTACGACCAGAATATTCTTTCCGATTTAGGGCGTCAGCTACTACGTTGACTTTACCCGGATGATAACGAATTTCACATTCGTAATCACTGAGTAGCTCGACCCACCGTCGTTGTCTCATGTTGAGCTCCTTCTGGTCGAATATGTGTTGTAGGCTTTTGTGGTCTGTAAAGATAGTGCTTTTTGTACCGTACAGGTAGTTTCTCCAGATCTTCAGAGCAAACACAACTGCTCCTAGCTCAAGATCGTGGGTAGTGTAGTTGACCTCATGTGTCTTCAGTTGTCTCGAGGCATAGGCGATGACCTTACCTCGCTGCATCAGAACACATCCGAGTCCTTGATTTGACACATCGCAATAGACAACGAAGTCTTCTATCCCTTCGGGGAAGGATAGTATTGGTGCGGTGCACAAGGCTCTTTTGAGCGTTTGGAACGCTCTCTCCTGCTTCTCTTCCCAGTCAAAGGCCACGCCCTTCTGGGTCAGTGTTGTAAGAGGTTTCGCAATGCGGGAGAAGTTCTGAATGAACATGTGATAGTAGCCAGCGAGGCCTAGAAATTGACGAATTTTTGTAGGCGTCTTCGGTGCTGACCAGCTCTCAAGGGCTTTAATTTTGGAAGGGTCCACGTGTATTCCCTCTTCGCCAACCACGTGCCCTAAGAATTCGACTCATCGGATCTAAAATTCGCATTTCGAGAACTTCGCATAGAGCTTCTCCGAGCGAAGGGTTTCTAAGACTAGTCGCAGATGTTGACTATGTTCTTCCTTACTACGAGAGTAGATAAGTATGTCATCGATGAAGACGATGACGAACTGATCCAAGTAAGGACGACACACCCTATTCATTAAGTCCATGAATACTGCGGGAGTGTTTGTTAATCCGAACGGAATCACTACGAATTCGTAGTACCCATAACGAGTTCGGAAGGCTGTTTTCGGAACATCCTCCCCTAGCACTCGTAGTTGGTGATATCCGGACCTTAAGTCGATTTTTTAAAAGAAGTTCGCCCCTTGAAGTTGGTCAAATAAATCGTCAATCCAAGGCAAAGGATAACGATTTTTGATGGTCAATTTGTTGAGCTGCCTGTAGTCGATGCACATACGAAACGATCCGTCTTTCTTCTTGACGAACAAGACTGGAGCTCCCCAGGGTGAGAAGCTTGGTCTTATAAAGCCCTTGCTGAGCAGTTCGTTAAGTTGACAGGACAGTTCTTGCATCTCTGTAGGTGCTAGACGATAGGGCGATTTGGCTACGGGGGTAGCCCCTGAAACTAAGTCGATTCTGAACTCGACTTGACGTTGCAGAGGTAATCGTGGGAGTTCTTCCAAAATGATGTCGGGAATGTTGCGTACTACTGGAATGTTCTGAATGTATTTCGTTTTTTGACTCACATCGACCACATGAGCAAGGAATACGCGACATTCCTTTCGCAGGAATTTCTGAGCTTGAATGCTCGAGATGATACGAAGGTTCGTGCCGGGTTTGTCGCCATAAACTACTAGAGTTTCACCAGACGGCAGATTAAGGCGTACAGCCTTTTCGTAACACATGATGTCGGCACGATGAAGACTCAACCAATCCATGCCGATAATGACGTCGAAAGTTTTAATAGAAACTGGCATGAGGTCGATCGAAAATGAATGGCTATCTAGTGTTAGCGTACACCCTATGATTATACTGCTAGTGCTCTCTGTCTTTGCATTAGCCATTTCTACAGTGAACGGTTCTTTAAGTGCTCGTGATTTTTGCTTAAGTAAATGAGCAAATTTTTGATTCACGAAACTCCTCTCCGCTCCACTATCAAACAGAATGCATGCATAAGAGTTATCGAGGAGAAACGTACCAGTGACCACTGTGGGGTCGGCAACCGCTTCCTCGTGGCCTATGGCCAGAACTCTTGCCACTCCACCGGCATTCCCTGCCTTCGGGCAGTTCCTTTTGTAGTGGCCCACCTCGCCACAACCATAGCAAGTTTGGCTCACACCAGCGCCGGGGACTTGGGTGATTGGCCTCGTCGGAGCTTTGCAGAAACGAGCAGTGTACCCCTTCCTGTTGCAGTTCAAACACTACATTTC
The DNA here is from genome assembly GCF_052849685.1 of Lactuca virosa. Lineage (NCBI taxonomy): Eukaryota > Viridiplantae > Streptophyta > Magnoliopsida > Asterales > Asteraceae > Lactuca > Lactuca virosa. The sequence goes on along the minus strand of NC_136428.1, from coordinate 416,491,758 downwards.
CTGATAGGCTCCTACGTGGTGGAAGTTGCATTTGTTGCACTTAGGCAAACTTCCAGCGTACTGCTTTACCGGAGCAGCAGCGGCAGGTGCTATCGTAGCATGAACTGCCACGACTTGCTGCTTTTTGGCAGCCTTTGTCTTTCTCTTGTCATCCCAAAAATTCCGCTTGGAATCAGCGATTCTGATGGGTTCTGAGGTGGCCAGGGTTGTTGTTGCGGCCGGGGTATGAACCCCATGGTCTATAAGCCGTTGTACCAATCGCTTGGCACTATCGAATGTAGTGGGGTTTGAAGCCAAAACATTTCCCTGGAATGGAGGCACCAGCCTCCATATGTATCTTTCAATCTTCTTCCCCTTTGTATGAACCATGTTGGGACAGAGGGCCTCCAGTTCACAGAACCTGGCGGTGTAGGAGACTATGTTGGAGCCCTTCATGGTTAGGCTCCATAGTTCTTCCTCCAGTTTTTGGATTTCGCCCCTCGGACAGTACTCCTCAACCATTAGCTCTCTCAGAGCTTCCCAGCCCATAGCATTTGCCACTATAAGGGATAGTGACTTGACATGGCTATTCCACCATGTTAGGGCTTTTGACTCAAAGGTGCAAGCAGCAAACTTGACCTTGCTCCCTTCTGGACAGGAGCAGATCTCGAAGACCGATTCGGTCTTCTCGAACAATTGCGAGAGGGCAATGACTCCGCCAGTCCCTTTGAAGGACGATGGTTTGTAGTTTGTGAAGTCCTTGTAGGAGCACTCTCTGGAGCACACATGGATTTCACCATGAGTAGATAGGGCAGGGGTTCCTCCTCCAGTGGAACCAGAAGAATTATATTGTCCCATGGCTGTAGCCACAGCCGCAGCTACAGCAGCATTCAGGGTTGCCGTGTCGAATTGAGGAGCAGGTGGTGTCGGTGCGGGAGGATCGCGTCTTGTCGATTTATGTGGAAGCATTTTTCAACAATAAGATTAGAAACATGAAGGTATTGGTAAGAATTTAAAAGGGAAATTGATGAAAATGACTCATGGACTAACTCTCCATAGCCCAACAGCACAAATGAATAACACGATTGAATAGCACGATTGAATAGTATGATTGAATGAAGATATAGTACTAACAGATGATAGCAATTGGATATTGATTTCCATAAGATTAGATATTTGTCAATAATACTGGAATTACAGATGTAATGAGTTCGGGAAAAATGACCTAGAAGTAGGTCTTACATCAACAAAGATGGAAAATTTTGACAGACTACTACCTAATCAAGACCTAACGGGTCTATGATTTACAAAGATAGGAAATTAGACTAGAGTTTTTACACTAACTAGGTCACATCCAAAAGAGAAGTCGATGAGACTCTAACGGCGATGAGAACTACTAGAGTGAGTTCTTGACTCCGACAGAAGGCGTTCTATGTCCCTCATATGTCTTTCAGACCTTGCCTGCTGAGCTCGAAGTTCCCTGACTTCTGCTTGGGTTTCAGTAAGTTCCCTTTGTAGAACTGAATTGCGGACCTGAGTCCTTTCATGAGCAGACTCTAGTTGGCAAATGCGGACAGTGTTAACGCCAGAGTTGGCGTCAATCTCCACGACTCGGTCGATAGCTGCTCGACCTTGCTCAGTGTTCCGAGCAATCCTACGGACCATTATGGGTAGGACCCTGTCAGCTGAACCTCCCTCGGTGAGGTTGTAGAAGCTTCTGTCTCCATTGTAGGGAAAAGGTTGACCATGTTCCTGACTCCATCTATTCAAGTTTGTGGCCCACAGAGGTGTGGGTCCTTGAAATGCTGGTCGAGGGTTCAGGTTTGGGTCTTGAGCAGCTGCGGGTAGGTTGTTGACTTCAGGCTCTGAGTCAGAACCATCAGAAAAGCCTTCAGCTTCGTGATCATCCAAAGGGATTGGGTGATCATCTTCTGGCTCTTCTCCCAGCCACCCTGCATTGCCGTTGTTGGGGTAGTACGGGTCTCCGGGGATATGGAATCCAACCATGAAATGTACGCGAGAAAAGGGATTACGAAATAACTAAATAGACGAACTAATTAGATAATTATAGGGTGATGTTTATCAGTTACTTCAATATTCGCGTAGTGCATACCAGTCATATGTAACCAAGACAGGATCGACCTTCGAATAAGCGACCCTAACTCTAAGCCCACAACCAAACAAGGAACAGGAAGTAAAGCAAAGATCACAGATTCTAAGTCTATGATATCCTAGACACATATAACCTTAGCGTATCCACTCCGCAACTATTGACATACTTAATAAAAACCTTTAGTTCTTAGATAGGTAATTAATAGCAACACAAAATACTCCTATAGTATTTTAAGTTTATGTATAGTTCTACTGTTCTCGTTGTAGTAGTGTTGGTAAGTTTTTAGACTTGTTGCAACCTCACAACCATACTTAGGCACATGCTAATCACTCCTCGGATAATGTAGTTGACCAGGCTACATCTTCCCAGGGTTGACCATATGTCTCTAAGTCTACTTGTGTTGTCCAACAATCGTAATACTTTTGTTCTGTCGTAGTGACACTGATTTTAGTATGAATGCAGGTATGTATACTTAATTAAATATTTTATTATTTAAAAGTATAAACTCTTTATCAGAGTATTTTAATCCCGCTGTTTTATAGTTCGTATATCTTTTATGGGTCGATACACTCGATTCACTATAAACAATGCTCTGATACCAATCTGTCACACCCCAAAACCGGAACGGCGGAAACGTTCGGGGGTGGAGGACGTCACGTACAGTATCACAACAATGCAAAGTAGTAAACAAGCAACAACATCATCCATTGCATTAATAATATAATTTAATACAGGTGTGTTCTGTCAAGTTTTATAGACACCAAAAATATACATCAAAATAAAAGATGAGTCTTGAACGAGCTCCATCTTTTCAAAAACCTGGCTCCGGTACCTGTCAACTAGCGACCTGAGAATACAAGTTATTTTGAAAGAGTTTATCAGCTTTAAAGCTGGTGAGTTCATAAGTATATTAGTGTCTGTATTTGTATGAAAGTGTTTGCAAGTCTGTAATGTAAAAGTTTTGTCAAAGTTTGTAATTGTTTGAACTCTCCTAGAAAACCCTATGTTTCCTACTAAAAGTAGCCTTCTACCAAGGCATCTAGTATCTGTGTGTGTGTCTCTTATAAGAGTGTGTATTTTCCCAAATCTGACTATCATTAACCAAAAATATAGTTTTTACATTATTGTTTACTGTGTGAATATCACAAAGTAAATGTAAAGGGAAAATGAAATAGTACTGTAGTGTTGTATTAAGTAACTACTGCTGTACTAATTACCTTAAACCAATTGTTATTTCAAATACCATGTGATCGGCATGATTCCTGCTACCGACTCTATAGAAAAACGACGATGTAAGACGTCGTAAGAAATGACGTTTGGCACCCGTAGACTTGCAAGTCCCACTGTAGCGAGTAGCAAGGTGTAGGATAGTGAATCCAGTATAGATCTATACACAAACTCATACGCTCCCCATTTAAGGAGATTCTGGATAGAAAACGGGTCATGACAGGTAGTGCCATGCCCCCGTTAAGTGGCTCACATAACTGTAAGTAATGTATATGTATATGTATATGTATGTGCTAGCTGTATTGTGTGCTCTTTCTCTGTCTAGCCCGTATGTTTTGTTTCTCATCACTGTGTATTATGTTTGTTTCTCATCACTATGTATTATGTTTGTTTCTCATCACTATGTATTATGTTTGTTTCTCATCACTATGTATTATGTTTGTTTCTTATCACTATGTATTATGTTTGTTTCTCATCACTATGTATTATGTTTGTTTCTCATCACTATGTATTATGTTTGTTTCTCATCACTATGTATTACTCATGAATGAACTGACTCATTGTATGTTTCATTGTTCTAGTAATAGTATCTTCCTAAACTATACCTATTATAGTTTACTAGTAATGTTGTTTGTGTATATGAACATGTTTGTATACCTTTGCTACCCAAAGGCATTGAACTGAATGAAAGAAGTAACCTTTTATATCTATACACATATACGTGATATATAACTAGGATTCAAACGACCTTCGGACAAATAACCCGAATACCCTAAGTCCACAACCAAACAAGGAACAGGAAGTAAGGTGAGTTATCAGTCCTAAGTCCTTTCAATCCTACTTATATAATTATATCCATATAGATACACATAATATATGTTAAAAGAGTTTAATAAAAGTATTTGATATGTAAAAGAGTTTGTAAAACAGTTTGAAGTAAAACAATTTGATAACACCGTTTGAAAAGTAAGAAATCCACTTGTTTGGTAGTTATTAATCACATGTGATTGATATAATAACTATAATAGTTCAACTTGTATTTCCCCCATAAAAGCATTTAAAAACATTTAAAAGGTTAATTAAGGGGTATGAACTCACCTGTAGTGAGTGGTTTGGATGAACGGAATGTATAGGATGCTAGGTGTCAAGTGACGACTTGTACACACACAATGATCCAAATTAACATATAATAACACATATATGTATCCAATTAGTCTTTAAACAACTAATTAACAAAGTTAAGACATCCTAGGACATGTAAAACACCTTATTTAGGTGCTATAAGTCCTAGGGATTGCATCTAAGTGTTGTAGGACATTGCTATTGAGTTTAGGGTTCAAGGGAACCCTTTATTTGAGTTTACGGTTTTGTGACCATAACTCCTTGAGTTTACGGTCGTAAACCCATGAGTTTACGGCCGTAAACTCATGTTTCCTTGACCATTTTGTGTTTTGAAGCCTTAAAAATCACAAGAAGCATTCCTACTTCATGTTTAAGCCTTAGGAAGAGATTAGGGCACCATTTCACTCCTTTTAGGAGTTTACGGTCCTTGGACCATTTCCCTAATGGTTTGTGGTCTTTTGATGTTTTCAAGTACTAAACACATCAACGAATGGATCTAGGCTAGTTTCCAAGGCTTAGAAGGGACTAGGGCACACTTTGGCACCCTTTTTGGGGTTTACGGTCCAGGAACATCTTGGACCGTAAACACCTTTGATCCTTGGTTTCTTGGGTGCTTTCTTGATGTTTAGAAGTGTAACAAACTCTATAATACTCTAGGATAGAAGTACTTACTAGGTAGAAGCTTGAAAAGGTGCTAAAAGTCCAAGAACACTAGTGTGTGTTCTTGTTGTTCTTGGTGAAACTTGAAGATCTACACTTTTGGAATGATTTCACGGATGGAATCATGTTAGATCACTAGATTAAGTAAAATATCAACTTTTTAGGGTTAGAAACACTTACAATGTTGAAGATCAAGAAGAAAAGTCGATGATACTTGAGAGAGAATTGAGTTTTGGATCTTGAAATTGTGAAAACTCATAAATAATGACTAAGTGTCATATTTATACCCTCTGTTAGGGTTTACGGCCGTAAACACCTTTGTTTAGGCCGTAAACACCAAACTCTTGGAGTTTTGGAATAATATTGTTGCACAATAAACCCTAGGGCATCCTCTCTCCTGTTATCTCCTGGAGTACTAATCTTAAAATACTCAAACTTATTCCAAAAAGCTTGAAAATTAGCAGAAACAGTTTTGACTCCTATTGAAGTGAATGGTTGTACATAATAGAAATTTTGGGTTGTCACAGAGACCGTGTCCTGCTAAAGGTCTCACCCTAGAAAGGCATGATACCCTTTGGAAAGCGTGGAAAGCTAAATCCAAGATACATAGGACCCTTCGAGATCCTTGCTAGGATCGGTCCCGTAGCCTACAAACTTCGTCTACCTCAAGAACTTCGCAAAATTCATCCCGTCTTCCACATCTCGAACCTTAAAAAGTGTTTATCCGACGGGACCCTTGTGATCCCTCTCGAGGAGATTGAAATCAACGAGAATCTCAACTTTGTAGAAGAACCGGTCGAAATCATGGATAGAGAGATCAAACGAACGAAACAAAGTCACATCCCGATAGTGAAGGTTCGCTGGAATGCCAAGCGGGGACCTGAATTCACTTGGGAGCACGAAGATCAGATGAAACAGAAGTATCCGCATCTCTTTTCTAATCCATGATTTGTATTCTATGTTCGAATTTCGGGACGAAATTCCCTCTAACAAGGGGATAATGTGACAACCCGATACTTTTTCCGTTATCCTTACCCAGTTTCCGTTAATAAAATTTGGGTTTTTAATAAATTCCGTCAAATTTCTTAGTTTGGTAAGAATCTTAAATTTTAAATAAATAATATGTATTTTATACGAGTCGGAATAAACTGGGAATCACGCGAAAAACTCGAACGTCCTTGAAAATCACCGAGTTTACGGTCGGACCGTAAACCCGTTTACGGTCGGTGCCAGGTGGACCCCACCACCGACCAAACCCCCAGCCTATAAATATTCGACCCCCACCCTCATTTGAACCTTCTTGACCGGAAACACCCATTTTCTCTCTCTAACTCTCGTGACCGTAAACACCAAAAAGCCCTCTTTTCACCCGAAAAATGCCGGAAATTGTCATTTGGGGCAGTTTGGGAGCCTCTGGAACACTTTTTCGTCGAAAACAAGCACCTTTGTTCTTGAGTTTACGGTCAATATTCATAGATCGTAAACCCGTTGCAACCGTAAACTCACCAGATCTTCATAGACCGTAAACCCTGTTCACGGTCTGTCAACCGTAAACCCTGTTCACGGTCTGTCGACCGTAAACTCCATTCACGACCGTAAACAGCTCTTTCGTGGGGAAAAGCCTGTTTTCTCAATTCAACCAAGTTCCGGTAAGATTCCTTAACCAAAAACAAGTGTTTATCTAACACTTTATCTAACGAAATCGCTAATTTAGATACATATATGTATTTATTTGATATTAGGATTCCGTTAACTGCAACGTACACCAACTCAAGGATCGTCCAGTTCAATCCTTCGCATCCAACCAACGGTGAGTTCATACCCCTGCACTTTTATAGTTTTTAAAAGGTTTTCAGGGGGGAATACAAGCTAAACATAAAGGTTTTCATAACTTAAAAACTGATGCAATTACAACGGTTTTACCAAACATTTAGATACATTATCCCTTTTGTAATATGCAGAGCATAAGTGACATTTTCTAAACATAATTGCATAGATTTTCAGAAGAGTACATGAACACAACTTATCAGTCAAACTATAATAGGTATAGTTTGGGAAATTCTTTACCGGTTTTACAGATTCAAATATATAAACTATGACAGGTTTAGTTTATCCATATAGATAACTAGAGTATCTTGCTAAATAGTTATTTTGTGTATAATTATTTATACTCTACACCATTTATAACGATTTCGAACTCGAGAACAACCGAACTACACGTAAACTAGTTAATACATGATTGTGAGACCTAGCTTCGTTATGCCCTTCGGGGTACCAATAAATCCTCACCGTTAAGTATAACCAGAGTCTCCTGGAGGGAGAGCGTGAAATTTGTGAATAGATCTATTCGGGACCGACAATCCCACACCTAAACTGCTAGCTACAGTTAGGGGGGCACGTCTGGGGTGACAAATTTTGTAATCGTACGACGCCTGAAAAAACATCAAGGAGGTCACCGGTCATATTAGCATGGTTATACGACTCACAATAAGTATAAACTAACCATTGTTTACGAGATTTCTATCTTCAATAGTTTTATTTTAATTAATGAAACTACCTATCTACTTACTGGAGGGTATTCCAGGGACACAACCTTTAGTTTTATTTTAAGTAATAAAACTACCTTACTTACTGGCGGTAGCCAAGGCTTTCAAACGAGACGTACCTCACTTACTGGCGGTAGCCAGAGTGTTCGAATGAAACATACCTTACTTACTGGTGTTAGCCAGGGTTTTCAAACAGAACATACTTTACTTACTGGTGATTGATCAGGATTTCGATACAAACGATATTTTACTTACAATGAAAAGAAATCATTTGTACAAATTCAGTGACTAGTTTTCAATACAAAAACATGCTTATGAACTCACCAGTTTTATGCTGATACGTTTTCAAAACCGCTTGTATTCTCATGACAACAATAGAGAGGTACCCGTGCCAGCCTTTGGAGAAGACGGAGCATCTTGGAGTCTCGTCTTTATCTTTTACTTTTGTTATATGCTGACATGTACAAACTATGTTTTCAAACAGATGTAAATATTCATATTGTAATGTAATGGTTGTGTTTACTTCGATTGCTATGATACGATTGTTGTGATACTACGCATGACGTCACCCGCCCCCGGACGTTTCCGCCGTCCGTTCTGACGGTTCGGGGGTGTGACAGTATATATGTATAAGCATGTATGTATACTTTTATAAGGTATTGTTATAATTTTTAAAATATATTATTATCTAGAGCACTTCGACCCCATTGCATTTATAGTTGTATATCTTTTATAGGTTCATATACTTAGTTCACTATAAACACTACTATGATACCAATCTGTCACACCCCCAAACCGGAACGGTGGAAACGTTCGGGGGCGGAGGACGTCATGTTTAGTATCACAACACATGTATCATAGTAATCGAAGTAACACACAACCATTACATTAATATTAAAGTGTTTACAAAGTATGTGATTCACAAAAGTTAGACTCCAAAAGTAAATAACAAAACAAGACATGAAGCTACTATGCTCCATCTTCTGGTTCTCAGCGCGCATACCTATCTACTAGTTTCCTGAGAATACAAGTTATTTTGAAAGCGTAGATTGGCATTTAAGCTGTTGAGTTCATAAGTATTTTAGTGATGTAAAGTAAGTTATAAGTTCTTTTAGAAAAGTTCGCTTGTTCCTCCAGAAGATCCTTTATCTTCTGATATGATGAAAGATAAGTAAAAATGACTCTACAATCCCTTCTATGAGTACTAAATGGATACAAGTTATATATAATCCAGATCAAACAAACAATCGATTGTGTGAATCTGCCCTTAGCCCACAACCAAACAAGGAACAGGGAATGAGGTGGAAGTCACACATCCTATTGTTAGTTAGATCTTCATTGTATATAACCCTGGCGTATTAATTTGGTACTCACGGAGTTAACTGTAATAGTTCCTTTATATTTGATGAAAACATTCTTTAAGAAAAACCAAGGTTCTAAAAAGCTCGTCATGGCTCCGCCATGGCGCGCCACGACTCCAAGGCTTCCACTTGCCGCCAAGCTTTGCTAAAACGCCGCCTTAACTCATATATGTGTATAAAAATTAATAATAGTTGAAAATACATATAAAAATATTAATTATATAGAAGATTTCCGCCTTAAGTCATGCCTTACAAACGCCATGACTCGCCAAGGCTCAGAAAAGCTTGAGGCTTGACATTGCCGCCAAGTCACGCCTTACGTTATTTAGAACCTTGAGAAAAACCCTTATTTCCTTTAGTAAAAATGGTAACCACAATAGTTCCTTCTATAATCACTTAGTTTATACCAGCTACATACAATCTAATATCGAACGGGTAGTTAATTGTTTGAATCTACCCTAAGCCCACAACCAAACAAGGAACAGGAAGTAAGGCGGAAAGCACACATCCAACTGCCTATTGGATATTAATTATATATAACCCTGGTGTATAAACTAAGGTATTATAGAATTAACCACCCAAGGCCCTTTAAGTTATACTGGATTAATAAAATGGATTAAACCCTTTTACGGATAAGTTTCTAGTTTAACCTAATAAGTGTTCTATCTGAAAAGTATAAGTTTGTACTAGAAAACAATATATTGGATTTGTATACTATGACCTTACCCATACCTGGTACTCCTTATGATTACTTGGTGTCTATAGAATATATATATATATATATATATATATATATATATATATATATATATATATATATATATATATATAGCTAAGATCGAATAGATAGTAGACTGGGTGCATCTACTCTAAGCCCACAACCAAGCAAGGAACAGGAAATGAAGCGGAAAGCACACATCCTACTGTCTGTCGGACCCGATTAATATATATCCCTGATGTATCTACCGAGGAATCATAAAGTTAGCATTATAGGCCCCTTGTAACTAAATGTACTAAGACTCGAGTGTCCTGTTTGTCCATTAAAGTGATTGAAAGTATTCAGTAATGTTGTAAAAAGGTGACTACTGAAGCACTAACTACCTTAAAACCAGTTTGTTAATTAAGGTTAAAATGTGATGAGGTTATAACCATACTTATATGACACGTGTTTTAACACGACGACTTAATGGCGTCGAAATGGTGTGATATTTGTCACTCGTATACTTGCAAGTCCCACTGTCGCTAGCAGCAAGGTATGGGGTGTAAATCCCGTATAGATCTATACACAAACTCATGCTCTCCCTCTAAGAGACTCTGGTTACAAAACGCAACCTAACAAGTATATTTCTAAGCCGTGAAGTAGTGGTTTCACATTATTGTTATAGTTTTCTTGTATATGTATAGTATGTTCCTCCATGTTTCTCTTTATAGTATGTTCCTCCCAGTTTCTCTTTATAGTATGTTCTGAACCCCTGAACTATACCTATTATTGTTTACTAGTATGTTTGTTTTGAACCGACTCTGAATTGTAGAAAAGACTCATTTATCTACTGAGTTATGATTTCACTTTAAAAACGGAGTTTTATAAACAATAAAGTAACATAACTTAAAAGAGTGTTTGAAACGCTTTTGATCACTTATAAAAGAATAAGAAATCCTTTAACGTGATGGTTATCACAAATAACATTTACACAATTATCAGTGTTTTCAACTTGTATTCCCCGCCCCCTTAAAAGCATTTAAAACATTAAAAAGATTGATTATAGGGGTATGAACTCACCTTATGTGGGTGATTCAATTGAAGTTTCGCGTAAGGATGAGAAGTTCCACGAATGAGTTCCCGAGACACAAACGAGTCCTAAATGACATATAATGGCATATATAGGCATGTAATTGGTGTTTAACACAACTAACATGCAAGGAAACAACCTTCAGGACTAGGAAACACTTGGAATGAACTGTTACAATCACATATGATTGACTAAAGGGAGTTTACGGCCAAAGGAAAGTGTGTTCACGACCACACTTGCAGTGCATCTCCCGAAAATTTCCGTTGTGATGGAAATTGCATTTGCTGCACTTTGGTAGGTTCCCAGCATATTGCTTCGCTGGTGTAGGGGTAACAGGAGCAGCAGTGGGGGTAGTAGTGGCATGGACTGCCACTATCTGTTGCTTCTTGGAAGGTTCTTGTGAAAGCTGACTCTTCCTCTTGTTCCAAAACTTCTTCTTCTTCTTGTTGTTGGTACTGTTGTTGTTGTTGTTGTTTCCTATGGTTTGCTCTGGAACAGCAGTTGCAAAACCTTGGCAGACTCCATGGTCATTGAGAGCTTGTGCCAACTGTTTGGCACTATCGAAAGTGACTGGTTTGGAAGCTAGTACACTTCCTCGAACCTGGGGTGACAGTCCCCAGATGTACCTCTCTATCTTCTTGCTCTCTAGAGCAACCATCCCTGGGCAAAGGATTGCCAAATCACTAAACCTATTGGTATAGGTTGTGATGTCCGAGCCTACCATAGTAAGGCCCCAAAGTTCTTGCTCTAGCTTTTGTACTTCGCCCCTTGGACAGTACTCTTGCATTAACATTTGCTTTAGATTCTCCCAGCCCATAGAATTAGCCACTACCAGAGTTAGTGACTTGACATGGCCATTCCACCACGTCAGAGCTCCCTCGGAGAATGTACAGGCAGCAAACTTTACCTTTCTCCCTTCCATACATGCACAAATCTCGAAAACCGCTTCCGTTTTCTCTATCCACTGCGATAGAGCCATTATCCCTCCGGATCCATTAAAAGATATGGGCTTGATATTGGTGACGTCCTTGAATGTGCAATCCCCTGAACGACCCTGATGTTGGCCATTCGTAGAGCTATTTACTCCCCCTCCGGACCCATTATTACCTATCTGAGCCATTGTCGCTGTCACTGTAACTGTTACAACAGCTATTAAGATGGCGTTATCCGTTGATGGAGGTGGTGGTGGTGGAGGTGTTGTGTTGTTGACACGGTGTGTAGATCTGCGGGGCGGCATCGTGCTGCTAAAGAAATAGAATGAAGGCCATAAGTCTTAATGATTGGAAGCCGTGTGTTAATAAATTTGTTATTTTCATCAATTTATGAATTTGACTGACCTACCCAAGGTTTAGAGCTTGATTCATAATAAAAGTTTGTATAATGATAGATAGACTTATGAATCTGAGTGGTATTCAAAGAATTAACACACAAAGGAATTTCTTCACATATATTAAACATACGTTGAGTTACATTTTGAAGTTAGGAAATTTTCGACCCTTCTAAGGGTCTCCGATACAGAAATTAAAGAAAAGTAAGACTTTTAGCCGAGTTCCTATTCTATAACAATTTTTTTTTGGGATTCGAGCAAGTACAACTTGGAACGTAGGTTGCGCTTGGAGCTCGACTCCGTGTCTAATTGCTTTGCTTCCATAAGACGCCTATCAAAGGAGGCTTGCCGTTCCCTCATTTCCTTTATCTTAGAGAGGGCTGCAATCAGTTGCTCTTGGAATGTGTCGGTGCGGAGTTGGGCATTATCCTGCAACCTGTCCAGTCGACGGATGTCGGAAGTGTGAACTTGTACTTCCACGTTGACTTCACGAATCCGGTTTGCTTGAACCCCGGATTGATAGGACTGGTTGGCTAGTTTTCTCACCATGACTGGGAGTGCGCGGTCGGCTGAACCTCCACTCCCGACGTCGTAGAAGTCCCGACACATCCCGTAGGGAGGACGTAGTCCTTGCTGTCGGCTCCAATGGTGAATGTGACTTCCCAAAATGGGAGTTGGTCCCTGAAAGCTTCTCCTAAATGCGGGAGGTTGAGCGACTGGTGGGTTGATTACTTCTGGCTCTGAGTCTGTCCCAGAGTCTTCCCCTTCCTCCAACTCTATAGGTTCCTCATATTCTTCGGGGTCCTCCTCTACCCATCCTCCATTGCCCTGATTCGGTTAGTAAGGATCCCCTGGTGGGTGGAATCCAGCCATTGTGTCTGTGCGAGAATAGAGATATGAGAATTGTCTAGAAATTAAAACATGTAAATCTAAATATGTAAGTTAAACTATTGTATTTACGAAATACTCCTATAGTATTTAAGTTTGTATGTTTGATACCAGTGTTATTTTGGTAAGTTTTGACTTGTTGCTCACTACGACCATTCCTCGACATACATTAGTCCGATCTCGGATAAATATAGTTGATTAGGCTATATCCATCCCAAATCCGATTACATATTCCGAGGCTTAGTCGTAGTGTCCAACTTGTCTTAATACTTCTTGTATAGTTCTAACCATGAAAATAAATTATTGTATGCATGTATTTGTGCTTTTACGACCCAAATAATTTAAGTTGAATGAAACGCGGTTTTGCTGTAAAAACGTTTTGTCAGAGAGTTTTAGTCCCTATGAATTTATAGTTTGTATATCCTATGTGGTTCGATATACTTAGTTCACTATGAACAATGCTCTGATACCGATCTGTCACACCCCCAAACCTGAACGGCGGAATCGTTCGAGGGCGGATGACTTCATGTAGTATCGTAACAGTTGAATGCATAGTAAAGAAAGTAAAACAACCATCATATATATAATTTAAAAGTTAGATTGTTGAATGATACTTGTTTCAAAAACTAATTACAATATGATGGCAAAATGAGTTTTAAAACTGACGCCTTAGCGTCACTTCTCCAAAAGATGATGTTTACCTGTATTACTGAATCCCTGAGAAATACAAGTAGATTTGAAAGAGTAGATCAAAATTTAAGCTGGTGAGTTCATAAGTATTTAATGTCAATGTTTGTATAAATTTAAATGAAATTGTTTGTAGATGTTTGAAAACTCCTAGAAAATCCCCTATTTCCTACTAGTATAAAAGTAGTCTTCTACCAAGACCTGACTGTTTTGAATGTTTGCTTCTAGGAATCCAACATTTGTCCATAAGTGTGTGGTAGTTTAAAAGTTCCAAAACTGTAATGAAATAGTGTTTTTCATGCCTAGAATAGTAGATTTATGTATGTATAAAATCACTAAGGCATTTTATAACCCCGTAAATCAACGTGTTTTTAATACTCCATATGAGTTTTATAACCATGCTATTGACCCAGACTGCCTGTAACAACGTTCTTCAGGCGTTGGAATGTTATGACGTTTGTCACCCCAGACCTGCCAGTCTAACTGTAGCTAACAGTTTAGGTGCGGGATTGTCAATCCCGTATAGATCTATACACAAGTATCACGTTCTCCCTACAAGAGATTATGGTATATAATACAAGACTTTAACTGCATACTTGAAAGTACGTGAAGTTGAATGTCTCACAAAACTTAGTATCAAATAGATTTACGTATGAAAAGTCCATTTGTTATTGTATATGAAAGTATTTCCTTGATATTGTATTTATAGTATGTAAAATCTCATGAATATCTAGTAAACTATACCTATTATAGTTTTTTTCCAAATATGTGATTCGTTTGTATGATAAACCCTAGAGTAGTGTCGGCTTTGTATGTAAAGTATAACATTTTTAATAACATTATTGAACATTTATACTCAAAATATAAATAAAGTGTTTGATATTTATGTAACAACATGTTTCATTCCAAAAGGACAAAGTGTTATCGGGACATGTTGTATGAGAACATTTTCGTATGACAGTTATAAATCACATATGATTGATTTCATAACAAAAAGCATAGCAAAAGATTGATGTTTTTCACACGAGGATAATCGTGTGTTTACTTGTATTCCCCCCCCCCCCCCCTTAAAAGTGTATAAAAGCATTTACAAAGCATTTGAAAACTTAGTTGTAGGGGTATGAACTCACTTGAGCAGAACTTCGACTTGATAAAGTTGATTTCTCGGGATTCTCGGGAATCTTGGGAGTGTAAAACCTTCCTTCGGAACTTGGATGTGAAGACTGGGGCTTCGGGATGGTTTCGAGGGTTTAAACGCAGAGCTTCGGCACGAGAAAGAAGAGAATTGAGCAATGAAACCCGGAACCCTTTGAGCTCTATTTATAGCCCAATTTTTGGGTCCCACGTCGTGGGAAAAGGGTTGCCCACGTCGTGGAGTCGATCAGTCATGGTTTCGAGGGTTTAAACACAGAGCTTCCATGGACGAGACGTCTGCTGCCAAGCCTGAAAACCCATCAGTCATGGTCACACGTCGTGACCATTTGTGCCACGTCGTGGCCAGCCTGACAGCCTCATATTTTGTGTCTCGAACTTGTAAAATCCGTAACTTCCGCGTACGAGCTCCGTTTTCGACGTTCTATATATGCACGCGTAGGTGAGAATACGTTCTACAACTCTCGTTTAGATTTCGTCGGCTAAATTTGAATTTATTTTTAATTAATTATTTTTAACAGGCCGGGACACGAAAACTCCGTCATAAATACATAACTTCTTCATCCGACGTCCGTTTTCGTCAGACTTTTTACCGTTGCACTACTATTGTTGAGATCTTCGATTCTCATTTAGATTGTTTCGGCCAAAAGTCTCTCGATCTCTATTTCGAGTTTTTAGCTGTCTACTGCTATATCCGGAACTTCGAAAAATCATAACTTCCTCATACGAAGTCAGATTTGGATGTTCTTTTCATGCACGTTTACGGTTTAATGATATCTACAATTTTCATTTAGATACCTAAGGCTAAAAATTATTGTATTGAAACTTCGCGTTTTACGTTTAACCGTATTGACGGTTTTGCTGTGAATCTTAGGTTGGTCATAACTTCTTCGTTATAACTCGGATTTTAGTGTTCTTTATATTTCTGAAACCCTTGACACGATATCTATCATTTATATTTCTGAAACCCTTGACTTTTTAGGTCATTACATTGATTCGAAATATCGGGTTGTCACACGAAGGGTTGTCACACGGGAAGTTGGCTGAGGATGTTTACATGGCTCAGCCAGAGGGTTTTGTCGATGCGAAGCACCCTAATAGAGTGTGTAAGCTTGAGAAGTCCATCTATGGACTAAAACAAGCATCTCGCAGATGGAATCTTTGTTTCGATGAGAAAGTCAAAGAGTTTGGTTTTCTACGAAGCGAGGATGAATCATGTGTATATGTCAAAGCCAGTGGGAGTATAGTAAGCTTCCTCGTATTGTATGTCGATGACATACTACTCATAGGAAACGACATCCCAACCCTAAAAGAAGTTAAATCCTGGCTTGGGAAGTGCTTCGCTATGAAGGACCTCGGAGACGCTGCCTATATTCTGGGAATAAGGATAGTGAGAAATAGAAGTAAGAGACTGATAGGACTTAGTCAGAATATTTACTTGGAAAAGGTACTAAAACATTTTAGTATGGAGAATTCAAAGAAAGGGGAGTTACCAATCCAAAGTAATGCCAAGTTGAGTAAGACTCAAAGCCCGAGTACCGAAGTCGAGATAGCAGAAATGAGCCGAGTACCATATGTTCCGCAGTTGGCTCGATTATGTATGCTATGACTTGTACTCGCCCTGATGTGGCCTTCACCTTGAGCATGATCAACAGATATCAGGGGAACCCTAGCAAAGCACATTGGACCGCAGTCAATAATATTCTTAAGTACCTTCGGAGAACCAAGGAATGGTTTCTACTCCTCGGAGGGAGTGATGACTTAAGGGTGCGAGGGTATAGTGACGCCAGTTTTCAAACCGACAAAGACAACTACCGTTCGTAGTCAGGCTAGGTCTTTACCTTGAATGAAGGAGCAATGACTTGGAAAAGTTCCAAGCAGGAGACTGTAGTTGATTCAACGTGGAATCAGAGTATATAGCGGCGAGCGAAGCGTCAAAGGAGGCAATATGGTTGAAGAACTTCATTGGAGACCTTAGAGTTGTGCCAGCCATAAAGGAGCCCATGGAAATTTTCTGTGATAATGAAGGAGCAGTTGCCTTGACTAAGGAACTGAGGGATCATGGCAGATCTCGACATATTGACAGAAAATATCACTTTATTCGACATCGGGTGGAAGAAGGACTCCTCGTAGTGAACAGGGTATCGTCAGACGATAACCCAACAGATCCCGTTACGAAGGGACTGAGTAGGGTTAAGCACTTGCAGCACGCTAGGAGCATCGGGCTGAAGGACGATATTAATTTAGATTAGATATTTTAGAAACGTGTAATAGATAAATGTAATTGACATTGGATGATTAAATAAAAGAGTATTATTTATAAGTAAAGTTACTATCTTATGTTAATTATTTACCTATTGTTTCATTTTGCGTGTTTTGACTTCCTGAATAATAAGATTATTCAAATGTTCCACAGTCGTTCATCCTTTGGGAGTACGTATGAAAGAACATTGTCATGAATTGGTGTGTAGATTGTCTAAAGTGTATTAGACATAGCAAAGGTTTGCTACAACGTTCATGAGTGCTTATGAGTTTGATTTGAGCATTGGATTAGACCCGTGCTTGCTGGAATTGTTGGATTAATGTCTAAGTCCATAACTATAATTGGTAAGACTTGACCCGACCCGGCATGGTCCATTTGGGTTGCATGGCATTATGCATTTGGATATACTATAATGAGAGAAATAACACTTAAGGTTGGTTAATATATTATAAGTTCTAATATATTAATAAGGTTATTTAATTAGTATTGATCAAGAATTAATTTGGAATTAATTAAGTGATCAAAAGGAGACTAATTAAATATATGGGTTGATTGTGTAAATCATTCATTCTTATATATGTGGGCTTGTGATCCAAGATTCCTTATGTTGGACTAAGTCCATGGGGTGACCCATGGATACTCCATGGAGGTTAAAATGCATGGAGCATAAGGAATGGGTAAAGTTATGAGTTACATGGTGTAACCCTAATAGCCACCATATAAAAGAATCCCATGGCTCAGATTCGTGAACGATTGAAAGCCTCTAGAGACCGACAGAAAAGCTACGCAGACAAAAGAAGGAAACCTTTGGAATTCCAGGTGGGAGACCGAGTCCTTTTGAAAGTCTCACCCTGGAAAGGCTTGATACGCTTCGGAAAGCGTGGAAAGCTGAATCCAAGATACATAGGGCCTTTCGAGATTCTCGCTAGAATCGGCCCCGTAGCTTACAAACTCAATCTACCCCGCGAGCTTAGTAACGTACATCCTACCTTCCACGTCTCGAACTTGAAAAAGTGCCTATCCGACGAGACTCTTGTAATCCCACTCGACGAGATCGAGATCAACGAGAGCCTCAACTTCGTGGAAGAACCTGTAGAGATTATGGACCGAGACGTCAAACGAACGAAGCAAAGCCGCATCCCAATTATGAAGGTTCGCTGGAA
Organism: Lactuca virosa; assembly: GCF_052849685.1. Lineage (NCBI taxonomy): Eukaryota > Viridiplantae > Streptophyta > Magnoliopsida > Asterales > Asteraceae > Lactuca > Lactuca virosa. Next base: position 416,473,480 of record NC_136428.1, on the reverse strand, counting down.
CGCCAAGCGAGGACCGGAGTTCACTTGGGAGCGCGAGGATCAAATGAAACTTAAATATCCTCATCTTTTTACTTAGTTATTGTGTGATAACTTAGTTGCTTGAACTCTAATTTCATGACGAAATTCCCTCTAACGGGGGGATGATGTGATAACCCGAAATTTTCATTTGTACAATTTCTACAGTCAAACATTTTAAATGTTAGTCAAAAATATTTCAGTACATTTTTGGCCGGATTTAAGTCCGTTTGGGTGTTTTATTTTATTTTTCGTCAAACGATTAAATAAAAGGAAGTGACGTTATTAGTGGTGTGTAGCAAACAAAACAACCAACACCTTAGCTAGGTGTTTACGGCCAAACAAGAGGTGTTTGGGCCGTAAACACCATTTTCCCGAAAACTCATGCATATAGCATGAGTTTACACACTTTTCCTCATTTTCCACTTCCCACCTCAAGAACACCAAGTTTTTCTCTCAAGTATCATAAGTTTATTCTTCCAAATCCGCCAAAAGTGTAAGTTTTCCTTCCTAGATTCTTTCATACAACACTTAATCAAGTGTTTATGCATCATTTCATCCATGGATTCTTGGTTTTTACTTAGATCTTCAAGTATTCTTCAAAACACCAAGAACACACACTAGTGTTTTTGGGTCCTAAACACTCTTACAAGCTTCATATAAGTAAATATACTCCTTCTAGCTAGTTATATGCTTAGTATACTTGTTAATCCATGGAAAATCATCCAAAACCCCAAGAACATATGGGTTTACGGTTTGGGGATCACCCAAAACCGTAAACACCCCTAAAGGGTGTTTTGATGCCCCAACACCTTCTAATGCTTGAACATGAGGCTAGAAACTGGCATGCATGAACTAAGAACCACAAAACACGAAAAGAATGAAGTGGCCCAGAGTTTACGGTCGTAAACTCTAGGGTTTACGACCGTAAACTCCCAAGGAGTGGTCCAAGGACCGTAAACTCCAAAAGTGTGCCATTTCGAGCCCTATCCACTTCCTAGGCCTTTGATTCAGCCCTAGGACACTTCTTTGTGAAGCATGAGACCCTAAAACACACAAATGCACCATTCCCATGAGTTTACAGTCGTAAACTCATGGGGGAAGTGGTCCAGAAACTGTAAACACACTTAGGGGCTACCATTTGAGGTGTAAACTCCATAGTGAGGCCATACTCTCCTTAGATGCAACCCTTAGCACTCCTAGCACTTTAAGCAAAGTGTTTTCATACATTAGAGTGTCTTTACTTACTTAATTAGTGATTAAATAACTAATTAGATACATTTATGTATCACTACATGTTACATAGGATCCGTGTGTGTGTTCAAGTCCTCACTTGACACCTAGCATCCTACCCGACACTTCCATCCACTCCACTCACTGCATGTGAGTTCATACCCCTAAATCAACCTTTTAAATGATTTTAAATGTTTTTATGGGGGGGGAATATAAGTTGAACTGTTATAGTTATTGTATCAATCACATGTGATTAATAACTAGAACAGACTACACAATTGATTGCTACTTTCAGATTTCCATCAAACTTTGGGTTTTCAAGTGTTTCAACCCTTTTATCAAATTCTTTAAATGCTAAAACTATTTTCAAACTCTTTTAAACTTGTTTTATCTTCAAAACCATATCTATACTAATATATTTATATAAGTAAGACTTGAAGGACTTAGGACTGATAGCTCACCTTATTTCCTGTTCCTTGTTTGGTTGTGGACTTAGGGTATTCTGTTATTTGTCTAACTGTCATTGAATTTTTAGTTATATATCATATATATTTGTGTTGGATATAAAAGTCTTCACTTCTGTTTAGTACCTTTGTGTAACAAAGGCATGCAACCAACATTACTATTTAACTATAATAGGTATAGTTAAGGAATATTACTCATTACTCCTATTACAATGACATCTACCTGAGTCGGTACAGTTATGAGTCAATACATGATAAATACTATACACAGAGAATACTATATGCTATCCAAGAGAACACTCTATACATTATACCAGAAAATACATTATACAATATACAAGAGAATATACTAAAATAGAATGTGACATACTACTCCTCGATACGACACTTCATTGTGCTATCACAGTGTAACCAGAGTCTCCGGGAGGGAGAGCGGGCATTATGTGTATAGATATATACGGGACAGACACTCCCACATCCCGACTGCTACCTACAGTCCGAGCCGACTAGGCCCAGGGGTGACAAATGTCACCATACTACGTGTGACCTGGAGGGTCATCAGTTATTCGATCGTCAATCAGCATGGTTACATACGAGTTCACATTCAGACCTTTAATTAACACTTTAAGAATTAAAGGCAAAACAGACTCCCCGAGGTGTATTGTACGTTTAATACCACCTGGAGTCTGCATTTTCATTACATTCAGCCGGCAGTGACACTGCTGGGGTAAAACATTATTTTCCCATTTCTTTACATTAATGAGGTCAAAAACTATATTCTCATAATAATAGTTTCACTGGGAAAATCTCTACATTTACGAAAGAACAAATATACAAACTATTGAGTCTTGGTAGAAGGCTACTTTTTACTGGAAAACGTAAGGTTTTCTAGGGAGTATACTATTTTCAAACATTGAAACCAGTTATTATACCACATTGTTGTAAACATTTTTATACAAACAATGACACTAAATACTTATGAACTCACCAGCTTTATGCTGATACTCGCTTTCAAAATAACTTGTATTCTCAGGTCATCAATAGACAGGTATAGATGCAGCTTTTGAGAAGATGGAGCATATACAAGACTCCTATTTATTTTGATTATACTTTTGGTGTCTACCAAACTGTACAAAACACGCTTGTATTACAATTATTATATTAATGCAATGGATGTTGTTGCTTGTCTTTACTATTATGCTTTGTGATGATACTGTACATGACGTCCTCCACCCCATAACGTATTCCGCCGTCCTCGGTTTTGGGGTGTGACACAAAGCGAGCCAATATATTTTTGGCCATGAACTTTATCAATTGTTTTCCCATGACAGTGGTCAGCGGTTCCGCCTCTATCCACTTTATACAGTACTCCATGGCGACTAACAATAATTTCACACCCCATAGCGTTGGTGGAAATGGTTCCACTATATTAATCCCCCATTGATGGAAAGGCCAGGGGCTGGTGATGCTGGTCAACGACATGGGCGATTAATTATGCAAAGGAGCGAATGCCTGACATTCTTTGCATTTCTTGGTTAGGGCTGTTGCCTCGTTGCATACGTCCGGCCAATATACTCCTAGGCGGAGTATTTTGCCCTTGAGCGCTCAAGCACCTTCGTGTGCTGTAGTGTCTCCGGAATGAATTTCTTCTAGGAGCGTTTGTTCTTCTATCTTAGTGATGCACTTTAGCCATGGGATTAAATACCCTCTTCGATATAGTTTGTTGCCTCTGATTGTGAAATATGACGCCCTGACCCTGACTTTCCTCGCTTCTTATGGGTTGTCCGGGATTACGCCATGGCGCTAGTAATCAATGTATGGTTTGGTCCATTCTGAGATAGTCGAGACTGTATTAACCTTTTGGTTATCAATGCTTCTCTCTGGGAGCACTTTGACTAACACTTTCTTTGTTAGGTGATCAAAGGAAGTTGAGGCTAGCTTGCTGAGAGAATCCGCCCTTGCATTCTTTCCATGGGAAATTTGCTTTATTGAAAAGTTTTTGAATGTGCTTGTTAAGCTGTGGACTGCATCTAGGTCTTTCTACATCCTTGGATATTTTGCTTCATATATTTCGTTTATCTGGTTTGTGATAAGTAATGAATCACTGAGAGCTAGTAATTTCTTTGCACCAACCTCCTTTGTCAACCTCAGGTCCGCTGGAAGTGCTTCGTTCTTAGACACCTGGAAATCAAATCGCAGTGCGTAAGTGATTTTTTCGCCCTTGGGGCTTTGAAGGATCAAGCCTGCGCCTGAGCCTTCCTTACTTTCAGTGACGTCGGTGTATAACTTCCAAAGTTCTTTGTTGGCTTCAGGCTCCAATGGGTCAACGAAGATTGTCGTCGCTACTCCCTTGATAGTATCCGGGATTTCGACTAGGAAATCTGTGAGGGCCTGGGCTTTGATGCTAGTCTGGGGGTGATAATTGATATCGTGTTCGCCTAATTGTATGGCCCACTTAGCCAGGCGCCCAGACTTTTCCGGCCATAGCAAAAATTGCTTTATCGGATAGCTGGTTAGGACTTCCACTTTGTGGGCTTAAACATTCTGTCGTAGCCGCCTGGCAGCGTATACCAGGGCGAGGACCTATTTCTCTAAGGTCGGGTAATTAACCTCTGGCCCTTGCAAGGCCCTACTCACAAAGTGCAAGGGGACCTGTTTTCCTTCCCTTTCCACCGCCAACACAGAGGAGATAGCTTCTTCCGAAGCTGCTAAATACATCTGTAGTGTCTTCCCTGGTAGCAGGCAAGAGAGAGTCGGTAGTTGGTGTAAAACGTCTTTCAATCATTGCAATGCTTCATCTGCTTTTTCTGTCCATTTGAACTGCTTTTTATCTAAGCACCCTTTAAGGGTTTGGTACAAAGGAAGTGCCTTTTCTGCTGATTTGGCGATGAATCTTCCCAATGTCGTTAGCCTACTGTTGATCTCTTGCACACCCTTGAGGTTGTGGGGAGTGTTCAACTCGAGGAACTCTTGAATTTTGATGGAATTGGGTAGAATCCCTTCCATGGATATCTGATACCGAACGTACACTTAGCTGAGTTTAACCTCATCTATGCTTTAGCTAGTGTTTTAAAATTTTCTTCCACATCATGGAGTATAGTTTCTTCGTTACGGCTCTTGATTTCCATGTCATCAGTGTAGACCTCGATCTTCCTTCTGATTTGATCAGAGAATATCTTGTCCATTAGTCTTTGATATGTAGTGCCCGTGTTTTTGAGTCCAAACAACATTTTCTGGTAGCAGAAAGTGCCCTTCTCGGTGTGAAAGTTTGTTTTCTTCTCGTCCTCTCATTTCATATGTACCTGATGATAACCTTTGTACGCGTCAAGGAAACATTTGAAATGAAACCCTTCAAGCGATTGGACTTTCTGATCTATCTCTGGAAGAGGATAACAATCCTTAGGACAAGCGTGCGTTATTAAGGTCTGAGTAATCAATGCACATTCTCCATGACCCATTGGCTTTCTTTACCATAACATGATTTTCTATCCATGTCGGGAACATTACTTCCCCGAGTATGCCGGCACTTACTAGGTCGGCTACTTCTGTATTTATAGCCTCGTTCTGGTCTTTCCCCTGGCCCCTCTTCTTTTATATGACAAGATAGCTTCCAAGCGTGATATTGAGACTATACTCTATAACCTGTCGATCTCTAACTGTCATATTTGTATGCTTCCTGGCGAAAAAAGTGGAATATTGCTTCAAGAGCGCTACCAGTTGTGCCTTGCTCTCTCCTGATAGGTGAGCGTCGAATCGCACGAGCTGCTCTGGGTATTCCATGTTTATCTGGTGTTGTTCAGTGGACCAACCCTCCTTCAAATTCTTTGCTGCTCGCACCAACCCGAAAGCAGTTGTAATCTGATGGCAGTGTTGCGCCCTGGTGCTTATGGCAATGATTGTTGCTGATCCCTGGCGTGTGCTAAATTTACCTATGCCATGTATCATTGATGGCACGAACTGTATTAGGGAGATTACTGACCGTCCAAGCAGAATATTTTGTTCTGCTGGAAACCGGATCACAGAGAATTCAATTGTTCTTTGTGATTCTAGCCCTTTCGTCATGACTAACCAACGTTAAGGGCGGCCGATAATGCCTAATGGCCACAAGCTGTGACCGGTGAACCCCACCAACGATCCTCCAGTTGGGAGCCTTAGCTCCTCCTTCCATGCTTCTTGTAGTTGCCTGAAACAATGCTCATTGAGTATGTCAGAACAACTACCATTGTCAATGTATATTCGATGGATTTTCGTATGACAAATGAATCCATATATTAGGAGTGGATATCGCGGATCCCAGTTCAACGTCCTCGGATCGCTGCTCGAAAAAAGTGATATTGAGTAGATTTCTCGAGAGTTCCTCTATCTCATCCTCCGTTTGGTGAGTTGCATTTCTCTGACGCGATTTAGAGATAATAAGTACCTCGGTGCTATCATACAAAGGTTCCTGCAGCAGACCGGGATGTGTTATCGCCATCTGAGGCAACGAACCTTCTGATAATAGTTTCCGGAAACTGCTCTGGAGTACTGGATCTGCTGTTTCTGTCGTAATCGGTGGGACCTGTTGCATTAACACATGGATTGGGGCTTGTGTTCTACACTCGCAGTGGTGGTCGTTATTTACTATCACCGGTATTTTGACCAGATCTCCTATTACTTTCCCAGATGTTGTTGGGTTTAGATCCCCCTTTTGCAGAGAACCAACACCGTCTATTGGCTGTATCACTCTGAGGATACGTCCGGATGGCGCCAAACGATGTGACATGATCTGTAGGGAACTGCTTTCTTGTAGACGGTTTTGTCCTGGAGTTTTACCTGAGAACACAACACAAAAAAAGATCATTAAAGGACGACAGGGGTTCTCTCGGGACGTCGCTCCGACGATCAACTTAGTCTTTTCTTAGAGAGATTTTTAGGGTAATTTGTATGTGGAAGAAGATGGATCTCTTCCTTGTGTAGGAAGAGATCCTTTTATACCTGTTACTAACAGAATAACTGTAGCACCTGTTTCCTGGTATGTATTTTATTTAAGTAATGTTGCATTTTTGGCCTGGGACTCGGCGAGTTGAAGGCCCAACTCGCCGAGTAGAAGCGGGATGAGACACGGGATTTAAGTGATGGACTCGTTGAGTCGAGTCTCGGACTCGACGAGTAGGCTCTGTCTGGACAAAACCCTAATCTGAGGGTTTGCACCCTATATAAACAACCTTATACAGCCTCCATTGTCCCTTTATGCTCCTAGAAACCCTCTATAGAAAACCCTAGCCGTTGTTGAAGCAATCTAAGTCATTTTGGTGGATTTTGGTGTTGATAGTCTTAAGAAGGGAGGAGAAAGGCTTGAGTAAACAAGAGGAGACCAGAGGGGTTCGAATTTGTGCTTCATTTTCAGTCCTCAGAAGGTATAAAGTTGCTAACTTTGCTTGTTCATTTGCTAGATCCCATTTTGTGGAGATTTAGGGCTTTTATAAGCCATTTTAGGTAGCCAACCATGAACGCAAGAATGGTTGGGGACAAGGCTACAGATCTAGGTCCTTAGAGGGGTCACAAGGCAGAAAGTGGGTGCTCTTACACCCAAGAAAGACTCCATGCAGCCCAAGAGCTTATTTTAGGACCTTTTGGACTCAAAGTCCCATGCATGCACGTAAAGTTTGTAACTTTACACGCTAGAACGATTGTAGGAGCCTAGATCTATCTTTTGGTCATGAGTTGTACATCAGAAATCGAGGATTTAGGGTGTGGACGTTACCGACTCGGCGAGTCCATTCTTGGGACTCGGCGAGTCCAAGGCTTTGAGTCCCATATCGGTTGAGGGTCAAAGGAACTCAGTTGGGTGTTAGAAGGGTTGTAACAGGACAGGAAGAGTGACCCAACGCATTGGACTTAGTTTTAGACCTAGAGGTCATAGGAATCGGCGAGTGCTAGAACAGACTCGGCTAGTCCAAGGCAATCTCCCAACCCTTGAAGATGAACTCGACGAGTTGTTCATACAACTCGGCGAGTCGAGGACAGGACGTGTTCTTAGGATGAAGATGGACTCGACGAGTGTTCATACCGATCGGCGAGTCGGATTAAGGTTCATCTGAGGTTGTGTTAGAAGGAGAACTCGTCGAGTCATTGCTAAACTCGATGAGTAGGGACGTGGAGGAGGACCGTTGAAAAGATAGGGACTCGACGAGTTGACGACCCAACTCGGCGAGTCGGGTCAACTGGAAGTTGACTTTGACTTTGACTTTGACTTTGACTTTGACTTGGACTTGGTCTGGGGTAAAATGGTCATTTTACCCTAAGGGTAGATATCAGTTTTCGGATTAACTGTTTTGTGGGGATTATAGCCGGAGGATTTACGGAGCAGCAGCAGTCAGAGATTCCCCGCACAGATTATCAGCAGCCACTCATTTGAGGTGAGTTACCTTCCAGTAGCGGTGGGTCTACGGCCACAATGCCGGCCCACCAGTAGGAGTTGTATGTTAGATGATTGTCTTTATGATATTCATCTAGGTTTGCTACTACCTGATATGTTGTGTGCTAGTATGGTATGATGTTATATGGTAGTAGCAGTAGGGGAGATAGTCCCTAAGATTCCGGTCGATAGGACCGAAGGGGAGGCCAGCACCCATATATGCTAGGCAGTATCCGGTCGACAGGACCGAAGGGGAGGCCAGCACCCACATATGCTAGGCATTATCCGGTCGACAGGGCCGAAGGGGTAGGTCGGGCACCCAGATATGCTTGACAGTATATGCATGTTATGTGATTTTATGGTATGTGGTATGATGGGGGAACTCACTAAGCTTCGTGCTTACAGTTTACAGTTTTGGTTTCAGGTACCTCTTCAGCGAAGGGGAAGTAGCCGGCGCGGTAGCTGCACATCATACACATACGCATTGATTTTCCGCACTTGAGATACTCTGGGATTGCACTCTGACGTTATCACTATTTATGATTTGGATTTTCAGACATTATACATAGTTTTATGAGATGTTATGATTTGACAATGTTTTTCCTCCGAATGTTTTAACTAATGTAAGTTATAAAAAAAATGAAATTTTTGGGCGTGAAAAATTGGGCTGTTACAAGTTGGTATCAGAGCCCTGGTTTGAGGGATTCGGACGCACCTTCGGGAGTGTCTGGACTCAAATCGAGGGACTAAAAGATTTTTACAAAAGAAAATGATTTTCTAAAGGTTAAGATAAAGAGTTTGAAAAAGAACGAAGTGTGTGATGTGCGCAACCGGCCGAGCTCAAGTAAGTATTCCCCAAGGTACCCATACAAGTTTATGTTATGATTATCAGTTTCAGTTTCAGTAGAACAACATGCTAGATTAGGACTAAGGATCTAGGAAGGATGCCTTATGTGCCTATTGTATGAGTATCAGCCATTTGAGAACTGCATGCTAGCTTAGGGCTATGGATCTAGGAAGGATGCCTTATGTGCCTGTTATATGTGTACCAGCTTATTGAGAACTGCATGCTAGTACAGATTAGTCAGTATGATAGCCAGAGTAGTATATACTTGATTATGTGTACTCAATGCCCGAATGCTGCTTGCTTTGTGCTTTTAGGAGTTTTAGTTGTCTTTCACTAACTAGTAAACGAATATGTTAAATTACATATTGCAAGGACTAAATTATTTCATAAGGTTGGGTCTAGCTCTATTTCGCAGCTCTTGTTTGAGTCCAACCGTTGTAGTGTAGGATCTCTCATTCGAAGAATTATCTAGTCTGAGTAATATGTAATAGTATCCGCAAGCTAGTTAGGGGAAGAAAACAGGGACTTCTTATGCAGCTGATGGCGGAGAGTGGGTTGGTGATTACCTAGGGCAACCCTAGGATGAGATTAGCATAAGATCAGCCGTAGTAAAAGAAGGGACTTGGTGGAGTCGAGGCGGTTCTTAAGGAAAGTACGGATAGATGTGGAAGGTAGTATGGTCCCGTACTACTGAAAGCAGAGGATCCGTACTTGAATCGAGGAAGGCTGAGGCAAGACCGGGAAACTTGTGATGGGTGAGATCCCTCTAGATGTATCAGTATCACTGACGGTTGTCGTTATGTATTGCAGAATGGTGGTACTACGTTCGAGGCCATCAGTTGGCAGTTCAGGAGAGGGATCAGGTTCGGGCTCAGGTTCCGAACCAGTGGATGAGAGGCTACGCGAGTTCATCACGTCCGAGATCACTAGAGGCATCCTTGATGCGACCCCGGTCATCTTCAGGTCGATCAAGGAAGGGATTGTCGAGTTGATGGAGGATCGCCTCCGAGCGTTCATGAGCGACATGGCGACCAACCAGTCGGGATCACGCACACTGTCCTTTAAGGACTTCAGGGGCAGTGGTGCGCCGGACTTCCATGGGGCGAAGGACCCCATTGTGGCCAGAGGATGGATTGCAGACATTGAATCTGCACAGTTGACCAGCTTCTGCCCCGAGGGGTCGAAGGTACGATTTGCAGCAGGGTGTTTGAGGGACCGGGCTAGGGATTGGTGGGAGTCAGTTGGTGACTCTCTGGGAGCCTCGGCTGTTGAGGCTATGACATGGTCGGATTTTGTGACCCGGTTCAGAGCTGAGTTCGCCCCTGCGATGGAACTCCAGCAGTTGGCCCGAGAGTTCCTGGATATGAGGCAGACGACTGAGTCAATGGCGGAGATCACCGCCAAGTTTCGAGAGAGAGCCTTATTGGTGCCCCAATATGCGGGTGACGAGGATATGAGGAGGACCCGCTACCACGACATGCTGCGAGCCGACATACGGGAGCATGTCAGCTTTTCAGCTTGTCCCACCCTGGATTTTATGATTGCCAGGGCAAGAGAGAGGGAGATTGATCTGGAGCACATCCGGAAGAGGAAGGCAGAGGAGGGGCAGGTGACTAGGGCTTCGGGGAAGAAGCCCAAGGGATCAGATGCTGGGCCGAAAGGCCAACAGATCCGTAGCCAGTGTAGGAAATGCGGTAAGACGCATGAGGGGGTTTGTAGATTGGGAGCGTCTGGCTGCTACAAATGCGGCAAGACGGGGCACTTCAGCAGGGATTGTACCGCCCCTGCACCCACTTTTCAGACATCAAAGTTGCTGTGTTTCCACTGCAACCAGAGGGGCCACAAGAAGGCCAATTGCCCCCAGTTGACAACAGCAGCAGCGCCAGTGAAGGCGCCAGCTCCAGCGACCCTGCGGATTACTGACGGCCGGCAGGGCAAGGCGGAGGCTCCAGTGTTGAGGAGCCAGGCTTTCCGGTTGACTACCGAGGAGGTATGCGCCGCACCCGATGTGGTGACGGGTATGATTCTTTCCCTCGGATTTATTTATATGATGTTTATGATATTGATATGTGCTCTATTTAGGATCGTTCCATGTGAACGATATCCCAGTTCAGGTATTGTTTGATTCGGGTGCTACCCGATCGTTTGTTTCTCTTGCACTCAGCAAGAGGTTTCCCGAGTCTTCAGGCATGTTGGATTGCCCTTTAGAAGTAGAGATTGCCGATGATCGATCGGTTCGAGCAACAGCGGTATTCCGAGATTGTGTGCTGAGATTATTCGAGGAGCGCTACCTGGTGGATCTGGTTCCCATTCCTTTGCGTGGGAACAAGGTGATCATAGGTATGGATTGGTTGAGCCCTAATGGGGCGGTGATAGACTGCACACAGCAGCTGGTGCGAGTCAGGACCCCAAGTGGGGGAGAACTGGTGATTCAGGGCGAGAGGCCACAGCGAGGACCAGCTTTATGTTCGGCGGCGAGGGCTAGGCGTTACCTTCAGCAGGGTTGCGCAGGATATGTCGCCTATGTCATGGACACCCGAGAGGCGGGTAAGACGTCAGTGAGCGATGTTCCGGTGGTGCGAGACTACGCAGATGTGTTCCCGGAGGAGCTTCCTGGGATTCCCCTAGAGCGTCAGGTGGAGTTCAGGATCGATTTGGTTCCTGGTGCGGCTCCGATTGCCAAGGCGACGTACCGGTTGGCTCCTCCCGAGATGCAGGAGTTATCTACGCAGCTGTAGGAGCTGCTAGACAAGGGATTTATCAGGCCGAGTAGTTCGCCTTGGGGAGCCCCAATCCTGTTTGTCAAGAAGAAGGATGGGTCGCAACCGTATGTACATAGACTACCGGGAGCTGAACAAGCTAACGGTGAAGAACCGTTACCCACTCCCGAGGATAGACGACCTCTTTGACCAGCTGCAGGGAGCATCTTGGTTTTCCAAGATTGATTTGCGCTCAGGTTACCATCAGATGAGGGTAAGAGAGGAGGATGTGCAGAAGACGGCGTTTCGGACTCGCTATGGTCATTACGAGTTCGTGGTGATGCCCTTCGGGCTCACCAATGCTCCTGCCGCGTTCATGGATCTCATGAACCGCGTATGTAGACCGATGTTGGATCGGTCCGTGATAGTATTTATCGACGACATCTTGGTCTATTCCAAGACGCAGGAGCAGCAAGAGGAGCATCTGCGAGAGGTTTTGGATACTCTGAGGAGAGAGAGCTTGTACGCCAAGTTCTCCAAGTGTGAGTTCTGGTTGCGCGAGGTGCAGTTTCTTGGGCCCGTTGTCAATCAGAACGGGATTCTGGTCGACCCGGCCAAGGTGGAGACCGTAATGAGGTGGGAGGTTCCGAAGTCTCCATCTGAGATTTGGAGTTTCCTGGGATTAGCCGGCTACTATCGGAAATTCATCCAGGATTTCTCCAAGATAGCCGTGCCCTTGACTCGGCTTACGAAGAAGCCCGTAGTTTTCCGTTGGGGACCCGAGCAGCAGGACGCATTTGAGACACTGAGGCAGAGGTTATGCGAGGCGCCGATCCTAGCCCTGCCTGAGGGCGTAGAGGATTTTGTGGTATATTGTGACGCGTCTATTTCGGGTTTGGGCGCGGTTTTGATGCAGAGAGGGCACGTTATTGCATACGCTTCGAGGCGGCTGAAGCCTCACGAGGCGAATTATCCGACGCATGATTTAGAACTAGGGACTGTTGTTTTTGCCCTCAAGATTTGGCGTCATTACCTCTATGGGGTTCGTTGTACCATTTACACGGACCACAAGAGCCTGAGGTATCTCATGGATCAGCCGAATATGAACATGAGGCAGCGTCGGTGGTTGGACGTGATGAAGGATTATGATTGCGAAATCCTCTACCACCCGGGGAAGGCCAACGTGGTGGCCGATGCGCTTAGCCGCAAGGCGGCGCCGATCAGAGATATCTACATGCGGATGACAGTAGTGACCCCGTTATTGGAGCAAATCTGAGAGGCCCAGCAGGAGGCTATGAAGGAGGAACATCGGAAGAGTGAGCGTATAGTGGGTCAGGTTTCCTCCTTCGACTATGACAACAGAAGATTATTGACATTACACTGCAGGGTGTGGGTTCCATACATCGGAGGCGTGCGCCAGGTTCTGATGGAGGAGGCGCACAAATCCCGATTCTCCATTCATCCCGGGGCGACGAAGATGTATAGGGATCTTCGTCTTGATTATTGGTGGCCCTGCATGAAGCGGGATGTAGCATGGTATGTGGAGCGGTGCTTGACCTGCAGGAAGGTCAAGGCCGAGCACCAGAGGCCACACGGCAAGATGCAGCCGTTGGATATTCCCCTATGGAAGTGGGAAGATATTACTATGGATTTCATCACCAAGCTTCCCAGGACCGCGTGGGGAGTGGATTCCATATGGGTCATCGTGGATCGGTTGACCAAGAGTGCCCATTTTATACCGACCCAGGAGAGCATATCGGCCGAGAAGCTGGCCGATATTTATATTCGAGAGGTGGTGGCTCGTCACGGGGTGCCGGTCTCCGTGATTTCTGACAAGGATGTTCGGTTCACTTCCAGGTTTTGGAAGAAATTCCACGACGAGTTGGGTACTTGTCTTCATTTCAGCACCGCCTTTCAACCGCATACGGATGGCCAGAGCGAGCGGACCATCCAGACTCTCGAAGATATGATGCGGGCGTGTGTGTTAGATTTTGGTAGTAGTTGGGATACTTACCTTTCGTTGGATGAGTTCTCCTACAACAACAGCTACCATGTGAGTATTGATCGTCCTCCCTTTGAGATGTTATACGGGAGGAGGTGCAGGACCCCGATATGTTGGGGTGAGGTTGGCCAGAGGGTCATGGGGAGCACCGAAGTGGTGCTCAAGACGACGGAGAGGATTTAGCAGGTCCGGAGCAGGCTTCAGACTGCTCAGAGTCGGCAGAAAAGTTATGTCGACAAGCGTCGTTCAGACCTAGAGTTCCAGGTCGGGGATATGGTTCTCCTGAAGGTGTCACCTTGGAAAGGCGTCATCCGATTCAGGAAGCGGGGCAAGTTGGGCTCCAGTTATATTGGACCTTTCAAGGTCATAGCCCGGGTGGGCAAGGTGGCGTATCGGTTGGACCTTCCCGCCGAACTCAGTCAGATTCATATCACTTTTCACGTCTCCCAGTTACGAAAATGTTTGGTGGACGACTCGGCAGTGCTACCATTAGAGGATATTCAGGTCGATGACAACCTGAATTACATTGAGTGGCATGTATCGATTCTCGACCGGAAGTCGAAGGATCTGAGGAACAAGAGGATGGAGCTTGTGAAGGTGCAATGGCAGCACCGGAAGGGCTCGGAATGGACCTGGGGGCCAGTGGATGAGATGATGGAGCATTACCCAGAGCTATTCCAGGATCGAGCAGCAGACTTCGAGGACGAAGTCTAAAATAAGTGGGGGAGATTTGTAGCACCTGTTTCCTGGTATGTATTTTATTTAAGTAATGTTGCATTTTTGGCCTGGGACTCGGCGAGTTGAAGGCCCAACTCGCCGAGTAGAAGCGGGATGAGACGCGGGATTCAAGTGATGGACTCGTCGAGTCGAGTCTCGGACTCGACGAGTAGGCTCTGTCTAGACAAAACCCTAATCTGAGGGTTTGCACCCTATATAAACAACCTTATACAGCCTCCATTGTCCCTTTATGCTCCCAGAAACCCTCTATAGAAAACCCTAGCCGTTGTTGAAGCAATCTAAGTCATTTTGGTGGATTTTGGTGTTGATAGTCTTAAGAAGGAAGGAGAAAGGCTTGAGGAAACAAGAGCGGACCAGAGGGGTTCGAGTTTGTGCTTCATTTTTAGTCCTCAGAAGGTATAAAGTTACTAACTTTCTTGTTCATTTGCTAGATCCCATTTTGTGGAGATTTAGGGCTTTTATAAGCCATTTTAGGTAGCCAACCATGAATGCAAGCATGGTTGGGGACAAGGCTTCGGATCTAGGTCCTTAGAGGGGTCACAAGTGTAAGTCCCTAATCTTCTTTTGTATCAATCAGATCCGTTTGATGGTGCGGAATCCCAATCAAACGGATGATGTCAGATCAAATAGAAGAGAAGGAGAAGAAGAATATGATGAATCTTGTATGTATTGATATGAATGAAGATCCGGATACAAGATTCACACACACTAACACACACTCTTTATTCTCTCTCTGTAGAACACCCTCTTCTGTTGATCAATCTACTCCTCACACCCCTCACCCCTATATATACACATGAGAAACATAGGTCGTAAATGGGTTTACGGCCGAAAACTTGTTCACGACCGTAAACACAACCGTAAACACGTATACGGCCGTAAACACCAAGCTGTTTACGGTCTAAGACACAAAAATACATTTTCCTAGAAAAGTAAAGTATAAACCATATTTTTGACCCAACAATCTCCCCCTTGGTTTATATCTTTCTTTTCTTAATTGACCCAACAAGCTCCCCCAAAAAAGTAGCTGGCTTTTCTTGTTAATCTTCATTGGGAGCTTGGCTTCAGCATTAATCTTCAAATTCTTCACAGCTTCAAGATGAACATGATGAATCTTCAATAATTGACTTCATCTTGAGCAGTTGGGCATTTCTTCAAGATTTGACTCTGAACGCACATTGGGTGAGGAGGCTTGATGTACTGATTCTTGAAAGATAGCGCTTTCAGCTTGAGAATCTTCAGAGAGAACAACAGAGAGAACAAATCTTCTGGATCACTTCAGCAGGTTCAAGATAGCAGCAGACTGGTTGAGGAGGCTTCAATGCAATCCGTCACCTAATCTTCAAGTGCAGCTTCACCTTGCTTCTGGGGTTGAAAGATTGAATGTCGAAAAAATATTCTTCATTTCTTGCTCATTCGAATGAGAATTCTTCGATTATCACGGATGAAGCCTTAGCTCAGAAATCTTCGACACAAACTTCCATGAGTTTCATCTTCACCTGAATTCACTATTCAAGACAAAACAAAACTAAAAGAGAACTTAGCACACAATATTTTTGGATTTTTCATATTGTCTGAAAAAGAAATAAAACAGAAATAACACTATTTTTGGATTTTTTTTAATTTTCTGATTTTTATTTGGTTTTCAAAATTTTTTAATTCTCCCCTAATATTTAAATTAGAAGAAAACTATGAACAAATTTAACAAAAATAGAAATGATATCTAACTTTAAGAGTGATTTGGGATCAAAGTTTTTAGACAACCTTTATCCGTTTATCACTACCTCTCCCTTCATGAATAGATCTGGTCAATCACCGGTATTGTGGTCCACTTAAACACGAGAGATTGTGACAAAATTAGGACATACTACAAGTGACAAGACAATGTGATCCTAAGTTCCTAGATAATATTCCTTAAGGACCATTCAGCTGACAACGACCAAAGATATTGTTGTCCACCTAAATTGAGCAGCGAGATCTACAGACAACCTAGTGATTGTTCAATTTTAAATGTACTAGAACATGTTTCCCGCTTCCTGACATACCCCAATAATCAGGAACTTCCAAAGTACTCCTTACTTTAGGTGAGCAGACAATTATTATGAGAGAAGTCAGATTTAGAATGCATATGCTATACACCCAGGTCGGATCTCTTCCAATCTCGTAGAGGGTGAAACATATGACTAACCAGATTTAGAGGGGCTGAGAAGTAGAATGGTGCATATGTTGTTTACCAAGTCGGATGGTTAATCACGCAAAGGAGACAACGTATGGCTAACAGACAGGAAGAATTGCATAGATAGAAGATGCAGAGAAATAGAATTGCATATGTTACAGTCCAGGTCGGATGTATTTCAATCACGCAGAGGAGGCAACATATGACTAACAGAAAGAAAGCAAGAAAGTAATTTCCTACATACCTACTTTATCGGAATTCCCCAGTCGCCCCATCAATACCAGAATTAAGGACAGAGTTCGTACATCGAGGAAGAGTTAAACCACAGTTCTAGATACGGATTACTTTAATGTGACCGGTGGATTATCATGTATATCTCCCTGCTCAACCTATCTGAGCGTCGTATTGTCAGGCTAAATGGATCTAACTAGGTCAAGATTTTTCAAGTCTCTAGATTCCTTAAGTTCATTAATGCCTAGTCAAGTCCATTTTAATCTCTCGTGCCTACCAGCGCATCGAACACAGAGCCTAGACAATTCAGATTCTGCCCCTTACACAGATTCAGATTCCCTGTTATCACTTGATAATATCACTTCCCATCACATCTCCCTCAAGCACATTTCATTAACACCATATTTTTGGATTTTCTGATTTTCTAATGTTTTTGGATTTTTTAAAATTTTTAAAATTTTTGTTTTGTCTTTATTTCTCCCCCTAAATTTGTGCATAGGAGAGAAACAAAAGTAAATGCACAAATTTAAACTATCCTAAAACAAAAATTAGTCTTTTAAGCGAATCAGCTTAAGAAAAACCCTGGAGTATAGAGAAGAAAACTCAAACTGTAAGTCACCGATTGAATTTGCATCCAGAAGGTCTGAGAACAACACGCATAATCTCAGAACAGATCCGAAAATTCTTCATGTCATTAAGCACTAACCCCATGTGTGATCCTTTATTTTCTTCCTTTCCCGCAAAGGACACATACTCCCAAACAAAGTTATGAATGTTGTACAGAGAGATGTCCCCTATCATGTGCCTGGAACAGCCACTACCAACAAACCGAAGTCTGATGATATGCCTCCATAGCTGCTCCGACATAGAGCGGGATCAGTTGGTCTTTGGAACCCAGTCCATTTTGAAACAGGGTCGACCTTTGTCAATAACGCACGGTACTCTCTCCCAAGACATATCCTGCTTATCGCAAACAGAAGAAATATTAGAATCGTTAGAATTTTTGGGAGAGTGAGCCTTTGGAACCCATTTGTAGTTGGGTTTAACCCATTTCTTTTTCGATCTGATGGGTGGCTTGGTACTTGATTTTGAACTTGAAGTCGACCGTTGAGATGACTTTGATTTTGGCTTCACGGGAGCATCTCTTGGATTTGGCTTCTTGGCCGACATTCCCTTCTTGTTCTTGGGAGTTGGATTCTTGGCCTTGTGGGTTTGATTCTTGGCCTTCTGCGCGTTCCAATCGCCATTGTCTGAACTTGACCTTGAGGGGTTTCTTTTGAAGTATCTCCCTCTTGGCGCGTTCTGCCAGCCTTGTGCATAGTAGGGAACATAGCCTTCTGGCAATGTGTCCAAGTGTTCCACAGTGAAAACATGTCTTTTTCTTCACTGTGAAGTTGTTTCTTCCTGCCCCTGGTGGCGTATCCTTGCCTTGTCTCTTATTGTTCCCACAAACACAATTACAACAGGCACTCTGTTTCACTGGAATTGATGGCCTGTATTTCTCAACAGCAGGTTGATCAGAAGCAGCTGAGTTCGAAGCAACAGATTCAGAGCTCAAGGAGATGTTGGTGTGTTCAGTGGTGTTCTCATTGTTCTCATCCTCTGCTACTTTACCTGTCTCCCACACAGTATAAGGCATAGTCCAAATCCCAATTAAATTTTCAAAAATAAAACTTTCGAGGATTTTTAAAATTAAAGTAAAATTAAAATTAAACTAAAAATAAAATAAACTAATTTCTAAAATTTAAGAATTAAAGAATTTTAAAAATAAATTTTTGACAATTATAAAAATAAAATAAAAATAAAATAAAAATAAAATTAAAGTAAAATAAGAATAAATACAGACAAAATTTATCTCAAAAGTCACTGAAAATCATCTTGTGATGCTGGGATCAAATTTGTTAGACAGCCTTAATCCACTTGTCGGTACCTTTTATCTTCACGTCTTTGGCTGGTCGATCGTCGGTATTTTGGTCCACTTAAACACGAAAAATTGTGACAGAATTAGGACATACCATTAGTTACAAGACAAAGTGATCCTAAGTTCCTAGATAATATTTCTTAAGGACCATTCAGCTGACGACGACCAGGGATATTGTTGTCCACCTAAATTGAGCAGCGAGATCTATAGACAATATGTAAGTGTTCAATTTTAATTGTACTAGAACATGGTTCCCGCTTCCTAATATGCTCCAGTAATCAAGGACTTCCAGAATACTCCTTACATCGGGTGAGCAGACAATTATTAAGAGAGAAGATAGATTTAGAATGCATATGCTATACACCCAAGTCGGATCTCTTCCAATCACCCAGAGGATGAAACATATGACTAACTGAAGTTTTAGAGGGATTGAGAAAAAGAATGATGCATATATTGTGTACCAGGTCGGATTGTGAGTCACGCAAAGGAGACAGTATATGACTAACAGATAAGAAGAATTGCATAGATACAGGATGCAGAGAAATAGAGTTGCATATGTTACAGTCCAGGTCGGATATCTTGATCACGCAAAGGAAGCAACATATGACTAACAGACAAATAGAGAGAAAATAATTTTCTACAGACCTAATTTATCGGAATTCACCATTCACCCCATCAATACCGGAATTAAGGATAAAATCCGCACATCGAGGAAAAGTTAATCCACGGTTCCAGATACAGGTTCTTTTAATGTGACAAGTAGATTCCCATATTTATCTCCCTGCTCAACCTATCCAAGCGTCGTATTGTCAGGCTAAACGGATCTAACTACGTCAAAATCTGTCAAGTCTATGAATTCCTTAAGTTCAACTCTGCCTAGTCAAGTCCATTTAGAATCTTTCGTGCCTACGAGCGCATCGAACACAGAGCATAGACAATTTAATTTTGGGTACGTTATGTAGACTCAGATTGCCTGTTATCACTTGATAATATCACTTCCCAATACTACATCAACAAGCAAAACTGTAAGCGACAATATTTTTGATTTTTTTTTTAATTTTTTAATGTTTTTGGATTTTTGAATGTTTTATGAAAAAAAATAAAACAGAAACAAGATGTTTTTGGATTTTTTTTAATTTTTCAATTTTTTTGTTTGATTTTTGTTTATTTCTCCCCCTAAATTTGTGCATGGGTGAGAATGAAATCACTAAAATGCGCAAATTTAAACTAACCTAATCAATAAAAAAAATTTAATCCTCAAAACGAATCTTTTTCAAAAATCTCACAAGCACATCGAATCGAGCTTTGTTAAAAGGCTTGGTGAACAGATCCGCCACATTATTCGCAGTGGGAACCTGTTCTAGCCGGATGAGCGAGCGCTCATAAAGATCTCTGATAAAATGAATTTTGATATCAATGTGCTTGGTTTTGGAATGTTGGACAGGATTTTTAGTAATCTGAATTGCGGCCTCATTATCACAGTGAATGGGCATTTCTAGATAGTTCAAACCGTAGTCCAACAGCTGATGTTGGATCTAGATAACTTGAAATCAGCAAGCAGATGCAGCAATGTATTCCGCTTCTGCTGTTGAGGTAGAGACGGTATGCTGTTTCTTGCACTGCCACGACACCAGCCTATCTCCAAGGAATTGGCACCTTCCTGATGTTGATTTCCTGTCAAGCTCACAGCCTCCATAATTACTGTCAGCAAAAGCATATAGATCAAATTCAGAATTCTTTGGATACCAAAGACCCAATTTTGGGCTGCCTTTGATATACCGAAAAATGATGTCGAGCGCATTGACAAACTGCAAACATGATGTCGGGACGGCTTGCAGTAAGATACATCAACGATCCGATCATCGATCTGTAATGTGTCTGATCTACGGATTCGCCATCAATATCTGGATTTAGCGGGGGTCTTTCAGCCATTGATGTCGATGCAGGTTTTGCGTTTTGAAACCCGAACTTCTCAAGAATATCTTCCACATACTTAGCTTGATGTAGCAGGATTCCGGTTGAATTTTGTTTGACCTGAAGCCCCAGAAACATGGTCATTTCACCCAGTGAACTCATCTCAAACCTCTTTTTCATCACGCCTTCAAACTCTTTGCATAGCTGTGGACTGGTAGACCCGAAGATAATGTCGTCAACATAGATCTGGACTAGAATCTGATCATTACCAACATGCTTGATGAATAAAGTTTGATCAATAGTGTCGCGAGAGTATCCATGCTCGAGCAAGTGCTTTGTTAGAGTCGCATACCATGCTGGAGGAGCTTGATGTAACCCATACAACGCCTTGTCCAACTTGTAGACATGATTAGGAAATTTTGAGTTAACGAACCCACGGGGTTGATCAACGTAGATTTCTTCCTTCACCTTGCCATACAAGAAGGCAGTCTTGACATCCATTTGGTAAACCGTGAATTTCATGTAAGAAGCATATGCAAGGAAGATACGAATAGCCTCAGTATAATCAAGACCCTCTACTTGTCGAAACCCGCGAACCACCAACCTTGCTTTATTGCGCACTATTACACGACAATCATCCTGCTTGTTACGATAGACCCAACGCGTTTCAAGAGACCTTTTGCCCTTTGGTAACTCAACCAATTTCCAAACCCCTAGCTTTTCAAACTGATTTAGCTCTTCATGCATCACATCTACCCAGCTGGGCTCATTCAAAGCCATTTCAATGTTCTTGGGCTCTATTTGAGATATAAAGCAAGAATAGAGACATGCATTGACATCTCCACTCTGACTTCTGGTTTTAACTCCATCACCCAGCTGGCCAATGACGTTATCGATCGGATGATCGCGTTGAATTCTTGAAGGTACGTCTTGGCTGATGTCATTGAGTGAAACAGGAAGAGTGTGGATGTTGAAACCTCCATCATTTGCTGATTGATCCACATTAGATGAAGATGCTACAAACTCATTAGCAATTTCTTTAGGAAAGAGTAGTTCCATAAAAGTTGGAGTGACAGCGGAGGCATCTCTAGACATGAACTCTCTTTCAACAGGGGTAAGAGGTGTAACATCAGCATCAGGAGTTCCATTTTAAACTTTAGACTCTGGACTATCAAGTCGATCAGATGACTCCCCCTCAGGTGGAGCAGAGGACTCCCCCTCAGATGGAGCAGAGGACTCCCCCTCAACCGTTGGAGGTGTGTAAACAACTTCTTCGTCTTCATCTTCAGAAACAACCTTCGAACCAGAAGAGGATCCATTTGAGCCATTTGAAGACACATTTAAAGATTTGAAAAGCGATGTGTAATCAAATAACCAGTCAGGACCCACTCGAGCGTCTGTTTCATTCTCCTCCAACCAGCACACGTCATAGGATTCGACAATCTCCTTAGTCTTCTTGTTGTAAACCCTATATGCGGTGCGCGCAGCATACCCTACAAAATAACAATCATCGGCTTTGGCATTGAATTTAGGGTTGGATTCCAAGTGAAGAAGGGTGCAAGGGCACCCAAATACACGGAAATGGTTGACTGAAGGCTTGTGTCCATAGAGAATCTCGTACGGTGTCTTCATCTGTGCTTTGTTGATTAGAACACGATTCTGCACGTAGCAAGCAGTGTTAATCGCCTCGGCCCAAAAGAAAACAGGTAATTTAGAATCACAAAGCATTGTCCTTGCAGCGTCTTTTAAAGTTCTATTTCTCCTTTCAGCAACACCGTTTTGTTGAGGCGTGTGAGCAGAGCTGTATTGACGCACGATCCCCTTTTCTACGCAAAAATGGTCAAGAACCGCATTCTTGAACTCAGTTCCATTGTCAGTACGAAGCGCCTACACCTGGTTGTTGGTTTAATTCTCAATCATCACAATGAACTTCTTTATCAGATCAACAACCCAGCTTTGTTGGATAAGAAGAAGACCCACGTAAAACGAGAGAAATCATCGATCATAACTAGACAGTACGAACTTCTGTTGATGCTCAGGACGTTGACCGGACCAAATAAATCCATATACAATAAGTGGAGCACCTGACTGATTGAGTTGACTTGCTTAGGCAGGTGTGGTTTTCTATGATGTTTTCCTTGGGCACAAGACACACACTTCTCAAATGTAATAAAGTCTCTGACAGGTAAGCCTCGGACCATCTCATTCTTAGCAAGGCGATTCAGGTTTTTCATGTTAGCAAAAAGTGGATGCTCTTACACCCAAGAAAGACTCCATGCAACCCAAGAGCTTGTTTTAGGACCTTTTAGACTCAAAGTCCCATGCATGCACGTAAAGTTTGAAACTTTACGTGCTAGAACGATTGTAGGAGCCTAGATCTATCTTTTGGTCATGAGTTGTACATCAGAAATCGAGGATTTAGGGTGTGGACGTTACCGACTCGGTGGGTCCGTTCTTGGGACTCGACGAGTCCAAGGCTTTGAGTCCCATATCGGTTGAGGGTCAAAGGAACTCAGTTGGGTGTTAGAAGGGTTATAACAGGACAGGAAGAGTGACCCAACGCATTGGACTTAGTTTTAGACCTGGAGTTCATAGGACCCGGCGAGTGCTAGAACAGACTCGGCGAGTCGAAGGCAATCTCCCAACCCATGAAGATGAACTCGACTAGTTGTTCATACAACTCGGCGAGTCGAGGACAGGACGTGTTCTTAGGATGAAGATGGACTCGACGAGTGTTCATACCGCTCGGCGAGTCGGATGAAGGTTCATCTGAGGTTGTGTTAGAAGGACAACTCGTCGAGTCATTGCTAAACTCGACGAGTAGGGACGTGGAGGAGGACAATTGAAGAGATAGGGACTCGACGAGTTGACGACCCAACTCGGCGAGTCGGGTCAACTGGAAGTTGACTTTGACTTTGACTTTGACTTTGACTTGGACTTGGTCTGGGGTAAAATGGTCATTTTACCCTAAGGGTAGATATCAGTTTTCGGATTAACTGTTTTGTGGGGATTATAGCCGGAGGATTTACGGAGCAGCAGCAGTCAGAGATTCCCCGCACAGATTATCAGCAGCCACTCATTTGAGGTGAGTTACCTTCCAGTAGCGGTGGGTCTACGGCCACAATGCCGGCCCACCAGTAGGAGTTGTATGTTAGATGATTGTCTTTATGATATTCATCTAGGTTTGCTACTACCTGATATGTTGTGTGCTAGTATGGTATGATGTTATATGGTAGTAGCAGTAGGGGAGATAGTCCCTAAGATTCCGGTCGATAGGACCGAAGGGGAGGCCAGCACCCATATATGCTAGGCAGTATCCGGTCGACAGGACCGAAGGGGAGGCCAGCACCCACATATGCTAGGCATTATCCGGTCGACAGGACCGAAGGGGAGGCCAGCACCCAGATATGCTAGGCATTATCCGGTCGACAGGGCCGAAGGGGTAGGTCGGGCACCTAGATATGCTTGAGAGTATATGCATGTTATGTGATTTTATGGTATGTGGTACGATGGGGGAACTCACTAAGCTTCGTGCTTACAGTTTACAGTTTTGGTTTCAGGTACCTCTTCAGCGAAGGGGAAGGAGTCGGCGCGGTAGCTTCACATCATACACACACGCATTGATTTTCCGCACTTGAGATACTGTGGGATTGCACTCTGACGTTATCACTATTTATGAATTGGATTTTCAGACATTATACATAGTTTTATGAGATGTTATGATTTGACAATGTTTTTCCTCCGAATGTTTTAACTAACGTAAGTTATAAAAAAAATGAAATTTTTGGGCGTGAAAAATTGGGTTGTTACAATAACGTGGCTCCCTCATGTGGGAGTGAGACGTGGCACTCTCTTATTGGGAGAAGTATGCTTACGATAACTAACTGCCAGGTGACATCAGTTCTGGGCGTCATCAGGCTCCTTGTCATGACCTGATTGGTCGTGAGAGAATGAGAAGATCACGAGCAATATATTATTTCCTCGTGAGGGGAAGGGGGCTACCAGCTTAGCGTTGACCTACTTGGACGAAGACCGGGTCCCGGCCAATGCCCTGGCTTGTTAACGTCCCGTCAGTGCTTTCCGTCAAGTTTAACATGGCCGCATACGGTAACGATAACAGTCAGTGAGATATTTGTGTTTTCCTTTTCTAAAGGAGAAAGAGATTTTTATAAAGATGAGAGTTTTTCTTTGACATATTTTAACTCAATTTTGATAGAAGATCTTTCTTTGTTTGAAACAGATAAATCGAAACGCAAGTGATCAATCATGTAAGCTTTTTCAATGTTTTCGATGGAAGAATAGTTAACAAGATTTTTTTACCTGCTACGCTGATGTTGAGTCCCAATTATACATAAGGTCTGTAGTATCTTAAGAAAGATCAGCATCAAGAGTAGCAACGCTCTCATTCGATGTATCAACATGAGATTCAACGATCTGATCCATGTGTGACAACTATCAAATCTCAGGTTAGGACTCATCATGAACATTGTCTCAAATTTGTAATTAGTTATTATTATGATTTAATTTTGTTCATATTTGCTTAGAATACTTAACCTTGTTAAGCATTTGATTGTTCCAATATGGAAATTTTGGGTTGATAGCATACCCTTGAGTTGTGATCTACCGAACATTGTTTTGTGTTTAGACTTAAGGTTGAACTTTGGCACTTTACCACATAGTTGGTTCATTCACATGTCAATGTGATTGTTCCACACAAGCTAATGTACACTAATTGTTCCGAAGGATCTATTAGGTCGCAAACCTAGTCCAACTTGTAACTCTAAAGAAAAGTTAAGTGCTAGAACAAATTCTTTATTTTTCTACAAAAATACGGATTTAATGGTCAAAAATTCAAAATAAATAGTTAAAAATGAGATAAAAACTGAAAAATTAAATAACTGATTTATGTACTAATTAAGGATTCCACCTAAACTTTCATACAATTTTGTCATTGTTTGGTATTTTATTCAAATTTTTCATTGAATTATAGCATGAATTTACAAAACAGGGTCTTGTAACTCAAATGCACAAACCAATATTTTTCCCAGCTTTAGAAACATTATTATAACCTGTGGAAATTAATTTGTGAATTTTTGAAACTGTTTACTATTTACTTTGAATTTTTCTTATTATTTAGACTCAAATTGCAAATAAATAACAAATGACCTTCAAAAGTGTCTATAAAATATCTGGACACTAATACCCTCTGTTAGAATCAGAATGTAAAGTTTTACAATTTTTGGAGTTCATTTTCATGCCTTTATAGATTTTTGAACACAAGGCACCATGAATTCGATAATACCGATAATGAATCGTACACACTTTGGGCACTTTTACGACACCACTAGTTGGATAGGTAGTTATTAGATAATAGATTACTGAATTGTATCTCACTAGAAACTATTTTTTCCATAGGGAACTAGTAGAAATCGATCTCTACAACACCGAACCGCGAAGCTCGAACCGCAAACTCTCCCTAGTGAGTATTCACAGCCCCCTTTTTATTGTTTTCATGTTTTGGGGTGAAAAGCATGCTACTGTTTTATGAGCTGTCCGTACTATATTAATGAACTTAGAATGATCTTGTTTTATAAACTTAATGAACTTGAAATGATCTTGTTTTATGAACTTAATGAACTTGGAACGATATGGTTTTATGAACATAATGAACTTGAAACGATATTGTTTTATGAACTTGATGAACTTGGAACGATACTCTTTTACGAACTTTCTGTTATGAACTTGTGTTATGAACTTTATACGATGAACTCTTGATATGAACTTTGTGATATGAATTTGTTATGAACTTTGTATGTTAAGTCCCCGAGAACCGAACTACAACCTATTAACTCGTATTTCGAGCCGACGGTCTTATGGATAGCGCTATTTGGGGTAGACAGCCCCCACTCACTCAGAACCGTGAGTGCATATTTCTGTGAACTGACATCACGGAAACCATGGACATGATGGAATGGGGCAAGAACGGTCGTTAGACTTGGTTGTGAACGGAGTGCTTTGGCATTCAACACTGATTTTGAGTTTGAACTTTTGTGAACAAATCTATATTTTCTTACTAAAATGATTTACCTATATAAATCTGTGAACTCACCAACTATTTTATAGTTGACCCTCGTTTTTGCATGCTTTTCAGGGAACGGTCAGTGATCTAAATTAGACATCAACAAGAATTTGCACCTGATGTTTCATTTGTTACGTATTAGACTTTGTACTAGGGAACTAAAATGTAATTTTGCTTCGAACATGATGTAAACTTAAAATTCTCAATGATTATGGTTGGTAATCCTATGTACCTTGTCATATGAGATCTTAGCCTGTCACCCTTCGTCTTTCCGCGTTAACGGGGTGTGACACTCTCTCTCCAGGAGACTCTGGTTATACTGTGGTAGGATTTAGTCCGCACCCCGAAGGGTACAATTGAAGTAGTTCCTCACAACCTTGTATTAACTAGTTTACGTATAGTATTGTAGTGTTCTCTTGTACTTGAACTGTATGGATACTTGAAGAGTAAAAATAATTATACTTAATTAATTATTTAGTATTGTACTCTCGTGTTCAGAAAAATAGTATTGTAGTGTTGAATCCCAAACTATACCTATTATAGATTACATGTATGTTATGTATTCGATTCACGTATTGTCCTGAAAACTTTACAATTATGGTTGTAAGTTGAAAAACTTCCCTTATGCTCAGCATGTTACAAAAGGGATAAAAATATTATCTAAATATTTTATAAAATGTAATGATCTTTTGGTTGTATCAATTGCATAAGTTTTAATTCTGTTGAAATCCTTTGTATACGAACACAAAAATTCTTTATGTTTGGCTTGTATCCCCCTGAAAACGTTAAAAATAGTAAAATCTTAGGGGTATGAACTCACAGTTGATTATGTGCACATGCTTCACAGCAAAACCGGAAAGATGACCCTTGAGTTGGAGTACGCGGAATTAACGGTATCCTCATGATAATTAAACACATAATTTGTATTTTGATTAGCGAAACCATTAATTAAAGTGTTAGAAAACACTTGTTTTGAGGTTAGGACTGTTACCGAGACTTGTTTGAAGTGGAAAAAGAGGGTTTTCAGCCAAGGTTCTCGGCTTAAGGTTCTTTGCAGCCGTGAACAGAGTTTGTGGTCGTGAACTGGTTTGCGTCTGTGAACTAGGTTTGAGGCTGTGAACTAGGTTTGCGGCTATGAACTGCTTTGCGGCTGTGAACTAGGTTTGCAACCCTTGAAGATATGAAGGTTGTTCTTGGTGTTCTTGGTGTTCTTGAGGAAAAACTTAAAGATTTGAAGGTTTGTTCTTGAAGATATGAATGTTCTTGGGATGTTCTTGGGAGCAACTTGAGAGAGTTTTTGGGTGAAAAAGATGAAAAATGAAGAATCTCTTCGGGAAAAAGCTTTATACCGGTTGGGTTTGCGGCTGGGTATGGGATCTCAGCGGTAAACGGGTTTACGGCCCAAGGGTTTACGGTCGTAAACACTTGGCTGGACGAGTTTAGCTGAATTTTCGAAGGAAGCTTGATCTTTCGAGTGGTTTTGGTTCCGACGAATTATATAAATTTTATTTATATATTTTAAATTATTTTCTAACCCACAAGAACTTAACGGGACAAATAAAACTCTAAATTTTATTTAACATAAATTTGACTTTTGTTGACTAGAATGTATCGGGTTGTCACATCAACTCCCCGTTAGAGGGAATTTCGTCCCGAAATGCTTTCTAAAAATGAATACAATTATGGACTAGGGAAATAGATGCGGATAGTTCTGTTGCATCTGGTCTTCTCGCTCCTAAGTGAATTCGGGTCCCCTCTTGGCATTCCAGCGAACCTGCACTATCAGGATGCGACTTTGCTTCGTTCGTTTGACATCCCGATCCATGATTTTGACTGGTTCTTCCACGAAGTTAAGATTTTATTTGATCTCGATATCATCGAGTGGGATCATAATGGTTTCTTCGGATAAACACCTTTTAAGATCTAACACCTGAAAGACGGGATGAATGTTGCTAAGTTCTTGGGGTAACCGGAGTTTGTAGGCTACGGGGCCGACCCTAGCGAGGATCGCAAATGGTTCATGTATCTTGGATTTAGATTTCCATGCTTTCTGAAGCGTATCATGCCCTTCTTGGGTGAGACCTTCAACAGAACGTGGTCACCAATCTAGAATTCCAAGGGTTTTTGTCTTTTGTCGGCATAGCTCTTTTATCTATCTCTGGAGGCTTTTAGTCGTTCTCGGATTTGCACGATCTTTTCGGTGGTTTCTTGAATGATTTCAGGGCCAATGAGAGTGCTATCAGGGACTTGACCTCTAGCCAGCTGCGTGTCACCCACCTCAGCCCAGCACAGAGGGAATCTGCACTTACGACCATAGAGGGTGTCGAATGGAGCAGACTTAATACTAGTGTGATAGTTGTTGTAGGAAAACTCGACCACAGACAAATGAGTGTCCCACGACTTTACAAAGTCGATAACACACGCTCTCAGCATGTCTTCTAGTGTTTGGATAGTTCTCTCACTCTGCCCGTCGGTCTATGAATGGTAAGTTGTGATCATATCCAGCTTTGTTCCAAGAGCCTTCTGTAGTGACTGCCAAAGTCTCGAGGTGAATCTGCTATCCCGATCGGAGATAATGGATACAGGCACACCGTACAGTCGTACTATCTCTCGGATGTAGGTTCGAGTCAGTTTCTCCATCTTGTATGTTTCTTTTATTGGCGGGAAGTCGGCGTACTTGGTCAAACTGTCAACAATTATCCAAATAGTGTCATGGTAACTCAGGGTTTTGGGCAATTTGGTGATGAAGTCCATTGTAATTCTTTCCCACTTCCACTCAGGTATTTCTGGCTGTTGAAGTAAACTTGAGGGCTTTTGATTTTCCTCCTTCACCTTGGCGCAGGTTAGGCACTTGTCCATGAAGGTAGCAATTTCAACCTTCATGTTTGGCCACCAATAGAGCTTTTTGAGATCCAGATACATCTTATCTGAACCTGGGTGAGCTTCGTTCCTGACAATCTCCCTGTAACCACCGAACTTTGGCGTCCAGATGCGGTTCATGAAGTAGTAAACTCTGTCTCCCTTGATCTCTAAGTTCTTCTCCATTCCCCTCAAGGCTTCATCTGTCATGTTCTCTGGTTTCAAAGCTTCCAGCTGAGCCTCTCTGATTTGGGCGGACAGATGGGAATGGATTGTCATTGTTAGTGCCTTCACTCTGCGACCAGATTACTCTTTCCGGCTGAGGGCATCCGCTACCACATTGGCCTTGTCGGGATGATAGTGTATCTCACACTCGTAATCATTGAGTAGCTCTACCCATCGTTGTTACCTCATGTTAAGATCCTTTTGATCAAAAATATGTTGGTGGCTTTTGTGGTCGGTGACGGCAGTGCACTTGGTTTCGTAAAGGTAATGCCTCCAAATCTTTAATGCGAAGACCACTGCTCCCAAATCCAGATCGTGATTTTTATAATTGACTTCGTGTGTCTTCAGCTCTCTCGAGGCATAAGCAATAAATCTTCCTCGCTGCATGAGCACACAGCCTAATCCCTGATTGGATGCATCGCAGTAGACAACGAAGTCCTCTGTCCCTTCTGGAAGAGACAAGATAGGTGCGCTGCATAGGGCCTGCTTCAATGTTTGGAACGCAGTGTCTTGCTTCTCTTCCCAACTAAAGGTTACACCTTTTTGATTCAGGGCGGTAAGAGGCTTAGCAATCCCCGAGAAGTTTTGGATGAACCTGCGATAGTAGCCAGTAGGACCCAAGAATTGACGAATTTCAGTGGTGTCTTCGGTGCTGACCAATTCTCGATTGTCTTAATTTTGGAAGGGTCCACATGTATGTTGTAGGGTATAAGATGTTGCTTCATTGGGCTTATTAAGTTAGTCCATTTTGTATACGGTATTGGGCTTGTCCTGCCATCTCATTAATTAGGGTTTAAGTATTTATAGTGCATGCATGCACCGTAGATTGTTAACGTTTTGAGCATATATATGTTTTTTAAACCCTAACACGCCTCTACAGTTGATATTCTTTATCGAGTTCATCTGGGGCGTGACTTTTAATCATTCAACATCTGTTTGATCATCTTTGTGTTCTTTACTTACCTATTTGAATCTAATCGATCATCAAGGATTTTCATCCCAACAATTGGTATCAGAGCAGGACATTGTGTAATCTATACGCATCTCTTCTATTTGTTGAGCTACTAGGGTTTCCATTAATATAGGATCTTGTTTAGTCGTCTTTATTGGTTTTCTGACGACTTACAGTGATCTTTATATTACCCTATTATTTGTTTAGTTTGCATATCTGATTTGTAACAGGTATCGAAGAAATCATCATCATGCAGCACGACGACTCTAGCATTAACGCCTTGAACATATCAAGCAGTATCAGATCAACTACAAGGATCCTGATTCTCTTCCCTCATGAGTATGAAGTTTGAGTGCTCCATTTTTAAGATTATGTTCTCGGTTCAGAAGATAATAGTTATCTGATTTGGGAATCCATTACTCTAGGTCCATTCGTTCACACAGAGACCAAAAGAAAAATCAAAACTCAGAAAGAATACAACCAACTGCTTCTTGATGTGGAAGATGTGCCTCAGGATGAGAAAGAGAAACTTATTAGCAACGTTAAAGCGATGAGGATCATCAGATTTGCTCTGCAGGAAGACACGTTTCGTTTAGTTAGCTCGTGTGATACTGTGAAAGACATTTGGGACAGGCTCAAGGAACTTTACTCCACTGAAGCAGATCTTGAGCATTCGAATCAAACCCTCCTGCTTTTGGAGTTTGGGGCTTTCACACAAAAGTCAGAAGAAAATCTGAGTCAGACATTCAATCACTACAACCATCTTCTCAGCAGGACGACTAAACATGGTATTGGACGAGAAGTGATTGAGCAAAAGGTTACTTTTATGAATGGGCTCAGGTCCGAATGCATGGCAGTTGTTTCTATAGTCAAGGCACACGAGCAGTTTAAAATTTCTTCTTTGGCTAAGCTGGTTGGAATTCTCAAGGCACATGAAAGCGAAGTGTCGAACGAAGCGAAAGTTGTTTCCGGTATGGGGTCTCTAGCTCTTGTTGCTAAAGGCAAGACTGTTGCAGAAGATAAATCTGAATCCGATCACTCTGAACTTGATCTTACAAATGAGGAGTATGCCTTGATGGTTCGAATCCCAAGCGGTTCGCAAGGAGGAAATTTCCATTGAACAAAAACAGAAATTGGAAAGGAAGTTATAGCTCAGAAAAGGTGAAGGAAGAAAGTAAAAGCGCTTCTCAAAAGGAAGATAAGAAAAAGGAGAAAAAGGTCGTTGCTGACTCTGGCTATGACTGTAACTATTATCGTAGCAAAAACCATTTGGCCAAGGATTGCAGTTTACGGAATTTGATTGAAAGGAAAGAAGGGGAAGATGATGAGGCGTACTACATGAGAAAGTTGGAGGAGATCAAGAAGAAGAAAACTACTGATAACTTTATGCATGATTTAATTGTGTAGGAAAATGTGGCTGAAGATGAGTTTGGAGGAGCTGAAGTCTAGTCAACAGATTCGGAGGATGATGAAGTTCGCAAGCCCACACATGGAAGGGGGTTCGTTGCTAAGGAAGAGAATTCCCAGTTCGTTGGCAGGTGTTTGATGGTGAAAAATGAGGGGCCACAAATGGAGAAGAGTGTCACTGGAAGTGGAAGAGGAGATTATAGTTGTTTCGCAGCACGACCAGTTCCAGAGCAGATCAACGAGTGCGAACAACTGATTAACAAGGTAAACTCCATTCTTGAATATTTGAATATACCTGTTTCTAAATATGAAACTGAATTAAACGATCTAAAATTAACTTTTTCAAGCATTGGTGATAGTTTAAAACGAACACGGTTAACAAACTCTAACTTAACTGATCAATTGAGCAGGGTTTCATCAAAAAGCGATGAGAGGAGAATGTGGATTGAGAAGATCGAGTCGGAGTTGTCTAAGTCTAGGTATCAATTAATTTACTTGCAACGTGACAATTTAAAGCTTTTAAAACAACGTAACATTTTATGTTTGATTGCTAAAAGGCTTTACTTTTACATTACTCAGTTGCACCTTGATTGTGGAATTGGTGAGAAAATTCATAAGATGATCTTACAATTTCTTGAATTAAAGGCAGATGAAATAGACGCCGACTGTTACAATTGTGAATCCATAGTTTCATCAGACGAAACTTATGATGAATATAGGGTTGGACTAGAATGAATTGAATCATACATTAAGTCCAAAGACCACAAAAATATGTTGAAACAACTTTTGGATGAAAACGATAAGAAGCAAATCAAATCTGATATTGTTCTGAAATTCGACTCATTGAGTGCCAAATTAAGTTCAGAAAATAAAATAAATGTTGAAAGCACATCTGAATTTGATTAGGACAGTGATGTTGGATTAGTGTCTAAGTCCATAACTATTTTGGTATGTACTTGACCCGATTATGACCATGGTCCTTTTGGGTTGCCTTCACCATAGCAATATGTAAGATGAATTAAGGAGAGAAAGGTTTAATTATGATTTATTAATATATTATGAGAATAATATATTAAAGGAGAAATCATAATGTTTAATTGATATTAGTCAAGAATTAATTAAGACTTAATTTTGTGGCTAAAAGAGATTAATTAAACTTAAGGGACTTATTGTGTAATTATAAGATAATTACATAATTGAGCTATGGATCACCTTGGAATAATAGGTTGGACGAATTCTATGGGGAAGCCCATTACAAATCGTCCAAGGCATGTTCCAGAAGGGGTCCATGGGCTGCTTAGGGCTTAAGCAGTCAAATTAGGGTTTCCTTGTTACAAAACCCTAATTGCCTACCTATTTAAAGAACCCTTGAGACCCAAAAACGTGGCTAACACTTCCTTTAGGGTTTCTAGCCGTTTTTGGTGGCTCCTTTCTCCTCCCTCTTCATCCAAGTTGCTTAGTGGTGTTTGTGACTCCATTAGAGGTGCAACACTTGAGGCACTAAGCTTTCTGAAGCCAAGGATTAATTGTTATTGCTATATAACAATCAAAGGTAAGATCTAAACCCTAATTTCAGTTATAGTTTATTAGATCTAGGGTTTATGGCTTTGGATTATCAATTGCATGTTCATTAGACAAACTAGATCCAAAAGCTATTAGGGTTTGCATGTACACCATAGGATTGATGTATTACACGAAACCCATCAGTGGTATCAGAGCCTACGGCCGTTTGTTAGTGAATTTGACGCTTGCTTGATTGAAAATTGGCTGAAAAATGATTTTTTTTTTTTAATTTTAGGGCTGGACTCGCCGAGTCCATGACCGAACTCGCCGAGTCCACTAGGTACTCGACGAGTCCAGTGCTGACTCGACGAGTCAGCGAGTCTGGCAACGTTTTTTGGCGATTTTGTTGCTGTTTTGGCTTGGGATACTTACCATAAACGTTTTTTATTAATAAAATCCGATTCTTATCAATATTTGGAGATTATCCTTGCCAAAATAGAAGATAATTGTCAAAAATTAGATAATCTTTTGTTTTATTAGATAAAGATTGATTATTTGTAATTTAGATTTGAATTATCTTGTGAAAAAGTTATAATTTTCCCCTTTAGGTTTTATAGTTTAAATTTGAACTTAAATGTTTTGTTTTTGAAATTTACATAGTTAAACCCTAATGTTTTGAAAAGTTTCAAAACTTGCCCTCAAGTTTTGGAATTTTAAAAGTTGATTAAAAGTTTGATTTTGAAATGTTAAATTCTAAAACCCTGGCATTTTGAAAAGTTTAAATTACACCCTTATGGTTTTGTTAATTAATTAAAGTGTATAATTAAAAGAGAGTTAATAAATCCATAATGTTTTGGTTTACATTTAATTAAATTAAAAGTGTAATTTATTAAATTAGACCACCGAGTATTTTAAAAGTGTAAAATACACCCTATACTATATATATGTAACATTAAAAGTCTAATATTATATATATATATATATATATATATATATATATATATATAAGTAAACAGTCAGTCTTACCGTTAGTAGGCCTCATTCACAAAGCTGGTCTGTAAGGGCTGTTTAAGGAAGTTGCCTATAAAATAGCGATTGAATGGGTATCCACTCTTACCCACCGCACTCTTGACTAGTGGAGGGTCGTTAGCCGAACGGGTAGGATAGGACGAAACCTTCCATTATAAGTATAATGAAGTACAAAGTAACTACATGCTTTTACAAATTCCCAAACTCTGGTCACTTTAGGCAAATTGTGAAATTGTATGTTAATCCATGGAATAACACTTCGTACCCTTTTCAAACGTTAGTGGAGCGTGTGTGGTTAACCGGCACACTAATTTGGGATTGACATTGATGGCGAAGGGTGGCTCGATGTTTATCATAGATCAATGGAGCGTGTGTGGCTAACCGGCACATTGATTAGGTGATAGTAGCAATTTGGTGCACCACGTGATTCGTATGGTTATTCACACCTTGTTTGTGATCCTCGGCATCCCAGTCGCAAACTTGAAGGACATAATCGAGATTAAACATGCCATTGAAAAGTTCAATGAATCTCAAAAGATCTAGGAGTTTCAATTCATTTAAAACTTAAACCTTCTTTTTTGTTTTTCATGGTGGAAATTTGTCACACCCCAAAACCAAGAACGGCGGAAACGTTCATGGGTGGAGGACGTCATGTAAAGTATCATAACAGTGCAAAGTAGTAAACAAGCAACAACATCATCCATTGCATTAAAAGAAAAGTTTTAATACATGAGTGTTCTTTCATAGTAATAAGACACCAAAATATGTAATCAAAATAAAAGACGAGTCTTGACTGTGCTCCGTCTTCTCAAAACCTGGTCATCATACCTGTCTACTGGTGACCTGAGAATACAAGTTATTTTGAAAGTGTAGATCAGCATAAAGCTGGTGAATTCATAAGTATTATGGTGTCATTGATTTGAAAAGCTGTTATGAAAGACTTGTAAATATTTGATGAAACATTTAGTATAAGTGTGAAAACCCTAGAAAATCCCATATTTCCTACTAGTATAAAAAGTAGTCTTCTACCAAGACCCGAATGCTTGAAGGTTGCCTTTCTGTATAAATGAAAGTTTTTCCCATGTGCGACTATTATTATAAATATATAGTCTACCTCATCGTTTATGTGAATGTGTCACAAAATAAAAGTAAAATGGAAATTATATAATCATTTAAGTATTATCCTTTGCTACTAGGATAAACACGGCATAGTAATGGCCGAATAGTATTAACCGTAGACATCCGTCAATGTGCATTTTCCCTCTGTAGCTAACAGCTGGGTGTAGAATGGTTAGTCTCGTACATATATAATAGTATCTACACATATAATATGTAATAGTATCTCATCATATAGTATCTATGTAACAGAATCCATGTAAAAGTATTCATGTAATGGTATCCATGTAATAGTATCTCTTCATATTGCATGTAATGTATTAGTATAGACTCATGAATGAACTGACTCTTGTGTAATTCCTTGTAATAGGAATAGTAATTTGTATCCCCTAAACTATACCTATAATAGTTTACTGGAATGTAAATTGAATGTTCAAGTAGGTTTATACACCCTTGCTACACAAGAGTGTTGGAACTGAAGAAAGAATGAAAGCTCTCATATCAATACATATGTATATGAAACATAAGTATTTAGATATGGTTTTTAACAATAAGTTGAAAGAGGTTTTGTAAAACATTTAAGAGTTTTGAACAATAAATAATAATGACTTGATGTCATTTTATAAAACATTTCAAAAGTAATTCATTTGATAACAAAGTGTAAATTAACTGAAAACCATTGTATTTAACACATTCTAAAGTATGTGAAAATCAGTTGGTTGAAAACACAGTTATAAATCACATGTGTTTGATTCTATAACTTCATGTTTTCTATTTGTATTCCCCCCCCCCCCCGGTAAAAGCATTTAAAATCATTTAAAAGATTGATTAAGGGGTATGAACTCACCTGTAGTGGGTGGTTGTGGATGAACTGAATGATGTAGGATCCTAAGTGTCAAGTGAAGACTTGTACACACTCAATGATCCTAGTTAACATATAATCACATATATGTATCCAATTAGTCATAAAACAACTAATTAACCAAGTTTAAGACATCCTAAGACATGTAAAACACTTGATTTAAGTGCTATAAGTCATAAGGATTGCATCAAAGGGTGGTAGGACCTTGCTATTGAGTTTGGGGTTCAAGGGTAAACTCCCTTGGATTTACGGTTTTGTGACCATAACTCCTTGAGTTTACGGTTGTAAACCCATGAGTTTACTGTTGGATTAATGTCTAAGTCCATAACTATAATTGGTAAGACTTGACCCGACCCGGCATGGTCCATTTGGGTTGCATGGCATCATGCATTTGGATAGACTATAATGAGAGAAATAACACTTAAGGTTGGTTAATATATTATAAGTTCTAATATATTAATAAGGTTATTTAATTAGTATTGATCAAGAATTAATTTGGAATTAATTAAGTGATCAAAAGGAGACTAATTAAATATATGGGTTGATTGTGTAAATCATTCATTCTTATATATGTGGGCTTGTGATCCAAGATTCCTTATGTTGGACTAAGTCCATGGGGTGACCCATGGATACTCCATGGAGGTTAAAATCCATGGAGCATAAGGAATGGGTAAAATTATGAGTTACATGGTGTAACCCTAATAGCCACCATATAAAAGAATCCCATGGCTCAAAAAATCGTGCACTAATGTGTGAGTGTGAGGGCTAGACGATTTCAAGGAGTGTTCAAGTTTCTCTCAAGTTATTCCAAGTGTATTTGGTGTTGTGTGAACCATTTGAGGTGTCACACTTGGGGCACTAGGCACTCAAGCTTTATGAAGACATTCTACATCAAAGAGGTATGTATTCTATCTTGTTATATTTATTTTTTTGTATGCTAGATTAGGATAATACCTTGGATGTTCTTAATTGTATGTATAATAGAGAAAACATAGATCCAAGGTATTTAGGGTTGCATGTACACTTAGGAGTGTTAGAATGCTCAAAACCCAACAGTGGTATCAGAGACTGGTTGTTTTCTTGTTATACTTGCAAAAGTAGCTGAAAAATCGAGTTGGATGCATATATTCGATTGTTTTGGCTGGAATTGGACTAGGAACATTACCCTAAGATGTTTTTGGACTTATAAACTTGTTTTTGATGTGGTAATGTTCATGCTAATCCAATTTCTAAGATAATTGTCATATTTTCAAGATTTGTATTAGTTTGTATGTTCATGCTAATTTCGTGAAGATTGATAATTTGAATTATCTTGTTCTTATGAGGTTCTTAGATTAATAGAAAAGTTGTGTGAAATAGTTGTTTTCAATCCATTTTAATCTAAGAGTTGATTCCAAAGTGTGTTTTTGTAACTTGTCCTCAAGTTATATGAAAAGTCACATTTAAGAATCATAAAACTCATAAAAGTTGGCAAAGGTTACAAAATGAAGAGTTTAGTTCTAATTAAATGGTTTTATGACTCCATAACTTGTCCTCAAGTTATGGAGGTTCAAGAGTCTCTTCATTAAATTAAAAAAAAAGTGTATCCTTAATTAGTTCCATAAGTTACAATAAAAAAAAGTTATTTTTTTTTTATTAATTAGTTTAAAGTCTTCCGTAACTTGTCCTGAGGTTATGGAACTTGAAGAGTTTTTTTTTTTTTTTAATTAAAACTACTTTAAACTCATAAGTTATGGAATTAATTAGTTTTGAATAGTTTCAAAACTTGCCCTCAAGTTTTGGAATTTGAAACGTTTTCACTTATGAATACTTTAATTCCAAGTTAGCCCTTAGAATTTTAAAAGTTAAAATTCAACCCTTATACTTTATAATATTATAAGTTAATAATATTTATATATATGTATAAGAGTAAAGTCAGTCTTACCGTTAGTAGGCCTCATTCACGAAGTCGGTCTATAAGAGCGGTATAAGGTTACTGCCTATAAAATGGCAGTTTAATGGGTGTCCACTCTCACCCACCGCTTCCTTGACTGGTGGAGGGTCGTTAGCCGAACGGGTAGCACAACGACTATAATTCTCCTTTCATTAAAAGTATTAATGATAAATACTAAGTAACTAAACTCTTATTAATACGCAATCTTAGTTACTTAGGAAAATGTAAATTTGGTGCTAACCCATTAAAATTACACTTTGCACTTTGCTTAAGTCGTTAGTGGAGCGTGTGTGGTTAACCGGCACACTAACCTGGACTTAAAACTTCAGGTAAAGTCCATTGTCTAACTCTATTAAGTACATGTTAATTCTGATCGCGAAGATGGATTTCAATCGCATGGTTCGGTGATCAGAATTTTGGGCTATTACTTAAGAGTTATGATATTTATATTTCTTAGGAATAGATAACAACAAGGTTTTCATATGGATTGTAAGGGTAAGTTTTTCCGCAAAGTTTTAAAATAAAAGAAAAAGGTTTTGATTTTATTTATTTTAAGTATCCTTACAATGGCATTTGTGAAAAGTTGTTGCTTATAAGATTCCATTGATAGCAATATTGGAAAAATGGATTTGATTCTTTCGGTTGTAGTAGTGTCTAATATTACCAAATAAGGAAAGATTCTCATCACCCAAGGTTCAATTGGACCGAAACTTGGAATCATGCAAGTTGTATAGTATGATGAATGAGAACTTTCAGCTTGGAAAATTAAGACTAATTCCTTATGTGAATAAGGAAAGGACTAAGGGGTCGAGTACACATTCTTGTGCACTGCTTAAGTCCACCACAAAAGATCAAGAAGACTTTTCGTCATGATTTACTTAAGTTCAGTAAATATTGTTATACTTATAAGTTTAAGTATAAGTCTGTAGCATTGGAGAAGTTTCAATGTGAGACAGAACGAATAAGAAGAATCAAAGTATGGCAGAAAGATAAAAGTTTCTCAAATCTGAAAAGATGGGAGAGTACTTTAGTATCATGTTTATGATCATCTTAATGGTTAAGATACCATATCACAATTGGTCCTCTAAAGTCATCTTAGTGCATTCTTATGACTAAGAAGAGGAGTCATGAATTGTTGAAATGGTTAAATGAGAAAGATGAGTCATACTTCGTTCCAAAACAATTCTTAGAGTCATACTCCAAGATTGTAACTTGAGTGACATATCTTAAAGAGGGTTTGTTAACACTAGTCAAATGTAAGAGTAAAAGGTTATCTACTCTTGTACATTTGAAATTGGTAAGTTGTGATGTTTTGGATAAAACGGAGACCAACTTAGGCCAATTGTGTAAAGTGTTAGTCTTGATAAAGAATCCGCACTATCTCTTGAATATTTGACAAGGGAGTATTATATGTCAAGAGGACAGTGGGAGTCTTAAAGCTCTTGAAAGTTTCAAGACTTAATCAAGAATAAAACCTAAAGTCCTTCACTAGCACACGACTTGAGGTTTATAACCTATCGTGTTGAAATTTTTGTGCCTATTCAAGTTGGCTTTGCATAGGAGTTCTGAGAGTTCTCAATTGGTTGCACAACTACTTGGAAGCAATGGCAGGCACCTGAGCTGCCAAATGGCAAGAATTTAAGATTGCACAAGTTTAATCAATATGAGTTTGGATTTGTCATTATCCTTGTCTTGTGACTATGGTTTTGACGATTCACATGGATAAGAACACATACACCATAAAATCTAAGGGTCATAAGGTTTCTCTCCGATTCTTGAAAATGATGGTGAGGAAACACTTCCACCAAGTAGATTTGAAGCAGATGGCAAAAGGTCTAAACAATTGAGACTATGATTACGGCATCCCTTTTCATAGTTCTGAAATTGTTTAGAAACACATGCATGTTATCTAAGGAAAGGTGTATGATTTTGATAAAGTTTTATCAAAGCATCTCGTATCAGAAATCTGAACTTTGGTAAGAAAGTCAATAAAATATTGATTTCTAGAAGTCCAGTTGATTTCTGAGTACATGTCAAAGCTAGTGGGAGCATAAGTGTTATGCTAATAATCATCATGTTAGTGGGAGCATGATAATTATTGTTAGTGTTGCAAGTTAGCAATGTTAAATATAGAAAACAAAAGTTTCAATTCGTGAGGCTGCAGTAATTGAAAAAGTTGTTTTGCTATAATTAAGGGAGAGGATATACTTCATTTCAGTTCTAAAGGCTTAGATTGAGACCTTAATCATCTTTAGTCAAGAATATATATATGAATTTCATGTTGGATGGGTTCAACTTAAGGAAATTCTATATATTGCGTTCTCAAAATTCGATTATGATTACGACATCCCTCTTCATAGTCAAATTTTGAAAACATGGAAAATAAAAATATTGTAGCAAAAGACTGGTCTAGAATCATGTCTTTATGTGAGACATCATGAATCGTGTACCATTTGCTTTGGGTACAGGATCGATTGCATGTGCTATAATATTTGTCATTTCTAAATTTTTCCAAATGCCCAAAGGCATTAAGAAGGGAAAAGGTCTAGAATTGAATATGACTAAAATGATTCAGCAATTGTCGAGGACAATATGAGGTTTACCAAAGATTAGTTGCTCAGGGACAGTTGGAAGTATAGTGCTAATTTTGGAAGGACCATATTGACATATTCTGAAAAGAGGCATCTCTTATTCAGAAGTGATAGTCAAAATGAGAATATGGAGTTGTCTCCATAGGTGGAAGTTATCTATGTAAGATTAGAAAAGTTAATGCAAGAAGCATGTCAAAAGCAATGTACTTTGAATATGAGACTTAGTTTCCATGGAGTTGATCTCCATTGGAATACCTTATAATAATTGTTGACAAGTCTTTGTGACTTTGTACTTATTCATTACAGGAGGGTCAGTGCATATAAGTTTAAAATCTAAACAGATTTCGATAAATGATAGGAATTTGAAATTCTCACATTTTTCGATAAGGAATTGGGAGTGTGAAATTAGAATCATTGAAATCATGTACAATTGGTTTATTTCACAAAGTAAGGATCATGGAAAAACATCGAGTGCATACTTGGTGTATGGTAAAGCTATTGTTTAAGAAAAACATAGTGTACATGCTTGGAGCATGGGACAACTAGTGTTTTTAATTCAAGTATAAAGTTGATAAAACCGAAACAATGAATAATGAGTAATCAGTATGGTGATAAATAAAAGTGTTTATTTATATTCATAGGGTTTGATACCATATTTGATTCATTTATTCTTATGTTTCACTTTGCATGTTTTGACTTCGAGAATAACTAAGTCGCTCTTCCTGGATGATTAAGTTATTCAAACCATCCACAGTCGGTCATATGTTGGAAGTAGATATGAATCAAGACTGTCATGGGTTGGTTTGTAGAGGTCCAAGTTGGTGGACAAAGTGGTGCTACAACACTCATGAGTGCTCATAAGTTCTGAGTATTTTATTCAACCCACGCTCATTTGAATCACTTCATGGATTTTATCACGAGTGATCATGAGACGATAATATCTTATATTCTTAAAACCTAGAGATATGAGTTGGTTATACATTCATTGCACGAAAACGCATTGGTAACTCCATGTTATAAAACGTGCCTTTGTGTATGATTCAACAAGTAGTAGAACAAGCCATATCAGTCGAAGTTTATCCATTCCTTTTACCTTCGGGATAAAAGCGATATCTGTGGGCCCCTCGATGATTTAAAGATGATACATGTGAGTGCTTGGCCAAGCCAGGACTGATTTGATTTGTTCAATCAGTCAGTCATCATGAATCGGAAATCGGGAAACAACAAATGGACAGAGAGAATGATTGATAATCCATGTCTCAGTCCATATGATATCTAGAATGGAGGAATATATGATCCCTTATCTAATGGACAAGTCATTGGCAAAGGTCAGAGTTCATAGACAAGGTCAGAGTTCGACAGAAGCTTTTGAGAGCTACGATTGCTGATCGGTTCCTGAAGTCATACGCAATAATAGTTTTAGACTTATCCAAGTGGGAGACTGTTGGATTAATGTCTAAGTCCATAACTATAATTGGTAAGACTTGACCTGACCCGGCATGGTCCATTTGGGTTGCATGGCATCATGCATTTGGATAGACTATAATGAGAGAAATAACACTTAAGGTTGGTTAATATATTATAAGTTCTAATATATTAATAAGGTTATTTAATTAGTATTGATCAAGAATTAATTTGGAATTAGTTAAGTGATCAAAAGGAGACTAATTAAATATATGGGTTGATTGTGTAAATCATTCATTCTTATATATGTGGGCTTGTGATCCAAGATTCCTTATGTTGGACTAAGTCCATGGGGTGACCCATGGATACTCCATGGAAGTTAAAATCCATGGAGCATAAGGAATGGGTAAAGTTATGAGTTACATGGTGTAACCCTAATAGCCACTATATAAAAGAATCCCATGGCTCAAGAAATCGTGCACTAATGTGTGAGTGTGAGGGCTAGACGATTTCAAGGAGTGTTCAAGTTTCTCTGAAGTTATTCCAAGTGTATTTGGTGTTGTGTGAACCATTTGAGGTGTCACACTTGGGGCACTAGGCACTCAAGCTTTATGAAGACATTCTACATCAAAGAGGTATGTATTATATCTTGTTATATTTATTATTTTGTATGCTAGATTAGGATAATACCTTGGATGTTCATAATTGTATGTATAATAGAGAAAACATAGATCCAAGGTATTCAGGGTTGCATGTACACTTAGGAGTGTTAGAATGCTCAAAACCCAACATTTACGGCCGTAAACTCATGTTTCTTTGACCATTTTGTGTTTTGAAGCCTTAAAGATCACAAGAAGCATTACTACTTCATGTTTAAGCCTTAGGAAGAGATTAGGGCACCATTTCACTCCTTTTAGGAGTTTACGGTCCTTAGACCATTTCCCTTTGGGTTTACGGCCGTAAACCCAAATGATTTATGGTCTTTTGGTTGTTTTGAGTCCTAAGCACAACAAGGAAGGGGTCTAGACTAGTTTCCAAGGCTTAGAAGGGACTAGGGCACACTTTGGCACCCTTTTTAGGGTTTACGGTCCAAGAACATCTTGGACCGTAAACACCTTGATCTTGTGTTTCTTGGGTGTTTTCTTGATGTTTAGAAGTGTAACAAGCTTTATAATACACTAGGGTAGGAGTACTTACTAGGTAGAAGCTTGAAAAGGTGCTAAAAGTCCAAGAACACTAGTGTGTGTTCTTGGTGTTCTTGGTGAAACTTGAAGATCTACACTTTTGGAATGATTTCACAGATGGAATCATGTTATATCACTAGATTAGGGTAGATATCAACTTATTAGGGCTAGAAACACTTACAAGTTGAAGATCTTGAAGAAATGTTGGATGATACTTGAGTGAGAATTTGGTTTTAGATCTTGAAAATGTGAAAAGTGGTAAAATATGACTAAGTGTCATATTTATACCCCCTTTTAGGGTTTACGGCCGTAAACACCTTTGTTTAGGCCGTAAACTCCAAACTCTTGGAGTTTTGGGACATTATTGTTGCACAATAAACCCTAGGGCATCCTCTCTCCTGTTATCTCCTGAAGTACTAATCTTAAAACACTCAAACTTATTCCAAAAAGCTTGAAAGTTAGCAGAAACAGTTCTGACTTCTATTGAAGTGAATGGTTGAACAAAATAGAAATTTCGGGTTGTCACATCATCCCCCCGTTAGAAGGAATTTCGTCCCGAAATTAGAGTTTAAGTAAATAAGTAGTTACAAATAACTAAGTAAAAAGACGAGGATATTTCAGTTGCATCTGATCCTGTCGCTCCCAAGTGAATTCAGGTCCTCGCTTGGCGTTCCAGCGAACCTTCACTATCGGGATACGGCTTTGTTTCGTTTGTTGGACCTCCCGGTCCATGATCTCTACTGGTTCTTCCACGAAGTTGAGGCTCTCGTTGATCTCGATCTCGTCGAGTGGGATTACAAGAGTCTCATCGGACAGACACTTTTTCAAGTTCGAGACATGGAAAGTAGAATGTACGTTACTGAGTTCGCGCGGTAAGTTAAGTTTGTAAGCTACAGGGCCGATTCTGGAAAGAATCTCGAAAGGCCCTATGTACCTTGGATTTAGCTTTCCACGCTTTCTGAAGCGTATCAAGCCCTTCCAGGGTGAGACCTTCAATAGAACACGATCTTCCACCTGGAATTCCAACGGTTTCCTTCGTTTATCAGCGTAGCTTTTCTGTCGGTCTCTAGAGGCTTTCAATCGTTCACGA
Source organism: Lactuca virosa (assembly GCF_052849685.1). Classification (NCBI taxonomy): domain Eukaryota; kingdom Viridiplantae; phylum Streptophyta; class Magnoliopsida; order Asterales; family Asteraceae; genus Lactuca; species Lactuca virosa. The sequence continues at coordinate 416,428,609 of NC_136428.1, read as the reverse complement.
ATCTGAACGATCTTCTCTGTCGTTTCCTGAATGATCTCCGGACCTGTGAGAGTGCTTTCAGGAACTCGTCCTTTAGCTAACTGGGTATCACCCACCTCAGCCCAGCACAGAGGGGATCTGCACTTTCGGCCATAGAGGGCCTCGAATGGAGCAGCCTTTATGCTCGTGTGATAACTGTTGTTGTAGGAAAATTCTACAAGGGGTAAATGAGTATCCCATGCTTTTCCAAAGTCTATCACACAGGCTCGCAACATATCTTCCAAGGTTTGGATAGTTCTCTCACTTTGTCCGTCGGTCTGTGGATGGTAGGCTGTACTCATGTCCAGCCTAGTTCCTAGGGAACTTTGTAGCGACTGCCATAACCTCGAAGTGAATCTACTATCTCTGTCCGAGATAATGGATATGGGTGTTGGATTAATGTCTAAGTCCATAACTATATTTGGTATGTACTTGACCTGACCCGGCATGGTCCATTTGGGTTGCACTTCACCGGTACAATTTATATGGATAGTCTTCTGAGAATAGTATATTTATGATTTATATTAATATATTATAAGTTCTAATATATTAATATGGAATCATATTATTTATTTAGTATTGATCAAGAATTAATTTAGAATTAATTATGTGATCAAAAAGAACTAATTAAATATGGACTCTTATATATATGGAATGGGCCAAGTTCATTTAGGTTGGGCTAAGCTTTCATGGATGGTCCATGGAGCTTTTAACCCATGGATCCTATGTAAATGAAAGGTCATGGGTATTAGGGTTTACATGGATATAACCCTAATCCTCCATAATATATAAAGGGGTCCTTGGCTCACAAAATTGGTACAAGTGTGTGAAAATAAGAGTGGGCCGATTTTAGTGTGCATACATATTCTCTCAAGTTCTTCCAAGGTGTTTTGGTGATTTGTGATTCCATTTGAGGCTTCCACACTATTGGGGCTAAGCTCTTAAAGCTTGAAGACATCAAGCTACATCAAAAGGTATGTCATCTAACTAGAACTTTGTAGTATAGGTGCTTCATAATATGCTAGTTAGGATGAAACCTTGGAATAGTTAATATTTGCATGTATAATAGAGAAAACATAGATCCAAGGTTTATAGGGTTGCATGTACACCATAGGAGTGTTAGAATGCTCAAAACCCAACAGTGGTATCAGAGCCATGGGTTGTTTTCTGTTATATTGATGCAAATGTTTTATTTTCAAGTTGAAAAAAAAGGAAAAAAAAAACATGACGTTTGTCAAATTTTAAGATAATTACTTGTTTTGTGAAAAACGAATTATTTGTAAAATTTGAATCATATGTTATATGAGTTGAATTAGGTCAAATTTAGTAAAAGATAAAATGATATGATTATTTTATTAGTTTTAAAAGTTTGATCTAAATGTTTTAAGGAGTTACATATTTTGTCATAAAATTTTGGAGCTCAAAAGTTTTTTTTTAAAGTTGTGATCTTAAGGGTTTTTGAAACTTCCATAAGTTATGGATATGAAAGTTTTAAAAAAAAAAAATATTTGATTCAATGTTTTTATGGAGTTACAAAATTTGGTGTTAATGTTTTAAAGAATTCCATAACTTGTTCTTAAGTTATGGAACATGGAAAGTTTATCATAAAACACCATTAATTCCATAAGTTATGGAATCCAAAGGTTTTCAAGAATTACAAAACTTGCCCTCAAGTTTTGGAATTTGAGAAAAGTTTTTTATGAAAAAAAAGAATTGAATTCTAAAACTCTTGGGTTCATAACTTAAACAATTAATTAAATGGTTTTAATTTTGAGTTTAATAATTGGAATTATGATGTTTTGTTGAATAGTTCAAATTAACTCTTATGGACTTTATTAATAGTTAATTAAAGCGTTTAATTAAAAGAGTATTATTAAATCCATAAATATATGGTTTGAGTTTAATTAAATTAAAAGTCTAGTTTAATTAATAGATTAAACCACCAAGTATTTTACACGTCTAAAATACACCCTTATACTATTATAATATTAAAAGTTTAATATATTATATGTATAAGAGCAAGTCGTCTTACCATTAGTAGGCTTCATTCACGAAGTCGGTCTATAAGGGGGGTATAAGGTTACTGCCTATAAAATGGCAGTTTAATGGGTGTCCACTCTCACTCACCGCTTCCTTGACCGATGGAGGGTCGTTAGCCGAACAGGTAGGACAAGGACTATAATTCTCCCTTCATTATAAGTATAATGATAAATACTAAGTAAATAAACACTTATAAATTCCCAATCTTAGTTACTTAGGAAAATGTGAATAAGGTGCTAATCCATGAAATTGCACTTTGCACTGTGCTTAAACCGTTAGTGGAGCGTGTGTGGTTAACTGGCACACTAACCTGGATTTAACAAGGTAGGAAAAGGGTAACTTAATATTTATCATAGTATCGGTGGAGCTCGTGTGGTTAACCAGCACATCGATTGAGGGGTAAATATTAAGGGTACCAAGTATATTTGCATGGTTACTTCACACCTTGTTTTGTGATCCTCGGCATCGCAGTCACAAAACCTGAAGGGCACACTCGAGATTGAAACATGCCATTGAAAAGTTCAATGAATCTCAAATGATCTAGGAGTTTCAAATCCAATTAAAACTTAATTATATTTCGCTTTTCATGGTAGAAATTGCTAAATCGTCATTTACCTACCTTCAACTATTTTATAACTCGGATTACGGCATCGCTCTTCCAGTTATAAATAGGTTGTTGGATCCTAGCCTTAATATTTCATGTTGGATGTTATATTAAGGACTTTAAATCAACTTTACGTGAATTTCTCCCATTGTTGATGTCTGGTTTAGACAACAATGATCTTCCCAAACCAAGGTTTCCTAATGAATATGCCTTCCCGAGTTTGGCTCATGGAAGTCATACTTCTCTTCCTCCACCTCCTCCAATTATTCTCCCTAACCCACAAGTTCAAGGTCACTCAAGCCCTAATGGCAAGCAAGGTCTATGTGTGATCACATCTTAGAGATGAAGTCACATATTGACAAGTCGGGAGAGTTGGGTGTCAAAGTCTTGAGAAAGTTGGATGTTCAATCACTTTCTAAGTCACATAGTGAGTTCCTTTGGGACTACTATGAAACAGACTATGACATGAACCTTAATGATCATATCTATTTTCTTGGTGCTGCTGAATTAGCAATGATTTGGAACGATAGTAAAGCAAATTTGATTAGAAGATCAACTTCCCAAAAACTTTATGGACAGTGACAATGGTGACACTGGAAATCCAGAAAAAACATTCTCTTCCCAATGGAAAGGGATTGGCCATAGTCAACCCGGTTGACTAAATGGTAAAGAGAAAGGCTAAGTCTGAGATAGTCCCATTACCAAAGGGTCCATATGTTTATTTTGCCAAAGGAAGGGGCGTTGATTGCAAAGCTGCCACATTTACCTAAGGATGTTAAAGTCAATAAGTTTGACTCTACATCAGGTAGAGCCCATTATCTAACTCTGTTAAGTTCTATTCTGAGATCCTCATTACATGATGTGACTGGGTCACATGTTGATGTTTTAAGAATCAAAGAATAGAGAGAAATCTTAAAGGAAGTATATGATGATTCTGATCGCGAAGGTGGATTTCGATCGCATCAGAATTTTGAGCAGTTGCTTAAGAAGTTATGATATATTGCTAAGGAATAGATAACAACAATTTTCTATGTGGATTGTAAGGATAAGTTTTTCCGCAAAGTTTTAAAATAAAAGAAAATTGTTTAATTTTATTTATTTGAAGTATCCTTACAATGGCATTTGTGGAAAATTGTTGCTTATATGATTCCACTGACAGCAATATTGGAAAATGGATTTGATTCTTTCATTTGTGGTAGTGTCTAAATTTACCAAATCAGGAAAGTTCCTCATCGCCCAAGTTTCAATTGGACCGAAACTTGGAATAATGCAAGTTGAATAGTATGATGAATGAGAACTTTCAAGCATTGGAAAATCAAGACTAAAAGGATGTGTGAGTGAAGTGAAGGACTAAAAGGATCGAGTACACATTCTTGTGCACTGGTCATGTCCACCACAAAGCTCGTTAAGACTATTTGATTTACTAAAGTTTAGTAAATATGGTTATACTTACAAGTTTAAGTATAATTCTGAAACATTAGAAAAGTCTCAATGTATGGCAGAACGAATGGGAAGAATCAAATTAGGCAGAAAGATAAAAGTTTCTCAAATCTGAAAAGATGGGAGAGTACTTTAGTATCATGTTTCTGATCATCTTAATGATTTAGAAATCATATCACAATTAGTCCTCTAAAGGTCATCTTAGTGCATTCTTATGACTAAGAAGAGGAGTCATGAATTGTTGAAATGGTTAGATCAGGAAGATGAGTCATACTTTGTTCCAAAACAATTCTTAGAGTCATACTCCAAGATTGTAACTTGAGTGACATATCTTAAATAAAGGTTTAAAACACTTGTCAAATGTAAGAGTAAAAATGTCCTACTCTTATGCATTTGAAATTGGTAAGTTGTGATGTTTTGGATAAAACAAAGACCAACTAAGGCCAATTGTGTGAAGTGTTTGTCTTGATAAAGAATCTGCACTATCTCTTGAATATTTGGCAAGATAGTCTTATATGTCAAGAGGATAGTGGGAGTCTTAAAGATCTTAAAAAGAATTTCAAGAACTAATCAAGAATAAAACCTGAGGTTCTTCACTAGCACACGACTTGAGGTTTATAACATATCGTGTTGACATATTCTATGCCCATTCCAGTTAAATTTGGCTTTGCATAGGACTTCTGAAAGTTCTCAATTGGTTGCATAACAACTTGGAAGCAATTGCAGGCCATGTACTGCCAGGTGGCAAGAAGCTAAGATTGCAAAAGTTCAGTCCATATGAGTTTGGATTTGGCATTATCCTTGTCTTGTGACTATGGTTTTGACGATTCACATGGATAAGAACACATACACCATAAAATCTAAGGGTCATAAGGTTTCTCTCCGATTCATGAAAATGATGGTGAGGAAACACTTCCACCAGGTAGATTTGAAGCAGATGGAAAAAGGTCTAAACAATTGAGACTATGATTACGGCATCCCTTTTCATAGTTCTGAAATTGTTTAGACACACATGCATGGTATCTAAGGAAAGGTGTATGATTTTGATAAAGATTTATCAAAGCATCTCGTATCAGAAATCTGAACTTTGGTAAGAAAGTCAATAAAGTATTGATTTCTAGAAGTCCAGCTGATTTCTGAGTACATGTCAAAGATAGTGGGAGCATAAGTGTTATGCTAATAATCATCATGTTAGTGGGAGCATGATAATTATTGTTAGTGTTGCAAGTTAGCAATGTTAATTATAGAAAACAAAAGTTTCAATTCGTGAGGCTGCAGGGATTGAAAAAGTTGTTTTGCTATAATTAAGGGAGAAGATATACTTCATTTCAGTTCTAAAGGCTTAGATTGAGACCTTAATCATCTTTAGTCAAGAATATATATATGAATTTCATGTTGGATTGGTTCAACTTAAGGAAATTCTATATATTGCGTTCTCAAATTCGATTATGATTACGGCATCCCTCTTCATAGTGAAATTTTGAAAACATGGCAAATAAAAATATTGTAGCAAAAGACTGGTCTTGAATCATGTCTTTATGTGAGACATCATGAATCGTGTACCATTTGCTTTGGGTACAGGATCGATTGCATGTGCTATAATATCTTTCATTTCTAAATTTTTCCAAATGCCCAGAGCCATTAAGAAGGGAAAAGGTCTAGAATTGGATATGACTAAAATGATTAAGCAATTGTCGAGGACAATCTGAGGTTTACCAAAGATTGGTTGCTCAGGGACAGTTGGAAGTATAGTGCTAATTTTGGAAGGACCATATTGACATATTCTGAAAAGAGGCATCTCTTATTCAGAAGTGATAGTCAAAATGAGAATATGGAGTTGTCTCCATAGGTGGAAGTTATCTGTGTAAGATTAGAAAACTTAATGCAAGAAGCATGTCCAAAGCAATGTACTTTGAATATGAGACTTAGTTTCCATGGAGTTGATGTCCATTAGAATACCTTATAATGACTGTTGACAAGTCTTTGTGACTTTGTACATATTCATTACAGGAGCGTCAGTGCATATAAGTTTAAAATCTAAACAGATTTCGATAAATGATAGGAATTTGAAATTCTCACATTTTTCGATAAGGATTTGGGAGTGTGAAATTAGAATCATTGAAATTATGTTCAATTGGTTTATTTCACAAAGTAAGGATCATAGACAAACATAGAGTGCATACTTGGTGTATGGCAAAGCTATTGTTTAAGAAAAAAATAGTGTACATGCTTGGAGCATGGGACAACTAGTGTTTTTAATTCAAGTATAAAGTTGATAAAACCGAAACAAAGAATAATGAGTAATCAGTATGGTGATAACTAAAAGTGTTTATTTATATTCATAGGGTTTGATACCATATTTGATTCATTTATTCTTGTGTTTCACTTTGCATGTTTTGACTTCCAGAATAACTAAGTCGCTCTTCCTGAATGATTAAGTTATTCAAACCATCCACAGTCGGTCATATGTTGGAAGTAGATATGAATCAAGACTGTCATGGGTTGGTTTGTAGAGGTCCAAGTTGGTGGACAAAGTGGTGCTACAACACTCATGAGTGCTCATAAGTTCTGAGTATTGGATTCAACCCGCACTCATTTGAATCACTTCATGGATTTTATCACGAGTGATCATGAGACGATAATATCTTATATTCTTAAAACCTAGAGATATGAGTTGTTAGTATGAGTTGGTTATACATTGATTGCATGAAAACGCATTGGTAACTCCATGTTATAAAACGTGCTTTTGTGTATGATTCAACAAGTAGTAGAACAAGCCATATGAGTCGAAGTTTATCCATTCCTTTTACCTTCGGGATAAAAGCGATATCTGTGGGCCCCTCGATGATTTAGCGATGACACATGTGAGTGCTTGGCCAAGCCAGGACTGATTTGATTTGTTCAATCAGTCAGTCATCATAAATCGAAAATCGGGAAACAAGAAATGGACAGAGAGAATGATTATAATCTGTTGAGTATTTGAGATATTGAAACTGATATGGCATATTGGGTTATTTAGGGAAGCCTTTTTAGGGTTAATCATTTTATGATTCCCTACGATGCCTTTACAGTAGAAGTTCTTAATCGAGCTCTGCTAAGGCATTGATTTTATATTAGGAATTTATTTTATATTTATGGTAGATATTTATTGTTCCCTATAAATAATCATTAGGTTTACTTTTGGTGTAAGCTTTTGACCAGATTAGGGTTTTCTCTGTACGTTCATCTCATAATCAATACAAGAAAAACCTTTATCAGATTACTTGCATATGTTGGTGATTGGTTCTTGATTGTTCTTGATATTCCGCATTCGTCATCTCAGATTTATTCCTAACAAGTGGTATCAGAGCGGGTTCTTGTAGATCTCAGCGATTTTTGAAAGAATCGATCTTGTTTATGGCGATATTTTATCATGAATCTCACCTTGTTCTTCAAGTTTTGTAAGTTTTCTGAAAAGAAAAAGTCTAATATCTCGTTTTTATTGAAAAATCTTATTCAGATATGTTATCTTCTACTCAATATTTCATCTGATTTGTTCTTGAATCATGTTCTGGAAGAAATTTAGAAGAAAGTTTTCGTGTTTATTTGAATTTTCGTGTTCAGATCCACTTTTTCTCTCTAGAAACCATTTCAGATCTGTTTTCTCTCACTAGAAACCCTTCCAGATCCGTTTTTTTTCTCTCTAGAATTCTCTTCAGATCTTCTTTAATCTTGTTGAAGATTAAAGAAGGATATTTGTTTTGGGATGTTCCTGAACAATCTATGTTGAAGAATGCCATTGAGATGTATAATCTCTATGTTGATGAGAAGATTGGTGATTTTACACAGATCTCTAGTGGTGGATTTAAAAGTAATTGTGTAGAGCAAGATAAAGATTTGTTAAACCAATTTATCATTATCAAAGAATACTTAGTTTTGAAGCATATACAACAAAAGTCAGAGAAAGAAAGAAAAGAAAAATAAGATGTTCTTGATGTTTTTGAAGAAGTTCATGATGTTCTTCAAGTTTCTGAAGAAAAAGCGACTCCAGATGTTCCTGTTGAGGGGGAGTCAAGTGTTTCAAGTTTTTCAGAAGCTTCACAATCCGAATCTAGTTGTTCTGAAGAAGAATCTCAAAGTATATCTCCGGAAATCGTGAAAGTGAAGGAGTTTTGTTCTATTGGAACAACTACAGATGATCAGATTCATAAAGATGAAAAGGTTGTTCAGATCAGAAATTTGTTTCTGAAGCCTAGAAATAAGAAAAGAAAGAAGAAGAGAAAGAACAAGAGTAAAATGAAGAAAGTTTGGATACCTAAGGTACAAGTGCCCAATGCTTGTGAAAAAGTTGAGAAAGTTGAAGTCAAGCATGCTCAAAGAATCTCTGATTCTCATTTTTCTTCAGTTAAAAATGTTAGAAGTTGGAAGAAAAAGAAAAGAGAATTTGGTTGGTTTAATGAAATTTTTGGAAATTTTTGTTTTCCAACTAAGAAGCGGGTATTATTTTCAGAGGATGAACCTTAAATGGGTACCCAAAGTTGACTTTAAATGGGTACCCAAAGTCCCATAAAAGTTGAACCTTAAATGGGTACTCAAAGTCCCATAAAAGTTTGGTCCTCTACTAAAAAAAAAAAAATAAAAAAAAAAAAAATAAAAACGAAAATGGGGACAAAATCTTGGTGAAATCTGGTGAATATTGGGTCAAAGATATGAAATCTTGTGAAGATTCAGTGAAAATTGAGAAATCTTATTGAAGAAATCAATTTCTATTGACTTTTATTTGTTGGAAATGACAAAAGGTGAAAAAGTTGAAATAATGGGGTGAAAAGTGACATTTTCTGCAAAAAGTATGATGCCAGCTGATACATTTCAGCAAAAAGGGCTGACATTGTCATTCTACTGCAAAAAGATGGTCAGATTCTGAAATTTTGTCAAAAGACTGTTACTTTGGTAATTTGGCAAATTCTGCCATTTCCTTCAAACCTTAAGGGTAGTTCTCGTAAATATATCATCAATTGCTTATGAAATTGGCTTGCGATCTACTTTCAACGACGAACTTCTGCAACGTAATTTTTCTTAGAAACTGAAATTCACGTTCGGACTTTGTGCACCTGAATTGTAGTTCGGATTTTATTGTTTGGCTTTCGGAATCATTGGCACATTCAAGTCTCAATTTTGAAATCGGAATTAACTGTACACAAAATCATGGAACGAACTTCATCAAACAAAAGCGAAAGTCAAATTTAGGAAGGAAAGTCAATGAAGCGAACGTTCGCTTTGAGTGTAGAATCAACGAAATTGGAAACGAAACTCACAAGAAGCGAACTTGGTTAGCATCAACAAAAATTGGAACCGAAATAGACCGAACGTTCGGTCTATTTCGCTCCTTAATTAGCTTTCGGTCCTTAATCTGCGTTCGGTCCTTGATTGCTTTCGGTTCATGAACAATTGATTTGGAGCGAGAGGATTAAGTTCGCCTCCTCATCTACGTCTACAGCTAACAGGTTTCGTCTGGTGCTTGGCTAGAACACTGAAATCGGAAATCAAATTCAAAAAAAATCGATCAGAAATTGAATGTCGCATCTAATTGCAATCGATTTAGAATCGGAGGATAATGTTTTCGTGTTTTTTTTTTGATTTGTTTCAGAAATCAATTTTATCAGTGGAGGATCATCATGTTCTGGTTTTCGCATCTATCATTTGAAATCGAAACATTCGTCGTCGTCCAACAGCTTCAAGTTGAAATCAAAATCGGAAGCACCTAATCGGCATTGTGATGTTAAATTCGGAGAGAACTGTAAGTGGAATTCTATTTGTCAGGATCGAATGAGTTCATTGATGGAATTGAGACTGGATTCGGAATTGGAATTGGATATCACAAATTGCAACTTCATGGAGACTGTCATCGGATCAACACAAAAAAACTGAAATCGGAATTTTTTGGATTCAAAATCGAATGTATTTATTTGATTTTGACTTTTACTAAGTCAAACTGGGTGTTCTTGCGTTCCAGTGAAGAAGACGACTCATGTTCCATACTTGGTCCCTGCATCTTCGGCGCTTTAAAAGTTCCAGTCCTCCACTATTTACAAACTTTACAGTTTCTACCCCTCTTGGAAGATGCCATTTATTTCAGCGTTAAATTGAGGATATGGGATATATTTTCATCCTTAGCCCCCTGACTTTCAGAAGTTCACAGATTTAATCGCCTATCCAAAATTCTTTTCAAAATTTTTGGATTTTTATCACCTTTTACCCCTTCTTACCAAAATACTTTCAATTCTAATCATTTTCTTTGGTCTTATTCTTTTTAAACCCTTCTAAAATAATTGCTTCTTATTCTATTCTTTTGTCTAAATTTAAATATCGGAAAATACAAAATTAATTTTTTTTATTTTTTCCGGTTTTAATTTTTGAGAAATTGGTTTATTCTAAAGGGATTTATTTCATCAAATCTGACGGGTTTTGAAGATTGTTGGTGATTCTTCTTAACTTTCCGGATTTTCTCCATGGTATTTGTTGAATATTCAAGGGGGATTGATGATTATTCAAGGGGGAGTTCGTATTTGGAAGATTATTTTTATTTCTCTCGCTTTGAAAACCCCATGTACTGATGATTCTCACAATTTAGGGGGAGAAATGCCAAGAAGATCGGAAATCGTGATCTTCATCAGTTTCAAAATCTAGGGGGAGATTGTTGAGTATTTGAGATATTGAAACTGATATGGCATATTGGGTTATTTAGGGAAGCCTTTTTAGGGTTAGTCATTTTGTGATTCCCTACGATGTCTTTACAGTAGAAGTTCTTAATCGAGCTCTGCTAAGGCATTGATTTTATATTAGGCATTTATTTTATATTTATGGTAGATATTTATTGTTCCGTATAATAAATCATTAGGTTTACTTTTGGTGTAAGCTTTTGACCAGATTAGGGTTTTCTCTGTACGTTCATCTCATAATCAATACAAGAAAAACCTTTATCAGATTACTTGCATATGTTGGTGATTGGTTCTTGATTGTTCTTGATATTCCGTATTCGTCATCTCAGATTTATTCCTAACATTATCCATGTCTCAGTCCATATGATATCTAGAATGGAGGAATATATGATCCCTTATCTAATGGACAAGTCATTGACAAGGTTAGAGTTCGACAGCGGCTTTAAGAGCTACGATTGCCAGTTAGGTTTTGAAGTCATACTCAATAATAGTTTTAGACTTATCCAACTGGGAGACTGTTGGATTAATGTCTAAGTCCATAACTATATTTGGTATGTACTTGACCCGACCCGGCATGGTCCATTTGGGTTGCACTTCACCGGCACAATTTATATGGATAGTCTTTTAAGAATAGTATATTTATGATTTATATTAATATATTATAATTTCTAATATATTAATATGGAATCATATTATTTAATTAGCATTGATCAACAATTAATTTAGAATTAATTAAGTGATCAAAAAGAACTAATTAAATATGGACTCTTATATATATGGAATGGGCCAAGTTCATTTAGGTTGGGCTAAGCTTTCATGGATGGTCCATGGAGCTTTTAACCCATGGATCCTAGTTAAATGAAAGGTCATGGGTATTAGGGTTTACATGGATGTAACCCTAATCCTCCATAATATATAAAGGGGTCGGTTGCTCACAAAATTGGTACAAGTGTGTGAAAATAAGAGTGGGCCGATTTTAGTGTGCATACATATTCTCCCAAGTTCTTCCAAGGTGTTTTGGTGATTTGTGATTCCATTTGAGGCTTCCACACTATTGGGGCTAAGCTCTTAAAGCTTGAAGACATCAAGCTACATCAAAAGGTATGTCATCTAACTAGAACTTTGTAGTATAGGTGCTTCGTAATATGCTAGTTAGGATGAAACTTTGGAATAGTTAATATTTGCATGTATAATAGAGAAAACATAGATCCAAGGTTTATGGGGTTGCATGTACACCATAGGAGTGTTAGAATGCTCAAAACCCAACAATGGGAACACCGTGCAGTCGTACAATCTCCCGAATGTAGTTTCTCGTAAGTTTCTCCATCTTGTCGGTTTCTTTGATAGGCAGGAAGTGTGCGGACTTGGTCAATCTGTCGACGATGACCCATATGGTATCAAGTCCACCCGTTGTCTTGGGAAACTTGGTTATGAAGTCCATAGTGATCCGCTCCCACTTCCATTCCGATATCTCCGGCTGTTGTAGAAGACCAGAGGGTTTCTGGTATTCGACCTTGACCTTGGCGCAAGTAAGGCATTTACTTACGAAGGTAGCAATCTCTGCTTTCATGTTAGGCCACCAATATAGCTTTTTCAGATCCAGATACATCTTATCTGAACCTGGGTGGACGGAATAACGAGTGTTGTGTGCCTTGGTCATGACCAAGTCTCTGAAGCCACCGCGTTTCGGTGTCCAGATCCGATCCATGAGGTATAAGGCTCCACCACCCTTGACTTCCAAATGCTTATCCATCCCTCTTAGGGTTTCACTCGCCACATTTTCAGGTTTCAAAGCGTCGAGCTGAGCCTCCTTAATTTGCGTGGACAAGTGTGAATGGATAGTTAGAGTCAAAGATTTGACTCTACGACCAGAGTATTCCTTCCGACTTAGGGCATCAGCTACTACGTTGGCTTTACCCGGATGATAACGAATTTCGCATTCGTAATCACTGAGTAGCTCGACCCACCGTCGTTGTCTCATGTTGAGCTCCTTCTGGTCGAATATATGATGTAGGCTTTTGTGGTCTGTAAAGATAGTACTTTTTGTTCCATACAGGTAGTGTCTCCAGATCTTCAGAGCAAACACAACTGCTCCTAGTTCAAGATCGTGGGTGGTGTAGTTGACCTCGTGTGTCTTCAACTGTCTCGAGGCATAGGCGATGACCTTACGATGTGAGCGAGGAATGCATGATATTCATTTCGCAAGCACTTCTGAGCTTGTATGCACGAAATGATGCGAAGGTTCGTTCTAGGTTTGTCGCCATAGATAACTAGAGTTTTGTTGTTAGGAAGGTTAAGACGAACTGCTTTTTCAAAGCACAAGATGTCGGCGCGATGAAGACTCAACCAATCCATGTCGATAATGACGTCGAAACTTTTAATCGGGACCTGCATGAGGTCTATCTTGAAAGTATGGCCATCTAAAGTTAGAGTACAACCTACATATGTGCAGTTAGTACTTTCTGTTTTCCTGTTTACCATTTCTACAGTGAATGATTTATCTAGTGCACGTGGTTTTTGTTTAAGCAAGTGTGCAAATTTCTGGTTTACGAAGCTGTTCTCCGCTCCACTGTCGAAAAGTATGCAAGCATATGAGTTATCGAGGAGAAACGTACCAGTAACTATTGTAGGATCAGCTACGGCTTCCTCGTGGCCTATGGCCAGAACTCTTCCTACTCTGCCAGCTATCCCTGCCTTAGGGCAGTTCCTCTTGTAGTGGCCCACTTCGCCACAACCGTAGCAAGCTTGGCCTACACCGGCGTTAGGAACTTGAGCGGTCAGCCTTGCTGGAGTCTTGCAGAAACGGGCAGTATGCCCCCTTCTGTTGTAGTTAGAGCATTGCATTTCCCGGCAAGGTCCGTTGTGATGGAAGGTGCATTTGTTGCACCTCGGAAGATTACTGGCATAAGGCTTCGCTGGTAAGGGATTAGCAGGGACAACAGGAGTTACTGTGGTAGCATTGATTGTAACTAGTTGTTGTCTCTTTGAGGATTCTTGCGAAGCCCCGCTTTTCCTCTTGTTCCACCCCTTTTTCTTCTTCTTGTTGTTGTTGTTGTTGTTTCCCTTTTGTTGCTCATGTGTAGAACTCGTTGGGTTCTGGTGGTTTCCGTGATCTGTAAGAGATTGTGCCAGCTCTTTGGCGCTGTCAAAAGTAACAGGCCTGGATGCTAACACACTTGACTGGATCTGGGGCGAGAGTCCCCAAATATATCTCTCTATTTTCTTGCTCTCAAGAGCAACCATATCAGGTCAAAGAATTGCCAGATCACAGAATCTATTAGTATAAGTTGATATGTCAGAACCAACCATTTCAAGACCCCAGATTTCATGTTCGAGTTTTTGAATTTCCCCTCGTGGACAGTACTCTCTCATCAGCATGGCTTTCAAGTTTTCCCAACTTATCGAATTTGCCACTATTAGAGTCAGTGTCTTAACGTGGCCATTCCACCAAGTTAAAGCCCTGTCAGAAAAGGTACAAGTAGCAAACTTGACCTTATTGTTCTCTGGGCAGGCGCAGATTTCAAAGACTGCTTCTGTCTTTTCTATCCACTGCCTTAAGATCATAACCCCTCCAGTTCCATTGAAATTTCTGGCCATGGTTGGAAGGAGGTGCACCTGTTCCCGATCCGCTAGGGACAGGAGTATTGATGTGTGACATGGCAGCCGCTACGGCCGCCGTGACAGCTGCTTGGAACATAGCAGCGTCGAACTGAGGAGGTGGTGGTGGTATCTGTGTTTCGTTATTATTGTTACGCCTCGGATTTCTGCGAGGAGGCATTTTTAACTATAAGTTTAGAAAGATGAAGATATTGATAAGAATTCAATAGGAAAGTTGATGAAAATGACTCATGGACTAACTCTACATAGTCCAACAGCACGATTAAATGTAGATCTAGAACTAACAGATGATAGCATTTGGATAATAATTTCCATGAGATCAGGTACCTGTCAATATTACTGGAATTACAGATGTAACAAGTTCGGGAAAAATGGCCTAGTAGGAGGCCTTACATCAACCAAGATGGAAAAATTTTACAGGACTACGACCTAATCAAGACCTAACAGGTCTACGATTTACAAAGATAGGAAATTAGACCAGAGTTTTACATAACTAGGTTATATCCAAAAGAGAAGTCGATGAGATTCTATCGGCGACGAGAACTACTAGAGTGAGTTCTTGATTCCGACAGAAGGCGTTCTATGTCCCTCACACGCCTGTCAGATCTTACTTGCTGAGCTCGAAGTTCCCTGACTTCAGCTTAGGTTCCAGCAAGTTCTCTCTGCAGAGCTGCATTGTGGACCAGAGTCCTTTCATGAGCAGACTCTAGTTGGCGAATGCGGACCGTGTTAACGCCAGAGTTGGCGTCAATCTCCATGACTCGGTCGATAGTAGCTCGACCCTATTCGGTGTTCCGGGAAATCCTACGAACCATGATGGGTAGGACCCTGTCAACTGAACCTCCCTCAATGAGGTTGTAGAAGCTTCTGTCTGATTGTAGGGGATGGGTTGACTCTGTTCCTGACTCCATCTATTCAAGTTTGTGGCCCACAGAGGTGTGGGTCCTTGAAATGCTGGGCGAGGGTTTGGGTCATGAGTAGCTGGAGGTAGATTGTTGACTTCTGGTTCTGAGTCAGAACTATCAGAAAAGCCTTCAGCTTCATGATCATCCAAAGGAATTGGGTGATCATTCTCTGGCTCTTCTCCGAGCCATCCAGCATTTTCGTGGTTAGGATAGTACGGGTCGCCATGGGGATGGAATCCAGCCATGATATCTACGCGAGAAAAGGGATATAAGAAGAAATTAATAGACGTACTAACTAAGATAATTATAAGATGATCTTTATCAGTTACTTCAATACTTGTTTAGTGCATACCAGTTATATGTACTCAGGACAGGATAGACCTTCGAATAAGTGACCCTAACTCTAAGCCTACAACCATACAAGGACAAGAAGTAAAGCAAAGATTCACTGATTCTAAGTCTATGACCTCCTAGATACATATAAACTTAGTGTATCCACTCAGCAACTATTGACCTACTAATAAAGACCTTTTAGTTCTCAAATAAGTATTTATAGTAACACCAAATACCCCTATGGTATTTCATTGTGGTAATGTTGGTAAGTTTTTAGACTTGTTGCCATATCACAACCATTCTTGGGCTTATGCTAATCATTCCTCGGACGAGCATAGTTGATTAGGCTATGCCACTCCCAGGACTGACCTGTGACAACCCGAAACTTTTCTGTTATCCTTACTAACTTTCCGTTAATCAAATTTGGATTCTTATCTAATTCCGTCAAATTTGATAGTTTGGGAAGGACTTTGCGTTTAAATAAATCTTTTCGAATTCATTTCCGTTCACGTTAGTATAATTTTTAGTCTAACGGAATATTCTAAACTCAGTTCGCTCGACTTCTGTATTTGAAAACGAAGTTTTCTAAGTCGAAACATAGCATTCGGGCCAAACGACTCTTCAAAAGGAGTTTACGGCCGCAAACCCGGTTTACGACCGTAAACTCTGTTTACGGCCGTAAACACTGTTTACGACCGTAAACCCTCCCCCACCTCCTAACCGTAAACTCAACCCTATATAAGGGATGAGTGGTCTCCATTTCTCACTTTACACACTCCAGAAGACTTTCTCTCTCTACTCTCTCTCTACAAACTTCGATTTTTCTCAAAGATCCTCAAGAATGTAAGTGATTCTTCACCTTGATTATGTTTCTATCTCATTTCTAGTGGCAAATCCATGTTCTTAGCTCATAAATCTCATCATTTTTCTAGATTTTCTCTCTCACCAAGAACACCAAGAACACACACTAGTGTTTTTGGGACTCTAACCACCCTTTCAAGCTTCTATTTCGTAAGTACTCTACCCTTAGCTTGTTGGATACAAGAATCACTTGTTAACATCTAGAAATCGTGACCAGAAGTGTGTTTATGGTCAAGGAAATCTCCCTTGATCGTAAACTCCCTTTAAGTGGCACAAAGTTGCCACAACACCCTCCTAAACATAGAAACTAAGCTTAGAACACTTCCAGAAGACTAGAAAGGGCCTTGAAACACCGAAAATCACACTTCTCGTCGAAGTGTTTACGGCCGTAAACACTTGGACCGTAAACACCTTTTACGACCGTAAACACCCGGACCGTAAACACTTGGACCGTAAACCCCTTTTACGACCGTAAACTCATGGACCGTAACCCCATGAACCGTAAACCCCTTTTACGACCGTAAACTCATGGACCGTAAGCCCATGAACCGTAAACCCCTTTTACGACCGTAAACTCCCCATTTTCAATCACATGTGATTCTAACACTTAGTTTTAAGTGTTTCCTAGTCCCTAAGGTAGTTTCCTTCCATAACGAATAGTGTTATACCCTCACCTAATGTATATATATGAACTTCTTCATGCTAAATAGGATCTCGTTTGTGTCCAAGGCTTTTATTGACACTCAAAAATTCCTAGCAACATAATCTCGGATCCCACGTCAATCGGTGATTTCATACCCCTATACTTTTCCAAAATTTTCATGATTTAAGGGGGGGATACAAGCAAAAAGTACAAGGAAACTTGTTCTCAAATATATTATTTTTTTAAAAATAATTATATGTTCTGTATGCTTTTAACACAGAAAATCGTTTTACCACTCGATTAAGAAATCAACTCGTAGAAACAGTTTTCAAATCTAAAGCAAGGAACTTGTGAATCTTATCATAATATGTATTGTCTCATAAAGGATTCATGCAAATCATAATCAGGATTTTCGTGCTATTACTTGTAAATTCGTTAGGCTAAGTTTGAGACATGTCCTTGGTAACACTCCCCCGGATTCGTGAGTGGAGGACTACGACCTATAACCAGAATCTCTTGGAGGGGGAGCGTGACTATTGTGTATAGATCTATACGGGACTGACTATCCCGCACCCTCGCTGCTAGGTACAGCGGAACCTTTAGGTTCAGGGGTGACAAAGTCTTAAAAAGATATTGGCCCTCGTTCGTGCCTTATCCAGTCAAAGTACGGTTATGGCACTCACAACTTAGGTAACGAGAATTTACTTTTCCAATATACTCCTCTGGGTGTAACCAGAGCTTCGAAAATACGGCTAATATACTCCTCTGGGTGTAACCAGAGCTTTGAAAATACAGCTAATATACTCCTTTAGGTGTAACCAGAGCTTCAAAAAGAAAACTGTTGTCCGAGTATGGTAGATACTCGCGTATGGATAATCAACTATCAATCTTTAAGAAAATATGGGATTTTCTGGAATAACTTAATCTTTCACAAATAGTCTGTTTAATGTGTAACTAATGGATAATCAAAACTCTTTCATAGGAAAATATGGGATTTTTCTTGGGAAACAACTTTTCAAAGAATCAAGGAAACATTCCTTTCACCAGAATTAACTGCTTATGAACTCACTAGCTTTATGCTGATATTTTAAAACTGCTTGTATTCTCAAGGCATCAATAGGCAGGTACTTATGCCAACTTTTGGAGAAGATGGAACATCCTGAAGTCACATCTTTTACTTTTGTTATATATACCGACATGTATAAACCATGTTTTTGAACAATGTAAATATTTTTATTATAATGTAATGGTTGTGTTTACTGTGCTTGCTATGGTACAACTGTTGTGATACTACGCATGACGTCCTCCGCCCCGGAACGTTTCCGCCTTCGGTTTCGGGGTGTGACAGATTAGTAGCAGAGCTATTGTTTATAGTGAACTAAGTATACCGAGCCTTACATGGTATACAACTATAAACAATAAAGGGCCTAAGTGCTCTGAACTAAAAGTATACTTTTAAAATATAAGTATTTTTACAAAGAGTATACAAGTATACCCGTATTCCAGAAACCGTGCAATAAGTAGAACAAAACAAAAGTATTTTGGATGTTGAACACTACGGTTAAACCTGGGCAGTTATGTAATCATGTCTGGGTTCAATATAGCCTGATCAACTATATTTATTCGAGACATGACCAACATGTTCTTGGGAGTGACTTTGGTGTTGCAACAGGCCTAAAACTTACCCAGTATCCCTGTAACTTAAAATACTATAGGAGTATTTTAAGTCAGAGCCGGATACTTAGTAGAAATTCATTCCAAGTGTTGCTACTCATTCCTCTTAGCGATAACTTACTTGCATCAGTAATCTTTCTTTGCTTATCGCTTAGTAGAACACTCTAATCATCATATTGAGATACATCTTGCTTTATATCTCTTGATTCGATTCCAGAGGACTTACCATCCTCTTCTTCCTAATTATTTCTAGAACAAGATGCCTCCCCGAAAAAGACCTAACAGGAGGAATGACGATGCTCCACCACCACCACCGCCCCCTCAGTTTGATCCCATTATGTTCCAAGCAGCTGTTACTGCTGCTGTGGCAGCCGCGATGTCACAGATGAACCCTGGCGGATCTGGTGGTCAGGGAGGTGGTATGCATCCCGAACATCATGAAGGTGGTCAAGGACACCAGAAGGAGTGTTCCTATAAAGACTTCATAAACGCAAAACCCACATCCTTCGACGGCAAAGGAGGTGTTATTGCCTTGACTCAATGGTTCGAAAAGATCGAGTCCATTTTCGAAATTTGTTCCTGTTTTGAGGTGAATAAAGTAAAATTCGACGCTTGCACTTTCGCCAAAAGGGCACTGACCTGGTGGAATGGTCGGGTCAAATCCCTAACCCTACCAGTGGCAAATGCTATGGGTTGGGACAACTTAAAAGAACTTATGATAGCTGAATACTGCCCACGGGGCGAGATGCAGAAACTGTTGGATTAATGTCTAAGTCCATAACTATAATTGGTAAGGCTTGACCCGACCCGGCATGGTCCATTTGGGTTGCATGGCATCATGCATTTGGATAGACTATAATGAGAGAAATAACACTTAAGGTTGGTTAATATATTATAAGTTCTAATATATTAATAAGGTTATTTAATTAGTATTGATCAAGAATTAATTTGGAATTAATTAAGTGATCAAAAGGAGACTAATTAAATATATGGGTTGATTGTGTAAATCATTCATTCTTATATATGTGGGCTTGTGATCCAAGATTCCTTATGTTGGACTAAGTCCATGGTGTGACCCATGGATACTCCATGGAGGTTAAAATCCATGGAGCATAAGGAATGGGTAAAGTTATAAGTTACATGGTGTAACCCTAATAGCCACCATATAAAAGAATCCCATGGCTCAAGAAATCGTGTACTAATGTGTGAGTGTGAGGGCTAGACGATTTCAAGGAGTGTTCAAGTTTCTCTCAAGTTATTCCAAGTGTATTTGGTGTTGTGTGAACCATTTGAGGTGTCACACTTGGGGCACTAGGCACTCAAGCTTCATGAAGACATTCTACATCAAAGAGGTATGTATTCTATCTTGTTATATTTATTATTTTGTATGCTAGATTAGGATAATACCTTGGATGTTCATAATTGTATGTATAATAGAGAAAACATAGATCCAAGGTATTTAGGGTTGCATGTACACTTAGGAGTGTTAGAATGCTCATAACCCAACAGTGGTATCAGAGCCTAGGCTTGTTTTCTTGTTATACTTGCAAAAGTAGCTGAAAAATCGAGTTGGATGCATATATTCGATTGTTTTGGCTGGAATTTGACTAGGAACATTACCCTAAGATGTTTTTGGACTTATAAACTTGTTTTTGATGTGCTAATCTTCATGCTAATCCAATTTCTAAGATAATTGTCATAATTTCAAGATTTGTATTAGTTTGTATGTTCATGCTAATTTCTTGAAGATTGATGATTTGAATTATCTGGTTCTTATGAGGTTCTTAGATTAATAGAAAAGTTGTGTGAAATAGTTGTTTTCAATGCATTTTAATCTAAGAGTTGATTCCAAAGTGTGTTTTTGTAACTTGTCCTCAAGTTATATGAAAAGTCACATTTAAAAATCATAAAACTCATAAAAGTTGGCAAAGGTTACAAAATGAAGAGTCTAGTTCTAATTAAATGGTTTTATGACTCCATAACTTGTCCTCAAGTTATGGAGGTTCAAGAGTCTCTTCATTAAATTAAAAAAAAAATGTAACCTTAATTAGTTCCATAAGTTACAATAAAAAAAGTTATTTTTTTTATTAATTAGTTTAAAGTCTTCCATAACTTGTCCTCAAGTTATGGAACTTGAAGAGTTTTTTTTTTTTTTTTTTTAATTAAAAACTACTTTAAACTCATAAGTTATGGAATTAATTAGTTTTGAATAGTTTCAAAACTTGCCCTCAAGTTTTGGAATTTGAAAAGTTTTCACTTATGAATACTTTAATTCCAAGTTAGCCCTTAGAATTTTAAAAGTTAAAATTCAACCCTTATACTTTATAATATTATAAGTTAATAATATTTATATATATGTATAAGAGTAAAGTCAGTCTTACCGTTAGTAGGCCTCATTCACGAAGCCGGTCTATAAGGGGGGTATAAGGTTACTGCCTATAAAATGGCAGTTTAATGGGTGTCCACTCTCACCCACCGCTTCCTTGACTGGTGGAGGGTCGTTAGCCGAACGGGTAGGACAAGGACTATAATTCTCCTTTCATTAAAAGTATTAATGATAAATACTAAGTAACTAAACTCTTATTAATACCCAATCTTAGTTACTTAGGAAAATGTGAATTTGGTACTAACCCATGAAATTACACTTTGCACTTTGCTTAAGTCGTTAGTGGAGCGTGTGTGGTTAACCGGCACACTAACCTAGACTTAACAAGGTAGGCAAAGGGTAACTTAATATTTATCAAAGTATCGGTGGAGCGTGTGTGGTTAACCGGCACACTGATTAAGGGGTAAATATTAAGGGTACCAAGTATATTTGCATGGTTATTCACACCTTGTTTTGTGATCCTCGGCATCCCAGTCACAAAACCTGAAGGGCACACTCGAGATTGAAACATGCCTTTGAACAGTTCAATGAATCTCAAAGATCTAGGACTTTCAAATCCAATTAAAACCTAATAAATTATTTCGTTTTTCATGGTGGAAATTGGTGAATCGTCATTCACCTACCTTCAAATATTTTATAGCTTGGATTACAGCATCCCTCTTCTAAGTTATAAAATAGTTTGTTGGGTCCTAGCCTTAATATTTCATATTGGGTGTCATATTAAGGACTTTAAATCAACTATCTTGAATATCTCCCAAAAAGATGTCTGGTCTAGACATTTATGATCTTCCCAAATCTCTTGAAACAAGCTTTCCTAAATGAAGATGATGTCCCATGGATATCATACTTCTTTCACCTCCTCCAATTATTCTCCCTAACCCACAAGTTCCTAAAAAGTTTAAGGTCACTCAAGCCCTATTGGCAAGGCAAGGTCTAGGTGTGATCACATCTTGGAGATGTAGTCACATATTGACAAGCCGGGAGAGTTGGGTGTCAAAGTCTTGAGAAAGTTGGTGGCTCAACTACTTTCTAAGTCACGTGGTGAGTTCTTTTGGGAATCCTATGAAACAGACTAAGACAAGACCCTTAATGATCTTATCTATTTGCTAAGATCAACTTCCTAAAACGCTATGGACATTGACAATGATGACATTGGATATCCAGTAAAGCTCTCTCTTCCCAATGGAAAGGGATCGGCCATAGTCAACTCGGTTGACCCAATGGTAAAGAGAGAGGCGAAGTCTGAGATAGTCCCATTATCAAGAGTCCATAGGTAACTATTGCCAAAGGAAGGGGCATTGGTTACGAAGCTGCCAAATTTACCTAAGGATGTTAAAGTCAATAAGTTTGGCTCTACTTCAGGTAAAGTCCATTGTCTAACTCTATTAAGTACATGCTGATTCTGATCGCGAAGATGGATTTCAATCGCATGGTTCGGTGATCAGAATTTTGGGCTATTACTTAAGAGTTATGATATTTATATTGCTTAGGAATAGATAACAACAAGGTTTTCATATGGATTGTAAGGATAAGTTTTTCCGCAAAGTTTTAAAATAAAAGAAAAAGGTTTTGATTTTATTTATTTTAAGTATCCTTACAATGGCATTTGTGAAAAGTTGTTGCTTATAAGATTCCATTGATAGCAATATTGGAAAAATGGATTTGATTCTTTCGGTTGTGGTAGTGTCTAATATTACCAAATAAGGAAAGATTCTCATCACCCAAGGTTCAATTGGACCGAAACTTGGAATCATGCAAGTTGTATAGTATGATGAATGAAAACTTTCAGCTTGGAAAATTAAGACTAATTCCTTATGTGAATAAGGAAAGGACTAAGGGATCGAGTACACATTCTTGTGCACTGGTCAAGTCCACCACAAAAGATCAAGAAGACTATTCGTAATGATTTACTTAAGTTCAGTAAATATGGTTATACTTATAAGTTTAAGTATAAGTCTGTAGCATTGGAGAAGTTTCAATGTGAGACAGAACGAATAAGAAGAATCAAAGTATGGAAGAAAGATAAAAGTTTCTCAAATCTGAAAAGATGGGAGAGTACTTTAGTATCATGTTTATGATCATCTTAATGATTAAGATACCATATCACAATTAGTGCATTCTTATGACTAAGAAGAGGAGTCATGAATTGTTGAAATGGTTAAATCAAAAAGATGAGTCATACTTCGTTCCAAAACAATTCTTAGAGTCATACTCCAAGATTGTAACTTGAGTGACATATCTTAAAGAGGGTTTGTTAACACTAGTCAAATGTAAGAGTAAAAGGTTATCTACTCTTGTACATTTGAAATTGGTAAGTTGTGATGTTTTGGATAAAACAGAGACCAACTTAGGCCAATTGTGTAAAGTGTTAGTCTTGATAAAGAATCCGCACTATCTCTTGAATATTTGACAAGGGAGTCTTATATGTCAAGAGGACAGTGGGAGTCTTAAAGCTCTTGAAAGTTTCAAGACTTAATCAAGAATAAAACCTAAAGTCCTTCACTAGCACACGACTTGAGGTTTATAACCTAGCGTGTTGAAATTTTTGTGCCTATTCAAGTTGGCTTTGCATAGGAGTTCTGAGAGTTCTCAATTGGTTGCACAACTACTTGGAAGCAATGGCAGGCACCTGAGCTGCCAAATGGCAAGAATTTAAGATTGCACAAGTTTAATCAATATGAGTTTGGATTTGTCACTAACCTTGTCTTGTGATTATGGTTTTGACAAATTCACATGGATAAGAACACATACACTATTAAATCTAAGTGTCATAAGGTTTCTCTCCGATTCATGAAAATGATGGTGAGGAAACACTTTCACTAAGTAGATTTTAGCTAGATAGCAATTGTGATATTTGCATTCTCAAAGTCGTTAGTGGAGCGTGTGTGGTTTACCGGCACACTAACATGGACTTGTCAGAAGTGGCAAAGGTCTAAACAATTGAGACTATGATTACGGCATCCCTTTTCATAGTTCTAAAATTGTTTAGACACACATGTGAGCTATCTAAGAGACGTGCATGATTTTGATAAAGTTTTATCAAAACAATCTAGTATCAGAAATCTGAACTTTGGTAAGAAAGTCAGTTGATTTCTGAGTACATGTCAAAGCTAGTGGGAGCATAAGTGTTATGCTAATAATCATCATGTTAGTGGGAGCATGATAATTATGACAAAGGTTGCAAGTTAGCAATGTTAATTATAGAAAACGAAAGTTTCAATTCGTGAGGTTGCAGGGGTTGAAAAAGTTGTTTTGCTATAATTAAGGGAGAGGAAATTATACTTCATTTCAATTCTAAAAGCTTAGATTGAGATTTTAATCGTATTTAATCAAGGATATATATATGAATTTCATGTTGGAATGGCTCAACATAAGGAAATTCTATATATGGGTCCATTACTTGCGTTCTAAAATTCGATTATGATTACGACATCCCTTTTCACAATCTGAATTTTGAGAACTTGGCAAATTGAAATGGAAATATTATAGCAAAAGACTGGTTTAGTCTTTATGTGAGACATCATGAATCGTGTCCCATATGCTTCGGATATAGGATCGATTACATGTGCTATATTCATCCTTTCTAAAATTTTCCAAATGCCTGGGGCATTATGAAGGGAAAAGGTCTAGAATTGGATATGACTAAAATGATTAAGCAATTGTCGAGGACAATCTAAGGATTACCAAAGATTGGTTGCTCAAGGACGGTTGGAAGTATAATGTTAATTATGGAAGGACCATATTGACATAATCTGTAAGGAGGCAACTCTTGTTCAGAAGTGATAGTCAAAATGGAATATGGAAATGTTTCAAAGTTAGAAATTATTCAATCTGTGTAAGATTAGGAAACTTAATGAAAGAAGGATGTTTCCAAGGAGCTGATCTCCTTTGGAATGCTCTGTAATGATTGTTGTCAAGTCTTTCTGACTTCGTGCATAATCATTAAGAGGATCAATGCATATAAGTTTAGAATCTAACAGATTTCAGTAAATGGCATGAATTTGGAATTCTTGCATTTGCAGTAAGGATTTGCGACTGTGAAAAGAGGATCATTGGAGTGATGTTCAATTGATCTATTTTACAAAATAAAGATCATAGACAAACATAGTATGCATACTTGGTGTATGGCATGACTAGTGTTTAGAAAACATAGTGTACATGCTTGGAGCATGGGACAACTATTGTTTTAAATTCAAGTATAAAGTTGATAAAACCGAAACAATGAATAATGAGTAATCAGTATGGTGATAAATAAAAGTGTTTATTTATATTCATAGGGTTTGATACCATATTTGATTCATTTATTCTTGTGTTTCACTTTGCATGTTTTGACTTCCAGAATAACTAAGTCGCTCTTCCTGAATGATTAAGTTATTCAAACCATCCACAGTCGGTCATATGTTTGAAGTAGATATGAATCAAGATTGTCATGGGTTGGTTTGTAGAGGTCCAAGTTGGTGGACAAAAGTGGTGCTACAACACTCATGAGTGCTCATAAGTTCTGAGTATTGGATTCAACCCGCGCTCATTTGAATCACTTCATGGATTTTATCACGAGTGATCATGAGACGATAATATCTTATATTCTTCAAACCTAGATATGAGTTGTTACTATGAGTTGGTTATACATTGATTGCACGAAAATGCATTGGTAACTCGATGTTATAAAACGTGCCTTTGTGTATGATTCAACAAGTAGTAGAACAACCATATGAGTCGAAGTTTATCCATTCCTTTTACCTTCGGGATAAAAGCGATATCTGAGGGCCCCTCGATGATTTAAAGATGATACATGTGAGTGCTTGGCCAAGCCAGGACTGATTTAATTTGTTCAATCAGTCAGTCATCATGAATCGGAAATCGGGAAACAACAAATGGATAGAGAGAGTGATTGATAATCCATGTCTCAGTCCATATGATATCTAGAATGGAGGAATATATGATCCCTTATCTAATGGACAAGTCATTGACAAAGGTCAGAGTTCATCGACAAGGTCAGAGTTCGACAGAAGCTTTTGAGAGCTACGATTGCTGATCGGTTCCTGAAGTCATATGCAATAATAGTTTTAGACTTATCCAAGTGGGAGACTATTGGATTAATGTCTAAGTCCATAACTATAATTGGTAAGACTTGACCCGACCCGGCATGGTCCATTTGGGTTGCATGGCATCATGCATTTGGATAGACTATAATGAGAGAAATAACACTTAAGGTTGGTTAATATATTATAAGTTCTAATATATTAATAAGGTTATTTAATTAGTATTGATCAAGAATTAATTTGGAATTAATTAAGTGATCAAAAGGAGACTAATTAAATATATGGGTTGATTGTGTAAATCATTCATTCTTATATATGTGGGCTTGTGATCCAAGATTCCTTATGTTGGACTAAGTCCATGGGGTGACCCATGGATACTCCATGGAGGTTAAAATCCATGGAGCATAAGGAATGGGTAAAGTTATGAGTTACATGGTGTAACCCTAATAGCCACCATATAAAAGAATCCCATGGCTCAAGAAATCGTGTACTAATATGTGAGTGTGAGGGCTAGACGATTTCAAGGAGTGTTCAAGTTTCTCTCAAGTTATTCCAAGTGTATTTGGTGTTGTGTGAACCATTTGAGGTGTCACACTTGGGGCACTAGGCACTCAAGCTTCATGAAGACATTCTACATCAAAGAGGTATGTATTCTATCTTGTTATATTTATTATTTTGTATGCTAGATTAGGATAATACCTTGGATGTTCATAATTGTATGTATAATAGAGAAAACATAGATCCAAGGTATTTAGGGTTGCATGTACACTTAGGAGTGTTAGAATGCTCATAACCCAACAGAAACTAGAGCACGAACTCTGGAACTTAAGGATGAAGGAATCCGACATTGTTGCCTACACTTCTAGGTTTGAAGACCTAGCTCTTCTTTGTCCGGGAATGGTCACCTCGAAAAGCAAAAAGATTGAAAGATACATATGGGGACTGACACAACCCACCAAAGGAAATGTCTTGGCTGCTAGGCCAAACACCTTTGACAGCGCTAAGTGTCTAGCGCAAACTCTCATAGATCACGGAGTTGATCTTGATAAAATGTCAACCGCTCCTGAGCCAGCTAAAGGGAGTGGTGAGAAAAGAAAGTTCTGGAAGCAGAGGAAGGGCCAGTCTTCACAGGAGCCCTCAAAGAAACAGCAAACGGTGGCATTCCACGTTGCTACTACTCCTGCTGCTACTCCTGCAACTCAAGCACCTACCAATATATATACTGGCACCCTCCCTTGGTGCAGTAAATGCAGTTATCATCATCGCATACCTGGCCCATGTCGTGAAATGCTCTGCAACAACTGTGGCAATAAGGGTCACCTGACTCGAGACTGCAGAACACCAGTCCGATCAACCGATCAGGCCTCGGGAGCAGGCATTGGTCAAGCCTGGTACGGCTGTGGAGAGGTCGGGCACTACAAGAGAAACTGCCCCAAGGCAGCAACAACTGGCAACACCGGGAGAATTCTATCTATGGGTCAAGAAGAGGCAGTTGCAGACCCCACTGTTGTGACGGGTACGTTCCTCCACGACAATTCTAATGCATGCATTCTTTTCGATTCTGGTGCGGAGAGAAGTTTTGTTAGCCATGCATTCAAACATCTTCTTAGGCATAAACCTCAACCATTAACTGAAACATTTACCGTCGAGATGGCTAACGGTGAGAAAGAGAGCGCTAATGAGATATACGTAGACTGTACTCTTACCTTAAACGATCATTCTTTTCCTATCGACCTTATGCCAGTTTCCATAAAAAGCTTCGATGTCATCATCGGCATGGATTGGTTGAGCCCCAATCATGCTGATATCCTTTGTAACGAAAAAGCTATCTGTCTCAATCTTTCCTCGGATGAAACTCTTGTAATATACAGCGATAAACTCAGTTCAAACCTTCGCATCATTTCGTGCATGAAAGCCCAGAAACTCCTGCGGAAGGACCCTTCCAAAATGAAAGCGATAGAGAACTGGTCAGCACCGAAGACACCCACAGAAATTCGCCAATTCATGGGTCTCGCTAACTATTATCGCAGGTTTGTTCAGAATTTCTCCAGAATTGCCAAACCTTTAACCACTCTGACTCAGAAAGGCGTACCCTTTTGTTGGAGTGAAAAGCAAGACACTGCGTTCCAGACGTTGAAGCAGGCCCTATGCAGCGCACCTATCTTGTCTCTGCCTGAAGGGACGGAGGATTTCGTTGTTTACTGCGATGCATCCAATCAGGGTTTGGGCTGTGTACTCATGCAACGGGGAAAAGTTATTGCTTATGCCTCGAGACAACTGAAAGTACATGAAGTCAACTACACAACGTACGACCTGGAGTTGGGAGCAGTGGTCTTCGAATTGAAGATATGGAGACATTATCTCTATGGAACCAAGTGCACTATCTTCACTGACCATAAAAGCCTACAGCACATTTTCGATCAGAAGGAGCTGAACATGCGACAACGGCGTTGGGTCGAGCTACTCAGCGATTACTAGTGCGAAATCCGCTACCATCCCGGCAAGGCTAATGTGGTGGCAGATTCCCTCAGCCGAAAAGAATACTCAGGTCGCAGAGTGAAGGCACTGACTATGACTATCCATTCCCACTTATCCGCACAAATCAAGGAGGCTCAGCTGGAAGCCTTAAAACTAGAGAACATGCCGGGTGAAGCCTTAAGAGGAATGGAAAAGAACCTGGAGATCAAGGGAGACGAAGTCTTTTATTTCATGGACCGGACCTGGACCCCAAAGTTCGATGGGTACAGAGAGGTTGTAATGAACGAAGCTCACAAGACTAAATACTCCGTTCACCCAGGTTCGGACAAGATGTACCTCGATCTTAATAAACTGTATTGGTGGCCGAACATGAAAGCAGAGATCGCTACCTTCATGGGCAAGTGCCTGACTTGCGCCAAGGTGAAGGTCGAATATCAGAAACCCTCAGGTTTACTCCACCAGCCGGAGATACCTGAATGGAAGTGGGAGAGAATTACTATGGATTTTATCACCAAATTACCCAAGTCTCCGAGTGGGCACGGTGCCATCTGGGTAATTGTCGACCGTCTGACTAAATCCGCCCACTTCCTACCGATCAAGGAAAGCTTTAAAATGGAGAGGCTCACGCGAATCTACATCCAAGAGATAGTTCGACTGCATGGTGTGCCTGTGTCCATTATCTCTGATCGAGATAGCAAGTTCACTTCGAGGTTCTGGCAGTCACTTCAGAAAGCTCTTGGAACTAAGCTGGATATGAGCACAGCTTAGCATCCTCAGACTGATAGACAAAGTGAGAGAACAATTCAGACATTGGAAGATATGTTGAGAGTCTGCGTCATCGATTTCGGCGCGTCATGGGACACTCATCTTCCTTTGGTTGAATTTTCCTACAACAACAGCTACCATACCAGCATTAAGGTTGCACCTTTAGAAGCCCTCTACGGTCGCAAGTGCAGATCCCCTCTGTGTTGGGCTGAGGTGGGCTACACGCAGCTAGCTAAGGGACAAGTCCCCGACAGCACTCTCACAGGTCCAGAAATCATCCGTGAAACCACCGAAAAGATCGTGCAAATCCGAGAACGACTTAAGGCCTCACGAGATAGACAGAAGAGCTACGCCGATAAACGACGAAAACCGTTGGAGTTCCAGGTTGGAGACCGTGTCCTACTAAAAGTCTCGCCCTGGAAAGGCATGATACGCTTCGGAAAGCATGGACAGCTAAACCCGAGGTACATAGGACCATTCGAGATCCTCGCTAGGATCGGTCCCGTAGCCTATAAACTTCGTTTACCGCATGAACTTAGCAACATTCATCCTGTATTCCACGTTTCGAATCTTAAGAAATGCGTATCTGACGAAACCTTTACGATTCCTCTCGATGAGATTCAAATCAACGAGAACCTGAACTTCGTGGAAGAACCAGTCGAAATCATGGATAGAGACATCAAACGAACGAAACAAAGTCGCATCCCGATAGTGAAGGTTTGTTGGAATGCCAATCGGGGACCTGAATTCACTTGGGAGCGCGAAGATCAAATGAAACAGAAGTATCCACATCTCTTTTCAAATCCATGATTTGTATTCTATGTTCGAATTTCGGGACGAAATTCCCTCTAACGGGGGGATAATGTGACAACCCGAAACTTTTCCGTTATCCTTACTAACTTTCCATTAATCAAATCTGGATTCTTATCTAATTCCGTCAAATTTGATAGTTTGGGAAGGACTTAGCGTTTAAATCAATCTTTTCGAACCGTAAACTCAACCCTATATAAGGGATGAGTGGTCTCCATTTCTCACTTTACACACTCCAGAAGACTTTCTCTCTCTACTCTCTCTCTACAAACTTCGATTTTTCTCAAAGATCCTCAACAATGTAAGTGATTCTTCACCTTGATTATGTTTCTATCTCATTTCTAGTGGCAAATCCATGTTCTTAGCTCATAAATCTCATCATTTTTCTAGATTTTCTCTCTCACCAAGAACACTAAGAACACACACTAGTGTTTTTGGGACTCTAACCACCCTTTCAAGCTTCTATTTCGTAAGTACTCTACCCTTAGCTTGTTGGATACAAGAATCACTTGTTAACATCTAGAAATCATGACCAGAAGTGTGTTTATGGTCAAGGCAATCTCCCTAGATCGTAAACTCCCTTTAAGTGGCACAAAGTTGCCACAACACCCTCCTAAACATAGAAACTAAGCTTAGAACACTTCCAGAAGACTAGAAAGGGCCTTGAAACACCGAAAATCGCACTTCTCATCGAAGTGTTTACGGCCGTAAACACTTGGACCGTAAACACCTTTTACGACCGTAAACACCCGGACCGTAAACACTTGGACCGTAAACCCCTTTTACAACCGTAAACTCATGGACCGTAAGCCCATGAACCGTAAACCCCTTTTACGACCGTAAACTCATGGACCGTAAGCCCATAAACCGTAAACCCCTTTTATGACCGTAAACTCCCCATTTTCAATCAAATGTGATTCTAACACTTAGTTTTAAGTGTTTCCTAGTCCCTAAGGTAGTTTCCTTCCATAACGAATAGTGTTATACCCTCACCTAATGTATATATATGAACTTCTTCATGCTAAATAGGATCTGTTTGTGTCTAAGGCTTTTATGGACACTCAAAAATTCCTAGCAAGTTACTCTCGGATCCCACGTCAATCGGTGAGTTCATACCCCTATACTTTTCCAAATTTTTCATGTTTTTAAGGGGGGGGAGGAATACAAGCAAAAAGTACAAGGAAACTTGTGCTCAAACATATTATTTTTTTTTTAAATAATTATATGTTCTGTATGCTTTTAACACAGAAAACCATTTTACCACTCGATTAAGAAATCAAATCATAGAAACAGTTTTCAAATCTAAAGCAAGGAACTTGTGAATCTTATCATA
The DNA here is from genome assembly GCF_052849685.1 of Lactuca virosa. NCBI lineage: Eukaryota > Viridiplantae > Streptophyta > Magnoliopsida > Asterales > Asteraceae > Lactuca > Lactuca virosa. The sequence goes on along the minus strand of NC_136428.1, from coordinate 416,396,961 downwards.
ATATGTATTGTCTCATAAAGGATTCATGCAAATCTTAATCAGGATTTTCGTGCTATTAGTTGTAAATTCGTTAGGCTAAGTTTGAGACATGTCCTTGGTAACACTCCCCCGGATTCGTGAGTTGAGGACTATGACTTATAACCAGAATCTCTTGGAGGGGGAGCGTGACTATTGTGTATAGATCTATACGGGACTGACTATCCCGCACCCTCGCTGCTAGCTACAGCGGAACCGTTAGGTTCAGGGGTGACAAAGTCTTAAAAAGATATTGGCCCCCGTTCGTGCCTTATCCAGTCAAAGTATGGTTATGGCACTCACAACTTAGGTAACGAGAATTTACTTTTCCAATATACTCCTCTGTTTGTAACCAGAGCTTCGAAAATACGGCTAATATACTCCTCTGGGTGTAACCAGAGCTTCGAAAATACGGCTAATATACTCCTTTGGGTGTAACCAGAGCTTCGAAAAGAAAACTGTTGTCCGAGTATGGTAGATACTCGCGTATGGATAATCAACTATCAATCTTTAAGAAAATATGGGATTTTCTGGAATAACTTAATCTTTCATAAATAGTCTATTTAATGTGTAACTAATGGATAATCAAAAATCTTTCATAGGAAAATATGGGATTTTTCTTGGGAAACAACTTTTCAAAGAATCAAGGAAACATTCCTTTCACCAGAATTAACTGCTTATGAACTCACCAGCTTTATGCTGATATTTTAAAACTGCTTGTATTCTCAGGGCATTAATAGGCAGGTACTTATGCCAACTTTTGGAGAAGATAGAACATCCTGAAGTCACATCTTTTACTTTTGCTATATATACTGACATGTATAAACCATATTTTTGAGCAATGTAATTATTCTTATTATAATGTAATGGTTGTGTTTACTATGCTTGCTATGATACAACTGTTGTGATACTATGCATGACGTCCTCCGCCCTGGAACGTTTCCGCCTTCGGTTTCGGGGTGTGACATGACCATACATCCCAGATCTTACCTGTGATATCCAACAATCGTAATACTTTTGTTTTTGTCGTTGTGACATTGATTTTAGTATGAACGCAGGCATGTATACTTAATTAAATATTTTATTATTTAAAAGTATAAACTATTGGTCAGAGTATTTTAATCCCATACTATTTATAGTTACTATATCTTTTATGGGTTGATATACTCAATTCACTATAAACAAAGCTCTGATACCAATCTGTCGCACCCCAAAACCAAGAACGGCGGAAACGTTCAGGGGTGGAGGACGTCATGTAAAGTATCATAACAGTGCAAAGTAGTAAACAAGCAACAACATCATCCATTGCATTAAAAGTAAAGTTTTAATACATGAGTGTTCTTTCATAGTAATATGACACCAAAATATGTAATCAAAATAAAAGACGAGTCTTGACTGTGCTCCGTCTTCTCAAAACCTGGTCATCGTACCTGTCTACTGGTGACCTGAGAATACAAGTTATTTTGAAAGTGTAGATCAGCATAAAGCTGGTGAATTCATAAGTATTATGGTGTCATTGATTTGAAAAGCTGTTATGAAAGACTTGTAAATATTTGATGAAACATTTAGTATAAGTGTGAAAACCCTAGAAAATCCCATATTTCCTACTAGTATAAAAAATAGTCTTCTACCAAGACCCGAATGCTTGAAGGTTGCCTTTCTGTATAAATGAAAGTTTTTCCCATGTGCGACTATTATTATAAATATATAGTCTACCTCATCGTTTATGTGAATGTGTCACAAAATAAAAGTAAAAGGGAAATTATATAATCATTTAAGTATTATCCTTTGGTACTAGGATAAACACGACATAGTAATGGCCGAATAGTATTAACCGTAGACATCCGTCGATGTGCATTTTCCCTCTGTAGCTAACAGCTGGGTGTAGAATGGTTAGTCCCGTACATATATAATAGTATCTACACATATAATATGTAATAGTATCTCATCATATAGTATCTATGTAACAGAATCCATGTAAAAGTATCCATGTAATAGTATATCTTCATATTGCATGTAATGTATTACTATAGACTCATGAATGAACTGACTCTTGTGTAATTCCTTGTAATATGAATAGTAATTTGTATCCCCTAAACTATACCTATAATAGTTTACTGGAATGTAAATTGAATGTCCAAGTAGGTTTATACACCCTTGCTACACAAGAGTGTTGGAACTGAAGAAAGAATGAAAGCTCTCATATCAATACATATATATATATGAAACATAAGTGTATAGATATGGTTTTTAACAATAAGTTGAAAGAGGTTTTGTAAAACATTTAAGAGTTTTGAACAATAAATAATAATGACTTGATGTCATTTTATAAAACATTTCAAAAGTAATTCATTTGATAACAAAGTGTAAATTAACTGAAAACCATTGTATTTAACACATTCTGAAGTATGTGAAAATCAGTTGGTTGAAAACACAGTTATAAATCACATTTGTTTGATTCTATAACTTCATGTTTTCTACTTGTATCCCCCCCCCCCCCCGTAAAAGCATTTAAAATCATTTAAAAGATTGATTAAGGGGTATGAACTCACCTGTAGTGGGTGGTTGTGGATGAACTGAATGATGTAGGATCCTAAGTGTCAAGTGAAGACTTGTACACACTCAATGATCCTAGTTAACATATAATCACATATATGTATCCAATTAGTCATAAAACAACTAACTAACCAACTTTAAGACATCCTAAGACATGCAAAACACTTGATTTAAGTGCTATAAGTCATAAGGATTGAATCTAAGGGTGGTAGGACCTTGCTATTGAGTTTGGCGTTCAAGGGTAAACTTCCTTGGAGTTTACGGTTTTGTGACCATAACTCCTTGAGTTTACGGTCGTAAACCCATGAGTTTACGGCCGTAAACTCATGTTTCTTTGACCATTTTGTGTTTTGAAGCCTTAAAGATCACAAGAAGCATTCCTACTTCATGTTTAAGCCTTAGGAAGAGATTAGGGCACCATTTCACTCCTTTAAGGAGTTTACGGTCCTTAGACCATTTCCCTTTGGGTTTACGACCGTAAACCCAAATGATTTATGGTCTTTTGGTTGTTTTGAGTCCTAAGCACAACAAGGAAGGGGTCTAGACTAGTTTCCAAGGCTTAGAAGGGACTAGGGCACACTTTGGCACCCTTTTTAGGTTTACGGTCCAAGAACATCTTGGACCGTAAACACCTTGATCTTGTGTTTCTTGGGTGTTTTCTTGATGTTTAGAAGTGTAACAAGATTTATAATACAGTAGGTAGGAGTACTTACTAGGTAGAAGCTTGAAAAGGTGCTAAAAGTCCAAGAACACTAGTGTGTGTTCTTGGTGTTCTTGGTGAAACTTGAAGATCTACACTTTTGGAATGATTTCACGGATGAAATCATGTTAGATCACTAGATTAGGGTAGATATCAACTTATTAGGGCTAGAAACACTTACAAGTTGAAGATCTTGAAGAAATGTTGGATGATACTTGAGAGAGAATTTGGTTTTGGATCTTGAAAATGTGAAAAGTGGTAAAATATGACTAAGTGTCATATTTATACCCCCGTTTAGGGTTTACGGCCGTAAACACATTTGTTTAGGCCGTAAACTCCAAACTCTTGGAGTTTTGGGACATTATTGTTGCACAATAAACCCTAGGGCATCCTCTCTCCTGTTATCTCCTGAAGTACTAATCTTAAAACACTCAAACTTATTCCAAAAAGCTTGAAAGTTAGCAGAAACAGTTCTGACTTCTATTGAAGTGAATGGTTGTACATAATAGAAATTTCGTGTTGTCACAAAATTGGTAAATCGTCATTTACTTACCTTCAAATATTCTGCAACTACATTACGACATCACTCTTCTAGGTTGTAGAGTATTGTGTTAGATCCTAGCCTTGATGTTTCATTTGGGTGTTACATCAAGGATTCTTATCAATTAACTTGAATTTTCTCCTATTTTGTAGATGTCTAAATCTTACAATGGTCTTCCCAAGTCCCTTGGAACAAGCTTTCCAAATGAAGATGACGTTCCACGATACGATCAAGGAAATGAGAGTCATGCTTCACTTCCTCTACCTCCTCCAATTATTCTCCCTAACCCACAAGTTCTAAGGCTTGAAAAGTTCAAGCTCACTCAAGCCCTATTGGCAAGTAAACACGAAGATGGGAAACCTGTGTGTGCACACATCTTGGAGATAAAGTCACACATTGACAGGTTAAGGATGTTGGGTGTCGAGATTTCAGGTGAGTTGGCTGTTGACTGGGTTCTTCAGTCGCTTCCTGAATCATATAGTGAGTTCGTTAGAGAGTACTATATGATGAACCATGACGTGACCCTCGTTGATTTGACCTATTTGCTTATAGCTGCTGAATCAGCAATGATTTGGCGTGCTGATCAAGCAAATTTGTCTGGTGAATCAAACTTCCAAACTTCAATGGACATTGAAAATGGTGACATTGGAAATCCAGAAAAGGCAAATTCTGAGATAGTTGCTTGTGCCATTCCAAAAGAGTCCATTTTCTTCTATTGCCAAGAGAAGGGGCATTGGAGACGAAGCTGCCCTATTTACCTGAGAGATCTGAAAGATGGGAGAGTCAAGACGTATGGCTCTACTTCAGGTAAAATCTATTAACTAACTCTATAAGTTCATATTCTTTGATGCTTAATACATGATGTGAGAAGATTACATTTTGATGTTTTTGCAAGATCGAAGAAAAGAGAGGAAGCTTAAGGAAGAAGCGTGCTGAATCTGATCATGAAGAAATGGATTTCGATCGCATGGACTCGAGGATCAGATTTTTGAGCTGCTACTCTAGAGTTAGGATAGATTGATAAGAAATATGTAATAGCATAGTTTTTCAGTTGAATTGCATTGTAAGGACAAATTTTTCCGCAATAAAATAAATTTTGATTTTGTCTTATTTATTTATCCTTGCAATGGTGTGTATGAAAAATTGATGTTTGATTGTTTCTATTGTTAGCAATAATGGATTTGATTCTTAATTATGTTATTTGTGGAAATGTCGAGAATTTGCCAAATAAGGGAAGATTCTCATCGCCCAACTTTCAGTTGGACAGAAACTTGGAGTCATGCAACTTGGTTGCGTGATGAATGAGAAACTTCATATTTGGAAATTAGACTAATTCTTTGACAAAGTGTCAAGAGAAGGACTAGGAGATCGAGTACACTAGGTTGTGCATTGATCAAGTCCACCACAAGAGTGATAAAGATATTCGTCATGATTTACTAAAGTTTAGTAAATATGGTTATACTTATAAGATTAAGTATAATTCTGAGTTGATTGAAAGAGTTTCAATCAATAGCAGAACGAATAAGAAGAATCAAGTAGGCAGAAAGATAAAAGTTTCTCTATTCTAAGAAGAAGGGAGAGTACCTTTTATTGTGTTTTGTGATAAGTCTTAATGATTAAGAACCATATCTCGATTGATCCTCCAAGTGAGTCTTAGTGCATTTGTATGTCTAAGAAGAGGAATCGATAATTGTAGAAATGGTTAAAATCAAGAAGTCAATCATACTTCGTTCCAATATCAATTCTTAGAGTTATATTCCAAGATTGTGAATTGAGTGACAATTCTTTAGTAGGTTTATAACACTCAACAAATATGGAATTGGAAAAAGTCTTCTTATTCCTGCACATTTGAGATTGGTAAGTTGTGATGTCTTGGATAAGACAAAGACCAACTAGAACCAATTATGTGAAGTGATAGTCTTGATAAAAACTACACTAACTCTTGAATATTTGTTTTGTCAAGGAATGTTTCTTGACAAGAGAATCTTATATGTCAAGGAGTCAGTGGGAGTCTTAATGGTCTTGAAAAGTTTCAAGAACAAATCAAGAGTTAAACCTAGTTGATCATCACTAGCACACAACTTGAGGTTTAAGGCCTATCGTGGATGACATACTCTTTTTCTGTGCCATTCCAATTGAGTTAATATGCATGTGAGTTCTATGAGTTCTCATTTGAATACATAAAGACAAAGCACCTTGATCATTGGAAAGTACATTGATATGAAAGGGTGAGTTGCTTGGAAGACATGGTGGGCATTCATGTTACCATGAGGCAAGAAATCGAGATTGAGCACGTTCGATCCATATGAGTTTGGATTTGTCGCAAACTTTGGTTTTGACAAATTCACATGGATAGGAACACATACGCTTTAAAATCTAAGTGTCATGAGGTTTCCCTTCTTCATGAAAATGATTGTAAGGAAATGCTTTCACTAAGAGAGATTTTAAGAAGATTGCAATTGTGAAAATTGTATTCTCAAATTCGATTATGATTACGGCATCCCTCTTCATAGTTCAAATTGTGAGATTTGGCAATTAGTCTGAACATTTGGGACTTAGTAACATAAGTTCTGAATTTTTTTAGACACACATGTGAGCTATCTAAGGCAAAGGTGTATGAGCTTACAAAGCTTAGATAAAGGCTTATCAAAACATTAGGTATTAGAAATATGAACTTAAGGAATTCAATAAGCATTGTTTTCTAGAAGTTCAATTGTTTTCTAAATACATGTCAAAGCTAGTGGGAGCATAAGTGTTATGCTGGTAAGAAAATAATCATCATGTTAGTGGGAGCATGATTATTATGGTAAGTATTGCGAGTTAGCAATATTAATTATAGAAAACAAAGATTCACTTTGCAAAGTTGCAAGGATTGAAAAGTTGTTTTGCTATAATTAAGGGAGAGAATATTGTACTTCGTTTAAAAATTCTAAAGCTTAGATCAAGAAATGTTAATAAATTTAGTCAAGGATACATAGTGCATTCTCAATATTCGATTATGATTACGGCATCCCTCTTGATAGTTCAAATAGTGGGAACATGGCATATAAAATATTATGGCAGAAGGATGATAAAGTATCACGTCTTTATGTGAGACATTATGCATCGTGTCCAATACGCTTCGGGTAAAGGATCGATTGCATATGCTATAATATTTGACCATTCTAAAATTTTCCAAATACCTAGGGCATTAAGACGGAAAAAGGACTAGAAATGGTTTTGACTAAAATAATTAAACAACTATCAAAGGACGATATGAGGTTCACTGAGGATTTGTCGCTTGTGAGTAGTTGGAAGTATAATATTGGATGGACTATATTGACATTATTATGAATAGATAAGATTCTATTAAGAATGAGTTGTCATATAGCAAATATGGAAATGTTTCCATAAATGGGAGTTGGAAATTAAGAATCTATGTAGATTAGAAACTTTTATGCAAAAGGATGTTCGAAGGAATGTACTTTGAGTGAGAGACATCACATCTATATAATTGTTTTGTAACAATTTCTGATAGAGTACTTTGTGATTTCATTGGCCAAGTCTTGATGAATTTTGTGCTATGACTTTACGAAAGAATCATTGCATAAAATGTTAGAATCTGACATATTCTCAAAGTGGCAAGAATTTGGTATTCTTATACTAATAATAAGGATTGGGGATTGTGAAATGAGCTTCAGTGGAAAAGCTTTTCAATTGATCTATTTCACAAAGTATGGACCATAGGAAACCAAAGTGTGCATGCTTGGAGCATGGGACAATTGTGGTTATAATTCGAGTAATAAGTTGATTTTCTGAAACAGTAAGCAATAAATAATGAGTAATCAATATGGTGTTTAAATAAAAGTGTTTTTATTTACGCTCGAAAGTTTTGGGGCCATATAGGATTAATATTATTATTGTGTTTCACTTTGCATGTTTTAACTTCCAGAATAACTGGGTTATTCAAACCTCCACAGTCGGTCATACGTTGGAAGTAGGTATGAAGCAAGACTGTCATGAATCTGTCTGTATATTGTCTAAAGTGTTTAGACATAGCACAAGTTTGCTGCAGAGTTCATGAGTGCTTTGATAAGATTAAAGTATTGGATTAAACCCACGCTCACTTGAATCACTTCATGGATTTTTCACGGGTGATTAGTGAGACGATAATATTGTATATTCTTGAAACCAAGACGTGTGAGTTGTTACTTGCTGATCGGTTGCACATTGATGAGAAGTAAACGCACCAGTAACTTGGTGTTATAAAACTTATTATTGTGTGTGATCCGATTAGTAGGTGCAAGCAAGCATTTGAGTCGAAGTTTATCCATTCCTTTTACCCAAAGTGGGATAAAAGCGATATCTGTGGGCCCCTCGATGATTTAGTGATGACACCCTAAGCGCTTGGCCAAGCCGGGACTAAGTTGATGTGTTCAATTGTAGTCTGTTCTCAGTCGTCATGAATCGGAAGTCGGGAAACAATACATAGACAGAGAGAATGATTTAAATCCATGTCTTGTGTCTATACGATATCTTGTAGAATGGAGGAATATATGATCCATTATCTAAAGGACACGCGTATCTGATAAGATCAGAGTTGACAACGGCTTTTGAAAGCTACGATTGCTGATCAGGCTCTGAAGTTATACAGAATAGTTATTAGACTTATCCAAGTGGGAGACTGTTGGATTAGTGTCTAAGTCCATAACTATTTTGGTATGTACTTGACCCGATTATGAGCATTGTCCTTTTGGGTTGCCTTCACCATACCAATATGTAGGATGAATTAAGGAGAGAAAGGTTTAATTATGATTTATTAATATATTATGAGAATAATATATTAAAGGAGAAATCGTAATGTTTAATTGATATTAGTCAAGAATTAATTAAGAATTAATTTTGTGGCTAAAAGAGATTAATTAAACTTAAGGGACTTATTGTGTAATTATAAGATAATTACATAATTGGGCTATGGATCACCTTGGAATAATAGGTTGACGAATTCTATGGGGAAGCCCATTAGAAATCGTCCAAGGCATGTTCCAGAAGGGGTCCATGGGCTGCTTAGGGCTTAAGCAGTCAAATTAGGGTTTCCTTGTTAGATAACCCTAATTGTCTACCTATTTAAAGAACCCTTGAGACCCAAAAACGTGGCTAACACTTCCTTTAGGGTTTCCAGCCGTTTTTGATGCCTCCTCTCTCCTCCCTCTTCATCCAAGTTGCTTAGTGGTGTTTGTGACTCCATTAGAGGTGCAACACTTGAGGCACTAAGCTTTCTGAAGCCAAGGATTGATTGTTATTGCTATATAACAATCAAAGGTAAGATCTAAACCCTAATTTCAGTTATAGTTTATTAGATCTAGGGTTTATGGCTTTGGATTATCAATTGCATGTTCATTAGACAAACTAGATCCAAAAGCTATTAGGGTTTGCATGTACACCATAGGATTGACCTATTGCTCGAAACCCATCAAGTGATATGAGCGAAATTTCGGTGGAGGATGAAGTGGATTGCTCAGAGTTCGTTAAGAACGAATCTCAACCTGCGAAAGATTTGATTTATGAAAATTCTATTGAATTCGCTCGTATTTCTCAAAATAAACCAAAAACATTAAAAGCGAAAGTAACTGTTTTTTCCTAAAGTCCAAATTGTACCCGATCAAGTGTTTGCCACTGGAGGACTAGACAAAAATCAAACTATCGAACTTACATCCATCGTTAATGAAGACAACAAAGATGGTTGTCATGAATTCTTTTGGTCCGCACCAATAGATAATGCATACGAAACGAAGGGTCTGTCAGAAAAAACCTCTTGGAGAGTTAAAGGTAGATATGTGGTGGAACCACTGAACAATCATTCAGCATTTGAGAAGGGAAGCCAAGTGGTACCAAGGAAGTTCAAAGCGAAACCAATCTTTAGTCAGCGAAGGACGAAACCTATGCCAAGAATGCGAAACCTCAAGTGAATATTTACAAGTCTGCTGAACAACTCGTTGAGCAAAAACGTTTAAGGAATCAGAGATACCAAAATAATCTCAATGAAAGGACGAAAGCTCGTTCGCAGGCGAATCCTAGTCAGTGTTCGTGTTGTCACACTTGAAACTCAAAATCGAACTTTGTTCAAAAACCCTCTTTTCAAAAGAAGCACACTGAGAAACCAAAAACTCATCCCTCAAATGCATCACTAAATGATGTCAAGGGAAAGGAAAAGTTAGTCTCGAATTCTAAAGCTCAAACTAAGAAATCAACTGCTAACCCTAAGAAAGTTAAGAGAGAATTCGTCAAGAATTAAGCTAAAAATAAATTTGATTCTGAAGATACGAAAAACAACAAGATCAAGGTTTTCACGATAAAGAAGAAAGATCAAACAACCTTAATAAAACGAACCTGTATGATTGATCTCTCTATTGCTTATCCAGTTTCTGTAAAAGGCTCACGAGGACCCAAACACCTTTGGGTTCCTAAATCTTCTTAATTTTTGCAGGTTATTCGTGACGAACAGTTTGACACTGAATGGTATATCGACAGTGGCTGCTCGCGTCACATGACAGGAAGAAAGGAGGAGCTAATAGAATACAAAGAACTAAAGAATGGTGGTATTGTGAAGTTTGGTAACAATTCACTTGGAGAAATCAAAGGATATGGCATCATAAAAAAATGGTGAATTCTCGATTCGCAAAGTGGCATGTGTTGAGGGACTGCAACACAACTTAATAAGTGTTTCGCAGTTGGTAGTGGGTATAGGTCTAAAGGTATCGTATGATGATGAATGATATGAGATTATCAAAAAGAAGACAAAATTAGTACTTCTTAAATCAAAACGAAAAGGCGAAATGTATCCATTGGACATCAATAAGATACGAGGGAAACCTTCTATATGTCTACTCTCTAAGGTTGCAATATACGATAGTTGGTTATGGCATAAGAGACTTTCGCACCTCAACTTCAAAGACATCAACAAGCTAGTTCCTGGGGATCATGTGCGGGGTCTTCCTCTCTTGAATTATGATAAGGATCGTCTTTGCGCCGCATGTGAAATGGGAAAGCAAAGCAGGAAAAGTCATCCTACTATAGTGAACACGAAGGTCATTGAACCATTCGAACTACTCCACATTGATCTTTGTGGACCATCTGCAATCGAAAGTATTAGTGGTAACAAATATATTCTCGTTATTGTAGATGATTTTTCTCATTTCACTTGGGTGTTCTTTCTTAAGCAAAAATCTGAAGCGACTCCTAGGCTCAAAGATTTTATCAAGCAGATTGAGTTGCAACTGCGAAAGGTGGTTACCAATATTCGAAGCGAAAATGGTCTGGAGTTTAAGAACCAAGCGTTCGATGAATTCCTCACTGATAAGGGAGTATCACATAATTTTTCTGCTCCCTATACTCCACAGAAAAACGGGATTGTTGAAAGATGAAATCGTTCGTTGTGTGAAGCAGCCAGGACTATGCCTTCATTCGCATCATTTCCTCTTTACTTCTGGGCTGATGCTGTTGCCACCGCCTGTTTTACTCAAAATAGATCGCTTCTTAATAAACGATTCGATGTTACTCTTTACGAAATCATCAATAAAAGAAAACCTAACGTCAAGTTTTTCCACATTTTCGGTTCCATGTGTTTCATTTTCAATTCAAAGGAACAACGAAACAAGTTTGATGAGAAGGCCGACGAGGGAATTTTCTGGGATATTCGCTAACGTCGAAAGCATATAGGGTTCTGAACAAACAATCCAAAAGGATTGAAGAAACCTATTATTTCACATTCGATGATAATTACTTAAAGAAGACTCAAGCAAATGATAGTCAAGCGAAAGAGATTTTTCCTCAAACGATCCAAGTGACTGTTCCTTTGGCTAATCTCTATGAAGAATTCATGCTTCTAGTTGACGAACTTGAGAAGGCCATCACATCTGAAGCAAAGGCAGTTGATAACAAAGAAGATGAATTGAAGAAGATAATTGATGAAGTTGCGAAACACATAGATAATCAGCCACCAACTTCGAACGTGCCTCAAAACACGAGTACTCCAGTCCAGGGGAGAGTTCCGACTCAAATACACATCCTCAAGGGGAGCAACCGACTGCAGAAGAAACAAACATTTTGTCGGAGGGTGCAGGAGATACTTCAATTCCTAATGAAGAGGATCACTCGTCATTCGAGGGGGAGAATAAGGATGCGAATGACGATTCGGATGTTCAATCAGAGTTCGAAGAAGTGAACGATGAATTGGACCCTTCTTATGATCCAAATTATCCTCCAGTAGTCAAATGGACCAGAGATCAACCCAAAACCCAAGTCATTGGTGAATCTTCTGTAGGTGTTCTTACGAGATCTCAAATAAAAGCGAAACGAACTGCTTTATTCTCCAAACTGGAATTTTGTATGTTCAATTTGTTCGTATCCAAGATAGAACCTAAAACCGTCAACACCGCTCTTGATCATTCTGATTGGGTGCAAGAAATGCAAGACGAACTCAATGAGTTCGAACGAAACAAAGTTTGGAGATTAATTCCTACTCCACCTGAATCATCAGTTGTTGGTTTGAAATGGGTGTTTCGTAATAAGTTGGATGAAGGGAATCTAATAAGAAACAAGACGAGACTCATGGTTAAGGGTTACTGCGAGGAGGAGGGTATCGACTACCAAGAAACCTTCGCACCTGTTGCAAGGTTGGAATCAGTTTGAATATTCTTAGCATACGCAGCTCATAAGAACTTTGAAGTGTTTCAGATGGACGTTAAATGCGCGTTTCTAAATGGTGTATTAGAAGACACAGTATATGTTGAACAACCACCAGGGTTCGTTAATGAGAAGTATCCAAATCACTGCTAAATTCTAGATAAGGCAGTCTACGGACTAAAGTAAGCTCCGAGAGCCTGGTATGAAACTCTTACTCACTTCCTTAAAATGTCTAAGTTTAAACAAGGTTCGGTTGACCTAACCTTCTTTCGTAAGAAAGAGGGTGACCACTTGATGTTCGTCCAAATTTATGTTGATGACATCATCTGCGGATCCACTAATCCCAGCCTCACAGCGGAATTCTGAAAGTTAATGGAAACTAAGTTTGAGATGAGCTCAATGGGTCCTATTAACTTTTTCCTTGGATTGAATATAAGCCAGGGACCAGAAGGTATTTTCATTAATCAGGAAGCATATACAAAAACTTTGCTCTCTAAGTTCGGCATGATAGGAGACTCTAAAGTGAAGATTCCAATGGCATTCGAAACGAAACTCACACCATATCTGGAAAAACCAGCTGCGGATATGACCCTTTATCGTCAGATGATTGGTTCCTTGAAGTATCTAAGCAAACCCTTGCGAACCTCACATGGTGGCAGTGAAGAATATTTTCAGATACCTAAAACGAATTTCATATTTAGGCATATGGTATCCTGCGAACTCAGGCTTCTTCGTTCAAGCGTTTTCAGATGTTGATCTTGGTGGGTGTGGCTTAGATAGAAAAAGCACAACTGGTGGATGCCAATTTCTTGATGGAACACTTGTCAGCTGTCAGTCCAAAAAGCAAACATGCGTTTCGTTATCAACAGCCGAAGCTGAGTACATCATTGCTGCATCTTATACTTCTCAGGTCATATGGACTTAGAGTCAATTGCGAGATTATGGCCTAAATATGAAGCGAATCCCACTCTATTGTGACTTTGAAAGGGCAATTCGCATCTGTCACAACCCAGTGCAACACTCAAAGATGAAACATATAGCGCTGAGGTATCATTTCATCAAAGATCACGTAGAGGACGGCAACGTTGAGATTCATTTCGTTCGATCAACAGACCAATTGGCTGACATATTCACGAAAGCCTTGCCGGAAGCATCATTTAATAGAATACTCCAAGGCCTAGGAATGATGGAAGCTGAATCAGTTCCAAAACCTCTCTTACTTCCGAAGTAGCCCGTTCACTTTTGGGTTACCTGTTCGCTTTCGTTTTTAATTTTTCGACAAGCAAAATAGACCGAACGCTCGCTCTATTTCGTTTCCGATTTTTTCGGGACACGAATTGAGACGAACGTTCGCCCTATCTCCTTCCTCAAATATTTTTTTAAAGCGAACATCCATATTCTAATCTTTTGTATATTACGCTCGTTTCGTTTAATTTTTTCTTTAAAGCTTTCAAAATACAAAAATATTTTCTTTGTTTGTGTTTTTCCTTTTTCAAATTTTAAAATACAAAAATATTTTATTTTGTTTTGTTTCTTTCTTTCTCAGAAACTATTCTTTTTTCTTATTTAATTTTTTTTTTCGAGTACCATTGCAGGTCCTATTTCTAAAACGAATGAGGGGACAGGTATAGTTTTCATATCTTTGTACTAGGTAGGTGTCCCTAGAAGCATGTTGCTGCATGTTGTCCTAAGCATCAATAGACTTCATGTGAAGCCTTAATGAATAGAATCTACCATTTGTTTCTTCCCAACTAGGTTGTTACATTCACATAAGTCACGAGCTACCTTACTCTTCTCATCTTGAGTTAAGAGTTATCTGCTTGGTCACATTTGTGTAGCAGAGGTACATCTACTTCTCTGGAGCCACCTTCTCTTTTCTCCATTTGCCTTTCCACTCATACGTGTAACCCTTGAGACTCTCAGCTATACCACTGAGGTTTATGGTTACGAAACATATGAGTTAATGATCTTAGTTTCGTTCACCACGTACTAAGTGAAACCCAACATTCAACACCCTTACATGAATTGACGGTGAACCATTGATAGTTCTAGATTTTCTTATTTATGGAAGGTACCAAGAAATCTCTTTTTCTTTTTGCGTGATCGTTATGAATTGTTCTAAAACCAAGACTTTTCTACCCATAAGATCCATTTTTTTTTGAGATTTCAAAGTTTCGCTTAGTCACTATAATAATTCCAAGCCTACTCATTCAACTGACTATAATGGTCACACGAGTACTTTATCCAACACTCGAACTTATGTCAAGTTCGTTGTTTGATTGGAGATTTAGCCACCTTTTCAGCCTAATTTTAAAAGATGCCTTTCATTGTTTCTTAACAAACAAATGATTGTACTTCAACGGGACACCACACAGACACTTCTTAGTCTCTCTTGACTTAGAAGGAAGATATTTGTGCCCGGGATCCACAGTTTCATGTCTTTATTTACATCACTTAAAAATCCCATAGCTAAACTTCGTTTTATTTCCTTATCTTTGGCACACTCTTGCACTAAGATCTTTATGATTTTCCAAAAGTCTAGTTCGTGACACTTATGGCATTTTTCAGTTTCGCATATTCGCTTTTATATGCACTTTTGATGTTCGTTTCTCAAAAGCGAAAGGTGATTATACATTTCAATGAATTTGCAACGTTGGTCATAAAGGTTGTTGACGCGGCAATTGAAGATAAGATTTTAAAATAAAAGGTGCATGGAATTTTAAATGGTTCCAATTCTCACGCCGCCTGATGTCATGATGACAACCTGTCAGCCGCTACAGTTGTCAAATCCCACTTTTCTAGGCGTCAAATCGGGGATCGTCATGCAATCATCGCTTGGTTTCTCTCTCTCACTATAAATACTTGAATCAATCGACGATTCAACCTTTATCACTCTCAAAGAAATTACAAACCCTAAAAGGAAATTTTTCTCTCAACTGTTCATCTTGTTCTCCGACCTGCATCAATGGCTGACTCTTCCTCCCTTCAAGAACAGACTGCTCAGTCATCTCTCCTCACTATCAAACAAAATCAAAACTTGATTCTCGACTTGGCTCCGTTCAAATATGATGTGTTCATGTTGTCGATCATTGAATGCCTCAAGTACTCACCTATGTTCATCGCTCTAACCAAGGTCAAACATGTTCCAATGTCGCTAATGTCCAAAGCCTATTCTACAGCCACTTACGTCAAAGAAGAGGAAAGGATTACATTTGAAGTGCTTAACAAAAAGACTTCCCTCACAAAGGCTCGATTTTGCTCTCTTCTAGGGCTTGCTCATGATGATTCAATGGTTAACCCAGATTTGATCTCCACTGCTCAAAAATTTGATATGTTCTATCAGATGGGTTACATAGATCCCATTCCCTCCATTACCAAGTTCAAGAAGTCTAACGTTCCTCCACTGTGGAATGGTCTCTTTACCCTTCTCTTCAAGGCTTTTTCTGAAAGGGTAACTGGTTCAGATTGTGCGAGTAAGTCCTTCATGTCGATCCTCTATGGACTCTACCATGGGATCAATTTAGACTACTGTTCAGTTTTATGGGCTCAACTGGTGCAAAGCACAAACTCCACCACTCACCACAACGATATTTCCATGGGTCGTTGTTAGACTATAGTAGTACAGCGTGCTATCGCGATGCTCAACATTCCCGTTGTGGCAGATTCATTGATGTCTTCGATTGCTACCTTTCACACCACAAAGATCATCGTTGCCGACAACTCCAAGTTTTCCTATGTGGGTTAGGGTTTTGAGCATTCTAACACTCCTAAGTGTACATGCAACCCTAGAAAACCTTGGATCTATGTTTGTCTAAAATACATGCAAAATACTTTTCCAAGGTTCATAAACCTATCTAGCATACATGGGGAACTTTAAACATAAAAGATGGCTAGAATTACATACCTTCTAGTTGTTTTAATTCCTTGAAAACCTTGAGAGCCTAGCACCCCAAGTGTGATGCCTCAAATGTTTCACACAACACCAAATGCTTTGGAATGACTTTGAGAGTATGTAGAACACTTTTAAAAATCGACTTGCCCTCTCTTCTTTTTAGTGTAACCGATTTTGGTGGTTATCATGTTCCTTATATAGTGTGTTACATTTAGGGTTACACCATGTAAACCCTAATGTAACATGGCTCTTCATTTCCATGACCCATGGGTTTATAACTCCCATGGAGCATCCATGGAGCATCCTATGGACCTTAGTCCAACTTGATAACCCATCGATCCTTTTAGCCCACTATGCAAGTTATGGATGATTTACACAATCAACCCATATATTTAATTAATTTCCTTTTGATCACTTAATTAATTCTAGATTAATTCTAGTTCAATACTAATTAAATAATACTATTAATATATTAGAACTTATAATATATTAATAAACCACAAGTGTTATTTCTCTCATTTGGTCTATCCAAATGTATGATGCCATGCAACCCAAATGGAGCATGTCGGGTCGGGTCAAGTACATACCAGAAATAGTTATGGACTTAGACATCTTATCCAACAGTCTCCAACTTGGATAAGTCTAATAACTATAACTGCAAGTATGACTTCAGGAACCTATCAGCAATCGTAGCTCTTTTCAAGGTCTCTCAGAACTGAGAAGATGATGATACGCCATTTAAGATAAGTGATCATATAATCCTCTGTTCTAGATATCAGCCGGACAAATACATGGAACAATGTCTTACTTATTATCCAGCAGTTTGTTTCCCGATTTCCGATTTGTTTGACAAAGAACGTAATCGAACACATCAATTTACTTCTGACCGGGCCCGGTATATAGGTCAAAACAAAATCATCGAGGGGCCCAGATATCGCTTCTAATCTAAGAATGTGACAACCCGAAATTTCTATTCTGTACAACCATTCACTTCAATAGGAGTCAAAACTGTTTCTGCTAATTTTCAAGCTTTTTGGAATAAGTTTGAGTATTTTAAGATTAGTACTTTAGTAGATAACAGGGGAGAGGATGCCCTAGGCTTTATTGTGCAACAATATTATTCCAAAACTCCAAGAGTTTGGAGTTTACGGCCTAAACAAAGGTGTTTACGGCCGTAAACCCTAAAAGGGGGTATAAATATGACACTTAGTCATATTTTACCATTTTTCACATTTTCAAGATCCAAATCTCAATTCTCTCTCAAGTATCATCCAACATTTCTTCAAGATCTTCAACTTGTAAGTGTTTCTAACCCTAATAAGTTGATATATACCTTAATCTAGTGATCTAACATGATTCCATCCGTGAAATCATTCCAAAAGTGTAGATCTTCAAGTTTCACCAAGAACGCACACTAGTGTTCTTGGACTTTTAGCACCTTTTCAAGCTCCTATCTAGTAAGTACTTCTATCCTAGAGTATTATAGAGCTTGTTACAGTTCTAAACATCAAGAAACACCCAAGAAACCAAGGATCAAAGGTGTTTACGGTCCAAGATGTTCTTGGACCGTAAACCCCAAAAAGGGTGCCAAAGTGTGCCCTAGTCCCTTCTAAGCCTTGGAAACTAGCCTAGTTCCATTCCTTGATGTGCTTAGTACTTGAAAACATCAAAAGACCATAAACTATTTGGGTTTACGGCCGTAAACCCAAAGGGAAATGGTCCAAGGACCGTAAACTCCTAAAAGGAGTGAAATGGTGGCCTAATCTCTTCCTAAGGCTTAAACATGAAGTAGAAATGCTTCTTGTGATCTTTAAGGCTTCAAAACACAAAATGGTCAAAGAAACATGAGTTTACGACCGTAAACTCATGGGTTTACGACTGTAAACTCAATGAGTTATGGTCACAAAACCGTAAACTCTAATAAAGGGTCCCCTTGAACCCTAAACTCAATAGCAATGTCCTACAACACTTAGATGCAATCCTTAGGACTTATAGCACTTAAATAAGGTGTTTTACATGTCCTAGGATGTCCTAACTTTGTTAATTAGTTGTTTAAAGACAAATTGGATACATATATGTGATATTATATGTTAACTAGGATCATCGTGTGTGTATAAGTCTTCACTTGACACCTAGCATCCTATACATTCCGTTCATCCAAACCACTCACTACAGGTGAGTTCATACCCCTTAATTAAAATTTTAAATGTTTTTATATGCTTTTATGGGGGGGGGGGAATACAAGTTGAACTATTATAGTTATTCTATCAATCACATGTGATTAATAACTATCAAACAAGTGGATTTCTTACTTTTCAAACTGTGTTATCAAACTGTTTTACTTCAAACTGTTTTACAAACTCTATTACATATCAAATACTTTTATTAAACTCTTTTAACTTATATTCTGTGTATCTATATGTATATAATTATATAAGTAGGATTGAAAGGACTTAGGACCGATAGCTCACCTTACTTCCTGTTCCTTGTTTGGTTGTGGACCTAGGGTATTCGAGTAATTTGTCCGAAGGTCGTTTGAATCCTAGTTATATATCATGTATATGTGTATAGATATAAAAGGTTACTTCTTTCATTCAGTTCAATGCCTTTGGGTAGCAAAGGTATACAAACATGTTCATATACACAAACAACATTACTAGTAAACTATAATAGGTACAGTTTAGGAAGATACTATTACTAGAACAATGAAACATAAAATGAGTCAGTTCATTCATGAGTAATACATAGTGATGAGAAACAAACATAATACATAGTGATGAGAAACAAACGTAATACATAGTGATGAGAAACAAACATAATACATAGTGATGAGAAACAAACATAATACATAGTGATGACAAACAAACATAATACATAGTTATGAGAAACAAAACATACAGGCTAGACAGAGAAAGAACACACAATACAGCTAGCACATACATATACATATACATATACATTACTTACAGTTATGTGAGCCACTTAACGGGGGCATGGAACTACCTGTCATGACCCGTTTTGTATCCAGAATCTCCTTAAGTGGAGAGCGTATGAGTTTGTGGATAGATCTATACTGGATTGACTATCATGCACCTTGCTGCTCGCTACAGTGGGACTTGCAAGTCTACGGGTGCCAAACGTCATTTCTTACGACGTCGTACATCGTCGTTTTTCTATAGAGTCGGTAGCAGGATACAGGCCGATCACATGGTACTTTAAATAAAAATTGGTTTAAAGTAATTAGTACAGCAGTAGTTACTTAATACAACACTAGAGTACTATTACATTTTCCCTTTACATTTACTTTGTGATATTCACACAATAAACAATAATGTAAAAACTATATTTTTGGTTAATGATAGTCAGATTTCGGAAAATACACACTCTTACAAGAGACACACACACAGATACTAGATGCCTTGGTAGAAGGCTACTTTTAGTAGGAAACATAGGGTTTTCTAGGAGAGTTCAAACAATTACAAACTTTTACAAAACTTATACATTACAGACTTACAAACACTTTCATACAAATACAGACACTAATATACTTATGAACTCACCAGCTTTAAAGCTGATAAACTCTTTCAAAATAACTTGTATTCTCAGGTCGCCAGTAGACAGGTACCTAAGCCAGGTTTTTGAGAAGATGGAGCTCGTTCAAGACTCATCTTTTATTTTGATGTATATTTTTGGTGTCTATAAAACTTGACAGAACACACCTGTATTAAATTATATTATTAATGCAATGGATGATGTTGTTGCTTGTTTACTACTTTGCATTGTTGTGATACTGTACATGACGTCCTACACCCCCGAACGTTTCCGCCGTTCCGGTTTTGGGGTGTGACAGAATGGTATCAGAGCATTGTTTATAGTGAATCGAGTGTATCAACCCATAAAAGATATACGAACTATAAACATAGCGTGATTAAAATACTCTGATAAAGAGTTTATACTTTTAAATAGTAAAATATTTAACTAAGTATACATACCTGCATTCATACTAAAATCAGTGTCACTAGGACAGAACAAAAGTATTACGATTGTTGGACAGCACAAGTAGACTTAGAGACATATGGTCAACCCTGGGAAGATGTAGCCTGATCAACTACATTATCCGAGGAGTCATTAGCATGTGCCTAAGTATGGTTGTGAGGTTGCAACAAGTCTAAAAACTTACCAACACTACTACAACGAGAACAATAGAACAGAACATAAACTTAAAATACTATAGGAGCATTTTGTGTTGCTATTAATTACCTATCTGAGAACTAAAGGTCTTTATTAATTATGTCAATAGTTGCGGAGTGGGTACGCTAAGGTTATATGTGTCTAGGATGGCATAGACTTAGAATCTGTGATCTTTGCTCTACTTCTTGTTCCTTGTTTGGTTGTGGGCTTAGAGTTAGGGTCGCTTATTCGAAGGTCTATCCTGTCTTGGTTAGATATGACTGGTATGCACTACACGAATGTTGGAGTAACTGATAAAGATCATCTTATAATTATCTAGTTAGTTCGTCTATTAATTATTTCCTTATCCCTTTTCTCGCGTAGATATAATGGTTGGATTCCATCTTCCCGGAGACCCGTACTATCCCAACCACGGCAATGCAGGATGGCTGGGAGAAGAGCCAGAAGATGATCACCCAATCCCTTTGGATGATCACGAAGCTGAAGGCTTTTCTGATGGTTCTGACTCAGAGCTTGAAGTCAACAACCAACCCCCAGCTGCTCAAGACCTAAACCTGAATCCTCGTCCAGCATTTCAAGGACCCACACCTCTGTGGGCCACAAACTTGAATAGATGGAGTCAGGAACAGGGCCAACCCATACCCTATAATGGAGACAGAAGCTTCTACAACCTCACTTAGGGAGGTTCAGCTGACAGGGTCCTACCCATCATGGTTCGAAGGATTTCTCGGAACACAGAGCAGGGTCGAGCAGCTATCGACCGAGTCGTGGAGATTGACGCCAACTCTGGCATTAACACAGTCCGCATTCGCCAGCTAGAGTCTGCTCATGAAAGGACTCAGGTCCGCAATGCAGTTCTACAGAGGGAACTTGCTGGAACCCAAGCTGAAGTCAGGGAACTTCGAGCTCAGCAAGCAAGATCTGATAGGCGCGTGAGAGACATAGTACGTCTACTATCGGATTCAAGAACTCACTCTAATAGTTCTCGTCGCCTTTAGAGCCTCATCGACTTCTCTTTTGGATGTAACCTAGTTTATGTAAAAACTTTAGTTAATTTCCTACATTTGTAAAACTTAGACCTGTTAGGTCTTGACTAGGTCGTAGTTCTGTCAAAAATTTTCCCATCTTGGTTGATGTAAGACCTACTCCTAGGTCATTTTTCCCGAACTCATTACATATGTAATTCCAGTATTATTGACAAATATCTAATCTCATGGAAATTATATCCAAATGCTTTCATTTACAATCACTCGTGCTATTCATTTGTGCTGTTGGACTATGGAGAGTTAGTCCATGAGTCACTCTCATCAAATTCCTATTAAATTCTTATCAATATCTTCATCATTCTAAACTTATAGTTGAAAGATGCCTCCATGCCGATCAACAAGACGCGATCCCCCGATAACTACAACACCAACACCACCTGCTCCTCAATTCGATACGGCAGCTCTAAATGCTGCTGTAGCTGCGGCTGTGGCTACAGCCATGGCATAATATCATTCTTCTGGTTCCACTGGAGGAGGAACCCCTGTCCTATCTACTCATGGTGAAATCCCTGTGCGCTCCAGAGAGTGCTCCTACAAGGACTTCACAAACTGCAAGCCATTGTCCTTTAAGGGGACTGGCGGAGTCATTGCTTTCTCGCAATGGTTCGAGAAGACCGAATCGGTTTTCAAAATCTGCTCCTGTCCAGAAGGGAGCAAGGTCAAGTTTGCTGCTTGCACCTTCGAGGCAAAAGCCCTAACATGGTGGAATAGCCATGTCAAGTCACTATCCCTTATAGTGGCAATTGTTATGGGTTGGGAAGCTCTGAGAGAGCTAATAGTTGAGGAGTACTGCCCGAGGGGAGAAATCCAAAAGCTAGAGGAAGAACTGTGGAGCCTAACCATGAAGGGCTCCAACATAGTCTCCTACACCGCCAGGTTCTTTGAACTGGTGGCCCTCTGTCACAACATGGTTCATACAGAGGGGAAGAAGATTGAAAGATACATATGGGGGTTGGTGCCTCCATTCCAGGGAAATGTTTTGGCTTCAAACCCCACTACATTCGATAGTGCCAAGCGATTGACACAGCTGCTTATAGACCATGGGGTTCGTACCCCGGCAGCAACATCAACCCTGGCCATCTCGGAACCCGCCAGAACCGCTGATTCCAAGCGGAAATTCTGGGATGACAAGAAAAAGAAGAAGGCTGCCAAAAAGCAGCACATCATGGCTGCTCATAGTGCGATAGCACCTGCCACTGCTGCTGCTCCAGTAAAGCAGTACGCTGGAAGTTTGCCTAAGTGCAACAAGTGCAACTTCCACCACGTAGGAGCCTGCCGGGAAATGCAGTGTTTGAACTGCAACAGGAAGGGGCACACTGCCCGTTTCTGCAAAGCTCCGGCGAGGCCAATCACCCAAGTCCCCGGCGTTGGTGTGAGCCAAACTTGCTACGGTTGTGGCGAGGTAGGCCACTACAAAAGGAACTGCCCGAAGGCAGGGAATGCCGGTGGAGTGCGAAGAGTTCTGGCCATAGGCCACGAGGAAGCGGTTGCCGACCCCACAGTGGTCACTGGTACGTTTCTCCTCGATAACTCTTATGTATGCATTCTATTTGATAGTGGAGCGGAGAGGAGTTTCGTGAATCAAAAATTTACTCATTTACTTAAGCAAAAATCACGAGCACTTAAAGAACCGTTCACTGTAGAAATGGCTAATGGAAAGACAGAGAGCACTAGCAGTATATTCATAGCGTGTACCCTAACACTAGATAGACATTCATTTTCGATCGACCTCATGCCGGTTTCTATTAAAAGTTTCGACGTCATTATCGGCATGGATTGGTTGAGTCTTCATCGTGCCGACATCATGTGTTACGAAAAGGCTGTACGCCTTAATCTGTCGTCTGGCGAAACTCTAGTAGTATATGGCGATAAACCCGGCACGAACCTTCGTATCATCTCGAGCATTCAAGCTCAGAAATTCTTGCGAAAGGAATGTCGCGCATTCCTTGCTCATGTGGTCGATGTGAGTCAAGAAAGGAAAGACATTCAGAACATTCCAGTAGTACGCGACTTTCCCGACATCTTTCCAGAAGAACTCCCAGGATTACCTCCACAACGTGAAGTCGAGTTCAGAATCGACTTAGTTCTAGGGGCTACCCCTGTAGCCAAATCACCCTATCGTCTAGCACCTGCAAAGATGCAAGAACTGTCCTGTCAGCTTAACGAACTGCTCAGCAAGGGCTTTATAAGACCAAGATTCTCACCCTGGGGAGCTCCAGTCTTGTTCGTCAAGAAGAAAGATGGATCGTTTCGTATGTGCATCGACTACATGGAGCTCAACAAACTGACCATCAAAAACCGCTATCCTTTGCCTCGGATTGACGATTTATTCGATCAACTTCAAGGGGCGAACTTCTTTTCAAAAATCGACTTAAGGTCCGGATATCACCAACTACGAGTGCTAGGGGAGGATGTTCCGAAGACAACCTTCCGAACTCGCTATGGGCACTACGAATTCGTAGTGATGCCGTTCGGATTAACAAACGCGCCCGCAGTATTCATGGACTTAATGAATAGGGTGTGTGGTCCTTACTTGGATCAGTTCGTCATCTTCTTCATTGATGACATACTTATCTACTCTCGTAGTGAGGAGGAGCATAGTCAACATCTGCGACTAGTCTTAGAAACCCTGCGTGCGGAGAAGCTTTATGCACAGTTCTCCAAATGCGAATTTTAGATATCAGCCGGACAAATACATGGAACAATGTCTTACTTATTGTCCAGCAGTTTGTTTCCCGATTTCCGATTTGTTTGACAAAGAACGTAATCGAACACATCAATTTACTTCTGACCGGGCCCGGTATATAGGTCAAAACAAAATCATCGAGGGGCCCAGATATCGCTTCTAATCCAAGAATGTAACAACCCGAAATTTCTATTCTGTACAACCATTCACTTCAATAGGAGTCAAAATTGTTTCTGCTAATTTTCAAGCTTTTTGGAATAAGTTTGAGTATTTTAAGATTAGTACTTCAGGAGATAACAGGAGAGAGGATGCCCTAGGGTTTATTGTGCAACAATATTATTCCAAAACTCCAAGAGTTTGGAGTTTACGGCCTAAACAAAGGTGTTTACGGCCGTAAACCCTAAAAGGGGGTATAAATATGACACTTAGTCATATTTTACCATTTTTCACATTTTCAAGATCCAAATCTCAATTCTCTCTCAAGTATCATCCAACATTTCTTCAAGATCTTCAACTTGTAAGTGTTTCTAACCCTAATAAGTTGATATATACCTTAATCTAGTGATCTAACATGATTCCATCCGTGAAATCATTCCAAAAGTGTAGATCTTCAAGTTTCACCAAGAACGCACACTAGTGTTCTTGGACTTTTAGCACCTTTTCAAGCTCCTATCTAGTAAGTACTTCTATCCTAGAGTATTATAGAGCTTGTTACAGTTCTAAACATCAAGAAACACCCAAGAAACCAAGGATCAAAGGTGTTTACGGTCCAAGATGTTCTTGGACCGTAAACCCCAAAAAGGGTGCCAAAGTGTGCCCTAGTCCCTTCTAAGCCTTGGAAACTAGCCTAGATCCATTCCTTGATGTGCTTAGTACTTGAAAACAATAAAATATCATAAACCATTTGGGTTTACGGCCGTAAACCCAAAGGGAAATGGTCCAAGGACCGTAAACTCCTAAAAGGAGTGAAATGGTGCCCTAATCTCTTCCTAAGGCTTAAACATGAAGTAGGAATGCTTCTTGTGATCTTTAAGGCTTCAAAACACAAAATGGTAAAAGAAACATGAGTTTACGGCCGTAAAATCATGGGTTTACGACCGTAAACTCAATGACTTATGGTCACAAAACCGTAAACTCCAATAAAGGGTCCCCTTGAACCCTAAACTCAATAGCAATGTCCTACAACACTTAGATGCAATCCTTAGGACTTATAACACTTAAATAAGGTGTTTTACATGTCCTAGGATGTCTTAACTTTGTTAATTAGTTGTTTAAAGACTAATTGGATACATATATGTGATATTATATGTTAACTAGGATCATCGTGTGTGTACAAGTCTTCATTTGACACCTAGCATCCTATACATTCCGTTCATCCAAACCACTCACTACAGGTGAGTTCATACCCCTTAATCAACCTTTTAAATGTTTTTAAATTCTTTTATGGGGGGAATACAGGTTGAACTATTATAGTTATTATATCAATCACATGTGATTAATAACTACCAAACAAGTGGATTTCTTACTTTTCAAACTGTGTTATCAAACTGTTTTACTTCAAACTGTTTTACAAACTCTTTTACATATCAAATACTTTTATTAAAATCTTTTAACTTATATTATGTGTATCTATATGGATATAATTATATAAATTGGATTAAAAGGACTTAGGACTGATAGCTCACCTTACTTCCTGTTCCTTGTTTGGTTGTGGACTTAGGGTATTCGGGTTATTTGTCCGAAGGTTGTTTGAATCCTAGCTATATATCATGTATATGTGTATATATATAAAAGGTTACTTCTTTCATTCAGTTCAATGCCTTTGGGTAGCAAACGTATACAAACATGTTCATATACACAAATAACATTACTAGTAAACTATAATAGGTATAGTTTAGGAAGATACTATTACTAGAACAATGAAACATAAAATGAGTCAGTTCATTTATGAGTAATACATAGTGATGAGAAACAAACATAATACATAGTGATGAGAAACAAACATAATACATAGTGATGAGAAACAAACATAATACATAGTGATGAGAAACAAACATAATACATAGTGATGAGAAACAAACATAATACACAGTTATGAGAAACAAAACATACAAGCTAGACAGAGAAAGAACACACAATACCGCTAGCACATACATATACATATACATATACATTACTTACAGTTATGTGAGCCACTTAACGGGGGCATGGCACTACCTGTCATGACCCGTTTTGTATCCAGAATCTCCTTAAGTGGAGAGCGTATGAGTTTGTGTATAGATCTATACTGGATTGTCTATCCTACATCTTGCTGCTCGCTACAGTGGGACTTGCAAGTCTACGGTTGCGAAACATCATTTCTTACGACGTCTTACATCGTTGTTTTTCTATAGAGTCGGTAGCAGGATACAGGCCGATCACATGGTACTTTAAATAAAAATTGGTTTAAAGTAATTAGTACAGCAGTAGTTACTTAATACAAAACTACAGTACTATTTTATTTTCCCTTTACATTTACTTTGTGATATTCACACAATAAACAATAATGTAAAAACTATATTTTTGGTTAATGATAGTCAGGTTTGGGAAAATACACACTCTTACAAGAGACACACACACAGATACTAGATGCCTTGGTAGAAGGCTACTTTTAGTAGGAAACATAGGGTTTTCTAGGAGAGTTCAAACAATTACAAACTTTTACAAAACTTATACATTACAGACTTACAAACACTTTCATACAAATACAGACACTAATATACTTATGAACTCACCAGCTTTAAAGCTGATAAACTCTTTCAAAATAACTTGTATTCTCAGGTCGCCAGTAGACAGGTACCGGAGCCAGTTTTTGAGAAGATGGAGCTCGTTCAAGACTCATCTTTTATTTTGATGTATATTTTTGGTGTCTATAAAACTTGACAGAATACACCTGTATTAATTATATTATTAATGCAATGGATGATGTTGTTGCTTGTTTACTACTTTGCATTGTTGTGATACTGTACATGACGTCCTACACCCCCGAACGTTTCCGCCGTTCCGGTTTTAGGGTGTGACAAAAAGGAACAGATAAACTTCGACTCATATGCTTGTTCAACTACTTGATAAATCACACACAAAGGCACGTTTTATAACATCGAGTTACCAATGATTTTTCGCACGATCAATGCATAACCAACTCATAGACAACAAGTCATATCTCTAGGTTTGAAGACTTATATGATATTACCGTCTCGCGATCACTCGAGATTAATTCAATGAAGTGATACCAGCGAGCATGGGTTGAATCCAATACTCATAACTTATGAGCACTCATGAGTGTTGAGGCTATGCCCAACATCTTAGACCTCTACAACCAACTCATGACAGTCTTAATGCATATCTACTTCCAACATATGACCGACTGTGGATAATTTGAATAATATGTAAAACATAACATAAATATTCTGGAAGTCAAAACATGCAAAAGAAATAATAGTAAACGATCGACACAAGATAGCAACACTTTACTCATAAATAAAACACACCTTTTATTCATCATCAAATGTCAATTACACTTTACAAATTTCAAAATTATCTAACTACTAAAACTAATATCATCCTTTAGCCCTATGCTCCTTGCATGCTGGAGATGCTTAACCCTGCCCAGTCCCTTCGTGAGGGGATCTGCCGGGTTCTCATCCGATGATACCCTCTTTGCCACGAGGAGTCCTTCTTCTATGCGATTTCTGATAAAATGATATTTTCTGTCGATGTGTCTGGATCTTCCGTGATCCCTTGGTTCCTTCGCTAAGGCAACTGCACTTTCACTATCACAGAAAATATCTATGGGCTCCTTTATAGCTGGTACAACTCCAAGGTCTCCAATGAAGTTCTTTAGCCATATAGCCTCCTTTGCTGCCTCGCTTGCTGCTATATACTCTGATTCGCAAGTTGAATCAGCAACTGTCTCCTGCTTGGAACTTTTCGAAGAAATTGCTCCTCCGTTTAAGGTAAAGACCCACCCGACTGAGAGCGGAAACTATCCCTATCAGTCTGGAAGCTAGCATCACTATACCCTACAACTCTCAAGTCATCACTCCCACCGAGGGTAAGGACCCAATCCTTAGTCCTCCGCAGGTAGTTGAGGATATTCTTTACCGCAGTCCAGTGAGCCTTACCAGGGTTCCCCTAATATCTGCTGACCATGCTCAATGCAAAGGCCACATCAGGATGAGTACACGTCATAGCAAACATGATCGATCCTACAGCAGAAGCATAAGGTACTCGACTCATTTCTGCTATCTCAACCTCAGTACTCGGGCTCTGAGTCTTACTCAATCTTGCATTACTCTGGATGGGTAACTCTCCTTTCTTGGAATCTTGCATGCTGAACCTCTTCAGCACCTTAACCAAGTATGTACTCTGACTAAGTCCAATTAGTCTTTTACTCCAGTCTCTAAGAATCCTTATCCCTAGGATATAGGCAGCTTCTCCAAGATCCTTCATAGCGAAACACTTCCCAAGCCAGGACTTCACTTCCTGCCAGGTTGGGATGTCATTTCCTATGAGTAGTATGTCATCCACATACAGTACCAAAAAGCTAACTATACTCCCACTAGCCTTGACATATACACAAGATTCATATTCACTCCTTGAAAAGCCAAACTCTTTGACTTTTTCATCGAAGCAAAGATTCCATCTATGAGGTGCTTGCTTTAATCCATAGATAGATTTCTCAAGCTTACACACTCTATTAGGGTACTTTGTACTTACAAAACCCTCTGGCTGACTCATGTAAACATCCTCAGCCAACTTTCCACTGAGGAAATCGGTTTTGACATCCATTTTCCATATTTCATAATCATGAAATGCAGCAATGGCTAACAGGACCCTAATAGACTTAATCTTGGCTACTGGTGAAAATGTCTCATCATAATCAACTCCTGGAGTTTAAGAAAATCCATTTGCAACCAGTCGTGCCTTATAAGTGTGTACATTACCATCCATGTCGGTCTTCTTCTTGAAGATTCATTTGCACCCAACTGTCTTACGACCTGGTACATTATCAACCAAGTCCCAAACCTGATTGTCATACATGGATTGTATCTCGCTGTCCATTGCCTCTTTCCATTTAGCAGACTCGGGGCCTGTCATGGCTCCGCATAGCTGTTAGGTTCATCCAGACTTACCAGTGTCTCATCACTGATAAGTGTCTCACCTTCTGCAGTAATATGGAAACCATAGTAATGCTCAGGTGCATTCCTAACTCTCGTGGAACGCCTCAGAGGTACAGACTCGTCAATTGGATCAACAGGAATTTCCTCCTCAAGTTGACTGCTAGGGTTTGAAGTTCCTTCACCACTTGACTCTTGAATTTCTTCAAGGTCAATTTGCCTCCCACTGTTTCCTTGGCTTATGAACTCTCTCTCTCGAAAGACACCCCTCCTTGCTACAAAGACCACATTCTCACTAGGTCTGTAGAAGAGGTAACCAAAGGATTTCTATGGGTAGCTGATGAAAATACACCTCTCGCTTCGAGGTTCGAGCTTATCGTGAGTCGCGCGCCTCACGAATGCCTCGCAACCCCAAATCTTGATGTGGTCTAGTTTGGGTACTTTTCCAGTCCACATCTCATGAGGAGTTTTGGCAACTTTCTTTGTAGGGACCAGATTAAGGATATGGGCGGCAGTCTCTAAGGCATACCCCCAGAATGAGATTGGTAGCGAAGCTCGACTCATCATGGAATGAACCATGTCCAACAAGGTTCTATTACGCCTCTCAGCTACACCATTCAACTGTGGTGTCCTGGGAGGTGTCAATTGTGATACAACCCCATATTCCTTAAGATAGTCGAGGAACTCTGTGCTAAGATACTCACCACCACGATCGGATCGAAGCATCTTAATGTTCCTGCCCAATTGATTATTGACTTCCTCTTTAAACTCTTTAAACCTTTCAAAAGTCTCTTACTTATGCTTAATTAAGTAGACATATCCATATCTACTATAATCATCAGTAAAAGTCAAATAATAACGATTAGCATCCCTTGTGGCAGTTTTGAAGGATCCACACACATCTGTGTGTACTAGATCCAAGAAACCTTCTCCCCTTTCACAAGAACCAGTAAAGGGTGACTTTGGCATTTTTCCAAGTAAGCATGATTCATAACTATCATCTGACTTTAGGTCAAATGACTCCAAGACTCCATCCTTTTGGATTTGGCCTATGCGTTTCTTGCTTACATGTCCAAGACGACAATGCCATAATGATGCTTTATCGAAGTTATTATCATTAGTATAATCAATATACAACACATTATTTCCTAAGTTATCTACAACAGACACAGCTTCATACACACCATCACAAGGTAATGCTTTAAAATAAAACACATTATTAAAGAAAGCATTTATTCCACCAACTTCATTATCAAAAGAAAAGGTAAACCCTTGTTTGTATAAAGCATGAAAGGAAATAACATTTCTTGCCATTTTAGGCGAGTAACAAGATTTATTCAAATCTAAAGTAACCCCACTACTTAGCAACAAAGTATAAACTCCAATCTTGGTGACAGCTGAAACTTTCCTATTCCCCATGATCAAGTTTATCTTTCCATGCTCCACATTCTCACTTCTTCTTAGTCCCTGCAAATCAGAACAAATATGAATACCACAACCGGTATCAAGGACCCAAGAGTTAGAATATGGTGAGTTATTAGATAATATAGTGTAAATACCTGCATGGTTGGGTTTTACTTTCCCATCCTTCAAATCTTGCTGGTACTTTGGGCAGTTCCGCTTCCAGTGCGCCTTTTCATGGCAATAGAAGCATTCAGCCTCTTTGGGATCAGAAGAAGGAGTGACAAAACCTTTCTTGGTTCCGCTTGAAGAGGAGCCATCAAGGGTCTTACCCTTGGTACCCTTCGAAGGGTTCTTCCTCTTCTTCCCTCTACCTTTCTCGATTGCCAGGACAGTTGCGAAGTTTTGAGTAGGAGTAGGATTGGTAACAATCGACTTACCTATAAGACCACTTTCGGCGGTCTTCAGGAGTCCTTGAAGTTTGCTGAGTGTGACCTCTTCCTTGTTCATGTGATATGTCATGCGGAATTGATCATAGCACGAGGGTAAGGAGTGAAAAATGATATCTATTGCTAGCTCCTCAGGGAAGTTCACATTAAGCTTCAGCAAACGGTCCACATACCTTTGCATTTTCTACATGTGGCCCGTGATGGGTTCACCATCCTTCATTCGGGTTGTATCATGGAGGAGATGATTTCATATCGCTCTTGACGAGCACTCTGATGGTAGCGGTCCATCAAATCCTGGTGCATCTCAAAAGGATAGTGTGACAACCCGAAATATCTATTCTGTACAACCATTCACTTCAATAGAAGTCAGAACTGTTTCTGCTAACTGTTAAGCTATTTGGAGTCAGTTTTGAGCGTTTTAAAGCTTAGTACTTCAACAGATAACTGGAGAGAGGATACTCTAGGGTTTATTATGCATCAATAAAGTCTCAAAGGAGTATAAATATGACACTTAGTCATTTTACTCATTTTTTTACCATTTCCAAGCCAAGAACTCATTCTCTCTCAAGTATCATCCGATTTTCCTTCTTGATCTTCGACTTTGTAAGTGTTTCTTTCCTTGATTAGTTGATATCCTTCATCATCTAGTGATCTTACATGATTTCATCCATGAAATCATTTCATTTGTTTAGATCTTCAAGAAATCTTCATTTCACCAAGAACACCAAGAACACACACTAGTGTTCTTGGGTCGTGAACTCCCTCTCAAGCTCCTTTGTTGGAAGTATTCTTACCCTAGAGTGTTATAAGGCTTGTTTCACTTCTTATTCAACTAGAAAACACAAAGAAACACAAGATCAAAGGTGTTTACGGTCAAGACATGTTCTTGAACCGTAAACCCTAATGAAAGGGCCATTGTCAGCCCTAGTCCCTTCCTTAGCCTTGGATACTAGTCTAGATCACTTCCTTGAAGTGTTTAGGACCTTAAACATCAAAAAGACCAAGAACCCATAGAGTTTACGGCCGTAAACTCATGAGAAATGGTCCATGGGCCGTAAACTCTATAAGTTGGTGCCATTGTGCCACCATGACTTCCTAAGGCTTGGACTTAACTACAAGATGCTCAACCTTGACTTGTGAGACCTTAAAACACCCAATGGTAGAAGTTACCATGGGTTTACGGCCGTAAACCCATTGGGACCGTAAACCCAAAATCGTAAACTCATGAAGAGTTTACCCTTGGACCATAAACTCAAAAGCAAAGCCCTACAACCCATAGATGCAATCCTTGGTACTTATAGCACTTGATTCAAAGTGTTTTTCACGTCCTAGGGTGTCTTAACTTGGTTAATTAGTTGTTTAATGACTAATTGGATACATATATGTGTTATTATATGTTAACTAGGATCCTTGTGTGTGCTCAAGTCTTCACTTGACACTTAGCATCCTATAACATCCGTTCATCCAAACCACTCACTACAGGCGAGTTCATACCCCTTAATCAACCTTTTAAATGATTTTAAATCCTTTTATGGGGGGAATACAAGTTGAACTATTATAGTTATTATATCAATCACATGTGATTAATAACTACCAAACAAGTGGATTTCTTACTTTTCAAACTATGTTATCAAACAAACTACTTCAAACTGTTTTACAAACTCTTTTACATGATTAAATACTTTTATTAAACTCTTTTAAACTTATATTTTGTTAAATGTGTATCTATATAGATATAGTTATATAAGTAGGATTGAAAGGACTTAGGACTGATAGCTCACATTACCTCCTGTTCCTTGTTTGGTTGTGGACTTAGGGTATCGGTTGTTTGTCCGAAGCTCGTTTGAATCCTAGTTATATATTATGTATATGTATATAGATATAAAAGTTCCTTCTTCTATTCAATACCTTTGGGTAGCAAGGGTATACAAACATGTTCATACATACAAACAACATTGCTTGTAAACTATAATAGGTATAGTTTAGGGAGTTACTAATATTATTACTAGAACAATGAAACATACAATGAGTCAGTTCATACATGAGTCAGCACATACTATTATGAGAAATAGAGAGAACATACATACATACTAGACAGAGAGAGAACATACAATACAGCTAGTACATAATATACATTATACAAGAGAACATACTATTATGAGAAACAGAGAGAACATACATACATACTAGACAGAGAGAGAACATACAATACACCTAGTACACACAATACATATACGAGAACACTACTACAGTTATGTGAGCCACGTAACGGGGCATGGCATCACCTGTCATGGCTCGTTTTGTATCCAGAATCTCCTTAAGTGGAGAGCATTGAGTTTGTGTATAGATCTATATTGGATTGACTATCCTACACCTTGTTGCTCGCTACAGTGGGACTTGCAAGTCTACGGGTGCCAAACGTCATTTCTTCCGACGTCTTACATCGTCGTGTTTCTAGTCGGTAGTATGGTACAGGCCGATCACATAATACTTTAAATAACAATTGGTTTAAGGTAGTTAGTACAGCAGTAGTTACTTAATACAACACTACAATACTATTTTATTTCCCCATTGCATTCACTTTGTGATCTTCACACAATGAACAGTAATGTAAAAACTATATTTTTGGATAATGATAGTCAGATTTGGTAAAATACATACTCTTACAAGAGTCTTTCATACAACATTTGATGCCTTGGTAGAAGGCTACTTTTAGTAGAAAACATAAGGTTTTCTAGGCGAGTTCAAACATTTTCAAACATTTACAAACTTGTACATCACATACTTACAAACACTTTCATACAAACACAGACACTAAAATACTTATGATCTCACCAGCTTTA
The DNA here is from genome assembly GCF_052849685.1 of Lactuca virosa. Taxonomy (NCBI): domain Eukaryota; kingdom Viridiplantae; phylum Streptophyta; class Magnoliopsida; order Asterales; family Asteraceae; genus Lactuca; species Lactuca virosa. The sequence goes on along the minus strand of NC_136428.1, from coordinate 416,362,818 downwards.
AAGCTGATAAACTCTTTCAAAATAACTTGTATTCTCAGGTCACCAGTAGACAGGTACCGGTGCCAGGTTTTGAGAAGATGGAGCTCGTTTCAAGACTCATCTTTTATTTTGAATTATATTTTGGTGTCTATTAAACTTGACAGAACACACTTGTATTAAATTATATTATTAATGCAATGGATGGTGTTGTTGCTTGTTTACTACTATGCATTGTTGTGATACTGTACATGACGTCCTCCACCCCCGAAGGATTCCGCCGTTCCGGTTTTGGGGTGTGACAGATTGGTATCAGAGCATTGTTTATAGTGAATTGAGTATATCAACCCATAAAAGATATACAAACTATAAACACAGCGGCATTTAAAAATACTCTGATAAAGAGTTTATACTTTTAAATAATAAAATATTTAACCAAGTATACATACATGAATTCATACTAAAATCAGTGTCACTAGGACAGAACAAAAGTATTACGATTGTTGGACAACACAATCAGACTTAGAGAAATATAGTCAACCCTGGGAAGATATAGCCTGATCAACTATATTATCCGAGGAGTGACTAGTATGTGCCTAAGTGTGGTTGTGAGGTTGCAACAAGTCTAAAAACTTACCAACAACACCACAACGAAAACCTTAGAACAAAACATAATGCTAAAATACTATAGGAGTATTTTGTGTTACTATAAATTACTTACGTGATGGATGCCATCTTCTCGGAGACCCGTACTATCCCAACAACGACAATGCGGGATGACTGGGAGAAGAGCCAGAAGATGATCACCCAATCCCTTTGGATGATCACCAAGCTGAAGGCTTTTCTGATGGTTCTGACTCAGAGGCAGAAGTCAACAACCCACCCCCAGGAGCTCAAAACCCAAACCCAAATCCTAACCCTCGCCCAGCTTTTCAAGGACCCACACCTCTGTGGGCAATAAACTTGAACAGATGGAGTCACGAGCAAGGTCAGTCGTTACCTTACAACGGAGACCGAAGCTTCTATGACTTAAGCGAGGGAGGATCAGCGGACAGAATCTTGCCTATTCTAGTCCGCAGGGTTGCTCGTACTGATGAGCAGGGTAGAGCAACTATCCATCAAATTCTGCAGGTTGATGCTGACACTGGAGTCAACACAGTCCGCATTCGTCAGCTGGAAGCTGCTTGCGAAAGGACTCAGAACCAGAATGTAGCCCTGCAGAGAGAACTTGCTGAAACCCAAGCCAAAGTCAGGGAACTTCGAGCTCAGCAAGCAAGATCTGAAAGGCATATGAGGGACATAGAACGCCTTCTGTCAGAATCGAGGACTCACTCTAGTAGTTCTCGTCGCCGATAGAATCTCCTCGACTTGTCTTTTGGATATAACTTAGTTTATGTAAAAACTCGAGTCTAATTTCCTATCTTTGTTAGAACTTGGACCTGTTAGGTCTTGATTAAGTCGTGGTGCTGTCAAAATTTTCCCATTCTGGTTTGATGTAAGACCTACTTCTAGGTCATTTTTCCCGAACTTGTTACATCTGTAATACCAGAATTATTGACAGATATCTAATCTCGTGGAAATTATTATCCAAATGCTATCATCTGTTAGTACGAGATCTACATTCAATCGTGCAATTCAATTGTGTTGTTGGACTATGGAGAGTTAGTCCATCAGTCATTGTCATCAAATTCTCCCTATTAAATTCTTATCAATATCTTCATCTTTGTAAACTTATAGTTGAAAGATGCCTCTGCGTCGATCAACGAGACGCGATCCTCCGGTAACTGCAACACCACCTGCTCCTCAAATCGATACGGCAGCTCTAAATGCTGCAGTAGCTGTGGCTGTGGCAGCAGCCATGGCTCAATATCATTCTTTAGGTTCCACTGGAGGAGGAACACCTGTTCAATCTACTCATGCTGAAATCCATGTGCGCTTGAGAGAGTGCTCCTACAAGGACTTCACCAGCTGCAAGCCACTGTCCTTTAAAGGGAATGGCGGAGTCATTGCCCTCTCGCAATGGTTCGAAAAGACAGAGTCGGTCTTCGAGATCTGCTCATGCCCGGAGGGAAGCAAATTCAAATTTGTTGCATGCACCTTCGAGGCAAAATCCCTGACATGGTGGAATAGCCATGTCAAGTCACTATCTCTAATAGTGGCAAATGCTATGGGCTGGGAAGCTCTGAAAGAGCTAATGATTGAAGAGTACTGCCCGAGGGGCGAAATCCAAAAGCTGGAGCGGGAACTGTGGAGCCTAACCATGAAAGGCTCCGACATAGTCTCCTACACCGCCAGGTTCTATGAACTGGTGGCCCTCTGTCCCAACATGGTTCATACAGAGGGAAAGAAGATAGAGAGATACATATGGGGGCTGGTGCCTCCATTTCAGGGGAATGTGTTAGCTTCAAACCCCACTACATTCGATAGTGCCAAGCGATTGGCACAGCGGCTTATTGACCATGGGGTTCGTACCCCGGCCGCAACAACAACCCTGGCCATCTCAGAACCCGCCAAAACCGCTGATTCCAAGCGGAAGTTCTGAGAGGACAAAAAGAAGAAGAAGGCTGCCAAAAAGCAGCAGGTCGTGGCAGTACATGCTGGGATAGCACCTGCTGCTACTGCTCCGGTAAGGCAGTATGCTGGAAGTTTGCCTAAGTGCAACCAGTGCAACTTCCACCACATTGGAGCCTGTCGTGAAATGCAGTGCTCTAACTGCAGCAGGAAGGGGTATACTGCCCGCTTCTGCAAGGCTCCAGCAAAACCAATCACCCAAGTCCCCGGCGCTAGTGTGGGCCAAGCTTGCTACGGTTGTGGCGAGGTGGGCCACTACAAGAGGAACTGCCCAAAGGCAGGGAATGCCGATGGAGTGGGAAGGGTTCTGGCCATAGGCCACGAGGAGGCGGTTGTCGACCCCACAGTGGTCACCGGTACGTTTCTCCTCGATAACTCTTATGCATGTATACTGTTTGATAGTGGAGCGGAGAGGAGTTTCGTGAACCAAAACTTTGCTCATTTACTTAAGCAAAAATCACGAGCACTTAAAGAACCGTTCACTGTAGAAATGGCTAATGGAAAGACGGAGAGCACTAGCAGTATCCTCATAGGGTGTACCCTAACACTAGATAGCCATTCATTTTCAATCGACCTCATGCCGGTCTCAATTAAAAGTTTCGACGTCATTATCGGCGTGGATTAGCTGAGTCTTCATCGTGCCGACATCATGTGTTATGAAAAGGTTGTTCACCTTAATTTGCCGACTGGCGAAACTCTAGTAGTTTATGGCGACAAACCCGGCACGAACCTTCGTATCAGCTCGATCATTCAAGCCCAAAAATTCTTGCGAAAGGAATGTCGCGCATTCCTTTCTCATGTGGTAGAGGTGAGCCAAGAAACGAAAGACGTTGAGAACATTCCAGTAGTACGCGACTTTCCCGATATCTTTCCAGAAGAACTCCCAGGATTACCTCCGCAACGTCAAGTCGAGTTCAGAATCGACTTAGTTCCAGGGGCTACCTAGTGGCCAAATCGCCCTATCGTTTAGCACCTGCAGAGATGCAAGAACTGTCCGGCCAACTTAACGAACTGCTAAGCAAGGGCTTTATAATACCAAGCTTCTCACCCTGGGGAGCTCTAGTCTTGTTCGTCAAGAAGAAAGACGGATCGTTTCGTATGTGCATCGACTACAGGGAGCTCAACAAACTGACCGTCAAAAATCGTTATCATCTGCCTCTTATTAACGATTTATTTGATCAACTCCAAGGGGCGAACATCTTTTCGAAAATCGATCTAAGATCCGGATATCACCAACTACGAGTGCTAGGGGAGGATGTTCCAAAGATAGCCTTCTGAACTCGTTATGGGCACTACGAATTCGTAGTGATGCCGTTTGGATTAACAAACGCGCCCACCATATTCATGGATTTAATGAATAGGGTGTGTCGTCCTTACTTGGATCAGTTCGTCATCGTCTTCATCGATGACATACTTATCTATTCTCGTAGTAAGGAGGAGCATAGTCGACATCTGCGATAGGTCATAGAAACACTGCGTTCAGAGAAGCTCTATGCGAAGTTCTCGAAATGCGAATTTTGTTTCCGGAGAGTCGAATTCTTAGGGCACGTGGTTAGCGAAGAGGGAATACACTTGGACCCTTCCAAAATCAAGGCCATTGAGAGTTGGTCAGCACCGAAGACGCCTACCGAAATTCGTCAATTTCTAGGCCTTGCTGGCTACTATCGCAGGTTCATTCAGAACTTCTCACGAATTGCAAAACCCCTTACAACACTGACCCAGAAGGGCGTGGCCTTTGACTGGGAAGAGAAGCAGGAGAGAGCGTTCCAAACGCTCAAGCGAGCCTTGTGCACCGCACCAATACTATCCCTCCCCGAAGGGATAGAAGACTTCGTTGTCTATTGCGATGCGTCAAATCAAGGGCTCGGCTGTGTTCTGATGCAACGAGGTAAGGTCATCGCCTACGCCTCGAGACAGCTGAAGACATACGAGGTCAACTACACCACTCACGATCTTGAGCTAGGAGCAGTTGTGTTTGCTATGAGGATATGGAGACACTACCTGTATGGTACAAAAAGCACTATCTTTATAGACCACAAAAGCCTACAACATATATTCAACCAGAAGGAGCTCAACATGAGACAACGACGGTGGGTCGAGCTACTCAGTGACTACGAATGCGAAATTCGTTATCATCCGGGTAAAGCCAACATAGTAGCTGACGCCCTAAGTCGGAAAGAATACTCTGGTCGTAGAGTCAAATCATTGACTATGACTATCCATTCACACTTTTCCATGCAAATTAAGGAAGCTCAGCTCGACGCTTTGAAACCTGAAAATGTGGCGAGTGAATCCCTGATAGGGATGGATAAGAACTTGGAAGTCAAGGGTGGCGGAGCTTATTACCTCATGGATTGGATCTGGACACCGAAACACGGTGGTTTCAGAGACTTGGTCATGACCGAGGCGCACAACACTCGTTATTCCGTCCGCCCAGGTTCAGATAAGATGTATTTGGATCTTAAAAAGCTATACTGGTGGCCTAACATGAAAGGAGAGATTGCTACCTTCGTAAGTAAATGCCTTACTTGTGCCAAGGTTAAGGTCGAATACCAGAAACCGTCAGGATTACTCCAGCAACCGGATATACCTGAATGGAAGTGGGAGCGGATCACTATGGACTTCATAACCAAGTTGCCCAAGACAATGGGTGGACTTGATACCATATGGGTCATCGTCGACAGATTGACCAAGTCCGCACACTTCCTGTCTATCAAAGAAACAGACAAGATCGAGAAGCTTACAAGAACCTACATTCGGGAGATTGTACGACTGCACGGTGTTCCCATATCCATTATCTCGGACAGAGATAGTAGATTCACTTCGAGGTTCTGGCAGTCGCTACAAAGTTCCCTAGGAACTAGGCTGGACATTAGTACAGCCTACCATCCACAGACCGACGGACAAAGTGAGAGGACTATCCAAACCTTGGAAGATATGTTGCGAGCCTGTGTGATCGACTTTGGGAAAGCATGGGATACTCATTTACCCCTTGTCGAATTTTCCTACAACAACAGTTATCACACGACCATAAAGGTTGCTCCATTCGAAGCCCTCTATGGCCGAAAGTGCAGATCCCCTCTGTGCTGGGCTGAGGTGGGTGATACCTAGTTAGCTAAAGGACGAGTTCCTGAAAGCACTCTCACGGGTCCGGAGATCATACAGGAAACGACAGAGAAGGTCATTCAGATTCGTGAACGATTGAAAGCCTCTAGAGACCGACAGAAAAGCTACGCAGATAAACGAAGGAAACCGTTGGAATTCCACGTGGGAGACCGTGTTCTATTGAAGGTCTCACCCTGGAAGGGCTTAATACGTGTTGGAAAGCGTGGGAAGCTAAATCCAAGATACATAGGGCCTTTCGAGATTCTCGCTAGAATCTGCCCTGTAGCTTACAAACTTAACTTACCACGCGAACTCAGTAACGTACATTCTACTTTCCACGTCTCGAACTTGAAAAAGTGTCTGTCCGACGAGACTCTTGTAATCCCACTCGACGAGATCGAGATCAACGAGAGCCTTAACTTCGTGGAAGAACCTGTGGAGATCATGGACCGGGAGGTCAAGCAAACGAAACAAAGTCGTATCCCGATAGTGAAGGTTCGCTGGAACGCCAAGCGAGGACCTGAATTCACTTGCGAGCGAGACGATCAGATGAAACTGAAATATCCTCGTCTTTTTACTTAGTTATTTGTAACTACTTATTTGCTTAAACTCTAATTTCGGGACGAAATTCCTTCTAACGGGGGGATAATGTGACAACCTGAAATTTCTATTATGTACAACCATTCAATTTAATAGAAGTCAGAACTGTTTCTGCTAACTATTAAGCTTTTTGGAGTCAGTTTGAGTGTTTTAAAGCTTAGTACTTCAAGAGATAACTGGAGAGAGGATACTCTAGGGTTTATTGTGCATGAATAAAGTCTCAAAACTCCAAGAGTTTGGAGTTTACGGCCCAAACATGGTGTTTACGGCCGTAAACTCTAAGGAGTATAAATATGACACTTAGTCATTTTACTCATTTTTTTACCATTTCCAAGCCAAGAACTCATTCTCTCTCAAGTATCATCCGATTTTCCTTCTTCATCTTCGACTTTGTAAGTGTTTCTTGCCTTGATTAGTTGATATCCTTCATCATCTAGTGATCTTACATGATTTCATCAATGAAATCATGTCATTTGTTTAGATCTTCAAGCAATCTTCATTTCACCAAGAACACCAAGCACACACACTAGTGTTCTTGGGCCGTGAACTCCCTTTCAAGCTCCTTTGTTGTAAGTATTCTTACCCTAGAGTGTTATAAGGCTTGTTTCACTTCTTATTCAACTAGAAAACACAAAGAAACACAAGATCAAAGGTTTTTACGGTCAAGACATGTTCTTGAACCGTAAACCCAAATGAAAGGGCCATTGTGAGCCCTAGTCCCTTCCTTAGCCTTGGATACTAGTCTATATCACTTCCTTGAAGTGTTTAGGACCTTAAACATCAAAAAGACCAAGAACCCATAGAGTGTACGGCCGTAAACTCATGAGAAATAGTCCATGGGCCGTAAACTCTATAAGTTGGTGCCATTGTGCCACCATGACTTCCTAAGGCTTGGACTTAACTACAAGATGCTTAACCTTGACTTGTGAGACCTTAAAACACCAAATGGTAGAAGTTACCATGGGTTTACGGCCGTAAACCCATTGGGACCGTAAACCCAAAACCGTAAACTCATGAAGAGTTTACCCTTGGACCATAAAATCAAAAGCAAAGCCTTACAACCCTTAGATGCAATCCTTGGTACTTATAGCACTTGATTCAATGTGTTTTTCATTTCCTAGGGTGTCTTAACTTGGTTAATTAGTTGTTTAATGACTAATTGGATACATATATGTGTTATTATATGTTAACTAGGATCCTTGTGTGTGCTCAAGTCCTCACTTGACACTTAGCATCCTATAACATCCGTTCATCTAAACCACTCACTACAGGTGAGTTCATACCCCTTAATCAACCTTTTAAATGATTTTAAATGCTTTTATGGGGGGGAATACAAGTTGAACTATTATAGTTATTATATCAATCACACGTGATTAATAACTACCAAACAAGTGGATTTCTTACTTTTCAAACTATGTTATCAAACAAACTACTTCAAACTGTTTTACAAACTCTTTTACATGATTCAATACTTTTATTAAACTCTTTTAAACTTATATTTTGTTTAATGTGTATCTATATAGATATAGTTATATAAGTAGGATTGAAAGGACTTAGGACTGATAGCTCACCTTACCTCTTGTTCCTTGTTTGGTTGTGGACTTAGGGTATCGGTTGTTTGTCCGAAGGTCGTTTGAATCCTAGTTATATATTATGTATATGTATATATATATAAAAGTTCCTTCTTCTATTCAATACCTTTGGGTAGCAATGGTATACAAACATGTTCATACATACAAACAACATTGCTAGTAAACTATAATAGGTATAGTTTAGGGAGTTACTAATACTATTACTAGAACAATGAAACATACAATGAGTCAGTTCATACATGAGTCAGCACATACTATTATGGGAAACAGAGAGAACATACATACATACTAGACAGAGAGAGAACATACAATACAGCTAGTACATACTATGCATTATACAAGATAACATACTATTATGAGAAACAGAGAGAACATACATACATACTAGACAGAGAGAGAACATAGAATACAGCTAGTACACACAATACATATACAAGAACACTACTACAGTTATGTGAGCCACGTAACGGGGCATGGCATCACCTGTCATGGCTCGTTTTGTATCCAGAATCTCCTTAAGTGGAGAGCATTGAGTTTGTGTATAGATCTATACTGGATTGACTATCCTACACCTTGCTGCTCGCTACAGTGGGACTTGCAAGTCTACGGGTGCCAAACGTCATTTCTTCCGACGTCTTACATCGTCGTGTTTCTAGTCGGTAGTATGGTACAGGCCGATCACATAATACTTTAAATAACAATTGGTTTAAGGTAGTTAGTACAGCAGTAGTTACTTAATACAACACTACAATACTATTTTATTTCCCCATTGCATTCACTTTGTGATCTTCACACAATGAACAGTAATGTAAAAACTATATTTTTGGATAATGATAGTCAGATTTGGTAAAATACATACTCTTACAAGAGTCTTTCATACAACATTTGATGCCTTGGTAGAAGGCTACTTTTAGTAGAAAACATAAGGTTTTCTAGGAGAGTTCAAACATTTACAAACTTGTACATCACATACTTACAAACACTTTCATACAAACACAGACACTAAAATACTTATGATCTCACCAGCTTTAAAGCTGATAAACTCTTTCAAAATAACTTGTATTCTCAGGTCACCAGTAGACAGGTACCGGTGCCAGGTTTTGAGAAGATGGAGCTCGTTTCAAGACTCATCTTTTATTTTGAATTATATTTTGGTGTCTATTAAACTTGACAGAACACACTTGTATTAAATTATATTATTAATGCAATGGATGGTGTTGTTGCTTGTTTACTACTATGCATTGTTGTGATACTGTACATGACGTCCTCCACCCCCGAAGGATTCCGCCGTTCCGGTTTTGGGGTGTGACAGATTGGTATCAGAGCATTGTTTATAGTGAATTGAGTATATCAACCCATAAAAGATATACAAACTATAAAAACAGCGGCATTTAAAAATACTCTGATAAAGAGTTTATACTTTTAAATAATAAAATATTTAACCAAGTATACATACATGCATTCATACTAAAATCAGTGTCACTAGGACAGAACAAAAGTATTACGATTGTTGGACAACACAATCAGACTTAGAGACATATAGTCAACCCTGGGAAGATATAGCCTGATCAACTATATTATCCGAGGAGTGACTAGCATGTGCCTAAGTGTGGTTGTGAGGTTGCAACAAGTCTAAAAACTTACCAACAACACCACAACGAAAACCTTAGAACAAAACATAATGCTAAAATACTATAGGAGTATTTTTTGTTACTATAAATTACTTACATGCTTATTTCTTATATCCCTTTTCTCGCGTAGATATCATGATGCATGCCACTTTAGTGGCATCTCTTTCATGTGCCTCATATTCAGCAAGCTCCTCAGGAGTAGCAGTTTGCTCGGGCACCTTAAGCTCCTTGTCGAGAGCATATTCTTTGTTCTCATAGCGAGTGACCATCCTGATGTTTCTGATCCAATCTGTAAATTTAGATCCATCAAAGATGACTCTCCCACAAAGGTTCATAAGAGAGAAGGAGTCGGTAGGGTTTGAGCCAGCAGCAGCATTGTTGGAAGACATCTGAAAAGAAGAAAAAGGACAAGTTAATTTAGATATAAAGATAGTCCTTAATAAAACACCCAAATGTAATATTAAGGCTAGGACCCAATCACAATATATTATAACTTAGAAGAGGGATGCCGTAATCTAAGCTAAAACATATTTGAAAGGTAGGTGAATGACGATTCACCAATTTCCACCATGAAAAATGAAATATATAAGTATTAGGTTTTATTTGGTTTTTAGAAACTCCTAGATTCTTTTGAGATTCAATGAACTTTTCAAAGGCGTGTTTCAATCTCGAGTGTGCCCTTCATGTTTTGTGACTGGGATACCGAGGATCACAAAACCAGGTGTGAAGTAACCATGCAAATTACTTGGTACCCTTAATGTTTTTCACTTAATCGATGTGCCGGTTAACCACACGCACTCCACCGACCTATGAAAAACCTTAAGTCACCCTTTGCCTACCTTGTTAAGTCCAAGTTAGTATGCCGGTTAACCACACACGCTCCACCAACGACTTAATCAAAGTGCAAAGTGTAATTTCATGGGTTAGCACCTTATTCACATTTTCCTAAAGTAACTAAGATTGGGAATTTATAAAACATTTACTTACTTTATAATAATCATTATACTTTTAATGAGAATTTTAAGTCATTGTCCTACCCGTTCGGCTAATGACCCTCCACCAGTCAAGGAAGCGGTGGGTGAGAGTGGACACCCATTAAGCTGCCATTTTATAGGCAACAACCTTATACCCCCCTTATAGACCGGCTTCGTGAATGAGGCCTACTAACGGTAAAACGATTTGATCTTATATTATTAACTTATAATATTATAAAGTATAAGGATTGAATTTTAACTTTTAAAATTCTAAGGGTTGTAACTAAAGTTAATTAAGATGACTTTACATGTTCTAAAACTTGAGGGCAAGTTTTGTAACTTTACAAAACTCTTCAATTCATAACTTATGAGATTAATTGGTTCATTAAAATGAGTGACTCTTCATTTTATGTAACCTATATGTTCCTTTAATGGACTTTAAAAGATAAAACTTTTGGTAATCCATAACTTGAGGACAAATTATGGATTCCATTAAAACACATAATGATCAAGAATTAAAACGAGCAAGAAGTTACAAATAATTCCTATGATCATCTAAACTCATAAGAACATGAATATGAATATCAAAATTTCAAGAACACATAAAATCATGGAATTTTGATATTAGCCATTGTAAATGGATTAGAACAACCATTACAGCATCTAAAACAAGTTTTAAAACATCAAAACAGTTTAGGGTAATGTTTCTAATCCATTTCCAGCAGCAAAAGTCGAAAATCTGCTGTCAGAGCCTCCTACTCCTCGAGTGCACGAACCTACTCGACGAGTAGGATAAATTTTGCCTTGGACTCGTCGAGTCCCCCCATGGACTCGGTGAGTTCACTGTTCAGACAGCATGCAATTTCGATTTTTATCACTATTTTGCACAAATAACAAACAAGCAAGCCTAGGCTCTGATACCACTGAAGGGTTTTGAGCATTCTAACACTCCTAAGTGTACATGCAACCCTAGAAAACCTTGGATCTATGTTTTTCTAAAATACATGCAAAATACTTTTCCAAGGTTCATAAACCTATCTAGCATACATGGGGAACTTTAAACATAAAAGATGGCTAGAATTACATACCTTGTAGTTGTTTTGATTCCTTGAAAACCTTGAGAGCCTAGCACCCCAAGTGTGATGCCTCAAACGTTTCACACAACACCAAATGCTTTGGAATGACTTTGAGAGTATGTAGAACACTTGTAAAAATCGGCTTCCCCTCTCTTCTTTTTAGTGTAACCGATTTTGGTGGTTATCATGTTCCTTATATAGTGTGTTACATTTAGGGTTACACCATGTAAACCCTAATGTAACATGGATCTTCATTTCCATTACCCATGGGTTTGTAACTCCCATGGAGCATCCTATGGACCTTAATCCAACTTGATAACCCATGGAGCCTTTTAGCCCACTATGCAAGTTATGGATGATTTACACAATCAACCCATATAGTTAATTAGTTTCCTTTTGATCACTTAATTAATTCTAGATTAATTCTAGATCAATACTAATTAAATAATACTATTAATATATTAGAACTTATAATATATTAATAAACCACAAGTGTTATTTCTCTCATTTAGTCTATCCAAATGCATGATGCCATGCAACCCAAATGGACCATGCCGGGTCGGGTCAAGTACATACCAGAAATAGTTATGGACTTAGACACCTTATCCAACTGGTTCAATTCCTGAATCTATGTACAATTGTGTGTCGGGGGCAAGCAAACTCATTGGGGAATACAAGAAGCGCCTGGCCTCAGGACCCAGACTCATCACTCCTGAGATGCAACTCACTCTTGATGAAGCTGATATAATCAAGAAAGGGGGCAAACCAAAGCAATCGAAAGAGGGTCCTTCTACCCTATCTCTGCCTTCCAAAAATCGAAAGACCAAAGGCGATTCGTCCAAGCCTGCTCCTTCCTCTCCAAAGCACAAGAGAGTCAAGAAACAAGTTCGTAAGGTTCGCATCCCTTCCTCACCCTCATCTAAAAGCGAATCGGATGATGAAAATCGACACGAATCTGAGGATGATGTCAACCGCAATGACCAGGAGGTAAATTTTAATGTTCTATCCCCTCCACCATCATCTAATTCCACATCTGTTCCTATTACAATTGCACCTTGTCCACCACCTGTTACCTCTCAATCACCACCCATCACTACTCAACCACCAACTACTATTTCTCAACAACCACCCATTTTTACTGAAACAACTACAACTACCACCATAGGCGAACCTCCTGTTAATGACAACGCATCTGATGCAGGGGCAAAAACTTCAGGCCTTGCAACTACTTCTACCACATCTCCCATTTCACCTCAACCTAAACAGGTTTCTGATGACTTTCTTGATGCTGAGGGACTTGACTTTGATACATTTCACTATAGTCCATTCTCGATTCAAGACGACAGTGATGATGATGCCCCTCTCACTCAAAGGCATCTCAAAGAACTGAACGCCAAGTTGGATACTCTTATCGTATCTTCCACTGCCTCCTCCAGCCAAGCATATTCTGAAGCAGCAGTTATGAGTATGCTTGATACTCTTGTCAAAGAGCATGCTGCCAATCTTGAGAAAGCAAACAAGGCAGTTGAATATTCCACCCTTTCCAGACAACAAGCGACCGAAAAAGTTGATAAACTAATCTCAGAAATGAAGAATTTTATGTCAGCGTTTAATACTGCAGCTGCAGTAAATGTTGTCAAGGTGAATGATGTCATTTCAAAACTTAGCACTTCGCTTAGAACTGAACGTAAGAAACTAGAACAACTTCGTTCAGGGATCTTTGATGATAACACAACCTTTCACTCTTTCATCTCTTTGTGGCTCACCAAGTTCCAAGATGATCTGGCTGTTGAAAGAAAAATCATGGACGAACTTGCTCTTCGCACCACTCAACTCTGAGCTCAATCCATCAAGCTCAAGCATGCGAACAAAGAAATTGACGAGCTCAAATCCTTGAGGCCTATGATTCTCTTTTGACAATTAGTGTTTTCAGACACATGGCAGATAAGCTTTGTCATGTCTTTGCTCTTCTTAACAGACTTGAAGGTGTTCTGAGGCCTTTGTCCCTCTAAAACAAGGGGGAGAAGATAATGCTGCTAAGGCAGGGGAAAAACCAAAGCAAAACGAACCAAAGGTTAATGTAGCTTCGGGTTCAAAAGGGAAAGGTCCAATGGTTGTTGATGATGAAGAAGACGAAAGTGAAGAAAATCAGCTAAAGCGAAAAACACGCGAACAAGAGATAAACGAAAGTGCTCGCATTGCAAGAGAAGCTGAGGAGAAGGAAAGAAAAGAAAAAGAAGCTCATGACACTTTGGAGAGCAGAAAAACGCTCTTTCCATTGTGGACGTTAGATCGATTGATACATGAGGCAGTTGAGTTCTCAAGTGTTCACTGGTTGGAGCCAGTAATTTCTTTTGATCTGGCTAACACGAAGGATTCTCAGTTTGATATGCCAATAACAAGAAGGGACTTCGTTTTTCACTGTTTTGATTCAATTGCTGATGTTCCCTCTCCAGATGCGAAAGTGCATAAAGCCTTAATTGACTTTTATCTCACTCATGGTAAACCTCAGTATTTGACCTAGAGTGCTCCGAAGCTAACAACAGTCAAAGTCACTAAGCCAATCGCTACACGAGGCTTCGTGAATGTGAAGTTCAAATCAACAAGGGCTTTAGAAAATGTTGTGCATGAGTTCACGCTTGCTGATCAGCCCAATCTTAATCCTCATGATTGGATTATGTTGTTCAACCTCCTCCTGACTGAAGAGCAAAAATACGAACCCATTATGGCTCATCTGAAGCGATTATTGGTTTCGTATATATATGAAGTGGCGAAGCTTGACATTGAATAGCTAAAGTTCTGAAGCGAAAACCCACTATCAATCTGATTGGAAAAGCCAGCGATATGAGCGAAATGAGTATGGTTAAGATTGATACAGTCCACATGACTGTGATGTTTCAGCGTGAGACTGATGTTCCTGGAGCTTTCCAGAAGTGCCTCTTCGCTTTACCCGACAAACACTTATTCTCCACAACCTGCTTAGAACATATTTTGGAGATCGTTAACAAGTGTAACCTGAATGATGCTGCTACCAAGAAGAACTTCAATGATATGATTCGGTGGTACATCTTATTTCGCAGAACTTTGCTCGTTGTGATACCCAAGCTCTTGAAGACAGTTAAGAAGACTCTGCAGTGAAGCATCTTTCGCCTCAATTGACGCAAAAGGGGAGGTTGTAGGGTATAAGATGTTGTGTCATTGGGCTTATTAAGTTAGTCCATTTTGCATACGGTATTGGGCCTGTCCAGCCGTCTCATTAATTAGGGTTTAAGTATTTATAGTGCATGCATGCACCGTATATTGTTAACGTTTTGAGCATAGATATCTTTTGTAAACCCTAACACGCCTCTACAGTTGAAATTCTTTATCGAGTTCATCTGGGCGTGACTTTTAATCATTCAGCATCTGTTTGATCATCTTTGTGTTCTTTACTTACCTGTTTGAATCTAATCGATCATCAAGGATTTTTATCCCAACATATGCCTTCTTCACTAACCATGTGACCGAGGAAGGTTACCTTTATGATCCAAAATTCGCACTTTGAGAATTTTTACTATAGTTTCTCCGCCCTTAAAGTTCCTAACACTTGCCTCAAGTGATGTCTATGATCTTCCTCACTCTGCGAATAGACAAGTATATCATCTATGAATACTATCACGAACTTGTCTAAGAAGGGGCGGCACACCCGGTTCATCAGATCCATGAATACCGCGGGTGCGTTGGTTAGACCAAAGGGCATCACTACAAACTCGTAGTGACCATATCGAGTCCTAAACGCTGTCTTATGAACATCACCCTCATAGACTCGTAATTGATGGTACCCTGATCTTAGGTCTATCTTTGAGAAGTAGCTGGCTCCTTCGAGTTGATCAAAAAGGTCGTCGATTCGGGGTAGAGGATACCGATTTTTAATGGTGAGCTTGTTTAATTCGCGATAACATATGCACATCCGGAAGGATCCATCCTTCTTTTTCACGAATAAGACCGGGGCTCCCCAGGATGAGAAGCTTGGTCTGATGAATCCCTTGCTGAGCCGTTCATTGAGTTGGTTGGATAACTCTATCATTTCTTCCTGCGCTACGTGGTAAGGGGATTTGGCTACAGGGGTAGCTCCGGGGATTAAGTCGATTCAGAATTCGACTTGGCGTTCGGGAGGAACTCCTAGAAGATCTTCGGGGAAGACATCGGGAAAGTTGTAGACTTCGGGGATGCTCTCGAGGTCTTTAACTTCCTTCTTTTCGTTTACGACAAGGGCTAGGAATGCATGACACTCCTTTCTCAGATATTTTTGCGCTTTGATGCACGATATGATACGAAGGTTTGTGCTGAGTTTATCGCCATAGATGATGAGAGCTTCGCCATTTGACATATTGAGGCGAATGGCTTTTTCAAAACAAACAATATCCGCATGATGAAGACTTAACCAGTCCATGCTGATGATGACATCGAAGCTCTTAATGGAGACCGGCATAAGATCGATGGGAAAGGAATAATCGTTTAGGGTAAGGGTACAGCCTATGAATACGTCATTAGTGCTCTCTTTCTTTCCGTTAGCCATCTCGATGGTAAATGTTTCGGTTAGAGGTTGGGATTTATGCTTAAGTAGGTGTTTAAATGCATGACTGACAAAACTCCTCTCCGCACCACTATAAAAAAATGCATGCATAAGAGTTGTCGAGGAGGAATGTACCCGTAACTATGGTGGGATCAGCGACTGCCTCCTCCTAGCCCATTGCTAGCATTTTCCATGTGTTGCCAACAGTCGTTGCTTTGGGGAAATTCCTCTTGAAGTGCCCGGTTTCACCATAACCATAGCAGGCTTGGCCCACTCCAGCTCCAGGAGCCTGATTGGTTGGTTGGACTTGTGCTTCGCAAAAACGGGTTGTATGCCCCTTTTTGCCACAGCTGTTGCATTGCATGTCACGGAAAGGTCTGTGATGATGGAAGTTACACTTGTCACACCTTGGGAGGGTTCCAGCATATCTACTGGCAGGTGCTTGAGTTGTGGAAGCAGCAGCAGGAGTGGTAGCAGCGTGAGCTGCCACTATCTGTTGTTTCTTGGAGGGCTCTTGCGAAGGCTGGCCCTTGTGCTTGTTCAAGAACTTTTTCTTTCCACCACTCTCTTTAGGTGGTTTGGGAGTGGCTGCTACGGGTCCATGGCTATCCCCGTGATCCACTAAGGCCTGTGCCAGACGCTTGGCTCAAATGTGACGGGTTTAGCAGCTAAAACATTCCCCTGAGTTGGGGGTGTCAATCCCCATATATATCTCTCAACTTTCTTGCTCTCTGGGGTGACCAATCCGGGGAACAGAAGAGCCAGGTTGCTGAACCTAGCGGTGTATGCAGCTATGTCGGAACCTTTCATCTTCATATTCCACAGCTCTTGCTCCAACTTTTGCATCTCGCCCCGTGGGCAGTACTCAGCCAGCATCAGCTCCTTCAAATCGTCCCAACTCATAGCATTAGCCACTAGAAGAGTCAGGGATTTGACTTGGCTGTTCCACCAAGTTAGCACTTTGTCAGTGAAGGTGCAAGTTGCAAACTTCACTTTGCTTGTCTCGGGGAAAGCACAGATCTCAAAGATTGATTCAGTCTTCTTGAACCAACGAGTTAGTGCGATGACTCCTCCGGTGCCGTCGAAGGATCGAGGTTTGGCGTTAGTGAAGTCCTTGTACAAACACTCTTTCGTGTGTCCATGACTGTCACCGAGGTTTGATGGGTTTGCACCACTACCCGACCCGCTAGTGCCACTAGCATTAATCTGGTACATGGCGGCAGCCACGGCGGCTGTCACCGCTGCTTGAAAAATAGCAGGATCGTACTGAGGAGGTGGCGGCGGCGGATCTGTCGGAGGGTTGTTGTTCGTTCTGTTGGATTTCTTCTTCAGAGGCATCTTTCTCTAAGAAGATTCAAGAGGATATGACAATAAGTCCTCTATAGTGGTCAAGAGTCAGGTATTCGAACAAAGTATATCATAGTCCTAGTTGTAACATAACCTGGTTCTATAGAGTACTGCCAGCGATCTACAATAGAATTTTACTAACATAAGCAAGTAATCGTGTACATTCAATGGTGAGAATTAGTAATACGTGAAATGAAACTGTGTAGTGTGATAATGCCATAAAATACTCCCATAGTATTTTTAAGTTTTACATTTGGTTCTAGTGCTTCTCTTTGTATAGAATATGGGTAAGTTTTAGACTTGTTGCAATACCACAGTCACTCCCAAACACATGTTGGTCATATCTCGGATAAATATAGTTGATCAGGTTATATTTATCCCAGATATGATTACATAACTGTCCAGGTTTAACCGTAGTGTTCAACTTATCTTAAATACTTTTATGTAGTTCTTACTGTGATATTGTTTCTAGTGTGTATGTATACTTGTATACTTTTTATAAAATACTTAGATTTTAGGAGTCTACTTTTATTTCAGAGCGCTTCGGCCCTTTAGCGTTTATAGTTGTATACCATGTAAGGTTTGATATACTTAGTTCACTATAAACAATAGCTCTGATACCAATCTGTCACACCCCCAAACCAAGACGGCAGAAACGTTCGGGGGTGGAGGACGTCATGTACAGTATCACAAAGATTGCATCATAGTAATCAAGTGAACACAACCATTACATTGAATGTATATAAGGTATTTACATCTGTTTGATACATAATTTGTATACAGCAAAAGTATAACAAATGTATAAAGACGCGACACTATATGCTCTGTCATCTCAAAAGCCTGCGGGTGTACCTGTCTAATGGTTCCCTGAGAATACAAGCGATTTTGAAAGTGTATCATCGTTTAAGTTGGTGAGTTCATAAGTATGTTTTTCTAATGAAAACCTGTCGTTGGAATCTGTGAAAATGTTTGTATGTTTCTCAAGAAAATCCAACATTTTCTTTAGTATTGAAAAATAGTCTTAGCCCTAAGGCCCAAAATGTAAGTTTGTTACTGTGCTCTGTGATGGTAAATGAAAATGTTAGTCCGTTTTCCTGGTTACCACCAGGTGTATTGTATAGCGTGTTATGTATGAAAACCCTGACTACCACCAGTACGTATAGTAGTTTTATTACTAAAAATAAAACCATGTATTTGTATTCCCTGGAATCCTCCAGTGTAGTGCGTAGTAGTTCTATTAATTAAAATAAAACTAATGAAGAATAAAAACCCGTAAACATGTGGTTAGTTTATACTGTTGTGATTTTGGTATAACCATGCTTGATATGACCTAGTGACATCTACGACGTTCTTCAGGCGTCGGAACGTGTTGGGTCAAAAATATGGTTTATACTTTACTTTTCTAGGAAAATGTATTTTTGTGTCTTGGACCGTAAACAGCTTGGTGTTTACTGCTGTGTTTACGGCCGTGAACCTGTTCACGACCATGTCTCATATATATATGGTGAGGAGTGCATGTGGGTGTAAGGTGGAGAGGAGCTTAAGTGTGTGTATTCTAAGGTGTGAGAGAAACTAGAGAGAAGAGTTAGTATGTGAACTATGTGTATGGAGCATCATTTTATTCATTGAATACATCATAGAATCAAGTTATTCTTCTTCTTCTTCTCTTCTATTTGATCTGGCATCATCCGTTTGATTGGGATTCCGCACCATCAAACGGATCTGATTGATACACAAGCAGGTTGGGGACTTTCAATTAGTATCAGAGCTTGGATTGTATCAATCAATTTTGTCATATCTGGATCTTATTTGATCTTATTTTTGAATGATTTTTTGCGTTTTTGGATAGATCTCTGAAAATTAAAGGGGGTTTGTTCTTCGCGTTTTTCATAAAAATGAGTTTTTGATCGAGTTTTGGAGCAAAAAGGGTGAAAAACGTCGTTTTTTCTTTGCATCTGTTGAAGGTGTGCGACTAGTTGAAGGTGTACGGCTCGGAGTGTACGGATCGGTGTTAGGCTCGGAGTGTACGGCTCGTAGTGCGGCTCGGTGTGCGGTCTTCGTCTCGTTCTCAGCCTCGAATCGCATCGCTTCGTTCTCGTCCTCGCATCTCAGCATCCTCGCATCAGTAAAAAGGAAGCGAAGTTGGGGGTGCCGGGGATCGAACCCGGGTCTCCTGCCAACTCAACCAAGTGCGTTTCCAGCTCAACTACATTACGAGATGATATCCTCCTTCCGTTCTTAATTCTTTAAGATTCACTTTCTCGGTTCCTTTTTCGCAAATTTGTCACTTTTAACCCCAAATCAATTTCCTTTTAATTTTAAATTCCATTTTCAACCCAAAAATTTTAGTTTTTAATTTTTGATTTTTAATTTTGACTTTTTACTTAAAATTTTCACTTTGACTTTCAAGTTTGACCTTTGACTTTAAACTTTGACTTTCTCGTTTAACTTTCAAATTTTCAAATTTAGCTTTTCGGTTTGACTTTTAAGTTTGACTTTTTAAGTTTGACTTTTGAGTTTGACTTTTTAAATTTGACTTTTAAGGTTGACTTTTGAGTTTTTAGTCAAAGGGCATATTTAAAAAAAAACAAAAAAAAAACAATTAGTTCTTCAAGCGTCCCGGTCAATGAAGTTTTATGTACTCCATCTTGTGAAGCAACGATTAAATTTCTTCGTGAACATAATGATTTGCTAAAAGGGGAAGTCGAGGACCTAAAATACGAAGGATATCAACTTAGGAAAGGACAAAAACCCTGAAGGCTGAATTAGAAGCAAAAACCAAAGACTTTAGAAAACTTCAGGAAGAGTATAGCACTAAGAGTACGCATTATAGATATGTGACTGAACAACTTGCTAAGGTAACTGCTGAGCTTGACACATTGAAAAACAAATTTGAAAATGCAGATTTTACTTTTAGAAAATTTGATGTGTCAAGTGAAGTAGTTGCATCCATGATAGAAACTAATTTGAAATTCAAAGAGAATCAGCAAAAGGGTTTAGGATATGACAAAGTGCCTCCTCCTTATAATCATAATTATCAGTTTAATCCTTTGACCAAAGAGGAGATTGCCAGAGAGCCTTATCTCAAATATGGAAAACCAGCTGGATTTGTGTCAGGATGTATTCAGGTTGAAAATACTAATGTTTCTACTTCTTCTGCAGATCAACCACTAAGTCATTACAAGCAAGCAGCTGAAGAGAGTGTGTCTGATAATAAAATTGTGTCAAAGTCTGAAGACTTAAAATTTTTCGATATATTTGATGATATCTTTGATAATTCTTCTGTGGATGTGCCAAAAAGTGTTGAGCTGAACGATTCTAATACTTCTACTTCTTGTGCAGGTAAAGTAACGAAAGATGAGAACAAGGAGAAAACTATTGAACAAACCAATGTCTCCTTGAACTCTGAATATGTTGCTTCTAACTCAGTTACTCCTAACAAACCTGCTGTTGAGAAGTACAGGCCACCAAAACAAGCGAAATCGACGGCTTGCTGTAATTGTGCTTGTGGGAACAACAAGAGACAAGGCATGGATACGCCACCAGGGGCAGGAAGAAACAACTTCCCAGTGAAGAAAAGGGCTTGCTTTCACTGTGGAACACCTGGACACATTACCAGAAATTGTCCAAATCGCGCATACGTTCCCTACTATGCACAAGGGTGGCAGAACGCGCCAAGAGGGAGATTTTTCAAAAGAAACCCCTCAAGTTCACGATCAGACATTGGCGACTGGAATGCCAAGAAGGCCAAGAATTCAACTCCCAAGGCCAAGAATCCAAATCCCAAAGTCAAGAAGGGAATGTCGGCCAAGAAGTCCAATCCAAAAGATGCTCCAGTGAAGCCAAGACCGGTTAAGTCAAAGTCATCTCAAAGATCGACTTCAAGTTCTGAAACAAGTGTCAGGGCACCCATCGGATCGACAAAGAAATGCGTTAAACCCAACTACAAATGGGTACCAAAGGTTCAATCTCCTAAATCTCCTAATGCTTCTAATATTTCTACATCTTCTGTTTGTGATAAGCAGGATATGTCATTGGAGAGAGTACCGTGCAAGGATGACAAAGGTCAACCCAGTTTCAAAATGGACTGGGTTCCAAAGACCAACTAATCCTGCTCTGTGTCGGAGCAGCTATGGAGGCATATCATCAGACTTCGGTTTGTTGGTAGTGGCTGTTCCAGGCACATGATAGGAGGCATCTCTGAACTGTACAACACTTCACTTGATGCAAATTCATCAGACTTCGGTTTCTGGATGCAAATTCAATCGGTGACTTACGGTTTGAGTTTTCTTCTCGATACTTCTGAGTTTTTCTTAAGCTGATTCGCTTCGAAGACAAATTTTTGTTTTAGGATAGTTTAAATTTGCGCATTTACTTTCTTTTCTCTCCTATGCACAAATTTAGGGGCAAAAATAAAAACAAAACAAAAATTTTAAAATTTTAAAATAAATAAAAATCCAAAAACATTAGAAAATCAGAAAATCCAAAAATATGTTGTTTATGGAATGTGCTTGTAGATGATGTGTTGGGAAGTGATATAAATATAAAGTGATAACGGGCAGTCTAAAACATGTGTAAGGGACTGAATCTGAATTGTCTAGGCTCTGTGTTCAATGCGCTGGTAGGCACGAAAGATTTAAAATGGACTTGACTAGGCATAGATGAACTTAAGGAATCTAGAGACTTGAAAAATCTTGACCTAGTGTAACAACGTAAATTTTAAAACAATTTTTCATTTTTCAAACATAATAAAACTCATATAATATTCTCAAAATCTCATGTATCAGTGTCATCACAATAAAACATATCCCAAAATCTCAATTACATAATCCTCTGTCAGTGTGTACAAATCATGACGGCGCCTTCCTACGATCCTCGCTAGTACCTGAAACACATATCACATAACACGGTAAGCATAAAATGCTTAGTGAGTTCCCCAAAATACCACATACAGCACATACGCCACTCGAGGCTATAACTCGGTATGACCCTTTGGTCAATGTGTCTCAGCGGGACCCTCCAGTCCCGTAGCTCGTTGGACCCTCCAGTCCGGTCTAGCTCGTTGGACCCTCTGGTCCGGTCTAAATCGTAGGACCCTCCGGTCCGGTCTATATAACACATAACATACATATATCACAATGCACATAAACTCAAACATACACATAACACATAAGACCCTCCGGTCTGCACATAGTTACCACTCTAGGTAATGTATAGTGAGAAGACTCACCTCGGGTAATCTCGGAAAGTCTCGAACTCGGAATACTGATCTAGCCTCCGCCTAACCACATAAAGTAAATTACCTCTAATTAACAACGATTCTCAAGGGCTAGACTAATCCCTTCCTATAATCTCTCAGAAGGGAAAAATACCATTTTACCCCTCCAATGGTCCAAATGTCCAATTGTTGACCAAACCCTAAAAGTCAACGAAAGTCAACAGAGTGCAGTAGGCGGGGCGTACCAACTCTGTACGCGGGGCGTACCCCGGCTATCCAGAATTGAGGGTCTCAACCCTTACGCTGCGCGTTCTGAGATTTACGCCCAATGTAAGTCTCAGTTTCATGCTCTTAATGTTTTTGGTCTGAATCGCTTAAGACACAAGCTCATATTTCAGATCTAGTCCTTCTAATGCCTCTTAACCCATAAAGTCGAAACCTTTAAGCCTTTGCATGGCTGTAAAGGCCACCAATCACTCCAAACTCTTATCTTATTTCCTTATTAAGCCCTAATCTCATGCATGACTCAATAGGAACGATCAAGATTGTATTTTATGGATCTACAACAAATTTTATACTGAAATGGGGCAGATCAAGGATTATGGAGACCATTTACTCATAAAGTCTCCATATTTGGGACAAAAACACTAAAAATGGTCCATAAAGCACAAATCCAAAAAGGTTAAGAAAGCTTTGAGCTTTTTACCTCCAAAAGATGCTCCAACCTCTGTAAAGCTCAGATCCAAGGCTTGCACTTCAACTATAGCTTCTATAATGGCCCTTCTTCTCTTCAAAATCTCACAAGAATGCTTTATCAAGCTCAAATACACACACACACAAGTTAGGACGAAGGTTAAGCTCTTTTAGGGTTTCACTCTCTGGAAATGGTGGCTGGGATGGAGGTCATAGCATTCCTTTTATAGTGTCCAAGTCTCATTTAGGGTTTTAAGTCTGGGCCCATTACACCCAGCGTAACTAAGGTACACCCAGCGTACCTGGGTAGAGTTCGCGTAAAAATCACGCCCATGGGTACGCGCAGCGTACTCCTCTGTACGCCCAGCGTACCCACTTGCCATCAATTCCTAATTTGGGCTAATTTCGACAACTTGGAAAAAAAGAAGGGTTAAAGAGATATACCTGAATTTCGGGGTGTTACAATTCTCCCCCACTAGAATCAGACTTCGCCCTCGAAGTCTCCTGCTGTAAATAACTCCGGATGATGCTCCCGCATCTCCGACTCCGGCTCCCAAGTCAGCTCGGACCCTCTCCGATGTTGCCACTAGACCTGAACCAGAGGCACCTCCTTGTTCCTCAGAACCTTGATCTTCCTATCAAATATCGCGATCGGCCTCTCAATGTAATTCAGGCTCGCGTCCACCTGAATATCCTCTAGCGGCACTACCATCGTCTCTTCGGCTATACACTTCCTCAACTGGGATACGTGGAAGGTATCATGGATCTAACTCAACTCCTCAGGTAGCTCTAAACGGTATGCTACCTTGCCCACTCTTGCGATCACCCTGAAAAGGCCAATGTATCGGGGCCCCAGCTTACCCCTCTTCCTGAACCGGATCACTCCTTTCCAAGGAGATACCTTCAGGAGTACAAAGTCTCCAACCTGGAACTCGAGCTCGGATCGTCGCCTATCCGCGTAACTCTTCTGGCGACTCTGGGCTGTCAGTAATCTCTGTCTGACCTGTTGAATCTGCTCAGTCGTCTTAAGCACTATCGCAGTGCTACCCATCACTCGTTGTCCTACCTCTCCCCAACAGATGGGAGTCCGACACCTCCTCCCATACAAAAGCTCAAAAGGAGGCATACCAATACTCGAATGGTGGATGTTGTTGTAAGAAAACTCAGCCAAAGGTAGGTATGTGTCCCAACTTCCACCGAAGTCCATAACACATGCTCGAAGCATGTCCTCGAGCGTCTGAATCGTCCGCTCACTCTGTCCATCCGTATGTGGGTGGTAGGCAGTACTGAAGTGCAATCTCGTACCCAACTCCTCATGGAACTTCTTCAAGAACCTGGAAGTGAAACGTACATCTCGATCTGACACAATCGAGATCGGCACACCATTCCGTGACACCACCTTTCTCACATATGTCTCTGCCAGCCTCTCCGCAGAAGAGCTCTCACTGATAGCAAGGAAGTGAGCGCTCTTCGTCAACCGGTCCACAATCACCCAAATTGCATCAACACCCCTCGCGGTCCTCGGCAATTGGGTGATAAAATCCATAGAAATTTGTTCCCACTTCCACTGGGGAACCTCTAATGGCTGCAACTTGCCATGCGGACGCTGGTGCTCGGCCTTAACCCGACGACAGGTCAAGCACCTCTCTACTACCCATGCAACATCCCTCTTCATACAGGGCCACCACTCCTCTCTCTTCAGGTCCAAATACATCTTAGTGGCTCCGGGATGGATCGAGAATCTCGATCTATGTGCCTCCTCCATCAGAGTGCTACGTGCCCCGCCCGTATACAGCACCCAAATCCGACCATGGAAGGTCATAAGCCCTCGACTACGGAAACAAACTCGTATACCTGCCCAATCACCCGCTCTCTCTTGCGGTTCTCCGGTCTCACAGCACTCTGCATGGGCCTCTCGGATGGTATCCAACACCGGAGTCATCACCGTCATCCTCATACATATATCTCGAATCGGGGCACTCTCCGCCCTGCGGCTCAGAGCATCGGCTACCAGTTAGCCTTGCCCGGGTGGTACAGGATTTCACAGTCGTAATCCTTTACCACATCCAACCATCTCCTCTGGCGCATATTCAGGTTGGGCTGATCCATCAGGTACTTCAGACTCTTGTGGTCCGTGTATATGGTACACCGAACCCCATATAAATAAATGCGCCATATCTTGAGGGCGAACACCACTGCCCCCAACTCCAAATCGTGGGTGGGATACCTCGTCTCATGAGGCTTCAGCTGCCTCGATGCGTATGCTATCACGTGCCCTCTCTGCATAAGCACCGCACCCAACCCTGATATAGACGCATCACAGTAAACCACGAAATCTTCCATTCCCTCCGGAAGGGCTAACACCGGGGCTTCGCATAATCTCTGGTGAAGTGTCTCGAACGAGGTCTGCTGCTCTGGACCCCAAGTAAAAGCAACACCCTTCCGGGTTAATCTGGTGAGGGGAACGACAATCTTGGAGAAATCCCTGATAAATCTCCGATAATAGCCGGCCAACCCCAGAAAACTCCTGATCTCGGTGGCGGATCTCGGCACCTCCCAACTTATAACAGCCTCAATCTTGGCCGGATCGACCAGTATCCCATTCTGATTAACGAGGTGCCCCAAGAATTGGACCTCTCGTAACCAGAAATCACACTTGGAGAATTTGGCATAAAGCCTCTCCGATCTCAAAACTCCAAGTATCTCCCTTAGATGCTCCTCATGCTGCTCTCTGGACCTCGAATACACCAGAATATCGTCGATGAACACAATCACCGATTGATCCAACATCGGCCTGCATACTCGGTTCATGAGATCCATGAACGCCACTGGTGCGTTGGTGAGCCCAAAAGTCATCACCATGAACTCGTAATGCCCATAACGAGTCCTGAACGCCGTCTTCTATATATCCTCATCACGCACCCTCATCTGGTGATATCCAGACCTTAAGTCTATTTTGGAAAACCAAGACGCTCCCTGCAACTGATCGAACAGATCGTCTATCCTCAGTAGTGGATAACGGTTCTTTTGACCGTCAACTTGTTCAAATCCCGGTAATCGATGCACATCCGGTGTGAACCATCCTTTTTCTTGACAAAAAGGATTGGCGCTCCCCACAGCGAGCTACTCGGTCGGATGAATCCCTTCCCCAACAGCTCCTGAATCTGCGGGGATAACTCCTGCATCTCCGGTGGCGCAAGGCGATAGGGTGCCTTGGCAATAGGCGCTGCCCCCGGAACCAAATCGATGCGGAACTCCACCTGCCTCTCGGGAGGCACACCCAGCAACTCCTCAGGGAAAACATCCGGAAACTCTCGCACTATCGGTACCTCACCAACAGAACTCGGCCTCTCTGCGGCAACTCGTGCATCCATCACATAGGCTACAAACCCCCTACAGCCCTGCTGTAGACTCTGTCTAGCTCTGGCAGCCGAACAAAAAGCTGACCCAGATCGGGTACCCTCGCCATACACAGTAAGTACTCCCCCACTAGGCTCTCGTATGGTCACCAACTGTCGCTCACAGTCTATGACAGCTCCAAATCGGCTCAACCAGTCCATGCCCACGATGACACAGACATCCCCCATCGCAATCGGTACCAGATCTATCGGGAACTCAACACCGAAAATCTCGAGTACACATCCTCGAATCACATCAGTAGCATACACCGCTCGCTCGTCGGCTATAGAAACTCGTAGGGGTCGACTCAACGCCTCTCGTTGGATACTGATGTGCTGACAAAATGCTAATGACACGAAAGATCGACTCGCACCCGAGTCAAATAACACCAAGGCAGGTACAGAACTCACAAGAAAAGTACCTATGCATACCACAATATAAGCACAAAATCTCAAATTTAGAATAAGTAAATAAAAGAATACATACCAGCCATGACATCGGGCGCTGCGCGAACCTCCTCCGCTGTCAACTGCAAGGCTCTCCCGCGAGCCTTCGGTGCCTCGGCCTTCGCTGGCCGGACCTCCGTAGCTCTAGCAGCAGGTGCAGATCCCTGTGCTGATCCCTGAAGTAGCTATGGACACTCGGCCTTCCGATGGCCAGTCTGGTTGCAGTGAAAACAAACTGCAAATCCCTTGGGGCAATCACTCGCGAAATGCCCCTCCTTGCCACACTTGTAGCACATACCCACTCTACACACCCCCTCGTGGCTCTTGCCACACTTCCCGCAAGTGCGGCCCTTCGGACCTCCAGATCTCGAATCAGCGGGCTTTGCCCGCTTGGCTACCGGCTAAGACTGCACCGGCCGCCTATCCCTCCTCTGAGACTCGGCCTCCTCCATGGCCTGAGTCTCTAGCTCAATCTCCCTATTTCGGGCATTTGCCTGGAGCTCGGCAAATGTCCGGTATGTCGAGTTCGCCACGAACTCACGAATGTCCCTCCTCAGTATGCTTAGATATCGGCTCATACGTTCCTGCTCGGTAGACACGTGCTCATGGCAAAACAACGCCCTCTCATGAAACATCCGTGTAATCACAGTCACGGACTCCGTCCCCTGCTTGAGGGACAAGAACTCCTGCGCTAACCGTTCACTCTCCACCGGGGGAACATACTCATCTCGAAACATGGTGGTGAACCTCTCCCAGGTCACTATTGTAATCTCTACAGGAGTGAAGTCTGCCGTCACAAACTTCCACCAGTCCTTCGCTCCCAAGCGAAGCTGGTTCAGCGCGAACCGTACCCTCAGATGCTCAGGGCAAGAACATGTGTAGAAACACCCCTCAATGTTAGAGATCCATCTCATCGTGGCAATCGGATCCTGACTCCCATCAAACTCTGGTGGCTTCGTGTTGCTGAATTCCCGGTACAACAACGAATCACCCCCCTGTGGCCTAGCAGCGGCAATGGCTGCGGTGGCCGCAGCAACAGCAGCATCGGTAAGAGCAGCATACCGCTCGTCAAATGTCTCAATCAGCATGGTCTTGATAGACCCAAACATCTCTGGTATCTCAACACGAATGGCTTCTGCCACCTCATCATGAATCATCCTACGAATCTCATCATCACTAACATCGCTGCTCTCTGGAGTCTGGCGCGTACCCACCATAATGTCTCTGAAACACAACACAAAAGAAATCAGAGACTCGCTCAAGTATACTCACACTCGATAACTCAACCCTACTCGTTCCTTAGTATCCTAAGGATTCTTACTTGGGCTGCTCACTGATCCGGTATGTCCAGTAGTATGGGCCCTATACTACCTTCCACAACGCATCAGTATTCACCCCAAGTCCTCCTCCTAGGATCCCAGATCACAAGTACTCTATATCTCGCTAAACACAGGCTACCCTCCATTAGACCACTCATAAGCTCCTCGCTGCTACCTACTCACTCTCGAAGTATTTCATAGTAGCGGTAATCTCCTAGGCTAAGGCATCACAAATCAGGTCACTCTAGTCCTAGATATGAATACCTAGCCTACTCTAGCATGCATAGCGTATCACATAATATCTCAAAACACATAATGTAAGGGTATTTTGGGAAATCACCGTTCGAGCGCTGGCTAATCGTACACACTGCTCCGCTCTACTTTTCTCAAACCTCTTACACTTTTAGAAAAAATTGTTTCTTTTATGAAAAATTTTCTCAAATCCTCAGTTTGAGTTCAAATACGCCCGAAGGTGCATCGGAATCCCTCAAACCAAGGCTTTGATACCAACTTCTAACAACATAAATTTTAAAACAATTTTTCATTTTTCAAACATAATAAAACTCATATAATATTCTCAAAATCTCATGTATCAGTGTCATCACAATAACACATATCCCAGAATCTCAATTACATAATCCTCTGTCAGTGTGTACAAATCATGCTGGCGCCTTCCCGCGATCCTCGCAGTACCTGAAACACATATCACATAACACGGTAAGCATAAATTCTTAGTGAGTTCCCCAAAATACCACATACAGCACATAAGCCACTCGAGGCTATAACTCGGTATGACCCTCTGGTCAATGTGTCTCAGCGGGACCCTCCAGTCCCGTAGCTCGTTGGACCCTCCATTCCGGTCTAGCTCGTTGGACCCTCTGGTCCGGTCTAAATCGTAGGACCCTCCGATCCGGTCTATATAACACATAACATACATATATCACAATGCACATAAACTCAAACATACACATAACACATAAGACCCTCCGGTCTGCACATAGTTACCACTCTAGGTAATGTATAGTGAGAAGACTCACCTCGGGTAATCTCGGAAAGTCTCGAACTCGAAATACTGATCTAGCCTCTGCCTAATCACATAAAGTAAATTACCTCTAATTTACAACGATTCTCAAGGGCTAGACTAATCCCTTCCTATAATCTCTCAGAAGAGGAAAAGACCATTTTACCCCTCCAATGGTCCAAATGTCCAATTGTTGACCAAACCCTAAAAGTCAATGAAAGTCAACAGAGGGCGGTATGCGGGGCGTACCAACTCTGTACGTGGGGCGTACCCCGGCTATCCAGAATCGAGGGTCTCAACCATTACGCTGGGCGTTCTGAGATTTACGCCCAACGTAAGTCTCGGTTTCATGCTCTTAATGTTTTTGGTCTGAATCGCTTAAGACACAAGCTCATATTTCAGATCTAGTCCTTCTAATGCCTCTTAACCCATAAAGTCGAAACCTTTAAGCCTTTGTATGGCTGTAAAGGCCACCAATCACTCCAAACTCTTATCTTCTTTCCTCATTAAGCCCTAATCTCATGCATGACTCAATAGTAACGATCAAGATTGGATTTTTATGGATCTACAACACATTTTATACTGAAATGGGGCAGATCAAGGATTATGGAGACCATTTACTCATAAAGTCTCCATCTTTGGGACAAGTCTGGGCCCATTACGCCCAGCGTAACTGTAACATCCCGATTTTCAGGTCCAAAAATTTCTTTTTAATTAACCAACACATAAAAACATTCATAAGAAAATACTGTGAAAACACATCATCTCATAAAACAATGTGTCATGTCTGAAAACCTAGCTATAGAATAATAACATATCAGAGTACAATCCCAGAAAACTCCATGCGGAAATCATATGTGTGTGTGATGCGATGCTACGCCGCCGGCTCCTTCCCCTTTGACGAAGAGGTACCTGAAACCAAAACCGAGTCCAAGGCCAAAAATGCAAAAATACTTAAATAAAAATACATTCCAAGAACCAGGTGCTACAATAACTAAGGTATGCCCAGCGTACCTAGGTAGAGTCCGCGTAAAAATCACGCCCATAGGTACGTGCAGCGTACTCCTCTGTACGCCCAGCGTACCCACTTACCATCAATTCCTAATTTGGGCTAATTTCGACAACTTGGAAAAGAAGAAGGGTTAAAGAGATATACCTGAATTTCGGGGTGTTACACCTAGATAGATCCATTTAGCCTGACAATACGATGCTCAAATAGGTTGAGCAGGGAGATATACATGATAATCCACCGGTCACAATAAAGTAATTTGTATCTAGAACTGTGGTTTAACTCTTCCTTGATGTACGGACTCTGTCCTTAATTCCGATATTGATGGGGCGACTGGGGAATTCCGATAAAGTAGGTCTGTAGGAAATTATTTTCTTGCTTTCTTTCTGTTAGTCATATGTTGCCTCCTCTGCATGATTGAAATACATCCGACCTGGACTGCAACATATGTAATTCTATTTCTCTGCATCTTCTATCTATGCAATTCTTCCTGTATGTTAGTCATATGTTGTCTCCTTTGCGTGATTGAAATACATCTGACCTGGTACACAACATATGCACCATTCTACTTCTCAATCACTCTAAATCTGGTTAGTCATGTGTTTCACCCTCTGCGAGATTGGAAGAGATCCGACCTGGGTGTACAGCATATGCATTCTAAATCTGACTTCTCTCATAATAATTGTCTGCTCACCTAAAGTAAGGAGTACTTTGGAAGTTCCTGATTATTGGGGTATGTCAGGAAGCGGGAAACATGTTCTAGTACATTTAAAATTGAACAATCACTAGGTTGTCTGTAGATCTCGCTACTCAATTTAGGAGGACAACAATATCTTTGGTCGTCGTCAGCTGAATGGTCCTTTAGGAATATTATCTAGGAACATAGGATCATATTGTCTTGTCACTTGTAGTATGTCCTAATTTTGTCACAATCTCTCATGTTTAAGTGGACCACAATACCGACGATTGACCAGATCTATTCATGAAGGGAGAGGTACTGATAAATGGATAAAGGCTGTCTAAAAACTTTGATCCCAAATCACTCTTAAAGTTAGCTATTATTTTTGTTTTTGTTAAATTTGTTCATAGTTTTCTTCTAATTTAGATATTAGGGGAGAATTAAAAATTTTAAAAATCAAACAAAAATCAGAAAATTAAAAAATCAAACAAAAATGAGAAAATTAAAAATCAAAAAAATGGTGTTATATTTTGTTTTATTCCTTGTTCAGAAAAATCAAAAATCCAAAAATATTTTTGGTGTGCTAAGTTTTCTTTTAGTTGTCTTTTGTCTTGAAAAGTGATTTCATGTATAGATAAGACTCATGGAGACTGTATTGAAGATTTTCTGAGCCAAGGCTTCATCCGTGATCATCGAAGAATTCGCATTCGAAGGAGCAAGAAATGAAGACTATTCTTCCAACATTCAATCTTTCAACCCCAAAAGCAAGGTGAAGCTGTTCTTGAAGATTATGTGACAGATTGCATTGAAGCCTCCTCAATCAATTTGCTGCTATCTTGAACCTGCTGAAGTGATCCAGAAGATTAGTTATCTCTGTTATTCTCTCTGAAGATTCTCAAGCTGAAAGCGCTATCTTTCAAGAATCAGTACATCAAACCTCCTCACCCAACATGCGTTCAGAGTCAAATCTTGAAGAAATGCCCAACTGCTCAAGATGAAGTCATTCATTGAAGATTCATATGTTCATCCTGATGCTGTGAAGAAATTTCAGTACAATACGTGAATCGAATACATAATATACATGTAAACTATAATAGATATAGTTTGAGATTCAACACTACAATACTATTTTTATGAACACGAGATTACAATACGAAATAATTATTTAAGTATAATTATTTTTATTCTACAAGTATCCATATAGTTCAAGTACAAGAGAACACTACAATACTATATGTAAACTAGTTCATACAGGGTAGTGAGGCACTACTTCAATTGTACCCTTCGGGGTGCGGACTAAATCCTACCACAGTATAACCAGAGTCTCATGGAGGGAGAGTGTGAGATTTGTTCACAGTATTCCCGAATAGATCTATTCACAAATCTCAAACTATATATATATATATATATATATATATATGGTTAGGAGTGCATGTGGGTGTAAGGTGGAGAGGAGCTTAAGTGTGTGTATTCTAAGGTGTGAGATAAACTAGAGAAAAGAGCTAGTGTGTGAACTATGTGTATGGAGCATTATTCTATTCATTGAATACATCATAGATTCAAGTTATTCTTCTTCTTCTTCTCTTCTATTTGATCTGGCATCATCCGTTTGAATGGGATTCTGCACCATCAAACGGATCTGATTGATACACAAGTAGATTGGGGACTTTCAGAACGGTATGATATTTGTCACCCCAGGCATGCCTGCCTAACTGTAGCTAGCAGTTTAGGTGTGGGATTGTCAGTCCCGAATAGATCTATTCACAAATCTCACACTCTCCCTCCATGAGACTCTGGTTATACTGTGGTAGGATTTAGTCCGCACCCCGAAGGGTACAATTGAAGTAGTGCCTCACTACCCTGTATGAACTAGTTTACATATAGTATTGTAGTGTTCTCTTGTACTTGAACTATATGGATACTTGTAGAATAAAAATAATTATACTTAAATAATTATTTCGTATTGTAATCTCGTGTTCATAAAAATAGTATTGTAGTGTTGAATCTCAAACTATATCTATTATAGTTTACATGTATATTATGTATTCGATTCACGTATTGTACTGAAAACTTTGCAATTATGGTTGTAAGTTGAAAAACTTCTCTTATGCTCAGCATGTTACAAAAGGGATAAATATCTAAATATTTTATAAAATGTAATGATCTCTTGGTTGTATCAATTGCATAAGTTTTAAT
Source organism: Lactuca virosa (assembly GCF_052849685.1). NCBI lineage: Eukaryota > Viridiplantae > Streptophyta > Magnoliopsida > Asterales > Asteraceae > Lactuca > Lactuca virosa. The sequence continues at coordinate 416,329,411 of NC_136428.1, read as the reverse complement.
TCCGTTGAAATCCTTTGTATAAGAACACAAAAATTCTTTATGTTTGGCTTGTATCCCCCCTGAAAACGTTAAAAATATTCTTCTTCTTCTTCTCTTCTATTTGATCTGGCATCATCCGTTTGATTGGGATTCCGCACCATCAAACGGATCTGATTGATACACAAGCATATTGGGGAATTTCAGAACGGTATGATATTTGTCACCCCAGGCATGCCTGCCTAACTGTACCTAGCAGTTTAGGTGTGGGATTGTCAGTCCCGAATAGATCTATTCACAAATCTCACACTCTCCCTCCATGAGACTCTGGTTATACTGTGGTAGGATTTAGTCCGCACCCCGAAGGGTACAATTGAAGTAGTGCCTCACTACCCTGTATGAACTAGTTTACATATAGTATTGTAGTGTTCTCTTGTACTTGAACTATATGGATACTTGTAGAGTAAAAATAATTATACTTAAATAATTATTTCGTATTGTAATCTCGTGTTCATAAAAATAGTATTGTAGTGTTGAATCCCAAACTATATCTATTATAGTTTACATGTATATTATGTATTCGATTCACGTATTGTACTGAAAACTTTGCAATTATGGTTGTAAGTTGAAAAACTTCTCTTATGCTCAGCATGTTACAAAAGGGATAAATATCTAAATATTTTATAAAATGTAATGATCTCTTGGTTGTATCAATTGCATAAGTTTTAATTCCGTTGAAATCCTTTGTATAAGAACACAAAAATTGTTTATGTTTGTCTTGTATCCCCCCTGAAAACGTTAAAAATAGTAAAAGCGTAGGGGTATGAACTCACTGTTGATTATGTGCACGTGCTTGACAGCAAACCCGCAAAGATGACCCTCGAGTTGGAGTACGCGGAATTAACGGTATCCTAATGATAATTAAACACATAATTTGTATTTTAATCAGCGAAAACATTAATTAAAGTGTTAGAAAACACTTTTTTTGGGTTAGGAATGTTACCGAGACTTGTTTGAAGTTGAAAAAGAGGTTTTTCAGCCAAGGTTCTCGGCTTAAGGCTGTTTGTGGCCGTGAACTGGTTTGCGGTTGTGAACTGGTTTGTGGCTGTGAACTAGGTTTGCGGCTGTGAACTAGGTTTGCAGCCCTTGAAAGGCTGTTCTTGGTGTTCTTTGTGTTCTTGAGGAAAAACTTGAAGATTTGAAGATTTTTTCTTGAAGATATGAATGTTCTTGGGAGGTTCTTGGGAGCAACTTGAGAGAGTTTTTGGGTGAAAAGGATGAAAAATGAAGAATCTCTCCGGGAAAAACCTTTATACCAGTTGGGTTTGCGGCTGGGAATGGGTTCTCGATGGTAAACGGGTTTACGGCCCAGAGGTTTACTGCCCACGGGTTTATGGCCCAAGGGTTTATGGCCGTAAACACTTGGCTGGACGAGTTTTGCTGAATTTTTGAAGGAAACTTGATCTTCCAAGTGTTTTTGGTTCCGACGAATTATATAAATTTTATTTATATATTTTAAATTATTTTCTAACCGACAAGAACTTAACGGGACAAATAAAATTCGAAATTTTATTTAACGGAAATTTGACTTTTGTTGACTAGAAAGTATCGGGTTGTCACAGGGTAAAATGGGAAAAGTTATATATTGGGCTTCTTGGATGGATTATGATTTTAGTTTGACATGTATTCAGCTACAAGTAATTATATATGGTTGTGGGGATCGTCAATACCTTACGGTTCATATAAAGGTCATCAAAAACGAAGTTGCAAAGAAGAAGTTATAACTGTTTGAAGTTGGAGTGGATTTGGGTGAAAACCTGTCGTCACAATGTGACAAAAATGTGTCATGACGTGACTGAGTCCTCACGAGGTCACAAACAGGTTGTCACTAGGTGAGAACTCGGTAGCCCAAGCCTACAAAATTTAGGGTTTTATATGTATTTAATGGGCGGTTCCGTGTTTTTTGGGTATTTTTCCATCCTCCATCACATCTAAGGCCTCTTGATAGAAACCCTACCCTCCCTTTCACCACTTTGATCTTCCCCTCTCCTCTATCATCCATTTTTGAAGCACTTTGGTGGATTTTGGTGGGAAGCTTCTTTCAAGATCGAGTTTTCGAGCCTTGTATAAGAAGATCTCAGCTTCCATCTATCTTTTGGACCTTGGATATGATTCAAGTTTCCATCTTTATGCTTATAAGTTGCTAGATCTAGATTCTAAGCTTGTTTTGGTCCATTAAATGAAGATTTTGTTGTTAGATGTGATAAAGTTTTCAACTTTATCATTCAACCTTGTCACAAGAGTATTTTGGTCTATGGATCTGATCTTTCATGATCTTTAAGGCACCATGCTTGAAGTTAAGATCTTATTTTGGTAACTTTGACCTAGCTTATGTTCAAGACATGCATCGGACATGCATGTATAAAAATAAATGATTTTTATGGTCCTTTAGGTTAGCGAAAGCATTCTAGAAAGTTTGAGTACTTGGCTAGAAGGATTAACAGCTTAAGGCATTAAGCTGCCCAGAGCTATTCTCACTAAGTGACAGGATTGATGTGACGACGTGGCGATGGCCAGTCTCGCAACTGTTTTGTCCTATCATTGTCATGACGTGACAAAAGGGTGGTCACAAAGTGACGGTCAGCTGGAGCTAACTTTAACCGATGACCTTGACCGTTGACTTTGACCATGGTGCACTTTTGGTCCATTTAATGGTTTTAGGGTGTAGACTGAGAAGGTACTTCCTTATTCTTGTTAGGTGTCTCGTAGTACCGGTCTACATTATGTGAGAACTGTTGTGTTTAGCTGCTATCTGCGAAGTGATTCTTCTCACTATACTTGCCTGTGTGGTAGTATATATGTATTAACTAGCTGAGTCTTATTTGTGATTGTTCTTATATGTGAACTAAGTTGTGGGACTGCTATGAGTCCATGTGATTGCTGATAGTCCACAATGTTGCTAATAACCCATAGTTGTTTATATTGTTGTGATGTATGTGACATTATAGGTTGTTGATAGTCCCATGACTATTGTTAACCCTTAACTGATTTTTATGTTGTGTTGTATGTGGTATTTTGGGGAACTCACTAAGCTTTGTGCTTACAGTTGTGGATTAAATATTTTGCAAGTACTTATTGGATTGCAAAGGTTGGACTGAATACACACATCAACAGTTTTATGATTCGAGATTTTGTATTGTCTTCATTATAACTTTGATTTCTGAATAAGTGTTTATGAGCAAATGTGTTGTTGTGGATGCAATTTTATTAAAATGGATGTTATAAAAATGAAAATTTTAACCGGAATTTCTAGGATGGTGTCACACCCCGCTAAAGCGGAAACACGAGGCGTGGCAGTATAAAGGGTTTCATAGCAAAAGTTAAAAGCAACACCAACCATAGTATTAAAAATCATTACAAATTTACAATGGGTTTAAACAACTTTTAAAAGAAATTACAATGTAAATTGTAATACAACACATGTGAATGCTCGTAAAAGTGATGTGTCCCTAAGTGCCACTAACTCGATGATTCCTGAAAAAACATGTAAAACGAGCGTCAACTATAAAAGTAGTTGGTGAGTACTCACAGATAAAAAAAATAATAATATTGGTTTCATGAATCGAAATCAATGTTTTCATAAAAGTTTCCATAAATAGAAATATATTGCAAAAATGAGTATTAAGTTTGCATAAACGAAGTTCGTTGTTGTAATGAGAAACAAAGTTCACTGCTATAATTAATAAACAAGTTTATTGCCATAATAAATAACAAGTTTGTATGTGTATGAGCAAACAATGAGTTCCCAACCAAGCATATGACTGATGCCCTATCAAGATCTATGCTTATCGTTCCATAGATTATATGGTGTCATGCACTCCAGCAATCGGGCGAGTGAGGAGTTGCCAATTCCTAATAGCGCTATCCATAATGACCATTGGCTCAAAGAGTTAATGGTTGGAGTAAAGTATAAGGGAAGGGACTTAAGACGATAAGTTCTCATGTTTCGTGTTACATAGACATACATAGAGAAATATAGCAAAATATAGCAATCAAGTTTGATACAAATCAATTTAAATACAACGAACAAATAATAGTTTTTCGGACATGCTTTTCCACCCCAAAACATTTAAAAACCGAAAATAGAGGAAGTCGTGAATACTCACAATATGCATTGAGATGATGCAAATGGTGCCTTGAACTACGTTCCACGTGTACCACTACCGATTCCTACAATAATGGTATTCGCTAGTGAGTCTCTAATCGAAATCTAACACTAGTATACTTACTACTACAATAGAATTATGCCAATATTGTGTCAAAATTTAATATTGATAAGTTACAAACATTTTTCTTTGAAAATTAAATTTCAATGAATCAATTGTTATATAACAATTTAAATGGAAAATTCTCATTATTGAAATGTTAATATTTAACATTTTAAGAGGTGTTCTAATGATTAAATATTCAAAAACTAAATCAATTTAGTTCTAAATTTCCCGAACTTTGTATTTCAGTTTTAATTGAAGTCAAAAACCTTAAGATAAATTTTCTTGAATTTTAGATTTGTCTAACTATTTTTCACCATTTAATTCCTTGAATAATCATAAAATCATGGAAAAAGAGTAAATTATCATGAAAAATTCTTATAGTTTTTGTGTAACTTTTCTACAGTGTTCATAATCATGGAAAAATATTAATATGTGTTTTCAAAAAGTTTAACACAATTTTTCTGATTTTTGTGTTTTTATTCTATAAAAATAGAAATAAATAGATAACAGTTTCAATAAATTCACAAAACCTTTTTTACAAGTGTTATTACACATAATTAAGCTGGGAAAAATACAAAAATGAATTTCTAAACTGTTTAACCTAATTTTATGATTTTTGTACCTTTAAGTGTATTAAATCTTGGGAAAATAGAATAAAAAAAGCATACAGAAGATAAAAATCATCACAATTTTTATGTATCATCCTAACATATTATAAGAGTTTCTGGTAAAGTTTCATGAATTTTGGATGAGTAAAACTATTTTTCCTGTTTTTAATCCATTACAAACACAAAAATCATGGAAAAATAGATATACATTCTGAAAAATTCCCAAAATATTTTTCTGAGTCTTAAATATAAGGTAAAAGTTGAGAAAAATAAGAAATAATATTTTCACATTCCCGAAAGTGGTTTCATGATTTATTGGAGCTAAATAAAAAGAAAATTAAAAACCATACTAAATTGTAACAAAAATCGATGAAACTTCATGAGAGATGTTTACTGACTTAAAGGGTCATCCACAAATATTTCCAGAATTTATTTACAAGTGTAAGTATTTTATATGCTTTAACACTCTATTTTCTTATTATTTTCATGTAAAAATAAATAAAATATATATTGAGCTGAAAATTTTCAGAATGCATCTTCATACAATTTAATATCAATGAAAAATCGTTTTCTTATTTTTGATGTCGAAAAACATGCCTAAAGGCTCAATAAATTATAGAGAAAACTTGATACTTGTGATTTTGGTAAAGATTATTGATGTTGCTTTGAGAATTTTTGCAACATGTTCCAAAGACTTTTGAATCAAGATCTTTTTGTACCTCTTAACACATGATGTTAAGTGCTCAAATTAATTTTTCCTAGATTTTTAGTGAGGAATAAGACCTTTGAACATGCAATACAAAACTAGTATTCAGATGAGTTTGAAAGCTAACTCAAAATATTATATTTCAGAAAAATAATCTCGAATCTTGGTTAAGAAATGAGTGAGATATGGCAGTTTAAAGTCAGGTAAAGAAATCTGACAGATTGCATGCATGATGATTGGTTAGAAAAGTGAGTTTTCATCATTTCTTTGAGTAAATCTTTTGAAATATTTTAAAGATATCATGATCCATGCATGTTATGGTCATGTTTCCAGAGATCAAATATATTTAAAAATCATAATTTACATACATGCATTAAAATACAAAAATCTTATTTCTCAATAACTCTTAAAAATGAGTTTGATGTTTTGATCCTTAAAATCGATTTTTCCACTAAGATCATTAACATGCAACCTTGTTTAACATACATGCATGGTGTTAAAACACATCCATGATGTTATAATAACCATTTTAACAAAAAGAAAACAAGTTTGAAGAAGATGAAGAAGTAGAAGTCGGTTTTTGAAGTAAAATGCACATGCATGGCTTAAATCATTGTTGTGGATCTCCAAGAGATGTATGTTCTTTACCTTAAATTTATTTGTGGCTTGAAAAACCCTTATGAATCTCCATAATTACGTGGTTAAGAGGTTGTGGTTGTGGTGTTTGGAGAAAAAAAATTAGAGAGAAGGTAGAGAGAGTTTTCTAGAGAGAGAAAGAAGAGAGATGTGTGTGTGTTGGAGAATAAGAGTGTGAGAGAGAGAGATATGGGAAGAGAGGGGTCTGAAATTTTGAGTATAATACCCCTTTCTCATTCATTTTGTTTTATAAAATTTAAGTTCTTTTATAAAATATCTAAATTTTGTATAAAATGTGCACTAAAATCAAGTTTTTATTCATAAAACCTTGATTTTTGATTTATAAATTAAGGGTAAATGTTAATGAGTTAAATTTTATTTTCCTTGAATGAATTTTTATAATTTTAATTATTATAAGATCATTATATGAGAATCATAACTATTTTTATAGAATTTTTAAGGTTAAATTTCATAAATTTAGGATTTTAGGGCATTTAGGGTTTTTGAGATTTTTAAATCTTTGGATATCAAAATCAATAGAATCTTTGAGACTTAAATTTATCTTATGGTATTATAACTCTTTTCATAGTTATAAATAATGTTTGTAACTTATTTTATCGGTTTATTGGCATTCTATGTAGTGATTCCGAGATTCAAGCGAAAATGAGGAATCAAGTATACTAGTCCTAGTTTTCAACTCTGACTTAAGTTCCAACGAGACTATGATCTAATTTCTACCACTAGGTCAAGTGCATGATGTGTGTGTATATGATTCATGAAAAGGTGTTCGAGTCAAAGAGTGACCTAAATATGGATATTCACTATAGTTAAGTAGTTGTAGAATTCACATATCAATGTGAAATCGAAGTATACTATCCATTGATTCTAATTGTTTCCAAGTTTATAGTAGGTTATAACTTAGTTTCTAGTTACTAAGTCTAGTATGTGTCGTGCCTACACGTACAACTAAGTTTATCAAATCTAGAACCGACTCGAATTTTGACGGTTGTCACAGTCTCCCCCGGTTGAAAGAATTTCGTCCCGAAATTCAATTCGTGACGTATTCTATTAGAACTCAGCTGAATACAATTGTATAGCTGGAGAGATGGTGACTTGGAGAGTTCTTTGATTATTTTGGGTTAAGTCCTCAAGGGAAGAGCCCAACTTTTAATCTATAATCAAATTAATGTTTCCCTAATTCGAGTTCTATAGTCTAGATTGTGGGAAAATAGGATCATGGAAATCATGACCCAACCATGGCGACCTCGTTCAAAAAGATTATCCAGTTAGATATTATCTAACTTAAAAGTGCATTATAATTTTTGCTGAAGCACCAACTGCATTCAGCGTTAAATCCGCATTTGATCCTCAAGTCGCATTCTAAATTAGCACTAAGTGTAAATTCGCCGCCTAATAAAGAAGAGATTAGGAACAATTTGTTCACTTCCGGGTTGTCTACTATATCTGGAAAAGATATATTCCGAAATAAGAAGGGGTATCACGAATGAAAGGGAAGCGATCGAGGGTAAGTTCCTAAAAATACGTACTAAGGGTAGGCAACGAAGTTTTGGTACATCTCAAATGTAAAGGCTATTTAAGTGTCGTCGACAAAATAAATTACGAAGTGATTGAAGATCTCCAAGGCTATAATTACTACTACGGTTACTCTTACAATAATAAAACCTTTTTCTAAGAATAAATATATTTAGAGAGTCATTGTTGCAAATGGAGCCGATGAAAGTTTATGATAAATTAAATCATATTGTGTAGATAGCATTTTAAGTGTTTAGAAGTGATAAAAATCTCACTGTTATCAAAATGTGTGTTTAGAAATGATAATTAATCTCACTATTATCAAAATGTGTAATAATTCCAAGATAATGAAGATACATGTGTGGCGATCCAACGAAGTAGTAAAATAATATAAAGATTAATTAAGGTTAAAGGTTTAAGTCGTCATTAAAAGAATTTGTATAGAAATATTTGTATTAAATTTTTGAGAAATTGTCCAATTGTCTAAGTCGGGCCAAATTCAAGTTTACGAGGAGTCAGAATACTTATGAAAACAAGTTTGAGAGTTTAGGAACTCACTGAAAATTGCAAAGTAAAATATTATTTTAAGAAAGGTGTAAAAATGTCAATCTTTGAAAATAGTGCATTCATAGTTTAGTGTTTCTACAAAAACAATCATTTAGAGAATAGATAATCGTAAAATTCAAAACTTTTGATGTATTTAAAGAAAAGAAGAAACATAAGGATACATATCCTTCACATATATTTTTCGGATATAGAAAAATTATAAGCATAAAGGTATTCATCTTGTGTATTACTTATAACGAAAAATACAATGAAACTTGCATTTTAAATCAAGTTTCCGAATTTAGAACGAAAGAGCAAATGTAAATAAGGATTACTCTTTTATTGTAGATTTCAAAATAAAAACAAGATGTATATGGTAAAAGGCGTAATTGAATATATCAAAGTTGACTAAATCAAAATTATGCCTCACAACTATACACGTATTAATCGCTCAAAACGAAAGGGTAGACTTCTAGTCTTTATGTATATGAACATGATACCAGGAGAAGCAAAATAGACAGAAACAAAGTTAGACAATGTATTATGTTAATATTATGGCGTGCGAGATCTAAAATCAGAAGGAGATCGAGAAATAAAGTCCGGGGGAAAGAAAAAGGAAGGTAGTGGCGGCAATGATTATTATTGTTAAAATTTTAAGAACAATAGATATAGGTAGATTTAAAACCAGGTTGAGATATATTTCAAACTTCAATATTTGATGTATGTTGATGGTTACATAGACATGTGGGAGTTTTAAAGTGTTTGCTAAGGATTGCTAAAAATTCATAAGTTATCTATTAAGTTAAACTCCATTTGTGAAAAAAAAAAAAAAAAGCCCTACAAATGGCAATTGAAAATCTGACAATTTTGACTTTTTAGACTGAAGTCCAACAATGATTAAAATCGATAAGGTAAAGACTCAATATATTTAGAAGAATAATTATTCATTGTTGAGAGTGTATCACTGGAAATTTAAAAGTGAACACTAAGTTTTCAAATGCTATAAATTTTAAAATATTTATAGATTATAAAACCATATTGAAGCAAAGTACACAAATAAGGTATGTTTTGAAATACAAGCATTAGAGATGTCTTATAAACATGTTTGAAGTAGAAATTTGCATAAATATCATGTTGGGTTTCGAGAAAACACATTAAAGTAAATTACAATGTCTAAATGAGAAAGCTGTTAAAAGTGTCAAAACAAAAGTGTTTTGAAGATTCGATCAAACTTTTTCACATAATATGAACTTCAATGTCATATGTTTAAGTTTTATAGCATAGAGTTTAAACACTTTTATAAAAGAAAATGTCTCTAAGTTTTTCGAAAACGTGTCAAAATGGTAAGCAAGGATTAAAATGGTTTACATGCCCTTAAAAGCACATCTATCCATTGAAATGGATTTGAAATGAAATTAAAATATCAAGGTTAAAACAAATATTGGTTAAATTGAGTTTTGAAGAAACGTGTTAAGTTAAAGGAAGTTGTCAAAAGATTTTTAGCGAGAATATGGCTTACATTGTTAGGAAATGTCTACTAAGTTGAATAAAGTGGTTATAAAATATTTTATCGATGATAAATAAAACCAATGAAGTGAAATAATTTTTCGATGGAAGATTAAGAAGTAAGGAGAAAGTATGTTAGTGTAGTTGATCGTACCTAAATACTAAGGCAAGTACAAAACAAGTATAAGGTGAGTGCTGGTGTCTTTTCCCCGAAACAAAGGACAAGAAAAATTGTTTGAAAAACATTTTATGGTGTCAATGCAGTTGACGGCCTTTTATAGAGGCCAAAGGGATATACTATGTTAAGTTTTAACCTCAAGGTGGAAACAACCTAGAGCTAAATCGTAGTGTAGAAATAAGATCTCACATATAGGTTAAACCTCCGTGTCTCTTTGTGAGTCGAATCTGGAATGCCCACCAATGGTATCCAAGTGATTACTTAGTGGCGACTCATATACCTCCTTACGCGATGCTCCAATTATCACTTGTGTCAGTATTGAAACGCTTTTTCCTAGTTGTAACTCTAATACGAAGACGATGAAGAGGTATTAAGGAATAATTGGTATAGGTTTCGACTTAGGATTATTACTAGTGTATATCTAGCTACTAACCTTACATCTAAAGTCAATAGCTACCGAGGAATACCCATTCGTAGTACTATATGCATTGCTCATAGAGTGGCTAGTGATATAACCTAAGTGGTTAACCTAGCACTTGACAAGGGACATGAATATTTCTAAATAAAGGCATTGTTATAAAAGTGCACTTAGTTTCTAAGTGTATCTATATGAATGCCTATAATATGCAATGCCCGTACACACACCGATAAATTTTGTTTTTCAAAAGTTTAAGTTGAAAATTGTTTTGAACATAATTCTACTATAACCGTTTCCAGTCTCACATTAACTTTCCATAATTAAGCATAGTTGGCCAGGCTATACTTAATTAAAGTCCAATAATGCGTACTCGAATTAGTTATACCAGTAGTATGTTCTATATTTTAAAAACGTTTAGAAAATTTTTGGCTATAGTTGTGGTTCTCCAAAGGAAAACCGGTATTCTCTATAACCTTCGACTCTGATACCATTTCTGTCACACCCCGCTAAAGCGGAAACACGAGGCGTGGCAGTATAAAGGGTTTCATAGCAAAAGTTAAAAGACAACACCAACCATAGTATTAAAAATCATTACAAATTTACAATGGGTTTGAACAACTTTTAAAAGAAATTACAATGTAAATTGTAATACAACACATGCGAATGCTCCTAAAAGTGATGTGTCCCTAAGTGCCACTTACTCGATGATTCCTGAAAAAGCATGTAAAACGAGCGTCAACTATAAAAATAGTTGGTGAGTACTCACAGATAAAAAAAAATATTGGTTTCATGAATCGAAGTCAAAGTTTTGATAAAAGTTTCCATAAATAGAAATATATTGCAAAAATGAGTATTAAGTTTGCATAAACAAAGTTCGTTGTTGTAATGAGAAACAAAGTTCATTGCTATAATTAATAAACAAGTTTATTGTCATAATAAATAACAAGTTCGTATGTGTATGAGCAAACAATGAGTTCCCAACCAAGCATATGACTGATGCCCTATCAAGATCTATGCTTATCGTTCCATAGATTATATGGTATCATGCACTCCAGCAATCGGGCGAGTGAGGAGTTGCCAATTCCTAATAGCGCTATCCATAATGACCATTGGCTCAAAGAGTTAATGGTTGGAGTAAAGTATAAGGGAAGGGACTTAAGACGATAAGTTCTCATGTTTCGTGTTACATAGACATACATAGAGAAATATAGCAAAATATAGCAATCAAGTTTGATACAAATCAATTTAAATACAACGAACAAATAATAGTTTTTCGGACATGCTTTTCCACCCCAAAACATTTAAAAACAGAAAATAGGGGAAGTCGTGAATACTCACAATATGCATTGAGATGATGCAAATGGTGCCTTGAACTACGTTCCACGTGTACCACTACCGATTCCTACAATAATGGTATTCGCTAGTGAGTCTCTAATCGAAATCTAACACTAGTATACTTACTACTACAATAGAATTATGCCAATATTGTGTCAAAATTTAATATTGATAAGTTACAAACATTTTTCTTTGAAAATTAAATTTCAATGAATCAATTGTTATATAACAATTTAAGTGGAAAATTTTCATTATTGAAATGTTAATATTTAACATTTTAAGAGGTATTCTAATGATTAAATATTCAAAAACTAAATCAATTTAGTTCTAAATTTCCCAAACTTTGTATTTCAGTTTTAATTGAAGTCAAAAACCTTAAGATAAATTTTCTTGAATTTTAGATTTGTCTAACTATTTTTCACCATTTAATTCCTTGAATAATCATAAAATCATGGAAAAATAGTAAATTATCATGAAAAATTCTTATAGTTTTTGTGTAACTGTTTTACAGTGTTCATAATCTGGGAAAAATATTAATATGTGTTTTCAAAAAGTTTAACACAATTTTTCTGATTTTTGTGTATTTATTCTATAAAAATAGAAATAAATAGATAACAGTTTCAAAAATTCACAAAACCTTTTTTACAAGTGTTATTACACATAATTAAGCTGGGAAAAATACAAAAATGGATTTCTAGACTGTTTAACCCAATTTTATGATTTTTGTACGTTTAAGTGTATTAAATCTTGGGAAAATAGAAGAAAAATAGCATACAGAAGATAAAAATCATCAAAATTTTTATCTATCATCCTAACATATTATAAGAGTTTGTGGTAAAGTGTCATGAATTTTGGATGAGTAAAACTATTTTTCCTGTTTTTAATCCATTATAAACAAAAAAATCATGGAAAAATAGATATACATTTTGAAAAATTCCCAAAATATTTTTTTGAGTCTTAAATATAAGGTAAAAGTTGTGAAAAATAAGAAATAATATTTTCACATTCCCGAAAGTGGTTTCATGATTTATTGGAGCTAAACAAAAATAAAATTAAAAACCATACTAAACTGTAACAAAAATCGATGAAACTTCATGAGAGATGTTTATTGACTTAAAGGGTCATCCACAAATATTTCCAGAATTTATTTACAAGTGTAAGTATTTTATATGCTTTAACACTCTATTTTCTTATTATTTTCTTGTACCTCTTAATACATGATGTTAAGTTCTCAAATTAAATTTTCCTAGATTTTTAGTTAGGAATAAGACCTTTGAACATGCAATACAAAACTAGTATTAACGAAAAGGTGCTGATTGAGCAACAGTTTTGTAAAAATTGCTAAAAATCGAAATATTGGAACTTTTCAGTGAGGTCAGATGAGTTTGAAAGCTAACTTAAAATATTATGTTTCAGAAAACGAATCTCGAATTTTGGTTAAGAAATAAGTGAGATATGGCAGTTTAAAGTCAGGTAAAGAAATCTGGCATATTGCATGCATGATGATTGGTTAGAAAACTGAGTTTTCATCATTTGTTTGAGTAAATCTTTTGAAATATTTTAAAGATATCATGATCCATGCATGTTATGGTCATGTTTCCAGAGATCAAATATATTTAAAAATCATAATTTACATACGTGCATTAAAATACAAAAATCTTACTTCTCAAGAACTCTTAAAAATGAGTTTGATGTTTTGATCCTTAAAATCGATTTTTCCACTAAGATCATTAACATGCAACCTTGTTTAACATACATGCATGGTGTTAAAACACATCCATGATGTTATAATAACCATTTTAACAAAAAGAAAACAAGTTTGAAGAAGATGAAGAAGTAGAAGTCGGTTTTTGAAGTAAAATGCACAGGCATGGCTTAAATCATTGTTGTGGATCTTCAAGAGATGCATGTTCTTTACCTTAAATTTATTTGTGGCTTGAAAAACCCTTATGAATCTCCATAATTTCGTGGTTAAGAGGTTGTGGTTGTGGTGTTTGGAGAAAAAAATTAGAGAGAAGGTAGAGAGAGTTTTCTAGAGAGAGAAAGAAGAGAGATGTATGTGTGTTGTAGAATGAGAGTGTGAGAGAGAGATATGGGAAGAGAGGGTTCCGAAATTTTGAGTATAATACCCCTTTCTCATTCATTTTGTTTTATAAAATTTAAGTTCTTTTATAAAATATGTAAATTTTATATAAAATGTGCACTAAAATCAAGTTTTTATTCATAAAACCTTGATTTTTGATTTATAAATTAAGGTAAATGTTAATATGTTAAATTTTATTTTCCTTGAATGAATTTTTATAATTTTAATTATTATAAGATCATATTATGAGGCTCATAACTATTTTTATAGAATTTTTAAGGTTAAATTTCATAAATTTAGGTTTTTAGAGCATTTAGGGTTTTTGAGATTTTTAAATCTTTGGATATCAAAATCAATAGAATCTTTGAGACTTAAATTTATCTTATGGTATTATAACTCTTTTCATAATTATAAATAATGTTTGTAACTTATTTTATCGGTTTATTGGCATTCTATGTAGTGATTCCGAGATTCAAGCGAAATTGAGGAATCAAGTATACTAGTCCTAGTTTTCAACTCTGACTTAAGTTCCAACGAGACTAGGACCTAATTTCTACCACTAGGTCAAGTGCATGATGTGTGTATATGATTCATGAAAAGGTGTTCGAGTCAAAGAGTGACCTAAATATGGATATTCACTACAGTTAAGTAGTTGTAGAATTAACATATCAATGTGAAATCTAAGTATACTATCCATTGATTCTAATTGTTTCCAAGTTTCTAGTTGGTTATAACTTAGTTTCTAGTTACTAAGTCTAGTATGTGTCGTGCCTACACGTACAACTAAGTTTATCAAAGCTAGAACCGACTCGAATTTTGACGGTTGTCACAGATGGTACATGAGTGCATAATTACATTCATCTTACACACAGATATGAAGTATTTAGATAACTAAATGTTAAATGTGCCTATTATCTGTAATATGTGTTATATAACCTGATTTTACTTGATTTAATTATATATGTATTTTCGTACTTGTAATATAAATATATTGGGTAGTAATGCACAATGAAAGATGGGAGATGAGAGATAAATAGGAGATGTCATGACTTTCACTTGCGATGATGGCGATGTAGTCATCTAATAGAGTATAAATGATGATCACGGACCATTCTAAATGGTCTAGTGGAACACTGGCAGGTTCACATCTTGTAGGTGACGGACTACTTGTTCATGCGATGTACTCTACTAACATGTTTTGCGGAGGAATCTCCAAAGCATTATTGTTTATGCGTTGTTAGCGATGATCCTTAGGAGAAGTCCTTCGCTATATAAGAAAATGTGATGTTGACTATGATCCTTAAGATAGGTCTCCATAGATAAATAGAGAAGATAATGGGGATGAGTAATTAGGTTAATTGTTGATATTAAATAGATAATTAAACAAAAGTTAATTAAATTAATTTGGGTTGAAAACCCTATGTATTCACCAGGTTTCCTAACATGCCTCACTCAGTTTCTTTGTATCAAGGGAAGCTGTACAAAGATATTAGTGTGTGGACTCGATGAGAGATTCGCAGAAATATAGGCCATATAATAAAAGATATTTTATGGCATGTAATGTCTACGTTTATTTTTATGTTTCTTGTATGAGTTATGACATAGCAAGTTTTTAATAGTTAATGAAAACATTTCTTCGGAAATACTTTTATGGGATAAATTCCGCACTACTATGTTTTTATAATAAGTATAAATAAAAGGTCTTTTCTGACCATGAAAGATGGGGATGTCACACTTGTTGTTTAAAAATGTTTTTCAGGTTGTTAGAGTGATCAAGGCAAGGGCGTGACATAACTGTACACACATATCGAAGGGTTTTTATAGATTAGACTTTCACTAATTTTATATTATTACTTTGTTTTGGAAACTATGTTTTTACAATGTTGCACAAATGCTTTTTTTTATGAATGCATGAAGAATATATTTCATTTGTCTATTCGGATAATCCGAACAAAGGATTTACAATAAACCTACTTATAATCAAGATAAAATATATTCCGTTGAATCTAATGAATGGTTCAGAATCATGAATGCATAAATGTAGTAAAACAACCAAGTTTAGCATAATACTTATAACAATAGATCCAACTTTATCTATCATTTATATATTATATTGACTTTGAGAAAATTTTCCTATCGAGCAACAAGGAAATTAGACATCCAGATGTTCAATATCTTATTTTCATAATACAAATTATCATATACGGAAAGGATTCTCATCATAATACATTCTTAAATGGCCACCTTATTGGAGACGTAACAACACGGTGCACCAAAATGGTTCTAAATTTGGAGATAATATAGATGAATTTTATATTTTCATTAAAGCTAGTACGAGAAGTGTTATCTTACCTAATATAGTGTTTGATAGACACATTGATTATAAGATTTCCATCATCTAGGATCAAAAATATGTTGTTGTATATGATTGCGGAATACAATGTGGGAATCAATGTTTATACATGATACACACTAACAGAAGTGCCTGCTTTAGTCAAAGTACAAACATATATAGGTAAATCTTAAAATTGGTTCATGGTGTATGTTTTTACTTTTTTACTCATGACAATGTAACATGCCATTAAAAAACCGTAAATGATGTGCTATGTGGATTATTAGAGCTTCGTCCCTCCAACCACAAATAACATGTTATACATTTAACTCAATATTTAATATGTTCAAGACATTATTGGTTGAATATAAAATGAATAATAATATTTTTGAGATTGATGTTCTTGGATAATATTCTTAATAGTATAAGACATAGTCTTAATTTTATGGATATTTGGACGTGAGATTAGTGTTAATTATTATACTAATTCCATTATCCAATATAAATAAGATTTATCCAATATAAATAAGATGAATCTTAATATATCTGTTTTAGTTGTGTAAAATAAAACCGACTAAGACTTCTATTGTGGCATATCTAACCTAATAAGTCTAAATACATCATAATATCATATTAATGTATAATATTAGAGTAGTTTGAAGCCTCTAATTTAGCATTGTGACATTATAACAATGCATGTATTTCCAATACTTGCGAATTGGAATGACTTTCATTAGTCAACACTTTTTTACTTCTAGGTTCTTGATATGATTAGAGCACGTGAAGTCAAAAGTTTCCGAAAGTTCGTTAAGATGAACTACTTATCCGTATATGAAAGACCATATCATTCATATTACATGCTAATTATTTTCGACAAAACTACATTCATATTACATGCTAATAATTTTCAACACTACACATGCAGGTAATTTCTGACTGTTAAATAATTTTAGTTTTTGGATATTAAAGCACTAAGCATTGATTTTTATAGTTAAATTAATGTACAAGGTATGGTTTTGTTCTCTAATTTTATTGTGTTCTATATTAGACTTGAGAACAATATATGTACAATTGACCGCTTTCTCTCTTATACAAGTAGAAGTATGATAGAAATAGTATTCAAAGAACAAGGAATAAATGAGTTTTGAATTAATTGGGTATCAAAGTTTTATGAATGTCACCATTTAGAGCATACGGTACGGGACCATAACGTCGTGGAGGTGCCTATGTGGCACCTCCATAACGCTGCCATAACGCCAACACCGCCCATGCTTCTCGTTTTGGTGTTGCTCGTTGCTTCTCGTTCTTGGCATAACGCCGCATAACACCATACTTTTTATTTCTTCATCTCTTTATTTCCTCTATTTTTTTTCTTTTTTTGCTTCACCTCAACGAGGTTAAGACCGGGAATACCACCCCTGGTGATGTGGTAATGTTGTGGATGAGTATGGGTGTGACCCATACCCAATGCTCTAAATCATCTAAGTTGAAAACATGAAAACTAATCCATTGAAATCTTATTTTTATTTCTATTTCCGAATATTGACATGCTACTACATATTTGTCTATTGCTTCAACTTAATTGGGAATCTAAGTTAGAAAAACTCAGCATTTAGCCATCCAAGTTTAAATCATAATACTTAAGCCATTGAAAAGAAAAAAAAATCGATAATAATTTTAAATTTTTTCAAAATTATTACAACATAATTATACTTGTTTACAAAATACGTATAAACTTGTTTTACAAACTTTTAAACTTGATTTACAATTTTATATAAAAAAACATAAACGTTCATATAGTTTTCGTATAACTTTTTAAACAGAAATATTTCAAAATATTTTAAATTTTATTATAACTCTTCTAAATTTTATACTTCTTCATACCAGTTTTCTGTTATCACTTTCATACAATCTAATCTAAACGTTTTTTTACAATATTATTTTACATTTTTTAAAACATTTTTTTATATTTTCTTTATAATATTTTTGATTAAAAATAGTCATAGAAAAGTTGTATTAGAGTCCAAAAAAAGTTTTAAAAAATTATGCTAAAGTCTATACATGATGGAGTTTTTTTATAATTTTATTATATACTTTTTTACTAAAAAGTTATACACTTTTTTAATGAAAAAATTATATATAACTTTGTAAACTTATTTTCAAATTTTACATTTTTTTTGCATTTTCATATGACTTGTTTTAATCAAAAGTATTTCAAATGTAATAAAGATAATATTAAAAAAGTTTTAAAAAGTTTATTGAATATAGTAAAACTGCTGAAAGGGAAGATGAAAAAGGTTGTACAAAAAACTGTAAAAAGAAAGTTGTATGAAAGTTTAAAAATAATTTAAAAATTTTATAGAAAATGGTTTAAAACATTTAGAAATTTAACAAGAGTGGTATGAAAAACAAGAGTGGTTTTAAAAAGAGTTGTATGAATGTTGTAAAACAAGTTTATAACAAGTTTATAAATAAGTATAGAAATGTTTTAAGGTATTATAAAATGTTATAATTTTTTTTTTCTTTTCATAACTTATATATCCTGATTTGAATTTAGATAGTTAAATTGGGACGTTATGTAACTTAGATGATCAATTAAATCAAAAATCTTTTGTAGACACAGACAAAATTAGAGTAAAATATTATTACCGGGAAATGGAAAAGAAATAAGAGTTTAATCGTTTAATTATCACCTTATGAACTTACAAGGCTAGATGGTAACATTTGTAAAACTTTGATACTCAATTAAGTGAAAACTCTTGAAATTGTCCTGTTGATTTGACGTGAACATATAGGCTCACATAACAAACAAAGAAACAAATAAATATAGTGTATAAATTAATTAGGGGATATCACTTAACTGGCTAATCACTTTTGTCGGTTTGTTCATATTTAAAAAACTTTCTATTTTTTACATATTTGACCATTTATTTTGTTATATGTGTTCACATATTACTATTATCGCCGGCTATAACATGTGATAATGATAATATGTGAACACATTAAAAATGACTTATAAGAGTAATTAACTTTTCGTTTGGTTCATTTTATGCAACTTTTTTTTTATATACATTTAATCATTTAACTTATTAATGTGTTCATATATTACCATTATCACCTGCTATAGTCGGTGACAATAGTAATATGTGAACACATATAACAAGATAAATGCTCAAATATGTACAAAAAAAACACATTAATAAGTTAAATGATTAAATGTATATAAAAAAAATTGCATAAATATGAACCAAAAGAAAAGTTAATTACTCTTATAAGTCATTTTCCCAACTTTTAATAGCGATTTTATTTTTCATATTTGTTTGTATTATTTTTTTCAAATGTTATTTTTTAAATATCCATAATTTTCTAAATATTTATCAATTCTAAACTTTACTTTTTAACTAATAAATATGTTTTGTTTTGTGAAATATTTTATATAGCCTCTTATATTTTTTTTTTCTTTTGTTTTTTAGCATATAAAATATTTTTAAAGTAAATAGTATTTAACAATAAAATTAAATAAATTAAATATGTAACAATAAGTATGGATGATCTTTTCAAAAAATAAAAAGAAAATATTACTTAGCAAATAAAAAACATCTAAATCTATATAATGTAAATGTTTTAAAATTATTACAATTTTTTCATACTTTTTAATTAGATGTTTATATGTTACACTCCCAAACCAGAACGGCAGAAACGCTCGGGGGCGGAGGACGTCATGTACAGTATCATAACAATGCATAATAGTAAAACAAGCAACAACATCATCCATTGCATTAATAGTATAATTTTAATACAAGTGTGTTCTGTAGTTTATAAGACACCAAAATATGAATCAAAATAAAAGACGAGTCTTAAACATGCTCCGTCTTCTCAAAACTTGGTCATCGGTACCTGTCTACTGGTGACCTGAGAATACAAGTTATTTTGAAAGCGTAGATCAGCATTAAAGCTGGTGAGTTCATAAGTATTTAATGTCATTGTTTGTATAAGTTTGAAGAAAGTGTTTGTAAATGTTTGATGTAAAGGTGTGTAAGTGTTTGTTGTAAATGTTTGAATACTTATTAGAAAATCATATAAATTCTACTAAAGTAGTCTTCTACCAAGACTCAACTGTTTTGTAAGTTTGTTCTTTTGTAAAAGTGAGTGTTTTTCCCAAGCATGACTATCATTACCAAAATATAGTTCACATTACCGTTTATGTGAGAAGATCACAAAATAAATGAAATGGGAAAATGACGATGTACAGTAGTATCGTATATAAGTAACTACAGATGTACTAACTTCCTTAAACCGGTTTGTTTAATTAAGGTAAAATGTGATGAGGTTATAACCATACTTGATTGACTAGTAAAACACGACGTTCGAGACGTCGAAATGGTATGAAATTCGTCACCCGTAGACCTGCAGGTCCCATTGTAGCTAGCAGCAAGGTGTAGGATGGTCAATCCCGTATAGATCTATACATAAATTCACGCTCTCCCTCCAGGAGACTATGGTTACAAAACGTGACACAACAGTATATTGCCGCGCCATGAAGTAGTGGGTCACATAAATGTTATCTTGTTATTGTATTAGTGTAGTATGTTCTCTTTGTTCTAGTGTATAGTATGTTCTCTCTGTTCTAGTGTATAGTATGTTCTCTCTGTTTCTCATTATAGTATGTTTGAACTAACTCATGTATGAACTGACTCTTGTAAGTTTCATTGTTCTAGAAATAGCAAGTACTGACTTCCTAAACTATACCTATTATAGTTTACTAGTAAAGTTGTTAGAATGACTGATTATGTTTGAACACCTTTGCTACCCAAAGATATTGAACTGAAAGAAAGAACTTTTATATCTATATACATATACATAATATATAACTAAGATTCAAACGACATTCGGATAAACAACCGAATACCTTAAGTCTACAACCAAACAAGGAACAGGAAATAAGGCGAGTTATCAGTCCTAAGCCCTTTCAACCTTACTTATATAACTATATCCATATAGACATGATTTAGACAATATATAAGTTTAAAACGAGTTTAACATATAAAAGAGTTTATAAAATGATTTGAAGTAGTTTGTTTGATTACACAGTTTTGAAATATAAGAAATCCACTTGTTTGATAGTTATTAATCACATGTGATTGATATAATAACTATAATGTTTTCTACTTGTATTCCCCCCCCCCCTCCCCATAAAAGCAATTAAAATCATTTAAAGATAAGTTAGGGGTATGAACTCACCTGTAGTGAGTGATTCGAATGTAAGATCGATATAGGAAGCTGAGTGTCAAGTGAAGTCTCGAGCACAAACGGATCCTATTAAGCATATAGTGATACATATATGGATATAATTAGTGTTTATAACAACTAATTATGCAAGGAAACCACCTTAGGGACTAGGAAACACTTAGATTGAAGTGTTACAATCACATATGATTGCACTAAAGGGGTTTACGGCCACACAAGTGTGTTTACGGCCAAGGTGTTTACGGCCATGGGAGTTTACGGCCAACACAAGAAGAAGCTAGGGTTTACGGCCAAGTATGTTCACGGCCATTGATGTTCTTGAGAAGGGTTTACGGCCAAAGGAGATGCTATGGGCGTAAACTCTTGATGATTAAGCTAAAGTGGTTGATTTCAAGGGTGTAATTCAATAGCTTCTAATGAATAACTAGGATATGGAAAGAATACTTACGTTTTGGAGCTTGAAGGGGGTGTTCACGGCCCAAAGAACTAGTGTGTTCTTGGTGTTCTTGGTGTTCTTGAACATCTAACCCAAAAGAGATGATTTCACGGATGAAATCAAGGGATTTTACTAGATTATGAAAGGTACCAACTAATAAACGGAAGAATCACGTACAAATTTGTCAGGAAATCGAAGTGATTTTGATGATACTTGAGAGAGAGTTGAGAGTTCTTGAGTTGAAAGTTTAAGAAATGAAGAATAATGAAGGATTATCCTCCATAAAGGAGGAGTTCACGGCCAGCCAACAGATTACGTCCGTAATCTCTGGTTTACGGCCGTAAACTCCAAATGTTGGAGTTTTCCGGCTTGAATGCTGCACACTGAACTCTCGGATACTTCCTAACACTCAATCCTTGAATGTATTAGGCTTGGAACACTCAAACAGCCCCTATACAATGCTAAAAGATTGCAGAAACGATTCTGACTTTGATTAAATTGAATGGCTGTACAAGATAGAAATTTCGGGTTGTCACATCATCCCCCCGTTAGAGAGAATTTTGTCCCGAAATTAGAGTTTAAGCAATTACAAATAACTAAGTAAAAAGATGAGGATATTTTATTTTCATTTGATCCTCGCGCTCCCAAGTGAATTTAGGTCCTCGCTTGGCATTCCAGCGAACCTTCACTATCGGGATACGGCTTTGCTTCGTTTGTTTGACCTCTCGGTCCATGATCTCTACTGGTTCTTCCACGAAGTTGCGGCTCTCGTTGATCTCGATCTCGTCGAGTGGGATTACAGGAGTCTCATCGGACAGACACTTTTTCAAGTTCGAGACATGGAAAGTAGGGTGTACGTTACTAAGTTTGCAGGGTAGTTTGAGTTTGTAAGATACAAGGCCGATTCTAGCGATAATCTCAAAAGGCCCTATGTATCTTGGATTTAGCTTTCCACGCTTTCCAAAGCGTATCAAGCCCTTCCAGGGTGAGACCTTCAATAGAACACGGTCGCCCACCTGGAATTCCAAAGGTTTCCTTCTCTTGTCTGCGTAGCTTTTCTGTCGGTCTCTAGAGGCTTTCGATCGCTCACGAATCTGAACGATCTTCTCTGTCGTTTCCCGAATGATATCCGGACCTGTGAGAGTGCTGTCAGGAACTCGTCCTTTAGCTATCTGCGTGTCGCCCACCTCAGCCCAGCACAGAGGGGATCTATACTTACGGCCATAGAGGGCTTCAAATGGAGCAGCCTTTATGCTTGTGTGATAACTATTATTGTAGGAGAACTCGACAAGGGGTAAATGAGTATCCCATGCCTTCCCAAAGTCTATCACACAGGCTCGCAACATATCTTCCAAAGTTTGAATAGTTCTCTCACTTTGTCCGTCGGTTTGCCAATGGTAGGCTATACTCATGTCCAGCCTAGTTCGTAGGGAACTTTGTAGCGACTACCAGAACCTATAAGTGAATCTACTATCTCTATCAGAGATAATGGATATGGGAACACCATGCAGTCATACAATCTCTCTGATGTAGGTTCTTGTTAGTTTCTCCATTTTGTCAGTCTCCTTGATAGGTAGGAAGTGTGCGGACTTTGTTAACCTGTCTACGATCACTCATATGGTATCGAGACCACCCGTTGTCTTGGGCAACTTGGTTATGAAGTCCATTGTGATCCGCTCCCACTTCCATTCAGGTATTTCCGGTTGCTGAAGTAAACCTGAGGGTTTCTGGTATTCGACCTTAACCTTAGCGTAAGTAAGACACTTACTCACGAAGGTACCAATCTCTGCTTTCATATTAGGCCACGAGTATAACTTTTTAAGAACCAGATATTGTTGGGTTTTGGTATAATACAACATCCTATGGTGCACATACAACCCTAAATACCTTGGATCTATGTTTTCACTAATTATACATGCAAATGGTTTCCAAGGTATTGAACCTATAGCTAGCATGCAATTGTCATATAAACTTCATAAAATACTAGATAGAGTAACATACCTTTTGTGTGGCTGGAAGTCTTGATGTATTTGGCCTTAAGAGCTTAGCCCCAATAGTGTGGAAGCCTCAAATGAAGTCACAACACATCAAGGACAAAGGTAGGACTTGAGAGAGAATCTCCATGCACTCTAAAACCTTCATGAACTCCAAGACCATGCACACACACACTAGGGGTGGTGGTTTTAGGTCACAACATATGTATTTATATGTGTTGAATTCTAAGAGTCATGGGTATAACCCAAACCCATATCCATGGGTCTTATGATCCATGGTTCATGTGACCCAACTCTTTATGTATCCATACATAAACTTGTTCCAACATGGATCATAAGCCCAACACATATAAATATAACTAATTACCATAATTAGTCCCCATAGTTTTAATTAGTCTCTTTTGATCGCTAAATTAAATTCAAATTAATTCTTGATCAATACTAATTAAAACATATGATTTCATATTAATATATTAGAACTTATAATATATGAATAAATCATATATAACCTCTTCTCTTAAAAGTCCATCCTAACAAATTGTCCTGATGATATGCAACCCAAATGGACCATGCTACTCTCGGGTCGAATACATACCAATAATAGTTATGGGCTTAGACACCTAATCCAACAGTCTCCCACTTGGATAAGTCTAAAAGTATTATTGTGTATGACTCCAAAACCCGACTAGCAATCGTAGCTCTTTAAGCCGCTGTCGAACTCTAAACAAATCAATGACGCATCCATTAGATATGGGATCATATATTCCTCCATTCTAGATATCATATAGACTGAGACATGGATTATAATCATTCTCTCTGTCCATCTGTTGTTTCCCGATTTCCGATTTATGACGACTGACTAATTGAACAAATCAAATCAGTCCAAGTCCGGCCGCGCACTTACGTTTGTCATCACTAAATCATCGAGGGGCCCACAGATATCGCTTTTATCCCTCCAAGGGTAAAAGGAATGGATAAAGTTCGACTCATATGCTTGTACTAACTACTTGTTGAATCATACACAAAGGCACGTTTTATAACATCAAGTTACTGATGCATTTTCGTACAATCAATGTACAACCAACTCATAGTCAACAACTCATATCTCTAGGTTTGAAGAATATAAGATATTATCGTCTCATGATCACTCGTGATAAAATCCATGAAGTGAGTCAAATGAGCGTGGGTTTAATCCAATACTCATAACTTATGAGCACTCATGAATGTTGTAGCAACTCTTTGTTATGTCCAACATCTTAGACATCTACAACAAGTTCATGACAGTCTTGATTCATACCTACTTCCAACATATGACCGACTGTGGAGAATTTGAACAACTTAGTCATTCGGAAAGAATAACCTAGTTATTCTGGAAGTCAAAACATGCAAAGTGAAACACAAGAATAATACTAATCACTCTATGGTCCCAAGCACCTTTGAGTGTAAATAAAATACCTTTTATTTAAACACCATATTGATTACTTATTATTCATTGTATAATTTTTCAAATAAGCAACTTTATACTTGAATCAAAACAATAGTCATGCCATGTTCCAAGCATGCACACTATGTTTATCCAAACATTAGTTATGCCATACACCAAGTATGCATACTAAGTTTGTCTATGATCTTTTTACTTTGTGAAATAGATCGATTGAACATAATTCCAATGATTCTCATTTCACAATCCCAAATCCTCATTGTAAGAATTCCAAATTCCTGCCATTTACCGAAATCTGTTAGATTCTAAACTTATATGCATTGATTCTCTCGTAATGATTATGCACAAAGTCACAAAGACTTGTCAACAAACATTACAGAGTATTCCACTGGAGATCAATTCCATGGAACAAAGTCTCAAATTCAAGGTACATTACTTTGAACATCCTTCTTGCATTAAGCTTTCTAATCTTACACAGATTTGAAGAACAACTTCCACCTATGGAAACCTTTCCAGATTCCCATTTTGACTATCACTTCTGAACAAGAGTTGCCTCTTTTCAGAATATGTTAATATGGTCCTACCAAAATTAACAATATACTTCCAACTTTCCATGAGCAACCAATCTTTGTTAAACCTTAGATTGTCCTCGACAATTGCTTAATCATTTTAGTCATATCCAACTCTAGACTTTTCCCTTCTTAATGCCCTGAGCATTTGGAAAATTTAGAAAGGATGAATATTATAGCACATGCAATCGATCCTATATCCGAAGCATATGGGACACAATTCATGATCTCTCACATAAAGAAATGATACTAGACCAGTCTTTTTGCTATAATATTTCTATTTCTATTTGCCATGTTCTCATAATTCAGATTATGAAAAGGGATGTCGTAATCATAATCGAATTTTAGAACGCAAATAATGTAATCATGACTAAATTCGATCAAAATCTCACAATCTAAGCTATTTAGAATTTGAAATGAAGTATAATTTCCTCTCCCTTAATTATAGCAAAACAACCTTTTTCAACCCCTGCAACTTCACGAATTGAAACTTTTGTTTTCTATAATTAACATTGCTAACTTGCTACATTTATCATAATTATCATGCTCCCACTAACATGATGATTATTAGCATAACACTCATGCTCCCACTAGCTTTGACATGTATCCAGAAATCAGTTGGACTTCTAGAAATCAATACTTTATTGACTTTCTTACCAAAGTTCAGACTTCTGATACAAGATGCTTTGATAAAACTTTATTAAAATCATACACCTTTCCTTAGATAGCACACGTGTGTGTCTAGACAATTTCAGAACTATGAAAAGGGATGTCGTAATCACAGTCTCACTTGTTTAGACCTTTACCGTTTCTCACAAGTCCATGTTAGCGTGTCGGTTACCCACACGCGCTCCACAAACGACTTTGAGAATGCAAATATCACAATTGCTATCTACTTAAAATCGACTTGGTGAAAGCATTTCCTCACCATCATTTTCATGAATCGGAGAGAAACCTTATGACACTTAGATTTTATTTAATGGTATATGTGTTCCTATCCATATGAATTTGTCATAACCATAATCACAAGACAAGGTTAGTGACAAATCAAAACTCATATGGACTAAACTTGTGCAATCTTAATTTCTTGCCACTTGGCAACACAAGGGCCTGCCATTGCTTCCAAGTTGTTATGCAACCAATGCAAAACCAACTTTAACTGGAATGGGCACATAAATAGGAATATGTCAACACGATAGGTTATAAACCTCAAGTCGTGTGCTAGTGATAAACTACATGTTTTATTCTTGATTAGATTTTGAAAGTCTTTCAGGATCTTTTAGACTCCCACTTTCCTCTTGACATATAAGATTCTCTTGCCAAGAACCATTCCTTGACAAACAAATATTCAAGGGATAGTGTGGATTCTTATCAAGGCAAACACTTCACACAATTGATCTCAGTTGGTCTTTGTCTTATCCAAGACATCACAACTTACCAACTTCAAATGTATAATAATAAGAAACATCTTATTCTACATTTGAAAAGTGTTATAAACCTTCTAAAGATTATGTCACTCAAGTTACAATCTTGGAGCATCACTCTAAGAATTGTTTTGGAACGAAGTATGATTCATCTTCATAACCATTTCAACAATTCAAGATTCCTCTTCTTAGCCAAACAAATGCACTAAGATGTCCTTAGAGAATCAATTGTGATATGGTTTCATAATCACTAAGATAATCATAAAACAACACACTCAAGTACTCTCCCATCTTTTTAGATTGGAGAAACTTTTATCTTTCTGCCTAATTTGATTCTTCTCATCCGTTCTGCCTTACATTGAAACTTTTCCAATGTTTCAGAATTACACTTAAACTTGTAAGCATAACCATATTTACTAAACTTTAGTAAATCATGACGAATAGTTTTATCGTTCTTTGTGGTGGACCTGACCAGCGCACACTCAAGTGTACCCGATCCCCTAATCCTTCACTTGACTCACATATACATGTGATCAAGGAATTAGTCTTAATTTCCCAAAGATGAAAATTATCATTTATCATACAATACAAGTTGCATGATTCCAAGTTTCTATCCAACTGAAACTTGGGTGATGAGAATCTTTCCTCATTTGGTAAATTGTGACACTACCACAAACGAAAGAATCAAATCCAATTTTCCAATATTGCTATCAATGGAATCATATAAACAACAAATTTTCACAAATGCCATTGTAAGGATATTTAAAATAAATAAAATTAAAACTTTTTCTTTTATTTTAAAACTTTGCAAAAAAACTTATCCTTACAATGCAAATGCATGTGAAAAACTATGTTGTTATGTATTCCTAAGCAATCTATCACAACTCTTTAAGTAACAGCTCAAAATTCTGATCACTGAACCATGCGATCGAGATCCATCTTCGCGATCAGAATCAGCATATACTTCCTTTAAGTTTCTTCACTTTTCTTTGATCCTTAAAACATCAACATGTGACCCAGTCACATCATGTAATAAGAATCTCAGAATAGAAACTTAACAGAGTTAGATAGTGGACTTTACCTGAAATAGGGTCAAACTTCTTGACTTGATCAACCTTATGATCTTTTAGGTAAATAGGCAGCTTCGCAATCAATTCCCCTTCCTTTGGCAATAGACACATGTGGACCCTTTGGTAGGACTATCTCAGACTTAGCCATTCTCTTTACCATTTGGTCAACCGAGTTGACTATGGCCGATTCCTTTCCATTGGGAAGAGAAAGCTTTTACTGGGTATCCAATGTTACCATTGTCAATGTCCATTGAAGGCTTGGGAAGTTGATCTTCTAATCAAATTTGCTTTACCAGCGCTCCAAATCATTGCTGATTCAGCAGCACCAAGCAAATAGGTAAGATCATTAAGGGTCATGTGATGGTCTGTTTCATAGTAGTCCTAAAGGAACTCACTATGTGACTTAGAAAGTGATTGAACATCCAACTTTCTTAGGACTTTGACACCCAACTCTCCCGGCTTGTCAATGTGTGACTTCATCTCCTAGATGCGATCCCACATAGACCTTGCTTTCCAATAGGGCTTGAGTGACCTTGAACTTGTCGGTTAGGGGGAATAATTGGAGGAGGTGGAGGAAGTGAAGTTCCAAGAGATTTGGGAAGATCATGAATATCTGAACTAGACATCTTTTGGGAGATATTCAAGATAGTTGATCTAAAGTCCTTAATATAACACCCAATATGAAATATTAAGGCTAGGACCCAACACAATATTTTATAACTTGGAAGAGGGATGCCGTAATCCAGGCTATAAAATATTTTAAGGTAGGCGAATGACGATTCACCAATTTCCACCATGAAAAACGAAATAATTTATTAGGTTTTATTTGGTTTTGAAACTCCTAGATCTTTTTGAGATTCATTGAACTTTTCAATGACATGTTTCAATCTCGATTGTTCCCTCTCAAATTTTTTGACTGGGATGCCGAGGACCACAAAACAAGGTGTGAATAACCATGCAAATTCACTTGGTACCCTTAATATTATCACCTAACCGATGTGCCGGTTAACCACACACGCTCCACCGATCTATGATAAACATTAAGTTACCCTTCGCCACTCTTACTAGTCCATGTTAGTGTGCCGGTTAACCACAAACGCTCCACTAACGACTTGGTAAGGTACAAAGTGTAAATTTCATGGGTTAGCACCAAATTCACATTTTCCTAAGTAACTAAGATTGAGAATTTATAAGTGTTTGGTTACTTAGTATTTATCATTAATATTTTTAATGAAGGGAGAATTATAGTCCTGTCAAACCCGTTCGGCTAACGATCCTCCACCAGTCAAGGAAGCGGTGTGTGAGAGTGGACACCCATTAAACTGCCATTTTATAGGCAGTAACCTTATACCCCCCTTATAGACCGGCTTCGTGAATGATGCCTACTAACGGTAAGACTAACTTTGTTCTTATACATATATATATATATATATATATATATATATATATATATATATATATATAACTATTAACTATTAACTATTAATATTATAATAGTATAAGGGTTGAATTTTAACTTTTAAAACTCTAAGGGCTTAATTTGGAATTAAAGTATTCATGGGGGGGGGGGGAACTTTACAAATTCCAAAACTTGAGGGCAAGTTTTGAAACTATTCAAAACTATTCAATTCCATAACTTATGTGTTTAAAGTAGTTTTAATTCAAAAAACTCTTCAAGTTCCATAACTTGAGGACAAGTTATGAATGACTTTAAAACAATTAAAAAATGAGACTCTCCATTTTTCATAACTTATGGAAATCTTTATGAGTTTTATGAATCTTAAATGTGACTTTTCATATAACTTGAGGACAAGTTACAAAAACACATTTTAGAACCAACTCTTAGATTAATTTGGATTGAAAACAACAATTTCACATAACTTTCCTATTAATCTAAGCAACTCATAAGAACAAGATAATTCAAATCAAACTTTTTCATGTAATTAGCCTAATCCTTAAACTAATACAAAACATGAATCTATTGACAATTATCTTTGAAATTGGATTAGAATGAACATTACCACATCAAAAACAGGTTTATAGGTTCAAAAACAGCTTAGGGTAATGATTCTAGTCCAATTCCAGCCTTAAAAGTCGAAAATATGCTGTCAGGGGGTCCCACTCGTCGAGTGTATGAACCTACTCGACGAGTAGGATGAGTTTCCTCATGGACTCGGTGAGTCCATCAGTGGACTCGGCGAGTCCAGTGCCTAGACAACTTGAAAATCGATTTTTTCAGCATTTTTCAGCGCTTTGCATCAAGTATAATTGAAAACAAGCCTAGGCTCTGATACCACTGTTGGGTTTTGGTATAATACAACATCCTATGGTGCACATACAACCCTAAATACCTTGGATCTATGTTTTCACTAATTATACATGCAAATGGTTTCCAATGTATTGATCCTATAGCTAGCATGCATTTGTCATACAAACTACATAAAATACTAGATAGAGTAACATACCTTTTGTGTGGCTGGAAGTCTTGATGTATTTGGCCTTAAGAGATTAGCCCCAATAGTGTGGAAGCCTTAAATGAAGTCACAACACATCAAGGACAAAGGTAGGACTTGAGAGAGAATCTCCATGCACTCTAAAACCTTCATGAACTCCAAGAACATGCACCCACACTAGGGGTGGCGGTTTTAGGTCACAACATATGTATTTATATGTGTTGAATTCTAAGAGTCATGGGTATAACCCAAACCCATATCCATGGATCTTATGATCCATGGTTCATGTGACCCAACTCTTTATGTATCAATACATAAACTTGGTCCAACATGGATCATAAGCCCAACACATATAAATATAACTAGTTACCAATATTAGTCCCCATAGTTTTAATTAGTCTCTTTTGATCACTAAATTAATTTCAAATTAATTCTTGATCAATACTAATTAAAACATATGATTTCATATTAATATATTAGAACTTATAATATATTAATAAATCATATATAACCTCTTCTCTTGAAAGTCCATCCTAACAAATTATCCTGATAATATGCAACTCAAATGGACCATGCTACTCTCGGGTCGAATACATACCAATAATAGTTATGGGCTTAGACACCTAATCCAACATATACATCTTATCTGAACCTGGGTGGACGGAATATCGAGTGTTGTGTGCTTCGGTCATGACTAAGTCTCTGAATCCATCGTGTTTCGGTGTCCAGATCCGATCCATGAGATATAAGTCTCCGCCACCCTTGACTCGGGTCGAATACATATCAATAATAGTTATGGGATTTACCTGCCACATTTTCAGGTTTCAAGGCTTCTAGCTGAGCCCCCTTAATTTGTGTGGACAAATGTGAATGGATAGTCATAGTCAATGATTTGACTCTACGACCAGAGTATTCTGTCCGACTTAAGGCGTCAGCTACTACGTTGGCTTTACCCGGATGATAACGAATTTCGCATTCGTAATCACTGAGTAGCTCGACCCACCGTTGTTGTCTCATGTTGAGCTCCTTCTGGTCGAATATATGTTGGAGGCTTTTGTGGTCTGTAAAGATAGTGTTTTTTGTACCATACAGGTAGTGTCTCCAGATCTTCAGAGCAAACACCACTGCTCCTAACTCAAGATCATGCGTGGTGTAGTTGACCTCGTGTGTCTTTAGCTGCCGTGAGGCATAGGCGATGACCTTACCTTGTTCTTACGTTTTAGATATCTGTTTTTATGGAGATTCTAATTTAAATTTTCCTTATGGATTATAAAACGTAATAAGATATTTGTGTGACAGCAATGCTACATTTAAAGCTGTTGTAAAAATGTTATGAAAAAAATTGTAAAATACGTAGTAAGATATTTGCATACGTATAAACACGTTGTAAAAAATTATGAAAAAAAATAAATAAACACAATAAACAAACTATATTTAAAAAGTTGTAAATATTTGTTAAAAGGGTTATATAAAAATGTTTTGAAAAAAAATCTAAAAAGTTTAAAAAAATCCATTTATTAAGAAAATTTAAGACATTTTATAAATGACCTAAATACCTGATATAGTAGATAAAAAACAGACAACCAAAGTAGATTACCTTCTTAAACTACATAGTTTGTTGAACTTTAAGACATTTTAAATACGAAAATATGTATAAAAGTCTTTATAATTTGGCTCTA
The DNA here is from genome assembly GCF_052849685.1 of Lactuca virosa. NCBI lineage: Eukaryota > Viridiplantae > Streptophyta > Magnoliopsida > Asterales > Asteraceae > Lactuca > Lactuca virosa. The sequence goes on along the minus strand of NC_136428.1, from coordinate 416,296,970 downwards.
TTGAAAAAAAAAAGTCACATTTTTTTTTTGCATCTTAACCATTGGAACCGGGTATTACATGTAATTTAGCTCAATTTTCAGGTTACCGCACACAATAACATGTTTTGATACTTAAATTGTAGGGTTATTTCCATAAAAGACTTTATATTCTGACTTGTTTTCTTTTTAAACCTTAAACTTTTTTCTTTTCTGAAAAATACCCAACTTTTATGTGTTACTTGTTATTTCAAACCTAGCAGGTCACCAATAGGTAAATTAGGTATTTTTGTTTCATAAAAGACCCCATATTTTGTAGTTGTTTCAATTTTAGACCTAAAATGTTTTTTTTTTCAAAATAAACTCAATTTTAAAATTGATTATAATCTTCAAGACCAAAGATATAGGGTAGTTGTTGACTACACCGAAAAAGAAAGTATACATGTATACACTAAGTTTTTTTTATCTAATCTATTATCTTTTGAGCAAATATAACCTAAAAGAATTGTAAGATTTTATTTTTGTCTAAAAGATATACTTAATCTTTATCTTGGATATATATTATATCATTAAACATGATATATTGTTCATAGAAAATGTTATTATTACTGATAATAAAAAGTTTGATGTTAATTTGATATTTTTTGGTAACATGGATAATACATGGCTAAGAATAATCTTTTAGCATAATAACAATTTTTTTTATTTGTAGAAAAAAAATACTATATAATTTAACAAACTGTATACAAAATAATTTTTTAGTTTTTCTATTATAGTATTTGGTGAGTTTGGACATATTTCCCTCTCTTACTTTTCTATATTATTTTTTTGGACGGATTTTTAATCAATTTTTTGAACAGTTAACAAACAAAGTCACTATCATACTCCTAAACCAAAGTCATAGAATATTTTATAGCATTAGCCCATTATTAAATAATATGTTATAATTATATCAAATAAATACATAAAAATATTAATCCTAAACATTGTATTAGTTTTGTTTAGATATATGGGATTCAAGTTTAAGACTTTCTTAAAAAATGTTAACATCACATATGAATACATAAAACTATATTTTGGGAATGAAACCGTTTGAACATAAGTTGAAAATCCAAATAACAAGAATGATAACGCACACTTAAATATCAAAATAGTATGGTTGACATTAGTAACAATGGTTGGAATGTGGTGAATGAGCAAAACTGACAAAACTATGAAATTTTGTTGTAGAGAAAATAAAATTGAATAGTTGGCCTACTACGTCATTTTATTAATCTATCTTGTGTATACATGGTGTTTAGATCAATACATGGTGTTTGTATATCACTGGTATTGAATATTAAGGATAATCATAATAATTACCAAAATAAAATTTAGGATTTCATTTTAATTTGAAAGGATATAATCACGTTTTTATGCATGAACGAAGTTAAGCTTCATTAAATCGGTGTAGTTAAGTACCTTATACAACTAGTGTTAAAGGTTTATTTTGAAGTAAAAAAAAACATTTTAGGTCTAAACTGAAAAAAAGTACAAAATGTAGGGTTTTTTATGAAATGAAAATACTTGATTTCCCTTTTGGTAAGGGTCTAAAATAACAAGTAATAAGTAAAAGTTGGGTCTTTTTCAGAAAAGAAAAAAGTTTTAGGTCTAAAAAGAAAAAAAATCAAAATTTAGGATCTTTTATGGAAATAACCCTAAATTGTATACAAAATATCAAGAGTGATTTTTTGTTAATAGGCCCAAATCTAGGTATTTTTTTCAATGCATAATAATTTTTAACTTCAAGTCATATATATTTTAAGATTAAAAGGGTATTTGAGATTTCATTTTGAACGTAAAATGACTTTTAGACAAAATGAATTGTTGACTTGTGGTGGAGAGAAAAAATGAGTTTTTTAAAAAAGTGTATGGATTTATTTTTATATGGGAAAACTCATTAAGTCAATAAGTTCTTTTTTAAAAAGTGTTTCTCTTAACTTAAAGAATGTCTGCATGACATAGAAGCTCTATTCTTGCGACACTCTCCTAGATGTATTCATAATTTATATAGAATATAGATTACAATATACCACATTGATATCAATATGCTTACGATTTTAAAAATTCAAACAACAAACACTATACGTTCTCCTTTCTCTCTTGGATTTTCATAATGGTAAATAATGTCAACACTAGTTTTATAATTATTTAAAAACCTATTTATGCAGCTGATAAAAAAAAAATTATCTGCATATTATCTCTCTTTTAATCGTGTTTTTGATACACACCAACAAACATGAAGATTTTTCAATCAAGTACTTGATATGTAGATGGATTTCGTATCAAATTTTTATTTAGCTCCATCATCAAAAACTGACAAGACATTTAATAACAATATATTTTTTTATATTTTAATCGGCTTTTATATTTTATTAAACATAAGTATAATTAAAAATTATATTTATTTATTATCATATATTAAAAATTAAACTAATTGTAGTGGTTGTTTCACCTTTGATATTTTATTTACAATTTAACCATCGAAACATGTTATTGTTTGTGGTAACCTGAAAATAAAGTGAAATTGCAAGTAATAGTGGCTAAATTGCATATATATATATATATATATATATATATATATATATATATATATATATATATATATATATCAAGGGTGACTTTTTTGTCAATAAAACCAAAATATCTGGACTTTTATGCATATTTCTCTTTTAAATAGTTGGTTTTCCAAAACCAGTGATAACCCTAAATTTAAATAGAATGTGTTATTCAACAAAATGCCAATTAATTAATTAATTAATCATGGGTTTAGGTTTGTTATTTATATGGTAAGTAAACAAGTTTGAGAAGACCACAAAATAAGTATTCAAGGGAGCTTACTAAGTCATAACTTAATAACAAGCCTATATAGTTAAAACCAAGTTATTCCTCCAATCCTTTACTCGAGGCATTGTCAATTGCTTTTGACAATCCTCTTCTATTCGTCAAACTCTAGCAACAAGCAAGGTAAATCAGTTTTGATCTATTGGTTAATCTAGTTGCTCTTATTAATAGACTGTATAGATCATCGCAGAGGTTGCCAGTTCTTGGTAACCATTCTCTAACACGAAATAATCACTATGTATTTAAAATTATCATTGTAACACCATCAGTGATGATTGTTGATTTATGTTTGTTGTAATTGGACCCATGGCAATTAGAGATAAAATAAAGTTTAAACTATTAGTTCGATTCCGTTATGCATGATTACTTAAACATTCTAGAATCATCAATCCCAAACATCTTTATAGATTGACCAGGCTGATTAATTCTTAAGATGTTTTTGGTATCCTTATTTGTAGCAAAGAAAATGATGGTTGACTTTGGAAGAAACGTATATGTGAATATACACATACTTAAAAACATAATATATAAACATTAAGACAATATAAGAATGATTTAAAATGAAGATAAACATAAGAAGAAGAAGTGTGATTAATTAGGATCTTGTGGGTTGTTATAATTTTTGATGTTTATATAATAGGGTAGTATTTAGTTTAGTGATAGTTACTGAATATTGTATGCTCTTGTGAACCAATCAACAAAGAACTGTATGCTCTTGTGAACCAATCAACAAAGAACTGTATGCTTGCATATTCTTTATATTTTACAAATAGTACATTTAACAAATTGATGTGTTTTTACTTCTATTAATGAAGTTATGAATAAAACAAGATGCTTTATACTACTATGGTTCTTATATTATCTGTATCTATACGTATATGCTATCTTGTAATTAAGGTCATCTACATTAATATGTTTCAGGATATGTCTCATTCTTGCATCGTTATGATTTAAAACTTACACAACTCATCAACTTCCAACTAATTTACTATTATAATTTGATTTTAGTATATTATTTTTATTTATAATTTTAAAGTTAGTGTTCACTCTTTAATTTTCACATAAAATATACTTAATATTATTGTTTTTATAACATAGTGACTAGAAACATACATAACTATTAAACTTCCAACTAACTAACTATCATTAATTTCATTTTAAATACACATAATTATTTTGTAATTTTAAATTTAGTTCTAAATATTTAATTTTCAACATAAAAATTACCTATAAATTATTGATCGATTTCAAATAAACTTAAAAATATATAGAAATACTAATTTTTGAATAGTTATGTAAATTTAAATATAAAGTTAAATGTAAACCTAAATGAAAATATAACTAAAAGGTTAACACAAAACTATCATTTACAAGAAATAATTTTTTTTCCAAAGTGATAGTTCTTAAGTGCATTAGTGATAAAAATAGTTAAAAAGATAACAGTAAAAACTACATTAAGTTATTTCCTAAACAATGGTTTATATTTCAAATAATAATCATTGATCGATACCAAAAAAAAATGACCAAAATATGTTTTTAAATTAATTAATAGTAACAATTGTTAAAAATAATATATATTCAAAAGATATATTTAGTTTTATTTACATAAACTTGCAATAAAAACTATTGAGATGATATGAGTATAAAATATATATCTAAACTAATGAGTTTTAATAATAATAAAAAAATACTAACACATGAAAACTTTAAATTATTTTTTTATGCATATCCCCCATAGACACAATTGATATGATGTAGGTTTATATTTTTATCTTATTGTATATTTAAAATATTTTATATCAAACCAGTAATAGAAAATTATTATTTCATAATTCTTGACAACGTAATTATTTTTTATAATATATATATATATATATATATATATATATATATATATATATATATATATATATAGCTAGGTTCATTTGTTTAAAGTATTTATTGTGTTATTGTATGTATAAATGTGGGCCAATCAAAATTAAATAAAAAATTAAATAATTAAATAAATAAAGAATGGTAATTTAGTAATATGATTAATAACTTCCAAAAATAACCCCTGTAATCATGGTATTATATTCTAGATTCCCTCTTTATATAATTGACTTTTTCTAACCCTAAATTTATCCCCCTTCATAAATCGCCTCACACCCTTACCATCGGCCTCACACCCAAGCGCCTGTCAATTATGAATTTGTGATCAGACATTATCGAGGTGATTTCAACAGAGGCACAGAGCATCCAATTAATGATTTACTAAAGCAAAAAAGCATCAACAATGAAAGCGCCAAGAAGACGAAGAAGCCTCGTCGTTCCAGTCCACGCTCTGATGGTGCTCATTCAAAATCATCGAGGTTCAATTCTCTTATCATAAAATCGAAATTGAAACTGGATTTTGTTTGATTACTTGAAGACGAAATTGGATTCGTCAACAAAATCAGTTTTGACTACAGTTTGAGGTCGAATTGACCTATTATTGTTCACATCAGGAATCGACTTTGGTTAATTCGACTGATTATTGGAGTCTAAATCTTCGATTGATTGTTCATGTTTGAGTCGAATGGTATGATTGATATAGATTTACATTTGAGAAATCGAAATTGTTTGTTTGATTGGAGTCAAACTCATTGAAGTCGACTGATGTTAATTTTCGATTTGAGTCAAGAAATCGATTTATGTTGAATTGGGTTGAAGAGTCGAACTTACTGATTATTGGGGTCGAAATCAATTTCAAGTCTGAATCCAAAGTATTTCGATTTCGTTTTATATGGAGTATTGGGATTGAACGCATTTGATTGGCATCGAATACGCCTGATGATACTTCTTTAATTTTCATTTCGTTGTGTATAAAGGCAAGCAGCAACAACGCATGTTCAGGGAGATGCGAAGGAGGCTGCTGCCCTCCTGACCACCGAATAACTCCACCACCGGTGGAAGTTTTCTTAACCGAAGCAGAAGAAGAGGGAAGGAGGGGAGAAACAAATTGTGTACTGATTTTGGAATATACAATTGGAGGATCTGCAGTTGCTCGTGGTATTTCTCCTAATCTGGTATGTATATGAAAGTAATAGGCAATGATGCTAATTGGTAATTTGTTCTAATTGTCTAATTTTTACAGGAAATTGAAAGTTATTTTGATGCACACCAAGCGCTCGCTAAAATGCTTCAACTGAATGGTATTTCTTCGTTTATAGTATTCTATCAGAAAAGAATGTTTTTTATGATAAACATGAACATATTATGTTAGAATGCCCCGAATTAATATAATTATTGGTGAAGGAATTCCAATTCTATCAGAATGGAATCACGAATTCCAATTATGGTGTAATGGAATATGAATATTTTCTCACTAATTTATTCATTGGATTTGTTTCCACAGAAGCTGATGCTTGAAGAACGGACCACGAAATTTGAACGACGCCTCTTAGCAACATTATTCTTTTAGAATGAATTAGTGTATTTGTTAGATTTTGATGTTTTTTTCCCGATTTGAAAGTTTTTTAGTTTTATTCTTTAACAATAAATGTAATTCTTAGCAATTGTTACATGTATTCTATAAGAATTAATATAATTTTTGTTTTAATTCTTCAATTGCTGGTTCGAGAATTTGTTATTCTACAAGAAAAATATGTTCAAGAATATTTTTATTATTTTATGGTTCAAGAATTTTTTTATTTTTGAATATATTCAAACATATTCTGTCAGAATGTCCGAATTAAAAACCTAATAATTCGTAAAATCAGATTTTTAAAATTAGTAAAATCTATGATCCCTTAAAATATGCAAACTTCCTTTATTAAATCTATGTTAATTGACTAAAATACCCTTCTAGTTAAATTAGATGGTATTTTTCGATTATTTTTAATTCAATAATATGTATTAATCACTTTCTTAAAATAAGTAAAATGATTGTCTATATTTATGCATACAATAACACAATAATTAGTTTGAATAGAATAACCTAGGCCTATATATATATATATATATATATATATATATATATATATATATATATATATATATATATATATATATATATATATAGTACACAATACAAAGATATTCACCTAGTTTTACAATAATATGGAAAGATGCAAAGAGTAAGGTTAAACCAACTTACTTTAAGTTGTTTATAGAGTGTATTGAGGACGATGAGAGAGACTTGGTACAAGATAGATACAAAAAGGCCAAACATGAAGCAAGAAAGGTGTGACTACAACCAAGCCCTTGGATTACGAAGAGATAATTGAAGCATGAAATGCTATATAATTATGAGAGATTGTTAGACTAAAACATTTCCTTGTATGTAGAAGCATATTCCTTTCTCTCATAGAGAGGGAAGCAAGGCTATTAGTTGGTGCACCTCCTTAATTATTTAATCATAGTATAGAAAGGGAGTGTGATTGAGGGTTCACTCTAACACTACTTGTGCTACATGTAAATATGTAATATCTTAGCTTTCTTTTTATCTATACATTATCATATGATTCACCGTATTACTCTTAAATATTCATAAATGTTCATATTCCACACTTTACAATCGTTCGCATAAGATCAACAAAGATAAGTAAAGATAGTTTAGAATAAGGATGACAATAGTGGATGGTGAGGAGATTAAGAGATTGTGGGTACCTATTTTGATTTTTTATATAATAAGGGGACTTTGACCATGATCAATATGATTCTGTACGTATAGGGAGTTGTCTAAGCTACAATGTCAATTTTATGTGCGATTATTAGTAGTGAGGAAGTGAAAATGCCTATAAGTAAATTTGTGAGGAACAAAACGGAAGGATAAATCAAATCTCTATTACTTCATGGCATTGCCTTTAGGAGCAAGATTTATTTGATTGACAAACCTTTTTAACATTAAGGAAATTAATGAAGATTGATATGGTATGTACATATCAAAAGGAGTTTCTCGATAAATTCAAGAAGGAAGTGGAATGATAAATTCAAGTTAGATATGTATGAATTTTCTTTTTTCAAGCCAATGACTTTATATAAGAGGTTATGTAGACTTAATATTAGGGTCATGGAATAGTATATATATATATATATATATATATATATATATATATATATATATATATATATATATATATATATATATATATATATATATATATATATATATATATATATATATATATTCATCTAGTAAGGATTTAGATACGAACATACATATTTAATATAACACTCATATGTAATAGTTAATGTTAGCAACAACATTCCAAATTATCACAAAAACATCCTACCCACTCAATCAAGTCTTTCAAATTATTACAAATAAGATGGATGATGACGACGATGATGATGATGAAGAAGAACTTACACAAGCCATGGTCAAAGAACCCAACCATGGATACTACTCTCACCAATCATGTTCCTCTGAACTGATGATCCCTCACCATGCACAAACTGGTTGTACGTCCTGAAACAACACTTTGTGCCATTAATATAATTAAAAAGAATTGAAAGTTCATATCGTGCATCATAAGGTGCATCATAAGGTGTATCATAAGGTTGTACATTACAACAAGAGAAATTGAGTGTATATATATATATACCCTATTTGTAAGATGGGTTCTTGTTGTATTTCCATGGCATTGGATTGAGAAGGATGCATTTGGAATGTGGTGTTGTTGCCTGGAGAGTTCCATGGGCATTGAAGTTGTGTCCTATAACCTTGTCCTTCATTGTCAAACTGAAAAATATAACATTTTATTTAATTATTGTTTTAACATAAGTATTTTGGTTTTATGAAATTTTGTAACTAATAATTAATAAACGGCATCGTATTAATTAATATTTATGTTGATCTATGGAATTATATGTACCGTTGATAACTCGTGTGAGACCTTAATCTTTAGATGCTTGTTCATGTCTCCAAGTTCTCGTTCCTAAAATTAATAAAACTCCCAATGAAAACGTTCATATAATTTATTTTTGTATGCTTAAATTTGAATGAATTTTACCTTGCGTCGAAGCTCTTCCATTTGTTCTACCATGATCTGTGTCTGAATAAATTTAAAAAAGTACATAATTAAATTCAGAAAAACAAATGATATTTTTAATTTAAATTAATTAAAAACGAATTCAAATTAAATTTACCTTCCTTTGTCTAGCTTGTGTAAGAGCTCCCTCAAGTTGTTTTTCTAGATTATGTAGTTCTTTGACACTAAGAGGTCCAAGATCTTCCCCAAGTAAATGTCTTAAAAAAAGTGTTTGACACAATGAAAAATACTTAAAAATGATATATTAATTTATAAAGTCTTGTTGAAAAATATGTGGTAAAAAATGTATATATTAAGGAACCTTTGGGTGCGTTGGAGGGATTCGAACTTGGCTTTTAACTTGGAGACCTCTTGATACCAACTCTGTATATAAATCACAGCTATTAATTTAAACTAAAAACGAACACTAAGAATATAAAGAAATTTCTATTTTTTGTTTTGATTGAGATTAAACCTGTGTATCACGTTCATTATTGCTGTCTTGTGGATTAAAGCAACAACGTTGATAGCGTTCAAGGGTTTTCATGACACTGATAAATTAAAGAAAATTATTAGTTTAGACTAAATTAATTATAGACATTTGTGATTTCAAAATCTATACTTATAAAAATATGATCACATAATTCAGATATTCCTTGTGTGCAACAGTCTTTTGACTTAACTAGTAATTAAAGTAGGTGTAGTAGAAACCCTTGTTTCAATAAAAAAAAATAGCAACTCCATTGTTCTATAATATGATAAAATGAATTTTAGTTTTAATAAATAATACTAAACCATAGGAAAAAAATTCATAAAGATATAATTGATCTCAAGAAAAAATAGGACATTAATTAGACTATTAAAGGAAAGATAAAAAAAAAACGTTAGAAAGTTGTAATTATAATTTAGTACATAGTTAGAAAATAAAACTAATTTAATTCCAACATATAATGAACAAGCTTGACATAAAATTAAAGATTTTGTTTTATTAATATTTGGATGACAAAATGTTAAAAACCAATTCATGGGTACACATGTCAAGAAAGAGGCAGGCTAGAAAGCGTACAATTTCTTTCTAAAATTAGAAATCGAAAAGAACTCAAGCCCATTAACTTTAATTTAAATCTCATCCTAAATATCCTCTGGGTAAAACCCAGAAATTATATTGTAGTCCGAGTGATATTTGTACATCAAAAATGAAAAATAAAAGTGGTTCATGTTAGCTTATGTATGATGCATATGCAGCTAAAGGGTGAACAGAAAAGGAATTATTCTTTCGTTTTAACCAAAAATGATAGAATCATATCATTTGCTTCTAGGAGTTCTATTAGATTTTATGGTAACATGTAGTTTTGCACATATAATGTGTGTGTATATATATATATATATATATATATATATATATATATATATATATATATATATATATATATATATATATATATATATATTGTTACATGTATATAGGTAAAAAAAATGCGCTTCCGAAATAAGGACTTCATTATTTTTTGTAAGCATGCATGGACAATAAATGCAGAAAAAAATATTTGAAAAATTCAAGTTCTGATAAATCGACTTTTGAAATTAAATACTCGTAAATTAGATGAATTACTTTTTATACTCATTTTTCTGCTAACATAGATACATGATAAGTAAATTTCATATTTGTAAATAAAACATCACCCCCTTTCCTTCAAGAAATGTCATGTTGAATTGGAAAATTTATATAGAATAAAGTACATCGGATAACAAAGGTAAAATTCGATAATATATTTATAACCCGGTTATAAAACGTTTGACAATTTTTAGATTAACATATAGTATAGCTATGACGAAATTAAAATGTTTGACAATACTCCGAAATTCAGAGAAAAAAAAAATAGTTATGATAGTATAAGTTAGATATAAAAAGCTTAACTATACACATAAATCTTAAATTTCTATCAAATACTCTACAAAATACACGAATTAAACCAAAATTAATTTGCATACGTAAAAATAAAACTAAAGTTGCAACATTAGGTAGGAATTTACTCTTAAAATTCTTTTTTTGTATGATAAAATTAACAAAAAAAAAATATCAAATTCATAAACTTTTTAACACCATATTATCCAGTGGACAAAACCTACACATTGAAATGGAAGTACTTGTGGATATCAGTAGTTTTAAAAAATAACACAAAAATAAAATCAAAGATGCTTTTAGAAAAGCTTCGATGAACTCAGTCATGCGACTTGTAACAAGAGAATTATTCTTTCTTTTTCCAGTAAAAAACCACTAAAATTCCATGAACTTCTTATTATTTAATTTATTGAAACGTCGCAAATCCTACCATCATCATGTCATATGGTTTTATATCGTATAAATTGTCGTATTACATTATTATATATATATATATATATATATATATATATATATATATATATATATATATATATATTGTATGATAGAAAGAAATAAAGAAAGTAGGGTTTATAAGAGTTAAAAGATGAAGTGAAGATGGGGAGTGATGATGTACAAAAATAAAAAAGAAATTGAAAGATTTGAGCAATTTTAGTTGAATTTATCAATTTCCAATTTGGATTTTATAAAGGAAAGTATTTAAGCTTCTTTTCATTTTCTCTGCTCATGTTGGTGTTACCTTGGGAAAATTTATGATTGAAAACAGAAAAAATTTCATCAAAATTCACTGAAGAAACCATTAGATCCGATGATCCAAACAGAAGAGACAAAATTTTAATCCCAGTAAACAAAATATTCAAAAGAAAATAAAAAAAGTACTATCATTTGCTTTTTTTTAAGTATTTAAAATAAAATAAAAACCCTAGATCTGTTCCTTGGTCAGTCTAATGACGAATTGTACCATCAGATTACTCCGATACGTGTCGATCTCTCGTTCGATGTCTCTCTAGTGAGAGAAGCTTCATCGAAACATTCATTTTCGAAGATCGAATCACAAAATTAGGTAATTTTTTCATCAAATTCGTACAGAATATCGCCGGAGTTCATAGGTGCTTACCCGACGCTGCCGAACTCATAGAGTTTATCCCGGCTGGAGAAGATGATTAGACCGACTTCAGCGTCACAGAGAACGGAAAGCTCGTAAGCTTTTTTCAGCAAACCATTTCTTCGCTTTGAGAAGGTAACTTGTCTGTTGATTTTGTTCTCGATTCTCTTCAACTCTACTCTTCCTCTCCCCATAACAATGGATTCTCTTGTTTCTCTCTCTAGATTTCTCTGCAAGTTGGAGATCGATAATGCGTTTGTATAAAAAGGGAGAAAGAAATGGTGCAGAAAGCGTACAAACGGAGTGTCTGAAAGTTGTTGGAGGTTGATTCGATATGATTTAAAGGTTTTTGGTTCACATCCGACATTGATATTTATTTAGAAAAATTAATGGATACATACTAATATTGAGTTGGTGATAGATACAAGTTTTACCAATATTTCAATGGTCCTATTTCGAAAACTATATGCAATAATGAACATGAAGAATTTAACAGTTTGTTACATTCTGACCTAAGTTTGACCATAATTTACTTGAAGTCAAATTCCCACAAGAAAGTATTGTATGCGATATTAATGATACAAATATTTAATCAGATATTGGTACGACAAAATATATATTTTGGGGTTTTACCCTAAGAGTTGTGAGATGAATAATTTTTACGTATTGTATTACAAATTAAATGTCTTTTTGATCAGATGACGCGAATGGGTTAAAGAAGTAAACTCTAATTTGATCATTATTTGGGTCATTAGGTTATGTTGTGGGATTGTTACATGAGAATGGATTTCACACAGTTAATGACCAAACTCGACTTTTTTTAAAG